>NC_045770.1:86111887-87334386 GCF_008692025.1 Phocoena sinus | reverse complement strand
GGGTTTTATCCTGGGATCCATGAAACACTAGGGAGCTCATCTCATAAGCTTCAAAGAGTTTTAAAGCCCCCCCAAATTTTATGCATATTTCAGGTGTGTGTATGTGCATTTTTCCAGGAAGCATGTCGCAATGAGGCCCCTGGCCTCTGATAAAGATACACAAGAAGGCAAATAATTTCTCCTACAGCTACTCATTTTCCCCCAAACATTAGGCATACAGAAAGAGAATGGATCTGACCCAGTATCATCTTTCTTGTTTCCTTGTGTTACTTTGGGTACATGACCTTCAACTCTGGATTTAGTGTGCCTGGCTTGCTTTCTGTCTCTCTGTCTCTCTCTGTCTCTGTCTCTCTCTCTCTTTCACACACACACACACATATTTCTTTTAAATATATGAATATCTTTGAAATCATTCCAACAATGTAAAGCCCTCTTTACATTCAATGGTTGTTTTTATACTTATATTGAATCACTTCCAACCTCCTCACCATATAAGCTGGGCAGGAGGTAAAACCATTCTTTATACTTCATTACTCTCCTCTTTCCCAGTTCTTTAGAATTCTATCAAAAGCACAGTACACTCGGTTTCCAGAAAACATGGTAGGTTCCAGTGCTAACTGTCCAGATCTCAGGGAGCCAGTCCCAAGTCGTTTTTTACAGTTGGTTTCATACAAATCAAAACCAGAGTGCTTTATGTCGCTTATTTACCAAAAATGAGACACTCTGACCTTGGATGTGTGCTTTGAACATGGCTTCACATTGCTGAAGGAGGGAAGAAATTTTGTCTCTCCGTGGTCTTTGGTAGAATGCTCTATAGTTCCCATACTTTTTCTCATTAACTCCTCACAGCAGCTCCAGCGACATCACAGGTGAAAACAGCACAAACTAGACTTGAGCTCAGCTTCTTCTTACATGTGCTCCAATTCTCTTCACTTGCCACACATTAGTCTGTGACTTTGGGCAAGTTATCAGCCTCTCTGAGCCTTAGTTTCCTTATCTGTAAAATGGGGATAATAAGAGCACCTGGATCCTAGGGTTGCTGTCAGGATTCAATGAGGTATGTAAAGTCTTTAGCATAGTACCTTGCACATAGTAATTGCTCAAGGAAAGGTAGATGCTGGTGTGATTGTGGCTGTGATTCATATTACAAGGCAGCTGCTGTGGTAGCCAGTCTCCAAGATGGCACTGAAAGATCCTTGGCTTCTGGTATCCATGCTTTGTGTAGTCCCCTTCCACCCCTGAATGGGGCTGGCCGACATATGTGACCAACGGATATTGTGGAAGTGACAATGGGTAACTTCTAAGGCTAGGTCACAAAGGATATAGCAGTTTCTTCCTTGCTCTCTTAGATCCCTTGCTCTGCGCAAAGCCAGCCACCATGTTGTGAGGACACGCAAGCAGCCCTGTGGGTAGGTCCACATGGAGAGGGACTGAGCTTCCTGCCAACTTGGAATGAACCATCTTAGAAGCAGAACCTCCAGCCTCGATCAAGCCCTCAGATGACTGGGCCTAGACCAATATCTGACTGGCTATTATGAGAAATCCTAAGCTGGAACCACCCAGCCACTCCCAAATTACTGATCTACAGAAACTGTCAGAGATAAAAATATTTATTGTTGTTTCAAGCCAATAACTTTCAGGGTGATTCCTTATGCAGCAATAGATAACTAGTACTTCTGCCTTTAAAACCATCCAGAGGATTGACTTAATGATTCTATAGGGCCTTTTAAATGACTTCATACTTAGAAAACACTTTGAATTTTGCCTGCTACATGGTAAGCACTCGAATGGTCGTTTTATTGTTATCATAGTTTATTTTAAAATTATTGTCATTACCATTACCTTTTTTCCAACGCACCTAAGCAACTTTCAAACTTTAAAAAAATGTTTTAACTTGAAGAAGAGTAAGGACTTGTATGGAATAACAAGAGAAGGAAGAGCCAGGGACACTGAATAGATAGAGAGAAACTTGACTTACAAAAAGTTTACTGAAAACAAGTAGGCATTAGCTTCATAAAAAATCAGGCAGAGAGGGCTTCCCTGGTGGCACAGTGGTTGAGAGTTCGTGCCCCGGTCCGGGCAGATCCCATATGACGCGGAGCGGCTGGGCCCGTGAGCCATGGCCACTGAGCCTGCACGTCCGGAGCCTGTGCTCCGCAACGGGAGAGGCCACAGCAATGAGAGGCCCGCGTACCGCAAAAAAAAAAAAAAAATCAGGCAGAGAGATGGTAGGAGACATCCCACCTCCCTCCCCCCAGTCACTTCTGTGGCTCACAGTTTCACAAGGGCTCCATACTCCCTGCCCTATGCTCTACCTTTCATTCATCTGATTTTCATTCTTCTCTCTGGTAAGTGAAGAAAACAGAAATTCACTTGAGGATACAGCCACAGAAGGCTTGTTCCACTCCAACCTGTAGTGGATGCTGGAATGTGTCTGTTGAAAGGCTGCCTGGTGGAAGAAGACGACTACACTTCTCCTGAAATGCACAATGCCCGGCACACACACACATGCCCATGTGCACTGTCTACCCCTCACATGTTATTATCATGAGTCCAAAAAGTCAAGTAACTGAGGAACAGGCTTGGAAGTGGTTTGACACACCTGGACTCCTACATCCCACCACTTACTAGTTCTATGAGGCTGAGAAAGTCACTTTACCTCCAACTGTCAGTTTTCTGTGAAATGGACATAACAATTGTACCCACCTCCTAGGGCTGTTGCAAGAAGCAAGAGGACTCACTGATCCCCTTACCTTTTTGACAGTTATTGAGAGAGAACTGTGTCAAACACTGTTCTAGACTCTGGATTGCTGCGGTAAGCACACATTTCCTTGTCCTCATAGAGCTCATATATCCAATTGTAATACAGTGCCCTTTATAATTGGGCAATTTGAAGCATTATGCAGAGTTCCTGACTCACAGCCCTGATTTGTTCAGCTCTTATTTGTATAACTGGCTGAGGACCCACATGTAAGTGGGAAGTAATACCATTAAATATGAAGGTTAAAGCTGCAGAAGTCTGCAGTAGGCAACCTCTGATATGGCCCCCAATGATCCTACTTCTTGGAATTCACACTCTTATGTCATCCCCTCCCTTGAGTGTGGCTGGACCTAGTGATTCAATTCTAACAAAGAGAATACAGCAGAAGTTATGGGAGTTATTTCCAAAACTACATTACACCAACACTCAAGCTCCTGCTTCTCTCTCTCTCTCTCTCTCTCTCTCTCTCTTTTTCTTTCTCCCTCGTCAGCTGCCAATTTGTAAACTGCACTATGGAAAGGTTCAACTGGCAAGGAACTATAAAAGCCTCCAGCCACAGCTAGTGAGGTACTAAGGCCCTAAATCCAACAGCCCACCAAGAACTGAATCCTGCCAACAATCACATAACTGAACTTGGAAGCAAATATTCCCCTCAGTCAAGCCTTCAGATGAGATCACAGCCCTGGCTGACCACTTGACTGCAACCTCATGAGAGATCTTAAGGCAGAGGGACCCAGCTAACTGTGCCCAGGTTCATGAGCCAGGAAAACTGGAAGATTATATATGTTTGCTGTTTTAAGCCACTAAATTTTGAGATAATTGGTTACAGAGCAACAGATTAATACAAAAACCTTACGATAAAATTGAGTCTGTGAACATTCAGCATCACTGAATCTCACCTACCCATTACCCTGAGGAAAGCAGTAGGAGAGAACTGTCATTAATCGTACCTGCATCAGACATTGTACATTTGTGGTAACATTTGTCTTTACAGCAATCTCTGAGTTAGATATTATGATACCTTTTGCACAGATGGGGAATCTGAGGTGCAGAGAATTTAAGTGACTGGCCCCAAATAACCCACGAAAATAACTGAGATTTGAAGCCAGATCCTTTTGATTCCAAAGGATTCCCACGATACTATGCTGAACCTCGCTGCCTTCTACAGCAAAATAGCTTCCAATTCATGAAAGCCAGAATGTATCTGCAGCTTGAAAGATAATATGTTCACTGGGTTTGGGGCTAGAAAGGTAAAGATGCTCAGCGCATCAAATAGACCTTGATTTATTATGTAATACAATTCAACTTCCAGAAAACTTTTCTAGATGCATCTAATTATAGTAGTTCCCACCCCCAAAAGATGCTGAGTGAGAATTCTCCTGGCTAGAAATTAAAGTCATCCCAGAGCTGCCAAATGTATAGATATATTTTTAAATTGTCAGACTAATCTACAGAAAAATTCACGTAAACATGAATTACAAGAGTTCTTGTAATTCATGTTTAATATAGTCACTAGCTTGAGGAAGAGAGATCTGCTGACATTTATTAATGAAAAATGTGTACCATCTGAAAGGATGAAAATTTTATCCCTCATTTACAAAAAACCATGCAGCTTGTTATTTATTTTAATGCCTCAGTTTTATTGCCCCTTGAATGAAGTTGTCTACACCCTTAAAAGAGTTATTTTTCATTTGTGACCAGTCCTGGAACCAACAAACAATTACATGAAAAAGAATTTAACCTGCAATTTATCAACAGGGCCATGTTGCCAGTTTTCATCACAGGCACTTTTCTTTTCCTTCTCAGTTGGAAAGGGAGAAAAAAAAGGTAGATTCATTAAATGTATAAACCTATTCTTGGTTGATCAATTTGAGAGGGAAAACTGTCATTGAATTATATGGATCTTCAGTGTGCAATATGGTAGCCTCTAGCTACATGTGGCTACGTGCAGCTATGTTGAGCTCTTGAAATATGGCTATTATGGTAGGTGCTAAGTATAAAACCCAAACTGAATTTCAAGGACAGTACAGAAAAGAATGTAAAAGATCTCAATAATCTTTACGTTGACCGTAGGTTGAAATATAGTAGTTAGATATATAGATTTAAATAAAATAATACTAAAATTAACTCCACTGGTTTCTTACTACTTCTTTAATGTGGAAATTTAAAAATTTCACATGTAGTTTGCATTTGGGGCTCACAACATATTTCTTTTCAAGGGCACTGATAACAGATATTTTATTTGCTGAATGAACACATGACCTGTCTGCTTTCCTTGCATCATTGTTGAATATAAGTTCACTTGGAGATCACTGACCTAAGAAAAACATTTTCCTCCCAGTGTCTCCATCTGAGCAATTTTGTCTCCAACCCCTCTTAACTGTATATTTTTGTCATCCAAGTCACTTGAAATAAAAGTGATTTTTTTTTTTTTTTTTTTTTTTTTTTATGCGTTACGCGGGCCTCTCACTGCTGTGGCCCCTCCCGTTGCGGAGGACAGGCTCCGGACGCGCAGGCTCAGCGGCCATGGCTCACGGGCCCAGCCGCTCCGCGGCACGCGGGATCCTCCCAGACCGGGGCACGAACCCGTGTCCCCTGCATCGGCAGGCGGACTCTCAACCACTGCGCCACCAGGGAAGCCCTAAAAGTGATTTTAATGTCATAATTTCAATATTACAAATGCCCCACAGGGTCAAGAAGAAGGAAGTAGGGGAATGAATAGAGAAGAAAGATACCGTCTTTCTAAACATTATGAACATTTGGCACTTGAGTTCTGAAAAGAGCCCAACACTGAATAAGATCTCCATTCTCAGCAGGGAAATTTATACAGTATTTAACTACCAAGCCAAAAGCGATAGGAGATATTCAGTCGGTGACAAACGCGAGGCAATGTTTGCAGCATGCCGAGGTCTGATCCCCTTCCCTAAGTAACAAGCTCTTTTTCATAAACAGGTAAGCAGTAGACTTTAATAAGAGCACTTGAAAAAATCATCTGGAAGGTAAATAGATTTACATTTTTAATCTGACATTATTGGAACATTTTCCCTGAACCATGAAAACTCTGCTTTAATAATTTAAGTTGTTTTCTTCGCTGCACTGCAGCCTACTTCTTTTAAATACCTCTTCATTTCAAGTTAGATTCTTTGGGCTTGATTGATTTTAATGTTTAAAAAGCTTAATTTCAGGTGCTGTTTGATTGCCTAATTTGGGGCTGATGCTGTGTGGGTTTGCAGTTCAATTCTGGGCCGGGGGCACCAGGGGGCGGGTGGGCAGAGAAGAAGGATTTTTTTTTTTTTTTTTGTCAGTTTTCAGTGAATTCCTATACCCAGTGTGGAAGGGAAGGAACAAAAGAGACAGGGAAGGGAAATTTTTTTACAGTTTCCAGGACCCTTCAGCACGCAACTAATGAAAATGCGATAGAACTACAGGTATTGTTTGCTTCTGTTAGGCATAGCTGGCACCCTCTACCTTGTTATTCAAGCCAGAAATCTGGGGATAAGCCTGGACCCCTCACTCACTCCTCCCCAACATGATCAGTCACCAAGATTTGTAGGTTCTACCTACTTAATGCCTCTTGACTCCAATTCACCCTTCTCCTTCCCTCCTGCCCCTCCTTTTGTTCATATCCCCATGCACCTACCGCTCATGCCTGAGTTGCTTCAACCTTCTTCTAATTGGCCTTCTCGGGTCTTGTCCTGCCGCCACTCAGTCTGCTTAAAACCTCTATGGCTCCCTATTGCCCACAGGACAAGTTCAGACTTATCAGTCAAGTATAACCTTCATGAGCTGTTGCTGAGCCTGTCATAGAGGCTGGGAGCAGACAGAGGGGTAAAGATGAGACCAGAGGAGTGGGCAGGAGATTTGGGGCATGTTAAGGCGTTTAGTCATTATCCTTTGATCAACAGGAAGTCACAAATGGTCAGTTTTAAGCAGGGTCATGCATGAACAGATGCTCACTGTGGTTAAAAGCGAGGGTTCTGGGATCAAACTTAGTTTCAAAGTCTGACCATGCCACTTAGCTGGGTGTCCTTGGGCAAGTTACGTCACCTTTCTGAGCCGGTTTCTTCGACTGTAAAAGGAAGATTAAGACGCCATGTGATAGGCACAGTTATGACATCTAAATGAGGGAGTACTCAGCATACTGCCCAGCATATAGTAAGCACCCCACTAGTCATAACTAATATTACCACTAATAACTCTTAATCTTCCTACACTTCTTCCAAGAGGCCCTCCATGAGCCCTCAAGACTGAGTTAAGGGCTTCCCCGGTGGCGCAGTGGTTGAGAGTCTGCCTGCCGATGCAGGGGACACGGGTTCGTGCCCCGGGCCGGGAAGATCCCACATGCCGCGGGGCAGCTAGGCCCGTGAGCCATGGCCGCTGAGCCTGTGCGTCCGGAACCTGTGCTCTGCAACGGGAGAGGCCACAACAGTGAGAGACCCGCGTACCGCAAAAAAAAAAAAAAAAGACTGAGTTAAGCCTCATTCCCATGTGCTCTTTTAACACCTTGTGTTTATCCCGGTTTGTAGGATTTATGTGTCTGTATCTTAATTGACCATTAATGTGTCGTTTCCCCCACAAAACCATAGCTCTCTAAGGCTGGGAACTCTGGCAAAAGTTCCTCTGATATTTACTAAATGAACAAATACCTTAGATTACTTCCTACTTTGATTCACATGATCTCTTTTGTCCTATCTTTATTACCACTTTACAGTTGGGGAAACAGAGGCTCAGAGAAATCAAGATATGAGCCCGCAGTCCTACAGTCAAGGAGCGTCAGAGCTGCAACCCGCCTCTGGTCTCACACCTCGTGGCGGCTGGCCAGGCGGGAGGAGAAGCTGAGAGCAGTAACACCCTCTAAAATGACCTTTCCAGAGCAGGATGGGTGTCCTCACTAAACTTCATGAAATGGCAAAGTGAAGGAATAAAACATTTCAGCTGGAAAAACAATAGATAGCCAGAAATCAAACCCAATCCTACCAGAAGTCATAATTCCAGGAAACAACTACATACACAAAAAGGTAACATACTCCAAGATACACATAAGAAAGTCACCTTGGCGATGCCCGGGCCCTCGTGGCCAAGCCAGAGAGGGATTGAATTTAAAAGAGAACTAGAAGGAGGACTTTTACCCACACGGGCCCATCCGAAGAGGTATGCCCACCCACCCGCAAGATTCAGCTCCCTGCCATATAGCCATGAGCCTGATCATGGCGAAACGCCTTGGTAATTACAATGAAAATTTCCAAGGGGGAAAGATCAGGCCATGGTAATGCTAGAAGCGTCCACGAAGGCCAGTTGGCTCAGATCTCTGAGCACCGAGCCAATGAAGCCAAAGTGGAGGTTGATACTGTTGTGGGCCAGTTGGCTTTGCCCTGAGGGGAAAAAAGTGTTCTATGGTCACTGGCTAGAATGTTCATCCCACTCAGTTGTCCTGCCAATGTCGGTATCCAGGATCAAAAAGGGATTGGGTAAAGGACTCCGGAGAACCTAATGCCGATCTCGACAATGAGGGCTGAGACACAGGCAGGGCAGCACACCCCAATACAGACAGCTGACTGCCTGAATAAAGACACTGAGTCCCCTGAGTGCTCTCACATCAAGCGGGCTGCCCAGCTCCTCCCCAAAGCAAGAGAGAGAAGCGGCGGGAAAGGAAAAGAAGTACAGAAACCACCAGCTTCCAGTATTGGGGAAAGAGTCTGATTTCACAGGATTTGCTAAATGTGTAGCCAATGTTTATCCTTTGGTATATTTTTTGATTTGAATGAAATATCAAATGAGGAAAATGAAAGTCTCAACATGCATTTTGAATTTGAGTTCCAAAATTGGTCTTCCTAGGAACAGAAAAGTTTTTCCATAAAAATAATAAGAGCAAATATTTATTGAGAGTTTTCTTAGTTGGGATTCCCTCAAGCAGAGCTTGAGACAAGGACTTGGACCAGGCAGTTTAATGGGAGAGACTCAGTGATGTTGGAGGTGGGATCCAGCCAGAGTGTGTGGGGAAGCTGTCCACTGTAGCCACAGCCCAAATCCCACGGGGGCAAGTGATGAGGCTTCCGATATGCCAGATATCGGACATTCCACAGGTAGGTCCTATTCTTTTCCTCATTCTCAGAAGAGGAAACTGAGACACAGGAAAGGTAAAGTACTTTACGAAAGGTCGCAGAGCTAGGAGACGGCTGAAGATCAAACCTGCCTTATCCAACTCCTGAGTCGAAGCATTTCTCCTTGTGAAAGTATTGCCTATAATGGGACTTCAGAAAAGAAAAAAAAAGCAACCACTTGTGGATGGGAGGGAGGGAGAAACAATAGCAGGGAAGATTTTATATACACACTCCCTTCTTTTTATGGAAATAGGGAGACAGCTAATCTGGCCATAGATTTTTTAAAACTCTTAAAAATGTTTTCTAATGACTTAAGGAGACAGAATTACAGGCAATCCCCTACCCCCAGTACTCAAATATACTATATATTTAAAAGCACATGTTGCTTATTATTCCAGGGAAAGCCCAGTGGATATTGAGGCTACCGACGCACCACGCCACAGCTCTAGGAAGGCTGAGGATCAATTATTGAGTGTAATTCCTTACATGGTCTATGATTCTTCTCAGCTTGGATTTTTTAAGAGGTCAAAACATGGCTTTCTCTGAAACAAAGCTCAGATGTTTTGGGTAAAGTTACAGACAGATGACATTTAGAGAAGGAAGCAGAGCTAATACAGCCATGGGTTCAGCTGGTCTACCTAGGGTCAGAGTGGATGAGAATTAATATTTGGGATGAACTTATTTTCAAGCCCCTTGTCCTACTGGGAGTGTGGGGTAATGTTATGCATGTGACGTGCCAGCTGTCCACAGATCTAAGCAAACCTGGAGATCTGGTTCCAGGTAAATGATCTCCAGGGAGGCAAGGGGTAGCTTTTTACACAGATAATAAAGGCTGCTAAAATGACACGGTTCCTCTCATTAGAGTTCTTTCGGCTCTATCTCACCAGTGTCACACCTTGTGATCACTACCTGATTTCACCAGAAGGTTCTCTGAGTGAATTTGGAGCTTCTGAGTCATGATTGAGACCCCGTTGGTTGCTCTCATTCTCTGCCCTTGGGCTCTCCTGTCCCAGTTTTCTCGAACTTGATGTCTGCCCTACTTTAGATGAGATGGCAATGGGGTATCTGACACACTTCCCATGGAGACTGTACCTCTGCTTGGTAAATCACAAATAGGAATCCACTATCCATACTTTTCTACTAGTGGAAGAAAAAGAAACAGAACCATCAGAAAATGCTTAAAAGGTCTAAGATATGCAAAGAGGAAGAGCTATGTAGCGTTGTGACAGAAGAGATAGTAATTGTTTCCATTATGTGACTCTGTGCAAGCCATTACACTGTAAGGTCAGTCCCAAGGGGAAGTACCATTTGATAAAGCCCAGTCCAGACAGACAAAAAGTAATTTACAAGTTCTTAACTGGAGAATTTTAGAAAATAAAAGGATTCTGATTTGTAAAATCTCACACACACCCAACATGTCTTATGATCACTTTTTTTTTCCAGTTTCCGTACACCACACACTGTCTAACACCCTCTTCCGGAAATTTCCTGGCAACATTCATTATGATAATTTGTTACACACATATTCACTCACTTCCTCCTCCTCTCGTTGGGGAGGAGACTTCCCGCCTCACTGATGATGGCCTGGGCCACGTGCCTTGCTTTTGCCAGTGGAATATTAGCAGATGTAACCAGAGCAGAGGCCTTAAATTTGCTTGTGAGTTTTGTTGACCTCGTTTGCTCTCGTGATCTAACATGAGAACACACCTGGGTATTTTCTGCTCCTTCCATGCAGGCCCCAGATCAAGCATACCTGGGGCAGAGCTGAACCCATTCACAGCCTGGAGCTAAGCCCAGTCAGCCCACAGCCTGAAGCAGAACCACCCAGCTAAGCCCTGCCACCACCAGCCTACTTGCAGCCAAAACCAGATCCATGTGCATGATCGTTAGCCCCCGGGGGGTTGGGTGGTCTGTCCCTGGTCAATGTGTCTCTTTGTACGTTTTTCTCTCATTTGTACTAATTCTAATTCACAAAAGCCCAAAAGAATGGTGGCCCCCTTTCAGAGGAGAAGGAAGGGAAAGGAATATGTTAGAGCAAAGTCAGAATCTTCATTAAGGCACAGAGGGAAGAAAAAAGGCCGGAACTATTCATGTGTTGATAATTTTTGAATTGTGAATAACACCCATGATAATAGTTACCATTTATTTGTTCTGTGACAGGCACAGTGTTAAACAGTTTTTTATAAGCAGTTTATAAACCTGAACATATTTAATCCACTCAATATCCCAAGAAGTCAGAATAACTATCACAGTTTGATGGAAAGAAAACTGATGCTTAGAGAGGTTACATATCTTGTTAGGAGGTGCCAGAGTTGGAATTAAAACTCAGAAAATCCCAATAATTATTGAGCAACCTAGACAGTGAACCAGTGTTAAAATGAAATACCATTCTTTAACGCAACAAATTGGCAAAGATTAGAAACACTCTAATACTGAATATTGGCAAGAGAGCGGCATCTCATGAAATACAGGTGAGAATGCAAATTGGTGCTAACACTCTGGAAAGCAACCTGGCAATATCTATCAAGAACCTGAACATTTGCATACCCTTTGAACGAGTAATCCCACTTCTCTGATAATATTCTAAATAACTAATCAGAGATGCAGTCGAAGATGCGTGTACAAGACTGCTCTTCGAGGCGTTGCTTATCACAGTGAAAAATTGGAATCAAATGAAATCTAAAATAGTTGCAGAACGGTTAAGTAGCTGGTATTGCTACAGGCTGAAACCATATGTAGCCATTAAAAATCATAATTTTGTGATGTGAGGAAAAGTTCGTGCTATGGTCTGAATGTTTGTGTCACCTTAAAATTCAAAAGTTGAAATCCTAACCCCCAAGACAATGGTATTATGAGGTGGGGTCTTTAGGAGGTGATTAGGTCATGAGGGTGGAGCCCTCATGGATAGGATTTGTTCCCTTATAAAAGAGGTTCCAAGAGAGCTCCCTCGCATCTTCCTACATGTGAGGATACAGCAAAAGGATGCCACCTATGAATCAGGAGCTGGGTTCTCACCAGACAACCAGTCTGCAGGCATACTGATCTTGAACCTCCCAGCTTCCAGAACGATGACAAAGAAATTTCTGTTGTTTATAAACCACCCAGTCTCAGGTATTTTGTTACAAGCAGCCCAAATATGGACCAAGACAGTTTGCAATACACTCTAAATGGAAAAAAAAAAAAAAAGAAGTAGAATATAAAACTGAATACATAATGTGACTCCAGTTTGGAGAGTATGCGTATGTGTTTGTGTGTAAGATAATACACTAGCGAGTAATCATGTGTTATTGCTGCATGGTAATTATCATTTTCTGTTGGATTTTTTTTGTATTTTCTAAACATTTTTATATTTCTCAAATTTTGTAGAATAGCAAATATTACTTTTGTTCCTAGAGAAACATTTAAAATGATTATTTGGAAAAACCAGCAACTATTTTCCCTGTGGACTATGAGGACAGGAGTCTCTATCTGTTTTGTTCACTGATGTATGCCCGGAGGAGCATCTGGCTCCTCGTATGTGCTCAGTAAATATTTGTTGAGTGACTGAAAGGTACACCCTGCAGCATGTGCAGATCCAGTGTGTATGTTGCGTTTATCTATGGACTCAGAACCAGCCACCCACAAAACAACAATCATTTTAAATAGGCTCACGCATTCCGTAGAGAACTGCTCAGACAAGACACAGTGGGATGACTTCTCTCTCTCTCTCTCCATGATATCTGGGGCCTTAGCTAAGAAGATGTGAGGTGACTGGAGGTGACTTCAGATGCTAAGAGCGGGAAGCATCTGGAAGCTTCTTTCTTCACAGGTCTGGTGCCTGAATTCTCATTCAGGCTGTTAACTGAAGCAACTACACACACACTGTGTCTCCACCCAGCTTGGGCTTCCACAGTGGATTCTGCGTGAGCAGAATGAACCTTTATTACACTAAGCCACTAATACTTTGGGATTTATTATCATAGCAGAGTCTACCTTAGCCTGGACTAATACGATTTCCAAATATGGAACTATGTCGTGTAATGAGAGGTACCCGAATTTACCTTGTCTTCTGGTCTTGGTCAGCCTGGAGACCCAGCCTGAGGAATGTCTTCCTGTTCCATCACGGGCAATCTGGAAAGCTGGCTTTCCGCTCAGTGCGGCACTTGAGACATACACGACTCGGATGAGGGTGCCTGCCCTGCCATTTACGAGCCACACGCGTGGCCCCGGATACGTTACAGAATCTTTCTGATCCTGTTTCTCATTTGCAAAATGAGAATGATGCTTACAGCACCTGTCTCAGGATTGTTGCGAGAATTGAATGGGATGAGGTATCTTTTATAAGGCACTTGACAGAGCACTAGCACTTACTCAATGTTAGTTGTTGAATTCATTCTGTTCGTATACAGTGTCCATAATCTCCTGATCTGAAGGCTAGGATGGTGTCAGCTATGCACAATTTAAAAAAAAAAGAAGTCATCATATCCACAGAGGATTTAGCATCTTTTGGGTGTGATTAGGGTTAAGGGACAAGAGATAAAAGGAGGTGTTGAACTGCTAAAGCCATAGATAAGAATGGAGGAGAAAGGCCTGCTCTTTTGATGTATTAAATACCTACTTATTTATATATACTGCCTGGTACCACAGGAGAACAGAACAGAGAAGGCAGATTTCATGCTGTCTCATAATTTGGAAAAAAAAAAAAGACACTAAAACAGGGATGGGGCTATAAAATAGAAGCAGAAAGTAGCTCAAAAAAAACCTTACCACGGGAAGCTTCCTGCAGACTTTGGCTGAGTGCTAAGCTCTCTAGCAGACTGTGCAAAAGGGCCTTGTGGGGCTGCCCAATGCAGCTTTTCACCGGCCGGTCACGCCTTTCCCAAGGGAAGGCTGGAAGGTGTGCAGCTGGCAAAGGTAACTGAGTGACTGCTTGGGTGTCGTGCCCAGCACTGTGCCATGTGGGCTGGGTCACCCCAGAGGTCCAAGATACAGCTGCCAGGCCCTGTGGGGGGGAAAAAAAAGAAAAGAGAAGCATGCAATTTTTGTGTTCATCACCATCACTCAAATTGGGAGGAGAAAATGTCTAAAAAAATTCTCTCTGGCTTGCATTTTTTCAGGCCGTTTAATTTTTTATTGTTGAGCACGAACAATGAAACAGAGTGGTTTCCTGTTTCTCTGCCCCCACTCCACTGCTGAGGAATTTGGGTTTAAACTGCCGGAGAGGAACATTTACATTCTATAAATTAACTTCACTAAAGATGCTTAAGCGTTTATGAAAACATTGCCATTTTATACTCAGCTCTATAAAATCTTGAAAAAGAAAAAAAAAAAAATCCCAAACTGCAATGGGAAGCTAAGCTGGCAGAGAGACCACTCTGCTCAGTGCAAACATGCCAACAGCTTTACAAATGAGGAACCTGCAACTGGGATTAAGAGCCTGCAGATCATTTATCAGGGACAAAACAAAGATCCTTAGCCTCTGTACTCCAGTGCGTGGAGACTCCCACAGGCTGAGAAATGCACCTCAGAAACAACAGACAGCGTTAACTCATTACACCTACATTAATGCTGGCAGCAGGGAATACTACTGCACCCCATCTTGGGTGCCCCAGACAGGTATTTTGATGTAAAGCAGAGTTTGGCTTCAGGGAGTCCTGGGTTTAAATCCTGGTTTACCTGCTAACCAGCTAGTGACCCTGGACAGTGGACTTAATCACTCACAGGCTTGGTTTCCTTCTCTGAAAACAAAGGGCAATCATAACAAATTCCCTTTGTGTCTTCACTTCTGGACAAACAGAATAAAGCAAACAAAACGGCAGAGGTGTTCCACTGTGTACATGTTCGAATAGATGTGTTTGGACACCCATTCCCCTTCCGTCACAAAAAAGAGAGTGTGTCAAAGCAAGAAAATGAGAAACTCTGGTTCACTTCCCCCTTTACCTCTTTGCCATATTGTTTGGACTACACCTGGGCCTTCTCTGGCGCTAGGGAGAAGAGGTCACGGCTAAAATAAAAGAGAGACTAAAGAAATTTAACTTGGCTTGTGATTCTTAAGGTGATGGTTTAGGAATCATTTTGACCCTTGACTTTAGAGAATTTTCCCCTTAAGTGCTTACTTTAAAATCTGTGACCTCCCCATCCTGTAGTCCCCTAACCCCTAAACACACAGACCTATCTCATTACTCCCTTAATGGAGGGGCAGCAGCCCAGCAGAACATACACTGGTGTTCACTGACTTGGAGACCTAGACCCTGTTCTGTAGCCTAACTTCTTTGGACAGCAGATTCCAGACCCCTACAAAGAGGGAATTGGAGCTGACACAGAAACTCGTGTTCGCTAAAACTTAATGAAACATACTAAGTGTTTCTAGTTTTTTCCACCTAATTGACATCTTTTCTGTCCATCAAAATTAGGTGGTCACCCCAATGGATCAGCATCGTCTCTGAAGCTATATCCTGAGCAGCACTTAGAAGAGGAGAATTTCCAAGGATGAATCCCGTATTTAATAACCATCACTACCACAGACATGCTATCACTATTTGCACAGTTTTACCTTTACTATGACACATCTATTTTCTTTACAAACTCAGTGGACAATGGCTTAGCAGAGTGGCATTCTTAGTTCCAATGCCTGCTTAGTGATGTTCTAGGCCAGCGCTTCCCAGTAGAACTTTCTAGGATTCTGTAAGTCTTTTCTACCTGTGCTGTCCAGAATGGTTAACTACTAGCCATATATGGCAATAGCACTTGACAGGTGCCTGATACAACTGAGGAACTGAATTTTAAATTGAATTAAATATAACTGTCATGTGGGGCTATTTGCTACTTTAATGGACAGCACAGCCCTAGACACGACCCACTTAGGACTTGTGCTGTCCGGTGGAAATATAATGAGAACCACATATGTAACTTAAATTCTTCTAGTAGCCACACTAAAAGAAAAAAAAAGAAAGAGATAAAATTAATTTCAATAATATATTTTATTTTTATTGACTATTCAAAATACTATCATTTCGGGACTTCCCTGGCAGTCCAGTGGTTAAGAATTCACTTTCTAATGCAGGGGGTGCGGATTTGACCCTTGGTTGGGGAGCTAGGATCCCACATGCCTTGTAGCCAAACAACCAAAACATAAAACAGAAACAATATTGTAACAAATTCAATAAAGACTTAAAAAAAAAAAAGGTTCACATCAAACAATTCTTTAAAAAATAATACTATCGTTTCAACATATAATCAGTAAAATGTTAACTAAATATTTACACTCTTTTGTTTCATACTAAACCTTAAAACTTCGGTGTAAATTCAGTGTAAATTTTATAATTACAACATATCTCAATTTGGGTTAGCCATATATATATATATTTTTTCGGTACGCGGGCCTCTCACTGTTGTGGCCTCTCCCGTTGCGGAGCACAGGCTCTGGACGCGCAGGCTCAGTGGCCATGGCTCACAGGCCCAGCCGCTCTGCGGCATGTGGGATCTTCCCGGACCGGGGCACGAACCCGTGTCCCCTGCATCGGCAGGCGGACTCTCAACCACTGCGCCACCAGGGAAGCCCTGGGCTAGCCATATTTCAAGAGTTCAACAGCCACGTGTGGCTAGTGGCTACCATACTGGACAACACAATGCAGATATTAGCGACTCTGAGGCTAACTTTTCTATCTGTAACATGGGCGTGTTTACAGCAACTATAACCAAAAACATTCTTGTGTTTAACTAGGGATGTTAAAGAATTTTCAACACAAAGTGTTAAACATAAACACCGAACTCGCCATATTTATTTTTACCAAAGTATGCATAGTAATGCAAAATATTTGGTGTTTCCTCTCCTTTCTAAAGATGCTTCTTGTTCTTTTGCTTTATAGTAAATAAATTAATTTCACTGACATGTCAATATTTACTGCTAATTATACAGGAACAATTCTACCATTTGAAGAAATGGAATGTTATTGTGTATCATAGAATTCGTAAGCTCAGTGCCTAATAATTTCCATATCAATAATTTCCATTAGGGCTTCCCTGGTGGCACAGTGGTTGAGAGTCTGCCTGCCAATGCAGGGGACACGGGTTTGTGCCCTGGTCCGGGAGGATCCCACATGCCGCGGAGCGGCTGGGCCCGTGAGCCACGGCCGCTGGGCCTGTGCCTCCGGAGCCTGTGCTCTGCAGCCAGAGAGGCCACAACAGTGAGAGGCCTGCATACCGCCTAAAAAAAAAAAATTTCCATTAGTGTAATGGGACACAGTAGAAGCTGCTCCAGGAATAAAAATGTGTAATGAAAAAAGCAATCATTGAGAATCATTTAGCAGCAAAGTAGATAACCAATAAGCCAATGACCTGATCAATGGGTATTAGGTACATTAAATGCAGAAGATGATTCGAAAGTGTCCATTAGCAGAAATTCTAACAAATAAATTACAAAAAAATAATCAATACAGGTAGCTGACAATGTAACCTATAACAGTGGATCCGGAAGCAATGTCAAAGATTTGCATTGCTCACACTTGAATGCCTTTTCAAGTTGTACATTGCAAGCTACACTTCCTCTCCCCATCTTAAGCCCCCTCTTTAATGCTTTTTCTAAATCAGCTTGTTGTGTCATCCTTACCATGTAGTAATGAAAAATGGATAAAGACAGTCATGTGGATTTTCTGTCTCTTCAGAACACACCTTACTGAAACATACTCAATATATGCTAATGACTCTGGAGGCAAAAGCTATGGTGGTACAGACTTTGCTTTTGAAGGCAGAGGGAACTTGAGAGGGAGGTAGCATGAGGGGTAGACTGGGGGGACCAGTTATAAACACTGGATGGATGCCTTTTAAACTTGGACAGGAAAATCATTTTGCTATGATTGTCCAGAATGTCAGCCTGGCTCCTGACTGTGTTCTTGGAGGGACAGTAGTCTTGAGGAGGATCTTATTTCGCTGCCCAGGGACTGAACTTAGACGCCAGTCCAGCAGGGGCTAGAGGCTAGAAGCAAAATTCCCTGATTCTTACCCCGTTTGAAAGCAAAAATGTTTCAAGGAGGAAAAAAAAACCACAAACGAGATACAAAGTTTATTATTAGAGACACAGCACAACATATGGGAGAGCACACAGGGAAGCAGTTTATTTATTTAAGTCAGAAGCAGGGCAGAAATACACACCCAGAGTGGAGTGTGGGCTCCTGAATGAGGAGCGCAGTAAAGAGGTGATTTAAATCACTTATACAGGACAGTCCTTCCGGGTCTTTCTTTATATTTGGCAGATTATCTTGTTTCTTTTTTTTTTACACCTGACTGGTCCTAGGACCCTCCCCAAGATGCGTGCGCAACTTTTTGCTAAGATGGATCCCACCACAGAGGCCTGTGGGTACATGTCCACAGGTATTATGGGGTGCCCTCCCTTTTAGACGCCCAAGAGCCTTCCCGCGCATGTGCAGACAGGGAAGTTTTCCCTGACTTAAGGAGTGGGCCCCTTATCTATTTACTTGAGCAGAGCTCAGCTTCTGACACTAGCTTTGTCCTTGGAGTGTCTGGGTGAGAACAGAGTTTCAATTTTACTCCACTGGACAAACATCGGCTGTCCAGACCAAGAGCCCATCTATCTCCTACCTCAACTGCAGAAAGGGAAGCAAAATACAATTCCTGTGGCCTTGTACTCTGCCAGACTGATCGGAATCATTCCTGCCACTTTACAACAGTTTACGTAGTTTGATTTTGTATGTCCGATAAGCATTTACACATTACAAAGTTAGCTGACTGGGAGAAGACAGGATACTGATACAGCTATTACATATTATTTAACTGGTACGATGCTTTCGTTTGTTTCTCTGGCAGAAGCAAGATTTTGCTTTGCTTAGGAAAACAAGCAGGAGTGGGCTATGAGCCATACTCACTTGTGAAAGATGTGCCCTGCCTTCAAGGAGCTTGAGCCCAGGATAAGGCAGGGATCCCATGTCTTTTCTCTCTTCACTCTTCACCGTGTGGCTGGAAAGGAAGCAGAGGGCTGTCGTTTATCGAACACTTACTTTGTATCAGGCATCATGCTAAGTACAGATTACTAATCGCTGCTAGGGATGAGAAAAGTGCATCATTGTGAACACAGAGGGGAGAAAACCCTCTGCCCACTCCAAGAGCAAAATCCTAGAAGCCCAAGATTCCAGGAGAAAATATCAGCAGGGCCCTTTGATATTTTTTGTACATAACGAGGAAGTTAACCTAAAAGTGGTAAGGTGGGCCTGTTGTTTGCCCTTTTTAATGCTAAAGAGATAGTACTGGTGTTACTGGGTGCCAGGATTAAGCCACTTCAAGTGAGATCAGTAAAATCTAGAAACACCATCCTCTCAAAGCAGCAAATAGTATCAGGTGTCAAGAGGTACAATCTGAATACTTCTTTGGGGTAAGTTCTGGAAAAGGGAAAGAACCCTTTAGCTATGCATGTAAAAGTAAACAACACATCCACTGTTTTAAGAGAAACTATGAGATAATTATTATTATAAAGGTGATGTTAAAGTATAGTATTTTTAAACTCATGACTCATACAAATATAAAATGAACACATGTCAAAGATTCTATTCGACTCATTCATTAATTAAGGAACCAGTAAGATGATACAATGAGTTCAGGGGAGAATTCAAAAAGCAGATACATACATGTAGAGGTTGATATAAATCTGTTTAATAGATGCAAAACGGGCTCTACGGAGGGTGGTAGGGGCAATTTTCAAAATCTATTTGCATGTTGCGGTAGGAAGAATTTTGAGCTGTCTGCCCCCTGGTGTATACATCCTGTATAATCCCCTCCCCTTGAGTATGGGCAGGACTGTGAATATGATGGCTTTCTTCTCATGATTAGGTTACATTAGATGACAAAGGTGAAGTGAAGGGATTTTTGCAGGTGTAATTAAATCTTTGGGACTCTGATTTAATCAAAAAGGAGATTAGCCTGAGTGGGTCTGACCTAATCAAGTGAACCCTTAAAAGATACCAGATCCTTCCTGAAGGAAGAGATTTGAAGCATGAAGATTCTGCTGGCCTTTGAGAGGCAAACTTCCAAGCAGTGGAGGGCACATGACAGGAAATGGCAGGCAGCCTCTAGAATCTGAGAACTGACAGCCAGCAAGAAAGCTGGACCGCAGATGTATAACTGCAAGATGAATTCTGGCAGCCACCAGTAACCTTGGAAGAGGCACCCAAGCCCCAGAAGAGACCGGGTCACGACCTTGATGTCAGCCTGCTGTGACCTTGGGCAGAAGACCCAGCTAACATGCCTGGACTCCTGACCCACAGAAAATACAAGATAATAAATTTATGTTACAGTAAGTTGTCAAATTTGTGGTAGTCTGCTATGGAGCAAGAGAAACGTCTTACATATGTCTACAGAAAAGAATTATTTGCATTGGTACCGATTAGCTACCACTTACAAAGCTGTAAGACAGCTCAAGGCAATGAAAGGTACAGAGACCCCACAGAATCAAATAACCTGGAAGATAACACCTTGATTTTTATTGAAGGTACCCAGTAATCCATTTGGTCCCTACTATGAGAAATGTTTCATTTGGTAAATTGCCTGTTTCACAGGCAATATTGCTTGATTTTGTTTTTTATTTGAAGAAAATCTTTCTTCCCTCCTGAAGAGATTTAGACTACACTTTAATTTGTTTTTCTGGGCATATGAGGGGGTGAGGAGTGGCTAAGCTACTGGGAATTACAGAGTGGAGACCCAAGAAGGCTGCAGAAAGCACCAGCAGGTCTGAGCTCCCTCACGCACTAGTCATGGCTGAGAAAATGGAACTGGGCAAAACCCAACCTGGGCTGTGAGGCTGATATTCTGTGTGAAGTAAAAGTCAAGGCTGATTCCATCCAGTCACATCCATTTATTCACTCAATAAACAAATCCAGTGCCGACCTGATTCTAGACAGAGATGCACTGGTGAACAAACACCGTCAAGTCCCCAGTCTCACGGGGTTTACATTCCAGAGGAGGGAAAATAACTCAGATTTGGGGATCTATACTGAAAAGTTCCAGAATTTGAGAACTATACTGATATTTGACCATTGTGTTCGGCCACGAAGAAACTTCTGAGGTTAAAGGTTGAGCTCATACCTCTGTGGGAAGAGTTTCAGAGAAAGTTCAGTCGTTAATCATCCTGGTAAGAGTCAGATCCAAGTACAGAGAATGAGGCGAGGATACTGGGTTCTTAGACCGGCCTGAGGCTGGACACACAGGCGCCCACTCTGACAACGGCGCCCATACTCCCAAAGAAATGCATACTTAATAAGGAATTGCCCTTGTGCTGAGGTCAGCCCTTGGCTGCCACACAGAGGTTGCCCTGTGCCCTGCATAAAGAAATATAGAAAAGACAATAATAAATTAATGTTCTGTTAAGCTGCCACGTTTATTTCTGTGGTTAGTCATAACGACAGCTAATACATACAAATACTTACACTGAGCTGGTCTTTTTCCTAAGTATTTTACATATAATAACTTACTTAATAGTCACAATAACCCAATGTGGTAGATACTATTATTATTCCCATGTTACAGATGAGGAAATTGAGGCAGAAAAGGGCTAAGTGATTTCTCCAAAGTCCCATAGCTAGTGAGTATGAGAGCTATGATTCACACCCAGACAGTCTGGCACCAGGACCCTAGTTCCTAACCCTCACTAGGCACCATCTTTGCAATAAGGGTTCTCTTCAGCATGGACAGGAGTAGTTCTGCCTTGTCCTTCTATTACCCCAACACTTCAGTATTCTCAATAGCTGTAGTCCATCTTCAGCTGTACCGCAGGAAAAGAAGGAATTTTTATATTTTCTTCCGGCCACAGTGTGGGGGGCTGCTGATTGTACACCAAGTAAATCCAAGAGTTACTTTACCATTCTGGCAAACCCATCACCTGTTAAAAAATGCTCCTTTCCTCATCCCTGAGCCGCATTTCTACTTTGTTTTTGAAGAAATGAAGTTTCTCCTCCGGGTATTCTGTCTTAGAAATATATACGGCTCATCTCCCCACTAGGACTCACAAGCTCTGTGATGGCGAATCCCTTGCAGCTGCCCACAAACAATAAGTAATACAAAGGATGACTGAGGGTTTCAAGTTTCCTGTTTACAGCCTCCATCCAATGGCGAGCTCTCGGGAGAAATGTAAGGCTGGCAACAAATTAACAAGGGTTCAGTTATTTTACAAGGGAGAACAATGGTTCCTCTGACCACTTTTGATTTATTCCATCTCTGGTTTCCATGGAGCGTCATAAAAGGATCTATGTGTGTGTCAAGAGAGTGGAGAAAGAGAAGTGGCCGGGAGCTAACAGGGGAAGAAGCACCCGCCTGGTGAGTCTCCTCGGAAAGAGAATATCTCCAACACTTAGTATCCAGTGTCTGTGCCGCGGGCTACTTTGCCCGGGTAATGACAATCAGATCAGGCAACACAGCCCTCATTCCAGCAGCCTTTTACTTCCCAGGAGATCTTTGCCCCAGGGTTCCGCTCCCTTTTTAGGCTTATTCTTGTCTCCAACTTCCCCTTTCTATCAGCCCCTTTTATCGCCACTAGTTGGAAAAGCTGTATAAGAAGTTAGACGTGCCTGCCGAGCTCCTCTTGGAGGAAACAGTTAAAGAATTTTCTGGAGCTGACTTGGGAAGTTAGGGGCACCGGTGGCGGGCATCTGTGGCTTTCTGGACACTCAGAATCCACTCCTTCTTTTGACAACTTCACCAGCCCCTTCCCTTTTCAATCAAGTGATTCTAGAAGGATTAGACCCAGGGGTCAGGAATAGAGCATGTGATTTAGGCCTAAGCCAATCAGAGCATTGTATTTCCTTGGCTGCCAATGATTGGCTCATTGATAATATGACTTAATTAGCGCCAATTAGAGAGGCAACGAGACTTTCCCTGGGAATTCTGGGAAGGAGATTCTCGGTCTATCCTCGCTGGACTTGAATGAGAGGTGTGAGATTGAACACCTGGTAAGCATCTTCCTCGCTGTAGCGAGCGCATGTCTGGAAATACTATCAAGTCGGGAAAAGAATGAGACGCTGGACCTTGAGGACAGTGCTGGAGCCCCGGAATCAGTCTATCTCTGAAGCAAGTCCTGTTTCCAGCCTCTCGATTACGTGATTCAGTGAATTTTATTTGGGCTCCTACTGTGTCGGGCTGGATTTTGTTGGTTGCAGCTGAAAGAGTTGTCTCTCTCCCACTAGGGGAAGTTGAGAGGAGGCGCCAAGAATGAGAGCTGCGAGGCGGGGAGTGGGGGCAGATCACAGCCCTTCAGCCGGGAAAGAAATTCTCACCTGAGGGTATTTGTCCCTTCACATTTATCATGAGAAGGCAGAAGCTGCAAAATATGTTTGTAGAGCCATTAACCTTTCCATTCGTTTCCATGTAACACTTGATGTTTCTATGGGCAAAAAATCTGTCCAGTTTATTATTCAAGTGATTTAAGTGCTTTAAAGTGAAGGCAGATATGGGTTGAATTCTCAAAAAGTCATCCATGTCGTTTCGTTGGTCACCATGCCTTTTAAGGGTTTATGTTACCATCTCAATTACACCATCTATTTAGCTCAGGGATGGTATACAAAGACGTTTGGCCAGGGGGACCCAGAATCACCTGGATCCTGTCTTGGCTACCGACCCCATTCTCTGCAGCGCCCCATGCAGGCAATTAGCAGCACTTTATTTTTACAGAGAGCTTTGGTCCCAAGCCCTAGTGCAAAGTCAGGAAGGGAGGATGGAACCCATGTTCTTTCTCCTCATTGTTCAATCCCAATTCTCAGATATTCTCAGTTTGGATAGTCTCTGGCACTTCTTGACATGTGTTGAATCAGGTGTTTTGTCGTTGTGGTTTGGTTTGGTTTTGATTTTCGGTTTTTGACATAACGTCAGAGAAGGAAAAGAGCATTGTGTCACCTTTGCCCAGAATATTTACCCAGTTTCTGCCCAGTTCCTATGTCAACAAAATTCAACTGAGTAAATTTTAAAGATCTTATTGGCTTTAGTCAGTCATTTGGGAATTGGTCAGCATCCAGTCTAGCAGCTGGAAAGGTGCTCCAATGCATTATACCAGGCGAGAGATTTTTTATAGACCAAAGTGAGCAGGGGCAAGGAGGTTATACTGGGCATTTACTGATTGGTTAAAGCAGGGTTGCTTTCCTTACATGGAGCAAAAGGAAGCCTCGGAGAAGGTAACTTGTGTCAGGTAACTTCTGTTGAGCGGGAAAGCCCTGATTGGTTGACCTCAGTCTTCCTATTCTGGGAGAATGGAGCCTCGAAACTCAGTTAAGTTTTGGTTCGCTGATGTGGGGCTTAGCATGAGCGACTCGATCTTGGGCTTCACCTGGCTACTTTAACACCTGTCAGGCCGAGTCAAGAACTCTGAATCTGCTCCCAGGTGGAAGGATGAATGTGTATCCAAGCAGAGAGAAAGTAGAGGGGTGGGGAGAGGGGAATGTAGGGCTGCCCTGCCATCCTGGCTGCAAGGAAGAGTGAGAAAAAGAGACTACTATGTTACATGTGCTAGAACCTTATTCCCACTGAAATGTCACCTTTAGAAAATGTCAGCCAATAAGTGTCTTGGAAGCAATCAGATAGATACTTTCCTTATCAGAGGAGAAGAAGGCAAGAGGTAAAAAGAGAATTTCTGAAAACTTGTTCTTAATAGTTACCATTATTGTATTAGTTAGGATAATGCTGGCTACAATAGCAAATCATCTCCAGAATTTCAGCGGCCTAACATAATAAAAGTTTATTTCTTGTTCATATAACAATCTAAAGTGGATACTTCTCACTGACAGACTGCTTTCCTATACTTAGTGATTTAAGAACCCATGTTCTTTCCATCGTAAGGCTCCACTTTAAGGCAATAGTTTTCAACTTTTCACTGCACTTTTTAATTACCTGATGAGCTTCAAAAATGCTGATACATGCGTCCCCCACCCCAGAAGACTCTGATTTTATTGGTTTAAATAGCAGCTTGGGCATCAAAATGTTTAAAATACCTCTCAGAGGAGTATAAAGTGCAATCAGGATTGCACTAGGGCGTTGCTCTAGGGCAGTGGTTTCCAGTGCATGGTCCCCAGACTGGCAGCATCAGCAACATTTGGGACTTATAAGACTTGCGTATTCTCAGATCCCAACCAGGTCTGCTAAATAAGAACTCTAAGGATGGGGCCCAGCAGCCTGTGTTTTAACAGCCTTCCAGTTGATCCTGATGTATGATCAAGTTTGAGAATCACTGCCCTTCAGCCCCAAAGTTCTCTGCATCCAGGTGGAAGGGAAAAGAGGGAGCTAGAAGGAACACCCCTGCTTCTTCACTGCCTCCCAGTCTCTTGAGCCCAGCTCAAGGCAGAGAGGACTTGGAAATGGGACCCTAACTGGGCAGCCTGTGTCTGCCACAATCATACACTCTTATCTGCACTGTCCCTGAATTCCACACCGATTCAGGACTGAAGGAAAATGAAAGGCAATTCTAAGTTCTAGGTGTAACACAGATGGCCAGGGCTCCCAGGTACTAGGAGTGTGAGACTAAACAAAAATTTGTAGGAAGACACAGGTAAAGTATGTATGTTGATGTAGATTAGAATGGGTTCATTTACATAGAAAAATTAACACAAAAATTGCACAGAGTTATAAGCAAATTTATATCATGCCTTGTAATAGTAATTTTTCACTTAAGTAATTTTCTTAAGTTTTCGTTTTGACTGGATCTCTCACCTTCTACCCACTTCCTTTCCCTCAACAGCTCAATAGCAGCTCTGAGGCAGAGATGGAAGATTGTGGATCTGCTGGGACGAGGTTATCTCAGAAGCCAAACAAGAAAGAATATCCCAACCCAGGACTCCACTATGCGATAATGGAGGGAACAGAGACCTTAAAGTCAGGCAGTTTGGGGTTCATGTCCTCGCTTTGCCACTTCTTTCCTGTGTAGCTTCAGGTGAGACACAACCTCTCTGGGCTTCAGTTTCATTTTCTCTGAAAGACATAAAAAGTTCTGGCTTGTAGAATTATTGGAACGACCATATGAAATAACAGGTAAAAGTACTTTAAAAATCTTAGCTGTTTTAATCCCCATTTTGGTTGCCTTGTAATGACAGAAAGAAATCAGGCCATTCTTATCCTTGACAAGCCACATACAGGAGAAACAGATAAGATGCTTTGAGATTGTCTGAGGGTGGCTGTACATTCTTATTAAAGGTACTTATAGTGAGAAACCATTCAGGTCAGGCCTGCCTTTCCAGTCTGCCTCATTGGCAAGGTGGTGGGCCCCGAGCTCTGTTTCTTATGTGTTCCTTGTGGTTTCTATCTGCTCTGGCTTTGGTGGTTTGTTTCATTCATACTAGATGCCAAGGGGACAATATGGTCCAGGGAGCTGAGGAACAGACTGGATATCTGGGGACTTTGTGACACTTCAAAAAGTGACTCAGCCAGTGGTACAGAGAAAAGAGAACACATCATCCATTTGAGGGCAGAGGCAACTCTGGCCATCTGAACGCTTGAAATTTATACCAGCCTCTTGAAACTAAGGCTGATTTGCACTCCATGATTCTTTAGAGTTCAAGTGGCCAAGGAGGGTTTAGGGAAGGGACTTACAATTTTGTGTGTCTAAAATAAAATGGATAGATTCTAGATGCTTTCAATTCCACATCTCAGAGTCAGTTCAGAGCTCATAACAATACAATGACAAATGTAATAAACTCGTATACGTATAGTGCTTTCCAATTTACAGACCATTTCATACACTGTAAGAAAGCTGATTCTATCTCCTGGGGGCACGTATGTTATCACACTTATGTGTCTTTGGTGGCATGGAATACAAACCCACTCAGGGTACCAGTTGCATGTGTGAGAGTCAGACGGCATCACTGTGCCTTTCTAAGTACTACAGCCCTGAATCAAAGTAGTGTTTTTCTCCCCAGTCTTGCCTGAAGCTGAGGCTTGGCAATCAAGTCTTGCTGCCAGGTTTACAACATGGTTGGGATGGTGTGAGCGCTACAGAATTCACTTGAAAGGTAATCCACATTCCCTCTCTTGCAGCTGCCCTTAAATTTACAAGGAAACATTCCTTCTAGGAGTCTCTGGATACTGGAATAAGATTGTCACACACCATTAACACAGTCCAATTCTGCAACCTCACTGATTGGAAAACCTGATTCAATATTGCAAGCTTGTTTTTGGCAACTGCACCAGCATCTTCCCAAAATATATTAGATGGTCTGAGATGGGCCCAGGGAGGCTGTCGACAGATATCTTGAGATGGATCTTATTCCATTGACATAGCTGAAGAATGTCCCGTGGGAAATGTCTTCACGGGCCTGGAGGCTGACAGAACAAGACGGAAACCCTTCAAGAGAATTGCCAATAAAGAGACTGAAAATGGGCACTACCTTCTGGAGGTAATTTGGCAGTATGTATTGAGCCTTAAAACATTCATACCCTTTGGGCTTCCCTGGTGGTGCAGTGGTTAAGAATCCGCCTGCCCATGCGGGGGACACGGGTTTGATCCCTGGTCTGGGAAGATCCCACATGCCGCGGAGCAACTAAGCCTGTGCGCCACAGCTACTGAGCCCGTGAGCCACAGCTGCTGAAGCCCGCACGCCCAGAGCCCGTGCTCCGCAACGCGGGAGGCCACTGCAGTGGGAGGCCCGCGCACCGCAACGAAGAGTAGCCCCCGCTCAACACAGCTAGAGAAGAGCCCACACGCAGCAACAAAGACCCAACTCAGCCAAAAATAAATAAATAAATTTATTTAAAAATTCATACCCTTTGACCCTGTATTTGTCTTCTCAAGTTTTGGCTGAAAGTGCTGCTGAGACGTGTGCACAGAGATTTGTGTATAGAGACTTTCACGGCAGCATTAAACATACAGAAAATCTGCTTATCCAAAACAATTTAACCCCTCCCTCTTTCTATAGCATAAATACCTCTGTAGGCTTAAAATAAGGGCTATAAAACTAACCCCTGGATTGCACCAATTTAGCAGATTTCTTTTTGAAATCTACTGACTGTTCTTTAAGAACATCTAATTTAAATGTAACTCAATCCACTGGAGAGACGGAATAAGGGATTAAAAAAAAAAAACAGTGGGTGGAAAATCTCTTAAGCATTAGGAAGCAGCAACAGTAGTAAAAATATTTCTGTGATGGATGCAAATATGAAATTGAGGATGACAGTACCACACGAGAGACTGTGGCTAAGACACTGACTTCATGTCCGTGATGACAGTGACCTCAAAGGAAATTTAGGAAAGTATGAAAATTCAGTATTTAAAACTCAAAATCAGAACTGATTCAGAAAACAAATCTACTGCCTTCTAAAAACAATGCCAAACCTGCAGTTGTTTTAATGAGACCTGCCTTACACAATTCAAATCAAAATATTACTTTCATCAGAGAATTATTTGCATTCTTCCATAAAATAGCACAGGAAATATGTTACGAAATTACTTGCCAAGGTCAAGAAAACTCATAATCTTGACAAGAGGGGGGAAAAAAGAATAATCGTGCCTCTGTCTACACTGGTAGCTCTCAACTGGGGGGCATTTTGCCCCTTGGGGAACATTTGGCAACGTCTGAAGGCATTTTTGGTTGTCACAACTGGGGGCAGTGCGGTCGGGAGAATGCTATTGGCATCTAGTGGGTAGAGGCCAGAAATGCTGCTAAACATCCTACAGTGCACAAGACAGCAAAGCACTGTATGGCCCAAGATGTCAGTAGTGCCAAAGCTGAGAAACCCTGGTCTAGATAGTGACAAATGATGTGGGAAGAAACGACCAAATACAGAGCCCCTACGTTCTGTTCTCTATTGGGGGTGGGGGGGTTGATAGTGGGGGAAGGGCTAAGGGAGGGACTCGCTTCTCCTCCAGTTCCACCTGTGCAGGGCCTGAGGCCAAGGGAAGGATGGCTCCCAACTCCTGATGGCTGAGGCCTCAGTGCATCTTCCATTAGGACTAAATGAAAATATTTAAATCCGGTAAAATCTTGATTTTACTGGAATTTGTATAGGCAAAGCCCCCAGTTTTGCAGACTTTTTTTTTTCTTCTTCTACAAGGAAAAAGGAGCAAAATACATGGAAGAAGCTTATTCAAGGAACTTCAAAAACATGACCTGGGGTCAAGTACAAATTCTACCCAATCTCCTGTTTTGTTTTGTGGACAATGGGAATTGGGGTCCAGAATGTTTAGCCTGAGGTCCAGGCTGACCCTCGACTATCAGAGAAGCATTAAATCCCATTCACAGTGAGCTGTGCTTCTTAGAGCAGGAAATGCAACTCACACCTTTCAGTAAGATTTCAACATCAAGCGTTGATGGGGAAAGGATTTTCTGGGTAACTCCGGGATAACCTGGAATCTCCCATCCCCTGGACATTTTGACTAATTGGAGTTTTCCTGTGGTTTACATTCCCCAAGATGTTCTTGACATTGGCAAGATTTACAGGAAAAGCTACCGACAGTATTACAAACTCCAATCCAAATCTTCCCTTTCTACCTTTTATGTCTGTAATGTTGGAATGCATCAAAAGAAGCATGTGACATTTCTCCATAATGAAGAAAACCAAGTCAGCTGCTTTGTTTTTTAAATCTAAATAAAACGAAGAAAACAGTCACTAGGTTGAGAAAAGTTAACTGGCCTACAGAACAGCAGCAGGAGAGGATAAATATTTGGTTCCGATCTGCAGCATATTCCAGGTGGGCAGCTTTACGCGTCCGTGACAATTTTGAGACTGGAAGGTTTGATCTAAACATCTGCATGATTGTCTTGCTAGGAACAAGCCACACTGAAATGTACAGTTTTGCCTGATTCTCCCTAATCTCGTTCTGACAGCTTCCCATACAAGCTGGGAACAGGGGGGACTAACTCTTCTCCAACATTATTGCTAATTGGCAGCAGCAAGACAGCCTGTGAGTTCCAGTATGTGAAAGATAGGGGAAAACAAAAACAAAGCCCAGCCCTAAAACTCCAATCAGCTTTAATTAGTCAAGAAAAATCAACAGCTTAAGAATGTACACCTACTGTGATAGTCAGAGCCACATGGTTACAAAGTCTTTCTAGGTCCAGGTAAGGCTCCTGCACCTGTCACTTACCTTCTCTGGCTTTTGGGTTTTCCGCCTTTATAAATAAGGTGCTAAAAATTCTTGTCCTCTGTTTCTCCCAGATGTGGGAATGATTAATTTAGAAAAATGCAGAAATACCTTAATAGACCTGGTGCTAGGCGGTCATCCTCCCTGTGTCTCTTTCCTGGAATATACAAATGATTTGATATTAGGATGGTAAATATTCATAATAACCAGAGTCAAAAGTCCATTAATCAGAATCTACCTAATGGGACATCCAATCAAGGCACATTTTTTTTTTCTCCTGTATGACAGCGTGAAATAGTGAAAACATCATTAGCTGTGGTTCTCCTCACATCAGGGTTTAAAATCTTCCTCCCCTTAGCAAAATCAATCAGCTTCTCTGAACCTCTGTTTCCTCATTTGTAGAATGGTTTTACAGTGATTGCGGCAGAGTATGTGGTGAGGATGGAGTAAACAATGTGTGGAGAGCAGACTGCTGGAGCTCAGTATGTGTGAGTCCCATTACCTGCCTCTCCGGCCCACAGCACTGCATGCACCACTTGCACTTGACTGTCGTCCTTCCTGCGAAGTGTTTTGTTTGAATACTTCCTTAGGGAAAAGAATTAAAGCTTTAGAAACTGAACCAATAGTTAGGATGGACTTCAAACAAAGGAAACTTTTGTAGCAACTTCTGCGGTGAACTTATGACAGGTATGACTCATTTTCTTCTGTTTTCTGCACACGGAACTCTGACTAATGAGAACTGAAGTCCTTAATGATGACCCTAAAAGGCCACAGAATCCTCAGTCACCCCGGAAAAGGGACGCTGTGCTCTCATGTATGGGTTAGGACTCTTCGGCTGCAAGGAACGTAAGCTACTTCAAGCTAGCTTGGATCTGGATTTGGGTGTGTGTTGGGGGGGGTGGATTTCAAGGGGACTTACAGAGCCAAAATGTGTGTCTATGTCTCTCTGTATATCTATTTCATTTTTACCGTCCCAAACATCAGCTTTTCACATCCCGAATGACACACAGACAGCTGCCCGACAATTCTGGAAATTTTGTGTTACAGGCCCAACCATTTGAAGATACTGATGCAATCAGATGGTGCCCCCATTCCAGATTCCCAGGGAAGAGAAGCTGATTGGTCCAGCTGGTGTCCACTGTACACACTTCAGCTCCAATCATCTATGACCAAGGAGGCAACAGCCCATTGTACAGACGTGGATGCTGAGGTTTACTCCTGCCCTCCTGAGGATGGGGATAAAGGAGGAGGTCTCAAAGGGCAGGAGAAGAGGAGTGTCACCATGTAGAGGCACCAAAGATGTCATCCCACTTTACATAGTAGAGAAAAAAGGGGATTAATATTTCAGAATAATTTTCAATAACCAAGGTCACAATCTAAAAGGTTTTCTGCACATACCACGGTTAAGCCAAAAATTCAACTTAGTTAAACATATTTTGCTCTGCATCCCAATTGTTGCAGACACAGATGGTTGCCCACCTAACAGCCTGTTCCCCTTTCTGCTTAACTGGCAGGATCCCACATATATTTGGGTGTCCATTCCTCCCTCATATCAGTCATAGAAAGCTTGCCCTATCCCTGTGTTTAGAAGTAAATTAGTCTAATGGTTGCATTGTGATCCCTTTTGGCTTAGACATGGGCATATGACACAATTGCGACCAATAAGACATGATGATGGATCTTCTGAGAGGCCTTCTGCAAAGATATTTTTCTCACTGATAAAAAGAGACTCACAGGAACACTTCCTATCCATCTAACACTTCAGTGTCTGGATGTGAGGCCTGGAACTGTGGCAGCCATCTTATGACCATAAGGGGACCTAGCATGAAGACAAGAGAGCAGAAATATGGAAAGAACTTGGGCCTTTGATGACCCATTTGAGCAAATAAGTTAACCCACCTGGGACTGTTTTACCTCTGGCATTCTGTTTTATTTTATTTATTTATTTTAAAAATGGAAGTATAATTAACATATTATATTAGTTTCAGGTGTCCAAGGTAATATTTGTTGTTTGTTTATATTGTAAAATGACACCACAGTGAGTGTAGTTAAAATCTGTCACCATACATAGTTTAAAATTGTTTGCTTTTGATGAGAGCTTTTAAGATCTACTCTCTTACCTACTGTCAAATATGCAGTTCACTATTATTAACTGTAGTCACCATGTTGTACATTACACCCTAGATTGTTGTTACTTGATAAAAGAAGTATTGTTTAAATCAGTTATTTTTAATTTTTTGTTACTTGCAATCCCAAACATCCTAATTGATGCACTTCGTAATTAATAGAAATCACAAAGCCACAAATAAGACATACTTTAATAAAAGCTGACAATAGCTGGAGAATAATTCCGAAAATGCTTAGAAGAAGGTGTCCCTTAGGCAATATTGAAATAGATAGCCAAGAGATCATGAATCATTTCTAACACTCCCAGAGCCTTACCAAGACACAGCATTTTTCAGGCAGACCATTATATTTTTATATTTATAAAAAGCAACTCAAAGAAATTATTTGTTTAGAGTAGCTTTTTTATGCTTCAAAGTCTTTGCTCCTGTAGATGTGGAGTTGGACAAGTTTAAAGTGGTTTCATTGTGCATTCTGCTTGCTCAAGTTTGATAGGCCGTGTTCACATGACAGGTCTATCCCTGCAGCGGATGTCTGGGATGCTTTGATGTGGGTTGCATTTCGGACAGCCTAATACTAGGGGAAAATGTGCTGAAATTGAACAAGATTGCTTTCTGCCCAGCTGTTCTCTGAAGGCTCAGACATTTTTAGCACTGAGCTAAGAAGCTTGTATTTGTTTTGACGGTCTTGTCAGGGAGAACAATGGTTGATTATCCCAGCACTTTACTAACAAATAAGACTGCCTCCAGCAGAGATAAAATATGGGTCTTGACTTGATTGCATTTCATGTCCAAGGAAATTATTTTCTTTTCATTCTGATGCCCTTTCATTATGCAATGTACCTTTTTCTTTCTTTATCCTTGCCCTACGTGGTAACCCCATGGCTTTCACTCTGAGAAGGCTGATTCCCAAAATCACCATGCCAGGGTGGTTTGATTAGCATATAAAACATGTATTTTCACTTCTCTAATTTCTTAGAAACTAATTTTTTTGTTTGTTTTTGGTTCTCCAGATTTGTATGGTTAGTTTCTTCTCTAATTTTCTGTCTGCTTGCTTTTGGCATTTCTTTACATTGCTGCGACTGTTTCAGCATAGAGAAGTCTCAGATTTTATATCACACCTACATTTAAAAGGTCTATCCCAGGTGTTTTCTTCACCCATACAGAGAAGTGCTTTACCCAGAACAATTGTGTTTTCTTCAAAACAAAGGGACTTTTAAATAGTTTTATGAAAACATTTCTATTTTTCCTTTATTATTTTCTTTCCAAAAGGTTTTAAGAATTAAATATTTTGTAAGAGTAACACATGCGGATAAGGGTACGGCTCAATGTATTTTCATGAAGTGAACACACAGACGTAACCATTATCCCCTCAGGCCCACCCAGTCATCACCTCCCCACTCTATCACCGCCTGACTCTCCCCAAAGGTAACAACTGTGCTGGTGTCTGTCATCACAGAGGAATTTTCCCTCTTTTTGCTCAATATTATGTTTGTATGATTCAATTATGTTATCATGTGTAGTGGTGATTTCTCCATTTTTACTGCTGCATACTATTCCATTGTGTGAATACGATGCAATTTCTGTTGATGGACGTTCGGTTTGCATCTCTTTGGAGCTATTACAAATAGTACTGTTATCACATTTTTGTGGATGTCTTTGGATGAATATATACACATATCGTTTTAGCTCTGTATACTGAGGGGCAGAATTGCTGGGGGACAAAGCACAAATATCTTTACCTTTGGTGGACTGTCCCAATTTACACTCCCATCAAAGGGATGTGAAAATCCGGTATTAATTCAAATCCTTGCCTGCACTTGGAATTATTGGCCTTTTAATTATAGCAATTCTATTAAGTGTGTAGCGGCATCTCATTGTGGTTTTATTTTGCACATTCATGATGACTAATGAAACTACACAACTTTTATCTTTATTGGCCAAGTCAGATATTCTCTTCTATGAAGTAATCTTGCACAATTTTTGTCCTTTTTCTAATGTGATATATATATATATATTTTTTGTTGTTATTAATTTGTAAGACTTCTTTATTATAGAAATGAATTCTTTGTTGGATATGTATATTGTAAATACATTCTCCCATTCTGTAGATTGCCTTTTTACAGTCTCATGGAATCTTTTGATAAATAGAAATTATGAATGGTTTTAAACTTTTTAATTTGAAATAATGTTAAACTTACAAAAACTTTGGACTTGTAAAAATAATAGAGTTCCTGTGTACCCCTCATCCAGCTTTCCCTAAGAGTAACATACTCCACATTACATAATGATAGTGCAATTATTGAAGCCAGAAAATTAATATTGTCACAATACTATTAACTAATCCAGAGACCTTAATCTCATTTTGCTAATGGTCCACTACTATCCTTTTTACAGTTCAGGATCCAATCCAGGATTCCCACATTGCCTTAAATTGACATGTCTCCTTGGTCTCTTCCAAGCTGTGGCAATTCCTCAGTCTTTCTTTGTCTTTTATCACCTTGACACTTCTGAAGAGTAATTTTGTAGAATGTCCCCCAATTGGGTTTGTCTGATGTTTTCTTATGATTATCAACACTATTTTAAGCATTAGTAACTATAAACATGATATCTTTAAGAAGTTTTTGTTTATTTTCTTTTTTGCCACCCTATTTAGCATTCAGTTTTGAATTTTGATAAATATTTAGTCATGAAACCACTACCACGATCAACATATAAAACAGTGTCATCAACCCCCTAAAATTCCCTCATGTGCCTTTGTAGTCAGCTTATTCTCCCCAATCCCAACCCCTGACAACTACCTATTTGTTTTTAATCCCTGTAGTTTTGTTTTTTTCAGAATGCCATATAAATAGCATCATACAACATGGAGCCTTTAGAGTCGGCCTTTCTTCACTTAGCATAATGTATCTGAGATACATTCATGTTGGTATATCAGTAGTTTGCTCCTTTTCATTGCTGAGTAGTATTCCATTGTGTGGATGTACCACAATTTGTTTATCTATTCACCAGTTGGTGGACATTTGAGTTGTTTCCAGTTCTAGCTATTACTAACAAAGCCACCATAAAAATTTGTGTATAAGTCTTTGTGTGAGCACAAGCTTTAATTTCTCTCAGATGAATACTAGGCATGGAACTACTGGGTCATATGGTAAGAGTATGTTTAACTGTATGAGTAAGTAATTGCCAGACAGGTTTTCAAAGTGGCTGTGCCAGTTTGCATTACCACCAGTGATACATAAGAATGCTGGTTTCTCCACATCCTTGGCAGCACTCGATATTGTCAATTTTTTGCATTAGTTGAGATTATGCATTGGGCAGGGGCGGTGGGCAAGGATACCATGGATGTGATGTTGTGCTTCTCAGTGCATCAGATCAGAAGGCACATAGAGTAATATATCTTATTATGTCCAGGTTGACTTTGATCAATTGATTAAGGTGGTGTGTGCCAGGATTCTCCAAAGTAAAGTTACTGTTTTTCCCTTTGTCAATAATAAGTATCCCCTGGGGAGATACTTTGAGACTATGCAAACACCCTGTTTCTCATTAGACTTTCAGCCACTAATTTTAGCATCCCTTGATGATTCTTGCCTGCAATAATTATTACTATGTTGTTTGCCTGGTAGTAATTTTCTACTTCTATAATTCCTTCCAAATTTATAAATTGGAAGTTCTGCTGTGGGGAAGGGCTGTCCTTTTGCTCCCGTTTATTTATTCAATTGTATTAATATGGATTCATAGATACTTATTTTATTCTTTGGGTTATATTCCTTTTTTTCATATTTATTTTGTTCCTCAAATTGCCCCAGATTTTGTGCTCTTGTACCTTTTCTTTTTTTTTTAATTAATTAATTAATTTTTGGCTGAGTTGTGTTGCTGTGCGCGGGCTTTCTCTAGTTGCAGTGAGCGGGGGATATTCTTCATTGCGGTGCGCAGGCTTCTCACTGCAGTGGCTTCTCTTGTTGCAGAGCACAAGCTCTACGTGCGTGGGCTTCAGTAGTTGTGGCACGTGGTCTCATTAGTTGTGGCTTACGGGTTCTAGAGCACAGGCTCAGTAGTTGTGGCACACAGGCTTAGTTGCTCTGTGGCATGTGGGATCTTCCTGGACCAGGGATTGAACCCGTGTTGCCTGCATTGGCAGGCGGATTCTTAATCACTGAGCCACCAGGGAAGTCCTGGCTCTTGTGCCTTTTCAACGTCACCCACCTTTTTTTTTTTCTCCCTTTGCAGTTCCTTCCTTTCTGGTTCCATATGATGCTCCATGCTCACCTTGTATTTTCCCTGTCCAAACCTTAGACTCAATCATTTTTCCAAGGATCCCTGGTTCCTTGAATTATAGGTTGGTATTTAGAACCAAGATCTTGGCACTAGGTGTGCTCATTGCTACTGGGGTGTCATTGCTTCTAGGCCCTTTCAACAGAAGGGAATAAGAAGTATATGTAGATAGGGATACATCACACACACACACATCTATGTATATGTGTGTGTGTGTGTATATTAAAAGCTATGAATTCATGCTGATACTATAGATTCTATCCAACACCACAGGGCTCATTTGACTCTTCCCATTTCTCTAATTTTTATCTTCTTTCTCTGATAGTGAAAAACCCAGCTGTCGTGACCTACAATGTATTCACTTATTTGTTCAAATGTCATACACGCATAAATTAGTTTCAGAATTCCTAACCCATGCCCTTTATGAGGAACACTAGAGTACAGTATTTCTACACAGTTCTTTTTATCTTTAGCTTTACAGAATATAATCATCATCCTGTTTTCCAAAGTAACTTAAGTTAGTTCTTTTCTTCTTCTCCCCCTTCAGTGGGATTATGTTATCCAAGACGTTGTTAAAGTAGTCATATTTATCAGTCCACCAGGAATTGAGTTTTGGTACCCTTTTATTACAATATAATATACATAGAGAAAAGTATACAAATCATGAGTGTACAACTTGGTGTATTTTCACAAATTGAACATCCTTGGTAACCAGCACCTCAGAAGCCTCGTCATGCCCACTTCCAACCACTATCCACTCATTATGGTAACCACCATCTAACTCTGGACACAATAAAGTCTATTTTATACACTTTATATAAATAGAATGATGTGCTATGTCCTTTTCTCTGTCTTTGGCTCAACATTCTGTTTGTGAGATTTATTCATGTTACTGAACGTGATTGTCATTTGTTTGTTGTCACTGCTGCTTAGTATTCTGTTATGTGAATATACAACATTTATTTACAGTGTTGACATTGACAGGCATTTGAGTGGTTTCCAGTATGACACTGCACGTGGGCTAGTATGACAGTACGTTCTTCACATGTCTTTCGAGGAGCATATGAATGCATTTCTGTTGGATATCTCAGCAGTAAAATTTGCTGAGTTATAGGGTTGCGTATGTTCAACTTTCATAGATACCTTCAGTTTGCAGTCCTGTAAGCAATATACAGGATTATAGTTGCTCCATATCCTAGCCAGTGCTTAGTATCATCTAGCTTTTTAGTTTTACTCATTTTGGTAGATGTGATGCACATTGGAGTTTTGGTTAGCATTTCTCTGATGTCTAATAAACTTGAGCACTTTTTCATAGGTTTATTGTCCATTTGGCTAATCTCTTTTGTGAAGTGTCTACTTAAGTCTTTACTATTTTTCCATTGACTGACTTGTATGTTTGTTTACTTTCTTGTCGATTTGTAGGAGTTCTTTATATCTTCTGAATACAAGTCCTCATTTTGAATTATGTATTAGACATAACTTATCCCACTCTGCGGACTTCCTTGGCACTCTTTCAATCATGTTTTCAGAAAAATAAAAGTTCTTCATTTTAACATAGCCCGTTATCCTTTATGTTTAGCACTTTTTATGTCCTTCTAAAGAAATATTAACTACTCCGAGGCACAAAGAGGTTCTCCTACTTTTAGAAATTTTTGTTTTCTGTTTCAGTTTAGATTGCAATCATCTAGAATTGTTTCTGATGTGTAATGTAAAGTAAGGATCAAGATTTATTTTTTTCTTCCTGAAAGATTTCTAATTGCTTTAGAACAATTTATTTTAAACAAATATGTTTTTCTAGTTTATCATAAATTAAGTGACCATATACATGTGTATCAAGTTCTGGACTCTAAATTCTATTGTTTTTGTCTATTTGTATATTTTTTACAATAATTCTACACTCCGTATAACATGACAGGTCTTGATACCCGATACTGTTAGTCCTATAGGTCTGTTCTTCCTCAATATTGTTTTGGCTATGCTTAGCACTTTGCATTCCCATATACTTCAAAATCAACTTGTCAATACCCACCAAAGACACATACTCTCACACAAAACAGCAGGGGTTTTGCTCTGGCTTGCACTGAATTTATAGATCAATTTGGGAACACTGTCATCTTTACAATATTGTGCTTTCCAATCCATGAAGATGGCATATCCCTCCATTCATTTAGGCTTTCCATAATTTTTTCCCAATTGTGTAGTTATCTTTTTGTTACTTCTCATTCAATTGCATTGTAGGCCAAGGACATGCTTTGTGTGATTTAAATTCGTTTAAATTCATAGGGATTTGCTTTGGTCATGTATACTGTTAATTTTGGTAAATATTCCATGTTCACTTGAATAAAATTTATATGCTGCAGTTGTTGACTATGGTGTTCAGTGTAGGTTAAGATTATTAATTGTGTTGTTCTATTTATTGATTTTTTGTCTACTTTATCATCTACTGAGAAATAGACTTATCTATTTCTCCTTTCAGTTCTGTTAACTTTTGTTTCCTATACTTTGAGGCTATATATTACATGCATAAAAATTTAGCAGTGTTATGCTAAACAGTTAAATCAATCCTGGTGTACTGACTCTTTTATCATCATCTAATATCATTTCTTTTGAAATATTTACTTTGTTACGTACAGCTACACTATCTTTGTTTTTCTTAATGTTGTATGCTATATTTTGTTCCATCTTTTTACAGTTAACATTCCTGTGTCCTTATATTTAAGGTGTGTTTCACGTAGTTGAGTTTTTAAAATTCAGTCTAACAATCTTTAAATTTTAATTGAAGTATTTGGTCCAGTAGTGCAAATACTGAAAAAATTATATATTTGGTTTAAATCTACATCTTATAATTTTCTCCTCTTTGTTCCACTTCTTTCCAATTACTCAAGCCCGTTCAATCATTTCATTTCCACCCTCTATTATCTTTTTAGATATTACATTCTTTTATCTTTTTTAAGTGGTTTCCCTAGAAATTATACCATACATTCTTGACTTAAAACAGTTTAATACAAATTAATGCTTTTGCTACTTCCTGGACAATGCAAGGACTTTAGTAGAATACTTTAACTCCATATATTTCCTTCCACTCAGGTAGGTTTTGGAATATAGTTTTGAAGATAAACTACTGGTATTCTAGGCAAAAAGGCAGGAGGAAGACATTGCATGTAGTAAGAACAGCGAGTCTGGGTACTGACTTTGCCTTCTCCCATCTGGCTCATTCTGTTTTTTCTCTGTGACCCATGAGCTGACCTCTATGACTACATCGCCAAGCAGGCTTGCCCTCTGGCTTTCTGTTTTGTAGCCAATGAGAGGCTCTGCAGGTGAGTGAAAGGTTAGAGCAGTTGGAATACTTATTTGCTCCCTCCAACCCTACTATGATTTTGACAGCAGCTACACACTGCCCCCCCCCCCCGCCCCTAACCCACCAGCTCCTGTTCCAAGCTCCTACTCCCACCAGGCTCTGCTGGTATGACTCCTTCCTCCTGCTTCTTTAGACCTTTCCAGGTAACAGCTCCCTGCTGTTGCTGGTCCCTGGGTGATTCACTGCACTTGTTGCTTCCCCTAGATCAACTCTTACCTTTATTCATAGTCCCTAGGGTAAACTTCCTGCAAGGAAGTATTTTTCTTGTTTAACCCTTGATGTTGATACATGGAGGAGAGGCAAGGAGAGGGTATTCAGAGGAAGCAGCATAGTTTAATGTGGTCTGACAATGGGGTTGAGATGAGGGAGGCCCAGAGACAAGCCTGGGAGAGTGAAGATGGGGACTTATCATGAGGGTCTGCCCAGTCCAGTCTGGACTTCACCCTGTGGGCTGTGGGATTCACTGGTAGTTTTTAAAGAGTGATATGGCCAGGGTCACTCAGGTGTAGCAAAAATAGAGGAGGGACTGGGAAGAAGGAACTGACACAGGGAGACTGGTCTGAAAGCAGTTGCAATAATATTCCACATCCAGTGGCTGCCCAGTGTAGATAATCAACCCCAAACTCCTAATGGTGGTCTACAAGGCTCTGGCTGATCTGGCCTCTGTCTACCTGTCTGACCTCAGCTATGCATTCCCCTTGCTCACTGCATCTTTGTCAAACTGTGCGTTTCTCCCCGTCAGTCAACCATGTCAGGCTCCTTACAACCTCAGGGCTTTTGCAATTGCTGTTTCCCTGTTTGGATGCACTCCAGACTTCTCATCATTCAGGTCTCAGCTCAGCGATACATTCTTAGAGAGGTCCTTAGCAGCTACCCTCTCTAATGTGGCTTCCTTTGGAAGCCACATATTACTGGAGGTTTTCTCCCCATAAGAACTTATTACTGTCTGAATATTTTCTTTATTAGTGTTGACTTATGTATTGTCTGCCTCCTTTTGCTAGAATGTAGAGTTCATCAGAGAGGGACCTTGTCTTATTCACCAGTATATCTTTAACTCCTAGAAGACTACCTGGAACATAATAGGTGCTCAATCATTTCTTGAATGAATGAATTAATGAACTTATCTCTCTGTTTGGCTGCCAATACATACATACATTCAATCCTTTATCACCTCTACCCCATCCTTAACTTTCACTTAAATTTTAATTGAAGTATTTGGTCCATTTACACATTAGTGCAAATACCAACAAAATAAGAATTTTTGGGAAAAGATCATTACTGCTACTGATGAAAGATGACTCCATTGGGGAAAAACTTCCTGCAAGACGGGAATGTGACAGGGTCTTCAAGAGAGGCAGGGAGCTTGGATGGTGTGAAACCATCTATCAATGAATTCAAGCCTTAGGACTATCAAAACCAAAATAAACAAAAAATCCAGACTAAAACATTAAAAATAAAAGCACTTAGATATTGCTAGTTTCTAGTGGTGTGTAATAAACACTTAGCAGCTTAAAACAATACTACTTACTCTGTCACATTTCAGTAGGTGAAGAATCCAGGCGTGCCACTTCTGGGCTCTGTTCAGTATACTCCAAAGTTGAAATCAAGATGATTTCAGGGCTTCCCTGGTGGCGCAGTGGTTGAGAGTCCGCCTGCCGATGCAGGGGACACGGGTTCGTGCCCCGGTGTGGGAGGATCCCACATGCCGCGGAGCGGCTGGGCCCGTGAGCCATGGCCACTGAGCCTGCGCGTCCGGAGCCTGTTGCTCCGCAACGGGAGAGGCCACAAAAGTGAGAGGCCCGCGTACCGCAAAAAAAAAAAAAAAAAAAAAATGATTTCAAAGCTGAAATCAGCCATCAGGGCTCTTATCTGAAGGCTCTGGGGAAGATTGTACTTTCAAATTCATTCAAGGTGCGGCAGATCCAGTCTTTGAGGTTGTAGGACTGAGGTCTTTGTTGTTGGCTGGCTGTCAGCTGCCATTCATATTCATTCTTACATAGCCCCTCCATCTTCAAGTGAAAAACAGCATGTTAAATCACTTTTGCTTTTTGAATATCTCTGACTTTCCCTTCTGCCTTCCTCTTCTACTTTGAAGGGATCAGGTGATTACATTGGGCCCACCCAGCTAATCCAGAATAATCTTCTATTTTAAAGCCAACTGAGGGCTTCCCTGGTGGTGCAGTGGTTAAGAATCCACCTGCCAATGCAGGGGACACAGGTTTGAGCCCTGGTCTGGGAAGATCCCACATGCTGCAGAGCAACTAAGCCCGTGCGCCACAACTACTGAACCTGCGCTCTAGAGCCCGTGAGCCGCAACTACTGAGCCTGCGTGCTGCAACTACTGAAGCCCATGTGCCTAGAGCCTGTGCTCTGCAACAAGAGAGGCCATGACAGTGAGAGGCCCAACGCACCTCAATGAAGAGCAGCCCCCACTCACCACAACTAGAGAAAGCCCGCGTGCAGCAACGAAGACCCAGTGCAGCCAAAAATAAATAAATAAATAAATTAAAAACAGAAAGTCAGTCACCAAGACCAGGACACTTTCAAGGGGAGAAGAATTCGGCTACATCTTTTGATAGTTGTGAATTTGTTGTCCTCGTGAGAGGCAGTGAGCTCAGGGTCGTTCTACTCCCCCATCTTGGCCACTCTCTCCAAGGACATATATTAAAACATTCTCCTATTCTATGAATAATGATAGGTGCGTGGCAGATTTGGAGGTTGATTCCCAAATGAGCCAGTGTCTTTGTTCTTTGTCCCTTTAATTACCCAGTTTACCCCTCCTGGAAAAAGATTTGACATTTCCACTTTCCAGCAGAGCTGAAAATAAGCCTAGAAATGGTGCAGAAAATGGCTATGATTCAAACCCCAAACTCTTATCGAGTGCCTTCTGTATGCCACGTCCTGTGCCGTGCAGTAGAAATAAAGAGGTGATTGATACAAATCTCCACTTTAGAGGAGCTGCTGTCTAATGAAAAGGCAGAGAGGTGAAGAGGAAGTGAGCATAAAATAGTATAGGTAATCTTTACCTCACTCCTTATTTTCCATTTCTATATCCTCTTCTTTCCCAGTACTTAGTACAAATGGTATTTCCCCACTTATTTGCTTCTTTTACTTGTTTATTACTGTTTTCTTTCCACTGTATCCCCAGAGCCTAGCTCAGTGGCTGCTACATAGACATGCTCAGGAGTACTTGTCAATGAATAGCTGGGATGTGGTAAGCACGGTGCACTATGGCAGCAAGTAGCAGGGACACCCACTCCAGCCTGGAAGGAAGGCTCCCTGGAGGAAGCAATCCTACACTGAGATTTGAAGTATGACCAGGAGTCCTCAAGGTGGAGCATGTGTGAATTGTTCCCATCCTCAGGAACAACATCCCAAGCAGAAAGAAAGTCCAGTTCATTCAAGGGACTGCAAGCACTTCTGAGTGCTGGAGAGGAGAAAGCGGCAGGGCCTGGGGAGTGGAGTGGAGAGAGGATTGCAGAGGGAGTAATGAGAGATGACGTAAAAATACAGTAGGACCAGGTTATTGAGAACTTCCCCTGTGAGAAAATCTGGGGAGTATGGACTTTATCCTAAAAGCAATGGGGGAACTATTGAAGGTACTGAAATAGGAGAACGACAAGGTCAGGTGTTTTTAATAGTCTAGCAAGGATTAGAAGGGCCACCCTAGATCCTTGCTCATGCTTTGAGAGTAGGGGCTACAGATGTCTCAGGAGCCAGACTCCAGAGGTTACACTGTAGAAGTTATTCTAGACCATCTTTCTGCAGAAGGCACAATACCCCCTCATCTACCCTGGGGCCAGGGACAGGGGTATGGAACAGCAGCTTCCTCAGGCCCATGAGGCCAGGCCTCACTGCGCCCCTACCCGGTGGCCCTCACAGCTTGTAGAAACCAAACCCTGCTCCTCCTCATTCTCTGGCTCCCTTTCAGAAGTGGAATTGAAGTGGGCACCCCAAGCCCAATTACTAGAACACAGAGACTATGAGTTGGAAAACATATTTTCCCTGCAACAAGAGAAAACGTGCTGAGGTTGGATCTTCTAGGCTCTCCCCACTGGAATCATCCATGGAACGTGAAGAATAACAGAAAAGCAGTTTTTTCTTGGAAACATATGGAAAATAGGTTGTTTGCTTGGAGGAAAATCATAACTTGTTTTTTTTCCCCCAGAGGAAAATTAAAACTCTCACACATTTAGTCATTTCAATCCCTTGTTTGTCTTGTGCTTTTGAACTAAAATGCAGGCCTGGGGAGAGTGGTGTTGTTGGTGAACAGGAAATCTTAGAGGGTTAGTTCCATTGGTCAAACTATAGGAATTCCAAACTCAAATTGTCCATTCATTGTCTCTAAGGCAAGAATGGGGTCATTAAGCCACAAAGCCAAATGATGCCTCTTTTGCAGAAAGGAGGATGGCATTGATTATGTAGTGTGTATATGGGGTGAGGGTGGGGTGTGCAGAATGATAGAGAATGGTGAAATGTGAAAAATCCAAATGTAATCGCCAAAGCAGTCTTGAAATAATCCTCTCTTTGGAGACCTGATCTTCCCAGTCAAGATGGAAACAAAAGAAAATGGCCTGGGGTCCAGAAAATGGGCCCCAGGAAGATGAGGTGGAGTTGGGTGTTTGTGGTGAATAAAAAGAGCCAGGAGGCATTTGTTGGGGATTTCTTTTGCCCAAGTGCCTCCTCCAGCTGGTCTTCCCCTCCCAGGAGGTCCCACTGGAGTTGCCTTCTTCCTCTCTTCAGCATCCCTCTTTGAACAACCTCAGAAGCTCTTTTCTTGGTAACGTGAGAAGCTACATGGGAGGCTTCAAGGCTACATTCCGAATGATGACTTATGCTAGGTTATTCACAGCCTCCCCTTCCCACCAATAATTCTTCCAGAGAGCATTTAGCTAATTTGGAAAAAGTGTATCAAATCCCCCAGAGAACAGTGTGCCTCTTAACTGTGGATGAATGTAATCCTAATCATTCTCCAAATGCTCAAACCTCTCAAACTGAGTAACCCAAATGTGCAAAAAACTGCTTGCCAGCTTCTGAAGAGAAAGTTGATTACCCTGAGGGGGAACTGGGAGTGGGAGGAGGAGATGGAGATTGATTCTCTGGATAGAACACTTGATAAGCCTTGTGCGTATTTCCAGAAGTAGGACTTAGGTGAGCCAAAATAATCACGCCCTCCTCCTTAAAAACCATCTTACTAAGCACCTAATATGTGCCAAGAGCATTACTCAGTGTTTGTAAAGATTTCCAAAAAACACAGCCAGTAAACCTTAAGCAAAGGAAACCCATGAAGTGAGTCCCACGTTCAGTCTAGCTTTCCCATGGGACATGCTCCAAATGGCAGCATGAGAAAGTAGATATTAAAAGACGGCAGTGGTCTCACTGGGGGGTGACAACAGGGTTCAGGCTGCTGCGGTGACTGGAATGGACGGGATAGGGTATTAAAGAAGAAAGAACTGAACAGATAAGTTGCCCCAGAAATCTGCATTCATGTGCCCTTTAGGCTTTGGCCAAATACAAAGCTGTACATGTGCAAGGCAAGACCCTGCATGGTTGGGCAGAGAATGGCTACGGAGAGACAATGAACTGATGGAAATTGTTGAGGTTACACAGTGATGGGGGACGTTGGGCTACTGGCCAGTCTCAGTGTAGATATGTTACTGAACACTCTGGGCATTTAGCTGAGACCCCAGAACGTCCAATCCAAGGAATGAGGACTACTCCAGACCTAGCATGTGGACTATTCTTGACCCACCTTAACAAAGCCAAAAAACAAGCCTCAACAGGATCAAAGTTGAATTAAATGCTTGCCAAAGCAATACTCAACACTCAATACTCAACATTCTTTAAAAGAAAACAGCATAAAGCAAACTCAACATTGTAGCATTCATAATGTCCAGCATTCAGAAAAATTACTGGACATGCAAAGTAGCAAGAAAATGTGACCCGGAACTTCCCTGGTGGCACAGTGGTTAAGAATCCGCCTGCCAGTGCAGGGGACACAGGTTCAAGCCCTGGTCTGGGAAGATCCCACAGGCTGCGGAGCAGCTAAGCCTGTGCTCCACAGCTCCTGAGCCTGTACTCTAGAGCCTGCGAGCCACAAGTACTGAAGCCCGCATGCCTAGAGCCTGTGCAAGAGAAGCCACTGCAATGAGAAGCCCATGCACCGCAGCGAAGAGTAGCCCCTGCTTGTTGCAACTAGAGAAAGCCCAAGTGCAGCAATGAAGACTCAACACAGTCAAAACTATATGAATAAATAAATAAATTTAAAAAAAAGTGTGACCCATAACCAGGAGAATAAAGTCAATAGGAACAGCCCCAGAGATGACACAGATGTAGTCAGTAGCAGCCAATGATTACAAAACAGCCATTACAAATAAGTTCAAGAATTTAAAGGAAAAGATGGACATCTCAATATAGAAACCTCAATTGAGAAAGAGAGACTTTAAAAAGAAACAAGTGGAAACTATAGAACTGAAAAACATAATTTATGAAATGAAAAACTTCATTAGAATGGACAATGCAGAAAAAAGATTAGTGAACTTGAAAACAGATCAACAAATACTATCTAAACTGAAACAGAGAGAATAAAAGGATCTTACAAAATGAACAAAGACTTGGTGACCTGTGGAAAAATATCAAGTAGTATAATATGAGTGTAAGTGGAGTCTTCATAGGAGAAGAAAGGAAAAAATGAGGCAAGGAAAAAAAAATGGAAGAAATAATGAGCAATATTTCCCCAAATTAGGTGACAAAATATCAACATTCAAATAAAAAAAAACCTCAATGGAACTTACTCAAGATAAGCACAAAGAAAACCACACCTAGTCATTTCATAAACAAATGGCTGAAAGCCAAATATAAAGAACATTTTAAAAGCAGCCAGAGGAACGATGATAAGAAATACTGCTGATTTCTCATCAGACATAAAACCAGTCAGAAGATATGGGACAACATCGGTGAAGTTCTAAATAAAAAAATAAACGAAAACAAAAAGTTCCCAGTCAACCTAGAATTCTGTATCTGGCAAAAACAGCCTTAAAAAAAAAAGTAAATAAAGACATTTTCAGATAAGCAAAAGTTGGATTATTTACTAGCATACATGTACCCTAAGAAATATTAAAGTAAGTTCTCCAGGCGAAAAGAAAATGATTCCATAAGTTATCAGATCTATATGAAGAAGAGTACAAGAAATAGAAAATTTGTTGGGTAAAAAATATAAAAGACATTCTTCTCATTTTAGAAATTTGTTAAAAAGACATTTGACTGCTTAAACCAAAAACATTAGCAAAGTACTGTGAGGTATATAATCTATTTAGAAGCAGGGTGTATTAGCAACAGTAGCACAAGAGATAAGAAGGGGCAAATAAAAGTATACTGTGTGAGGTCGCTACATTATATGTGAAGTGGTATAAAGTTAATTCATTATCACAGGTAGACTGATATGTTTATTTTAATCCCTGGAGCAACTGCTAAAAATTAAAACAGAGAAGCATAGCTAAAAAGCCAATAGAGAAGATAGAATGGAATACTAGAACACATTTAATAGATCCAAAAAAAGGAAGGAAAAGAGGGAAATAAGAAAGAGAGCATGAATAGGGCAAAGAGAAAATAAATAGCAAGATGGTAGAATTAGACCCAGCTAAATCACTGATTACTTTATATCTAAATAGACTAAACAGCCTAATAAAATGAACAATACTGCCAGATTGGATTTTAATGAGACCCAATTATACAGTGTTTATGAGAGACACACTGTAAATATGAAGACGCGTACAAGCTAAAAGGAAAAGAATAGAAAAAGACAACCATGTAATGATTAATTGTGAAAACGCAGGAGTGGCCATATTATCAGGCAAAGTCAAGAACAATTGTAAGGTATAAAGCGGGACATTACATAATGACAAGAAAGTCAATTCATTAGGAAGATGTACAATACCTGAATGTATATATACCCAATAACAAAGCTTCGAAATACATGAGTGCAAAACTGATAGAACTGAACGGAGAAATAGACAAATCCACAATAAGAGTTGAAGAAGTTTACCCTCCTCTCTTAAGAATTGTTGGATGTTATATAAACATATAACATAAACATATAAAACATCAGAAAAGATATAGAGGACCATCAACAATATAAACATAACTGGCATTTTATCAAATACTAATCAACAGTTGCTGAATATGTATTATTTTCAAATGTACTTGGAACATTCACCAAAATAGACCATAAGCTGGGCCATGAAACACATCTCAATACATTTCAAAGGATTACAATCATAAAGAGGGTATACTTTGACAATAAGAGAATTAAAATAAAAATCAAGAACAAAAAGATCTCTGGCCAATTTAAATATTTTGAAATTAAGCCATACACATCTAAATAATCCATGAATCAAAGAAGATATCACAAGAAAAGAAAATATTTTGACCTGCTGATAAAACCACAACATATCCAAATTTGTGAGATTTAGCTAAAGAAGTATTTACAGTAAAATTTATGGTCTTAAATGCTTATATGAGGAAAGAAGAAGGCCTAAATCAATTACCTAAGCCTCCATCTTAAGCAACTAGGAAGAATAAATTATACCTATTATAAATAAAAAGAAATGATAAAGAGTGTAATAAAGAGTAGTGAATAATAGTTTTCAGTAATAATAATCAGTGAACTAAAAAGTAGACAAACAATAGAGAAAATCAACAAAGCCAAAAGTTTTCTTTGGAAAGAGTAATAAAACAGACCTCTAGCTAGACTAATCAAGAAAAAAAGAAAACACAAATTACCAATATCAGGAAGGAAATGTAAGACATCACCGTAGACCCTACAGTCATTAAAAGGCAGATAAAAGACTATCTAATAACCTCATGTCAATAAATTAGAAAATTTTTAATTGACAAATTCTTTAAAAGGCACATAAAAATCACAAAATAAAAAGTATAGGATATGAACAACTCTCTGCTAAAGAAATTAAATTTGTAATTAAAAGCCTTTGCCACAGGAAACTCCAGGTCCACATGACCTCATTTATGAATTCTACCAAACATTTAAGGAAGAAATAATACCAACATTATACAAACTTTTTCAGAAAATAGTGGAGGAGGGAACACTTTTTAACTCATTTTATGAGTCCTCCATAACTCCAGAAAGGGTTAGGGTTAAGGACATTGCAAGGAAGGAGTTACAGACCGATATCCCTCCTGTGCCTATTATTATGTTATAATAATGTAATAATGTATTACATACATTATTAATGTAATAATATTGTAATAATATTATGTAAATTAATGTAATATTGTAATAATAATGTATTACATCCTGTGCCTAAATATGTAATAATATTGTAAATATTATGTAAATTAATGTAATATTGTAATAATATTGTAATAATATTGTAATAATAATGTAATAATAATGTATTACATCCTGTGCCTAAATATTATGTTAATTTAGTTAAGAAATTTTGCATATATGCAAAATTTCTTAACTAAATTAACATAATATTTTAAAAGGATGTAATACATTATTACCAAGTAGAGTTTATCTCAGCTATGTAACATTAGAAAGATTGCAAGATACTAGGCCAATGTACAAAAATCAATTGTATTCATGTAAAAGAACAACAAACCGTTGGAAAATAAAATGAAAAACTCAATATCGCTTACCTTAGCATCAAAAAATTGAAATACTTAGGGACAAAGACAATGACAGATATTTAAAACCTCTATGTAGAAAGCTACAAAACCCTGTTGAGAAATATTAAAGATCTGAATAAATAGATATTTCATGTTCAAGAATGGGAAGATTCAACATTGTTAAGATGTCAGTTAATCTATGGAAATATCACAATAACCATCCCAGTAGTCCTTTTGGCGGGGAGAGTATAAATTGACAAGCTGATTCTAAAATTTATGTGGAAATGCAAAGCTCCTAGAATAGTCAAATAATCTTGAAAAAGTACATAGTTGAATGACATATCACCTATTTCAAATCTTTTATAAAGCTACAGTAATCAAGACAATGTGGTGTGGAACTTCCCTGGTGGTCCAGTGGTTAAGAATTCGCCTTACAATTCAGGGGACACGGATTCGATCTCTGGTCGGGCATCTAAGATCCCACATGCCCAGGGCAACTAAGACCACGCACCGTGACTACTGAGCTGGCACTCTCTGGAGCTCACGTACTGTAACTAGAGAAGCCCATGCACCGCAACAAAGAGCCTGCGCGCCACAACACAATATCCCGCGTGCCGCAATGAAGATCCCACGTGCTGCAACTAAGACCCAGTGTAGCCAAATAAATAAATAAATAAATATTAAAAAAAAATACAACATGGTGTAAGAATAGAAAAATAGATCAGTGGAACAGATAGGGAATAGAGAAGTAGATCCAAACATATATGGCCAATGAAGTTTTCATATCCAAGCTAAGGCAATTCAATGGGGAAAGAAAAAAATCTTCATTTTTAAGGTGCCAAAATAACTGGGTATTTATATGGGGAAAAAATGAATCCTGATACTACCTTACAACATAGCCCCAAATTAGTTCACTGCAGATCATAGACCTAAATGTAAAAGCTAAAACTATATAGCTTCTAGAAAAAAAAAAATAGGAGAATATCATCCCTAATTTGAGAAAGGCAAAGATTTCTTAGAAAAGACACAGAAAGCAGTAGCCATAAAAGAAAATTTAGTAAGTTGGATCTTATAAAAATTAACCACTAAAGATACCATTTAAAAAGTCAATAGGAAAGCCATATACTGGAAGAAAAATGCGTAAAATTGTACACTTTGGAAAACTGTTAGTTTGAGAACTTTAGGAAATCTCTCCTGGTGCCCCCTCCAACCCTGTCTGCCTTACGGACCCTCAGAGTGAGCTTTTTAAAAGGGAAACCTGACTGTGTAACTTCCCTACTTAACGCATTTCAGTGGACTCCGTTGCCCTTAAGATAAAAGTTCAAATTAATAGGCTTAGAGAGTCCTTGACGATTAGGCCTCTGCTTACCTCTCCAGTCCCTTCTCAGGCTTTTTTTTTTTACTGTCACTCCTATATCCCTCAGCCCTTGTCGCAGTAATGCTGCATAGTAAACCATCCCCACATTCAGTGGCTTGAACCCTCCCTCCATCATTTATTCTCATGGATCTGAAGGTCAGCTGGAGCAATTCTGCTTCCGGCTGTGGCAGCTGGGTTGGGTGATCTAGACTGGGCTTGGCTGAGTGGCTCTACCTTTAGATGCAGTTCTGTGGATTGGCCTGAAGGCCCTGCTGCATGTGTTTTTCATCCTCCTTGGACCAGCAGAGCAGTTGGGACATGTTCTTCTTATGGCAGTGGCAGAAACTCATGCAGGTGAGTGGAACACCCAATGCCTAAGACCTAGGCTCTTAAGATGCCTCTTAAGATTAGCACTGTGAAAAAAAAAAAAAAGATTGGCACTCTGACACATCTACCAATTTCATGGCCAAGTCAAAGTCAACACAGAAAGAAGTACTCTTCATCCTACCCAGGGCAAGGTTGAGCCAGCAGAGAGCGAAGTACTGGGACCAGTAGTTCAATTTATTCCAAACCCCTATGCTCCAGACAAATAGAACCACTTTCAGCACCCCTCCACGGTAACACATGCTCCTTTTCCTGCCCTCAGACATCCCATTCTTTATAGACTGCCAACCTCTCACCCACTCTTGACTCCTCCTTGCCCCTCCCTGAGTCCAGGCCAGGCCAGGCACCCCTGCTGTGTTACCCTGCACTTCCCTCTCATGGCTCTTACTGCACAGCACTTGGCTGTTCACTTGTCTGTAAACCAAACCCTTTATCCCCTTCAAAGGTGTAGATCTTGTCCTTGATATATGACCTAGGGATGGGGAAAGTTTGTTCCTGTGTATGATCTGTAGTTCCTGGAAATAGAACACTGGGCGTTTCATGTGTTGGGCCTGAAACATTTGGAAGGTTTGGCATACATTTTTCTTTGGGTTACAGACAGAAACTAAGCATAATGAATTCCTGTTGCTTTTGTTTGCCCACATCTCTTTGGCCTTTAAAAAATAATAGCAGCTGGCCTTTGGGGAATAACTCCTGTGACACTGTACACAGACAGGCTTCCCCTGTGTCCTCTGTCCCCGTGGTCAAGGTTGAACTAATCGAATGTTCTCACCCAACAGGTGAGGAGCCTGATGGGAAAATAATTTGAAAAGGTCTTTCTCCAAGACAGTTCTTTGATGTATTGCCCATTTCCCAGAGCTACGGGATTCCTGCTCTCCAGATTCCCAGAGCTACTGGGGTTTCTACTCCTGAAGAAGTTCTTATGTTTATCTTTTCCTGGGATTCTCTAGGCTATCATAAGTCCTTTCACTAAATGCTAGCATTTCATTTTAATTAAATTAGCCAGAGTCAATTTCTATTACCTATTATTTAAAATATATATATAGTTGATGTTTCAACAAGATGCTCAAAACTTCAGACCCTATTGTATATCTTCTCTCTTCTTCTGGTTCACCAGGAAGTGGGTAGGGAGCTTGCCAGTTCTTATTTAGGGCTAATTGACCTTTGAGCTCTTGTAAAGCTCATTCTGAAAGGCAAATCTCTGGATAATTTAAGGCTGTCAGCAGCTGGGAATCTCTATGTGTAGGCATCTTTGCTTTGCCAAGGAGAGAAAGAAACTTCCTGTGGCAGCTGGAGTAATAAGTGGCTACTGTGTACCAAGTCCTGCACATTAAAAATCTACCCCCATAAGTATACTTGCAGAGCAGGTCTTTTGAGTATTCTTAGAGCTTTGAGGAAGGAGATAGTCACTAGAAATTACTAGGGTTGGTGAGCTAGAAGATGGCCTGGGAGCCATCGTGTTGCATGTTCAGATAAATCCCTCTGGTGAGGAGCCTCTCATTGTTTCACTGACTCATCTATCACCTATCTATCTATCTATCTATATCTATCTATCTATCTATCTATCTACCTATCTATCATCTATCGATAGACTTGACCGAACTTTCATGGGCCCTGGGCATTTTCACATTTTCCATAAGCTAGACAGTATGTAACATGGTAGTTAGCCCAGCTTGCTGAAGAGAAGGCCTGAGGCACATTTCATCATGCTAATCCTCACTCTGTGCTGAAGCTCCCACTTGCTGGGTGACACCGGAGAACAAAAGCATCCACCCATTAGTTCCTGCATGTCATGCATGTAAAACAAAATTATGGAATCCTGTTCTAATTTGGGACAGAGGACACCTCTAGTTTATTCTTAATTGTCCTTCTATGCAAATTTTTCTTTTCCTTTCTAATTTGTCATGTGAGAAAAGTTAAATTAGCCTGAACATGTGGGAACAGACTCTACTAATTTTGAGTTCTTCACTTCCTTCCCTTAGGCATTTAATCAGTTCTGTTTTTTGGAGAAGATTTGTTTGGCAAGTCGAAGAGAAGATAGTAAGACTGGGGGATGGGGGAGGTAGGTTTTTAAAGGTAGAAGTACAGAAGGTGCTTAGGATGGAAAGCACATTCTCTACAGCTATATTTTACCATAATTGAAGATTAAAGCAAGGTGGATTTGATTTGAATCACGAGGCTGCAGTTAAATTTATTTTTCTTAGAAGCACATCTTAGTACATGATATAGTCTTAATGCTTGCTCTTCACAACCAACTTGGAGAAAGCTTCATATTTCACTATGAATATATTTCTTTATAAAGAGTATGTTTCACTAATGGAAAGATTTTTGAGAGGCAACAAGGTATAATAGGAAAAGCATTATTAGGTTTTTAGAAGACCTGGATTCTTGGTCCTCTCCCTGGTTATTATCTGCTGGGGTGACTTCACATAGGACCCTTACCTCTCTGAGCCACAATTTTATCTTTCATAAAAGAATAACCTCGGCTCCACCCTGCCTAACCTACAGGGCTGCTGAGCTCAATGAAGGGAAGGTGCTTGGTAAATGGCAGCTACTCATAGGCTTTGCAGGATGGGTTAATTAGGAGCAGGGCCTACCATTCCCAGCAGCCACTGACCAACTTGGCTTGGACAGGGTTTGGGGAACTGGACTAGTGTGGAACGTGGTAAGGACCACAGCCGTAAGTTCATCTGGGAAGGGCTTCCTGACTCCACAGCTCTGATGTATGTCACTATGTACATAATGGGACGGTAAGCTGGCATTGCTTTTGGGATGCAGTTTGGCACATTTTTTTTTTTTTTTTTTTTGCTGTACGCGGGCCTCTCACTGTTGTGGCCTCTCCCGTTGAGGAGCACAGGCTCCAGACGCGCAGGCTCAGCGGCCATGGCTCACGGGCCCAGCCGCTCCGCGGCATGTGGGATCTTCCCAGACTGGGGCACGAACCCGTGTCCCCTGCATCGGCAGGCGGACTCTCAACCACTGTGCCACCAGGGAAGCCCTGGCACATTCTTTATTAAAATTAATATAATTGCACTTATACTTCTAGGAACCTATCCTGCTGAGATATCTGCACAAGTGCATAAGAAATAACCATAGTTGTTATTGACTATTACTGATTGCCAGGTTCTAGGTTCTATATAGGTATTAATTCATTTAATCCTCACAACAACCCTCTGAGGTTATTAACCCCATTTTTTTTAGGTAGGAAACTGAGGCACAGAGAAGTAAAGTAAACTTCCCTGGGTCACAGAACTGGCAGATGGCCATCTTAGTCTTGATCTTGAGCTCCTGTAACAGAATACCATAGACTGGATAGCTTATTAACAACAGAAATTTATTTCTCACAGTTCTGGAGTCTGAAGCCTAATATCAAGGTGCCAGCGTGGTTGAGTTCTGATGAGAGCTCTCTCTCTCTGATTCATAGATGGCTACCTTCTGGCTGTGTCCTCGGATGGTGGAAGGGGCAACAGAGTGGTCTGTTAGGGCACTAACCTCATTCAGGAAGGCTCCACCCTTATGACCTAGTCACCTCTCATAGGCCTCATCTCCAAATTCTATCACACTGGAGATTAGGCTTCATCATATGAATTTTGGAGGACACAAAGATTCAGTCTGCAACAATGGCTCACCTGAGATTTGAAGCTGAACAGTCTAACTCCAGACACTATATGTTCAGACACTATGCAGGTATGAATCCAAGTTTTGTAGAGTCTGAAACTCATACAATTTTAGAGCATCTCTTTTAAAAAAAATTTACAAGTCAGGCACAAAAATGAATATTTATCTACAATGAGAAAAAACTTACAAAAATTATGCATTCTAAAAAGGTGACAAATAACAAAAGCATCACAAAATTCAGAAAAGTAACATCATATTTTTATTAATTTGAGTATGATGCACTCATACTATGCTTTCTTTCCTACCTTTTATTTTTAGCTACATATTCTTTGAACACTCCTTATTCATATGATGACAATTTTGAAATTTTTTTAATAAAGAGAATAAGAAGATAATTCACTTGTTCCTATAGCATGGTAAATTGAAACTTGTTTTTTTTATTGTTATTGATAGCTTTGATGCATAAAACATGCTGCTTCCCACAGACATACTCACTGTTTGCAGTACTTGTACACATTTGGGCCTTACAAAGACAGCAGTTTTAATATATTCTATTCTCTATGATTCTCATCAAAAAAGAAAAAAAAAACATGGTACATTTATAGGAGTCTATATATGCTGCATTATCAAGTATGTTTCTAACAGATTTTGGTGAGAAACAAAACCATTTTCATACCTCTGATGACTGGAAGAATTTTCTACAAGCTAGCTTCTGGCTCTGTACATTTCAGACCATTTCCCTTCCACTCCCTACATAATTCTGTCCTGTTATCCTCACACATGTTTTTACTGAATAATGATCTATGGTCCTGTACCTTTGTATCTTGACCCCTGTGAGTTGGCACTGTGGGTAGTTGGAGTGTTTCTGGAAGCTATTCTTACACTGTGCAGCTAGCAACTACTTACACACACCCCACTAAATGTAGCCCCTGGAAGGAGTCTGGGTAACGAGGGACCAGAAGCACATTTGCCGTGTATAACTATATGAGAAGAATGCTCAGCACAGCTTCTTTTTAATGGTGAAAAATCAAGTGAACCTAATTGGCCATCAGTACAGGACTGGTTGGAATATGAGCTGTCCCTATAATAGAATCCTTTGCAGGTCTTAGGATAAATGAACTAGATGTCAGGATGTGATGAGGGAAGGTGTCCTTCACCTCATGGCAAAGTAGAAAACACAAATTGCAGGACAGCATAGTATAATTCTGTTTGTATATTTTCAAAAATTGGTATATTTGTAAATGGACAGACACATTTGGAAACGTGAAAGAAACTGTAAGGAGTGACAGCCTCTGGGGAGTCTAAACTGAGAATTGAGGGGGTAAGGAGGAAAATTTTTAATTTTCACCTTATGGTTTTCTGTTCTGTTTAAATTATTTGACTTTGAGTCTATGTTATACACATAGATGTATGAACCCCAGATGACAGAACCCCAACTCAAAAGATTAAGGGAAAAGGGGAAATGTGTTAATTCATACAACTGTGGCTAAGGACACCAGGCAGTGCTGGATCCAAGTGCACAAAATGTGTCGGCAGGAATCTGACTTTCTGCACCTCTTGGTTCATATTTCTTGCTCTGACTTTATCCCGAGGCAGGCTCTCCCTTTGTAATGGCCAATGGCCTCCAGCCACTCCATATTTGCCCATTTCTCAGCTCAGCAATCCCAGTGAGAAGAAAGAGAGTTCCTCTTTCCTAAAGGTTCCAACGAAAGTCTGGAGTTGACTCTCCTTGAATCAGTTCTGTGCACATGTCCACCCCTGAACCATTCACTGAGGCTAGAAAGAAGAACTAGGCTGAACTCACCTTCCAGATATGAAGGTGGGTCAGTTTCACCCAAACCACGTAGGCTGAGCGTTGTGGGAGGAAGGAGAAGGGATTCTACCAAGGAAAATTGAGGTGCTGTTATCTAAAGACAAAAAAAGGACACAGACAGGCAAGAGCAGCCATCTACCACATATGCATTCCATTTACAATTTCAATGGGAGAGAATTTCCAAAAGAAACAGTGTGGATAGTCAGGGGGAAATCTCAGAGCAAGTGAAATCTCTAACTCCTTTGCTAGTAAAGCAAAATGGAAATTATTGAAGACAACAGCTGAACACAGAGAAAATTCCTTTTTGCTATCTTTCCAAAATAAGTTAAAGTTGCATGTCTTTGCTGGAAGAATTAGGCTGGTTGAATAATTAGTGGTTAACGTTGAGTTGAATTAAATAAATTATAGTATATCCATATGATGGGAAATATGCAGCCATTAAAATGATGTAGTAGATGAATATTGATATGGAAAAATTCCCTACAGTGACTGTGTGGGAAAATGCACGTTGCAAAACAATATTAACGACACAATCTCACACTTTAAAAAAATGTGCCTATATGTATGTAGAGTAGAGAGATTCAAAACTCAAAACTAGTGTCTCTTGACAGGCTTTTCTGGGTTTATATGTTATGAATGGCTTTTATTTTATTCTCTTTCCATATTTGTATTTTCTGAGCTTTCTCCAATATTTATTATATATTTATTAAACATAATTTAAATTTTTATCAAAGTTATTGCCTACTTTAAAAAGTCAAACAGTCCTTTGAAGCTTATGATAAAGCTTCCCCTTCTTCACCCAAGTCCTCATTTCCAGAGGCAACCACTTTTAACCCTTTTAGATGCTGCTTCTAGCACTTCTATTTTTCTAAATCACTTGTTAGTATTGCTATTCTTGATCTTCCAGATTTGTATATCATATGTTGACTTCCTAATAAGAAAGACAGAGATTCAACTCTGATATAGCACCCTCACCCGTACGGCTTAAATCATCACTTTTACTAAATTCATATTTGTTGTTTTCACGATTGGGACCATGTAAATACTGTTCACTGCTGAGCCAAGTTGTGTATTTACATTTCATTTCCTAAACACCCATTCTTTTTACAGATTTTTAACTTGATCCTGAAAACCCTACAAATAAGTGAAAAGCTGTTAAATGAATGAAAAAAAATGCCATTAATTTTAATGGGGAAAATATTGATGCATCCCAATGCAACCCCAGGTGTCCCAACATTTTTCACAGGTAGAAAAATAAATCAATTGAACAATAAAAACAAGTTCAAATAAGTAATACATGATAACTTGACAGTAAATACAGTTTGTGTGTGTGTGTGTGTATATATATTGTATACACATTATGCATATATAATGTGATGTAATGAAGGCTTATTTTACTCACCAAAGGAAGAAGAGTAGACTTAAGTGCATGACGGTTGCAAGAGTCATTCTCTGGAAGGTATGTTCTTGCTGTACCATTTTCTTCACCAAACTTTTTGGGCTCATGAATATCTTTCACTCAAGCTGCACTTAAAGTTGGAGTACGGTAAAGATGCTCCTAGGACTAAAAGAAAGCTAAAGATGACAGTGCTTGGAAGCACAAGGGAAGAGCACGCGCCCTTAATAGACTGAAGTGTTGTAGAAGGTCTTTCTTGTTTGGCAGTCCTTGCATAACAAAGCATTTGAGGCTCATTCAAACATAGTAAGTATCTCACACTGGTCCAATACACTAGTCTCTGACTGGAAACTGTTGAATCAATTGGCAAGTGTGTCACTGCCTAAAATTATAATGTCAAACCATCACTTCTTATGGCATATATATTTAGTGTGCTTCTGGGTAAGATTTTGTTGTCTCCAAAAGCAAAAATAAAACGAAAGGCAGAAAATTCTTGTCTGAAAAGTGCTATAATATGTGAAGAGATATTATGGAGAAAAATTTTTAATAATTCTTATAGGAGGTTATTGTATGATGTTTTATTTTTACTGTACTTAACTGCTTTTAAAAACTGTTTGGTGTTCTTCAAATTTCTGGTGAAACCTCTGTACAACTATGGAATGTCTCTTCGCACAGCCAACCATGTCGGATAATCTACTACTTTCATTTTTTACTCTGAGAGTCCCTCTGCCTGGACACTGCTCTTGTACTCTGTTCTGAATTGGTTTTCCTCTTCAGCTGTTTCCTGGTCTTCTCTCTTCCATCCTCCTGAAAATTCCCTTTCTCCACTGTCTTACGCTGCATGGATGACTTGCTGATTCCACTCCTCTTTCTCAGTTTACTCCCTCATTTTGATGGAGCACATCTTTCAGTAACTTCTTTCAGAAGGTACATAAGAGGTAAAATCTTTAAGACCCTGCCATTTCTGAAAATGTCTCTATTCTATACTCATTCCTGATTGATAATTTGGCGGGTTACAGAATTCAAATTGGCAATCATTTTCCTTCTGAAGTTTGAAAGCACTGTTCTGTAGTCTTCTAGTTGAATGCCATTCTGATCTCTATTTCTCCTTGACAGCTTTTGCGATCTTATTTCTGGTAATACGAAATTTTGGATTGCCAGGCTTTGATGTGAGAATTCCTCCATTATGCTAGGTCCTTTGAAGGCCTCTTCAATCTGGAAGCTTACTTATTTCAGTCCTAGGAAATGCTCTATTACTTGTTCCTCCCCTCCATTTTCTCTCTTGATTATTTGGACTTGGACCATCAGACAGACCATATCATTCTCTTTCATTTTCCAACTCTGTTCTTGTGTTTGAGTTTCTGGGGTATGTCCTCGACTGTATCATCTCATTTATCAAGTGCATTTTTATGTCTGCTCTCACATTTTTAATTTCCAGGTGCTTTTTTCTTGTTTGTCTTCTCTTTTTATGAGTGTTTGTCCTTGTTTTATAGTTGTCATGGCTACTAATTACAAGTTTGGGGGAAGTGTTATTTTGCCTCTAGCTTTGAATTAATTGAGTTAATTTTCCTTCCTTCCTCCTTCCCTTTCTTCCATTTTCTTCCCTTCTTTCTTTCCTTCCTTCCTACCTTCCTTCCTCCCGTCCTCTCTCTCCCCTCCCCCACCCCTGTCTTCCTCCCTTCCTTTCTTTTCTTTTCTTTTCGATTGTTGTTTTAGTCTCTGTCTTCCAGAAATCTGTCCCTTAATATCTGATGCACATCTAGGAGAGAGGCTCGGAACTGCTGATTAGAAGTTCTCTGCTTGTCAGTGTGACTTGCCGGCTGCTGGACTTCACTATAGGCAGATTGGGTAAGACCTGGCTATCTCACTGGGACTCCTCCCGTGCATTATGTTTTCATTTAAGGAAAAAACATTATTTTAATAGGGAAAGACAATTAATCTCCACTTAAATCAAACCTCACTTCATTAAGACAAAATGGCTTCAAGAGCACATATGTCCGAGCACGACAAGCTTTCTGATTACTCACAAGAAAATGTCCAGTAAGCATGACCAACTTCTGGAGCTCTGGGCTCTAAAAAACAATGAAAATACATTCCCTGAGAACATCATATCCCTGTCACCTCTGAAGCTGCCTCATATATTACCATGGCTACAACTTTCTACTCTGAAACTATTATGCCTGCTGAAAGCTAGGTGGTTTTCCCTTTGTGAATTAAAAGTATGATTAATAAGCCTGATTTTTTTTGCCACCGTGACTCAGCACTTACTAGGTGCCAGGCTTTGTGTCAGATGCTTCTAACACAATATTTCACACCTGCACAATCCAAGGGATGTCGTTGACTTTGTGGCCTTATGGTGGCCCCCTGGACTTGTGTGGTGTACAACCTGAGCAGCAATACGTGACTTCAATCCTCCCAACAATTCTACAAGGGGGTTATTGTCCGGATAATTTGACAGATGATGAAACTGTGGTTCAGAGAGGCTAAGGAATTTGCTGAAGTTCCCTAGCTGTCAAGTTTTGGAGCTAAGATTCCAGTCCCCAAACTGCCTGATTCTGAAGCCAGTGCTCTTCCAGGGATTCTATTTTCACTGTGGCAGGGGAGTCAGGATGGGGTGGGATGGAGAGGCTGGGGGGTGTACGACCACATCAGCCATTCTTATCAGGTGCTGCCTTGCCCCAGAAGTCGCCCCCTGGTCTGGACCTCGAGGTGCCTTGCCGTGGTAGGGAGGTCCTTCAGAAAGTCTTCGTCTTTTAAACTCCAGCTCCAAGATGACTGTCCTGCTCAATATGTGTCTTCTCTCCATGATGCCTGAGGCTGGGACAGGCATATGTTCACGCAGGGCCCTCACTCCCCTTTGCAGTCAGACCAATAGAGGGGTTCTGTGTCTTGAAGGAGGGAGTCCCTTCAAGAAGCCTCAGAAGGCTCAGTATGATCTTATCAAGAGGGTCAGGGAGGTGGGACAGGAGTCATGCTTGGGCTGGGGACAGCATCTAGGAAGGAACTTGGTTGCAGTCACGGCTGTAATGGTGCGATTCCTCTCTCAAGTCCTCCAAGCCATGAACAGTGAAGTAGCTGCCCTGTTACAGAGCCTCTCCCTTGGGGGTGGGGGGAGGATGAGGGATCACCTGTGCATGACCGAGGATGCCTGAGCATCTGTGTGTATGCGTGTGGCATTTACAATACTTGTGCACATACAGACGTCCGAAGATAGAGCTTTGAATAACCGTGACGGGGATTAAAACCCATGAGCCCCAACTTTTATATGAATGGGATGCATGCGTGTGCGTGCATACACACAAACACACATGCACACACACAGCCTTACATACCCATGTCTCTTTGCACACGAGGTTTGTTTTGCCCCCTATCCCCAGTCCAGGCAGATTTGAAGGTTTTCATTCTGTTTCTGTTGACCTGTTCTCAAGCTTCTGGGTAGTAACAAACACTTATGTTCTTACAATAGCAAGGTAACTGCTAGTTATGTTCTTCCTACTCCAAGCCAGACACTGTGCTCAGTCCTTTACATGCATTATCTCATGACCCTTCCCAGGAACCCTAGGTATAATAGGTATTATACCTAAGTTACAGATAAGGAAATTGAGACTCAGAGAGAAGTGATGTTTCTAACCAGCTGAACACACATCCAAACCCAGGTCTGATTCCAAATATGGGCTCATTCCAATGGCTGAACTAATTCAACAAATATGTTTTGAGCACCTACTGTGTGCCAGGCACTGTACAGCCAGGATCTTACAAGAGGGGTGTGATTCGTGGAGATACAGCAATGAATGAAATAGAAAAAATCCCTGACCTCACAAAGCTTATATTCTGTAAGGGAAACAGATAAACAAGTTAAATAGTAAAGTATATCAAGTGTAAATAATAATCAAGGATAAGGAGGAAAAAAATAAAACAGGGAAAGAGAACAGCAACAGTTTGGAGTGGCTGCGACTTCAGATACAGTGACCAGGGAGAGTCTCACGGAGAAGGTGACATTTGCGTAAAGACCCAAAGGAAGTGAGGGAGCAAGCCATGCAGTTATCTAAGGGAAAAGTATTCTAGGCAGAGGAAACAGCCAGTGCAAAGGTCCACGGGGGCATGTAAGCTGCATTTAAAGAATATTGAGAAAACCAGCAAAGATAGAGCAGAGGCCATCTAAGGGAGAGCAGTGAATCTCATGCTTCTTTCAGTGATGAAATAAAAACCTGTGTTATCATTGCAGTACCTCTGACAAAGCATTTCCACCACATTCCACCTTTCTCTACACTCCACACGGCGTCTACACTCTGGCGTCTTTCACTAAAGTCTACAGAGATTGGGAGGCTGGGTTTTGTCCCCAGAAAAGGTGGGAGGGAACCTCTCGATTTCCACTGATATCCACTTCAGCTGAAGGAACCTGCAGGGTTAGTGGGTGGAGGGAAGGCCAAGTGGGGGACAGGAAAACCTCAACCCTCTCATTGCAATGGTGTTGCCCTCAAGTAACTTGGCAGTCAGCCCAGCAGCAGCCTTGCAGGTCCCTGCACAATTATACCTCTGTAGCCCTGCCTTTCTCTTCTTTGTTGGAGCCAAAAGAGAAGCTCTGTATAGTTCTTAAGACCACGTATTTAGCTGACCTGCTCTGGCCTAAGTGACATTTTATGAGGAATTAATCTAACGGCTGATCATCCTTCACACCCTGACAACCCTGGTTAATGTGTCCCAGGGAGACCTCACTGTGGAGCCAGCCTCTCCATTCTTGGCAGGGCCTGGGCCTGGGCCTGGGCTGGAGACATGGCTCCAGATGTGAGCTGAGTCTGGGGGTCTTGGAGGTCATACGGAAATCAGAGCCAACCCAAAGGAAATCAGACACAGAGAACAAAACAAATTGAATTTTTTGAGGAAATTGCTTTTTGCCTTTCACGTCTAGCTCCCTTTAATTTGGAGGAACTCTGTATGAGTTAGTTACTGGCAATCAACTCAGTATTTTCCATCCATTAATCAATACATGTTCAATACTAAAGAATCCAATTTGGGGATGGCTGGTGGCACTGGATAGCCACAGTTCCAGAAGGTGTGCTGTGCCTCTACCTTCTTTCTGGGAGTTCCTTCCTCTAAGCTGCCTCTTGTGACTCCCATCTCCCTTTCATAGGGGTATTGGTCACCTCGCCTAAGGACAGACAGTCCATACGCTAAGCATCAACCTATGACGTGGTCTCAGGCCCAGCAAGGTCAAGGATGACTAGTCAGATTGTTTCACTGGGAGAATTTGATGTCAAAGCCTGGTTGCAGGAGATAAAGGGACAAAGAGAGGCAGAGACAGAGTATCTGAGGCTTGATTAGAGGAGGTAGCAGGAACGGGTTACAGCATGTGCTGGACTCTGGAGGGCCTCCCCTTCTTCCACTGTTCTCTCTCCATTTCTCTCTAATCCTTTTTGCCAGCTTTTCTTCCTCCCATCTCCAAACTCTGCTTACCTTAATGTATTCATACATTCCAGTGACAAAAGGGAAGAAGAGGAGAGAGGTCTGCTCCCAAATTATGTAATCTCTGGACTTACATCACTCTAGTTGGAAACTCCAGCAGAAGAAAAGAGCTCTCTCCTGGAGCCCATATATAAAATCCCAGGGAAGGTCCCTAATTGGTCTGTGTGGATCACATGCCCCTCTCACTTGGCAAATTACCATGGCCAGGGGGATGGGTTATTTGATTAGTCTGGCTTAGGCCACATGCCTAGACCAGCAGCCAGGCAGGCAGCCCCCATGAATCACAAGAAATGGAAGATGGGCACAATTAAAAGACCCTACCACTGTAGTTACCAGAAGAAAAGGATGGGTGATGATGGCCATACACAGACCTATATGTCGGCTGTCCATGTCTGATAATCCACCCTGTTCTAGGCACCTGTGGGAAAGGTATTATAGATACAGTCTTCCCCTGTATTGGAAAAGATGACAAACTCAACAGAGAAAACTATTAGCACTTATAAAACAACTGGAGAATTGGGATTCCTGAGAGTCAAGGGTAATGTCTAGTCATTAACTTGGCTCCATATCACTTGCCCCATCTGATTCAAAAGCACCTCACTCAGTGCTGTGAGGAAAGCCTGTGGGAGGAAGGTCAAGACCGCTTCTCTATCACCCCTGAGCAAATTCTTAGGCTTTGGTCTCCTGACAATTTGAGAAAAAGAGGTAGGTGGGGTAGAGGGAAAATGGTACAGAGATGTCACTGTCCTCACCCAAAGCCATCCAGGAAAGTTCAGGTGACCTAGACCAGCAGTCCCCAACCTTTTTGGCACCAGGGACTGGTTTTGTGGAAGACAATTTCTCCACAGACAGGGGTGCGGGGAGGATGATTCAGGCGGTAATGCAAGCGACGGGGAGCGATGGGGAGTGGCAGATGAAGCTTCGCTCGCTAGCTCACCCACCACTCACCTCCTGCTGTGAGGCCCAGTTCCTAACAGGCTGCGGACTGGCCCGGGGGTTGGGGACCCCTGACCTAGATGACTCTGGACCAATGGAAGATTGTCTGCCAGGATAGCCTTACCGGGGTGGGAGATAGGGTATGAGGAAATGCTTCCAAGAACATGGGCTCAGGGGTCAAACAAACCAGGATCTTGTACAAGGGGGGTGAAGTGGATGTTCCCTCATTAGCGCAGACCACTAACTGTGGGCCCAACTCCTAGAAAGAAGGGCTGAACTGAGGATGGGAGGGGAGGGACATGGCTACAGCTTTATGGATGGGGGAGAAGAAGGCAAGAGAGATGCAGGGCATGAAGAATAGTCTGGCAAGCCCCACCCTTGGCGTCACAGTTGAAAAAACGTATAGATACACCTCAGAGGCTGTCAGGAATGAAGGCCTACAGCCAAATGACAAAAGGAAGAGCTGGATTATGAGGAAGAAGATGGAGCTCTGTCTAGAATACCTTAATAGGAGAATAATGGAAAATAATAGACATCTCTGACTCAAGTGAGCGCCTCTGGACTAAGTGACACCCAATTGATAGAAGACAACGGTATTTGGATATTATTAGGAGGAAGGACCACGTTATCAGGTCCAGGAAGAAATGGAGGAGCCCTTTGGAAGTGGGAGAATTGAAGGCCAAGAAGCCTGGAGAGGTCCACACATGGGCCTGCAGACCAGAAGGGGCTTTGACCTGGAAACTTAAAACAAGAACTTTTACAGAACATCTTTTATGTGCCAAGTTTTGTACCTTCAATTAGTTACTCAGTGTAAGTGCATGCCTCCTGTACACCCCAGGAGTAAGGTCACGGGGCAGCGGTGGGAAGGAGGAGGCCAGGCGGGCCTGGGTACCAGGGTTCAGTGAGCAGGCAGATGAGGACCTGTCCTGAGAGGCAGGAAGGTGGTTGGAGGGGGGACCATGCATGAACTTAGGCTCCAAACCTCATTGAAGTGAAGAACCATTGGCCTTCACTTATAAAACGCAAAATTAAATTAAAAGTTATTAAGAATTTCAAGATAGAGGCTGAACAGCATTCAGCCCCAAGCATGGCCCTGCTAAGTATGGATTTCTGTGTATCTGCACTGGTTGCAGGCCGGGGAAGCTGCCCCGCTCAAGCACAGCAGAGGTGAGAATTTTAGTGCCTTAGAAGCTGGCGCCAGAATTCTTGGGGAATGAATTATATTTGAGTTGGAGGCAATAACCCAGGGGCATGGGTGTTGGCAAGAACCCAGGTGACAGAGGACAAAGCTAAACCGTTCTGAGTGAGTTCAGGAGAACAATTGTTCCTTTATTTCAGAGAGGAGCAGGGAGAGGTGTGCTCGTGAGAAAGTGTGAGGCTGGTGACCACGTGAATGCGTAGCGAAGACTGGTGGAGACAGGTCCCTGGTTGGGGGACCTTTAAAGTGCTGGGATGTGTAACGTTGAATTTGAAGTTCTTTACAAGTCTGTGATTACAATTCCTTTCCGTCTCTCCCCTCCAGCTTACCCTGATTGGGGAAAATCTTCCGTACCCACAAATGCTTAGAAGGAGTGGGGTGTGTGTGTGTGTGTGTGTGTTTCTGTGTGTGTACATGGGTAGGTTGAGGAGGGAGTTGAGTTTCACATCAGATTCAAAGACCAGAGTAGGAAGAAACAGAAGCAAGAGTCTTGAGAATATAACTCCCCCAACGCTGGGAATCTGAGAAATGCTAGGGAGGGCTTTGAACTTCCATGAGATGTTGAAGCAGGAGAGGGGTCATCCAGGCCAATGCTATACAGATCTCCAGGGGCTGTACGACATGTGGGCCAAACAAATCTTCGTAGTCTAGGATCGAAGTAATTCTGAACTTCTAAGTAGTGGTGGTGTTGGGGATGATGATGATAATGATGGTGATGGTGGTGGTGGTGGTGGTGGTGGTGGTGGTAACGATGATGAAGGCAATGATAATGATGATTGATGGCGGTGGTAATGATGATGAAGGTGATGACAATGATGATGAGGGTGATGATGATTAGATCAAACACTGTTCAATATCATTCTCATACTATCCCATCAAAAAGGGACTCTTTATCCCTTTTTTTTTTTTTGTAGTTTATTTTATTTATTTATTTTTGGCTGTGTTGGGTCTTCATTGCTGCACACGGGCTTTCTCTAGTTGCGGCGAGCGGGGGCTACTCTTTGAGGCGATGCGCAGGCTTCTCATTGTGGTGGCTTCTCTTGTTCCAGTGCACGGGCTCTAGGCACGTGGGCTTCAGTAGTTGTGGCACGTGAGCTCAGTAGTTGTGGCACACAAGCTTAGTTGCTCCGCAGCATGTGGGATCTTCCCGGACCAGGGCTCGAACCCGTGTCCCCTGCATTGGCAGGCGGATTCTTAACCACTGCACCAGCAGGGAAGCCCTATCCCTCTTTTTTAAAAATTTTAAAAATTTATTTATTTATATATATATTTTATTTTTGGCTGCGTTGGGTCTTCATTGCTGCACGCAGGCTTTCTCTAGTTGCAGAGAGCAGGGGGCTACTCTTCGTTGCAGTGCACGGGCTTCTAGGCACACGGGCTCTAGCACACAGGCTTCAGTAGTTGTGGCTCATGGGCTCTAGAGCGCAGGCTCAGTAGTTGTGGTGCACGGGCTTAGTTGCTCTGTGGCATGTGGGATCTTCCCAGACCAGGGCTCAAATCCGTGTCCCCTGCATTGACAGGTGGATACTTAACCACTGCACCACCAGGAAAGCCCTATCCCTCTTTTACAAATGAAGATACTGAGGCACAGAGAGGTTAGGTAACTTGTACAAAGTCACATATCCAGTAAGTAAGACAAAATCTATTCTGACGGACCTTGGCAGGGGTTGGGGAGAGGTAATTCTGTTCCTGTAGTTTGCCTGCCAGGATGGTCTGTAGGCAGGTCCACCAATACTGCTGTGTACTTCAAAATCCAGGGGTGCCATTCTTGTTTCAGTTTATGTCAGTGCCCCCTGCAGGTGTGCAGTGCACAGCCTGAGTGGCTATAGCAGTAAAGAATTTCCTAGGTATCTCAATGAGGAAGTAAGCACAGCATAGCTACTGACTCATTCAACAACAAACGTGTATGGAGACCAACTACTGGCTAGAAACTGTGCTGGGCCCTAAGGATCCAGACTAGGTGGTACGGCTGCTGGGAGAGATGGTCACATGAGGCTGTGTTTGTATAACTGTCCATGTGAGGGGCATAGAGAGAAGGGAGCATCTCATTCTGTCTGGAGAGGGTGGCCAGAGAAGGCGGCCATACTTGTACTGAGACTTAAAGGATGAGGAGTTTACCAAATGGACCAAGAGTGATGGGAGGGCCCATTCCTGGCCAAAGAAATAGCACAAACAAAGGCAAAGAACTGTTGGTTCATGCCCAGCCTAAGGGGAAAGCAGTTGAGATATTTTAGTTTGCAGTGGGGGATAGAGTAGTTTATGTACATGGTTGAATAGGCAGGTGGGAATGTGGATCCTGAAACGCTTTTCATGTTATGCTAAGAGGTTAGATCTCCATACTAAAGAGGTGTGTGTTGAGGCAAGCCCTTCCATCCCCATCCTCTAAGATTAGGATTGTGACACTGGGAGTAATGAGAAGGGACGTGGAGAGCCTCTTATCATGCGCCTGAGGGCAGAGTCGCTGAATCATAAACTTACCATGTGTCTACTTAGTAAAGGGCCCAGATTTACTAGGTCCTTTGATGAATTAGCAAACGCCTACTGGGCGGGTAGATAATGTCACAGAATGAAGCTGGCAGGTGTCAGAGCTACTATGGAGTGGTGGGGACTCTGGTGGACTGATGCCTTCACACCCATCTAAAGGGGACAGCTGTTACTCAGTTCCAGTCAGTTGTTGTCTTGAAGGAATGTAGGCCCGGTTTTGCCAGAGCTTCTGATTTTTCAGGAGAGGCCAGAAATCCAGATTTTTAGATACATTTTTCTGTACCTAAAATTAGAACAACTAATTCAAATACCATATAGGTGAAACAAAACACAAACATGAACAGGATTTAGCTAGCCACCTAGCTCCCCTATCGTCCCATTCATCACCTACTCATCCATTCACCTACATTTCCATCCATCCAGCCATTCATCCATTTCTCCCTATGCACTTCTCCATCCATCTATACTGTCCTCCCATCCAATAACCCACCTATCTACCCACCACACGTACACACACACATGCATCTACCCACTTATTTATCCAACTATCCATCCATCCATCCATCCATCCTCCATCCATCCTATCCCTGTCCATTTCTTCCCATCTACTCATCTATCCATCTATATACATCCACCCATCTATCCACCTATACATCCACCCATCTATCCACCTATACATCCACCCATCTATCCACCTATACATCCACCCATCTATCCACCTATACATCCACCCATCTATCCACCTACATATCCACCCATCTATCCACCTATACATCCACCCATCTATCCACCTATACATCCACCCATCTATCCACCTATACATCCACCCATCTATCCACCTATACATCCACCCATCTATCCAACTATACATCCACCCATCTATCCACCTATACATCCAGCCATCTGCCCACCTATACATCCACCCATCTGCCCACCTATACATCCACCGATCTGCCCACATATACATCCATCCATCTATCCACCTATATACATCCACCCATCTATCCACCTACATATCCACTTGCCCCAACCCCCACACCGTACATTCACCAATTTATCTATCCACCTACCTATTCACCCATCCATCCATCCATCCATCTCTCTTCCTCTGCTCCTCTTAAACCTTTGCAGGATAAGACTGAAACATTCATTTTGTTCCACCTGTGCTTGGCCCTTGAAAAGTCCTATGTCCCTCCAAGTTCAAGCAAATGGTAAGTTTGTAAAGTGGTGCTAACATGAGGGAGCTTGTACCTGCCTCCTTTTACATGGAAATTTTTGCTTTCTCTTTATGCTTGCTGTGCTGTCTGAAGTAGTAGGGCATTTTTTCTCCCCTTGGATTTGAGCCCTCACAAGTGTTCCAGAACAAGATGAAACCAAGAAGAGAATTAGGTTCCCTCCCTTTCCTTGGAAATATCTTGCCACTCGGCCACGCTCACCTGGAATTACGTAAGTCTTCAAAAGGAGATCAGAAATAGATTTCTCGGTGGGGGTTGTAGATGTCAGTAAATGTATTTACGGGAAATGGGTTAGGTCTGGCACATTCTAAACTGTGATATGATGAACGTGCAATACCTCTGTGCAAATAAGCCTTCATTTTCCCCTTCTCCGTATCCAACTGGAACTCCCCCTCCTCAATGTCCTGCTTCATCTGTCCTTCCTCACCTTACCTAAGCATTTCTTCCAGCTTGAGACTGGCAGATTGGAAAGAGGGAAGGGCAGATAAACAATATTTACTGTACTGTATGCTTGATATATGTGATGGCATTTATAGTCCTGATTTCAGTGGCATGTAATTTGGCATGATCTACATAGGAAGGCATTACTACATTTATAAACTCTTTGAGCCTCAGTTTCCTCATCTGTCAAAATGGGACAAAGCTTTCCTATCCCCTTCCTCACCAATGAAATATCTTCACATGGGCTGCCAGGGTACCTGACAACACCCCTGGGACTCATCCACCTTCAAATGAATGAAAACGTTGCTGAAACGTAAATGCTCCCTGGGAGGTCTTCCCATCGTCAAATAAGCTTTCATTATTCATTAATTCAAATGTATTAGTCAGATTAGGAGGCCCACGAGGAGATGGAGCACGAGGCAGTGCTGTGGTTGATGGAGCGAGAGAAAGGTGTGCACAGAAGCTGCAGTGGGGAACACGGGAAGGGCATGATCCCACAGATCCTGGGGAGTCTCAGGGGCAGGTTAAATGTTGGTGGGGAAGGAATGGCAACAGAGGAGGGACCCCTTCTTTTCCATCACTGGACCACGTGGTCTGCTACTGTTTCAGCTGGAACGCTTCCCTGTCTGTGAGGCATCATGACGTGTCATGGAGACAACTGAGCACTTCTCGTCAGCCATGACCCTCAGTGTCCTCTTCTACCAAAGGGACAGGATTGCTGTGAGGGAGTAAACGAGGTGAATCAAGCTAATATCTGTGTGGGGATCTGCCTTTTCCTCGAGGAGCTGCTTCAGACCAGGCTGTCAATCGGGGGTTGGGCCTCTTCTGATACCAAGACCCGTAAGGCAGGGAGGGGTCTGCACATCTAGCACCAAGTGTGAGGGCAGGACAGGTGACCCGATGGCCCTACTCCCCTTCAGACTTGGGGAGTGGGAGGTGTAACAAAAGCGGGAGCCTTTCATGTTTATTTGGTGCAAAGAACTTTCAAGATATTATTTCATGTAATCTCTCAACAACCACCAGAAGTAGGGACTCTTTTGAGTCCCATTTTATAACATGGAAATGGCAGCACCACAGGGGTTAAGTAATTTCCCCAAAGCCCCAAGGAGTGGGATAATCAGGGCAGAGTAGTGGCGACAGAGACCATGTGGCCCACAAAACCTTAACTATTGACTGTCTGGTCCTTTACGGAAAACGTGTGCAGTTGCCGCTACAGCAGAACAGAGCTACTGACCCCTTGATGTTTTCTCTCCCCTGCCCATGTTCTATTTTTCTTCAAAGCACTCATCCTTACCTCATGTTATATATGTATCGTATACACATGAATATGAGTATAGTATGCATGTATTTTATGTATGCACACGCAAAAACATAAAGTATACACATATGTATGTGTATATAGACATGTACCTATGTATCGTTTATTATCTCACATCCACCTTGTCATCTTATTCATCACTCTACCACTTACGCTTAAAACACCAACCTGCTCAAATCAGGCACTCAATACGTGCTGGCTGAATGAAGAAGTGAGATAATTTTAGTTCCTTTTAATAATTTCTTTTGTATTCCTCTGTTATGGACTGAATGTTTGTGGCTGTTCCAAGATCCCTATGTTGAAATCCTAATCCCCAATGTGATGGTATTAGGAGGTGGGGCTTTCAGGAAGCCTTCATGAATGGGCTAAGTGCCCTTTTTTCTAAAAGAGGCTCCAGAAAATTCTCTCACCCTCTCTGCCATGTGAAAACCCAAAGTGAAAACCCAGAAGAGGGTTCTCACCAGGCCCTGACCCTGCTGGCACCCTGATCCCCACCTTCAGGCCTCCAGAACTCTTTTTTTGTTTGTTTGTTTGTGGTACGCGGGCCTCTCACTGCCGTGGCCTCTCCCGTTGCGGAGCACAGGCTCCGGACGCGCAGGCTCAGCGGCCATGGCTCACGGGCCCAGCCGCTCCGCGGCACGTGGGATCCTCCCTGACCGAACCTGCGTCCCCTGCATCGGCAGGTGGACTCTCAACCACTGCGCCACCAGGGAAGCCCCTCCAGAACTCCTGAGAAATAAACTCCTGCCGTTTATAAGCCACCCAGTCTACGGTATTCTGTCAGAGCCGCCCGGACTAAGGCCCCCCTGAGTGCCCAGCCTGGGCAGCGCTTTGACCACCGGATTGTTCTGGATGAATGCAGGAGTTTTGGAGACACGTTTACAAGCATATCCGGGATTGAGACCCCTCAGTAGGGGAGGGGCCCACGCTCTCACCTAAATAAATGATGCCCTTCGGCTCTGCCCCTCGCCCTGCTTTGCTTCCCTTTCCCATGAGCTCCCCCTCCTCGTTTCCTCTCCCCTTGGCCTCAGAAGGCAGGTGAACGGGGCGAACAGCTGCGCTGCCGGCGCGCACCACAGGCAGGGAAATATGTGCAATTTCCTGAGGAACACGCGAGGAGAGCGCCATCCTTACCGGAGAGGAAGGAGTTAGGAGGCCGGCTGGCAGCTGCCTGGCTTCACTTCCCGGGGGCCCCGGCGGCTGGCGGAGCGCGGTGCAGTCATGGCGCAGGAGGTTCCTCCCCGGCCCTCTGGCGGGAAGCGTTCGGCGAGGGCTGAGGACCGTCTCCCGCAGTGGGTAGCAGCCCGCCTCTGGACCTTTCGGTGAAGCTCTCCTCGGCTTCTGTGGCTCTCGGGGTTTGCCCAGAAACACCCCTTCATCGGAAACCCCCGGGAGCCGATTTCAGCTTGTGACGCTTCGGCTCCTTTTTCTCGCTGGCGCCGGAGTCGACAGGCCCTTTACAGGTGGAGCCAGTCCTCAAATTACCCACAGTTCTCTGGGGGCTGCAGAGAAAATGTAGTTCCTTTATTTGTACATATCTACCCAGATTTTTTTCACAGGCCCCCAGCTGCTGGATAAAATATTTTCTAGTCCAATCCTGTCAACTTACTGCGGTATGCGGGCCTCTCACCGCTGTGGCCTCTCCCGCTGCGGAGCACAGGCTCCAGACGCGCAGGCTCAGCGGCCATGGCTCACGGGCCCAGCTGCTCCGCGGCATGTGGGATCTTACCAGACCGGGGCACGAACCCATTTCCCCTGCATCGGCAGGCGGACTCTCAACCACTGCGTCACCAGGGAAGCCCCTGTCAACTTACTTTAATGCAAGTTTTTAGAAATCATGGTTCGCCTCCTTAAGTAAAACAAACAAGCCAACAAATACCCTCTCAGCCTCTCATACTGTCCCACTCCTCTCGGAGACAGGGCTTGGGCGTGTGGAGGACTGTGGCCACACACGTGGCAGCAGGGGGAGGCGGTGGCCTCCGCATCCTTGCACTGGGCCTGCTGAGGGGTGACTGTCCATGCCCGGCCGCAGGTGGTGGCCAGGGCAGCCTGTGGCTGGTGGACGGTCCCCTGGCCTGTCTTTGGGCTTGGTCAGGTCCTGGGCGTGCCCCCGGCCTGCACCGGCCCCGCCTTGGTTCTCACCTTGAGCCAGGTTCTCCATCCAGCCCCTGGTCTACAGAGCCAAGAACCAAGTCGTATCAATTTTGCTTTTCAAATCTGTTGTTTTCTTTCATTATGATTCTTCTATGGGAAATTTCAAACATATGCTATTTCAATGAGTGTCCTGAAGAAACAAGTGTTACACCCAAAAGGCATTTAGCCAAAGAGAACTGAATGTAGGGGGTAAGGAAAGTGTGATCAGGTTCATGGAACCAGAGAAGGGAAGGGTGGCACTCTGGGATTAGCAACAGTGGGAACTGTCACCACCCTTTAGCCTGAAAGGGCAGGAACCATTGAGAAGTTAACACGTGAGAAAAGGGCTGACTGACAGGAGCTGTCATCAGATGCAGGGGTCAGTGAACTATGGCCCGTGGGCCAAATCTGGCCTGCTACCTATTTCTGTAAATAAAGTTTTAGTGGAACGCAGCCATGCTCATTCATTTACATATTGTCTGTAGCTGCTTTATGCTGCAATGGCAGAGTTATGTAGTGGTGATCAAGACTGTATTGCCCACAAAGCCTAAAATACTTACTATCTGGCTCATTATAGCAAAAGTGTACTGACCCCTGCTGTTATGGGCTGCCTTGTGTCTCCCCTGAATTTCACACATTGAAGTCCTAAACCCTACTACCTCAGAATATAACTACATTTGGAGATAGATCTTTAAAGAGGTAAGTTAAAATGAGGTCATTTGGGCAGGCCCTAATCCAGTATAAATGGTGTCCTTATAAGAAGAGGAAATATGGACACAGAGATGTATAGAGGGAAGACCATGTGAAGACACAGGGAGAAGGCAGCCATCCGCAAACCAGGGAGAGGCCTCAAAAGAAACCCACCCTGGGCTTCCCTGGTGGTGCAGTGGTTGAGGGTCCGCCTGTCGATGCAGGGGACACGGGTTCGTGCCCTGGTCTGGGAGGATCCCACGTGCCACGGAGCGGCTGGGCCCGTGAGCCATGGCCGCTGAGCCTGCGTGTCTGGAGCCTGTGCTCTGCAACAGGAGAGGCCACAACAGCGAGAGGCCCGCGTATCGCAAAAACAAAAACAAACAAACAAAAAAAGAAACCCACCCTGCCAACACCTTGATCTTGGACTTCTAGCTTCCAGAACCGTGAGAAAGAGGTTTCTGTTGTTTAAGCCACCCAGTCTGCAGTCACTTGTTATGGCAGCCCTAGCAAACTAATACCACTGCTGTAGCGGAACAGAGTTACTAGAACCTCAGGAAGGCAGAGAGGAAGCGAGGGGGAATAAATACCCTGATTGCTTGTCACTCCCACTACTGATCTGCTGTTGGTGACCTCCACTGGCTGAGCCCACCCAGAAACCAGACAACACAGAAGTCTAGGGGATTCCATCTATCAAGATTGGCCTTTAGGGCACAGAGCAAGGCATAGTAGAACAGAGAATAGATCTAGGGGCAAAAAAATAGAATAACCAGCACAAACACCAAAAAGCAGAGAGAATGGTATAATAAACCCCTATGTACCCAACACTCAACTTCGACAATTACCAACATTTTCCATTATTGTTTCATCTATACCTTCCCACTTTTTTTTTTTTTCTGGAGTACTTTAAAGAAAATCCCAGGAATCTATAGGTCAATATGCATCTATACTAGACAAGAACTTTAAAAAACATGACAGCAATGCCGTATCATACCTAATAAAATTAACAAAACCCCTTAATAGCACTATCTCTTCCTAGTCTATACTCAAACTTCCCCCATTGTCTCAAAAATGTCTTTTAATACTTGGTTTGTTCCAATCAGAAGCCAAAATTCATACATCGCAATTATCTTTTTGGAAAAAGTGGGTCATGTGTCCTATCATAGAATCTTTCACATTCTGGGTTTGCCTGATTGCACCTTTGCATTGTTGTTTAACTTGTTGCCGTGTTCCCTGAATTTCCTGTAAGCTGATTGTTAGATTTAAGGCTCGATTAGGTTCAGGCTCCATATTCATGGGTGGTGCCTTCTATTGCATCACATTACGAGAAGAGAATATCTGCTTCACTCCCTTTCTGCAATGTTGGGAATGATCACTGGCTTCAGACATGTCAGCCTCCTCTCTCCACTATCAAGTTTCCTATCAACCTTTGATCTAATTATGTTAGTGCTTATTGAAAATCACTGCCAAATCTATTATTTCATTCGGGTTTGTAAAATGGCGAAGTATTAGCCAGGGTCTTTCCAAAGGAACAGAACCAGCAGGGTTCTGTAAAGGGATTTATTATGGGGAATTGGCTCACGTGACTATGGAGGCTGAGAAGTCCCATGATCTCCCATCTGCAAGCTGGAGATGCAGGAGAGCCTGTCATGCTATTCCATCTGAGTTCGAAGGCCTGAGACCCATGGGAGCCGATGGTGCAAATCCCAGTCTGAGGGCAGGAGGAAACCTATATCCTAGCTCAAGTACTCAGGCAGAAGAAGCAATGAATTCTTCCTTTCTCTGCTCTTTTGTTCTATTCAGGCCCTTAATGAACTGGATGATGCCCACCTATATTGGGGAGGTCAATCTGCTTTCCTCAGTCTACAGATTCACATGTTAATCTCATCCAGAAATATCCTCACAGTCACATCCAGAAATAATGTTTAGCCCAGTCTCTGGGCACCCCATGGCCTGGTCAAGTAGGCACACAAAATTAATCATCACAGGTGATTTTCTAAATCTACCATTCCTCTGCATCTATTAGGCAGAATTAGTCTATGAAGAAGAATTTAGCTTATCAGCTATTTAGTCCCCCTAGAGTATACTTTTTCACAGAAAAGACAGAATAGACACATAATTCTTTTCTTGATCAACTTTCAGAACTGAGTTGGTGTACTAGCTACCAATGATTTTTTCTCTTGGTATCATTAAGAACTCATGATTTAAAAAGTACTTGATGTGTTTAAATCCACTGTAGTCAATATTTCTTTTGATGCCTAAATTGTCCCACCTTTAGCCAGTTGGAGCCCCTTCAAATTTGCTCCTGTGTCCTTTTGATATGACACCATTAGTGTCTCACACAATAAGATGTCCCAGGCTCATCACGTGCATTTCTTTCTGCAGACCAGTAATCAGTCATTTTTCCAAGAAGCCCTGTGTCTTGGTCCAGGTTCACTAGAAGACAGAGGCTGAGGCAAAAACATACACGTTAACGCTTAACTGGGAAGAGTGCAATTCCAGGGAAACAAGGAAGGTGAACAATGGAAGTGAGGCAGTGGGGGGAGATGGAGTACGAGGGGAGGTGTCCCCAGGCTGCCCTGGCTTCACAGAAAACACAACCAATTGCTTGGCTGGACAGCACCTCTTGAGATAAGAGGTGTGAAACCATGGTATCTCAGAACAGCCTGGCAGTAGGGAGGAAGGGCAGCAGTTCACCTTCTGTCTTTTTCCCGTTTGCTCTCACATGCTATAGTGTGAGAGCAAACACACTTGCATGTCCCTTCTGCCTCTCCCAGTTGTGTTTCTTGGCTCTGGTCACAGCTGTAGGGGAAGCCAGAGTTTCCACGTGCCCAGACCCATCAGTGTGCAGTGAAGGTGGTCTCTCCCTACCAGTCACTGCTGTGCATGGGAACTCCCCGGTGTGTGCTGGTGGCAGTGGTCGTGGGCACCACTTTACAATCAAGACAACAGTGTGAGTTGTTGTCAGGGCTACATTGGCCAGGAAGCAAGGCAAGTGTGCAAGGACCACTGGTGGAGACGGGCCAAGGAGATGTGCGCTAGTACACTAACTGGGTCTGGTTCCTCCACCCCTTTGCCTCGTAGACATGCTCCTACCCTCCTACAATATTCAGATCTCACGTGAAATAAATCGTCCTCATTTCTTTCCTAGGAGTGGAAGTACAAGTCCAATTCTTTCAGGAAATGTTCAGTTGCAATCTCCTAAAAAGACCTACAGAGGATTAGCAAACCAAGCTACAAACCCTACCGCCACAGCTGGTCCAACGGTCAAAATATATATTCACCATCTCACTCCTCTACCACCTATTTTAGTTCTACAACTTCCAGGGCAGTGGAATCCTTACTACAACCCTGGTGAAAGCATCCCCCTCTGGGTTCCCAGGCACTAGTCCAACAGAATCCACGGTGGCAAGAACATGAAGCGAAAATTTGGCATGTCTACTGGGAGTGAGGCTGAGAAGGCCAAGGCTGCTCCCACCGCTTGGTTTCTGGACCCGTGCACCTTAGCACCATAGCCTGGCTCTGGCTCAGTGTGTACACTGCACCTAGTGCTGAAGTGTCCCTGAAATGGCCTTTTAGCTGAGACTTCACCAGCCCTTTCTACCCTTTTTATCAGGCTGGTCAACCCGGTGTGATGAAGTACATGGAAAACTGGTGTAACTTGTGGTTTTTGAGCCCAATGTTTCATGTGTAGTGAAACGTTCTCTCTGGTCTCGTACAAAGTAGCGTAGGATATCATATATCTTATAGATCAAGCAATCTGTCAACCCTCAGATGGTGGTGCTGGTGGAGGCATTGTGGGAAGATGAAACAAACCTATACTTTGAGAGATGGATTTGTTTTTTTCTTGGCTGTGCTGTGCGGCTTGCGGGATCTTAGCTCCCCGACCAGGGATCAAACCTGTGCCCCCTGCGGTGGAAGGGTGGAGTCCTAACCGCTGGACCCCCAGGGAATTCCTCATAGCTTGAGTACGTGGTGATTCTGGTGAGGAAGAATGGAGTCTGATATCATCTACTTGCCCCCAAGAGGCTAGCTGACCTCCCCACAAAGGGGACCATAATGAGGGCTCAGAATCAGTCCCTGCTGCTCGCACGTTAGGCATTCAGCATCAAAGCTAGGGCAGCTTTGATGAAAAGGACTCCATGTTTTGGGACACAGGTGTAGCCTCCATTCCTGCCACTGTGGCTGCTTTGCTCGTGGCCCACTCTGCAAGCACTGCAGAGGCCAAGGAGAAAGGCTAGCTGATGTCAACTAGATATTTTGTGCCTACTCCCATAAGTTTCTTCATGTACTTCTTCCCCAGATTTCCTCATTCCTGATTTTATTCAGTGTATCTATCACCATCCACCACCACCTAAGGACTGAAAAAATGCCCAATCTATCATCATAGAATCCTACACTACATTACCACCGAACCAAAGAGCGCATTTTACTACCAAGTGGGAATGACCCACTGAGCTCAAACAAAAGATACACAGTCTTGGGCTTCCCTGGTGGCGCAGTGGTTGAGAGTCTGCCTGCCGATGCAGGGGACACGGGTTCATGCCCTGGTCTGGGAAGATCCCACATGCCGCGGAATGGCTGGGCCCGTGAGCCATGGCCGCTGAGCCTGCGCTCCGCGATGGGAGAGGCCACAGCAGTGAGAGGCCCACGTACCGCAAAAAAAAAAAAAAGATACACAGTCTTTCATGTCCCTCATCAGCAAGGATTACCAGCCTGAGAAAAAATGGTGGAATGGCCTGGTGAAATGTCAGCTAAAAGGCCAGATCAGGGACACCTGGCAGGTTAGGACACTGGAGGTGGTATATGGACTGTAGTCTTTTTCCTTCCAGGTTCCTGACCAATAAGCTGAGCCATTCACTATTGACAAAGAGTCAACATTTGCACACACATTAAGCCAACGTACTGCTGGCATCTCTGCCCACTGGGAGGATTTCCTCCACCATGATTTCGGGGGCCACCTCTAAGTGGGGCTGTAATGTGGCAGCAGCCCATTTCTGGCTAGAGTTGACATTATAGTCATGCTTCTAGAACCAAGTCCAAGTCCTATTGGGTGACTCAGAGGGATGAGAGTTTCCAGCGAGGCTCGAAGCCAAAAAGGGCTCTCCAGCTTGTCCAGGCAGCTTCCCTGACACTTAGGCTATGTGAGCCAGCAGCTCTGATGGTACTAGAGGTAACTATGGCAGGTAATGATGCTGCAGGGCTTTCAACAAACTTCAGTAAGAGAGATGCAGCACAGACTCCTGGAGTTCTGCAGCAAGGCCATGCCTTGATTCTGGGCTCTACCAGTGACTAATGTCTGACCATGGGACACCAAGTGACTATGTAACCACAAATGTTCCCTATGATCTGAGTATTATTGGAGCCAAAGAGTCATAAGGTTGGGTGGATACAGCAGTAATCCACTGTATGAAAGCTATGCTCCATTCAGGATTCGGCCTGACCAAATCCAGAGGGCACAAGTAAAGGACATGAACAGGTGATCCAGACTCTGGTGGCACCTACCTCTTTTGCTGCAATACATCTCTCAACAGAGGAATGACAGAGAAGGTCGATTGCTTTCCTTGCCATGTAAAGGAGACCTGCTTTTGATTTTCCTATTATTAGAGATAAAAGAGAAAATATCAACAGCCTATCAACAGCCACATATAAAACGTCAGAGATACCACAACTGGCAAGGCCGCTGTGCAGCAAGTGAGGACACCTGAGTAAGTTCACAGCAATTTTCCACTACCATTCTCCAAGAAGTGTCTGGGGTTTGCAAAGGCTAGGAAAGTGAATTGAATAGAGATGTGATGGGAGCTACTATCCCTGCATCCTTTAAGTCTTCGGTAGTAGCATTCATTTCTGTAATTCCTCTCGAAATGATGTATTGCTTCTGATTTACTATCTTGGCCAGGACAAAAGATAGCTTCCACATGGCCCTTCTTATAAAAATGGCTTTTACCCCATCAGCCAGGGAACCAATGAGAAGGATCTCTTAAAGATATTCATCCCATTTATGCATTCTAACCAAAGTTATCACTGGGAACCAGAGAAATAAACAAGGGGTGGATTCATAGACTTTCCCCCCAGCGTACTATTACCCTGGCAAAGACAACAGGTCTCTTTGGGGAAAGATTGGGGAACTGCTTCCTATATATACTTGAAATGGCATTAGAGGGTCCTTCTTTAGGGGGATCCAATCCCTCCGCCTATGGTCTCAGTGTTTGTGAGCTGACTTAGATCTGAAACTGGATGAAGGACAGGTATTAGCCTTTTGCTCTCCAGCTGTCAGTACTTTTTCATTATAGAAATCGAGCAGCACTCTTGTCCATCTGCCTCACTACTATGAACACCAGCGTCTACTAGCCAATGCCACAAATGCAGGTCAAGGTGCCCTGAGTGCCACTCTGGCCTTCTGCCAAATATTATTAATTTTCTTTTAAATAAATAGATTTATTTAATTCATTTTATGGCTGTGTTGGGTCTTTGTTGCTGTGTGCAGGCTTTCTCTAGTTGCAGTGAGCAGGGGCTACTCTTCGTTGTGGTGCGTGGGCTTCTCATTGTCGTGGATTTTCTTGTTGCAGAGCACGGGCTGTAGGCGCACGGGCTTCAGTAGTTGTGGCACGTGGGCTCAGTAGTTGTGGCTTGCGCACTCTAGAGCGCAGGCTCAGTAGTTGTGGCACATGGGCTTAGTTGCTCTGCAGCATGTGGGATCTTCCCGGACCACGGCTCGGACCCGTGTCCCCTGCATGGGCAGGCGGATTCTTAACCACTGTGCCACTAGGGAAGTCCCTCTGCCAATTATAATAATCAGGCCTCTTGCCCTAGTGTTAGGTGCTGCCACATGGTTTTTTTGCCATTCCAGAATCCCACCGTTCCTATTGATATTAGGAAGCCTAGTTCCATGGTAATATCTCTCATCGTCAACCTGGCCTTCGAAGATGCCAGTGCCCCTCTCACTGGTGAAATCTCTGTTGTCTTAGTGAATGAACCATTGCCTGTGTCCTCCGGGAGCACAGAGTCCGGTGATGGGTTCTCAGGTCTTACTCATAAGTCCATTCTACCATTAGTATTTCCCTGAATATTTTGGCTTCTTCAGTATTCTGCCAAGGCGGTTCTGACATTATTACTTCATTCACTGTATGTCATTGTCATGTCCAACTTTCAAAGAACCATTCTAGGTAACTAGACTGGCTTCAAATACCCTTGTCAAAACACACACAGGTGTGTGCCCTCATACATTAGCCCCATATTCTGCCCCTTCTCCTAGTCTAATATCCTAAAGATCCACTCCCACATATATTTCTTGATTCCTGTTGGTAAAACTCAGCCAGTTCCTAAAACTTATTTTGGGTGTAGGCAATTTCCTCCTGCAGTGGGATTATAATTCTCCACTCAGGCTGTGCTGGGATCTGCCCCTGATTATAGCCTGGGAACAGTAAGATGAGTAGAAGAGGATCTTAAGACTAGGCTTCATAGCATGAGGTATTTACTTCAGGTAAGGTCAGTGATTACTCTGGTATACAGAAAGGGGAGGCTGTTCTCTGATAAAATGGATGGGGCTGTTTTTTCCAGTCAGGGTAATTCTGAGGAATGTTGATTAGAGAATCTGAAGCTCATCTACCCAATGTCCCCATCCTATGTCTCAGAACCCCACTCTTTTTCCATCAGGGCTCTACTTTGACATAGATATTTATTATGGTTACACATTTAGTATTCTTTGTAGTTCTGACCCTTTATAATCAGATCCTTGATCTGATTTTTTCAGCATGATCTGACCTGCAGGGGTAGGAGATGAAAACTTTAAGGCTACTAGACCAGCCCTCTGGCTTTCACGGGGTGCCTTAAGGTGGCAATGAACAGTCCTGGGCCCATTCGTTTCTTATTTCAAAGTTTCTAATGCCCTCAAAAGCAGTTACTCATGCCACAGTCATTATAATTGTTATCACCCCTTTATTAATCAAGTGCAGAAGCCACCTGATAATTGAAAATTTCACCTCATAAAAATTATCCACAGGTGACAGCTTTAGTAATTGTAATATCACTACTTATTGGAGACTCCACTAACCAATAGCGATGGGAGGCTTATTGCATTTAGTCAGGCAGACAATCCAGCACTAAAATCCCATCCTGAGGGTCTGCTTCTTAAGAGCCACTTCTAGTAACAACTGCCTTAGCCTGAGTTTGGTGGAAAATAGAATGTGATGCAAACATTTATTCTCTAGCAATTTATTGGGATGAACAATCCCAGGAAAGCAAGATACATGGAGGAATGCAAGAGAGACATGAAAGGAGGGAGAATAATCACTAAGGGGTAATTACAGAGTTGCCTTGAGCTTTGCAAAAACACAAAATGCTGGTGGTTGGTTGATGTCACTGGACGTCATTAGAAACTGCTGTGCTTCTGAACAATCCACCAGGAAGAAAGAAAGGCAAGCAATTTATCTAGTGGTTACTTCTCACCTCATATCTTTGTTTGACATTTGTGCTAAATGGTGTTATATTCTGACGCATCTCGGTGGTGCTAAATGGGCCCTCCAAAGGGCCGATGGGGAAGCCATAACTTCTGTGGGTCCAATTCATGCAGTGAATTGCATCATTATCTCTATCAGTCAGTGCTGCTAAGGGCTATCCTCACTCTTGTGGATGTAGTAGCAGCAACATATATTTACATAGTACCATGGATTTACAATCAGAAGAACAGTGGGAGCCTAGACAGGGATGCTCTGGCCAGGAAGCTAGGCAAGTGACTGAGGCCCGGAGTAATGAGGGTAAGCAGGGTAGAGTAGGTCTGGGGCAGGTCAGGTGTGCCCTGGTTCCTTTTTAAGAAAATGGCTTTTAGATCACAATTTAGGCACAGTACTTATTCATTGCTACAAGGTTGCCATTGCTTCTAAACCTTTTCATTTGACAGGATGCTTTCCTCTCTTTTAGAAAGATCAATTATGAGTTCATATTGGTATTTCCAATTCCCAGTTGTTTGGGTTTATACTTGTGTCTTTTGTCTTTTATGCTGAAGGTCTTTGTAATGACATTAACAAAAGTACTAATTTGTTGATCCTACAATATGCGTGTGATAGTTCCAAAACAAAAATATAATCCTACTAACTCTGTGTGAGATTGCATTACTGTTCACCCCTATTTGGTGCCAATCTCTGCAGTGCTTCTTGCTGAGAGAAGATTATACATACCTGACATTTTGAACTCAGATTATGTGACTTTCTTTGGCCAATAAAATTGGAGTGGAGTAACAGTGATGGTCACCTCCAGAGAGATGTCTTCTGACTCAATGACTGGCAAAATATTTTGGACAGATGCTCTTCCCTTCTTGCTTGGGTCACAGAGGGAAGATGATACAGATCAGAGCTGAAGTCAACATACAATGAACATGTAGCATGGGAGAAAAGAAACTTTTGTCATTGAAGGCACCAGGACTTGGGTTTGTTATTATAACAGAACATAGTCTAGTCTATCCTGATTGATATACCACTGAATGCAGTTTAAGATTTCTTCATGGTTCTTTTTAGTCCTTAGGATCTACCCCTTTAAGGACATACTGTCAACATACTGTTTTATAGAGTCATTTGTAACAACTCTTCTTTGGGTGGCTAAGCCACCAATCTAATATGCCATTATTATTATGAGTTTCCATTTTTCCAACTTTTATAAGTTTCCTCTTCGTCTTTAACTTTAATTTTATTTAAAACATTTACTTGGGTACAAATTTAAAACTATGCAAGTTACATGCAGTTGTCTAGGTTCCATCTCTGCCCTTCTGTCATGTTCCTTCTCTCTCCTTATAGGTCCCCCATTTTTATTGGGTTTTGGTTTATTCTTCCATTATTACCTTTTGATAAGATAAGTATATATGTTTCTATATTCATATTACCCTCCTTTCTTAAATGAAAGATAGCATACTATAAACCCTGTTCTCTAACTTGCTTGTCTTAACAATATATCCTGGAAACGATTTCAAGTAAGTATGTAGAGAACCTTTTAATTTATGTTTATAGTTGTATAATACTCCATTGTATGGGTGCACCATAATGTATTCAACCAGCGCCCTATTGATGGACATCTGGATTGTTTCCATCCCCTCACTATTACAATTACTGGCAATGGATACCTTTATACTACGTCACTTTATATTTTTACCAGTTTACTTTTTGAGATAGATTCCTGGAAGTGGGATTGCTGTGTCAAAGGTTATGTGAACTTGTAATTTTGCTAGATGGTCCAAATTTCCCTCCATGGGATTGTATCCTTTTGCACTTCCACCAGCAACTTAGGAGAGAGCCTGTTTCCTGAAAGTTTTATCAACAGAATGTTGTTGGACTATGGATTTTTACCAATCTGATAGCTGAGAAATGATATCTCAGTATAGTGCTATCTTGCATTTTTCATATTCAGAGGAAGTTGAGCTCTTATAATATATTTGCACTGGGGTCACTTGCATTTCCCCTCTGTGAAACCATTCATAAACTCTGCCCATTTTTCTATAGGTTGTTGTTGCTTTTCATCTCAAGTTTTAGAAGTTCTTTATGTGTTAGGAATATTTATCTTCTGTCTAAGATATATGTTGTATTTTAGAGAATACAAAATGGTCTGAGCCTTATACAGGGGAGTTTGGGAACATCTAGCAACATTACTAATGCATCTTCCACTTGGACCCGGCGACCACACAGAGACACTGGGCCTGATATTGCTGAGTTGCTGACCCAGCAGCTGCTTACCTTTGGGCTTCTTGTTATGCAAGAAAAATAAGCCCTTTAAATTACTGAAATCGGTTTTTAAACTTGTTACTTGAAGATGCTTTCCTACTTGAACACATGCATGTTTTTCTACATATCAGACTATTGTAAACATTTATTTACCATAGACATTTGAGAAAAACACTTTATTTAAGTGTTTTTCTCTTCTACTAGGCAGGTCAAGAACATCTATTCTTTCACTCCAACCACTATCTGTCACCTCTCTCATTTACCTTTTATGTTTTCTTTCATTTTTTCCCCATCTGATGTTCTTTATCCAGTGACACAGCTACAAAAATGTAGGATCTGATGCAGAGACTAATGTGAGCCTCCCCAGGGACAACCAGAGTTCCTAGGGAAGCAGAAAGAGGAAATAAGTAGTTTCATTTTTTTTTCCTCCCTTCTATCTTTGGAATGAACACTCTGAGACTAGAAGGTGGATATCTCGGTACTCAGGCAGTGTGATTGCTACAGCTCTCTATGCCCAAGAGATGTCCAAAGGAATTGTGAATTGACTGGGATATGTACAGAGGCTGGGCCCTGAGCTGGCCTCCACCTAAGAGAAGAGCCCTGGAGGAGGCCAGCTCAGGGCTGCCTTGGCTGTGTATCTTCTTTGGCTACCAGCCCCTTGGCCGTATAAATGGTACATCTTCTCGCCCTGACCTCTGGAGAGCTCACACATTTTCAAGAGTCTGATGCACAGCTCACGGCTGTGCTTATCATTTAATATGGAGGATTCCAGATTTAGCACTAATGCCCATAGACCCTATCCTATAGAAATAAAAGTGCTAGCAACTAGAGATTTATATTCTAGGATATTTATTGCTACATCATTTGTGGTGGCCAAAAAAAGTGGAAGCACCCATAAATGCCCATCAATAGGCCAATGAATGATGGTACCTTCAAACAATGGGGCATTGTTTGCTCCTAAAATATCTGTTTAGATCTGGACCTGCTGACTTAGAGAGATGGCAATGATATTCTCTACTGGAAAAGCTACTGCAATGAAATGTGTACTGTGTGTTCCACATTTCCTATTTATTTTAAATGACCAAAAAACTTCCTTTGCTTGTGTCTAGGTATTTTTTTATATTTTTGAATATTTTGTGTATGTCGGACCTCAGTTTTTTCATGTGTAAAAACTGAGGATAACACTAGTACTTCTTTTAAAGTTGTTGTGAGGATTAAATAAGCTATAGCAGGTAATGTGGTAAAAAAAACCAAAACAAAAGAATGCCTACCTTGTAATAAGCATTGAGTAACGGTTTTGCTGTTATTATTACCATTATATTTAAATGAACATAGAGAGAGATGTTCCCAGGCTGTTAACATTGGTTACAATGTGGGGGAAGAGCAAGTTGGAAGAAAGGGAGATAAATTTGTGACTTTCACAAAATGCAAATATTATTTAAGGTAAAAATCAAAGTGAAAAGGTAGAAATTAATATTCTAAGTTATAACTATAATGTTATAAGGAATATGAAAGAACTGGTATATGCATGTGGAAAAAATAAAAATATTGATTGAATTAGGTGACTGAAGTGTAGGCAGTTTTTAATCTCAGATCCTGTGGTTATCTCAACATTGTTATTCTGATCAACTATTTTTAAAAAGGGGCCTCATATAGCTCCTGGCACACAGATGCTCAATAAACGGTAGCTATTGCTAAAATAATTTTATAAGAACCGTTTCCCTTGCAGCTTTCCATTCTTGAGTTCCTCCCAAAACACCTATGGCTCCTCCCAGTAGCCCTTAATGAACTCCTCTCTACCCAATGGCATAACTACTGATCATTCCTGCTTGCAGAGTTGTTTTGGTCCCGTGACACTAAGCCAGCACGGAACCATGATTGACATGGTTGTCAATGATTGAGCTGCAAAAGGCAGCAGTGCCTGATCCTGAGGCCCTGTACCTACTGCAGCCTCATCTATGCAGTGGACATGGAGGCATAGCCTAAATTATTTTTTTGACATAACACAGAGCCAATTTTGCAGACTGGAGCTCCAACCCCTGGGAAGTCACTCTGGAGAGAATAAAATGTTGGTGTCAAATCATCTTCCATTTAACCAGATAGGGCACACCAAGCTCTCGTAACGTAGACCAGAAGAAGTGCAGGCCAAGGGGGAGAGAGGCCTAGAATGGGGGTAGAGGATGGAATGATGAATATTGGTCATGGCCTTGGGACCAGCACAGTGGGGAATGTAGCTTGCTCTATTAATCTTCTTGCCTTCAGTTTTACTGGAAATTTAGACTGGCTATAACCACGAAGGGACTCTGTGACTGACTAGATTGGAGAAGTGAGGGCATCTTGTTCTCAAAAAATAACTGCATGCCTCATATTATGATCTGGAAGAGGATGTAAAGGGAGGGTCTGAGGGATCTGAGGGATTCAAGAGGTGCGATGTGTTGGATACATCTCAGGGGCCTCCTCAGATTCCCCTGACTTCACCTGCTTTCTCAGATTCTTTTGGCTCCACCTGCAACCTGGCCCCTCAGCTGATGGCTCTGTCTTGGCCGTCACTTCCCTGTAGGCCTCCTGAGGCTGACCAAATGCTCATGGCGAACTTGGGTTCCTCCACCACTTCCAGACTCAGACACAACATCACACCGAAGGGCACAGGCCTTACAAAAAACTCTCAAAGGGGCCCAAATGATGTGGCCCGGAAATGTGTAGGAATTCACTCCACATGGGGCAACCTTTGATCAATGGGAAATAAGAGATGGGAGGGAACCTGACAGATAAATTCCCTCTCATTCCTTTCTTCAACTGACTGCTCCAAGAGACAGTTTCTCCGCATAACCTGACTCCCACAGGGCTGAACCCTTCACCCGCTGAGCAAGCTGCTGTGTCTTCTCTCAGCTCATCCTGAGGCAGTGGTCTGCTCAGTCGTCATCATCTTGCATTGCTTTGCATTCTTGCTGCGTTACTTCCATTTTTCTTCACTCTTGCTGCCCTAGATTCATACATTACAATAAAACTATCATCAGCACATAATCCTTACCTCAGGTTCTATTTTCTAGGGTACTTTGGTAGACAGAATAGTGGTCCTTGAAAGACGGCTACATCCAAATCCCAGGAACCTGTGACTATGTTACCTTACAAAGTAAAATGGACTTTGCAAATATGATTAAGTTAAGCATCTTCAGATGGGGAGATTATCCTGGATTATCCAGGTGACCCCAATGGAACCACAAGTGTCCCTATGAGAGAGAGGCAGGAGGGTTAAGGTTAGGAGGTGATGTGATTATGGAATCAGAGATCAGAGTGATTCAGCCATGAGCCAAGGAATGTGGGTGCTTGTAGAGGCTGAAAGGTGAAAGCAACTGCCTTCCCTGGAGTCTCCAGAAGGAACCCTAACAACATTTTCAACTCCTTTCAGACTTCTGACCTCCAGAACTGTCAGAGAACAAATCTGTGTTGTTTTAAACCACTAAGTTTGTGGTAATTTGTTATGGTAGCCATAGGAAACTAATGCAGGAACCTTGGCTAAAACTTCTCAATAGCTTGGTTTTCTGCAAAATCCTATTTTGCATGAGTAAGGTTCAATGTCACATTGTACTTTCCCTATGAATTCCTTCTGGAAACACATCCTAGTCTCTTCTCAGGCAGATGCATGCCCTGGGTGGACTAATGCAAAGATTTATTCTCTGGAAGGCAACCGTTTTCCTATATGTTTATATATCCATAAACAACAAAAACAGGAAGTCCGGAAGGAGATATTAATAATGGCAGCAGGTGACTCATTTCCTGCCTTGAACTGTTATGGATTTTCCCAATTATCTCTAACAAACATGCATTTCTTTTATAATAAAAAACATCCTTTTAAGTGATTAGATATGAGAGTCTAAGTATTTACACCATTCTCTGGTTCTTGAGCAGTGAATACAAAGAATAGACCACCATGAGCTGGAAGGATATGGGAAGGTTTCACAGAGGAGGGAGGAATTTGAGCAAGGCGTGGAAGGATGGGTATTTGAGAGGTAGAGAAGCAATGGGGCATGATGTGAGTCAAGAAAAGAGTGTATTTTCCTAGGTTAATAAATAAGCGCATTTGACTTAAGAGGAACGTCTGCAGAGAATATAATAACAGCACAAAGAAAAAACTAATTTACCCAGCAGATACTTTTTGCTGGATACTGTACTAAGTGCTTTGCTAGATCATCTAATTTAATCCTCCCAACAATCTCATGAGGAAGGTTCTATAAATATCCTAACTATATAGAGGAGGAATAGATGCCATTAATTGTCCAGCAAGTGATAGTTCAGATTTGAACCCCATAATCACTCCAGAGCTTAAGGTTGAGAGATGGATTGGGCATGTAGGCCGAATAAGAACTCTTAAGGTCTTGAAATATCAAGTGTATTAATTTTCTATTGCTGCATGCTAGGGACCGAGTGTGTGTATCTTCCCCAAAATTCATATGCCGAAGCCCTAACCCCCAGTGTAATGGTATTAGGAGGTGGGGCCTTTGGGAGGTAATTAGCTCATGAGAGTGGGAGACCTCATGAATGGGATTAGTGTCATCACAAGAACAGAGGCCAGAGAGATGATCTCTCTCTCCACCATGTAGGACAGAGCAAGAAGACAGCCATGTACAAACCAGGAAGAGGCTCCTCACCGGAACCTGACTATGCTGACACCCTGATCTTGGACTTCCCAGCTTTCAGAACTGTGAGAAATAACCTTCTGTTGTTTAAGTCATCTATCCTATGGTATTTCGTTAAGGCAGCTTGAACTAAGACATTGCATAACAAATTGCTAAAGATTTAGCAGATTGAAAGAACACTGCGTATTATATCATAATTCTGTAGGTCAGAGGTCCTGGTAGGCTCAATCTGGGGTCTCTGTTTCAGAGTCACAAGGAAGAACTCGATCTGGCAGTGCTGGCCAGATTAGGCTCTTAACCAGAGGCTCTGGGGAAAAATCAGTATCCATGCTCCTTTGGCTGGCGGGATTCAGCTCCTTGTGGTTGTGGGACTGAAGTTCCTGCTTCCTTGCTGGCTGTTGTGGATCCTTCCCATGCTTCTAATCTCTGATTTCTTCTTCTGCTACCAGCTGGAGAAAATTCTCTGCTTTTAACAGACTTATATGATTAAATTGGGTCCAGCTGGATAATTTCCCTTTTGCTGTATAGCATAATTGTGGGAGTGATAACTCATCCTATTAAACAGGTTTCCAACCACACTCAAAGGAGAATGGATTATATAAGGATGAGTGTCACTGGCTCATTTTAAGAATTCTGCCTACCACCACTAGGCTAAGAATTTGAAGTTTTGTTTTGGTCAAAAAGAATTTTTGTTGAGGGATGCACCTTGCTGAATAGTGGGGTTTAGAAAGATTACTGGGCATTAATGTATAGGAGGGACTGAGGTGAGGAAAGAGTAAAGACAGGGAGACCAAAAGAGCAGTGCTAGGATGATTATGGCCTAGACTAGGGCAGGCTCGGGGGAAGCTGAGAGAAGACAGATAGGATAGAAATTAAGAAGAGAGACTTACTAGGCCTGGTGATTCATTCTGTAGGATTTTGACCTTTTGGAACACTTTCGTATCCATTATCTCATCTGATCCTCATTACACACCTGCGAAGAAGAGACATTATTCTCTCCTTTTGACAAATGAAGAAACTGGTAAGTCCCCGAACATCTCTGTGCTTCAAAGGTCATCCTGTGGATGTGCGATCCTGGCCATTTGACTCAGCCCCACTCTTCCTGGAGCTCAGGAAAAGGAAATTGTGCAGGATGGATTTATGGCCTTGTTATCATGTGCCAACCCTGTTCCTGCCATCTACCCTTGCTTGTACTTATGGGTGGTCCCTTCCTAAGCGAAACATCTAGAGGGATCTGATGGACAAGCTATGACTGAGGGTAGGAGAAATTCCTTTCCTACTCCGGAACCCCCAGCATTCTCAGCGAGGCTGTGAGGAGGGAGGAAGGGAGGGGAGAGAAGAGAGAGGGTGGCACCGGAGGATTTTCTCATCCCTGTTAGACAGAAAGGAGATGGGGGAGAAAGAATTTTTTATTTTTATTTTTAAAAATCATCACTTTGAGGGGGGCATCCCTGGTGGCGCAGTGGTTGAGAGGTCCGCCTGCCGATGCAGAGGACACGGGTTCGTGCCCCGGTCCGGGAAGATCCCACATGCCGCAGAGCAGTTGGGCCTGTGAGCCACGGCCGCTGAGCTTGTGCGTCCAGAGCCTGTGCTCCGCAACGGGAGAGGCCACAGCAGTGAGAGGCCCGCGTACCACAAAATAAAATAAAAATAAAAAATCATCACTTTGAAAAGGGAATGAAAAAGGAAAGAGAGGTGGAGGAGATGTGAGAAGAGAGTGAAAGGGGGTGTGGAGTCGCCAGATGACGTCTATTCTAGTATATCTAGTAGCCAAATGACACCTATTGATTATAAGGGATATGAGACTAGAGAAGAAAAATTAGCATTACAGAGGAGCAAAAAGGGAAAAAAAGTCACTAATAATCCCACCAGGCAGAAATAGCCCCTTTTAAGATTTTAGAGCCAAAGTTTCCAAGTTTTGTACCTGAATATGTGTGTCCTGTAACAGGTACCTACTGTTCTAGAAATCTGCTTTCGTGGTTGATCACTACTTACGACAGCTGTCAGCTGTCCCTGGGGCCAGTAGGAGCGGCTGCCTCTCCAAGCAGTCTCCTGCAGGGGCTACTCCCCCCCCCCCCGCTTCCCCCGTGACCAGCGGACAGGCAGCAGGCAAGCCCCGTGTTCCTCTCTCTCCAGGAAAGCAGTCCACTTAGCCATCCCTAGACTGCCTATTCTTCAGAAACAAATCAATCCCTCCGCCAAAACAAAACCAAAACCAAAGAACACTCCATTAAGAAACTCAGCTCAGTAATCTCAGCCTTAAATGCCTGCATAGGAGAAAAGCAGAAAGGAGAATTCTAAATGGCACGTATTGATTGGCTTGGCTCACTGAAAGAAGGCACTTTCACCAGCTTTCCAAATTACAATTTGTTCAATAGTGAGAAAGTAACTCATTTTGAGAAAGCACTCTGACACCCTTAGGAGTTGCTTTCTCACCACTTAAATTTTATCATTATTATCGTTCGCTCATTCTCTGGAAGCCACTGGGCAAAGCACAGTTCTTGGCACTTAGGAGGCAATCAATAAAGGCCGTTGAATTAATGAGACTGTAACTGGCAGGGAAATTCAAATTCCAGAGACTTGGGAAATTTGATGTGGGCTGAAATGAGATTAACTCCTGAGGCTTATCCCCTTTGATAGGTACTGGGAAGAGCACATCGTTTAGAATCAGCCTGACCTAGGTTCACATCCTGAGCCTTTTTACCTCTGTGAATACTTCATAGTTCTGAGCCTTTGCTTCCTTGGGATGGTTATCCTTCCTGCGTGCTTCTTGTGAGGATTCAAACAGATGCTCCCCATCAAATGCACCTATAGGACCAGAACAAAGAAGATGTCAAAATACTCTTGCAGACTCGTGCTTCTGGGGAGACTGGGGTTTGATTTCCCAAAAGGAGAGGCAGCTATATCTCGAGTCCCCTAAACTAGTTGTTGAATTTTTTGAAAAAAAGTTGCTTCTCTTTACTTCTCACTTCTTCTTCCTTGCCCACAATTCCAGAAGCTACCACTAGGGCTAGAGCAATGGGTCGACTCAGAATTTCAGGGAAACCTACATTGGATTGCTGGCTTGAAGAGTGCATAATTTTTGTATACATTCCCTCCCCCGTTTTTCTATCTTCAAAAGATCTGAATTTCTTTACCCATAATAAAAGGATGTTTGTATATTAGTTCTCAATGATTTCATTGTCAAAGCTGTGGGGTGCATCTTTGCTTGGGGCTGTCAGTTGTAGGTGAGAAAAAAGATAAACGGGGGAAAATATTTGCAAGTTTCTGGATTCTTGCACTGCGATCAGTTGAGGACAACTTGGGAGAGATTTACTGCTGAATGTTCTGGGATGCTTAATGAGCTTCCAGAAGATAAGTGGTTAACTCTTAAGTCAAACACTGGAATTACGAACAAAGGTCATAGGGGTGTGAAAAAGAATTTTTTTTTTAGTTGCATGGGGTTTTCTTCCATTTTTAATTTTCATTCATTCGATTCATTTTACTCCATTCTATTTCATTTATTCATTCTTTTTTGGGACCTCCCCGGTGGTCCAGTGGTTAAGAATCCGTGCTTCCACTGCAGGGGACACGGGTTTGATCTCTGGTTGGGGAACTAAGATCCTGCATGCTATGTGCAGCCAAAAAAAAAACCCTTTATTATTCATTCCTTTCATTTCATTTTCTTTCTTTCAAACATTTATTGGGCGTTACATTATGTGCAGCACGGCTATATTTAGGCCCTGGAGATATATCTGGGAACAAAACAAATGGAGCCTTTGCCTCATGGAGTTGATATTCCAGTGGGGAAGACAGACAATTGAACAATAAACAAACATAGGATAATGGCAGGTAGTAATAAATGTTTCAAAGAAAAACAAAGCAAAGTAAGAAGTTAGCCCATTATGAAGGTAGTATTAGGGCAAAACAACAGAGGACAAAGGCAGAGTAAGCCTTTGAAGAGATCTGGGGGTGAAATAATGTTCTAGGCAAAGGAAATAGAAAGTGAAAGGCCCTGCAGGCAGGAGCAGGCTGTGTGGATACGAGGAGCTGGGAGGTCAGTGCAGCCAGAGCACGTAGAGCAAAGTGGGAAGTGGTGGGACATAAAGTTGGAGATGTGGCAGGGCCCCGAGCACATGGAACCTTAGAGGATGCGGAGGTGACTCAGGATTCTACTTGAAGTTTGCTGGGAAACCATAAAAAGGTGTTGTAAAAGGGTTGCATTGTGTCCCCCACAAATTAATATGTTGAAGCCCTAACTCCCACTACCTCAGAATGTGACTGTATTCGTAGATAGTGCCTTGATAGAGATGATTAAGCTGAAATGAGGCCATTTAGGGTGGGCCCCTAATCCAATACAACTGGTCCTTATAAGAAAAGAAAATCTGGACACACAAAGAGATACCAGAGATGCACGTGTATAGACAAAAGGCCACATGAGGACACAGCGAGAAGGTGGCCAACCACAAACCAAGGAGAAAGGCTTAAGAAGAAATCAAACCTGCTGACATCTTTTTTTTCTATTTCTTTTTTCAATTTTTGAATTTTATTTTCATTTATATTTTTATACAGCAGGTTCTTATTAGTTATCCATTTTACACATATTAATGTATCTATGTCAATCCCAATCTCCCAATTCATCACACCACCACCACACCCCCGCCACTTTCCCCCCTTGGTGTCCATATGTTTGTTCTCTACATCTGTGCCTCTATTTCTGTCCAAACCTGCTGACATCTTGATCTTAGACTTCCAGCCTCCAAAACGATGAGAAAATAAACTTCTGGTGTTTAAGCCCCAGGCTGTGGCTTTTTATTATGGCAGCCCTTACAGACAAATACAAATGATATCAAAGCATAGATTGCCACAATCTGACTTTAATTTTCAAATGATCACTCCAGCTGATATGAAAAGAAGACTAGTGGGAAAGAGTAGAGTCAAGGAAATCAGTTAAGAGGGCTGCTGTGGTGATTGCCAGTGAAAGGGCCCATGGGTTGGACCAGCTTGGTAGTAAACGAGGTGATGAGTCAGGAATGTCCACTCAGTCCCTGGCTAAAATCACTCATATCATGACCCCCAAGAGGTTCTGGGTACTGTGACAAGCTCTTAAAAAAAAAGAAGAAAAACAACCTCCTAAGATTTTGGAGCCCAAACCAGTTTTAGAAGGAGCGAAAGAAAGACAGAGGTTACTGAAGAAAGGAAATCCAAGTATGGTTCTAGAGTCAGAATGCTTGGGTTCAAATCCTGGATTCACTTCTTACCTGTTTGACTTTAGGGCAAGTTATTTAAATTTTCTAAATCTCTGTTTTTTTTCATCTAAAAAATGAGGATGACAATATCTACTTCATGGGCCAGTGTGAGAATTAAATGAGGTATTTATGTAAAGCTCTCAGCATCGATTTGGCTTACAGTAAATGGTCCATAGATGTGATGTATTGGTTAGCTCTTGCTGTGTAACAACGCCCTCCCCCAAACTCAGTGGCTTAAAATACGAAGCATGTATTGTTGCTCATGAGTCTACCTGTCAGCTTTATTTTTAAGGGGGCCAAGGAGGACTGAAAGAGATGAGCTCTGTTTCCAAAGGGCCTGTAAACTATGCAAACAGTGGAAACACACGCACAAGCTCACAAATCTTTGCACAGGTTATAGGAGGTTGTGAGCGTGGACTAGGACTGGCTGGGGGACCTGAGTTCTCGTCGGACTGTGTGATTTGGGGCAAGTTTTGTCCCTCACTGTGCCTCAGTTTCCTCCTACATAAGGAGAAGAGTTGGATGAGACAATCTTGAGGCTTTCCTCCAGATATGAATTCTCTTGAATATATGTAACACACCTACCTACCTGTGTCTGAAACAAATAGGGAGTTATTTGTCTTATACAAATCCAGAGTTAAGCAGTCTGGATTGATGTGGCAGCTGAATGACATCATAAGAAACAGGTTCTTTTTGGTCTGTCTGCTCCACCACCCTTAGAGTGTAGGCTGGTTGTCTTGTGGTGCCAAGGTGGTCACTGAACCTCTAAACATCACATCTTTGTTCTAAGCAGGCAAAGGGAAAAGACAGAAAGAGAACAAACATTTATACCAGTGGAGTCTGTTTCTTTTTACAAGGGAAGAAAGGCTTCCCTCGGAGCCCCATCCTGATGATTTATGCTTATGTCTTATTAGCCAGAACTGTTCCTCATGGCTACTGAGCTGGAAGGCGGCTAAGATTTCTGAATGGGAATCGAGTCAGCCAACTCATGGTGTTGGCTGCAAACGCTAACCACAAATTAACATAGTCCTGAAAGGGCACCCTTGGGTTACCCACAGGAGCTCTGGCCAGACAGCTGGCTTCATGGTGGCCTGCAGAAAGGTTGTTCCCCTGGTAACAGTACTCACGTAATCCCAGGAGACTAAAACTTCCAAAAGAGAAAGACATTGTTTGCTTGATCTCAGCTGGAGCTTCAGGACCTAATTCAGGGCCTGGTACATTATAGCTGCCTGACAAGCATTTGTGAATGAACGAATTGCCCATCAGTGAATATGGATTTCAGTGGACTGGGGCACTTGGGGAATGAGGGATCAGGATAATTGGATTTTCTGGCAGCTTGAGGGTGAAGCAGAAAAGCTTATGTTTTCAAATTAATTCCGGCAACACTGAGAGCCTTCCACATCCAAGGCTCCAAGGTAAAAAAAAAAACAACAAAAAAAACCCAACAACTCATGTGCTATATATGAGTAATGATCAGGATCTCGGCAGGAAAGGTGGCACAATCAGGTAGTTGAGGACAGCATAATGGGGACTACTTACAAAGGTGTGGGCAGGGTTACAGGAAACCAACAGTGGGTGGCAAAATCCCCTGGGGCTAGTGATGCCAGGGAGCTGTTACCACCCCTGCTGACAGAGGAAGGGGAGGAAGTGGATTCCAAAAGAAGAAAGGAGCTATGGCTGGAGTTGGAGCTGGAGCTGTAGGTGTGGACTACCTGGGAGGAGCCGTGGCCTTCCATAGAGGAGCACTGCCGCTGACCAATGCCATGGACTGGGGCCCTGGCACACAGGGAGCTGGGGGAATAAACAGCCCGTCCTCTCTTTCCTTCTATCTACTGCTCACCTGTCGGCGTATCCCATCAGCTGACCACTACTGGGGACCAGAGCAGGGCCCTGCTGATGCAGTCTGTTAAGATCAAACTCTGGGGCACAAAGCAGGTAGGACAAGGGTGGAGAGAGGATCTGGGGTGGGGTAGATGGAGAAGATCCAGCACAGTGTATAATTTTACATTTGCATGATTACTCTTTGAGGTGGATATTATCGTAACCACACCTGGATGGCATAACAGAGGCCCAGAGTAGTTCGATTTGTCTAAGTTCACACAGCTTGTTAGTGGCCAAGCCAGGACCAGAGCTCAGATCGTGTGACTCGCGTTCCAGTGCTTGTGACGGGCTCCATGCCGCCTCCCACCCCAGCCTGCTAGGGAGAAAGCCTTCTCATTCCTTTGGCTTCTGGACTCTTCTTGGGAACAATGGGACCAGGGTGAGAAAGAACTGACTTTCTGAGAGGGGAGAGGGAGAGTAAATTCTACAAAGTGTAGGACTGGAATTTGGATGCCAGGGACAGGGGTTTTCTGTTTAAGACTCCTTAGAGTGGCAAGAGGACTAGGTCAGCAGTGAGCAGGGCCGAGATCTAGGTGGCCCCCACTCATGATCGGAGGCACAATGAACTGAGCCTGTGTTGTATGCCAGGCTGCCAGGCACTGTGCTAAAGGCTTCATGAACATCATAGCAAACTCTCAAAGGAACTTATTATTATTTTCATTTGCTGGCCCCAAAACAAAAACACAGAGAGGTTAAATTGCTTGTTAAATGTAGAAACATGATTCAAAATCAAGACTGGCTACAAAGGCCAAGCTCCTTCCTTTACTCCAGTGGTTGACTTTTGGAGGCCTGCAACCTGATTTTGACTCACTGAGACCTCAAGATTTTTGTAAAAAAAAATGAAACCAGTGGCCAACATCTCAAAAGTGTGCGATTTCACATAAAAGCCTGAATGCTTGACTTCTGTTGAAAAATTGGAAGGTTGGAAATGCTGGGCCCACATTCTCACATGGCAATGATTGACTAAAACTGAGTAGTGGCCGCCTCCTTTAAATGAAGGATTTGTTCTCATTGTTGCCACAGTCCCCACCACTCCCTATTGGCCCAACACTGAGGCTGAGAATCAGTTGCCATTTCTTATCTGTCTATACCATTGGTTCTCTTACACTCAGTCCACTTTCCTTATTTATGTTGCCTGCTTGGCTCTGGTAGGCATTTGGTTTGTGTTTCCAAAGTGCCCACTTCATTGATGGTACAAGATCATCCACTGGGGTGAGAGAAGCAGATATTGGACCTTTTATTAACATGTATGATCTCAATCATTTTAATGTTTATTTTTATGCTTTATAATATACTTAATATATCAATACAACAGTCATGGCTATATTTGATAAATAAATTATGCATATACATTCGGGGTATTTGTTCAGAATTCATCTTTCTGATAAGGCTCTGAGAAAGAAAAGTTTGAAGATCACTGCTCCTAATCACTACCTTTGTACTAGCTGTGAGACACTGTGAAAATCCCTTTGACTTTCTAGGCCTAGATTTTTTCCACTGGAAGATGGAGATATTGATACTGTCTATCTTGAAGAGCTGTTTCAAAATTCTAACCCCCCAGCAACCAATAAAGTGCTGAGCAATAAAAGCAGAAAGCCACCCTGGGAGAAGTGACTTAGCACAGCTGGCCATGTGGTGGCAGCTCCTCCTCTGTGAATGTCAACCTGGAAGGGGAATTGGAAGCTTCCCTGTAGGGTGTCCAGTCATAAAGCCTGGGCTGCTGGCAACCTGGTCCAACCCCTGCACAGCAACAAGGATTGATTTTCAGGTTTATTAGTGCTGTTGATGTGCTCCTGGAGCAGAAAACAGCTCTGCTCTCATTAAAGAGAAGCAGCTCCCATTTCTGTTCACCTTGCCCTCACCTCCAGCCTACAACTGGCATCCCAGGGAGAAGTTTCCCCATTTCCTTCATCCCCATTGGCCTCCTTTGTTCTTGGGTTCATTCTGGCTTGGAGAGAGTCAAGATTTAAAGGGGGGCTCAGAAACACAGGGGAGGGTGTCAGTGGAATGCTCGCCCTAGTATGGACATGTCAAAGCTCCCTCCCACCAGAAGAAAAGAGGTGACCCTGAGACCAGGCACTTCATAGATTCTCAAGGAGAGCTCTGCCCTTTGGTGGGCTCAGGGGGTTAGACAGACCCTGAGTGCTGACTGAGCTTCTGGGACAGGATGCTCCAGGCACTCACTTCGTTCCTTCCAATCACCAAGGATGACTGCAGAATTGTTCAAATCCCCATGGTATGGAGAGGTAATGTTAGCCAGGTTCACTGCCCACTAAGGAGTCTAGTGAAGATGACCAAATGCCCTGCTTTGCCTGGGACTGAAAGGTTCCCTGGGATGTGGGATTTTCGGTGCTAAAACTGGGACAATTCACGGCAAGCTAGAAAGATCGGACATCCCAGATGGAGTCACAGTTCAAACGCTCACCATCTGTCTCCAAAGCCCACGCACTGAACTGCTCCTCTGCAGTGCCCCAAGTGAGGACAGTGAGAGCCACTGGGGCATGTGCAGTGTGACAGGCAGTGAACACCTGCAGGAGGAAAGAGAAAGAGCCTCGAATATAGGGACAAGCTCTCCGTGTTGCTTTTCTGTCTGGGAGTGGGGCAGGAGAGAGGAGAGAGGGTGGCCCTGTATTCAGTCTGTTTGCAAGATGAGATTCCAGTAGGAACTACTGTTTATGGAGCATCTTTACATTTATAACTTCAGTCCAAACCCTTGGGAGGTAGGTTTTCGCAGATGAGGAAACTAAGGCTCTGAGATGCTCAGGAGTTTGCTCAATGCCTGCTACAGTCCCTTCAGTCTGCTATAACAAAATACCACAGACTGGGAAGCTGATGAAGAGCAGAAATGTATTGGCCAGAGTTCTGGAGGCTGGAAGTCTGAGATCAGGGTGCTGACATGGTGGATAAGGGCCCTCTTCTGGGTCACAGATTTCTCATTGTATCCTCACATGATGCAAGGGGCTAGGGAAATACATGAGATCTCCTTTATATGAGTACTAACCCAATTCGCGAGGGCTGTACCCTCATGACCAAATCACTTCCCAAAGCCCCCCACCTGCCAATACTATCACCTTTAGGGGTTAGGATTTCAACATACGAATTTCGCAGGGAGGACACAAACATTATGCCATAGCAGTACCGCTCCCCGCGCCCCCCTAGTTGAAAGTGGTGGAGTCTGCACTTGACCTCAGGTCTGTTTGCTTCCAAGGCCTGTACCTTTACCATGAGGCAACACTGTTTCTCCTTCTCCAGGAGACTTTCTTAAAACATCAAATCATTTCAGGTGATCATTATAAGTCAGGAGCTGGCAGGGTTGGGAAGTAGGTGGTGGGAAGTTTTGTTAAATCTTTCTGTGGCTTTCGAGTTTCCATTATTGGTTGGCAGGGAGAGTGAGGCAAACTTCAGTGTCTTACATTTCCTACTTATTAACACCTGGTCGGGAAAGGTCGTCAAATCTGTTAAGTGCAATGAGGTCTTGGCGCTGGATTTCAATTAACCACCAGAAACTCTCCCATCCACAACAAACCCAGACAGTCTTTGGCTGAATTTAGCTCAGAAGATACAGGAGGTGGGAGGCTGCTTAAGCCTTGTCTGAACCTTTTCGAGTGCAGTGAGTGGTGTTACCACACGTGTGCATGCTCTGGGTTTAATTTATCAGTGTTACTGATTGTAAAAAAAAAGTTAGACTTTGCAACACTGCCTATGGGCAAGAATCAAAATTAAAGTGTTATTTAAAATACAGGAGAGAGACCAATAGTCACTTAAATAGCTTTAAAAAGTATAAGACCCCCATTGGCTGTAAAATACTACCTCCTTGGGAGATCCATTCCAAAGAAGAGTTTTTTCCTAGGTCCTGAAAATATACATAGATGCAGTCTTCTCATATCTGAGTAAAAGTTATTCATTTATTCATTTCACAAACATTTATTGAATGTCTCCTGTGGGCCGGGCCCTGAGCTAGGTGCTGTGACGATATAAAGAAAGGTGAAATTGACTAGAATCTTTCCCTCAAGTCCCCAATTCATTAAAGGGGATAAGACACAAAAATAAACATATTACTGGGTAGAAATAAAGAAATGGAGAGCATTCCAAGCAGGGGGAGTGGCCTGAGCAAAGATCTAGAGGAGGGAAAACAAGTACACTTGGAAAGCTAGTAAACTAGTCTGGCTCACAGAGCACAAGGGAAACAAATGAGAGAAAACGTCAGGAAAGAAGTACCCCCCTGATGTCAGACCTCATTCCTGAGGATATAGAGATGTGTATATAAGCCAGAGGTAGGTTCCAGGAAGACCTGATGATGGCCAACTTCAAGAGTCTTAAATGTTGATATATCAAAACCCAAAGAATGACACAAACTTGGGGAACTGCCAAACTGGGGGGCACAGATGACAAGGTCAGAAGTTCAGCTGAGAGAGAGCTTGGTAGGGGCTGGAGGAGATGTAATGTATTTCAAGGGCAGAACAGGAATTTAACCTAGAGGTGGGCTTTGGAGGACGGAAAGAATTTCTTTGGTGGGAGAGGAGGGCCCAGGGCACCCTGAGCAAAGAAATTGCCCTCAAAGGGTGGGAAGGAAGGAGGGATGCCTGGGTCGGGTGAGTCCCTGGTCTGACAAGCACAGAAAGGGGCTGCTCTAACTTCTTCCCCTTCTGGACAAGTGACAGATTGGGGTGAGGAAGTGTGGCCCCGGTTTTGGAGGCAGACAGATCCAGGTTGGGTTCAACTCCAGCTCTGTCACTGATTCATTTTAAGGCACCTCTGTGTACCTCCCTTGGCCTTGTTTTCTTCATTTGCAGAAAGGCCTTAACCAGGCTTCCCTAGTGGGGTTGCTGTGAGGGTTAGAGCCTTATGTCAATTAGAGCATTTTGGGCACAGGTCATGGCACGTCTGTCCCAAGTTGCCTTGCCTTCTGCTTTGCCTCCCCAGGTTGGCTTCCTCCTCGGGAGCCTGGGTCACACCCAGGCACCTGTTGACCCAAAATTATTAAAACAGCAAATTATTTTCCTAGCAAAATTTTGCGAAGAATTGCAATTCAGGGACGTGCAATCTATGGTGAACCACAGGCATGCCCAGAGAACAAAGGAAGGGAGCCTGCTTTTATGGGGAAAAGCAGGGAATTAGGAGGGGCTGTTCTAAATGAAAGTTCATTGGAGAAAGGCAGAAGTTCAGGGTGGCAGTGGCTTCTCACTGACTGAGCCGGGGTGTTTCTCATTGTCCAGGTTGTTGCTGAGCAAGGAGAAATTCTTCCCTGGGGATAGTCCAGTAGTTGCACTTCCTGCTTGGGGGTGCAAGGTCTTCTTCTTCCTGTGGGCCATGCAATTGACCTTGAGTAGCAGGGCGTGAGAGCTCCCCTTTCTGGCCTCCTGACTCCATTTTAAATGGAGGTTCCTGTGTATTAATTTTCATACAAGAAATTGTATGAAAGAAGAGAGATGGGGCCTTGGGGGTCTTTGCGTGGCTTTCTCCTAGGGGTGAGGAAGTCTCCCAGAAGCCCCTGCACGTCATGTGCTCATTCTGAACCACTGACTGACAGAGGGGGCGGGACTTCCCTTAGACCAATCAGGCGCACCCCTGAAGCTGGGAGGCGGGGCATATTCCCAGAGCCGGGGCGGGAAGGGGGGCTGATGTAGCACTCTGGTTAGATAGACCAGCCGAAGCACCCATTTCAGAGACGCTGCAAAACGCTCCGCACAGAGTAGGTTCTCAGGCTGCAGAGGTCACAGATAACTGGGCTCAAGGTGTCTGTCCTTAATTGTACATGAGGTCATTAAACCTCTAAATAACAGGGGAGAAAGGGAAGTAAGATTCTGAGAGAGCCTGAGCAGCTCAGAGTGGTTAGCATTAAAATCATAATGTTGTCTGTAAAGTTCCTTTAAATCCATATTTCATAACTTCAAAAAAAAAAACCATTTCTCTCCTCTTCTCCAAGGTATAGCGACATTCCCTTTTCATTTAGTCATGACAACCACCCGGTGTCTTGTGGGGACATTCTGGAGTCCTTCCTGGTACCTCTTTGTGCCATCTGGAGGCTTTTGTATTGGGCCCACAGTGACTGTGGACCCGGTGTGGGCCAAGATACCTGGCTACAAATCTCAGCTCCGGCACTTCATAGCCTCTCTGTGCTTTTTTCCTCAACTGGAAAAAAAAAAATAATAATAGTACCTGGCTCTTTGGGTTGTTTTGATGATTAACAAACAGTTTGGTCTTCTCTGACGAAAGTAGCCTGTTGAAGATAGGGAGAGTTTGTGAATCCTTGGAGACTGGATTCTTCTCACTTCCTGCCATCTCAGCAAAGAGCAGAACATAGGCTAGGGACATGTGAAGGGAAGGAATGTGCAACTTCATGAAAAGCATGCATTCCATAATTTAAGGAAATTATAGTATTATTACTTTTCAGCATGGCAACAAGATATAAGTAGATGCTAATAAGTAAAATTAGGTTAATTGCTGAAAAAAGTACAATTCGTAATAGGGTTGCATTATAAAAACGTTTGCACATGTAAAAGTTCTGTAATATACATGGACTTTAATTGCTGCATCGGCATGGAGAATTGTCGGCTCTGCCACTACTAGCTGTGTGATTTCAGGCAACTCTCTTTACCTTTCTGAGCCTCAGTTTCATTGGCTATAAAATGAGACTAATAACTTTTCTTGTAATAAAGGACCAGATGAGGTAATGTGTGAAAGGGCTTTGAAAACTGGAGAGCACAATACTTTCCTTAGGTATTGTAACGAATTTTCATCCACAACAAAAATATATTCAAGGAAAATGAAAAGACTCATTGTTTGAAATACCAACCTTAAAAAACAATCCAGAAATACTAAACATATGCTTTTCTTTACAATAGCGTCTATAAGACTTTTACGTTTTTAGACACCATCTTTTTTGTTAACATCACCTTAAGATCTCATGGCATCTTTCTTAGGGACTGAACAGCAATTGGTGAACTGTTTCAGACAGAAATCTGGAGGGTCCAAGCTCCTGGATTAAGGTAGCTCCCTTATAGAATGTATTTTCTGGGTAAACATGAAAATTGGATTAAGCCAAGCACGTCATTGTAGATAAGGAAAATCGGTGCCATGTGGGCTGAACTGTTTATAGTCTTAACTACAGAAATGGATGAACTATTTATACCTATGAGTTCTGCTGTCTCAAACCATGGCAGTCCGCTCCTCACTTCAAGTTCACAGAGCCATCACTATGAAGTGTCAGTCACAGTGGGTGAAAAGCAACTAATGTCAGACCCCTGCTGGCCTAGTCTGGCACTGCATGGGGAAACACAACCTCCTATTCATATTAAGGGGGACATTAGCTACAGGGGCGAGACCTGAGATGGCAAGAATTCAGTCTTGCCTCACTTTCTTTGTAGGTGTCAATATTCATCAAAAAGTGTGTCAAAATGGGAGCTTAAGATCAGACTTGACTTACAATGGCTCTTAAGAGGCAGCCGGGGATAATAACCTCCCTTCAGGGCAGTTTGGAGCTTGAATCTGCCTGTCCTGCCAGCTTGCTCTTCATTGCTAACAGCATGTAGTGTAGCACTTGTTTTTCAACATGCTTTCAAACTCACTGCTTGTTGCATAGTTTAACCTCTAGAGGCGGCAGAGGTTTTCTCTCCAGCTTTTTCATTCTGCCTCATTTGCAAGGAGGAAGAACTCTGAAGGGTTACAGTCAAATGGAGTGCTCAAGGATGTATATAATGGGGTCACTGTAATAGGAAGTAAGAGTTTGCAGGTATAAGGACTGCCCAGAGTTACAACGTGTTTCCTTCTTGTGGTCTGTGCTCTCTCCTCTTCTTTCATTAAACTGAAATAAAATGAAGGCTGCCCCTGCAAGGAAACTGGGGTCTAGGGAAAGCAAGCACAGAGCAGTCCAGGGATAGAGAGAAAAAACCCAAACAAAACAAGAACCTCAGATGAAGAGTGACAGCTCTTGTTTTGAGGAAGAGGATCTTGATTAGTGCTCCTGGCTGGGAGAAATCAGACACAGCAGGAATGAGGATTTCATTTTGGAGGAGCAGAGGTTGGAAAGTGGCAAAGTGTCTGAGGTGCCTGGCTCAATTCCCAAGCTAGTGTTTTTGCTACAGGGAACACGTGAACCCCAGGGAGCAGACCAGGGGATTGGGATTGGGGGGCAGTAAGAGATGGGGAAGGTCATTCCACTTTTTCTATTTTAACATAGCCTAGGAGATGAATTTTTCTTCCTCTCATGGTAGAAAGCTCTGATGAGGGCTTCCAATGGCCAAAAGTGAGGTCTTTAACTCATTTGCTCTGCCCTAGTGGCCCCATGACTTAAAGGTCATAGGAAGAAGATGGGATTGCACCAGGAACCAGGGCATCTTTCAGCCAAGCCTCTTGATTCCTTCCTCTTCAGGGCTTGTGCCTCTTCAGTTTGTCTTGAGTGATGCAAATCCACTCTTCCCAGTAAAACAAAATCATCATCTCATTAGATCCCAGAGAATATTCTGTGATTGCAGGAAGGAAAGCTGTAATTGCCAATCTAAACATGGAGGCCTTGGTGATTTTCAAAAGCATTGCTGGCTGTGCTGAACAGGCCTCGATTTTCTGTACAGTAGTCCTCTACATGGAAGAACTCTAAGATACTTAGCTAGTCTCCTGTTGATGGATACTTAGGTCATTACCACATTTTTGCCATTAAATACAATGCTATATGGACATTCTTATGCAAAAATCCTTGTACATGTGTCATATTTCTTTCAGTTAGGCTTCTAGACATGAGATTGGATAAAACCAAATTTCCTTTAAAAGCCTGTTTTGTACTTCATCAATCAATTTATAATAATGCTAATATTAATCACAGCTATCTTATTTCTTGAGGGGTTACTATATGGCAGGTGTTATACTAAGCACTTTTCATACATTATCTTATTGGTCATCTCATCAATCCAGAATGGTAGGTTCTATTATTATCCTCATTTTAGAGATGAGGAAATAGAGACACAGGGCATGTAAGTTACTTGTTTAAAGTGATGTAATAAATGCCAAACCTAGGCATTCTGACCCATTATTTTACTCAAAAGAGAACCTACCACTATTTTAGAAAGAGAGAACTTGGTAAAATGTGAGGTGAACTTGGCAACCACTGCTGGGAAAGGAATCCAGTTGGAAGCATATTATTGGAAGTGTCACCTCTTGAGTCTTCATTAGCAAATCTTTTAGTTTGGCGTTAGTACAAGGACCTTAAGCTCAAGGTCACAAGAGGATTGGATTTCTTTCTAGCTGTGCCTATGAAACCTCATTTTTTTTTTTTTTTTTTTTTTTTTTGCGTTACGCGGGGCCTCTCACTGTTGTGGCCTCTCCCGTTGTGGAGCACAGGCTCCAGATGCGCAGGCTCAGTGGCCATGGCTCACGGGCCCAGCCGCTCCGCGGCATGTGGGATCTTCCTGGACCGGGGCATGAACCCGTGTCCCCTGCATCGGCAGGCGGACTCTCAACCACTGCGCCACCAGGGAAGCCCCTGAAACCTCATTTTTAAATGCATAATTCAATTGACCTAGTAGTTGTTCCATTTAATCTCTGCCAAACAATCGGTTGAAGTGATTTTTTTTTCGCTCCATTACCTGGCTGTCTTGGTGTTCTGTTGTGTAAGGCTAAGAGTACCTGAAGTGGGATGGTGGGTAAATCCAGTTCAAGGCCATAGGTTTTGTGCCTTCTTAGAAACGGAATCTCTCCATAGGTGTGCAACATCGTGATGACAACTGGGGACCATTCAGGCAATAGCTTTTGTCCAGGCGTGTTTGTGTCCGTGAGCTCCTCTGGACGATGCCTTTGTCCCTGGGAGAGAAAGGGTCAGAGGGGACTACGGAAAGGGGTGAGAAGAAGGAGGCAGAGGAAAGACAGCTGCTCCAGCAAGTGGGGATATTTATTCCTTACAATTGCTCAATGCTCTTGCTACATTCCAGTGAATATAATAATCTCCTAAGAAAATACTGCCCTGTGTCTCTTCCTTACTTGGAAGGCCCTGAACTCAGTAGGAGAGAGCCTGTGACCACATGAGAGTGTCACACACACTTTCTATATAAGGAACAGGGTCATCACTAAATCACCAGCCTGACGATACACACACACATGTACACATGACATATGACCAGTCTGTTGAGGGTGAGGGCTGGTGTAAAAACTTCACTAGAATTGTAATGAGGTCGAAAATTGTACTTTCTTTTTTTTTGCAGTACGCGGCCCCTCACTGTTGTGGCCTCTCCCGTTGCGGAGCACAGGCTCCGGATGCGCAGGCTCAGCGGCCATGGCTCACGGGCCCAGCCGCTCTGCGGCATGTGGGATCCTCCCCGACTGGTGCACGAACCCGTGTCCCCTGCATCGGCAGGCGGACTCTCAACCACTGCGCCACCAGGGAAGCCCCAAAATTGTACTTATTAAGAAGTCTTTTCAGGGAGATAATGTGTGGAGTTGGAAGAAATACTCTGAAAGTCATTTGTTAGTGGGTGGGGTGAGACCGCAAAAGAGTACGTTGGAATAACAACAGAGGATCCCTAAATGGTCTTTTCTAAAAAAGGGGGTCAGGGCTTTTGTCTCTATGAGTGTGGAATGCAGGTAGGGATAGCCTCGACTGCTTGCCCACCACACTCACAGAAAGGTGCCTACCACCCTTTCCTCTAAATAAATGTTGACCTAATATTTAAAGAATAGCAGTTTGGAGGGGTGCCAAGCCGGTATTCTTCCTGATGTGCCCACATCTCCTTCTGGTGTCGCCACACGTGTGCATGTGCACGCACATGCACGCGCACACACACACACACACACACACATTCACTGGCGTCTCCCGCCCCTGTGCTGCTGCCTGCCACACTGATGCCCCCACGAGTGCACCTGAAGGTTCAAGGCTAAAGTGCCAAGGAAGGCATTTGAGAATGGTCCACAGTCAACTCCTTTAGAGGCCAGACACAACTGCCGTGACCCTTTTTAATAACCTTACACCTTAATTACCGAGTCCAGAAAATGGATGTAACCATTAAGCTGGAATAAAAGGTCTGGCCAACGCACAAGGCTGACTGAGCACCTTCACCCTGGTGCCTGGTGTACTGCTACGCTAGAGGTCTCAATCAAGCAGCCAGTGCTGCCTTTACTCGTCACAAAATAACCCCAGAATGCAGCCTGGAAAAGAGAACTGGGGTGTGGGAGAGGGAGAGAACCAGAGAGAGAGAAAACGATGTATATATACACACACACAGAGAAGGACAGAGAAAGGGAAAGAGAGAGAGAACCATAGCTTGGTTCCGGATGTTGCCACTCTTGAGGAGGAAGTCTGCACTGTGCCGAACGCTAATGTCTGCGCAGGCCTGAGACTAAGAACTCCAGCCTATGCAACGCTTCCCTTTAGTATCAAAGAGGGAATCTTGGGGTGTTTCCTAGAATGTTCTAATGTAGGCTCTTGGGCCAATAAACAGACTTTCTCTTCTGGGAGACAGTGGCCAAATCTGGGCAAGAACTCAGGTTTCCCAACAGCTGTATGACCTTAGGCAAATCATTTAATCTCTCTGGGCCTCAGTTTTTTCACCAGTTAAATGAGGTCAGTTGGACTCATCCCTAAATCAGTGTTTCCTCAAATTGTTAGACGGAATGCCAGAAAACTGTACTCTACCCCTTCCTGAAATTCCACAGTGCAACTGAACACATTAAGAGGTCTGAGAAGGCCCACAGAAAAGAAACCTGCTCAGCTTTGTTTAGCCCACTGTTCCACTTCCCCGTTTACTCGACTACGGTACCTTTGGTCATGGCTTATGCACATCTGGTGTCAGTCTGCTTGGCCTGCTACAACAAAATACTATCAACTGGATGGCTCTTCAACAAGAACTTACTTCTCATAGTTCTGCAGGCTGGAAGTCTGAATCCTGGTCAGGTTCTGGTGACAGCCTTCTTGTGGGCTGCAGACTGCTGACTTCTCCTTGTGTCCTCACATGAGAGCTCCACCCTCATGACCTAATTACTCCATAAAGGCCCCACCTCCTAACACCATCACATCGGGGATTAGGATTTCAACACAGGAATTTGGGGATAACTGGAATATTCAGCCCAAAGTATTTGGGGAAATGTCACTCTCCATAGAGTCTACATGAGTCTAGCTCTCCTGGCCAGCCCCAGTTCACGTGTCCCCCCGGCCCCCTGAACCCCACTGCTGCTTGCATGTACATGCGCACACATACGTGCACACACACAGAGGAAGAGAAGCTGGGATTCTTAGAGCAAGCATCTTGCCGTTCTCGCTGTCACTCTTGCTTTGCTAAAATCTTACAATGTTATATCTGGAAGAGGCAGAAAGATCCTCCAATCTAGTGGATTCTAGTCCCCATTTTATGAGTATTTAGAGAGGGAAGCTGACCTGCCAAACGCTGCACAGCTTATTGGTGGCAGAGTAGGAATGGCAGTTAGGTTTCCTAACTCTCTTCCCTCTTCTGGGAAGAGCAGGTAAGTGACCTACTCTTCTACTCTAAGTGACTCAAAGACCTTTTGAGTGCGATGGTCACTTATGCTGGGGCAGATGTAGCTAAAGGTGTTTCCCAGTTTTCTGCGTCAAGATGTAATTAATACCTGGAGTAACTCTGGACACGAATGCTATCAAGATATCAGTCAGCAAGTCCGCAAACATTTTTGAACATCTATTTTGGGTCAGGCAATTTCATCAACATTGCTAATACATCAGTGAACAAACAATACAAGCTTCAAAGAGGTACAGACAGTAACCATATGAACAAATAAATACATATAACTTGAGATCCTTATAACTGACATGAAAGCATAATTGGGTGGGTGTGGTAGAGAGGGCTAAGAAGTAGCCTTGGGGAGGAGCTAGAGGCTGCGCAGACAAGCCAGTGTGGGACAACATGAGGGCAGGCTCCATCTACAGCCCCAAGAGGACTCCAATTTGATGAGTGATGCTCATCACAATACACAGTGGTCATAAGCTACCACTTACTAAGTTCCTCCTACGTGTCGGGCACTGTACTAGGCCCCATAGATCCGGCTGCTTCTTTAATTCCTCAGAGTTAGTTAAGGATAGAGCCAGTACTAGAACCAAGTCTGTCTGCTTCTGAAACCTAGTATTTATTAGGAGAAAGCTCATTCCATTTTCCAAGGACAGAAGACCACACATTGCTCTTTTTCCTGGAGATGCAACACTGGGGTTAAGTGGTTCTTAACGTTAACAGTTTCTCCCTAACAAGTTAGGCTACATTTTACTTTTCACTTCATTCCGTCACTCTTAGTTCCACCCTCCAGAGACCCTCCCCAACACCACACACAAAATCAGTTACATCCTATTATCTGATGCCAGTTATGCTGATACCTCAGAAGGGAGAAAAGTGTTTTTAGGAGTGGAGATTTTGTTTTTTTCCATTCTGTTCCCTCCCAGGAGGGAATCTCAATATTGTTTCTGAAATCAGACATTGTGTGTGGGTTTGGAACTGAGTGGGCAAGGGGATGGATATGTACCACACCTTATTTATTTTCTCTTCTGTGCAAGGAAGGGTCTCAGCTGTTTCTCCTCCCAAATTGAATTCTCTTACTGTTGAAGAATGACCCAAGCAAAGACATTTCCCAAACATCTGAAATCTGAGACTTGTGCCTGGAATCCATGAGGCTCATGGTTTCCAGATGGAGAGACCGGAAGAAGAGGAGGTGGGGGAACAGAGGAAGGAGGGCGGAGGATAAAAGGCAAGGGGAGGCCTGAACTCTGGATCACTCTGCCTGTGAACCGGGCCAGGCCTCTCATTTGTTCTGCAAGTCTGCCATCTGAGAACGTGCTAGGCCCAAAGAAACACAGCAGCTGTGCACATCCTCGTGAGACTGTTCCAGTGATTACTAGGAAGTAAGTCATCGTGAAATTGTCCCTTCTGAGGGCGGTGACTAACCACAGTAGCATGATACAAAAGAAAGCCCATGGCTTGGCTATGAAGAGGGGCATAAACACTCCAGACGGATTTTCTCACCATCTCGGAAACGACAAAACACAGACACTTCTAGAAATCTTGGCTTCTTTACACCACTTAACCAGATGCAACAGTGCACCCCCTGGTGACCTAATTCTTCCTCCACATGTCTTGTCCTCATGCCAGAGGTGGGGAAAGAGGTTTAAAAGGCAACCTAGTTTTGAGTAAATTAACAGGCAAGTATAGTTTGGCCATAAGTTGGCTAGGTAAGGTCTCAGAAGGAATGCTCTTTTCTGATCAGACAGGCCAGTATCTTCTAGGGAAAAAAGGAGTTTGGGGAAAAGAGATCAGAACCCCTGTTAGCAGATGGAAATTGGTTTTTTAAGTGCTGAGAAAATACCCATTTTTATTGTTATCAGTGGTTTCTTTACCATCATGGCCACCCATAATCACCCCACTGACAAGAGTCAACACCACCACCGCCACCAAGCCAAAGAGCAATCTTACTTGTCTATCATCGTTCTTCCCACTTGGAATAGGCTGAATCTGATACTAGGATATAGCCATCCAACTGGGTCAAAAGGTCCTAGAAGCCTGAATGTGTGGAGAGAAACCAAATACAGAAAAGTTACTTCCAATTAACACCTGCAATATCCAGATGTCCTAATAAAAACGGTGAGGCAGCAAATGGCGACCTTCAAGCCAGAGAATTACACTTGGACTCAATGTTTTCAAGAGCCAAGCCAAGTATTCAAGCTCCTCATACCCTGATCTTCTGGCCTGGGACATGTAAGTGTTCAACTACATTCTGGCTTGGGGGAGAAAGCAAGCAGAGGTGAACGTATTCTGTACTGGCATGACTTCAACAGACCATTCATCTCAGCCTGAGGTATGAAGGGATACTGCCTGCCTCCTCAGGCTGAGCAGTGCCCAGAATTTATGAACTTCTTCACAGTATGATGTGAATCTGGGGCCTGAGCCAGGCATTATCATCAGGAAAAGGTGGACAATTTCCCTCTCCCTCCCCACTCCTTTTCCTATTGCTGATTGTGCTGTTCAGACATGAACTACGATTTAACGCCTTCTACTGCTAAGGGTGTTACAAAATATTGCTTGCAATGTAGTCATAAAAAGTGTTTAAGTAAAAGAAAGAGAAAGACAGAAAGAAAACAAGAAAGTAGAAAAAAGAGAAAATTATAGCAAACGTCAAAACTCATCCTTACCACAAGCAGATGGAGAGGCAGGGGAAAATCTTTGCCTGTATACCAAACGGAATGCAGCTGATTAACTTACATCATTTCTATACACAATCAACAGTGTTGAAAGCAGTGCATCTTGTGATAAAGGATAGTTCCAGTCACACGTTTCTCAATTTCTTCACCTCAGGGTCATCGGATCAGGGCCAGATTGCCACAAAGGGCTCAATGACCCATGGGAAGTGAATCATGTTTTCATTCCAGGGCTTAATATATGCATTACGTCACTATTAGAAGCAAGCGACTCTGTGGTCGATGGCTCCAATGTGGATTAAGGTCAAAAGTGGCCCTGGAGACCAAATTCCCTAGTGAGGGTTTGCCACACAGCTCCATGTGTCCTTTGCTTCTGAATTCCTCCTTCTCCTAGCAACAACTACTAAATACCAGCTTCCCAGGCTAGTATTATGTCTACATAAGATTTATTTTTCTTTCAGCAAAGAACTGGAGAAATACAAGAAAGAACCTGGTATTACAGGTTAAATTGTGTTACATCCAACTTGTGGTGAGGGTCCAGTTTCTTTTTATTATGCCCCAATTTTGCTGTAATGACTATTGCTTGAAATAAATGGGGAATTGACAGGGGCTGAGAGATAACAGGGATGCTTAAGTGATTTTTATAGTAGCAGTATTTGTTGTAACAGGATTTGACCTGTATTCTGGTTATTAGTTTTATTCATCAATTGGAAACTTGGCACTTCCATTGTTCATGCCATTATATGCAAAGCACTGTAGCATGAAAGTCACTTACAAAGCTATGAAAAAACTCTCTAAACACAAGAGGCTCCTGGAACAATAAAACCTCAGGTGGGGGATGTTTTGTCTTAACTAAATGTTCTGGAGAGTCCAAGGTTTATTCCTTTAACCCCTAAAAGGGGAATTTGTTTCATTTTTCTTTGCCTTTGTGATAGAAATATTTCTAAAATGTTTGATATGCAAATTCTTGCTTTCTTCTGAGCATAACTTAGTTTCTTTAGGTGTGACGCTCAGGGTCATCACTTTGAGTATAATTACACAGTCCTATGATATGAGGTGTTTAGAAACTGAGATGTGTAAAGAGCTGTTTTGGGCACTAAATGCCCCCCTAAAACAGTGCTTTTTGAGCTCTTCAGTCTACTTAAACTTTTTCTGTCTTCTCTATTGCTGTCAACTCCTTCTCCTTCTTAAGTTTCCTCTAGAAATCTGTTTTCCGCCCTTAAATTTATCTGCTGTAGGCTTGGAAACCAGACAGCAAACATTTAGAACTATGTGTGAAACAGGAATAAATAGGTTCTGAGTAGGTGCTTTATGGGTAGACAGATGGCCTTTCTCTTATGTGTTTGCTTCATACTATTTATTTCAACTGGTCAGAAGTCTTGTTTACTCACTTCTTAGTTCTCAGTCATTTTTGAATGGGTCCAGCAGAGGTTTCAGATTTTTCCAGTTCTGTCTCACTTACTGTCAAACCACCTGTGCAGATTTCATGTTTAAGAAATAGGGATAGGTGAAGCTGACTGAGCCGTAGGTAAATGAGTTGTGACTGACTCCCTAAAATGGTATGAAGGTCGTGGGCCATTTTTGTAAGGCAAATGGTATGCTATGGCCATGAGGGTTCAACTCAGTAAATGAACTATAAAACAGACAAGCTCCGTCTGCAGTCCCTTTCCAAGAATATGAAGCTGGCCTACTGTCAAGCTGTTGGAGACGCCTTCAACATGTTTAATTAAATTACAGGCTCAGTGCCAGAGTTGGCTGACTTTTGGGATTCTAAGACTATGGCAAAAGAAGCCATGGCTTTGCCTCTCCTGGTGATTTCATTATTTATGGCCTTGGAATAAAGGAGATAAAGCAGTCTAAAAGCTTCCTCCTTCCAAAAGTGCAGTTTCAGGTCAGAAGAGAATTTCACTGCTCACCTTAACCCTCCTTCCCTCACTGTACACTGTACTTTGCAAACTGTACAAAACAAGGCCTAAAAAAGACAAACTCCTTCGCCCCAAGGCCATACTGTATGTGTTTGTGGAGAGGGGGTGGATGGGTGAAGGTTATTCACCAGCATCAGCTGGAATCTGTGCAGCTAGGAGAGGAGCGCTTTAGAGCCAGGGGGTAAAGTCTGCTAGACCTGGGTTTAAATCCTAGCTTCCCATTTATTAGGGTGTGACCTTGGGCAGCGTATTTAACTCTCTGATTCCTGAGCAATAAAATAGAGGATGATAATATTAGTGCTGTGAGAAGTAAATAACGTAAAAGGCAACTAGGACCGTGCCTGGCCCAGAAAAAGACCTCACTAAACGGTAGCTATTATTATTAACAAAATGAATGATTTAACCTGGAGACTCTAATATTTAACGAGTACAGATACTCAATGCAGCCAGTTATTGACTTTAAGCCGCCTTTCGTTTTGTTTTCTTTTCTGTGACACCTTCTTCTCTTGTTAATACTGGCAGCCTGACTTTCTGCTGGGTGTACTCACCTCTGGTGCCTTGTGAAGGCCAGGAGATATTCTAGACCAGCTGCAATTTCACTTTTATGAGTGTAAAGGAAATGGGCCCACCTGTAAGTTGGACCAAGCAAAGATCAATGAAACAAAATAAAGAGTTGTAGCTTTCAGAGCGAAAGACAATAAATGAAAAAGGGCTGAGGCAATGGGATGCGGTATTGAGATACTGGCACCAGGAAGTAGGGAAGAAAACCTCCAAACGCATTGTGGTTTGTTAAAACACCGAGACTCCCAAGTACTACAGTGCTTGGCAATCCCATCCCACCAGGCAGAGGTGTGCTTAGCAACTGGGGAGGGAGGAAGTGGGCCTAATGATTGCTACAGGGGACAAGGGTCTCCCGGCCTGGCTTTATCAGCGTGGCTCACCGCATGACCTTGAGTGGCTGACTCCCTCTAGAACCCTATCTTGAACAATCTCTCCAAAGTTCACATACAGCCTCTAGCTAACTAAAGGGGTTTGATGGAGACAAATCTGTTAAAAAAAGTTTTTACAGCAGGGTTCATAAACTGCAGCTCCTCCAGACACTTGCTGGTGGGTTTTAAGGATGGATTTTAAAAATTGAATTGTAATGCCTTTAGGTAGGAACTGTACCTTCTAATTCATACAGTATCTACTATATTGAGTTTTCACATTTTGCCTCTTGATTTCAATGCATCCTCTGCTCCTGATATTACAAACTGGACTAGAATTGCTTCATTTAGAACTTAATTCTCTCTCTTCATCAGTTATATCAAATGTGTACTTCTAAGGCTCCCCAAAGATGATTTTGCTGGCCTAACTGTAATTTGCTCTATGAAGGTTTTTTTTCTAGCAAATATGGTAAAAATTAAAGTGTGACCACCACCCTGGCTAATCCAAATTGTAAAGCTTTAACGTTATTTGAAAACATCATTCAGGACCAAGCATTCTTTACTTTATAATCTACTTTGCTCAGAAAATTTAACCTAGGCATGGATCATTTCACTTTGAGGAGAAAACATTTCTTTAAATAACAATGACTTTAAGTCTGTCCTTTTGCCACTCCCAGAGATCTCCTAAGCTATGCTAGAGAAGTCAGGGGCAAATGAGCGTCCCACCTCTCATAACCAAAACACCATCATCTCCAGCATTATCCCAGTTAACAATGCAGATCACCATGAATATTTACACCTAGCAGGGTCCTTTGTGAACAACTCTGAGACACAAATGGTATTTCCAGTAATAGTTTATTGATTTCCAAATGCACGGGGGCACTGAGTCCAAACATCCTGGGAGAGCAGTAAATCTTTCTTACAAAATAATTTACAGTATGAAAATGAAATACTGAAACATTAACTCAAATGTGTAATTCCCGTGAAAGACTGAGTGCTCCCTTGTTTAATGTAAAGTGTGAAAGAGGAAGATGACTGAGGAGGGCATGTGACTGTGCACAGGAAAACAGGCAGAGGACAAGGGGTTCGTTGGTTCTCCCCATCCACGCAGTGTGGCCTGTCACTGTAGAAAGATTGGTCAGGTTTAAGCCCCATTAAGTATAAATCTACTGTCCCCTCAAGGTCATATCAAGCCTAGCATGGGCTCTGCGGCACTTTTTGTACCAGTATACCCACTAGTGTCTTAATTTATTTTTATTTTCCTGCCCTGGCGTGAACAAGCGCATGTTCTTGTGTGTTCTTGGTTCCAAAGGCTACTGGTTTACTAGGCAGTCCCCATGGGCCTTATAGCTCTTGGAACGGGCTGTGGTGGGGCTTCAGAAACACCATTGGGTAAGGCAATATTAATGAGATCTGAAGTCTCCCCTGCAGGCCTGCAGGCCTTCTTTTCTCTCAGGGCTGGGCTGAGTCCATTCATAATGAGATAGATTTGCTTTTTAAACAGAAAATTCCAGTTGTGCTAGGCACACCGTAAACATGCAACTAATTTTCTTATCGAAAAGCATGTGTTGAACAGCTACTGAGTGTGGCATGTCAGGTATTGGCAAGAGAATATTTTCTAGGTGGAGGAGAGGACTTCCTAAGCCCTGCCACTCCTATCGGTCGTGAATTCTGCAGCCGTGCCCTCAGGCCTGACTAGAGTGGTTAGACTCTCAGGTCACCAAAGATTCTGGGTGTCCAAATTTCCCATATCATTAGACACCTTGGAGTAGGGCTGGAGTGCGATTTCCCTCAGGGCTGTCACCTTGGCTCAATGCTTTAGGAGCTGACAACCTTTGCCAAGGAGTTGCTCTTCTTGTTAGCATCTTGTAAGCAAGCAACTAAGCCCCATTATCTGGTGACACTTGTAATCAGGGCTGGCAGAAACCTCTGCGGTGGTATGCGAGATAATGAAGCAGCTCTGAATTTGAAGCAGCTCTGAATGAAGCTCTGAATTTCTCTCACTTGTTAAACTGTGTGTGTGTGTGTGTGTGTGTGTGTGTGTGTGTACATATCAGGTGTTAGCAGGAAAGTCTATGTTCACAGGACTTTGAATTACCACATCCTCACAGACTGGCTAGGTTTACTAAAATATGAAGATTTCCTTTTCTGCAGCAGTGTAGCAGCTGACATTTTCAAATAAAGTTAGAGAGCAGAACACTCCTCACTTCTACTATTTCTGAGAAGTTCCATACTCCTGAAGGCCTAAAAACACTGTATTTATGGGGGATGGCACCAAAAGGAAAGGTGTCCTCCAACTCCTGGGGGCAGGCTCAAGTTAGCAATATGTACTTAATGTATCTGCTAAAGTAGAAGAATAAGGCTAACTTGCTGCCATTTCTGAGCCTCAACTATAGCCATAAAATGTAATTTTGAAAAAGAATCCATAGAGTGGAATGGTCAGACTGCAGGGGGGGAACCTGCAGCCTTTTTCTCTCTCTTTTTCTCTCTCTCTGTTTTAGGCATACACAGAGTTAGGAAGAGCCGGGTATTGGCAAGTCACTCAAGGCAAGTGACTCTTGCCCTCCAAATCTGTATTATCATCTGAGAAATGGGTCCTCATAGTTGGTCCTCAATATTTTAAGTCATTTCCCTTTCTAGGCTGTCAGAGCAGAGACTCCAAGCAATTCTTGGAATTGTCCTGGATTTAATGACAATCAAATCAAAGGACAAACCCCCTCTTAGCCTCCAGATACCCAACCTTTGGAAGGGAGCCAGGGATTGCCGTGAGGACCCAATTCATTCTGAAGACATTCATTACCTGCCTCCCTTGATGACTTCTCCCTAGGGATTTCTGCAAACCCTGCAGCCAGTTAGGACACAGTTGTGAGCAACTCTTACTGACCTGGTAGGAGGGAAGTCTCATCATGCTTGGGGCTTAAGGCCGAGAAGCATGCTCCAGCTTTAAGGAAGCTGGTGCCACTGCAGGAAGCATACGCTGATAAATGCTGCCGGCAGGAACTCAGGAGCCTGGGCAGAAGCTGCTGAGCTGTGTTTAATGCTTCCCTGGTTAAAGTTTTATCAGGCGCTGAAAACAGCAGGAGCCCACAAAGCAAATCTGAAATCCTTTCTAAGTAAAAGCGAAAGTGCTTTCCTTGAGGATTACAGAGTACGATCATTTATTGAGACAGGCTGGCATGTGTTTGTATTTCCATTCATATCCATTGCATAAATGCCTGGGTTTCCCAAATACTGATCTAAAGTAATAACGTATGATCAGGTACGGAGGAGCCAGTGATCTGTCCACTGCTAAAATAAGGCTACTACTTGGAGATTCAACAATACTTACTGGGGAAAGACAACACAAGCTTCCAAATCCTAAATTCTTCTTAATATTCTGATTTTTAAACTCTTTTAAGAATGGCCACTGGTCCTTCTTTAGGAGTAGTTTCTTTGGATGTGGTTGGGGGTTGTAATTAGTGGTATGCCCAAACCGCCAGTCTTCGTGGGCAGAAAGGTAAAGCACCGAAAATGTCTTAGTCATTTGCTGGCCACCAGTTGGAGAGAAAAATAACTGTGTGTTTTTTTTAAACAGCCCAAACTACTCTCAGCCCCAATGTCCCAACAACATATTTAGTGAGCAAGGGTAATCCTAACCCAGAAGCATATACACCTGGTAGCTTCCTGGCCTCAAAGAAACAATCATTTCATAGCATGCACAGGACTGAACAGTGATATAGACAGGATTCCTATAGTAAGTAAGCATTGTTTCTCCCTCAAAACCATCCTGCACACACATATCGGTTGGCCCTAAAGCTCTGTGATAGGTATACAGGCAGGCAGGCAGGCAGGCAGGCAGACAGGAAGAGGAACTCCCCTCAGTGCAGCTCCTTTGTTTCTGCCTCAGAGGCACTAGAAGTCTAGGTCCTGAGTCAACAGAAACCCTAAGGCTGCTTGGATGTAGTTCCAATTGTACTTCTCAGAAGCGAACACCAAAATACCACTAAAGGCAGAGGAGAGGGAACACCACCCCACTCGCTAATAAAAATTCTCTGTGAAGTCTCCTATTTTATCTTTACTGTTTATGTATACAAACATTCTATTTCATAATATAATTGTGTTTGTTTTATCTAAAAATAATGTCATTCCCTGACTCCAAACCATTTGTTAAGTAAAACTCCTGTTTCAGAAGACGCATGTTTTTTAGTTTGCAGTTTTGTATTCCCTAGTACATCATTGCTTATTTAGGAGTAAAAAACTTGGTTGTAAGGAAATGTGCTTTGGGAGTGGGGAAAGACCAGAGTCCAACCACGGTGAGTCTCTGCTCACGTTACTTAAGAGGAGAGAGCCAGGGTGTGGGAGATGACCTGGAGGTGGGGAGAGCCAGGGGAAGAGGGGTCCCCGCTGGAGTAAAAGGAAGGTATATCTGCCAGGAGATGGAGCTCGATTCAACACACCACAGAGGGCCAAGAATTCTCCCCACACTGCATTTAAGCCAAATTAGGCTAAGCTGGGGGAGGGGGAGCAAAACCTACACTGAAAATTCCCATTTGTAATACACATTCCAGACTTTCATGCTGTGACAAGACCCATAAAACCTCAGAGTCCACTCAGATAATTCAGGTTCCATCAGATCCTTTAGTGACTATTTTGGAAACTTAGGCAATTTGAGTTCAGAAATACTGATTTCGATTTCAACTTTTAATCAGATCTCTTTGGTCCTTTTTTTTTGAAAAAAAAAAAAAAAGGTCATTTCTTTTCTATCTCTTCAATCTTTTTTTTTTTTTTTTCATTTCCACAGCACTGAATTATGAATCTGAAATCCTGGATAACCTCATGTACTAAAAATATCTCTATATATTTCTAACTTTTAACTCTTTATCTGTTTTCAAGCCATCCATATTATTTCATGAAACCACATTTTCACAGATGTATTAAATGGACTTTTAGAGACGAACTATGTGGGTTGATTCGGCCCTACTTTTCCCTCATTTATTCCATGCTTCAATATGAATAAAGTGTGGTTTTATTAGCAGGTAGGGAAACAAATTCTGACTGCCCTTCAAGATTATTCCAGATCCTTCTTAATGAAGTGATACCGTTTGGGTATACAATATGACAGGGGCTGGCTTTCCTGAGCCAAGTTCAAAGCAGCCATCGAGGGATTTACCTGAAGGACCCTTTAATTGCTCCTGGTTGATCAAAGGGGCATTTTCCTTGACCTATCACGACAAGAGAATGAGAAGCACAGTCAGTAAGAGTAAAACTGGTCATTCCTTGGAGAGCTATGTGCCTGCTGTGGATCTGGGGAGGCATCTGGTGGAAGCACGTTTGTTGCTGGGCAGCTTTCACAGGAATCAGAAGCCATTACATATACGCCGTCATATACACACAAGGGGAAGGGATGATTTTCCACTGGGGATGGCAGGCCTTCATGTGTCTTCTTCTTCACTGGCACCACTACAAAGGAAAGGAGAACCAAGTGAGTTAAGACTTCACAAGAAGGGGGGCAGCCTAGTCTACTGACAGAAGGCACAGGCTCTGCTGTCAGACGCCCCTGGATTCCAGCCCTAACCCTACCGCTGCTGGGCACTGTGGCCAGGGGCAAGTTACTTAGCCTCTCTACGTTCTGATTTCTTTATCTGACTGCAGAGATAATGATGATAATAAAACCTACTTTCTTAGATTACTGGAGGAATAAATAATACATATAAAATGCCTGTGCCTGGTACACAGTAAGTGAATAGCTATTTAAAGGAGCAGGTGAGGGTCATGATATTTTTTTAACTTGACAAAATAAACTGCTGGTGAAAATCAGGAGTTTGACGTCCCCTAAGCCTTAAAGCCACCTACTGTTAGAAAAGAAAGGCAAAGAGAAGCTATCATTCTGCACGCCAAATGGCACTTCTCACCTGGAATAAAGCCAAGGTTTTAATTCATGCCACAGGGACAGTCACCGGGTTTAGATGTCACCTCCTCAGAGAAGGTATTCTATCTAAGTCAGGCTCCCTGGTTACTCTCCATCTCCATCTTCTTTCTTTCATAGCCCTTATCATGTCCTATAAATCATCTGTTTGCTATTTACTCTCCCCTCTACCCCCACCAGAGCATAAAAGAATAGCAATATTGTCTATTTTATCGACTACTGTTTATCTAGCACTAGGACTGTGCCAGGCATATAGAAGTGTTCAATAAATAGTTGTTGTAAAAAGACAGTGAAAAATAAAAACAGGAAGGGAGAGAAGGAAGGAGCTGAAAGAATGGTCAGTCATGACTGACTTGACCAGGGCATCCTAGATGTCAGTAGTATTTCAGTGGCCAAAAAATGAGTTGTGAGTCTCAGAAGCATGGCTAGAACGTCAGCTGCTCAGGGTTAGAGCCTCCCTGGCTTGGTCCTGGGAGAGAACATTGTTGATACAAGCACTAGGGCAAGAAAAAGTCAGGGCCAGAAAAAGACTTACAAGGACACTTAGAAGGACAAGAGCAGCAAATGTGCCTAGTTTCTCCTCCTCCACCACTTCTAGAGGCCACTGTCCTTAAAATAATAACAAGAGCCAGCTTGATCAAGTGTGCCAGGGGCACTGAGCTAAGCGTTCCTCACCCATTCTTTCTATTAGTCCTCACAATAATCCTAGGATGTAGGGACTACTATTATTATTATTACTCTCCCCATTTCGCAAATGAAGAAAGTGGAGCTCTGAGAGATGTAAAATCCTTGGTCACATAGTAAGGCCTGCGTCCTTAAAACTTAAGGATTAGTTTCGGCTGGATAAAGTCTGAAGCAGGCGAGTTAGGGAGCTTGGAAGGGAGGTAAATCCCCCTTCCTCTGGTAGAGGCAGGAGTTAGGGAAGAGGACAGGCCTGGGGTGTACATCAGCGCCCTGCTATGACCTAGAAATGTTTTTTATCTCACAAGGGATTATCTACGTCTATATAAAAACCTGTGCTTTTTTGCATCCCTCTGGGAAGGCCTTTAAGGGAAAATATCCTAGACGACGGACCTGTAGTACTTCTGCTCAGGGCGAAACATTTCGAGGCATGGAGCGTGAAATTAAGGCACATGTACTCAGGAGCCAAAAGAACCAACAGCAAGCCTCGCTATCCAAATTCTGCCCTGTTTCCATTCCCTTTTCCTGCCTGCTGTCCGATCACGGGATGAAGGGTGCATGCTAGGAAGGGCTGGACAGTGGACCGTCATTAAGGAGCAGTGCTTGGTGGCATCTGTCCCAAAGGGAACAAAAAGGGTCTTTCATGAAAGCGTCTCACTAGAACCAAGACCCAGTTGGAACCGGTGCCATTGTCTCCCCTTTGGTATTATATCCAAAGCGAGCTCAATGTGCTTTTGTCAATTTTCCTTCAAATATGAGAGGTCTAGCACAAGCAGGTGCCCCTTCCTTCAACTGCGGTTCATTATTCAGCATTCTTAACTTGAGATGCATAGTTTAAAGGGTTCATGAACCTACTGGAGTTGTATACAAAATTTTGTCTGTGTGTTCCTTGTCTGAGAGAGGCCATAATTTTCATCATATTCACAAAGAGGTCAACAACTCCACAAAACTGAGTATAATGAAATTATAAATAAACTAACTTCTTTTCGAGTTGCCAAGTCCCTTATTATAAGATGTGCAGAGCTGACTTGGGGAACAGATCAAAAACCCTGACTGATAAAATCTTTTCTTACTATCCTAAAAGAGATCTGTTCTTGGGCCTGAATGACACAGCTCATCTCACAGTTTAAAAGCCTAAGACCTTGGAATTCTGGCATATCACTGGTTAATTTGACTATCTACTCTGTGTTAGGCATAACACTAGGCACAACAACGAACAAGATGAAATCACAGTAGTTGCCCTCATGGACTTCAGAGCCTAGTAGCTGACAGAGGGAGGGGGGAAGGGGAGGGACGGAGGGGGAGAGAGAAAGAGAGATAGAAAGGGGAAGGGAGGGAGAGAGACATATTTTTGTCCAGAATAGCATCTTCAAATAAATCATACTCATTTTCATAATTAATGAAATTAATTTTTTGCCACAATAAAGAAGAAAAAATCGTAACTGAATCTATAGCATACAGCTTTGTTCACCTTGTGTGTGTTCTCTCCTGGAGGGTCACACAGTATCATTAGTGTGAGATATCATCTGAATGTCCCTTCTTCACTCTGTATATAAGCTGATCTGTGTTCACAGGATTTTATCTTAAATAGTCTATAAGAGTCTACTTTCTCCAAGGGAAGTAACACAGCCTTCCACCTCAGCCACTTGTCATCCCCCTCTGAAACATCTACCACTCACACTTACATTTATAATTGGAGTGATACTCAGAGGATATTGAAATTTTGAGTGTCTGTTCTGTTGTTGTTGTTTTGAGAATAAACTAAGGGTGTTAGATAGATAGCCCATTCTGTAGTAGGTATTTACCATGAGAGAAGCAGTATTATATAATGGCTTTGAAGTCACCAAACTAAACTAGGTTCAAATCCCCGCTCTGGCACTAATGAGCTGTGCAACTTTGGATGAGCTGCTCAACCTCTCTGAGTCTCAGTTTCCTTGCGGTAATAGTTACTGTATATCTTACAGGGTTATTGCGAGAGTTTTCTGTATTTTATGCAATATAAATACTTTAAAATGTTGGCTCCCTTCTTCAACCTGCTTTTCTTCTTATCCAGAATCAACACCTGCCTAACTTTCCTTCACCGTTGTTCTTCTGGCATCTGAAATGTTACACTCCAGAGCAAGTGCGCTCTTATCCCCAGATGTCCTTACATTTCTGGAATGCCCTTCTTTGCTTCCTTCGAGAGTTTTTAAAATGACAACTCCAGACCTACAGATACTGAATAGAAAGTAAGTCTGAGTTCCATGGTTCTGACCCTTCTACTTGACAGGTCTCTAGAAAAGTCAGTCCCTGCCAAACACCGGTGAGGACATACTGAGCGAAGCCCAGTTAACTGGTGTCAGTCACAGAATGATCCAGTTTGAGAGTGCTAATGTGTCTAAAAGCAGCGGTTTTAAAACCGAGGTACACATACCTTTGTGGTACCTAATGATTTTCCAGGAGGTATTCGGTCATTGGTAGTTCAAAGGAAATTAATGTCCAGATCCTTACCTTCCATACATACTCATTGTTAAAACTGACCTCTCTAAGGGCTTCCCTGGTGGCGCAGTGGTTGAGCGTCCGCCTGCTGATGCAGGGGACGCGGGTTCGTGCCCCGGTCTGGGAAGATCCCACGTGCCGCGGAGTGGCTGGGCCCGTGAGCCATGGCCGCTGAGCCTGCGCATCCGGAGCCTGTGCTCCGCAACGGGAGAGGCCACAACAGTGAGAGGCCCACGTACCGCAAAAAAAAAAACCCAAAAAACTGACCTCTCCCGGAACGTGCTTGTGATCTACAAGTTCTCTCTTCAGCTACTCTCACTTTTTACAGTCACCTTACTCCTACTTCAGAAAAGAAATGCATACCCCTCATCCTCCCGAATCTCACCATGGGACAATTTTAGAATGCCTTGCTTCTAAGAGGAGTCCTATGAGAACAGGGTAAGAAATAGTGAAGGATATAATTCCTTATTCCATCCAGGTAATAAACTCTTGGCAAAGCTGTGTGCCCTTATCTGTCCACCCACAGATCTAAGAATTCATATTCAGAAATGAGATGGTTGTCATGAAGTGTGTACTAATATGTTTATTTTAATCGACAAAATGAAATCAGACTTGGATCTGACAGAAAGCAAGACTGATTTGGCTGGATGGTTTGACCATGAAAACCATCTTTGCCAATGAGATTACACAGTGAATCTCGCCTGGAAATTTAATATGCTAAATCTGTAGTGCCGAAGTTTTGACAAAAATGTATATAAAGCTCGTACTATGCAGTATGTCAGAATTAACATCCTTCTCAACTGTCTAAACTTGACATATAACTTCAGGAGTTAACTTAAAATGGGCAAGGAGGCACATAATGTTTTCTAAATTATTTGGGGGGTATAAGAACAAAAAGTGTAGCTAAAGGAACTGAGAGTTCCTAAATCACGACCGGGAGAGTGATGTGACACTTAACACCCCCTAGGGGTAGGGGTCCAGGTAACAGAATGGGACGAAGGAGCCCAGCCAGCAGAATGCTGTGTCCCCTCTGCCAGTTGGGCACGCTCTCTCATGAGCAACCCTTTCTGTCTTGTTGTGCCTGTGAAATTGAACTGTTAGAGGCACACCCCAAGCCCCAGTCCTATTCAGCCCCTAAGCACATGCTCATAAAGTGATTAAGGTCAAGGAGTGTTTTCACTGCCTGACAAGCTTTAAGACAGTCCATACAGATAGGCAGCTCCGTTTTTCAGCTTCTGTCCCCAGAGATGGACACTTATAAGAGGAAGTTAATAAATGAGGTGGGTAGGCACTCTGATCTCGGAAGTTAGTCTCTTTTCCTGAGAATACAATACAACTTAATTTGATTTGGCATCACTTATATCGCTGAGTCCTTGGCTATTTATTCATTATTGATGTAAAAAGGATTATTCACTTAAGAGGATGGAGAAATTAAGAGGTATCAACAAGGAAGGAAGGCTAGATTCAGTTGAGATGCAAAAAGAAAGATGTAGTATTCTCCAGAAAGGACGCCACATAGGTGTCGTATGAGGAATTCATGGAAGTCTCCATTCACCATCTGAGGCTGCAGCTGCTCACTTCCAGTGAGAATGTGATCGGCCTAGCTGGGGGATGGGCCAAACGCCCTGACCCGGAAATACTCCTCCACCAGACAGAGCAGAGCTGCTACTTCTGTCTCCCGTGTCACCTGTCCCAGTAGCCTGGGCTGAAAGTGAGGGGTTACTGTGCTATGAGGAATCAGAACTTACATATTTAGCTGCTGCCTGTGGAACTAATACAAATTAGTTTTAAGAGATGTAAGTGTACATTTAAAAGATACAAGTACAAAATAAAGTAAAATGTCCTCCCCGTTTATCCTGGGTTAACTGAGAAAAACATCAGAGGGCTTCACAGCTCTAGTCCTGGCTTTGCTGTGTGACTCCGGACCCAGTTTCCCCATCAGGGAAATTAGGACACCTCGCCTTGTAAGTGAAATTTACAAAAATTCAAACCAGACAAAAGCAAAGCTCCTTTCTGACTTACACATTTGCTGAGCTAATTCATTAGAGCTCATTTATACTGTTTTTTTCTCTTGCTTCCTATGCACTGCCCTCTTTCCCCATTCCTCTCCAACTCAATCTGAAGGCTGACCTCAACATTCCAAGTTCTTTCACCTCTTTTTCTGGCTGGGCCTAAATGCCAGGTTGATGAATTGTACTATTTGATCAATACCTAGTGCACACCCTAGTACAGTGAGCTCTATGGGCAAATGATTTCCTGTGATTTCCCAATTCATCGTGGTTCTTAAAGTGGTACCAACCCTTGTTGTGCCTTCCTTCGCAAATCACAGGAAACAGGGAGAAGGGCTCTTCTCTCTCTAGATCACGTTATACTTGATCTCATGAATCTTCTCTCCTTCAGTAATGACCACTGTTCACAGACGGCTGACTTAATGCTCCAGGCACTGTGCTAAGCAATTCATATACACAATCTCACCAAACCCTAACAGTAGCTTTAGGATAAGTATCATCATCTCCATCCTACAGATCAGAGTAGTGAGGCCAAGAGAAGCTACGTGACTTCTTTGAGGTACACAGCTTGTAAATGGTAGATCCAGCTTATGCAGACTCCAGAACCCTCAGATATGAAAATGCACTCGTGTAAGAAGACAGACATAAACCTGATCTTCTGACCCCTGGTTACCCAGACAATAAGTGACAGCCACTGAAGACTAAGATCTCTGAGGTTCAATTTTTTACCTGAAAAATAGGACGATAATATCTATTTCCAAGGGTTGTTGTAATGAGTTGGAAAGTACTTGCAAGTTCTTCTTTAAGATGAAAAAATGCCAGAAAAGGGTAGGATGACTACAGAAGGAGAAGGAAGTAGACACTGGGTTTGCCTTTCAGCCCTCACAGCTGCCTCTGCCCCTATAGACCGACACAGGCACCTGTGAGACAGGTCTGGGGCTCCAGGGCGGCCTCAGGTCCACACACTGACCACAGTGCTAAGTTTGATCTCCATGTACCTTGCAACCTGTTTACCGTTTTTATAGGTGGCTGCCCTTCTTGCACTCCACTTGGGGTGGTGGCCCGTTTCTATGGAGGATGGAAAGGTGCCAGCAGGCCTGTTCAGGCAGGGCCCTTTGATAGGGAGACACTTGAACAGAAGTAACAGGCAGGCTTCTTAGCCTGCCAGTGTCCCATGTGCTCTCAGAACTCCCTTCCTTAGGATTGAGTCTTCTGTTACTGCTGCTGCTGGATTTATAATGGAATCAGTTCCAGCCTTTTTAAATTCAAAACGCAACTTTTTGTTTTTCGCTGATCTGTATTTTCTGTAGCAAACACGGATTGCTTCTATAAAAAGAAAAAAAAACCCATAGTGTTATCCACTGGTGATAATCAACATTAACACATTGAAATATATTCATCTATACCCCTCCTATGCATATGTAAAAATATATACTTCACAGGCTCTTTCATAATCTATTTTTTCATTCAACTATCAATCACGAATACCTTTATCAAGAAATGTATTTCTCTAAGATTATGGTTCACGATTAAGTTGTATGGATTTATCATACCTAATTATTAGACACAAATTACTTCTACCTTTTCACTATAACCTACACCTCTGTGACACATATTTACGTTGGTGAATCTTTAGGTTCACCCTTAATTATTTCCAAAGAAAAAAATTCCCAGAAGGGAAACTCCTGGGTCAAAGTAAAAATTACAAAGATAGTACAGAGGGTTCCAATATCTAGTTTCCTCTATTATTAACATCTTACATTAGTGCATTTGTTAGAATGAATCAACAAATTTGGAATACTAGTATTAATGCTAGTATTAACTGAAGTCTAGATTGTATTCAGATTCCCTTAATTTTTCGCTAACGTCCTTTTTCTGTTCCAGATTTCACCTGAGATACCACATTATATTTAATCACCAGGTCTCCTTAGTCTCCTCTTGGCTTTGACCGTTTTGATGATCTTGACAGTTCTGAGGAGCATCGGTCAGGTATTTTTGTAGAATGTCCCTCACTTGGGATTTGTCTGATGCTTTTCTCATGATTAGGCCATGGTTACGGGCCTCGAGAAGGAAAAGTCACAGAGGTAGAGCACCATTCTCATCACATCATACCAAGGGCACATACCATTGATGACTGAGTGCTGTTGATGTTGACCTTGATTACCTGGCTCAGGTAATATTTGTTAAGGTTTTTCCACTGCAAAGTTACTTTTTTCCCCCTTCACATACTGTACTCTCTGGAAGGAAGTCACACCTAAGGAGTGAGGAGTTATGCTCCCCCTGGTTGAAGGTAGAGTATCTACAAAAATTATTTGAAATTCTTCTGAACGTGAGATTTGTCTCTTATTCATTTATTTATTTACTGATCATTTGTTTGTATCAGTATGGACTCATGGATACTTATTTTTACACTCTGGGTTATAATCCAATACTACTTGATTTATTTTGTTGCTCTAACTGTTCAGCTTTGGCCTCTGGAAGCTCTTTTAGTCCACTCCTGTGGCCCCTGACATGCCCTCACCAATGTAAGGGTTGTTCTGAGGTTTGGGGGGAGCACTTCTTTACTTTCTGACACTACAAAATGCTCCAGGCTCATCTTGTATATTTTCTGCTGCAGTCCTAGAATCAGATATTTCTCCAAGCAAAGGCTATGTATTGAATATTTTTAAAAGGATTTGATATATCCCTGTTAAATTGCCCCCCAGAAATCAACTTGCACTGATTTACAATCATTACTCATACAGGTATGAGAATGCCAATTTTCCCCACATCCTCGCCAATGTCTGGCAGTTTCAAAGTGTCTGAGGATGAGGGGTGTGTGTGTGTGTGTGTGTGTGTGTGTGTGTGTGTGTGTTTCTCCTCTCTGAAATAACTTTTATGTTATTATTTGGTTTCCTGTTGAACTTCAAGAGGAAAATGCCACGGGGGCTGCAAGCTTTCCCTTTTCTCTGCCTTTCTGTTGGTCTTCCCCAACCTCCCTTCCCTTCCCCACCGCTGCTGGATTTCACAGAACTGACGACCTCCTGTTGTGAGGGCTGAAAGGAACCCTTCTCAAAGCCTCTATTAGGGCCCAGGCAATTCCAGGGGGTAGGGGAGTGAAATGCAGAAAACAGCCCAAGGGTTTACCTTCCCTGTTTCCTGCACCTTCAGGAATTCCACCCGACCCAGTTTCCTCATCTTTTCTTGGCAAGTGAATAATGGAAACCAAATCTCAAGCAGTTTCCCTCCACAGAAATCTTAAACATAAGATTTAATAAAATGCTGGACTTCAAATTTCCTGTTGCCTCAGCTGCTGTATCTTAGAAGTTACCAAAGAGGAGAAAAAATCAATCAATAAATACACTCTTGACATTAAACTCTAATCTCTGAATGAACAGTAGGCTTTTTTTTCAAGTGTCCCTTATTAGTTCTCAGTAGTTTTGAGTCCCACGGTGACCTTAAACTGAGGTCCAGAAGTTGTAGAAAGTCAGAAATTGGAAGGACACCAACTCTCAGAACCTCCTTCTCATGTCACAGAGGGTTATGAATATGCATTTAGGAGACAGGAACACCTAGGTTTGAGTCACAGCTTTGTCATTTGCTAGCTGTGGGATTTTGAGTTCAGTGCTCTTACCTGAAAATGGAGGACAACTTAGTACCTACCTGAAAGAGTTATTGGAGATTAGATGAGGACTGCGGCAGTTGACTTCCGACTGGTTTTCCTACTTCTATTCTTACTTCACTACTGCTTAGCTTTCAAACTGCATACAGAGTAATATTTTTTAAATGTGCAACAGATTATGTCACTGCTCCACTTAAAAATCCTTCGATGGCTTCCTATATCCTTAGAATAAAGCCCATGGCCCACAAATCCCTACATGATTTGGCCCCTGCCTATCTCTAACCTATTTCACGCCACTTGCCAGACACACTGGCTGTCTCTCTGCCCCTCAAATAAGCAGAGTTTGGCCCTGTCTTAAGGCTTTTGCATTTGCTGTTAAGTTTCAAAAGCTCTCCCCTCACAGCCTGGAATGCTGGCTCCTTAACACTTAGGTCTCAGCTCCAATGTCACCTTCTCTGAGGCTTTCCCTGACCAAGCAGTCTAGAGTAGCCACCCACCCTACCCCTGTGCTATTACTTTAGACTATTGTATTGTCTTCACAGCACTGATCACTATCTAAATTGTTTTGAGATGTAAGGGTCCTTAACTATTTTGTTCCCTGCTGTATCACTAGTACCTGATAATGTGCCTGCCACCAGTAAAACCTCAACAGTTTTTCTGAGTGAATGATCAAAACAGCCCCCAAAAGAATTATTGTTCCAGAAACATTCCAAGTCTTCCCAGGCAAGCTGTGGGCAACTTGCTGGTCTCAGAGATACTGCCCAGGAATCTCATGGACCGCTTACTATATAGGTAAGCCCAGGCTCCACTGATTTTCCAACTCACTGCAATCACCAGGCACATACAGCCACTGGGGATACCAGCTGTGGATTAAATGCTGTATCATAAACGATGATTACTCTTACAAATGACTAAGCCTTACTGGTAAAGGATGTGTGTGTTTGATGGACAAGGAATGCTGTGTCACTGAGGGCAAAGCATAAGTAGTTCGTGTCCAGCCCTTCCCAAGCAAGGAAACTTGAAGAACCAATTCACCTCCATGAGGAGATGTTCTCACCTTCCTTATAAAACAGCTGCACGTTTGGCAACTTCCAGCCCTCTACAATCCAGCTGACTCAAGGCAGTCTTGGATTCCAAGACTTCAACCATTCGCCCCCTCACCCTAATGGTCTATGGAGGGAGAGACTCATCCAGGCCAAGATGGAAATAAAGGGATGTTTATTCACTGCTCCTCTCCTTCCTTTGGATGAAACATCAGCTGAGGTGCAGATCCGGGAGTGGGACAGTTGTGTTAGTTATTGTGGTGGTAGCGACAGACAGTGGAACACACAACTAAGAATCAGAGACATGGCTTCAAACCTCATTCCAGTACACAACAGCAGTATGACCCTGAGCGGGAGGCCTCTTTAAACTAAAGTTTCAATGTCTGTAAAATGAAGATAATGATACCTATAAGTACTCGCTAAATGGATGCTACTATTATTTACTAGGCCCTGAACTAATCACTTCACCAACATTTTCACATTCAGTTTTCATAATAATAACCCTGTATAATAGCATTACCACTCTATTTTACAGATGAAGGAAGTGAGGAGTAGAGAAATGAATAACATCCCAAGTTCCACAGCTGGCAGAGCTGGAACTAGAGGGCCTGGTCCTTGTTTTTAACCATGGATGGTGGACTCAGTGTTGAGTGAAGGCAGCTATGAGGGGACTTGTGAAACCAGCTTGGCTGCATTTATCCAGCCAGGTTATACTGGTAATGCCTCATTACCAGTAGCACAGACAGTAACCTCTGGTGATTGCTAAAGATTTTTCCAAGGCCTCGGCAGACTCAAACTCTAAACCGTGTACTAGAAAACTACCTCCCTGCTATAGGGGATCCCAATAGTCTTTTAAAGAAAGGTACAACCAGATGTTTTCAGTTTTTTCAACCACAGCCAGCCTGTGACTTTCCTATAGCAACCTGGCTGCAAGTTAGCCATTTCCCTCCGATTTTCACCTCAGTTCTTGTGAGCTCTAGCAAACAGAGTCATGCAACCTTTTGCATGACTGCCACCAAGTCACCATCCCCTGGACGGAGTCTCTCTGGGTCAGACATCAGTTTCAATTTCATTTGTCCTGAGGTGACAGGCACCCAGGTCTCACTCATTTAATTAGGTTGCATAGAAAATATCTTTCAAGGCCTCAGCTGATTTTCACTGCACTGAACTAGAGAATAAAATTGGCGTTAAGTCGAGATAATGCCTCCTTGTCTGCCTTCAGGGAACCGGTGATGAGGGTGGTCTGATAGATGCCTGCTTTGCCCTTGCAGCCTCCAGGGGTTCAGGGACTCAGCATGCCTACACGTGGCTGTATTGTAAATGCCAGTCTTTGCCACTTGAACTCCTTGGAGGCTGAGTCTGTTTCTCATTGACCATTTTACCTCGAGTGTTTAACAACATACCTGGCATTTAGGACACATCCGGTGGCTGGCACACAGCATCTCTCACTGCCTGCCTTGGCCTAGAAGGGATTTAGCTGGTGAAGTGAAAGCTGGGGAAGGCTGACCTTCAGGGAAGAAAGCGGGTGCAGCAGGAAAGCAGACCTTCCTCCTAGGAGCGCTAAGACCTGCCTGCTAGGAGAGCGCCTGACGGAGGAGCACGGCATGCGAGGATCGCCCACTTTGGGGAAGGACCAGAATTCCCACCCAAGCCCTCTGAGCTGCGTTGACTATATAGCAAAGCATTTCAACCTCCCTAAGTCTCAGCCTCTTACCTGTGACACAGGTAATCATTCATTCTCTCTCTCAGTGAACCAATGTTTATCGAGTACTCACAATATATTAGGTACTGCAACAGGTGCTGGTGTTACAGTAGCGAGCCAGACTGACAAAGTCTGGTTCTCGTGAAGTTTAATTTCTAGTAAAGAAGGCAACTAATAAGGGAGTAAACAAATTAAAAATTTCAGATAGTGGAAAGCACAATGAACAAAGCAGGATGCTGAGATAGAAAACGGTGGGTGCGTGTGTGTTGGGGGGCAACTCAGGAAGGCGAAACTATCAGGGGTCTACTGCTCAGAGTTGAAAAGTATTAAATGAGATAATGGATGCAAAATATTTAGCATACTTACTAACAAGTAATGAGCACTCCACCAAAATTCAACTGTTGTTATATTACTTCCTCCTGAGTCAGCTGCCCCTCTTTCACCTCGCAGTGGCCGAGCCCCTCCTACACGCCGGGGAGGGGCATGCAGAGGGGAATCAGACAGGAGCTCACAGTCTGGCAAAGAATGTAGCCTATGTGCTATGAGCAAAGGATGAAGTGGTAAATTCCACCTATGGAGTCAGAAAAGACTATCACTTAATGTTGACAGATGGATTGGTATTTTCCAGGAAGACTACAGGGCCAGAAGAAGGGCATGCCAGGTGGAAGGAAGAGCTTGAAAAAACTCCTGAAGATGAGAAACAGCCTGGCATGTGCAGAGAGCTGTGGAAAACTCAGGCTGAAGTGGGAGCGGGCACACTGAGAGAAGAAGTATCTCATCAGCAGCTCTTAATGCTTATCTTCATGGGTCATGCTTAAAGTGTCTCCTAAGAAGATGGGGTCGGGAGGATGTGGATGGGAAAGAACAGGAGATGAGAAGCGTGTCAGGGCTCCATACGGCATCCACCACATTGCTAACACTCCATAATGTGAATAAGGGCTATGTTGAAGATATTCAGCCTGAGGTCTGTGTGACACTACCCAAGGCAGCACAAACAGATGTGTCAAGGGGGGAAACCAAACACCCAGTGGTAACTCAAAATAAATCCTGTGTCAGGGGAAGGCAGGCGTCAGGCTGCTCAAATGTGACTACATCATCAGCACAAATCTGAGACTCAGCCCGGAAGAGGAACGCAGGTGCCAGTGTATGACGCTGGGGGTCTGGAGTGAACGGACTCTTGCTCCCAAGCAGAGCCAAGGACTCCCTCTTTGCCAAAGCCAGACCCACCTGTCCAAGAGTCTAAGGCCCAGGCTGGGGACATGAGAGGGCCCTGTAATAAGGAAACAGGAAACTACAAGGAGGTTTCTTGTGCCAAGTTAATAACTCAGGCATCTCTGCCAGCACATTTTCTCTGAGATGAGTGTAACTGCAGAGGAGATGTTTGTGTAAGGGAACCATTCAGATAGAGCCCCGGTTCCCTGCCTGTTTACTACTCTGTCCTATCCCTGCCCTTGCAGTAAATGCTCTTGTCATGAGTCTCCCCAGGAAATGGAGAAGAAATTAAGGAAGCCATCTCCACCCCCAATATTCCAAAAGCTTATAATACAGCCAACAGGTCTGGACTGTGGGAATCTGCCCCTGCTGGGAGGAAGGCTGCTTAATGCAGACAGCCAAAGAGATGAATATCACATCCACTGTGCATTCAGCCAGTCTTACCAGAGGCTCTCCTTGGACTCCAGCTTAGTGCTGTCAGATGAGAGAGGGCACTAGTCTGGCCAGAAGAGAGGAAGATGACCCAAAACACATGAATACACCAAGCGGGAGAGCCAAAGCAAAGTGAGAAAAGAGGAACTGAACACTACAGGTCTACATCCGTTTGCATGCCATTGCCCAATCACAAGACTGAACAAAGCCCACTGCTCTGACTCAAAGGGCTGCCCTAGGCAATGGAGGAAATCACATATACCCAACACGGCATCATGCAGAAAGCAGTCCAGCCTTTGTCACATTCAAAAGATCTCTGCATAAGTCAGTGAGTGTAAAGACCGTATCAAAGTTGTTCCTTTAGTCTAAGGTACTGCACTTTTGGCTTAGCCTCCTGAGTTAAAAATCAGTAGATATTACAAGACAAGAGTAGGCCATGGGATCACCATAAGCCGCTTGAGCACATGTGAGTTTCTGGGTGAGTCAGCTGTCATCTCAGAAGCTGATGGGTTAAGATGGATGGTTAAGTTTTGCTGGGGAAAAAGAAGTAATACTCTTTAAAGGACCAGGACTAGGGTATAAGTATAGGATAATGAGGGAAGCAGATAAAGATTATTAAAGACACATTCTGCCTTCCTCCTAGGTTTTCCTGAAGCCAGCTCTGCTGTGACACTCCAATGACATAATCCTACCACTTCAGACCTGTTTCATGCATCTGCAGAAGAACCTGTTTATGGCTCAGTCTCAACATAAATCAGGTGTCATTAAGATTTATTTATAATACCCAGAAAGCAACTGTTCTCAACTGGCCCAGTTATAGGGCTGAGCCAGAGCAGACAATCCAAACACCCCACCAGGCACTAGGGGGATGTTCCCCTAGGTATCGAGTAAGGCCCAGTCACCCTCTAGGCCTGCGTAGTTGAGGGGCATCTGCCAGCAATCTAGATGGCTCCCTGCTGCCAGACTCTCAACCCTGGCTTTCAGACTGAGAGGCGCAGGAAGGGCACAGAGAAACCAAGGTTTGAATCCAGTCCTTCCACTTATTACCTGGGTCCCCCTGGACAAAACTTACTCCACCGGGCCTCAGTTTCCTCATCTGTAAAACAGGGTTCATGGCTCACAGGTTTTTCATGAATGTAAGAGCATACAGCACATGGTAAATGCTCATCAAGGGACCGCTCTTGTCATGAAATGGTGCGCAAGACAGTGCCTGCACGTACCCAACTTTCCCCACATGTGGCTCGGTTCCCTTCTTCTTGCCTGGATTAGATCCTCTCTCAGGCTCCACATTCAAAGTTCCAATCAGAATTAAAGTTTATACACAACAGTAAGCATATCAGATGGCTCTTCTACACCAGCATGAGAAGTTAACAAAAGTGCATAGACCTTTTTCTTTTCCCACCCACTGCCCCACTCACTACTTAAAACACGGCACAGGGTCCTCACCCAGCCCAGCACAGATGGGTCGTAGGGGCAGGGGGCGGGGGCGGGGAATGACAACAAAATAAATATTTCAGCTCACCACTTTGGGGAAAAGATGCGAGAATTCCTTTAGGGGTTATTTTTAAATTAAAAAACATTTGCTGTGAGACTATAAAGCCACTCCTCCCTAAAAATTATTTTTAGGTCCCTTGGCTGAAATCTATACAAAAGGAAAAAAAAGAAGTTAAAAAGAAGATGATAATTCTGTATATAAGAGTTTAAGAAAAGCCTATGGAACTACCTGTTTTATGTTCAGCTGGAAAGAGAAAGCTCTATTCCTTCTCAAAGTGCTTCTCCAATCTCCCTGAAGGCTGATTTCTTTTTTATTTCACCAGCTTCACTCAGATATCACTGACATATCACACGGTGTAATTTAAGGTATATAACGTGATGACCTGATACATGTGTATATTGTGAAATGTTTACTACAATAAGGTTAGTTAACACATCCTTTACCTCACATTAATTACCATTTTGTTATTGTTGTTATGATCTAAGTCTGATTTCTGCTCAGAGCCTGGTGGGATGAAGGATTCTGGTGGGTACTCAGATGCCTCTTCTTGCCCACTGACGAGGATGGGCTCTGAAAACGGGGTTGGATGTGGGGACCAAGGCTGGAACCACTGGTCTATAAGAAAGACAATATGATCACCCACTCAACTCTTACTCATTTTAAATGGCATGAATGGTCACATGTGGCTGTAAAGGGCAACCTTGCTAGGGGTCAAAATGAGACTCTCAGATGAGGCCCAGCACAAGAATGTAAAACTCGTCTGGAGGAGGAAAGGAGAATAACTCCATGAATCTGACATAACTCCATACCAGAGGCTTTATTTTTTCTCTTTCATTCCAACTCCTCCCTCCCCTCTCCTCTGGTAAAGAACAGTAATAGCACTGAAATCCACAGATAATCCTTCAATCTCTGTGGCAGCTCCACTTCTAAACTCCTCCTTCACACTGACGGTTTTAACAGCTGCTAACAAGTCATAACAAGGACCTCTCTTGCTCCAGGCTGGAATATCGATATCCTTTCTCTTTCCCTACTCAAATCATACCAGCCTTCAAGTCTACTTCTTTCATGAGGGTGTGATGACCCTCCAGCCTACAGAGACTACTCATCATTCCCCCTCAGACTCTCAGAGTCTGGGTCCTGCCTGTAGGCTCCAGGGGAACTTAGCGATTATACTGTTCATGGGGGAGTGGTAGAAATGCAGGATCCTGAGGGCTGGTGAGACCAGGTGAGATAGAAGCAACCTAATTAAGAGAATATGCATGAAAACATAGGCACGGAGGCAAGGCTAGAGGGGCAAGGCTAGAGGGGCAGAGTGGCAGCTGGAGCAGTGAGCCATGTCCATAAACAGGATCATTCATTACAAAGTCCAACCTTCAGAAGGTCCAGGAAGGCTAGAAAATAGAATGCAAGGTGGGAAGGACTGAAGCATTCAGGAGGGAGGCTGTGAACATGATGGGCACTGGAAGGCGGTCCTGGCTGTGTGGTTCGGGTCAAAGCGCCTGAAAGGTTCAAGAAAGTCACACAAGACTGGGCACGAAGCACTTAATGTGAAATCCATTTCCTTGGCATTGATCCCCGCCACCACAGGCATCTCTTGTGGTGCTATTAACGTGGTGTGAGGCTTGCCTTTTTCTCCTCTGGATAGCGAGCAGCCCCTCAAAGGCATGTACTGCGACTTATCACAACTCAGATTAGCAGTTTTGTGTCTAAGACTTGTGAAATGAAGATAAGGGCTTTGCATTTTTCCTCCATTTCCTGTACGTCAATCACCTACCCCTTGGTGAAGACAGTCGGAATTAGAAGGTTAAAAAAAGTGGGAGGCAGTCTAGACGCCCTGGGGTGGGGGTCAGGCCGTGGGATAATGGCTGGTGGGCTCCAGTGTAGGCAGGATACTCCTAAGGGCACTGCACGCCTCTCACAGTGATAACACAGACACTGCAGAAATGTACTTCAAGCTGCCCTGTGTTCATTATCTTTGCTTTCGTTTTGTTTTGGGTTGGTGTTGTTTAAGAATGTGCAAGTTTACCTGCCCCATAATCCTCTACTGATTATACTTCCACACTGGATAGAGGTGGCAAAAGGTGTGAGAGGAATCTTTGGAGCCACTCCTCCAGCTGCCTGCCAGTTGCTCTGGGACCCATCATCTTTGCTTTGCTGGAGCAGAGCCTGGCTCCCTCCTCTAGTCCCCACTGCTTTCCCAGAGGTCAGCCACAAGTTCACATCAAGCAACAAGCAGGGATTATAAACTGTGTGCCTGCTGGGAATATCTTTCTAGTGTCAAGCAACCATTAAAAGCACTTAAGGAAATCACAAGAGGGAGATGAGAGAATACTTTGGGGAGGTATAGTATAGGGAAGGCAGAAGGGAAAGCATCAGCCCACCTCCTGCCTTGGAGGGGAAAACAGGCCATAAAGAGCAAATTGGTTCTAAAGAATGGGGCTTCCTTAGGAAAACTACAGAACATTGTATCTTTCAACCAGTCTCCTGCTGGGGCCAAAACACTTCAGGGTGCCTGGGAAACCTTTGCTAATACAGAGTAAAATGACATTTTAAGCAACTATGTATTTTAAAAAAACTATTCAATGAGCATGTATTATAATAGGTTCTAACATACAGTCTCTCATCCAATTTGGACTGCATCTTTGTGAAGAAGACACTATGATTCCCCATTTTACAGATGTGGAAACTGAGGTTCAGAGAGGTCAGTGGCTCGACCATGTTTGGAGTTCGGGTTTGTCTGACTGCAAAGCCAATATTCTTCCTACCAAAAAAAATATTGGGCTTGCCAAGCCCAACAGACTCCTTGCCAAGTCTGTATCATTCTGACCTACCTGTTGTTACGCCTGGATTAATTAGGTACTAGCTTGGGTGGTCTGTAGAGCACAGTGGCCTTTCCTGTCCACTGATTAAAGGAAGAGTAAACCTATCTGTCTTAAGTGGGCTAACTGAGTCTCTGTGATGGAGTCTTCAATCTCTAGGTGTCAATAACCATCTAAAAGGGAAGGACTGGTTCTGAGATAAGCAGATAAGGTAACCTTGGGAAAGTCACTTTCCTCTCTGAGTTTAGTATCCTCATCTGTAAAATGGGTCTAATAAAACCTATGTAATACTAAATAAGACACCTTATTAAAAGCCTTAATATTATATCTGGCACAAGGTAAATACTTTATAAATGACAGCTATTATTGTAATTTCTGTTTTATTTCAGATCAACAGTTTTGGAAAATACACAGGTTTAGCATCAATTTGTTCCCATTCAGTAGACGCTGTTTGTTGTTGAAAATTTTTTTTAAATCTTGAGTTTGTTTCATACCTAAGAACAACTATAACAAAACAATGGCAGTGGAAGCACAGACAACTTGAGTTGAAGAAGGAGAGACATATTGTCTCGGGGGCTGGTCCTCTCCCTTTCTGTTCAGTCATCTTAGAGCAGACTATAAGCACAGGTATTTAGAGACTAGAAACTTATGCTATATACACATATGGCAGGAACCCTGAGCACTTTAGGAGGGGAAAGACATGTGTAGGATGAATTAATGCAAATGGCTTTGCTTCTAATGATATAGTCCCCTGAAGGCCCATTTGCTAGAGGAACTCTCTTAAGATGGGCAGCTCCTGGGGAGGGCAGTTCAGGCTGGTTCCCTGGCTTGTCAGCCATCTTAATCGAGCAGGGAGCAGCGAACTGAAGGAGAATCAGGCTGACACTGTGTCCTCGCCCTTGCTCCTCACTCTGACCCCAACAGGGGCAGAAAGACCCAGAGGTTCTTGGTGGGTTTTAATCTCCTGTACTCAAAGCTGCTCTGGTGGTAAACTGCATCTTCTGTTCTCTGTCCATGGAAACCTGAAGCCACTGCTGCTGGAGACAGCTTCTATCTGCATCCTCATTTCTGCACCCCTTTCAGAAAGGCTTTCTAGGTTTGAAGCACGACTAAACCCTGCCCCAGGGCAAAAGTAAACTGTGCTTCAAATCACTGGCCCTGAGGAAATGGTGAACGATTATTCTCTTACTATTTTACCGCTTTTCTTTTAGACGATACAGCAAGCCATTCCAGTCATTTGAATTTGCAAGAATGGAGAATTTGGGACTCAGAGATTCAACTCACAGCTAGATTCATTTGCGTTTTAACTAATCCCCCAAACAGTATATTTGGTTCTACAGAACTTCCTGTAAAATAGTGGGCTTTTCAGTATAGGACAAGTGCTAGTAGCTTTTTGGCATGAAGGAAGGAAAGAACAATAACTTCTTTAAGGTTATTGCACTGGTCTTAACTGGGCTTATATCTGTAGGCAGATTTGGGGAAACTAGTTCTCTCAAGTCTGTCTTTCAGGTATTGACAGAAGAGTCAGGTGATGCAGTATGCAAAAATTAAACCTCCAGAGACTCAGAGGAAACAAAGAAGGACAGACAATGAAATTCCACAGCCTAGTTTTTTGATAGAGATTTTCAGCAATAAAAAGCTGGTGAGATTTAAGATTACTTAGAGACCTAGAAAGACATTTTGCTCTCCCCCAAGCGAAATTTTAGAGTCATGCTTGCCGTTTTTTGTTAAAGGCAAACCCATTTCCAGACCCCCTAATGGACTGCATACTGCAAATGTGTGTACAAACACACAAGCACACATGCACACACCCATACCCATTCTGAATTCAGTTTGCAACCTCTACTCCTTTAATTTGCCTTGCAATCACTGAGTCAGTAATCCTAAACTGAGTAGCCAATTTTTATTAATGGGCAACTCCTGCATATCTAAAAGACTTAGCTGGAATAGGTGTGGTATAAAAATGTAAGATTTTACAGAAATTTAGGATACTCCTACATTCTGTAAACCACCACATCACCCCCTTTTAATTTCTAGAACCTTCGAATGAGGACTCACAATATTGGGCCTCCCAGGTTATCTTCCAGGTACCCTTTAAGGGCTGAGATCCCAAGCCTTGGAAAGGATATGTTTGTCATAGATATATCTAAAAAGATATCACCCCAAGAACCCCCTGCAGGCTGCAGGCTAAATGTCTGGCACCTTATGGCCCACATATTGTTTCAAACATAGGGGAGGCCGTTTCTCGCACAGCTGAATACCCCAGCCTCTCTGCACGAAGGGGCTACATTCTGCCACAGTCTGGCATTTCAGACTCTGTGACTATTTACCATCCCTCTACTTCATAGACAGACTCTCATCATAAAGATCAGGTCACATAACTAACCCCAAACTGAGCACATTCTGCTCCCTGGTTGGCCTGCCTCACTATTTACCCTCAAAGTCAGAAAGGCTGTGACCGTGTGTGGCCGACTGATGGGGTGATTTGCTGTTACCAAGCATATCAACCTTGCTGGCTGTGCACATGAAGGCAAGAAGATCTTGGGGTACCCCCAAAGCTGGTTCCCTCAATCAGCAAGGCTTTCCCTCTGCCTTTCTAACGACGCCTGACTGTAATTTGTGCCCATTAAGTAGGCCCTTCTATTCCTAAGGAAACCTGCTTGTGCAGGTTTGCTGATGTGCACAGCACATTACTTCCAACGTGCCCTTCCAGGAAAGGGCCTGACTCCCACTTCTGGTGCACAATTCATTCTGACCCAAACATCCTATCTGCTGCGTGAACGCAAAAACATATGCACACACACAGGGCATCCCTCGTTTTCTCTGGAGTAATGGGAGCCTGGGCAATGCTTTATTCATTTACCCACATAAATTAGAATGGAGCATTGAAAACACCAGTGACATCTACACAGATAACAAAATGTATTCGTTATGGTCGGTGCTACTACAGTGACAGGAAATGCATTCCTAATGCCAGGACATATGAAATAATGTGTTGCTGGATTCTGTGTCCATAAAAGCAATAATGAAGAAACAGGAGTGGGTCAAATAAAAGGAGTAAGAGGGGCACGGGGGGTGAGGTCTGGGCAATGTCAGTGAGACGGCACATCCACTGGATTCACGGGAAGAGAGTTATGATAGTTTAAAGGCAGGAGAGGCGAGAAGGGCATCTGGCTGACATTCTGGAGAACTGAGGTTTGAATCCTGGCTCCGCTATATGCCAGCTGTGTGATCCTGGGCAAGTCATGTCAATATCCCCTTAGTTACGTCAATATCCAGACTGCTCACTTTTAAAAGGAGGAGAGCTACCTCACAGGACTGCGTGAGGAGGACATGAGAGAGCGTATGTAAAGTGCTCAGCTGCTCTGGTGGTAATAAGCATATGACCAACATTAGCTTTCCTTTTTCTTCTGGTTATCACGAAATAAATGCACAGCTCTGTGATTTCAGGCATCATCTAGCTCTCTGAATCTCCAAATCCAAGTTTCTTCTTCTGCAAAGTGGAGCTAATAACACCTGCTCTCCCTACTGCATGAGCTTATTATGAAGAGCAAGTGAAATGGAAAGTTTGGCATATACTATTGATTGGCTGACTTAGTCATTCTCAACTCACTCTCCCTGCTGCGTTCTATTCTGGAGTGTGGAAGGGTTAAATATGTGCATACCGAGCCTGTACTGCAGTGGCGGGATGGGGACATGGAAGGAGCCCAGTTCAAGCCTGACACAGAAGGATAAGTCTTGCGGTGGTGGGCGGGGGCAGTGTGCTGGGAAAGCGTTTACTTTTCTGATTAATACAGACATGGCCCTTCTTTTGACCCCTTCTCCATGCTTGAACGTGGATATGACACCCAAAGCCGCAGCCCTTTTTCAATCATAAGGCAACAATCACGAAGGAAAAGCCCAGGGAGTCTCAGAGGCACGTGGCAGTACTGACATCATTAGCCACTGAACCAAAGCCAGCAGTCACCTCCCTCCACACTTATTATGTGAAACAAATAAACCTTTGTTTGCTTAAGCTACTGATACCAGAGTTCTCTCTTACTCAAAGCTGAGCACAATTCCAATACAGTGCGTTAAGTACTCCGGAGTATTAAAAGCCCCATATATATAACGTACATGATCTTCCCTCTGCCAAGAAGTTCATTCCCTTGGACCCGTCTGGCTAATTTATATATATCCTTTAAGCATAGGTTTAGTAGTATCTCTTCTAGGAAGCTTTCCAAGACCCTATCCCTCACATTTTCCCCACCCTCTGGACTTCTCAAAGCACTCCATAACACCCCTATCAGTGCACGTTACACTGCTTTGTAATGATCCGTTTACTTGTCTCTTTGCTCCACCAGTTGCTTAAAATGTCTCAACAGCAAGGATCCCTATTTTAGCCATTTAAAAAATTTCGTACCACTTGTCATAATACCTGGCACACAGTAGATAACTCATTAAGGATTTGTTGAAATACTGAATAAAACAACGAAAGAATGACCTGAAAGGGCATGAGGTAAATGATAGCCTGTGTAGCCTTAGTATCCATTCATATTTTTGAAACACTGCAAATAGCTTTCTAATTCCTATTATTACTTTCAGGGTACCTAGGCTGGGAAAGCATAGATCTAGACAGTGATTTACCGTTTTCAGTCATTCCACTTGATCCTTATTTGAGTTCATGACATTCCCTTATTCCAGCCTCCTAAATTATTTTCTGCTGTGTATTTATTGAGTCCATACTTATCTACACAAAACTAATTTTATTTCCTTCCTTGTTGTTTTAGAATTTACCCTTGTGATAACCAAAGACATCCTGGGAATAAATGCTATCTGGCACCAGAATAAATGTTCACACCATCCAGCAGCTCCCTTCCTAGGTGTCTTGAGCTCTGTCTGTGTGACTGCAGCTTCTGGAGGCGTCCTGCTGTCTCTGCCGTGTCTGTGTCCTTCCCATCCTTGGACTCACAGCATGCAGGTCCTCAGGCTGAGCCTAAAGTATGTGGTTCTCCAGCAGGAAACAGATGTAAACTCTCGTGTCCTCTCTCTTCCAATAAAGCCAGCTTGTCTCCATTACTTATATAGATCACAGCCTTCTTGAAGTAACATTACTAATCCCATTGCAAAATATCCAGAAAAATGCATTATGATTCAGATTATAAATCAGAAACATGTTCTATTAATAGGCACATTACGTTAAAAAAAAGTCTAAAAGGTGAAGTGGTCTCCCTGTGACAGTCACCAGTGGCCAGCCTCAAGTCTGAACTCCCGTTCCCTTTGCCTCTAATGCTCACCATGCCCATTTTTGCTTGGCTGGCCCCTTTGTTCAGTCTGGTTTCAGCTGAAAAGTGACCTCCTTAGCCCTTCTTTGAACACCTTATCTGTAGCAGCTTCTTCTCCCCAGCTCCCTTCTATGGAGTCACCCTGTTTCATTTCCTTTCTAACACTGCTATCTGAAATTATTTTCTTTATTTAGTGGTTTACAAGTTTTTTGTCTATCTCTTCCCACTTGAATTAAATTCCACCAGAGAAGGGATCTCATCTGTCTTGTTCGCCCTGTATCCTCAGCAACAAGAGCTGTGTCTGGCATAATATAGGTGCTTCATAAACTGTGTTGAAAATGAATAAGAAGAAAATGGACAGTGTGCATTCACTCAGTGAATCCATTTTGCTGCCCTTTACTTGAGTTTCCCTTTGGGAGTGAGGATGAAGATGGGGTTGAGGGCTATCATGAATCCTTAGAGGTGGTGAGGTTAGCTTTGGGAGGCTATGTGGAGTTACGGAAAGAGCTAGAGTTCTGGTTCTGCCACTTTACTAATTGGAACATGTCCCTTACTCTCTCTGAGCTTCAGTTTTGTCATCTGAATGGTAAATTGTTTCAGAAGATCAGTATAACAATTAAATGAGACAGCGATGGCACACGGTAAATAAGTTAGTCCCCCTTTGCCTGTCCCTTAAGGCTGTAAAAAGAGGAAGTAGTCCAGGAGCCCCAGGAAAGTGGTCTAATGCTTTTTCCCATTCTAGCAGTCACCTTAGCAACCGCGACGATTCTTCACGGAGATAATGTCAACCTGCCGTATCACGGAGGTTAGCCCACAGGCCAATTTTGAAGTTCTGAGTATATTCTCAAAACACTGAGCATGAGTCTACTTTGAAAGATTATTAGAAATTTATTCCTCTCTTCTCAACCTTACATCAACTTACATTAAACTGAGGCTGATGTTATTTCACAGAGGTAAGCTTATAAATCTGTTTTAAAGAGCTCTGGGTACTGATCCTGCCACAACGTGTGCTTCTTGTAGTGTCATCAAAAGCAAACATTCAAAGCCATCAAAAATTTGTGGTCTCCAGGCCTGCTAGAGAAACTTCTGGTGACATCTTCTTCGATAGATATTTACTTGTTTGAACACACGTAATTCATTACACTCAATTTATTCTACCCATTCATTTGTTAATTCAACATGCATGAACTGAGCTCCAACTGCACGTTTGGCCCTAGTAGTAAGAGTTACTATATCCTAGCAGTTATTAAATGTTAAACACTGTGCCAAACCCCTTATGAGCATCAGGTCACCCCACGGGCATTATGATTATCCCCATTTTACAGACAAGAGAGCTAAACGGAGGAGTTTACATAAATTGCTTATGTGGACAACTAATGGTGGCTAGTACTTTAACCTAGGTCTTTCTGACACCAACCCCATTCTGTTTCACAATACTCTAGCAAGCAGGTCTTGAAAATACACTTGGTACTTATCAGGGTCCTAGGTACATTCCTGAGTTAAAAAGAAACAAGGCTAGACTACACGACCTTTCTCACGGTAGGCACTCCATCTTCTTCTTCTTCGCATTCCCACCTTAAACAACGATGAGAATGTGGCTCCTGTTTGCAAAGATGTAGCAGAGCCAAGGAGACAAGTCTGCATGGAAGACCGTAAGGAGAAGCCCAAGACCCAAAACTGTACAGGGTACAAAATGTGGGAGTGATTATGGCTAGAGAATGGGTTCTACTCTATAAGCTAGCAACAAAATGAGGAGACTGGATTAGCCTGGGCATTAGAGACTCAAATGCTTACAGGGGCCTAGTAGGTAATATGAATGAATGAAGTGAATAAATTGGGCCAGGTGGAGTCTGGTAAATTGCAAAGTACATACCCCATCTAAGGAGCCAGCTGGTCAATGTCATGGGTAAATATAGATCCAGTATTGGCAGAAATTTTGAATTTCCAAAAGAAGCTGAAAAAAATCTGCTTTTTGACGTGAAATCTCCCAATTTTTAAATGCTGGTCAGTAATTCATAAATTGAAAAAAATACTTTATAAGGCAAACAAAACATATCCTTAGGCTAGATTTGGCTGATGACCCATCAGTTTGCGGTTTCTGAATTAGACTATATTTCATAATCTTTTCATCACCAAGGATCCCCACGTACCCTCCAAAGGTTCAGAATTTGAAACTCTGTCTAACATACAACATTTCTGAATATTTAATTAGTTTTCTTGCACGAGTTAAATAATCAATAACTGACAAATCAGGTCACCGTGGGGGGAAAACCGCTAACATAACTCTGCCCTGTTGCAGTTAAATGTAAGATTTCCCATTATAAGTTTTGAAATATTGAAAATAGTTCATAGACTTTTATTTCTATCTTCATAGATCCTTCTGGGGTCTGAAGAGCCCAGTCAGAAATTAAACATGTAGATTTCTAAGATCTGGTGACAGTGAGGCATAGTGGGAAAACGTGGGAACTGGAGTCAAACAGAATTGGGTTGAATCCTAGCTCTCCAGCTTAGTAGCTGAGTGAAGGTCAGTAAATTATTTAGCATCTTTTCCTTATTTGCAAAATGGGAATAATTTGTGATCCATGTTTTTCTCTTACCATCACCATCTAATTAAAAGAAGCAGCCCAGGTACCAGCCCACTTAATACCATTATGATGATTAAAATAGTTCCAGCTCACAAATGAACAGAACAAAAGGTCATCTATCATGAACAGGAGCTATGACGACATGCACACTGATGGAGGAGGAGCACACCTATGACCTTCTATTACACCTTTCATCCAAGGAACTCCAAGTGCTTGATGACAGCCCGAAATTAGAGCTGGTGTGTTTATGAGTCTTGCCTAAAGTCGTGCCCTGCCTTAGGTGAGCAGATGCCAGAGGGTCTACGCCTTAGTACCTCTTGCTAAATAACAAAAAAACTGCTTCTTTGTTGCCACCACTAACATATGTATTAATAACTGAACTCATCACTATATGATTTTATTATTCACAAAATCATTCAACACACATTTATCGTGTGCTCCTCACAAGCACCCAGGCTGGGGAGGCACAAGTCAGCCCCATTTTGTGAATCAGAAAACAGGTTCTAAGAAGTTGGAACTAGCTTATGGACACCAAATTAGTAAGAGGTGGAAGTAACTCCAGTGACTTCAAATTCATGGCTTTTCTCATTAACCCGACCTATAAGAGGCCACAGCAAATGAGACACAGGGGTGCTGTTAGGAGCCACGTGCTAGTTGAGTGAGCACTATTCTGTTTATCTGTGAAGTGCTAGGTGTATAAGAAATGGAACTTGTTCTGGGATGAACGAGAGATACAGGCACTTAGGGGCACTCTGTTGTCTAACTATAAAAAACTGTGTTAAGAAAAACTAAATTGTCATCTTAGATTACACACTAGCTTGCCTCTGCAGGGTCGCAGAGCAGAATATTGTTCAATTGTGCTTACCTTTTCCAGTTTACCCTCCTGGCCTGCCCCCACCTGGGAGAAGAGAAGCCCTACAAACCACATGACTCCTCGGCCTCCCTGCCCCCCAACCTTTCCTACAGTAACTGACTAGACAGGCATGACCACCTAACTCAAGGGCAGCTAATTAATAGACATGAATTGGCTATATTTTCTCTTGGGACTGTGGTGAGGCAATGTTGAATCCTGCATCAGAAAACTGCTATACAGCAGGGGCCAAAGCTGCCAGGACAAGCTGAAATTATAAGGAAAGCAAACAGAGGATGCTGCTCTGTGGGGTGGAGAGTAAAGCAGGAAGCAGAAAGAGACAAAGAAAGAACAGAGACTGAGAGAGCAACTTCTGGTCTTAACCAATTCCCACGCCTATGCCCATCAGGTACAGAAATACTTCCTTTGATTGGGTCCTGTGAAATGTACCATGTCCTTTCCATACTCCACTGTGTTATCTGAGCAAGTGTGGGTGGATTTCTGTTCCTTACAATCAAATAGTCTCTGATTAATACAATAAGAAACAGGAGCCACAGTTATATCACAGAACAACTAAAAGAGTAAGAAATGGCTAAAAAAAATTTAAATCTTTTAGATCATACAGAAAGAGAAGGAGAGAATGAATGAATGAATGAGTCTTCAAAGTTGAAAAGACTCTATATTATGGCTGCCTCAAAATACTCCAAGTTTATTTCCATTATATCTATACTCTTTTTAGATATCTATACTCTTTTTAGAACGAAAAGGATTAAGCGTTGGCAAAGCTCTCTTCTTATAAAATAAAGCACAATGCTGAGGACTTAAACAGTGATACAGTACATACTTTCCCTTCGCGAACCACAGTTCAAAATTCCCTTGTTACTCACAGAGCGCACAATTATGATGTCCATTCTCCACCTGCCATCAATCAACTTACTGTTGTATAGCTCTGTTCAGGGTACTGGTTCAAATGGGTCAACAACTGTGAAATCTTCTCTGATTCCCTAGGAAGAATTAGTTACTTTTTATTCTGCTTCCCACTGCACTTCACACATCTATGTGGGTTCTCACACTGGTATATTATAATTCTTTGCTCATTTCTCAATCGGACTACAAGTGCTTTGAGGGCAGGGCCCATGGCTCATTTTTTAACCCTGTTGTGCCTCGCACAGTGTCTGACTTACAAGCTGGTGGAATAAATCAAGGCTCATTAACTTTGCCTCATGGGAGACTTCCTGGAAACAGTAATTAAGATTAAAAATTTTTTGTAACAAATCAACTGAGGTTACAACTACGCACACAAATTGTGTTTAACCATTTCAACTGAGTTAGCCTATAATTTTAGTTTCAAAAAAAGTACCGAAAGCATGTCAGAATTTAAATACCTGCTGAAAAGTTGCACTGCAAAACACCGCGTGGAGTTGGGGATAGGAAGGAGGTTAAACACCTCAAACTGTTAAGTACAGCTCTCATCTTTGGTGAGCTCAGACTGTACCATTAATTTAATACTGAAAATTTAACTAAAATGACCACATGAAAAAAGTGCTGAACCCAGCATTTTGGCCGAAGTGGTTAAAATGCCAGGATATGGAGGTGGACTGAGTTTCCTGGAAACAAAGTTAATGGGACAAGCAGACACAGGTTGTTGGCAACTCAGCTTTGTAAACTACTTCTTATGATGCACGGTGAAACACTCACCTCTTTAATAACTGCACTTTCCTACTGGCGAAGCTGAGGGAGGGGGATAGGAAGCCATTAACAAGTGTGAGGTGACACTGAAAGGGTTCTGCTGAAGAACCCATGGTGTCATTTGTTCACTGTATTCTCCACTTTCAAACAAGGAGAGCAGAGACTTAAGAAGCTAAACTATGATCAAGGTACTACTTTTTTTAGTGGAGACCCAAATAATAAAGTAGAGTGCTGAGATTTCAAGGCTACAGTAGGTGCCTCCTGCCACCTCTCCCACTAAATTAAAGTTATCTGAATCCCAGGGAAGGAGCAACTTGACTTACTCATCTAGTCATTGATGGAGAAGTTGGAACCTGGGACCAGGAGAGACAGTTCCTTCCTAATCTGCTTATGGAGAGCAAAGGGCAAGGAAGGTCCATCCTGCCTGAATCAAGTGATCCAAGAAGCAAAGGAGAAGAAAGATACGGCCATGTTGTTTTTTTTCAATGCAGTGACTGTTACCACATTAACCCTGCACAACAGAGAAGAGAGGCCAAATGACTACCAGACTCTCACCAATCAGACAAGTTACTCCTCTTCCCAAGGGAAGGAGTGAGTAAAGGATAAAAGAGGCAGAAGCGTTCCCTTGAGAGGGAGGAAGAGTGGCAGAAATTTCTGATTCTGTGCATATGTGGTATGTGGTGGGTGAGCATAAGGTTTGTCTTCAGACACCCAGGCTGACATTGTGAAGGTATTATCATAACATGAAATACACTGGAAGAAGTGTAGAAAGATGTCAGGATACCAAAAGATGCTGGAGAAACGTTGTGCATAAGGCTACATTAGTCTCATGACCTCAAGGCTCTATGTGTTCCCAAGGACCCCACTTTGGAGATGAAAAATAAATTCTATCTCCTTTTTGGATTCACAACAAACTCAAGGAGAAAGTGACCTACGAGCAAAGACAAAGAAGAAAGGCACACAACCCAATGGGCTGAGACAAATGCAAACTGGAGTCATTATAACCTCTTTCTCTCTAAGCCAACCTTCCTTCCCATTAGCATCACTCCCAGTAGTCTGTGGTCTCCTAAGACAAAGACTCCGGAGTCTTAGCGCCAGAGAGGGATAGAGCTAGAGGGAACCTCAGGGGTCACATCAAATTCTGGTCTTTCATTTTATAAATGTTAAACTCAAGCCCAGAAAGGTTCAATGACTTGCCTGAGTTTATATAACTAAGTAGCAGCAAAGCGAGGCTTGGAAGCCAGCGCTCTTGATTTAGATCTTTCTCTTTTATTTCTCAAATACAGCTACTCACTAAGTCCTCTCCAGTCCCCAAACCCACATTTCCCCCACCTATTCTTTTCTCCCCACTGCTACTGTTCTAATCCAAGCCTAGAATCCTAGAACTTCAAGATCTTTCATGTGAATCACAGCAACGATATTCTAATCTTGTGGACCTTCGGGACTCTTCTCTCGATCTGAAGTCACTTCTCACTTGCCTCAAAAGTGATCCCCTGCTCACTGGGGTGGGCTGCACCGTTTTCCCCCTGCTCTTTTCCCCTTGCCAGCATGTCCCATGCAGGGGCTGCTCTTTAGACTTTGCCTTAGAATGAAGGAGAAGGGAGCAGAGCTAAAGCTGATCCACAGTGGACATGCAGTATGTGAGAGAAGTAAATGTTTGCTGTCACTGAGATTTCAGGGGCACTTACGTACCCATCCAGTTAGAACAGGGCCTTGCTCAAAGAAGGCACTCAGAAGACTTTTTTTTTAACTGAATGAATGAATGAATGATCTCACTAATCCTCACAGTAATCTTATTTTAGATACTAGTATCATCTTCCTATTGCAGATGAGAAAAGCAAGGCCTAAGGAATTTAAATAGCAGGGCTAGGGTTATATAGCTAGTAGGTGATGAGGCTGGAATTCAGACCCAGAACCTCTGACCCCAAAGCCCATATTCTTTAACCAGTGCATCACACAAATTCTGAGAACTCTTAAAACCGCTGGAGTCTAAAATACACATTCAGCTTTTAATTACGTATTACCTTAAAGCTGCCTGATTATTTCATACACTAATCATGCCTTGATATCCACAGGGAATTGATTCCAGGATGCCCCTCAGATACCAGAATCCATGATGTTCAAGTCCTTTATTTACATATAATGGGGTAGCACACACATATAATCTTCTGACTGTCTTCTGCCATCTCTCCCTGGTTGCAGGCAAAGATTTCCTCCTAAAGACTTCTTTACTGACTGATGATGGTTGATTCAGGACAAGAGCTCACCCTTTTTACTTCCAGTTCTCAGGGAGTCAGAAGGCTGGCTTGAGCACTCCTCACCTAGACTCAAGAGCTCCAGAGGCGAAGACTGAATTTTAAACAGCTTTCAGGTCTGATGGAGATATAACTTTTGAAGGAGTAGATCACTTCCTTCTTCCCAGATGTCAGCCCTATCACTCAAAGGCAGGGAGGAAGAGAAATGCCTTCTAGAAAGATTGTTTTAAGGGAAGAAAGAGGAAACAGGCCTCAGTTAGAAAAGCAAGAGTCAGCACAAAAAATCTGTTTATTTTGGGAACTATCTCAGGATGATACATTTGAGTTTGCACCCTGCTTTTCCAGACAGCAAGCAGCCTGCACTACTGCTGGCTCAGACAGGTTCTCCAACCTCATCATGGACAAGGGACACAAGTCTGCAGCTGAAAGGGTGGCCACTGACATGAAAGCACCTCTGCAGCCCATCACTTGCCAAGGACAGGGAAAGAGCACTGCCCAAATCTCTCCACAGTCCTGAGTGCACAGTTTGCCCCATCCAAAGCTCTCACTGCTGCAGCCCTACCCTTCTCAGAAGGCTCAAACAGAGCAGACAGGGCATGTGTGTAGCTTTAAGTGAAAAGAGCAAAGACACTAGCCTGGAATACTTAGATTAAAACTCTTCTTTAGAGCAGGTGTACATGGATGAACTTTCATTTTTTTAATATTTATTTACTAAATTATCTATCTATCTATCTATCTACCTACCTACCTACCTCAGTGTAAGCCTACAGTGGTGATTTGAGAAGGCAGTAGAGAGAGTTGGCTAAGAATACAGACTCTACAGCCAGATGGCTTTGGTTCAAACCCTGGCGCTCTATCATTTACTGGCTATGTGACCTTGGGCAAATTATTTGGTCTTTCTGTGTTTAATTTTCCTTTCCTGGAAAATGGGGATAGTTAACAGCCTCTACCCCTATGGGACTATTATAAGGATTAAATGAACTCATGACACGTAACACTCTTAGAAAAGTGCCTGGCACACAGTAAGACCTCAATCAGTGTTCACTATTATAGCCATGATCATTATTATGTAAAGAAGAGCCAAGGATTCATGAGTCCTGGTCAGTCATTTTCCAAGTCTGGAACACAGCAAAGTACTGCTCATGTATATAGTTATCAAATAGTGTAACACACTTGCTATGCCTACTACTGAGATAAAGAAAAATCAAGTACAGATGCTGCCATTCAGAAACTCACAGGCTGTTGGTGGATAACAAAGGCAGATTCACAAATAACAGCTGCAGGAAAATGACCTGCACAAGGTGACAGACTGAGAATATAATCAAGTGAATCTAAGGTTTTCCTATTCCAAACGAGGGTTCTCTCTACAACTTTGAAAACAGGTTTTGCATAGCTATTTGTTTATTCAAAAATTAACTGAGTCCCTATAATGTTCTAGGCACTGACAGTACGGTGGTGAAAAAGACAAAGCTTTTACCCTCATAACATTTATTTTCTAGTGGGGAAGAAAGAAAATAATAAGTTAAATACATTTTCATGCAGTGACAAGTGTACGCAGAAAACCAAAGCAGGTAAGGAAGGAATGAAGGTCCGAAGAGGCAACATTTCAGCAGAGGCCTAGATAAGGTGAGAAGGAGCCATGTGAAGATCTGGGGCTAAGCATCAGGTGGAAGGGAACCCAAGCACGAAGGCCCTGAAGTAGGAAGGAATGTGACCTCCGTCTGAAGGAGAGTAAGAAAGCTGCATAGCTGGAGTGAGCAGTGGGGTGAGCAGCAGATGTGAGGATGATGGGAATCTCATCTTGTGTGACTTTATCGGTCCTCTTCCCCCCAGGTTACTCTGAAGCAAGTTCCAGACATGATATAATTCATACTGGAGCATTCTAAATAGAATAATTACATGACTTCCTTTGTATCCTAAAAGATCATTCTAGCATCCATGTGAATAATAAAATGGCGGGGTTACAGTGAGGGGAAGGATGAGTAACAGTGGCAATGAGGGAACGACAGTAGAATTCTTGGAGAGAAATTATGTGGCCCGGACCGGTATAGTGAGGGAGTGGAGGTGAGAAGTCCTTGGATTTGATGTATAGTTGAGGGTAAATCTGACAAAATTTGTTGATTAATTGGATTTGCAATGTGAAGAAAAGAGAGATACTGAGTATGACTCTTAGGTTATTGGCCTGAGACAAGATGATGTCATTTACTGCGAAGGAGAAGTCAAGGTCAGAAGCATGCTGGAGAGGGAGGAGAACGAGTTATGTTTTGAATAAAAGCAGCTATGAGAGCAAAGGCACAGGATGTATAACAAGAAGGCGTCACTCCAAGTCCTGACTCTTGCCACTCCTAGCTCTAGCTGGGCCACCTTGGACAGGTCACTTACTCTCATTCAATTTCCTCATCTATAACATGGGGATAGCAAAACCACCTCTCAGGTTTGTTCAAATAAGGAAATGAGATGTCTGTGTACACCCTGTAAATTGTAAAGGTGCTGAATCAAGGGTAATCTTCTTGTTTCCTTTGTTATTGCTGATAAATATTTGTTTAAATGACTCATACATGAACCTCAGGTTACAAACACAATTATGTCTTAACAAATAACATTATGAAAAGACAACTTTATATCATCCAGTTCTGTTTTGCTTGTTTAATGCTTATACTTTCGAAGGGTATAGAGCATCATTTACATTTCTTATTTGCATATCTTACTATCATTCATGTGGGTTATCGCATTTGATCCTTAATATAGACAGGGTGGGTGCTATGGCCCCTAGATGACTGATGAGGAAACTGAGGGACAGAGAAGTACTATCAAAGGCCTGACATCCTAGTCTTATTGCCTTCCTCTCTTGGTCTGTAAGTCAGAATACTGCGATCCTGGTGTATAATCCACTTGGCATCAGGGCCTGGTCATATCAGGGAAATTTCTGACACATAGAATGCTGAGCACCTCCATGACCACTGGTAAAAAAAAAACAAACACAACTACTTAGATGCAGCACTTAACAGTTTGCAAAATACTTATATATATATTTTTTCTTAGTTCCCCCAACCTGTGGTAGGCATATGATAGCTATTAGATGTAAGAGGCACTGTCATGTAACAGAAGGATACGCCCACTTTATACACTGACTTAAAATAGGAAAAATGACATTTTTCTGTATTGCTTTGTATTTAGTAATGTTCCTCGTCACTGTCTGTTTCAGTCATTCATTCAACCAATATTTGAGGGTCTACTCCATACTAGGCAATGTGCTGGGTGCTTGGTATACACTGGAACTAAAACTTTTTTATTGTTAAAAAGTGACACGAATTATGTTATTAAGACGAAAAGAACAAAAAACTTATTTATGATGGCTATTTTATTTTTGAATGGAATCACGGACATCCAAGTTTCATTTTCATGTCAATTAAAAAAAAATATCCCAGTGGCCCTCTCTAGACTTTCTTTTGCCAGGAATGTGTACCAATTTCAATTATTTGTACCTCTGACAGCTACACTCCCACTTGTATTAGACATAAATTACACCAATAACAGCAGAGAAATGGTTCAGAAGACCTAGTTTTTTGGAGTACAACAAGATTTCAACCTAAGAGATGTGGGCTCTTACTATATATTGCCTTACATTTCTTATACTCTCTTTCTAGATGGCAAATCAGCAGCAGTAGGTCTCAACATCTAGTGGACGATGAGCCACATCCAATTGAGGAACACTGTTTCTAAAGGATATTTATGTGATAGGGATTAAAGGATCCTTATGGTCAATAAGTTTGGAAATGCTGGGTTAAACAAAGTAAATAAGTCTCATTATCACAGGACTGCTCGAAGACTTTATTATACCATGGTACTTGTGGAACTCCAAGAGGTGGGTAAATAAGCAGCATTTGCCAAACTTATTGGACCACGGAACCCTAGTTTAAAAGACTAAGTCAACAACTCAATCAGTGTTCAGTCTAACATACATGGGAAGGCTCTGCACTGGGGGATTTCCACTTATAACTGCACATGACATGCATCTTTTCAGTAGGGTGCTGATTCTTTAAGCTTGGGGAGAGTTGAGCAGACACAGAACAGATGTATGGCCCTGATATGTGGAGGAGAGACCAATCACTATATAGTAAGCACCGTGAAAAAAGGGACCGTTTTTGGTTTTGATTTCTATGATAGTTGCAACACCTAGCGCTGCCTGGCACATAGCAGACACTGGAAATAATTTGTTAAATAAATGGCTAAATGGAATGAAACCTACAGAAATGAAAGGAGCTTATGTCAATTTCAGAATGAGTGGCTACATTGTTTTTCTGTCTTCAATGATTCTGATTTCCATATCTAGACTCCTAGTCAGTGCTTAATTTATTTTCTTAGAACAAAAGACTGAGAATTATTCCAACCGCCTTTTGCATCATGACCCTGCACTAATCTAATAAGAGAAAGGTTACATTGCTCTTTGTAGATGAACAGCACATTAATGAGATCTTCTTGAAATGATCCCACTTCCATTATGCAGACAAAATTACATTTTCCAGCATAATTATTGTGTCAGTCGAGCTCCCAAATTTTGATATTAATTGTTTCACTTGCAAAGGCAACATCAACTTATTAGTTTGTCAAACCTCTGGAAAATCAAGGGGAAGCTCATAGTTTTAAGTAGTGATTATCAACCTATACTTCTCCTGCATTCTATCTTTTACACATTTTCCTACTAGCCAGAAGGACTAGGAGAGTTTTATTCCCTGTACTAGGTTTTAACAGAAGTAGTAATGGGTTTCTTTAAAATGTGTTTTTAAATTACATACCACTTACATTCCTCAATCCTTACTTGAGACTCTAGACTACATGTTCTTTGAGGGCATGGACCTTGAATGTTTTGTGGAAAACTGTATTCTGAGCACCAAAGACAATGCCTGGAACAAAGTATGTGATCTGCAGACACTGCTGAATGAGCACCATGCTTCTCCTTTCACTGAGACTCGCTGTTTTAAAGGAAAATCTTCCTCCCTCTCCTTCTCTCTTCCCCCCCTTCTTTCCCCTCTCTCTCTCTCCCCCGCCAACTCTCTCTCTGTCTCTCTCTCATACACACACATGTACATTACACATACACTCTGGAATACAGGGAGGTCTTGCTATACACTGTGGCATTTTCCCCATGAACAACACATAAAACACGGAAGTTTGGTGAAAATATATCATTAGACGAGTTTCGGACAGTCACTTTGCATTGTGTAATGTCATCTCCTCTTCTAAGCCTTAACATGCCCTGAGCCACAGAACAAGTTAGGAAGAAATCCTGACTCACACTTATTCATCTGGTCAGAGCTTGAGACACAGGGCTAATCTGTGAACTATGAGTCTGACAGATCTCAAACACATGATAGGACATTCTCCAACACTGCTTATCTAGTAATTTTTATTTTGTAGCTTACATTTATTCTACTAGAAAAAATATTATTTTCCTTTTTATTGTAAACTGTTTAATCTACTTAAGGCTGATATTATTCTAGATTGGGACCACGACTTCCCCATAGAGTAGCAGAGGTTTTATTTTAAAAACACAAATCAATAGGATAATAGGACTCAGTATATTGACTTAGTAGCTCTGTGACCTTGGGCAAAGTGCTGAACATGTCTAAGTCTGATATGAGAATAATAACAGCACTGTCCTCCTAGGTGGCTGTAAGGCTTAAATGAGATAGATGATCCATGCGGAATGCTTAGCTTACGTTCACTATTGCAATCTCTGAGGGGTTGATAGACTACTAGCCGTGATGATCAAGGATCTAAACAAGTTCATCACCTCTGTAAGTCTTCTTTTTATTTTCTTTCTAATATGCCACTCTCCCCTCATTCCATCCGCAGAAGTAGAAACTCACAACGGGGAGGCCTTGCGGGTCCTGTTTTACCTCCAAGTGTGAATTCTTCCTGCAGAGTTTGGATAGTGCTTCTGGTTCGGTAATGTCATTTAGGGTAGTCATTTATCTGGCCCCCTGCATTTCTTTTTACAGCGTATGTAACTTCCTCTTTCTTTATTTGGTTCCTTAAAGAGTCTTGATTGGCTGGGAACTCGACCCTTCATTTTCATTTATCAAAAATTCCTAACCAGAGGGGATGAATGCTGAATCCCAGGGGCATGCTGGGCTGGAGCATCTGTGCCTGGCCTTTTTATCTATGCAGCTGGCTGGTAATTGCTAAGTTTTCCCTTCTGAAACAATCACCCCCCCATTTCTCTCCCCACCTCCACCCCACCCCCAGTTAATTATCAGTTCTAGAATTAAACTGCTTGCCTCTCCTGCTGTTGTCATGACAACAGTTGGCCTGCACCTGCCACTGGGTGAACAGTGGCTCTTTCAGAAGAGGTGATGGCAGTTGCCCGCTCCACAGAAGCCAGGGAGCAAACTAATGTTTACCTGTCTGGGGAGAGAAGTTCCTATTCATTCCACCTTAGGCATTTTCCTGGCAAGTTCCACCTCAACTTCTGTCTCATACAAACTGCTTGTTGGCACTCAATAAAGAAAATGAAAAAAATTTTTCTGATAAAAATGCCAAATCCCTGTTGGCTTGTCACAATTCCATCCATTAACTTTACTTATTCCCAGCCAAGATGTTGGAAGATGTGAATCTTCCATCTCCTGAGAAAGGCAGGGTAGTGTGGTGGTTGAAGGCACGGAATTTTAAGCCTGACAGATCTGGGTTCTAATCCTGGCTGACTTACTTTCTAACTGTGTGACCACGGCTTAGTCACTTAACTTCTTATAATATCAATTTCCTCATCTGTAAAAAGAAGATGAGAATAACTATATTTAACAGGTTTTTTAAGCTTTGAAATAATATACATAGGTCTAGCTCCTATTTTATGTTCGACACATAAGCAGGTATCACTATTAGAGCTGTTTAGCTGCTAACCCTGAACAACCCTGAAAGTCAGGGCAAAGTTGGCAGCTTGGTCAGTTTTAACTGGTTCTTGTCTGAGTGGCAATACCTGCGAGATGGAATAAGACTGCACAATGCCCCACAGCATCTGGACCAAGATGCATCTGGCAGCCAGGGACAGCTGAGAAATGCTTCTTTGCCTACCTTCTCTGTAATTCTGTCAGCCCCTCCCTCTCTGTACAGTTTTTCTCATGCTCAATCTCACTTTCTTTAAACAGAATTGATAGAACCAGAGGGGAAGGAGACATGTACTCACCAAGGAAACAAAATGCTTTTCTGTTTTACAACCACATTACAACCTACAGGGAACAACTGGTAGTGGTGCTAAGGAGGGGGGAATGAGGCACTTATGTAAGAAAGTGTTTTTCTTCCCTAAAACGTCTAGAAAGTGTTTTTCTTCCCTAAAACGTCTAGAGATCCATAAGATTCAAAAGTCCATAGCTTGTGGCTAAAGAAGTATTTTTTTTATGATCCTATAACCACTCATAGGTAGGTCCTAGGTCCAAACAGGACAGGCCCTTGAATATTGGTCCTTGGCAAAGACCTCACCATTTAGGGTACCCCAGTTTTATCACAGCCTTTGGACACCCTTCTCAATGTTCTGAAACTACCTTCTTGCAGTTCTAATTTTAAAGAAACCTGCACTCAATGACTCTAAACTTCACACCGTCTTGAAAAGAAAAAAGAAAAAAACCTAAAACAAAACAAAAAAACACACCCGCTTCTGCTCCCAGCATCTGGTACAGACACGTGCTGTGGGTTTCCGGGTAAAGAGGTGAATGCAGTTCAGCCACATTGAACTTACAAAAAAAGGAAGGCTCCTTGGAAGTTATTGGGGAAATGGAATTATTCACCCCTTGCCTGCCTCTCACTGACAGAAAGTGAGAAGATGCTAGAGACCAGCACGTTTCTCCTAAAATGAAAAAGACACCACTAACAACATTTTGCCGTGGCTGCCACAGGTGAGGGAGGGCATAAACCAATGACATCAAATTTAGTTATTCTTAAGACACAGACTGGAGTTTTTTGACTTCCTAAAATCTATTATGCTTAGTGCCAGTCCAAAATGGCTACGAAGATAAACCAGGAAGAAGAGAACTAGGCTCCAACCAGGCTCTCCAGCACCAGATCTAACTCAGGGACAAACGTGACATCAATTTAATTTTTGACTAGTTTCTAAGAAATATCTGTAGCCTTAAATCTATTTGGAAAATGTTGGTGCTTTAGTATTCCTTATCTCCATCAATTTAGAAGGAACTGGGTATCTACTCTCAAATTTGATTGTTAGTTAGAGGAAGGCTGGAGCTGTCAAAACAAGGTATAAATAAGATAAAAATCAAACAATTTCCTTTTATAATTACTTTATCTCAGTTGCTTGCTTTTCCATATAAAAGAAGAAACCCAAAAGGAGAACACTTTTAATGCTTCATAAAATACTTGTCCTTTAAGTATAGTAAAATGTGCTGCTTGATGGAGAAACTGAGGCACAGAGAAAGCAAACAATTTACACATAACTCATGAGATGTGACTACCTGAAGAGATCCATAAGATTCAAAAGTCCATCCATTTCTTCTATGAATAGGACCATGCGGTAGTCAAGCGGTAAAGCCTAACAGGAAACGATACAAACCTTTTGGTGCCTCAAATGGCACACAAAACCCTGTACAAGGGAGACTCAGCCACCCTTGTCTCATCCCCTGCCAACAGTCCAGTCATGTAGCTCCTCACCATTCCCCATACAGCACATGCGTTTTCATTCCTCTGAGCCTTTAGAAATGCTGATCTCTGTGCTTGTATGGCCTTCCTACCCTTTGCATCTGCAAAACCCTACCCCTATACCCATCCTTCAAAGTCCAGCACAAATGCTATCTTTTCTGATTCTCTATCCTGAGTTAGTTGTATCCTATTCTACATCCAACATATTTATTATAGAGAATCTTTATACTGTAGTGGTTAAGAGCCCACATTCTCAAGTCAGCCTACTTGAATTTGAATACTGGCTCTACCAGTTTTTAGCTGAGTGACCTCGTTAGTGTATGTATAACCTCTCTGCAACTCAGTTTTCTCATTTGGCTGAGAAATGAAGATAATGTATTAGCCACTTGTTAGGACTGTTGTGAGAAATAACAAATGTTTAAAATACTTCGTGGTACATGGTTGGCAATCAATAAATGCTTCCTTATAGTAATTTATAATAATAATTATTATATTGCACTTAAATGTGAAATTAAAATTGTTTACTTAGTTCTCTCATTTGAACTAGACTTTGATATCTTTAAATGCAGGGACAAAGTCTTTTTCATCTTCGTATCTCTGAGGCCTAGCATGGGGCCTGGCAACACAGTAGACAATTGAAAATGAATGAAAAAATTCCTCTGTAATTTTTCTTGCTAAAGAGATTAGGAAACAGAGCTCCTAGAGGTAAATGTTATCCTGATAAGCTCTGAGGTCAAAGACATAAACAAGGTTAGCCTGTCAAGCATCATAACTACATATTGGATGGCAAACAAAAGTTGATTAGCATAAAACCACACCATGAAAAGTGACATCCAGGTCTCTTCCCACTGGGCCTTTTTTCTTAGCATTATGAAGCCAGAAAAGGCAGTCAGGTGTATGTCAGAATACAGGCTGCTCCTAGCTGGCATTTCCACTGTGAGGCAGATGAAATAAACTAGAGGTACCTCAGCTGACTTTTCCAGCTGTGAATGGATTCTCTGGTTATAGGCCAATATGCACAAAATAAAATAAAGTTGTGACTCTCACAGGTAAATATCTGAAAATCAATTACTTTCAGAAGAAGGCTTGCTTTTATTACAGATAGGCAGTACAATGCATAGCATGGCTTCATCCTTCATCTGGGTGAGTAGAGGATAAATAATTCATATCAGCAGAGGAAAACAAAGTCAGCTCAGGCTCCATAAGAGGGAAATGTGACAGCTAAGAGACTCTCTGTACTGAAGACCAACTTAGATGTTGGAACCCCACTTCTGGATAATACACAGCCCTGACAGTTCCACTCCATGTCACAGGTATCAGAGACATTTTCTTTGGCTTCCAGCTAGGTCTTCTGAAATGGAGGTAATGTAAAAACAAAACCATACATTTGCAATCGGAGGACAAAAGAAACCTAAGCGTATCACTGACTTAGTCCCCTCTTATCTCTACAAACTAAGTCATCAGGAAGAGAAATGTCATATCTAAGAACATACATATGATTGTTATTTTAGAGGGGGGAAAAAAGAGTACCTAGAATATAGCCCCAAGAAAATGTTTAAAGAAACAAAATTGAGAAATGTACAAAAAAATCTATCAAATTACAGAACCTATAAGCAGATTCTTTTCATTTCATATTTAATATATGACTGTATTCCTCCACATATTTAATATATGACTGTATTCCTCCACTGTATTTATATCCCAAAAAACTGGGTGCCGAGTTGGGGAAAGAAAGGCTAGTATTTACAGGGAAGTAAAAACAGACTACAAAGAAGCAAGGAGGTTAAAGGACTTGCCCAAGGTCACACCGTTGGTCCCAGGTAAACCAAGGATAGAAGGTAGGTCTGCTGACTCTCCTTGAGCTCCTATTCCTTCAGAACTCACTGCCCATTTGATCAGAGAATCAGCATGGGTCAGATTCACACTGATCTCAGCAGGAGCTTTTTGCCTGAATAAGAGCCAGCTCTGAAGATGAAAAGTTCTACCAAAATCTTAAGTATGGCTGTTACTGTTAAAAAGCCTTTTTCTTCTTAGTTAAAAAAATTCACAGAAAATCTCAATCGCAAATCAAAATTTAAAACTGACCTTGCTCCTCTGTCCTCTGAACACAAGAGCTTAAGGGTCCTTCCAACTCTGACTTCCTTCCACTACACAACAGCTCTAAGGCAGCAGAGCCCACTGCCACCCCCTCTCCGTGAACATACATTACTTCTCAGCAGGCTCCGGCAGGAGCACAGAAGGAGCCAATCTGCGAGGGCGCAAACACAACATCTCCCATAATAGCACAGAGGAGACAGAAAATTGCTGCCAAAAGTGTAAACTGCTTTTTTTTTGCTTGGAGAAAAAGAATCACCCTGGGCTTCAAAGACACCCTCTTCAAAGGTGACTCTACAGCGGTTAATATCCATGTTCCACATAGTAGGACTTCTGCTCCTCCGTACGCTCCGAGAAACCTTGTCATCTGCACGAATGTATCATAGGTGTGAAGAGTAACTACTGGATGGAGGGGCAACAGGCAGCTAATTCTGCAGGGTCAAAGGAAGGCTTGGTTACCTGTTCCCCCGGGGAGTCTAAAAGCACCCCTTTTGCTGCTGACCCTCAGGGGACACTGTGTGAGGATGAGATGACGAAATATCCCCTCATAATGACAGAGGCTAAGGAGAGGAGAGGTAGCGTGCAGCAAAAAGACGCCACATCACTTCAACATCAAAGCCAGTAAGAACTCCTAGGTGAGAGGAACAAGACCAAAGTGATGCGCTGACAAGTGGGCGTGAATCCTCTTATTCATTCAGGGTCACAGAGAGAAGTGTGCTGGCCTCTCAGAGACAGGTGGTTGAAGGCATGAGCTCTGAAGCCAGACTAGATTCAAGTCCTAGCTCTGCTTCTACTAGCTGTGTGATCTAGGGCAAGTTAATCTTTCTGGGCATTCATTTCCTCATTTTACTAGTAGAATAATAACTACATCATAAGCTTTACATGAGGGTTAAAAGAGAATATATATAAAACACTGTACGTAGTAAAACTTAAACGGTAGCTTTGCCTATTATTGTTAATTACAGGACAAATACACAATAAAAATCAGAACAAGGCACAGACATGACCAAAAGCACAAATACTTGGCCACCTCACGTCAAACAGCTTGGGAAGTCAAAACTGAAAAGAAAAAAAAAAGGCAGGGAGACTCTAGCTGGCAGAATGGAGGAAAATATAGATCTATTATAGACAAATAATTTTCAAAAGCACAGGAATTTTCCTTTGTTCTGACCACCATGGAGAGCGGCTGGAATTCAATCCTCCCTGAACTTCTGTGCAGACAGCAGGGAAGTGGCTGTGTGGAAAGAATACTAGCAAAGGAGACACAGGCATGAAAATCCAAGCAGACCTGGAACGCAGGGTCCCCAGATTCATTTCTCTTCCATCCCCTGTGCGGGCAGACCCACACTCCTTCTGTCTTCCTTACACATCAAACTCTCATTTAACACCGTCAGCAATACAAAAGCCTTTGGAACAAAACTCTGGCTTACTGAGACAGTGAAGTGTATATCATAAATGAGAGAAATTTCAGATCAAAGGCATTCTGCCCTGAAGTGTTAACTGGAAGAAACTGAGCCAAATGGTAGTTCAGCACAAACTGAATGGAACCAACAAGTAAGAATTTAAAGGATAAAAGGAAAATTTGACTCATCTTTCCTCTTTCTGCCAAACTGGAACATGACTTTTTTCAAGTGCTCATCTTACCAATAAAGTCCCAGTCCAAGAGAATCCCTACTGACATCCATGGCAGCCTGGCTCGAGGGAGACAGCGTGACATCTTGGTTGCTAGTAAAGAAACTCTATACTTCACCACAATCTTGTCAAAATGACAAGAAGGAATCTGCAATTAAACTCTGAAGCCAGTATCTCACACTGAATAGTAACTCTGAAGGGAGTTAATCTCTTCACAAGGTCCCTGTATTCTTCTAATCAATATGACTCTGGCATGTAGCCATAAAGACAAGATGAACGTGTCCATCCTTATCAGGCTCTCCCAAGACAAAAATGCCATTTCTATCCTGTGGAGTCTGCTCGCTACATCTGCTAAGGTGTTTTCTTTATACTGGTCTTGTTTGAACTCTCTTTCTGAGGAAGAAAAGGTCTAGGGCTCTGCTTGGTCTGGATTTTAAGGAGCTGGAGCTAGAGCTAGTTTTGAGCGAAGAGGCAGAGTGCCAAGGAGATAATTTAAAGAGCTTATCTAAACCAAAGGTCTGTGTAAAATGGTGAGAACTTGGTCAATAGCTAGAGAAGATGTTGATATAAGCTCCCATCACTAGCCTAATCTAACTAGTCTCCCAGGCTCTGACCCACCTCCAATTCATTTTCCATTCTGCAGGCAGAGGAGACTTCCCAGATGCAAATCTACTCAGGTTAATCCATGTTTTAAATTATTTAATGCCCTCCCACACTCTGCGGGAGAGAGCTCAGATACCTGAAGGAGGCCTGTAAGGCCCTCAGTGGTCTGGACTCTGCTTTCTTTCCTCCACTCTTCTCTTGTCTGGAGCTATTACACAAGTTGTTTCCTATCCATAGGACAGCTCTATCTCTGCCTCTCCTTTGTCTGCCTTCTCATCCTTCAGACCTCCGTTTACACATAACCTTTTCTGGTGAGCTTCCCTTCCTAAAGCAGCCTAAACTTCACTTAATCATAGTACTTCCCCCAAAGGAGAAGTGCCCAGTTATATGCCTGTCTCTCCTACTAGACTTAGGATCCACAAGGCAGGGACCATGTCTGTCTTAATTTTCATTATATGCCCAGTATATAGCACAGGGCCTATACACTGGGTTATGAGGAAGGGAGGAAAGAAATGATCCACAACATAAAGGGAGCCTGTTCCTGAGAATGGGGGGAGGATGGAATTTAAAGGGATTCCCTGAAGCTCTGCAGGTTTAAAGCGGGATGCCTGTAGCTTTAGCCACAGAAGACAAGGAACAAGATCTAGGCTGAGAACTACAGTTCTCAAGGGAAGGAAGCAGCAGGATCTGAAGATGTGGAATAACATTTGGCACTAAGAGAGAGGCTCAGGATGTGGGGAGGGAGAAAGGAAAAAGAAGAAACTGTATTTGTTGATTTGTAAATAAAACCAAAGAAGGGCCAAATCCTGGCTCCAGTAAGGTAACCTTGGACAACTCATTTAGCTTCTTTCAATGAGAAGCTTGAATTAGATAAGTGATTTTCTTTCTTTCTTTCTTTTTTTTTTTTTGTGGTACACGGGCCTCTCACTGTTGTGGCCTCTCCCATTGCAGAGCACAGGCTCCGGACGTGCAGGCTCAGTGGCCACGGCTCACGGGCCCAGCCGCCCCGCGGCATGTGGGATCTTCCTGGACCAGGTCACGAACCCGCGTCCCCTGCATCGGCAGGCGGACTCTCAACTACTGCGCCACCAGGGAAGCCCTAGATAAGTGATTTTCAAACTAAGTTCTCAGGAACCCTAGGTTTCTGCAGCAGCCCCTCAGGGTCTATTGCAAGGAAGAGAGAAGTTTCACCAGTAGATGTGGTCCCAACTTTAACCAAACAAAAAAAATGTTTTGCATACACTGGAGTTCTACTTAAAGCCCATTTGAAAAAAAAGGTGTTTCTACTAAAACTAAAGTTTGAATAGCTGTGGCCTGGATGAATGTTCTGATACCTCCCAGACTTAACAGTCCTGGATCCATACATGACAGAGGGGACCCAACTGGACACTGCATTTTACTTTGTACAAATGCCCCTTGATTGTGTTCACAGCATAGCTATAGCATTTCCTAGAGCTTGCTCTCACTGCCTGAGCAGAAAGACAGGAAAGGTAAGTAAACTAAAGTCCAGGTTCACTACAAGCCCGAGGCAATGATAAAATGCACTTTTAAATTTCATGTGGTGAAACAGAAGCACAAAGAAACATTTTTTTTTTCCTAAACAAAGTTTTGTATACCTATGACCTCAGATTCACTGTATAGGTGTCTTGAGTCAGACCCAAGGATGTTATAGGTCAGAAATACAGAATATTGAAACCAGAGTCCATTAAAAGAAAAAAAAAAAAAAAAAGGCAATCCAATTCCAATCAAGAAAGAACAATGCAAAAGTTTATCTATTCAGTCTACCTGATACCTAATTACCATTCAAATATAGTACCTACTTGTCTCAACAAGGTATTCTGAATGTGCTACAGAATAAAGCAAAGTTACTGTCATTACATACTTTAAAGACTATCTCTATCTGAAGGTTACAGACAGGAAATGGCACAGATGGGGAGGGAGATGGGAATCTTATAAAACAAGATCTTCAAAGCCCTGGAATAAGATGGAGATCCCTTTTCTGTGCTGTTCCTTGGCTGGTCATATTTCACGGGGCATTAAAAGGCCACAAATGTCACTCTACTTCAGTTCTGAGAACAGACAAACAACAATAATGTGATCTTACCTGGGTCCTTCCTCGTCGCCCTGAAAGAAAGAGAAAGAAACAGCATAAGAAACCAGGATCAGTAGAGACTGATTTAGATTTCTTTCTTTTCCCTCTTCCCTCCCAACCTGAAAGCAAGGCTTGTACATTTATTGTAACAGCGACAAGCCAGTAGACATCTAAGGGCTAAGACAAGGGCTAATATAACCCAATGTTCAAACCGCCCAGCAGAGATGAACTAATAATTTGCCCTTGTAAGCAGAGAAGTGAATGCATAGACCTAGGAGGCCTAAATAATAGCCTTGCCTTTTTATTTGTATGGCTGGCAGTATTTAGTTCTGAGCAAACTGACAGCCCAAAATAGCAGCAGGTCTTAAGCAAAAGCTGACCAGCTCCAAAAGCATCAAGCTGTTTCCCTAAAAGACTCACCTCTGCCTTGGCCTAGCATTTTTTTTCTCCAAACAAGAACGCAGAAAAACTCTAATGTAGAGCACACTGCGGTGCAAAAGGCTCCGAACTGGGACTCAGGAAATTGGAATGCTACTCCAAGCTCCATTATTTATTAGCTATGTGCTCTCGGGCAAGCTGATTAATTAATTAATCTGGACCTTGGTCTTCTCCTTTGTAAAAGGACAGTTCTGACATTTGATGATCCACATCATTCTTCAGCCAAACAATGACTTTTTTCTTTTTCTCATTCACTCTTTACAAAAACAATGTGTGAGGGCAATTTTGCCAGGTACTGTATTCTGTGAGCCTGACTTTATCAGTGATCACAGCAGATTTCTTTGAGCCTCTTTTTGGGACCAAACCAGATTCTTCAAATGACACTCAAGCCTTTTACAAGGGACCTCACTCATCCTTTTGGTGACAGAGTATCTTTTACATCCTCCTCTTTAGTCATTCAGGATTGGTTTCAATAGACTGTATCTCCTAGTTGGAGATAACTCCCCAGACTTATTTGATTGATGGATGGACTGATTGGATGATTCTATAGGTAAGGTATAAAGGAGAATGAGCTCTGGAGTCAGACACTGGATTCAAATCTTCACTCCATTACTGCTTGCTGTGTTACCCTGGTCAAATTATTTTGCCTCTCTTAACTACAGTTTTCTAATTTGTAAAATAGGGGTAAAAACTGTCCTGTCCCTATAACACAGGATGAGTATGAGGATTAAGTGAAATAATGTATACAAATGTCAAGCACAGTGCCTAAGATACAGAATGCACTTAATAAATGTTATTATCAATATCACTAACAATTCAGTATGATTCATTAAGAAGCTATTACATGCGGGTGCTGAGGGTAAAAGATAAAAAACCCATAATGATCTATCCTTCTAGGAGCTCCCATTCCGGAGCAGGGGAAACAGACAGAAAATGAACTATGACTAAATGTCTTAAGGGTGCTATCAAAGACATAAACTGAATGCTGAGGAAGTGATAAACACTGCCTCTCCTGGAGAAGGGGGGAGAAGGCTTTACAGAGAAGGTGACATATATACTGTCACCTGAGGGATAAGCAGGATTTTCCCAGGCCGACAACAGAAGATAAATGGGAAGAGCACTGGAGTAGCAAGAGCAAAGGCACAGCAGTTTTAAAAAATGTAGGTTTAAGGAATTTTGAGTTCTGTGAAACTAGAGTATGGGGATGTATACGTGTGTGTCTTGGGCAGGGGATGTGGAGGTGGCAGTGGTGTGGGGCTGAGGGGCTGGGAATGCAACAGAGGTAAAGGGAGATTGCCAGGGCACAGGCCTATAAAGGACCCTGGCAGCCAAGAAGGTGATTTGTAACATTATATTCAGTACACCGGAGGTTGGATAAAAAAGGCATTTTTAGCAGACTGTTAAGAATTTGCAGTATTGGTAAGGGCGCTAATGAAAGAGAAGTGGGGCAAGTGGTGGAAGGAGGGGACATAAACCTCTGCAGTTTACTTGACTGGCATGTCTCATGGGAACTATAATCTAGTGAGAAAAATTCATATAATTTAAATTTAATATGAGTTACGTTAACTATCAAGACATAATTAAACCTCAACACAATTTTTAAATTACCTTTGGATTTTAAAACATAATTATCTAGGAGAACTGTATGGAAAAAAGTATCCGAACCTTCTTCCATGATTTACAGCAAGTCCTCACAATCACATATCTTGGTACAATGGTTAAGAGACAGGCTTTCTGAGTTAGAGAAACATGGCTTCAAATTCTGGTTCGTCAATTCCAACAGTGAAGCTTTTGGCAATTTACTTAACTTTCCCAAGGTTCAGTTTCCTCATCTACACATGGAAATCCTAATTCTTACCTCACAGGGTGGCTATATGGATTAAAATGAGTGAGAAAATATGTATAAAACATTACATAAGTATCTAGCATAAGTGTTCAACAAATGGTGGTCATTACTGTACTTCCCTGAAATGTTAATTAATAACATTTCTAGGGAGAGTGGGGAGAAACAGAGAAGATGGAATACAAGACTTTGTTTTACATTCATCCATTTCTGCTGCTTATAGGTAAGTGGTTATTTTCAAAAATAATAATCACTATCACAAAGCATGGGAAAAACCAGGGTGAGAGTTTCACTTGCAAAGAAATGAATGAAAGAATATACACACATATAATTACAAGGCAATTTTGAACAGGTCAGCAGACATTCAGAGGATTGCTAATCTTGCTTGTAAAAGGTGTGCCCATACTCTCCTCACTACCTGAAATGCACATCCCTATTCTGAGATCCTAGTTAATTCCCATCCATCCTTTAAGGTCAAGCCTCACTCGGAAAATTTTCCTGACAGATTGAGTGGAGTAACCCTACTCTGTCCTCCACATCTGTATAGGTCACATTTCTGGGCTAGTTCTTAAAGCAGAAAACTGACAATGACAGCACCATACAGTGTCTCCCTCTTTGGATTTCAGCTCCTTGAGAATAGAAACTGTATATTGTTCATCTCTTTATTCTCTACACCTAGCACAGCGCAAGGCATACAGTAAATAATTATTCAAGAGAGGAAAGAAGAGAGGGCAAGATATAAATAGGATTTAAGATTAATTTCTACCCCCATTACGAGTAAATTCTGATTTCAGAGAGTATTAGAACTGAAAGTCTGTTAAACAACAACTTCCATTTCAATGACTTGTTAGATTAAGCAATGCTCCCAAATCCCTCTGTAAAATATCCTGAGTGCTCTTGGCTGTTAGGTTACACTCTACCTAGTACAACCTTCCATTTCTACTTCCACCAATGAAAATGTATGCTCACCAAGAATCAAACAAGTTTGCTCCTAAGCCTGCTTATATCAATGGAACTTGTAATTATGATGACATGTTTCACTAAATAACAAAAAATGAGTGCAAGAGATAACTGTTGCTCCATGAGTTGTTGCTTCCATGAAAATTAAGTTGAATGCTTCCAAAGCAGTCAATAAAGATGAATTACTTAACAATTGCTGTCAATTTTGATGTAGGTGAGACACATGCAAAATATTAGAAAATATGAAGTATGAAAGTCTAACACCTCACACTGGTCAGAATGACCATCATTAAAAAGTCTACAAATAATAAATGCTGAAGAGGGTGTGGAGAAAAGGGAATCCTCCTACATTGTTGGTGGGGATATAAATTGGTACAGCCACTATGGAGGTTCCCTAAAAAACTAAAAATAGAGTTACTATATGATCCAACAAACCCACTCCTGGGCATACATCCAGAAAAGATGAAAATATTAATTCGAAAAGATATACGCATTCCAATGTTCACAGCAACACTATTTACAATAGCCAAGACATGGAAGCAACCTAAGTGTCCATCAACAGATAAATGGATATGGTACATATTTATACACACACACACACACACACACACACACAATGGAATATCACTCAGCCATAAAGAGAATGAAATAATGCCATTTGCAGCAAGATGGATGGACTTAAGAGATTATCATACTAAGTGAAGTAAGTCAGACAGAGAAAGCCAAATATCATATGGTATCATTTATATGTGGAACCTAAAAAGATGATACAAATGAACTTATTTACAAAACAGAAACGAACTCACAGACATAGAAAACAAACTTATGGTTACTAAAGGGGAAAGGGGTGGGGAGGGATAAATTAGGAGTTTGGGATTAACAGGTATACACTACTATATATAAAATAAACAAGGACTGACTGTAGAGCTCAGGGAACTATATTCAATACCTTGTAATAACCTGTAACGGAAAAGAATCTGAAAAAGAATATAACTGAACACTTCGCTATACATCTGAAACTACCACAACATTGTGAATCAACTATACTTCAATTTTTAAAATGGCATTTAAAAAGTCTAGGATTCTACATTCCACTTTCTTCAAATGTTATCCTCCTCACTTATAAAGAGACTGAAATTGGACCTTACATACGATAGAGAATGGGTATGGTTAATGCCAGAAATATGACACTCCACTCCAAACGGCAAACCCATATTCTCAAAGAAAAGACCCTGACTTGGAATCAAAGAAATATACAGATCTTTATTTCAAGTTTAAAATAAATGTTTAGGGTATTCCTGTATCATTTTTAATGGTTAAACTAACTTCTAAGATTATCTCACTGCAGCTCAGTACTCTTCTCTCAAAACTAGACAAAAGATGGAAATCCTCATGACATGCAAGTAAAAATAAAGACACATTTTTTAAATACTTGACTTTGGCAAAGAGTTTTGTAAAAGATATAACTAAATTCAGGCAAAAAAATGAGAGATTTTAAAAACTGGTGATAGGGACTTCCCTGGTGGCGCAGTGGTTGAGAATCCGCCTGCCAATGCAGGGGACAGCGGTTCAAGCCCTGGTCCGGGAAGATCCCACATGCCGCAGAGAAACTAAGCCCGTGTGCCACAACGATTGAGCCTGCGTGCCACAACTACTGAAGCCTACAGCCCATGCTCCGTAACAAGAGAAGCCACCGCGATAAGACCACACACTGCAACCAAAGTAGCCCCAGCTCACGGCAACTAGAGAAAGCCTGCACACAGCAACGAACACCCAATACAGCCAAAAATAAAATTAAAAAATAAATAAAATTAAAAAAAAAAAAAAACTGGTGATAAACATACACACTGATATAATTGTTCTATGGACAGTTTATAAATATGCACAAGCCTAAAAAATGTACACACCTTTGACTCAATAATTACTTATGATTTATAAACTAAAACATTTACTACAATGTTATAAATGACAATAAGAAGTTGGAAATAACTTAAAATGAGGTATAAGTCAAATTTGTATCACTGGTTCAGGGTTCGAACATTATGTTTATGAAGGATTTCTAATAATATGAAGAAAACTGAAAATATGACATTAAGAAAAAAATGGCATGAGGATGAAGGTGTTAACTAACTTTACTGGGGTAATCATTTTGCAATATATACATGTATCAAATCATCACATTGTACACCTTAAACTTACATATGTTATATGTCAACAATATCTCAATAAAGCTGGGGAAGCACATACACACACACACACAATTAAAAAATAGAATAAATATAACACCCAATGATAACTATCAAGTTAGTGTGTTATATTTATTTTCTGCTGTGTCTAAGAGTTTTAAAAGTTTTATAATGATTAAAAAAGAAATAACTTTAGTTATTTGAAGAGGGGAAAGACCACATCTTATTGAAGAGAAGAAAGACCACAGGACATAGAACTGGTGTTGAAACTCTTCCCCTACCCTATATTTTACAAGATGACCAAAAAAGATTTATTTAAAACACATTTTAAAAAAATGTCACCATGAAACCTTGTAATCTTTGGACTCCTTCAACCAGAAACTCTGTGATTCTACTTGACCTAATCAAATTCATCTATTCTGAAGGTTTCTTAAAACAGATACACTGTGTTAATGTTCTGGTTTTAGAATAATCTTCATGAATCAAAGGCAAATAGCACTTGGGCAGGTGGGATATCTAGACACATTGTTTTTATCAGCTTTATTGAGGTATAATACCATAAAATTACCTGTTTTAAGTGTATATAAATAACTTTAAGTAAATTTAGAGTTATGCAACTATTATTATAAACTTGCTTAAAAACTATATGAAATATGAACTAAAAAAACACATATGAAATTATCTTTTTTTCCTTCTTAATTTCTTTAAAAGCATATGGCTTTAAGCTAAAATTATAACTGTCTTGCAGTGTTTATAACATATGTAGATTATATACATGTGACAACTATAACATAAAGGATATGGAAAGAGGGTCAGTTGGTCTATACAATTTCAAGCCATCTACATTTTATGTGAAGTGGTTCAATATTAATTTTAAGTAGGCTGAAAATTTAAGGATCTATATTATAATCCTTATGGAAACCACTAAAAAATAATGCAAAGTAACAGAGCTAAAAGGCCAATGGATATATAACAATGGAATTCAAATAAATGTTTCAAAAATCCAAAAGAAAGCAGGAAAAGACAATGAGAGGAACAAAAACAGAAGAACAAACAGAAAACAAATTGTAAAATGGAAGACCTAAATTTAACCATATTAAGAATAACATTAAATGTTAACGGACATTATACTTGAATTAAAAGGCAGAGATTATCAGAATGGATAAATGACTAAGACCCAGCTATAGGCTGTCCTGTCAGAGACATAATTTAACAATACAGACAGACTGAAAGCAAATGGATGGAAAGAGATAAACCACAAAAACAGTAGATTGGCTCTACTAACATTAGATAAAACTGTTATCAAGACAAAGAGTATTATCAGAGAAAAAGGGAATGTTCATAATGATTAAAGGGTTGGTTCATCAGGAAGATGTAACAATCATAAATATGTATTTGCTTAATGACAGAGCTTCAAAATATCTAAAGAAAAGTTGACAGAATTAAAGAAAGGAATAGATAATCCCTAATCATACTTGGAAATTAAACATCCCTCTCTCAGCAGTTGATAGAACTAGACATAAAAATCAGTAAAAACATATATCATCTGAACACCTGATTGATATTTAGTAGAACACTACCTCAAACTACAGAATACATATTCTTTTCAGGTGCACATATGCATTCACCAAGACCATATGTTGGGCCATAAAGCAAGTCTCAGTTAAGTGTTAGAAGATGGAAATCATTCAGAATAGGTTCTCTGATCACAACGGAACTAAATTAGAAATGAGTAACAATAAGATAATGTAGGAAAATCCCCAATATTTAGAAACTAAACAATATACTCCTAAATAATCAATGAGCAAAAAGAAGAAATCACATGGTAAATGAAAAAATATTTCAAATTGAACGATAATGAAAACACAACATAACCAACAAAGTTGTATGATTCAACTACAGCAGCAATTAGAGGGAAATGTACTGCTCTAAAAGTTTACATAAAAGAAGAAAGTAGTAAAATCCATGATCTATGAAGCTAGATAAAAAAACAAGGTAGGGCTTCCCTCGCGGTGCAGTGGTTATGCCAATGCAGGGGACACGGGTTCGAGCCCTGCTCCAGGAAGATCCCACATGCCGTGGAGCAACCAAGCCTGTACACCACAACTACTGAGCCCGTGCCCTAGAGCCCAAGTGCCACAACTACTGAAGCCTGCACACCTAGAGCCCATGCTCTGCAACAAGAGAAGCCACCCAATGAGAAGCCCGCACACCACAGTGAAGAGTAGCCCCCACTCACTGCAACTACAGAAAAGCCCATGCGCAGCAACAAAGACCCAACACAGCCAAAAAAAAAAAAAAAAAGGTACAGATGATAACAAGTTAATTCTTAAAAAAAAACAAAAACAAAAAAAGGTAAACTCAAAATAAGTAAAAAAAAAAAAAAGCAGATGTAAACAAAATAGAAAACAAAGAGTAAAATTAACAAATCCAAAAGTTAATTCTTTAAAAAGACCAATAAAATTAATAAAATACAAGTTAGGCTGATCAAGAAGAAAAGGGGGAAGATCACAAATTATCAGTAACGGAAATGAAAGATGGCTATAGACACATCAGAGGCTACAGACAGTTGAAAAATGATATGAAAATACTATAAACAACTTTATACTAGAAACTAAAACAACTTAGATGAAAATGACGAACTCCTTGAAAATTACAGCTAATACAAATTTTGAGAATTTTAAATCAATATAAAATGAAAAAATTTGACTAGTTCTATATTAAATAAACTGAATTGGTTATCAAAAACCTTCACATAAACTCCAGGACAGATGGTTTTGTTGGTAAATTCTATCAAATATTTAAGGAAGAAATAACATCCATCTTACATAAACTCTTACAGAAAACAGATGAGGAGGAAATACTTCTCAGCTTGTTTTCTGAGGCCAGCATAATCCTAATACCTGACAATCCTAAAGCCTGACAATTACATTATAAAAATACAAATTTACAAATGAATATCCCTCTTTGAACACAGACATAAAAATCTCTAACAAGATATTAATGAATTGAACCCAGATAATACATTAATGATCAAGTGGGAGTTTATCTCAGGAATGAAAGGTTGATTTAATATTGTAAAATTAACCAATGTAATCAACCATCACAACAGAATAATGGAGAAAACCCACTTACTCATTTCAATGGCTACAGAAGAAAATCTTACATATACCATGTTCATTTGAATTATTGTTCCCCATATCTAATGTGTCATTCCTCTCTGGCTACTCTGCTTTCAAGATTTTTTATTTGTCCTTAGTTTTTGGAAGTTTAACTTTGATGTGTCTGGGTATGGATTTCTTAGATTTCTCTCACTTGGGTTCACTCAGCTTCTTAAATCTCTAGGTTTATGTTTTTCAACCAAATTTTAGGAGTATTGAGCCATTATTTCTTGAATTTTTTTTAGCTCTATATTCCTTTTCCTCCCCTTACTGTACAAGTGACACGTATGTTAGATCTTTCTTTATTGTCCCATAGGTCCCTGAGACTCAATTCAATTATTTTTCAATCTTTTTTCTTGGTTGTTCAGATTGGATGTCTATTGATCTGTCTTCAAATTCACTGATTCTTTCCTCTGTCATTTCCAATTTGCCATTGAGTCAGTCCAGTGAAATTTTTATGTCAGTCACTATTTTGCAGTTCTAAAATTTCATTTGGTCTTTCTTTATAATCTTCTATTTCTTTGCTGATTTTTAAATTTTTTCATTTGTTTCCAGTTTGTTATTGATTATTGAGAAATTTTTATAATAGTGACTTTAAAATCCTTGTCTGATAATTCCAAATACTATGTCACCCTATGTAGGTGTTGGCATCTACTGATTTTCCTTCTCATTAGAGTTGAGATTTCATTGGTTCTTGGTATGATGAGTAACTATGGACTGTATCCTGGACATTATAAGACCTGGTTCCTGTTTAAATCTTCTATTCTAGCAGGTAGTCAACCTATTTAGGTCAGAACACATGTCCTAGACCACTTTTGTGGCTTATGGTTCAAATGTCAATTGAGTTTATAAAGCTTTTGCAGTGCCATTCTGGTCACCTCCCTCAGGTGACAGTGCTCCAATGGAGACTCTGTAGTCTCCACTAGTGTTAGTTCAGGAGGAGGAAGGGCACAAACTCATCACTACACAGTAAAAGGGGATGGTATGAATCCACCCACTGACTCATTTGGGGAGGGGCTTTGCCTAGTTAATGCAGGGGTGGAAGGGAGGAGTTAAAGTTCCATCTACAGTCTCCATAGGGGTGGGCTGTTATTCCCTTCCTATTACTGTGGGGGAGGGGTATAAGTCAGAGTCCCACCTTCAGGCTCCATGGGAGGTGGGCACCATTCACTTCTAAGAGGGGCAGGTAGAAGTTAGACTTTTACCTGAAGGCTCCATGGAGAATAAAGTGACACCTCATTGCTATAGGCAAGGGTATAAAATAGACTCCATTACTGTGGTGCCACTTGGGGCTGGGAAGGGATTCACTGCCAGAATATGCAGGTATTATTAAAAGGTTTCTCTTCAGCTGAACTGCCCTTTTCCCAGTCCTTTGGCTAGAGAGCAGGTTTTTCTTGGAGATGTTCTTTTTGCCTATGCTCATTAGCATTTCCAGTTTGCAGGGCACCCAGGCCAGGATATACAGGAAGCAAGAAACCGCCCCCCCCCCCCCCCGCCCCAGGGTACTCATTGCTGTGTGGCTCCTCATATCCCAAGGTCCCTGGTCAGTCTGCCATCTTTCCTCCACTTTTGAGAGTCTTCTGGTAGGTGACTTAGTATTTTGTCCAGAAATTTTTACTGTGATTAATGGAAAGAGTAAAATGAAATGCATTTACTCCATCTTGTTCAGAACCAGAAGATGCAATTTGTTTTCAAATGCAAAGATAAGATGTATTGAGGAGTAGAAGGTTGGAAAGATGGCTATATATATAAAATGAATCAGTATAGTAAACTGTTAGTGGCAGAATCTTGGTGCAGGTATATGGGTGTAATCTGTAAAAACTCCTTTCAACTTTGCTGTACATTTGAAAATTTTCACAATAAAATCGTGGGGGGGGATCTTTTGATTAAATTAAAAATACAGGTAATTTTTAAAAATCTATACCATGCACAGAGAAGAAAAGAATTCTGTTGAGTGAAAGAGAGGTACTGGAAATTTGCTCTGATCACTAAGTTAACAGATTAGCTGGAACGAGAGGCTATTAGATAACAACAGCTCTGGGTAAAAGCTCTAGCCAGATGTATGCTACTTCTCATTGTTAATAGCTTATTTTGTCCATCGCCTGGTACTTAGTCCTTGTCATCTTTATATCCCTGAGAGTAATTCCATCAGAGTTAACAAGGATAGTGCAGCTGTGTCACTGAAGTACTTAAAGGACAGTTAATGTTGGGGAAGGACTAAATCCGTTATTTGAAATGAAAATAAAAGAGAGGGAGATGTCTTTAAAAACGAAATCTTTATTTTTGAAAAAACAACCTAATCAACACACAGAATAAATGTGGAAGGTCCAATCTGAGGGGAGTTGGGGACAGAGTTATGCCAATGATCCCTTGAGTTAAGGTCGAACTTTTTAAGACACAAAATCTACTCCAATATTAAATAAAAAATTTTTAATAAATTAATTAATTTTTAAAAAAGACACAAAGTGCCCACCTCCAGAGTAGAAGGTCTTAGGAATGCAAGGCTGTCTAGGGCACTGATTATCCTTATTCTTCCCACAGATATAAACGGGATGTTTGATATACAGCATATAGTAGGGAAAAAGCACAGGCATGGGAACAGGATGGACTGAATCCTGTCTCTCTTTTCTGCTAACTAAATGACACTGAGTCAATGACTGCAGTTCTCAGCATCTCAATAGCCCATCTGTAAAATGGAGACAATGAATGCTGAAATAAGGATTAAATGAAATGATAAATATAACATGCTCTCTTGCCTATCTAGAAACTTATTTAGGCACACACTTTGTTAATTCTGAGGAGGATGAAATAAAAAGAACAAGAGCTATTCTATTCCTTTCACACAGTGATGAAAATTAATCAAGAACCTTGGATGAGTGAAGCAGATAACTGTCCAATGGTCTCTTACATTTCCTGTCAGGACAGTAAAGACAGTACCCGCCTCCTGGCTCTTCTGCTGACTGGTTTATTCTGTGGCTAGGCTTTCCTGGGCCAAGGCAAAACTGTTAGTTAAGGCTGAGAATGACATTGAGTCAGCAGCTGTCCTAGAAACTTCACAGGACTCTCCTACGTTTCCTTCTAGAAGGGCCTACCCTAAACCTATCTGGTATAAGCTTGACCAGAATTTTCAACATAATGGTATGAAACCTCATAAACAATAGCTTCTCCCCAGTGGCTGAAATATAAGTTTTATATTTTTTAAAAATGGCCACCTTAAATTTTCTTTTTTTATTAATATTCTAAATGCCTGAATATGTTGTTTGGTAAAATATCTAACATTCTTTTATTCCTATTACAAAATAACAATGAATGTAATGACTAAAACAGTGATTCAACATTTATCTTGTGTCTTTCATTCATACTTTTTTTGATCCTCACAATGCTCTAGCCCACATGCCTCTCTTAATCTAACAGTCATGCCCCCAATTTATGCAGTTAGCTCCATATAAAAGCCAGCCTGAGGCACCTTTTTACTATTCACAGAATCAGTCCAAAATCTTTTATTTTGGCCTGCTTTATGCTCCACTTCCTGACTTACTCCCACTCAGCCCATATTTATAGGCTCATTTCACAACTTGGGATCTGTCAATTGCCCTCTTCTCCGGCTGTGATTTCTGGCTTCCCTTATTAACTGTGAATAGTATTTGCCCCACTGACTATACTCCTTTAAGTCATGGTGTACAAATATTCTGCTAGGCCTAGTTGCTGAGCACAGGCCCTAGCAGCCAATACTTCCAAACTGGTTTACACACCAATCTAAACACTTACGTACTATCTAAGCTTTCAATCTATTCATGTTTAGGGACCAAATGGGGAAATTTCCAGAATTAACAAACATGGCAGTCAGTTTCTGCCTATTTCTTGTGCTAATTATTATAGGAATTCTCCTTTACCTCTGCCTTTGGCTCAGCTGATTCATTAGAGGTATCAAGTTGTTCCTTGGCTTGGGCCATCTGAGTCATCAACCTATCCATATGGGACTGGATGTCTGCCAGTATCTCAGTCACATGAGCTGTGGCCATTGCTTCCTGGATGTCCACTAAATGAAGGGCCTTCTGCTCCTCATCAGCAATCACTTTTTGAACTTTCTTAAATTCCTGCTGTATAAACACCTTCATCTGGTCCCGGGTTACCTGTAGAAAACAGACAATTAAGAATAAGTTGGACACACAAAGAAATGGAAGAGTAGAGCTATTATTGTAAGTGCTAGGCAGTCCTGACCAAAACACAAACAAACCATGGGTCCTAAGGGACCCTGAAGTTTTGGGAATATCCTCTGAACAATGCTCCTCTAATATCGTTGATGAATTTCCCACTAATCTTTCTTACCTTTTTCATTCTTTAGGAAGTAATTCCTTATCTGTCCTTTTTACTTTTTCCTTTATTTATTTTTTGAATTTTATTTATTTTTTTTATACAGCAGGTTCTTATTAGTCATCAGTTTTATCCACATCAGTGTATACATGTCAATCCCAATCTCCCAATTCATCAAACCATGACCACCACCACCCCACGGCTCTCCCCCACCTTGGTGTCCATAAGTTTGTTCTCTACATCTGTGTCTCTATTTCTGCCCTGCAAACCAGTTCATCTGTACCATTTTTCTAGGTTCCACATATATGCGTTAATACACTATATTTGTTTTTCTCGTTCTGACTTATTTCACTCTGTATGACAGTCTCTAGACCCATCCACGTCTCAACAAATGACCCAGTTTCGTTCCTTTTTATGGCTAAGTAATATTCCATTGTATATATGTACCACTTCTTCTTTATCCATTCATCTGTCGGTGGGCATTTAGGTTGCTTCCATGACCTGGCTATTGTAAAGAGTGCTGCAATGAACACTGGGGTGCCTGTGTCTTTTTGAATTATGGTTTTCTCTGGGTATATGCCCAGTAATGGGATTGCTGGATCATATGGTAATTCTATGTTTAGTTTTTTAAGGAACCTCCATACTGTTCTCCATAGTGGCTCTATCAATTTACATTCCCACCAACAGTGCAAGAGGGTTCCCTTTACTCCACACCCTCTCCAGCATTTGTTGTTTGTAGATTTTCTGATGATGCCCATTCTAACTGGTGTGAGGTGATACCTCATTGTAGTTCTGATTTGCATTTCTCTAATAATTAGTGATATTGAGCAGCTTTTCATGTGTTTCTTGGCCATCTGTATGTCTTGTTTGGAGAAATGTATATTTATGTCTACTGCCCATTTTTGCATTGGCTTGTTTGTTTTTTTTAATATTGAGCTGCATGAGCTGTTTATATATTTTGGAGATTAATCCTTTGTCTGTTGATTCGTTTGCAAATATTTTTTCTCATTCTGAGGGGTGTCTTTTCGTCTTCTTTATGGTTTCCTTTGCTGGACAAAAGATTTGAAGTTTCACTAGGTCCCATTTGTTTATTTTAGGATTTATTTCCATTACTCTAGGAGGTGGATCAAAAAAGATCTTGCTGTGATTTATGTCAAAGAGTCTTCTTCCGATGTCTTCCTCTAAGAGTTTTATAGTGTCCAGTCTTACATTTAGGTCTCTAATCCATTTTGAGTTTATTTTTGGGTATGGTGTTAGGGAGTGTTCTAATTTCATTCTTTTACATCCAGTTTTCCCAGCACCACTTAATGAAGAGACTGTCTTTTCTCCATTGTATATCCTTGCCTCCTTTGTCATAGATTAGTTGATCATAGGTGCATGGGTTCACCTCTGGGCTTTCTGTCTTGTTCCATTGATCTATGTTTCTGTTTTTGTGCCAGTACCATATTGTCTTGATTACTGTAACTTTATAGTATAGTCTGAAGTCAGGGAGTCTGATTCCTCCAGCTCCATTTTTTTTCCCTCAAGACTGCTTTGGCTATTCGGGGTCTCTTGTGTCTCCATATAAATTTTAACATTTTTTGTTCTAGTTCCGTAAAAAAATGCCATTGGTAATTTGATAGGGATTGCATTGAATCTGTAGATTGCTTTGGGTAGTATAGTCATTCTCACAATATTGATTCTTCCAATCCAAGAACATGGTATATCTCTCCATCTGTTGGTATCATCTTTAATTTCTTTCATCAGGTTTTTTGTCTCTCTAGGTAGGTTTATTCCTAGGTATTTTACTCTTTTTGTTGCAATGGTAAATGGGAGTGTTTCCTTAATTTCTCTTTCAGATTTTTCATCATTAGTGTATAGGAATGCAAGAGATTTCTGTACATTAATTTTGTATCCTGTAACTTTACCAAATTCACTGATTAGCTCTAGTAGTTTTCTGGTGGCATCTTTAGGATTCTCTATATATAGTATCATTTCATCTGCAAACAGTGACAGTTTTACTTCTTCTTTTCTAATTTGTATTCCTTTTATTTCTTTTTCTTCTCTGCCGTGGCTAGGACTTCCAAAAATATGTTGAATAATAACAGTGAGAGTGGACATCCTTGTCTTGTTCCTGATCTTCGAGGAAATGTTTTCAGTTTTTCACCATTGAGTATGATGTTTGCTGTGGGTTTGTCGTAAATGGTCTTTATTATGTTGACATAGGTTCCTTCTATGCCCACTTTCTGGAGAGTTTTTATCATAAATGAGTGTCGAACTTTGTCAAAAGCTTTTTGTGCATCTATTGAGATGGTCATATGGTTTTTCTTCTTCAATTTGTTAATATTGTGTATCACATTGATTGATATGCATATATTGAAGAATCCTTGCATCCCTGGGATAAATCCCACTTGATCATGGTGTATGATCCTTTTAATGTGTTGCTGGATTCTGTTTGCTAGTATTTTGTTGAGGATTTTTGCATCTATATTCGTCAGTGATATTGGTCTGTAATTTTCTTTTTTTGTAGTATCTTTGTCTGGTTTTCGTATCAGGGTGATGGTGGCCTCATAGAATGAGTTTGGGAGTGTTCCTTCCTCTGCAAATTTTTGGAAGAGTTTGAGAAGGATGGCTGTTAGCTCTTCTCTAAATGTTTGATAGAATTCACCTGTGAAGCCATTTGGTTCTGGACTTTTGTTTGTTGTAAGATTTTTAATCACAGTTTCAATTTCATTACTTGTGACTGGTCTGTTCATATTTTCTATTTCTTCCTGGTTCAGTCTTGGAAGGTTATACCTTTCTACGGTTGTCCATTTTATTGGCATAGAGTTGCCTGTAGTAGGCATGCTTAGGATGCTTTGTATTTCCACAGTGTCTGCTGTAACTTCTCCTTTTTCATTTCTAATTTTATTGATTTGAGTCCTCTCCCTCTTTTTCTTGATGAGTCTCGCTAATGGTTTATCAATTTTGTTTATCTTCTCAAAGAACCAGCTTTTAGTTTTATCCATCTTTGCTACTGTTTTCTTTGTTTCTATTTCATTTATTTCTGCTCTGATATTTATGATTTCTTTCCTCTGCTAACCTTTGGTTTTGCTTGTCCTTCTTTCTCTAGTTCCTTTAGGTGTAACAGATTGTTTATTTTTCTTGTTTCTTGAGGTAGGCTTGTATAGCTACAAATTTCCCTCTTAGAACTGCTTTTGCTGCACCCCATAGGTTTTGGATCATCGTGTTTTCATTGTCATTTGTGTCTAGGTATTTTTTGATTTCCTCTTTGATTTCCTCAGTGATCTGTTGGTTACTTAGTAACATACTGTTTAGCCTCCATGTGTTTGTGTTTTTTATGTTGTTTTCCCTGTAATTCATTTCTAATCTTGTAGCGTTGTGGTCAGAAAAAATGCTTGATATAATTTTAATTTTCTTAAATTTACTGAGGCTTGATTTGTGACCCAGGATGTGATCTATCCTGGAGAATGTTCCGTGTACACTTGAGAAGAAAGTATAATCTGCTGTTTTAGGATGGAATGTCCTATGAATATCAATTAAATCTGTCTGGTCTATTGTGTCATTTAAAGCTTCTGTTTCCTTATTTATTTTCATTTTGGATGATCTGTCCATTGGTGTAAGTGAGGTGTTAAAGTCCCACAGTACTATTGTGTTACTGTCGATTTCCTCTTTTATAGCTGTTAGCAGTTGCCTTATGTATTGAGGTGCTCCTATGTTGGGTGCATATATAGTCATAATTCTTATGTCTTCTTCTTGGATTGATCCCTTGATCATTATGCAGTGTCCTTCCTTGTCTCTTGTAACATTCTTTATTTTAAAGTCGATTTTATCTGGTATGAGTATTGCTACTCCAGCTTTCTTTTGATTTCCGTTGGCACGGAATATCTTTTTCCATCCCTTCACTTTCAGTCTGAATGTGTCCGTAGGTCTGAAGTGGGTCTCTTGTAGACAGCATATACATGGGTCTTGTTTTTATATCCATTCAGCAAGCCTGTGTCTTTTGGTTGGAGCATTTAATCCATTCACATTTAAGGTAATTATCGATATGTATGTTCCTATTACCATTTTCTTAATTGTTTTGGGGTTTTTTTTGTAGGTCTTTTTCTTCTCTTGTGCATCCCACTTAGATAAGTTCCTTTAGCATTTGTTGTAGAGCTGGTTTGGTGGTGAATTCTCTTAGCTTTTGCTTGTCTGTAAAGCTTTTGATTTCTTCATCGAATCTGAATGAGATCCTTGCCAGGTAGAGTAATCTTGGTTGTAGGTTCTTCCCTTTCATCACTTTAAGTATATCATGCCGTCACTCCCTTCTGGCTTGTAGAGTTTCTGCTGAGAAATCAGCTGTTAACCTTATGGGAGTTCCCTTGTATGTTATTTGTCATTTTTCCCTTGCTGCTTTTAATAATTTTTCTTTGTCTTTAATTTTTGCTGATTTGATTACTATGTGTCCCAGAGTGTTTCTCCTTGGGTTTATCCTGCCTGGGACTCTCTGTGCTTCCTGGACTGGGGTGGCTTATTTCCATTCCCATGTTAGGGAAGTTTTCCACTATAATCTCTTCAAATATTTTCTCGGGTCCTTTCTGTCTCTCTTCTCCTTCTGGGACCCCTATAATGCGAATGTTGTTGTGTTTAATGTTGTCCTAGAGGTCTCTTAGGCTGTCTTCATTTCTTTTCATTCTTTTTTCTTTATTCTGTTCCACAGCAGTGAATTCCACCATTCTGTCTTCCAGGTCACTTATCCGTTCTGCCTCAGTCATTCTGCTATTGATTCCTTCTAGTGTCGTTTTCATTTCAGTTATTGCATTGTTCATCTCTGTTTGTTTGTTCTTTAATTCTTCTAGGTCTTTGTTAAACATTTCTTGCATCTTCTCGATCTTTGCCTCCATTCTTTTTCTGAGGTCCTGGATCATATTCACTATCATTACTCTGAATTCTTTTTCTGGAAGATTGCCTATCTCCACTTCATTTAGTTGTTTTTCTGGGGTTTTATCTTGTTCCTTTATCTGGTACGTAGCCCTCTGCCTTTTCATCTTGTCTATCTTTCTGTGAATGTGGTTTTTGTTCCACAGGCTGCAGGATTGTAGTTCTTCTTGTTTCTGCTGTCTGCCCTCTGGTGGATGAGGCTATCTAAGAGGCTTATGCAAGTTTCCTGATGGGAGCGACTGGTGGTGGGTAGAGCTGACTGTTGCTCTGGTGGGCAGAGCTCAGTAAAACTTTAATCCAATTGACTGCTGATGGGTGGGGCTGGGTTCCCTCCCTGTTGGTTGTTTGGCCTGAGGCAACTGAACACTGAAGCCTACTGGGGCTCTTTGGTGGGGCTAATGGCAGACTCTGGGAGGGCTCACGCCAAGGAGTACTTCCCAGAGTTTCTGCTGCCAGTGTACTTGTCCCCACGGTGAGACACAGCCACCCCCTGCCTCTGCTGGAGACCCTCCAACATTGGCAGTTAGGTCTGGTTCAGTGTAGCCTGGGGTCACTGCTCCTTCCCCTGGGTCCTGATGTGCACACTACTTTGTGTGTGCCCTGCAAGAGTGGAGTCTCTGTTTCCCCCAGTTTTGTCGAAGTCCTGCAATCAAATCCCAGTAGCCTTCAAAGTCTGATTCTCTAGGAATTCCTCCTCCCATTGCCAGAAACCCAGGTTGGAAAGCCTGACGTGGGGCTCAGAACCTTCACTCCAGTGGGTGGACTTCTGTGATATAAGTGTTCTCCAGTCTGTGAGTCACCCACCCAGCAGTTATGGGATTTGATTTTACTGTGATTGTGCCCCTTGTACCATCTCATTGTGGCTCCTCCTTTGTCTTTGGATGTGAGGTATCTTTTTTGGTGAGTTCCAGTGTCTTCCTGTCGATGACTGTCCAGCAACTAGCTGTGAATCTGGTGTTCCCACAAGAGAGAGTGAGAGCACGTCCTTCTACTCCACCATCTTGGTTCCAATCTCTCCTTTGTTTATGTTTATACCAGTAATATATGATTAATTTTTAAAAATTTAATAGATGAGTGTATATTAAAAAAAAAGAAAAAGAAATTCCTCTTCTCTCTCTATCCCAATACCTTTTTCCTTCTCAGGGGATAATTACTGTTAACAGTTTGATACATGTCCTTCCAGCCATTTTTCTATTTTAGTTATGTATCAATTCATATACAGGCATACCTTGGAGACACTGTGGGTTCTGTTCTAGACCACCACGGTAAAATGAATATTATAATAAAGAGGCACACAAGATTTTTGGTTTCTTAGTACATATAAAAGTTGTGTTTATACTATACTGTAGTCTATTGAGTATGCAATAGCATTATGTCTACAAAAATGTACATACCTTAAGTAAAAATACTTCCTTGCTAAAAAATGCTAACCATCATTTGAGCCTTCAGCGAGTCATAATCTTTTTGCAATGGTAACATCAAGATCACTGATCACAGATCAACATAACAAGTACAATAATAATGAAAAAGTTTGAAATACTACAAGAATTACCAAAATGTGACACAGGGACATGAAGTGAGCAAATGCTATTAGAAAAATAGCACTGCTCGATGTAGGGTTGCTATAAACCTTCAATTAGTAAGACACACAGTATCTGCAAGGCACAATAAAGTGAAGCACAGTAAAACAAAGTATACCTGTATGTGTACAGACAATTATGTTGTTTTTATGTAAATGGATCATGGTGAACATATGGTCTGTGTCTTGCTTTTCTACTTAAAATATGTTAGTACATACAGAGCAATTCATTCATTGTATTATTTTTAATGTCTGTATGATACAGGTATATACAGATATGGATATTTATATAGAGAGAGAAAAGGATAAATATATCCATTAAATATTTCCCTTCTTAATGGAAATACAGGATATTTCCAATTTTTTGCTTTTATGAACAATACAGCCATGAACATCATTGGCTATACCTCTTAATATCCATACATGAATTTCTTTAGAAACCTCTGGAGTCACTGAATTAATTTATATATATTCTAAAATTACTGACTGATACTGCCAAATTGCCCTCCAAAAAAGGATGCACCAATTACATTCCCAGAACAATGTGTGAAAGTAAGCATTTGCCTACACCTTTACTGATATTGGATATCATCAAGTCTTTAAATCTTTACTCTCTGATGGGTGAAAATATATTACTGTTTTATTTTGCAACAACTATGCAGAATAATTAAAATATGACTCTAGGCTGTATTTGGCTAGGGCATAAGGCAAACAAAATGAGAAACTACCAAAATAAGAACTTCTAAACTCCACATCTTGCCAATAACTACACTTAATGTTTCCTCATAACCATGTTTATTTTATGAGTACTTTTAAACAACTATGCATATTGAGAAGCTGAGGTAGGAAACAGGGAAGAGGCAGAACAGTAGACCAAAGGACAAAAGTCAATAGAGAATTTTAGAGCTAAAAGAGAAAGTGGCTGTCATCTAAGTGAACCCCTTTCTTTCACAGGTAAGGAAACAGACCCAGTTGCAATCTTTTAGGAGACACAAAGTTCTCCAACCTTCTTGCTCCCAGTCTGGTGCTCTGTTCACTATAACAGTCTGTCAGAAGAGAAGTCTAACTGGGAAAACCTAAAAAGGAGATTGAGAAAGAGAAAGACTAAAGGAGAGGGTAAGATGAGGCCATTTTTTATTAGCCTCTTAAAAATTGAAATAGGCTTGATACTTTAAGCATCTTTTGTAACACTGCCATAAAAACGTCAATTCAAAATAAGGCCTGTAGGACATGTACCCATTCACATATCAAGTGACTAAGTGACATAAGCCCTCATGAATTCATATACTCTTTGCAGGTACTCTCCCTGGTGCTAAAGAAAAGCGGGGGGGGAGTGTTAAATATTATTAATGCCCCGGCAAGTTCTTTATCAGATTGAGAACTGTGATTTGTGTTTATTTATATAATTCCTTTTTATTTTTAGTGTGTACATTTCAAGGCTGCTATGCTCTATGGTGATCATTTATCAGTGGACATGGATCTCTACCCTTGAAATAAATTTGGTCTTATAAGACCTAGGAACTTCTCTTAGAGACTATCCTAGGAAGTTTTAGCTAAGGCATGAACTTTTCTGAATTCCTAAGAAAAGCTCTTCCAAGTGACTAAAAATGGACTGCATAATAAAAACTGACTCACAACCTATTTTACTAGACATCACATACACATGTGGTTTGAAGTTAGGAAGTTGACATTACAGTCAGGAAAGGTGGGGACTACACTTCAGTAGGTGAATAAATCATGGTTTTTAAAAATTAAATTCGCTATTTTCCTTTACTTTCAACCTTTATTTTATGCAATTTATTTTTATACAGATCAGGCCACAAATGAGAATTGAAAGCAGAATAATTTACTCTATGCTGCCTTCTCATTCCAGTTCTCTACTAATCAACAGACAGGTATTTTCCAACCTAGCTCAAAATGGCAAGAACAAATTCTGGGTCAGGGCATTTATTTAAATCCAGAGCCCAAAGGAGAGACACCCTGGGGGATTAGGCAAGTGGTAGGTTGAGTACTCTGGAGAAAGGACTCCTACCAACGGCAGGAATGAAACAACTTACAAAACTCCCTTTCAGGTTTCATTTCACCTCATCATTAAAACTCCATCCTGCTATAAACTTCACAGTTCTCCAGGAGCAGCAGGCCCTTTGCATCAGCACCTGCTAGTTGGGAGCCACTGACATCATTTGACTAGGTTTCCTAGAACTTCTTCAGCCTCTATCCTGCAGCTCCCCAAAGGTGAGAGTGACAGTCCCATACTCTTGAGTATACCACACACGAGTTATGTCCACAGAGAAAATTCTTCATAAGCAGAGAAGAGAGAAGGCAGGATATATCACAGAATGATAAAACTGGTGATGTAAAAGATTCCTTTTTTAAAATAGGATCTACTGGTAACTGTCAAATCTTTTTAAAGCCACAGAACTTCCCTTGCCCCAAACAAAGTCTTAATGTAGAACCCCAAAGTATAATAGAACCAAAAGTAAAACCACTCCGGTTAAAAGAAGAATCTCCCCTTCCTCCCTGAAGTACTTCCTAGGGCACTGGTAGTGCTCTCCAGGAAAATCACACCTGAGGGACCTGGGTCCTCCACAGCAGGGGTCCCCAGACCCCCAGTTAGGAACCGGGTTGCAGAGCAGGAGATGAGCAGTGAGCAGGTGAGCAAGCAAAGCTTCATGTGTATTTACAGCCGCTCCCCATTGCTCACATTACCACCTGAGCCCCATCTCCTGTCAGATCAGCGGCGGCATTAGATTCTCATAGGAGCGCGAACCCTACTGTGAACTGCACACGCGAGGGGTCTAGGTTGTGCGCTCCTTATGAGAATCTAATGCCTGATGATCTGAGGTGGAGCTGAGGCGGTGATGCCAGCACTGGGGAGCGGCTGCAAATACAGTTTATCAGTAGCAGAGAGGTCTGACTGCACAGAGACCATAACAAATCAATTGCTTGCAGACTCATATCAAAACCCTATTGGTGGCAGGGAGGGAGACGCAAGAGGGAAGACATATGGGAACATATGTATATGTATAACTGATTCACTTTGTTATAAAGCAGAAACTAACACACCATTGTAAAGCAATTATACCCCAATAAAGATGTTAAAAAATAAATAAATAAATAAAAATAAAAAATATCAATCATGAATTTGAAAGGATTTTGAAAGTTAAAAAAAAAAAAACCCTATTGGTGAGTGGCAAGTGAAAACAAGCTCAGGGCTTCCACCGATTCTGCATCATGGTGAGTTGCGTAATTATTTCATTATATATTACAATGTAATAATAACAGAAATAAAGTACACAATAAATGTAATGTGCTTGAATCATCCTGAAACCACTCCCCCCTCACCAGTCCGTGGAAAAACTGTTTTCCACAAAACTGCTCCCTGGTGCCAAAAAGGTTGGGGACCGCTGCTCTACACAAACAAAACCGTAAAAAGAGTTTGTTCTCTTTGGTCAATTGATTGGTCCCTAAGTTGTTAAAACTTTAAAGCCCTAGGTTGTAAGCAAGTTGACATATCTTCATTATGGTTGCATTAGGTGAAAAGCAGATATTACTTAAATATAGCATTTTCTAAAATTACTTAAACACAGCATTGTAATTTGAAAAAATAAGCAGCTTATTTGTGAATCGTCAGAACTAACTAGTGAACATCTGATAGTTCTTACTAGAGCTGAGTCCAACTTTACAGGTTGGAAAAAAAAAGGTCCCAGAGAGGTACAGTAACAAAGTATGGTTTAGAAACCAACTTTCCTCTGGTCTAGTCAGTGTAGTTCCTGCTATAACACATTGCCTCTAATGATCCCTTTCTGCCTGCTTCAGGTTCTTCATATTTATTTCTTCTTAACTGAGATATTTCTTCAGTTAACAGGTTGCTTCTGTTGTTATCCCCACTAGGATGTTTGTTCCCCTGAAGTGAATCTTGGGATAAAGGATATACATTTGAAGAGCTAAGTCTCATTCCATGGTACTTTCTTTATGCTCTTATAGTTAATATTTCTAAGCTAGACCAGATCCAAGAGGCATGCAGACTGGCCCTTTATATTAACACACACATAATTAAACACATAAAACCTTGAATTAAGAGCTTGTACTTAAAAAACACCAGCATTTAATGTGTTTGACACAGGCTGGAAGCCATTACCTCCCAGCTAGCTGGCCTCTAGGAAACCAAGGTTTTATTTACATTTTTATTATAGGCAGATTATAAAAACAACAAGCATAATAGCTAGAAAGCATGATGGCTTAAGAGAGATTTGTTCCAGAAAAACATTGCTGGGATGAACTGAGAAAGATGGAACAGGGTCAGAAGCAGGAAGCTACACAAAGGAAAAGCATCTGAGTCTACAATGATTGAAGCTTTCAGAAATACTTGTTCTCTTAGCCAAATTTCCTGCAAGTAACTTTAAAGGAGCCCATTCCAAAAATGACTAAAAAACTTGTGAAGTGCATGAAATAGAGTGTGAAGATGCTAAATACCTCCCCAAAGGTGAAAAAGTCCATTTTTACTCCCCTTTTCCTCTTCTGAATGACTACTATTCAAAAAGAGTATAATAAAAAAGCAGAAAATGGAACATTTTCAATGCTGCAATCTGTCCTCACTCCCACAGCATGGCACCCTCTCAGCATGCCAGTGTCTATGGAAACTTCCAGGTAGGAAATCTCTAAGTTAAGCCTTCTGTATAGCCTGGGGTTTATTCTGGCATTTTACCTCGAGAGAGCTCCTTGCAAACCTCTGCCAGGCTCCAGTGAGGGCAGACAAGGGAAGAGCTTCATCAACAAGTAGGACAGAGTCCTTTTTCAGTGGATGGCTGGATCTCCCATTTTCCTGTGTCTTTTGTGTATGAGTGGAAGTGCCACTATTTGTGAATAAAACAACTGTCCACTCCTAAGGCTTGGAAAATTATCCAACAGGCTAGAAACACAGCAGATAAGACCTATGAAAAAAACAAAAACTGTGAACTACATTCTATTACCAACATTCTGAGGGATGGCAAACATTTTCCTGACAACGTGGTTAGAATCCTGGATTGCTTGGATTTTACAATGGGGTGTTGAGAAGGGTAGAGAAACGTTATTAAAACGAACATTTAATCTCTTGCCAAACCATTTTTCTCATCTTCATCAGCAGCCGCTAGACAAAAGCAGTCATTTGTATCTTCTTTACCTCCTTTCCTCATTTGGTTAAGAGTACCATGGGATCTCTACCTCAGTTATCACTTAGTTACTTCACGTATGCACTCAATGAAGTAATGTGATATTTACTGCTGCTGTATTATTATTTGTATTATAAAAGACTATAAGAAATATACCAAAATGTTGGAGAGTGGCTATCTCTGAGTGCTGGAATTAAGGGTACTTTTCTTTTTTTTACTTTTCAGTCCAAATTTTCTACAATAATGTGTAACACTTATCTTTTCTTGAAGAGTAATTTTTAAAAAGAAATATGGCTCAAAAAGAAGTTAAATCCTCAGTAAGATATTAGCGAATTGAATCCAACAATGTATAAAAGGAATTATATACCACGACTAAGTGGGATTTATCCTGGGTATGCAAGGCTGGTTCAACATTTGAGAACCAGTTCATATGATCTACCATCAACAGGCTAAAGAAGAAAAATCACATGATCACATCAGTAGATGCAAAAAAAGCTCCCGACAAAATCTAATGTCTATTTATGATAAAAACCATCAGCAAACTAGGAACAGAGAACTTTCTCAACTTCATAAAAAATATACAAAAAATCTACAGCTAACATACTTAATGGTGAGAAACTAGACTTCTCCTGCTAAGATCAAAAACAAGGTAAGTATGTTTCCTCTCACTACTCCTTTTCAAAAGACAAAGGAAATAAAAGGTTTACACGTTGAGAAGGTAGAAATAAAACAGCCTTTGTTCACAACTGACACGATCATCTATGTAGAAAATCCAAAAGAGTCATCAAAAAAAGCTCCTGGAACTAATAAGCAGCTATAACAAAGTTGCCAGATACAGAGCTAATATATAAAAGTCAATCACTTCCCTATATATACCATCAGTAAACAAATGGAATTTGAATTTTAAAACACAATACCATTTATATTAGTACCCCCAAAATGAAATACTTAGGTATAAATTGAACAAAATATGTACAAAGTGTATATGAGGAAAACTGAAAATGAAAGAAATCAAAGGAGAAATGAAAGAAATCAAAGGAGAAAAAAATGTAAAGACAGTCCATGTTCATAGACAGGAAGACTGAAAATTGTCAAGATGTCAGTTCTTCCCAACTTGATCTATGAATTCAATGCAGTCCCAATCAAAATCCCAGCAATTTTTTTATGGATATTAACAAACTGATTCTAAAGTTTACATGGAGAGGTAAAAGCCCCCTAATAGTCAATACAATACTGAAGAAAAAGAACAAAGTCAGAAGACTGACACTACTCAACTTAAAGACTTACTATAAAGCTACAGTAATCAAGACAGTGTGGTATTGCTGAAAGAACAAGCAAATATATCAGTGGAACAGAACAGAGCTCATAAATAGATCCACATAAATACAGTCAGCTGATATTGAACAAAGGAGCACAGGCAATACAAATGGAGAAAACACAGTCTTTTTAACAAATGATGCTGAAACAACTGGACGTCCACATGCAAAAAAAAAAAGGAAAGAATCTAGCCAGGGATCTTATATCTTTCACAAAAATTAATTCAAAATAATCATGGACCTAAATGTAAAATGCAAAACTATAAAACTCCTAGAAGATAACATAGATGACCTTGGGTATGGTGATGACTTTTTAGATACAATTCCAAAGGCACTATCCATGAAAGAAATAATTGATAAGCTGGACTTCATTAAAATTAAAAAACTTGTTCTCTGAGAATGACACTTAAGAGAATGAGAAGGCAAGACACAGACTGGAAGAAAACACACCTGATAAAGGACTGTTATCAACATATACAAAGAACTCTTAAAACTCAACAATAAGAAAACCCAATTAAAAAATGAGCCAATGACCTGAACAGACATCTCATCAAAGAAGATATAGAGGTGACAAATAAGCATTGGAAAGATTCTCAACATGATATGTCATTAGGGAAATGCAAATCAAAACAACACTGAGATACCACTACACGCCTATTAGAATGGCCCAAATGTGAACAATCACACCACCAAATGCTGATGAGGATGTAGAGCAGCTCTCATTCACTGCTGATGAGAATGCAAAATGGTGCAGCCACTTTGGAAAACAGTTTGGCAATTTCTTAGAAAACTACATACGCTTACCATGGGATCCAGCGATTACGCTCCTTGCTATTTACCCAAAGGAGCTGAACATTTAGGTCCACACAAAAACCTGCACATGGATGTTTACAGCTTTATTCACAATTGCCAAAACTTGGAAGCAACCAACATGTCTTTAAGTAGGTACATGGATGAATAAACTGTGATACATTCAGACAACGGAATATTATTCAGTGTAAAAAAAGAGCTATCAAGCCATGAAAAGACATGGAAGAACCTTAAATGCATATGACTAAATGAAAGAATTCAACCTGTATGATTCCAACTGTATGAAATTCTAGAAAAGGCTATGGAGACAGTAATAAGCTCAGTGGATGTCAGAGGTTTGGGGAGAGAGGATGAACAGGCAGAACACAGAGGATTCTTAGGGCAGTGAAAATATTCTGTATGATACTGTAGTGGTAGATAATATGTCACTGTGCATTTTTGCAAACCCACAGAATGTACACCACAAAGAGTGAACCCTAATGTAAACTATGGACTTTGGGTAATAATGATGCAGTTTCACTGACTGTAACAAATGCACCACTCTGGCGTGGGATACTGATGTTGGAGGCTGTATCTGTGGAGGCAGGGGGCATATGGGAATGCTATTTTTTGCTCAGTTTTTCTGAGAATCTAAAACTATTCTAAGAAATAAAGTCTATTTTTAAACGTTAGTACAATTAAAACAGAAAACGAAATAGCCACTGAAGTGGAGCCTAGAGAAAGTCTGGGGGTGGGCTGAGCATCCAAAGGGCCAGGCAGGACAATTCTTCGGCTTGAACCTTAGTCTCAAACATGTCAACATTTTATTCTTTGCCTTCCCAGTAAATACTAGACCTTTCCTTCCTAATCTGATTCCACTTTTCTACCACAAACCAAAGGTTTTTAAAAGTCCTTTTCAACTAAAGTTAAAATAATGGTTTCCACAACAACTAAGCACTTTTAGCATGTGCTGCTCCTGCCATTTGAACATTCCTCTATGGGACCCTCAGTCATCCTGGGGCTCCTCAGAAGAGCCAGGTTTAGTGTCTGGAAAAACTCTGAAAAATGTCTAACTGATCCATTGAGTGACAGGCTCATCAATGACAAACAGACATCATCACAATATACTGGAGAGACATGTGCTTCAAAACCTTGTATAAACACAGCAGCACCAACCCTCATGATACTGCTCTTATCACAAAGTAGGAGATGGAGTTAGGAGCAAGGTGGGGAGAAACAGATGGCATGCCTAACTTTTGCCTGGTTCCTGTCACTGGACATTCTCTTGCCTTTTAATCTGCGACAAAGATACAGTCTTATGAATAATAACGATGAAGATATTAAGAGCGACCACGTGCAGGCAGCATTCCAGGTGCCATCACAGACGTGTTTCTGATTTAATCCTCAGGCAGGCAATAATACTTTCATTTTATGGTAGGGGAACTGAAGCCCACAGTGGTAAAGTCACTGGCCCGGAATTACGCAGCAGGTAAGCTATGGAGCAAAGATTCACCTCAGGTCAGCCTTTTCCAGGTCAGGGCTCTGACAACCACTCTATCTAGTAACCTCCTCCTGAAAAGGAAACTGAGCCTCTGAGAACCATTATGAGACCACCAGAAAGCAACCTGGCACAGAAGAGAGCACTCGGAATGGGGAGTCAGAGGCCGTGGATGTTTTCAGAACCAACCAGCTGCGTGACTTTGGACAAGTCACTGAATCTCTCAGGGCCTCAGGTTCCTGAGCTATTAAAAATGAAAAGCTAAACTCAACCTTCCTTTTATCTCTAAAATGATATAGCTGCACAAATTTTATACTCTTGGAACTAATTCACTAATCCAGATTTTCCTCTAATCACACTTGTTGCTAAAACAAGAGGGGCATCAGGGGACTAGGAATCTGACCTAGAAGTTGTTAGGGTAACACAGTCAAAATAAGAAGTAAAGAAGAATGCAGAATAAGCCTTTTCCTATGGCAGTGCTGCCTCCCCTCCTACTTTTAACCACCAATCTTATTTAGAAAGTCACATAAAGCCTGCTGCCCGGTCTCCTCCAGCACTAAAGAGTCTACTAGTTACCAACTCCATTTGCTCTCACTACTGACCTGTCTGTTATCATTTAGCACTGCTGATACCCCTCAGTCTTTAATTTCTCTCCTCTCATGGTTTCTATGACCTTGGACTTCCCCGGCTTTCTGTTTATCAGCTTCATCCCTGCAATTTTACACACACTCTCCAGACAGCTGCGATTGAGAAACTCAGAGTTTTTCAACCTTGGCACTACTGACATTTGGGGTCAGTATTTCTCTGTTGTGGGGAAATGTCCTGTGCACTGTAAAATATGTAGCAGCATCCCTGGCCTCTATGTAGTAGAGACAGTAGCACTGCTCCCCAGCCCCAATTATGACAACCAGAAGAGTCTCCAGGCATTGTTAAATGCCCTCTGGGTACAAAACTGCTTTCTCTCTATAACCTCCTCCTTAGCAGTTTCATCCCATCTTTGCAATTCAACTACCATCTCCATGCAGATGGCTCCTAAGCCTGGGTTTTTTCTTGAGGTCTCTAGGCTCACCATTCCTTTTGATGTGTGTCTCCACCTGGATACTTTCCTATTACTTAAATCATCAAGCATCACACTGAATCCTCTCCCTCCTCCTCATGATTGTCACTGCTACCATTCTGGGCACTTACATATTAGGCACTATTCTAAGCACTTTACATGCGCTACTTCAATTAATCATCACAATGATACCATGAGGTAGCAATTATTATTATATCAATTTCATAGATGAAGAAACTGACGCACAGTGGGGATAAGAAACCTGCCCAAATTCACACACATAGTAGGTGGCAAAGGTGGAGTCTGAACCCACATAGTTTGACTACATAATCTGCCTTCTAACCACAACATTATTCTTTCATATCTTCCCTTCAAACCTTGTCCTGTTCCCCTCTCCCCCTTAACGATACCACAGTTTAGGCAATCACCCAGGCTCTAAACTCTGGAATCAAGTTTTATTTTCTCCACTAGATAATAGGTGCCTTGACTTAATATCTGGAGGAGAAATTAAAACATCTTTGCTTAAGGTCTGGCACATCATGGCGGTCAATACCTTCTGACTGTCAGAAGCCATCCCGCACCTGCCTCTCCACCACAGTCTGGCTGAAGAAGCCTCCCCCTTTACCTATGAACACCCCTTCTTGCACCCCTTTCCCACCACTCCCCACTAAATAACTATACCCATTCTCTACACTCATATGCTCCATTTAGGCTCCACCTGCCCCCCCGCAACCTAGACCCTTTAACCCAGCCCCACTCTCACTTGAACCACTAATCTGCCGAAACACAATTCTAAGACACAAAGAGCTTCTGAGTGATTTGAAGAAACTATTTAGGATTCTGATCCTACCTCCAACTTGTTCCAGGCCAGCTTTCTCTCCTTTCTCATCTCCACTTGGCCCTGAATCCTTGGCTTCCTAATCTTGACCTCAAATCCTACCTTTTGCCCTTCAGACTTAGTAACTATACGTGCTCTTCAAGCTCTCCTTCTTCGTGTTTAGACCTTAGATTTGCCTTATATAGTCTTTGGCTTGGCTTGTACCTTTGACTTTCAGAATCGCATTCCCTTGGACATGAACCCCATATTTCAGTCAGAACACTCCAGCCTTCCTCTATTTCTTGCCAGCACGCTTCTCCCTGAGGCTACAAATTTTGGTACTTGAGCCTAAGTACGCTGTTGTTCTTTATCAGCTTCATGCATATGACCCTGTAATACGCTTCTTCTGAACTTCCTCCCTTTCATGGTTTTCCCTCCTCGACACACAAACATAAATACACAGGTACACGCGCACACACATACACAGAGCATTAGAGGCTCAGGACTATGTTTCCTAGAGGCTGTGTACTTGAAAGGTCCTAGTAAACACCTGAATCTACTAATCAGCTGTGAAGTGGATAGCAACTGTGTGCCCCAGTCATCTGAGACACAGTCACAGCGGACTGACAAGTAGCCCCAGTGTGAGAGACGGAGATCCAACCACTATGGCTGTGTCATCATTGCCAAGCACTGTCTCCTCCCAGGACCACCTGTTCATGCTGTCAGCTGCTATGAATTTATTGCCATGACAACTTGATGTGTAACACAGCGTCATGGCACTGATCTGGAGGCACCAGAGAAGAGTTCAAGAGGGATGCTGGGCTCACTTTGAATGGGTACTATTGCTCGCTCTTAAGATGCTTCTCTCTGCCTGACCCCAGGGTGGCAATAAAGAAAGCAATTATAAACTTCTGAGCAACACTTTTCCTGAGTGAAAAGAAAAAAAATTCTGGGTGTCCCCTGTAGAAATGTGAAAGTAGAAGAACGGGTCCCCTGAGACACCCAGGGCCTACAACAAACAAGAATATGAGTGAGAGCTTCTATTCCACCTTCTTTTCTAGCTTTCTTTCTGCCTTAACCTGTGTATAAAATAGACAGCTTCTGCTTCAGAAGTTACTGTGTAGGAAGTGGGAAGTAGAAGGTGCCACTGAAAGCTTCAGGGGCAACTAAACAGAAATTATACTATTTTTAAACCTCTCAGACTTGAGTATACAAAGAAAGCCTATTTTATCCGCTGAAGATTAAAGCAATTACATTAAAACAAGACTCACCCCTCACCTCCATTTCAGTTCTCTAGCCACACACCTTTCCTGAAAAGCCACAGCTATCTGTATACTACAGAAACCACAAAACCAAAACAGCTGTCTGCCACCAAGAAGAGTCAGGAAAGGGCACTGAGATGTAGGTCTCATGTTTTCTGAGTCTTCTTTGCTACAGAGGGTCGGAATAGTAAAGCTGGTGGAGTCTGTGGTGACAGAGAAAGACTGCAGTACTGGCTCTGCTAACTCTATGCTTCTGAAGCTCAGAAAGGTGAAAGTTTTTCATAGATATTTTTGTGAAGTTTACACAAAATAATACATGGAAAGAACTTAGTACTCTCTGGGAACATAGACACATCAGCAGAACTGTTCTGCTGGTCCAGATAACAGTAACTGTGAGCATTTATTGTGGGCTTTTCCTATGGTACCCACCGAACTCTCACAGATACAGAGCCCCAGCCAGTTCTCTTAGAGAAAGAGAACTTACGCCCTTGGGAGTACAGATTCAAATTTCCCAAAGGAACACAGGAAGGACTTCCTCACACATCCTAGGCACTGAAGAGCACGGATGTCAATGAGAGGCTCCTAGCCCCTGTTTCAGTAGATAGCCACAGGCTGTGAGTGAGCCTTTTCCAGTTTGATAAGATCAGATGCTGTCCACTTCCACAACACAGAAGCAAAGCACCGGAAGGACAGGTCACATCCTGCCCCTCAGCACCTGCACAGAGTCTGGAGGTATAGTCAGCTCCCCAACCTCAAACTTGTCTCTATTATATTTGCTCTCTTTAGCCGACTGAAACCCTACTACACCTCCTTGAGCAGCTAACAATCTGCTAACCTAAGAACCATAGGGCTTGTTAACTACAGTTTCTAAAATACTTTCTGGACCATCAAAAGCTGTGATACCAATCATCTTCCATCATTTCTTATCTCCTCCTCAAAAGTTTCCATTTGCAGGATACTCATTAATAAAAACATAATATTTGTCTCATTTTATTGATGAAACCGAAGGCTCAGACAAATCAAATGATGGACGTAATAAGTGCCAGTATTTGGACTCGGGTCATCTGGCTCCAATGTCTGTGCTCTTTCAACATAAAAGTAAAGGAAAGCATGGCATACTCAATCTAACATTTTTTCCCTAAAAGTCTGAACAAACTCTACATTTGTATACTATTGCCAACCCATCTTCTAAAACTAAAAAGTTAATAACTCCCTACAACTTCTACTATTTCCATACAGCAATCATAGAAAGGCAATTTATTGCCATCGTTAACCCTGTGGCCTTGGACAAGTCAATATACCTCTTAAATGTTTCTTCATCTGTAAAATGGAGATTATAAATGTCTAATTAATCAGGTTGAGCTAGGAATTAAGGTGATATCATAGAATCTGTTTCACCTGCTAAAAAAGTAAACAAAAGCTATTCAGCAATGGGGCGGAGGTCAACTGGATCACGGGTTGAATGGAAGTGTTCTACACAACCACAGAGCCCTGGCGGATTTTGCCTTTTGGCTGAATGCAGAGGCAATCAGGGGAGAGACCAGTTTTCAAATTTTACATTCATACATACACACAAGCATTGACACACAGACCTGGTTGACTGAGGCTGCATTCTGTAGCTTTAGCCTTAAGATATCAAAAAAGGGAAACCCCACATTTTTCCTTGAGTAAACCTGAATTTTATTTCCTAGCTGAATGAGGTTGAACTAAAAGGAAAAGGGGAGGGAGGGGGACAGGAAATAAGGAGACCCTTAAATAAAACTCTGGGTGGTTTTTATCACTATTATCACAAAAAGTTCTATACCTAGCTATCCAGGCTCCTAAATTAAATGTCTAATACAATCCTACACTGGAAACGTGAAGTGTGGCTGCTATGGGGGAGCCCTGACAGCTCCACTCCCTTCTTCACGTTGGCCATGTAATAAGCCCTTTAAGCTCTGGCTAAGAGTAAATTATCAAGGCTCCTGTCAGTGCAGAGAGGAGCTGGAGCGGGGGAGAAGGACATCACAATGCGTTAATTTTATTAAGCCATTTAAAGCTCAATCCCTTTGATTTCTAACAATGCTCCAGCCCACTAGGCAGCTCAGAGACCACGTCCACCTAGTTTTAAAATGCCTAGAGTTGATTTGTATGGTGCTTCAATTAGGAGCTCTGGGGCTCCAAGAAAGAGAACAGCCAAAGGGTAAAGCCGAAGGGAAACGGAAAGTAGGGAGGGAACCAGAATCTCAGTGGTGTTTACTTTAAAGTGGGGCTATATCTCCTAATGTGTCTCTTAAATGCCACACATGATTTCTTTTGTGGCTCTTAATTTCTCTATTTTCTTTTAATTTGGCACCAGGCAGTTTTGCTAACTAGAGAGTTTGCTCCATAACAATAAACATAATTGCTTCTAGGCACTGATTTGTTTCCATTGGGAATATATGGACACACAGCTGCACACTCCCCAAGGCAGATATATCTGCCTTGACTTGAATGGGCAATAGACACAGAACCAACAACAGGCAAGGCGGCCATGCAAGGCCCACAGAGTCAGCCAGCCAGGCAGCAACACCTAGGGGTCTCAACTATGGAGATTTAACTCAATTTATTTGCATGTCATTATCACTCGAAGAGGTAGCAATGGCCCTTTAAAACCTGAAATCTGTAAGTGTCACTAATGCCAGAAAGTGTTAACTGATCAAAGTGCAGAATCCACTTAGTTATGAACAGGTGGCTTATTTTTCTCCACCAGTATTAGAAGATCTCCTAAACTCCTGGAGGGGGTGAGGGGGGGAAACTACCCCCATGTACCCTTGCCCTTCTACTGGAAACAGTGGGGTGGGTCTCAGGACTAGGAGAAAGCTAGCAGCAGCCATCATTTACAGGATGTTGTCCTAAGCATTTTAAATGCATTATCTCATTTAATCTTCCTAACAACCCTATGAAGGATGTACTACTATCCTCTATTTTGCAGCTGAAAAAACAAAAACACTGAGAAATGGAGAGGTTAAGCACAGGATCTGCTCAAGACTGCATAGTTATCAACTCTGGACGGTATCGGTCCCAGTGAGCTTTTAATAACTGTAAAATACTGCCTCCCCCTGACAGAGGCTAACATTCGATTTCTGAACCTCATTCCTGTCTAGAAGAGGAGAGGAGAAAGAAAAAGGACTATTCGCTGCTGACAATTCAAGTGAAGGCCTGAAAGAAGTGATTCAGACAGTAATCTCTCTCAACAGCTTTACTGAGATATAATTCACATTACCAGACAAGTTGGTGGTTTCTAGAATATTCAGAGAGTTGTGCGATCATCACAGTCAATTTCAGAACATTTTTATCACCACAAACAGAAAAAGGAATCACGCAATATCAGGTCTTTTGTGAATGACTTCTTTCACTCAGCTTAATGCTTCTGAGGATTATCCTTGTTGCAGCACGTGTCAGGACTTGATTGCTTTTCATTGCCAAATAGTCTTCCACTGTGTGGATATACCACATTTTATTTACCCATACATTGGTTGTGTTGTTTCCACATCCTGGGTAGTATGAATAATGCTGCTATGAATACTGGTGTGCAGTTTTTGTGTGGATGTATCTTTTCATTTCTCTTGGGTATATACTCCAGGATGGAATTGCTGGATCACACAGCAACTCTTATGTTTAACCTTCTGAGTAACTGGCAGGTCATATTCCAAAGTCACTATACCTTTTTACATCCCCCCCCCCAAAATTTATGAGAGTTCCAATTTTTCCACATCCTTGTCAAATGGACAAAACTTCTCTTTACTGGGAAAACTACAGAGCTATAGTCCTAAAAGCCATCGACCTTCTTGAGCTCTGCTGTAATTGCCTGGGTGACCTTGGGCAAGAACCTTTACTACCCTGGCACCTCAGCGTCCTCACCTATAAAGTGGAGGGAATGGAGCAATGGCTTCAGACTTCCCACTGTGCCCTGCATTTATTCATTCTGTCACATGATGGGAGATACCCTGACCAGTGGGGAGGTAGATGCTGTGAAACAGATAGCTTGAAGCTGACTACACGATTGTGTATCTGACTTTGCATTAACTCAGTTTCCATTGTGCCTGAATAACCTCAGACTGTGACTATCATGCCTGCCTCAAAACACAAACGAACAAACACAGAATCTGCTTATGCTATTAGGAAGGAAAGAGAAATGCCTTATCATGTAAAGGTTCCGCTTGGCAATAACGGCAGACTGGCATTCAGGATTTTAGTTTCCTAAACTGGGGTTCAAAGATAGAAGTGGATTCAAATGATAAAATGTATGTATTTATAAGAAATAATGTTCGGTGAAAAAAGCAGGACATAAACTGTGTGTGTGTGTGTGTGTGTGTATAGTTATAGTTTTATATATATATACACACATAGAATAATAGTTATATAACTCTTGAACAACACTGGGGTTGGGGAGCCAGCCCGCTGACCCTCTATGCAGTTGAAAGTCCCTGTATGACTAAGTCAGCCCTCCGTTATGGGATTCCTCCACACCCGCAGTTCTGGGTTCTGCATCCACAGATTCAACCAACTGCAGATCGTGTAGTTTCGATACTATAGTATTTACCTTTTTTTTTTTTTTTTTTTGCGGTACGCGGGCCTCTCACTGTTGTGGCCTCTCCCGTTGCGGAGCACAGGCTCTGGACGCGCAGGCTCAGCTCACGGGCCCAGCTGCTCCGCGGCATGTGGGATTTTCCCGGACCGGGGCACGAACCCGCGTCCCCTGCATCAGCAGGCGGACTCTCAACCACTGCGCCACTAGGGAAGCCCCTATAGTATTTACTATCGAAAAAAATCCTCATGTAAGTGGACCCGTGCAGTTCAAACCATGTTGTTCAAAGGTCAATTATATATAGAATAATAGGACTCTTCTATCTGAAAGGCAAAGCACCATAATATTAATCAGCTTTCTCACTGCTGTGTTTCGAAGTATGGAGTATTGACCATGTGTACCAGGCTGTACACTAAAAAAGCAGAACTCAGAACTACCAAATTAGATGTTCTGAGTGAGGCTCAAGAATCCTCAATTTTAGAAAAAAGTACTGAAAGTTTACAAACTACTGCAGGTAGCAGAAGACTGGCTGATTTCTTCTTTCTATATTATAGTTGTCTGTATTTTCTACATTTTTCTACGAAGAACATGTACCACTTTTGTAACTGGGGGATGGGAAAAGGGGAAATCGTTTCGTTTTGATAAAGGCAGGGAGATGGTGAAGGAGGGCAAAGAGCTGGCTTCTCCTCTTCCTGCTGCCCAAGTGTCTACAGAGGATGAAAAGAGGTCACATTTGCTTCTGGGTGATTTCCATGCCTCAGAGCCTAGACTGGACCTGAGAAAGCACTGGTATTTTTCCCATTTGGTGTCCTTCATACATAAGGGGAAACTACTGAAGCACTTGCCTTAGTTCTCCATTTGGCCAGGGCTAAATGCTCTGGGGCTGTCATGGATCCTTTGTCATCTCCCCATATTTTCTCCAGTCCTGGGACTCTAGGATTGTGGGAAGCTGTGGCTGCAGGATCCAGTAAGGGAGGTAAAAGAAGGGTGCGAGGGAAAAATAGTTAGTGAAGAGTCATATTGCTAGGGATGACAGGCTATGTATAAATATCAACTTACCCATGGGTTCAACAACAGTGTGGGGGTGAATAACATGAAGGAAGATGAATCTGAAGTCCAGTCCTGTTCCCACCACTTACTAGCAAGCTGTTTAATCCCTGTAAGTCTTGGATTGCGTATCCATAAAACAGGGCAAATGATATTTCTTTTCATATGGTTGCTGTAATAGATAATGCATATCTATTACTAGGTACCACGCTAGAAGGGCTTGAGGATACAGAGATAAACACAATTCATGTCTTCCAAGATTACTTCTTTTTTATGTAAAGTGAAGAAATAGGTCAACAGGGACTTCCCTGGTGATCCAGTGGTAGAGAATCGTCCTTCCAATGCAGGGGACGTGGGTTTGATCCCTGGTTGGGGAACTAAGATCCCACATGCCACGGGGCAACTAAGCCCATGCGCCACAACTACTGAGCTCACACGCCTCAACTAGAGAACCCACCTGCCACAAACTACAGAGCCCACGCCACAACTAGAGAAGAGAAAAGCTGCACACCACAATTAGAGAGAAGCCCACACGCCGCAATGAGTGCCGCAACGAGTGCCGCAACGAGTGCCACAACGAAAGATCCCTCATGCCACAACGAAGACCTGATGCAGCCAAATAAATAAATAAATAAATGAAAAGAAATAGGTCAGTAATTCTAATAACCTTCCAACCAAAGAAACACTTTTGAATGAACCAACTTCATAACTGAGGCATCTCAATTCTCTCCTTTAGAGGGATGAATAAATACTGCCCCAGTGAATACTTCTATCTTGCGGCAGGACAAGGACCAGCACAAGGCCTGACTTGACCCAGGTGAATAACAGGACACTAACACCAAGAATTCAAGTTAGGTTCTGCTTATATCCATTACTATTTGTACATGCAAAACCTAGCATTTTAACAATAGTCTGATTAGCACTGGAGTGGAGGACTGGGCTATGTTCCATGTCAGTGATATCAGCTATTAGAAAGGTCTGTAAGGTCCTCTTGCAATTATAAAATGCTCTGTAAATGCTAAATAAAAATAAAATAAGAAAACAATCCTCAGTTCTACTTAACTAATTTCATGTTGCTAGACAATTCTTTGGTTTCATACTTCAGTAAGAATACCTGTAGAGATCGAAAAAAATAAGGAAAAGAACCTGATTATATTTTAGACAATCTTAGTATGATTAGATCCTATGTTTAATCCCACTCCAGTCACAGAGAATAATGTGAGCCACTTGGCTCGAGTTTAAGATGCTTTTTTGATAATAACTTATTAAATTAATATGAATTTGAGATACACAAATATGGTTTAAACTGTTTGTTTCAAGCACACACCAGCTATAGGAAACAGTGAATGGTGCACCTTACATGGAAAGAAAAGCAATCAATATATCATAGAGAAAATAGCTATTATTAACTGAATAATGAGAGGTTAGTTAGATTGAGCTTAGCACCTTATACTTTAGTTCAATACTTTCTGGGAGACTGAGCATGGGGAAGGAAAGGAAGGAAATCAATGCGTTTTCTAAGTTTCAGTTTCCTCTGGGTAAACTATGAAAGATAATTGCATAGTCACTATAAAGGAAAGCTGTAGAGAACTCAGATGCTTTAAATTTCCTAAAAATCTACACATACATACCCCTGATTAACTACATCTTTTAATTTCCCCAAAGTCTAGCATAAATATAAGAAATCTAGCGACTAAAATGCTGCTTTGCGCAACAGATGTTTCTGAAAAGTTTGGCTGCAAAAAAATATTTGCAAACTGGATCAAGTCAAATGCATTAGGATTATTTAATAGACCACTTCCAATTAAACAAAATAAAGACTGTTATTAAAAATAATTTCTTTCCACTGTATACAAGTTCTGGATCCCTGGAGGCCTGCCCCCTTTAAAACAGGGCTCACCACAGCAACATGCACGCACACCACTTCATCTGGACCTGTGCCTTATTTAGCAACCATCTCTGGCTCTCATACCCATCCTTGGGCTCACCCCTAGTAGCTGGGATTTGATGTCTCCTGCTGTTCCTCTGGTCTGAGAACTCAGCCCACTCCTGGACCATGGCGATGGCCTTCATCATCCTCCTAATTCCTGACCAGGACTCCTTTCCCTTTTTTTGGCTTTGCTACTTCTCTGCTGGCCATAGCTGTTTAAAGGAACCCTGTCCTCTCAGGGAGCCCGAGCTGATTACTCAGTTTACCTCCCTTCCCCTCTCTTACTCCTTTGCTCCCTCAGCTCAATTTATGTTTTCTAAGCCTGGAATTTTATGTATTGCATTTTTTTCAAGGTTGAAATCATTTGGACTTACAAGGGCTCTTCTGGCTATTTGCTGAAAGAACGAAGAAAACCAAAACACAAGATGGCAGGAAAATAACCAAGGTCCAGCACAGTTTCTAGTTCCCCCAGACACCCTGAATCAGAAACTCTGGGGGTGGGTCCAGCACTCTGTATTTCAGTAAGCCCTCCAGGCGATTTTCATGAACACTGAAGTTTAAAGAACCATTGCTCTGAAGAAAAGAGGATTTCTGACAAATATTTTGGACAAAATGAGGCATCTCATTAAGAAGTCTATATTACTGACATAGAAGAATGTTTAAGATATTCTGTGTGATAAAACCACAGCTATGGTATAATTTTTGTAATATATCTTCGAAGCGTATTTCTACGTGAAAAAATGTCTAGGAGGTTACACACTAAGCTGTTAATAGTGGTTAATTTAAGGGAAATCCATTTTCCTTTTCCTTTATGGATAGCTGTATTTTTTTATTATTTTTATTTATAGCTGTATTTTTTTATTTTTCCTTTACGGATAGCTGTATTTTTAATATATAAGCATATATTATTTTATAATTTAATAAAAGGTTAATCTAGGCATCTTCCACTCCTCTCTGGCAAAACTGAGAGGTAAAAATTAACTCAGTCCCCAGTAGACCTCAGTGTCTGGACTAATCCAGCTTTGTGAGGCTTTAGGGAATTCTAGAGGAAGTGAGGCAGAGAGAGTGTTCAGGGCTCCATGACTCAGTCAGCGCCTCTATGTAAAGCTGCTGTGACAGAAAACGACAGGTCATAAAGCCTAGGAGATTCTGCTCTTCCTAAATAAGCCAACTTAAAAAAAGGATGGTGGGGTTTGGAGGGAAAACAGAACAGACTAAAAACTTAATGAGTTCTTTTGGAAGACACCAATTTGTTTCTGGGAAATTTTTCTTTGTTGCAGAAATTATGTATTTAAGTGTCCCATTTTTCATCCCCTATTTGTGATCTAACAGTCATCCTGCAATCATGATGGTCCTTCTTCAAGCTGACTCCAGGTAAAAATGGCGTACACATATGTTAGGCTAGAAAGCGGCTTGAAAATAAAATAGATTGGTGGGAAATTATCCAGGGAGAGACAAAGAGCAGATGAAAGAAAGGTGAGTGTGTATAAACATATCCAAGATCAAGTGAGGTCCTAACAAATATCCTTTAGCTTATGATGCACTGTAGGAAAATCCTGAGGTTTCCACGGGTTGCTCTCAGGGGGACTACTCAATTCTTTCAGCTCTGGCAAGTTTCCCATCAGAGGCACTATGTGCATTCATAAAGGTTCCCAAAGCACTTTACCTGCATTATCGTCATGCACAGAAGCCACCCAGCGTAATCTGTACACATTCTCTTGCTCTTCACTGTCTATAAGCATGTGGGTGTGGCAGAAAGAGGAAATACAGTTGACTCCTTCAGGATAGCTGTTGTCCCAGAAACCAGAGAAACTCGGTAAAAAAAGCTTTCTGTTATCTTTAATAATTAATCGGTTCATCTTTACTAAAGGAAAACTACTTTCATATAAGTGGTTTTGGGGGAGGGGGGTCTTTCTACTTTTGAGCTAAGAAAATCGACAAAAGTTACCCCAATGTGTTCTTATCAATAAAATGGGAAATAAAAGCTAACTTACAAGGTTATTGCAATGACCACAGTGTGTAAGAGGAGAGGGAGAATAACAAGTTAGTGCTTAATGGGTGCAGTGTCAGTTTGGGACGAGGGAAAGGGCTCTGGAGATGGATGGTGGTGATGCTGCACAGCAAGGTGAATGTGCTCAAGGCTGCCGAGCTGCACCATTAAAAGTGGTTCAAATGGGAGATTTCATTATGTATATTTTACCACAATTTTTTTAAAAGGTATGTAAGGCTCCTAGCACAGTGCCCGGCTCTTATTAGGCGCTCAAGAAATGCTAGTCTTATTCCCCTTATAAATTTTTTTAATTAAAAAAGAGACAGTATAAAAAGCCAAATAAAATCACGCTCCCTTCCCTATTTAATTGTGAAAGGCTTTGACTCTCAGGCAAAGCCAGCTGGCACCAGTACCGGGTAGTGCCACAGCAAACGTCTGAGTAGGAGAAGGGAGGCTACATTAGTCATAATCCCTCTGGCACGTTCAGTTCCCAGTCCACCCACAACCCTGGTATGGCGTCTCCCAGAATATCAATCCTACAGCCCCCAACATCTTGCAAAGAAAGCTGGGAAGCTTAAACCATTTCCCAGACCAGACTCCAGGTCATGAGGACAAAAGTATTCACAGTGGCAGCTGGCTCCCGTTAAGTGGGGGAGTTACAAGACGCTAGTACTGAACACCAACTGGATAGGCCTGAGCTTGTTCCAGTCCCCAGCATTAAGCTGATGGTATCTCTGATGCCTTTGGTTGGATTTAATGGACACAGAGGCCGGTAGTCTCGAAGGCCCGGTAAAAGAAGATTAAAAATGCACTTGTCTGCAGTTCAGAGAAAACAATGAACGATTATGTGTTGTAAATCATAAAACAGAGAAGGGGAAAAATAGATAACTTATCTTCAGGCATGTTAGAACACGGCTTTTGATGGGTAGGCTTAATTAGATCTTGATGCAATGTTCAGATAGATCGTCATTAACATCCCTCGAATTTAGCTCAAGGAGAATGAAATACTTGGGGTACCAATATCCAATTAATTCCAAAACAATACTTACTTTAGGGTCTGAGCTCTTGAACTTTAACCTTTCCACCAACTCTATCATAGCCGCCTTCAGTCCGCCTGAATCTTTGCTCTAGAAGAAAGAAAAGTCAGGGGTCATTAGACAGCATTTTGTTGCTCTCTCGAACACAAACAGCATTTCATGGGACAATGAAACGGAAGGCAATTTCTTCTTATCAGCCGAGAGGACTAAACGACTAAGAAAAGATGTGTTGCCCCTCTTCCTCTTCTCTATGGACAAAGAGGGTCAGGACATAAATTGCCCAGTGACCTGAGAGAACAAGTGGAACGAAAATTAAATGCAATTTGTACAGGCTGACTCACTGCTTCATCTCAGGGCTCAACTGCACCAGTATTCACAGAAGGCTGAGGCTTTGCAAAAGAGATTCCTATCTGGGGTGTCTATTTTATGACCAAGTGATTTTTATTTTAAACTTCTACATCACAAATACAGAAATATGCAATATTAAATATTCTCACAAAAATAAAAACAAAGAAAATTCCCCAACATTTAACCCTAATTGGAAATGGTATTTCAGTGTATTCAGTTGAATACAGGTTTTTGAGTCAGAAATGTAAGGTTTCAAATTTGGGGTCGGCATTAACGAGCTGACTAACCTCAGGCAAATACTGACTTTCTTGAAAACTTCTCCCTCTTCAATAAAATGGGGATTATAAAAAGGGTTATTTTGAAGCTTAATTGAAATGCTGTTTGTAAAGGCGTTAGCACACTATGTGGCACACAGTAAGTGCTCAATAAATGTCACCTATTATATTGTTGTTGTTATTACTGCATTATAATGATTTAGACTAGCAAAATCCAACAGAAATATAATGTAAGCCACAAATGCAAGCCACATATATAATTTTAAGTTTTTGAGTAGTCACAAAAATAAAAGGAAATTAATTTGAATACATTTTACTTAACTCAGTATATCCAAAATATTATCATTGCAACATGTAATTTCAACATGAGGTATTTTATACATTTTTTTCATACTAGATCTTTGAAATCTAGTGTGTATTTCACACTTACAGCCCAATTCAATTTGGACTTACCACATTTCAAGGGCACCAAAGCCATCTATGGCTAGTGACTACTGTACCGGTCAGCACAGATTTAAAGCATAGACTAAAGCCACACTGCCTGGATTCAAGTCCCAAATCTACCACTAGATCTGTGTGACCTTAGGCAAGTCACTTAGCCTCTCAGCGCCTCAATTTCCTTATAATATGAAGCTAATAATAGTACCCATTTCATAGGGTTGTAGAAAGACAACATGAGCTCATATACATCAAGGTGCTTGGAACAGGGCCTGGCACATGCTAAAGACAATACATGTATGAGACATATTTATTATTACTGTCTCTCTCACAATATTTTAAATTCCTTAAAGGTAAGAACTACACTTTTCATCTCTATCTGTGTTCAGCATCAAGAAGGTGTTCAAAAAAGTCTGCTGAACAAACGAATGAATGAATATGCAATCTTAAGATATGAATGCGCTTATAATAATACACGTGTGTAGCACAATGTAAAGTCACATGAATTAGTATATTTTCTTATTTCAACTCCTTGGGGATAGGATAGGATAATCACTCTCATTTTACCAGTGTTGGAAAGGAGGTATGAGTAAGTAAAATGACTTGTCATTTTTATGGGTATGGGACAATAAATAAGTACAATATAAACAAGTACTACAAATGTCTGTTCTTCAAAATTGGCCTCAGAATCAGTGATAGTTTCCAAATTTGGGGGGAAAATTCCAATTCCTCCAAAACAGGACCTACTTAGTAAGACTCCATCATATAGATTAAAACAGACTAAAGCCTAAATCCTTTTTTCCCCTCTAACCTCCTTTCTCTCCCAAGTCTACACAGTAAAAGTCTGATGTAACCTAAGACCGATATCTGCTTTAGATGTGCTCTCCAAACACAGCTTAGCTGACATTCCCATCCTAACTGTGGTTCTAAATTTTAATAATTTGTATTTTTAGTTTTACTTTTAAAATGATGAAAACTTTCCAAATTTCTTCACCAATCTAAATCTTTCATCTCTGGTCTCACAGCAGACAGGTGGGAAAAGGAATCTGGAGGTCACACACCAGGGGAGTGCATGAGACCCAAAGTACCTAAAAAAGGGTTAAATTGCCAGACACAATCCTGCTTTTATGAGATGATCAGACAATAAAGACTGTCTGGTGATATCATTCCTCTAACCTGCTTCTCATTGGCTGGAACAAGCAGGTCATTTGTCCCTGGAAAACTCTTTTCCCCCACATACCAGCTGCCAGCACCCATTTTAAGCTCTTCAGCAAGAGCCTTTGACATATTATGACTTTCCCCCTGGCTCTAGAGAACGGAAAGGAATGCACCAAACTGTGTCTTAAAACATTCAGAAGAGAAACAGGACGACGAAGGAATCCCTAAGAAGCAGACAGCCTGTTTGCAGGCAGATGTGCCTTGTGTGGAGAGATAAGGGAACCCTTAGCCTTCTTTCATAAAAACAGTGTGTCAGCAGAATCCTTCCTCCTTTTTACAAAGCATCCGCAGCACTGCCTACCCAGGGGAGTGACAGAGGAGAGGCACAGAGACTGTTCCTTCAGGAAATTCACCCATACTACCTCCCCACCCCTCTCTGAGAATATTCTCAGAGATAATTGGGGTCTGTATTGAGCCAGCCTCTCAACGGGTGGTGAAAAAACCTTCCCCAATAGCTTTTTTAACCCCTCCCCACCAAATAAGCAGTTGGTCAGAAGGGAGAGGGTCCTCTGGGCAGACCCTCCTCTGACAGTAGCAGGGCTGGGTAAGAGTACAAATGGACAACCCTGGCCCCAAAGCCACTTCCTTTCTTTTCGCACACCCCAGTCCCTTCCTGCACCTCAACGAGCATTGTACACAGATGTTCAAGCGAATACACCCAAGCTCTGGGCACATCTCTCTCAAACAGTCGCCTTGGCCACACCCGGGTCCTACAGATGCGCATATCAGGGGCGGGGTCTAATGGTTTGGTCCACCTTTGGGAGGATGGGCTCAGAAAGAGCCTCTGCAGGCCCTGGACGCAGGGTCAGGACATTTCATCAGGTAACTCTTGGGTCCTGGATACTTGGAGAGCGGTCTAGAAGGGGGCAGGCATGGCCAAAGGAAAGACCTTCAAAAGCATAGGGCAGGGGCACAGAGCTGTCTAGGTCTAAGGTGGTATTTGAGTATGAGTGGCCCCAAACCATCGGGTAGTATCATGTTTTAGTTAATTATCTGTTTGCAGAGGGCAGTCATCAGTCAAAAGGTAACTGGAATAGACAATACTTTCAGAGTTCCCTACTGTGGTGGAATGGAAGAGTTGCCTCTGAAACCTGTGTTCTAATTGAGAAGTTAGACGAATTCTAACCTTGTAGACATTTGGTTCCATAAATGGCCAGATTATGCTATGTCAGTCCCTGGGGGAAGCACCGTGAGTGAAGAAGTGAGATTCGCCTGATACCGCTCTTCCTCACCTCCATTCCACACAATGCATTCCAAGAACACAGGAGCTCAATGTGAGCCTATCTTGTTTATGTACCTCTTTCCTCCTCCAAGAAGAGTGTAGATTAAAACAAGACAAGCGCTATGTTGTGTAACACCCCTGAAAGTTTGATCCATCTATGGAGATGGGGGATGCTTCATAAAAGCCAACTCCTAGGGATGAATCATAATAAAGCCAAAGAAAGGACAAAATGCCTACATTTGAAGGTATTATTTATTCTCCAAAGCACTTTCATATGCTCTTTCATTGGCATTTCACAATAAACCAAAAATTCTCACTTTACAGCTGGGAAAAATGGCTGGTGAAAATCAAATGAGAAACCCCCAAATCACAGAGCCCATACACTGTTTAACTAGCATTACACAGTAACACAATAACTAAAAGGTAGTGTATTCACACTGTACAATAGAGAGAAATGGTTCTGTGGAAGTCAAATGATGTCCACCAAATCACAGAGCTAGTCAGTAGCAAAACCAGGATCAAAAAGATCTAAATGAAAAAGATTTATAACATATACAAGAGAAGAGGTTGGTATCAAGAATAATACGAAAATACATAAGGGATTCCTATAAATAAGAAAAAGCCAAATAAGCATTAAAAAAATCCCAACAAAGGATATGAACATAACAGAAATGTGAAACGGCTAATACACATATGAAAAGATGTACAATATGCTCTAACTTACTTGTAATTATCATTATCATTTCTTATCCATCACATTGAAAAAAAAGTTTTGATTTGATAATACCGAGTGATGAGAGACTTTGGGCAGGCTGGGGATTTTCATATGTTGCTGATATAATATAGTAAAGCTACTTTGAAATCACATGCCTAGCAAGTCCATTTTTCACTTTCTCCCCTTGAGAAGCACTAACATGGGCCAGGGAGGTATGAAAAACAATATTTATTGCAGCACTGCTTGTAACACTGAAAAACGGGAAACATCCTAAACATCCATCAATAGTGGGTGGCCAAATAAACTATGGAATTAACAAATGGGATCTGATATAGCAAATAAGAAGAATGAGACACAACGTTGAATTTTTTAAAAGTTGCAAAACAGTGCATACTATATCATTTATTAAAAAAGCATAAAACTATTCATTTTTATGGGTGATACATATGTATGTAAAAGACTAGAAAGCAATGACTGGAGGGACTAGTAGTGGGAATAGTAGTAGGAAGAGTCTTAGACTTACATAAATTTATTCCTATTATCTAATTAAGATTAATATACAAAAAGGAAGGGAGGGAGGAAGAGAGGACAGATCTAGGGCTTCTGCTTCGAGTGTCTCTCTCTCCATGAGTTTGCCTAAGTATAAATACTGGGGCACTGTTCCTTTTGCATGCAAACATGAACCAAAGGTATAAGAAAAGGTTCTCTACCTAGTATTCATGTATCTATTTCCGGGAGTTTGAAATCCCCAAAGCTGTACACAAAATTTGCAATGTACATGCACTTTTCTACAAAAAGGGACTTGAGCGTTCCTCAAAGTCCCCCAAAAGTTTAACTTTCCTAGTGTAAAGGGCATTGCATAAAGAGAAAGGAGACTCAGGCTCCATTCCTACTAATTGCTATATGAGCTTGGAAAAGTCATTTTACATCTCTGAGTTTCTGTTTCTCAACCTGTAAATGAGGAAAATGGGCCAAATCAGAACCTACAGATTTGCAGGCTGCAGCCTACACAACTTCGGTTTTGTTGTGTTTTTAGAGTGTTGTCCCACACAGCATACTAGGAATCTTAAATTCATTGTCAACATTTAAAAACCAGGAGATACGAAATAATAAAGATTTCCAGCTTCTTCTAAAAATCTATAAGGTATGACTGTACTGGGCTCCCTCTTCCACATAGCAGCAACTGGCTGAAGCTGAGTAGCAACTACCCGCTTTAGGCAAGGCAAGCTCCCTCCAGTTTGCCATAGTTACCCTGGCTGGCTTCTCTCATTTACATTACCTTTCTGGTCCCTGTAGACACTTGAAGTTGCTACCCCTGGAAGAACTCCCTCTGAAAGTTTTCTGTCTCTAAGGGTCCTTGTGTTTGAACACCTAGGAAGTTGGCATGTCTTTCTTCAAAGGGGTTCAGAATATCCATTCACTCCAAAACAGAGAAATAATACAGCTCATTCTAATGCAAACATTCTTTGAAAATGGGCAAGAGGCAGAAACAAAGGTGGAATATGGTAGGTAAAAGGGACATCAGAATAAGATCTTGACAACCAGTCTCTGTACTTTCATGGGAGTCAGTCTAGTCTAATGCCAATAACCCGCTGGGCACCAAAAGAAAAGTCATGTGTCAGTAGAAATGTAAGTGTAAATCACTTAATATCCTGAACTGGTTCCTAAATATTGAATTCTGTATTATAAAGAATCAGAAGATGCTGAGTTCAGAAAGAATGCTGGCTGCCTATTTTGGTTTTTTCCTATCCCACTAGCCTTGTGTTGCTACCATGCTTAAAAAAAAAAAAAAAAATCAATCCAACTTTCTATCATTTTCATAAAAAGGTTTTGTTTGGGAGAAAGAGTGGAAAAGGATTGGGAGATAGAATATGTAAGAAGTCCTCCTAAGGAATCCAATCAGAAAGCAAAGCCCTGACAAAAGGAAATGAAACTGAATTTTAGTACGCCATAAAATTTTAGTTTCACGACGCCATGTCCAAAAATTCTTTACCATCTTCTTCACATGACTTGATTTTCCAACTCCAAATCCACTCCTATGTTAGGCAACCACCTTTATATAGTTGCTCAGATCCGAAATATTTTTGGGGCCTGAGCAAACCTACCCCCAAGTCTTTTCAGACCTAACTCTAAAACACAGGCCAAGTCCAACTACTCTTCACCATGTCCACTATTCCCTGTTTGGTCCCAATCCAAGGAGCAACACCACTCCCACTCGCCTACCCTACACTCCATTCCCCACACAGGCACCAGAGGGAAATTTTAAGAACGTGAATCAGATCACTCATTCTCCTGCTTAAACAGTCTATAGCTACTCAGAAGGAAATCCAAAATCTTTACCATGGCCTACTTGATGGTCTGACCTCGTCTACTACCCGCTACCTGGAACCCTGACTCATTATCCTCCAGCCACCTTTTTTATCCTCAGTAAGCTTGTTCCATCTCAGAGCTTCTACACTCGCTTACTTCCTCCATTCAGATCACTATGCCACCAGATCTTCCCACCACTGGCTCTAACTATACCCAGTCCTTGTCAGATCCTTAAACAGCCTCTCTCTCATTCCCCATTCCAGTCACTCTCTTTCTCCTTCCCCTAGTTCATTATTCATGGCATTTATCATTATTCAAAATGTTATTTACTGTTTAACTTGCTTGTGTCTGTTTTGCTCTTACAACAAAAGCTCCATGAGACCAGTACTTAGAATTGTTCACTGTTAAAATTCCCTACAGCCCCGAATACTCCACCTGACTGAGTGAATAGATCAAAGGAAAAAAACACCACGCCACTAATTTCAAACAATATAGAAAAATATCTTAACGAACTGTACCTCAAAGAATTGTGGTAAAAATTAAATGACATAATATGTAGGAAGTTTATAGCACAGAACCTGGTACCTACTAAGTTCTCAATAAATTTTAGTTATCATTGTTGTTATTGTTATTATTAAGTGATTAACAGTCTATTGAGTGACTGACTACTAAGTATCAAGTACTGAGCTAGAGAAGTGCTGAATGGAAAAAAATGAACAAAACAATCTGAACTAATCAAAATACTCTGTAAAATATATAGGAAGAAAAATCCAGATGGAAGGGAAAGAATAGTTTTTTTGTTTGTTTTTGTTTTTTTGTTTTGTTTGTTTTGTTTGTTTTTTGTGGTACGCGGGCCTCTCACTGTTGTGGCCTCTCCCGCTGCGGAGCAACAGGCTCCGGACGCGCAGGCTCAGCGGCCATGGCTCACGGGCGCAGCCGCTCCACGGCATGTGGGATCGTCCCAGACCGGGGCAGGGAACACGGGTTCACGGGCATCATCACGGGCATGAACCCGTGTTCCCTGCATCGGCAGGCGGACTCTCAACCACTGCGCCACCAGGGAAGCCCGGGAAAGAATAGTTTTAATAGTCTGATTAGAATATTCATAAAGTATCTACTAAATACCTTCACAGAGGTAATAAACATCAGGAGATTTTGTCAGTACAACTTAGAAAGGTTAAATGTAAGTGGGAATAATTAAGAGTAGAGGCTAAATGGGATGGGTGAATGAAAATTTCCTTTGGGGTTAGACCTGGATTAAAATCCTAATCCTTCCACTTATAAACTAGGTGAACTTCCACAAAGCTCAACCTCTTTGAGTATCAGTTTTCTCATCTGTAAAATGAGAATCAGAATAACACAGGTTATTGTGGGAGTTATATTGAGATCAACTGAAATAATGAGGTGAAAAGCACCTGACCTAAAGCCACTTAATAATAATTATTATTATTCTAATCTCGGGAAAGAGCCTCAAAATTCAACAGCAGATAAGAGTTTCTAGACTCTCTTAGTTTTATAACCTCAGCTAAAGGCTAGCATTTCCATTCTTCACACACATGAAGTCAGAGTCTTTCACTCAACACAGGCTACCCTGCCAGGGTTCAGAGGCCCAAAGAACAGAGTGGAGAACAGTAGGGGTGCCTCTAACCTCTTTCCCCCACGACTGACTACTGGAAAGAAAACAGAGGCTATTTTCTAACTAGAAAATAAAGGGTGTACTGCCCCTGCCTCCTCTCCACTTCTATAAAAATTTCCTACAGTTCAGAATGTAAAACAGAATTTAAAGAGGACAACCAGCAAAACTTGTGAACCTAAAATTAGACATACCAGCTGTGTTTTGGTTAGCTAGTGCACATGGCACCAGCAGGACACTGAAATATACAGGAGCCTCTTCTCTGAAGACAAGTTTTTCACCAGCCTATCTACCCACCAGCATAGAGCAGGCAGAAGGAACAGAAGGAGAGGGGGCTGAACAGCATTCACCAAAAGAAACTTGGTGTCCGAACTTCTACTTCTGCCAGACTACCTGGTCTGGAATTGAACGCAGAATAGAACCTTAGTTGACTCTGTAAGGATAATAAGAGTAAGAGTCACTAATTGCTGAGGGATTATTATATTCCAGGCACTGTGCTAAGCTCTTTACATGTATCATCTTGTTTGTTCTTCACTACAACCCAAAAAGGAGAAATAATTATTATGCCCATGTTACAGATGAGGAAACCAAGATTCAGAGAGACTGAGTGAACTCTCCCAACATGACACAGGTAATAAGTAGCAAAGCCAGGATTCAAACCCATAGACTGCAAAGCCAATTAAGGCAAGACTGCTTGGTCTTTCATATTCATTCTCCCATTCTTCCTTAGTAAGAGACTCCAGTTTTAGCTGGACACACCATGGCCTGAAGAAAAGACTGTTTCCCATCCTCCCTTGCAACTAGATAAGGCCATGGGACTGAACTCCAGCCAATGAAACGTAAGCAGCAATGCACGCAACTTCTGGAGGGTTCTCTTAAAATAAAGGGGTGTTCCCATCTTCACTTTCCCGTGCCTGCTCTCCTGGAACTCAGATGTACTGGCTGGACCTCCAGGAGTCATCTTGGTCCATGACAAGGACCATACCCTAAGGATAGCACAGCAGAGGTAGAAAGAGCCTAGATTCCTAATAACTGCCTGGTTCCTCTATACCAGCTTTGGACTGCCTACATCCTTCTATACAAGAGAAAATAAAACATCCACCTTGTTTGAGCTGCTGTTATTTTGGATTTTTCCAAATTATTTCAGATGCAGTTAAACAATGTAAACACTGATATAGTAAATCACTATGCAACACTCTCTTTCAGTTCTTCATTGATGCCCTGTGACTATGTGAGATTATTATACTTCATATCATATATTTACCAAATATTTCATGTATATCTACTCTCCAACAGGCACTGTGCTAGGTGCTGGGAACACAACGATGTGTAACATACAGTCCTAACCCTAGAAGAAGAGTTTATGACCCACGCAAGACAGAGACATGGTGGGAAGAAATAATATTGATGTAGTATACTGTATTTAATGCTATAATAGTACAGGCTGTTGGTATGGGAACACAGAGGACAGCTGCCTAACACTCCAGTCATATCTACCTAGTAAAATCCTATCCATCTTTGAAGGTCCACCTCAAATACCACTTCCTCTAAGAAATCTTTCCTGATTCCATGTCTCCAGCTGAAAATAACTTCTCTTTTCTCTGAGTCCCCATGACATACTATTTGTACCTCTCTTCTAGTATTTATACGCAAATAAGCATGTGAAAAGACTATAAGCTTCCTGATGTCAGGCATCTTTCTTTATCAATATCTGTCATGTAGCACACCTTAAGTGCTCAAAAATTATTCACATAAATAAAATTAACTTAAAAACACCAGTTTTTGACAAAAAAGCTAACTATATGCTACAGTTTGGATACAGTATAATGCTTTCTCTAATATCCTGTTGCAGTTAAAAGCAGATTGCTCTGCTACCCGATCAAAAACTAGCTAAATACATTTGAAGTGAGCTTAATTTATAATTAACTGTTCGACAAGAATAATTTAGTACACCACAATGTACATCAGTCATTGCCTATATGGTTACTTGCCATAAATTATAGACTGAGCACTTAGAGTATCTGGAAGATTTTGCTTGGTTGGTTTCATTTTTTTTCATTCTTGATTCTTTTTTTTTTTTCTTTGCGATACGCGGGCCTCTCACTGTTGTGGCCTCTCCCGTTGCAGAGCACAGGCTCCGGACGCGCAGGCTCAGCAGCCATGGCTCACGGGCCCAGCCGCTCTGTGGCATGTGGGATCTTCCCGGACTGGGGCACGAACCTGTGTCCCCTGCATCGGCAGGCGGACTCCCAACCACTGCACCAACAGGGAAGCCCCTTGATTCATTTTTGACATCGGAAAAGGGCATCAATATTGATTTTTTTATCCCCCAATGTCATGTTGGCTTGATCCCTATCATAGTCGCACACACACCCACAAACGATTCTCATCTCTGCCCCACATATCCGCACTGAAGTTTTTGTTTCACCCCTTCTTGGTCTGTACTGTCTTCTCTTCTGAGAGGTCCATTAGTCTCTGTGCTCCTTCCTGCTGCACAACAGATTTACTCCCTGGCTCTGGATATTAAACCCACAACAGGAACAGGAGCGTGAAACTGAGCTAGTTATCCCAGATTGAACTGTAACTTCAAGCAGAAGACACACTGAGCACTGACACTGACAGATCTCTGGCTTCTCAGTTTGGGTCCGATGCAAGGGAAGAGAAAAGGTGGGTGTTATCAGTGGACAGCAGGGCAACCTCCATGTTGTGGGCTGTGGTCAAGAAAAGGTGGTGCCACAGGCACATAGTCCTTTATCCCCAGAGGGGCTTAAGAATAATACACCTGCTGCATCAGCAACCTTACCCTGAAAAGCAGTCATCTAATAGTACAATATGCCTATTAACCTATTAATCTATTCTGATTGAAAGGTCGGGGAAGAGAAAAAAGAGGGCACTGGATTCTTGGGAGAGAGCAGGGAAAGTATGGACCTTTTCCCTCAACAATCCTCTTGACAGTGTGTACCCTTAATTCTGTGGTCTTCCTCCTAAAAACAGTAACTCCAGTCTAACCATAACATGAAAAGAAGACAAATCCCAACAGAAAGACATTCTGTAAAATACCTGATCATGCCCAAAGGTTTTGATTTAAGGATGGGGTGAGGCCAATCACAGGTATTTTCTAAAGAATCTCCCTCCACAGGTGATTCCAAAATGTGGCAACAAGGTGAGAAACACACTGTTTACCTGTTTAACCTACTGTTTAACCTACCTGCCACTCCTCTTTCATTCCAATATACTCCAGAGTGACCTTTCTGCTGTCCCTCCAACACCCCAAGTTCACCTCTACCTTAGAGCCTTTGCATTCACCATTCTTTCCGCCTTAACCACTCTTCTCCCAGACTTTTTCTTAATTCTTAGATTATAAACTGTAATTTTAATAACAAAGATTGTGGGAAGAGTCCACGTCCCTAACTGAACACAATTAGATGACTCTTCCCCTCCACTTAACCCTGCAGAAGCCCTCTAGGCTCTCTTTAATGAAGTTCCATCACCATGAATGTTGAATCCCCTGAAAAACTGAGCTATTGTCAAAGAGATCCCCATAAGCTCATATTCCCTCCACAGAGTAGTATTTTCACCTGTGTTAACAGCACACGACAATTGCCAGAACTACACTACTCCTCTCACTTCAAGAGCCATCTAATTCCTTTGTGAAGAGTCCTATGAACCAAACCGATCATCTCTGCTATGAATCACTGGACTTCGTGCAAAAAGCACTGAGTGGTAACACAATAGGAGGTTTTCTCTAGATCTCTGCAAGATCTCATAATTCAAGTCCCTGCCTTAATGTCACATGCTCAGAGACGCCTTCCATGACTACCTGGTCAAAAAGTAACTCCCTCCTGCCCTCCTGCCACATCACTCACTCTTTCGTTGCTATAACTTATTGTTTTCATAGTACACACTACCATCCAAAATTACTCTACCTTATCTCTCTCCCCAGCTAAAGGGTAAACTCCATAAAAGCTAGGGCCCTGTCTGTCCTCTTCACTGCATATGTCCCAGACTTATTACAGGTAAAGAAATTACATTATGAAGAGTAGACTGAGATGGAGAATCCCAGAACGGGAGGCCTCACTTTAACTTTCCATCAACCATTTGTGGCAGCTTCAATCATTCCCTTTACCTTAGTCTTAGCTTTTGTCTTATTCTATACAAATAAATAAGACACAGACTGAACCACTGTGTAGACAGCGCTTCATAGTTTTATTAGAAGGTACTCCAAATCCTTTCAGTCAAGAATAAAAACATAAATAGGGACATTACAGCAGACAGTCAACCTTCTGCCTCCCTGCCAGAGCTACTTATGAGCTGAGCACAGAGCCAGAGCCGCCGGCCATTACAAGACACAGCAGCGGCATACCGCCATCTCCAGCCCCTCCAGAGTCACAGCTGTCCGGAGAATATGCCTGTACCCTCCCGACCGCCCTGCCACTAGAGCCCCCTCGTTGGGGCGCCCCTGCAGTTGTTCTGTCACTTAACCAAACATTCTTCTTTCCAAATACCCATCTTAAAGACACACTCAAGGGCAAAGGGAGTGGTTTCAAAACTTTTGGATCTGTTCATAACAAAGCCATGTTAAGAACTCCATAGTACTTGCAGAACTCTGCCAATCATTTCTCCCTTTGCCATTTTATAAGACTCCACCTTTTCTTCAGGTGATCTTAGAGTGAACGAGACAAGTGTTTTTCAAACTACAGGACATGACCCATTAGGGTGCAATGAAATCAATTTTTTGGGAGAATCCAGACATTTTTTTGAACAGAATAGAATACAAGCAGAACACATCATATGCAATAAGGTTAACAGTGCTCCATTTGAGTTAAAGTATGTGTGTGTGCGTGTGTGTATGTAAACTAGACCACAATGTAAACTATATTTACATATAGGGGTTATTTGAACGTAACCCCTACTGTAGGTTATGTTCAAAATAATTTTTTAAATTACTGGTCTAGAGTTCTGAATACATGTAATTGCACTTATATTGTTCAACAAAATGATTCATTAAATATAGCTATGAATGCAAATTCCCTTGACAACTTAAGACTTTTCATATGAAAATATCCATGAACCAGATCAAGCTCCCTTGTCAGACCCAATGACCCATTTTCAGAACCACAAATTACGGTCACAATAAGAGAAACCTGCATATCTGAGAGTTTATGAACCAGATGTGAGGTCATAATATGGGGCTGTGTAACTATATTCCTACGATAAAACTGGAGCACAGGCTCAATTCAAATCTGGACCCACAGGATCCTTTGGAGACCAAATGCTCTGGAGCCACACTGGAAATACAGCACAAGAGGAAAGGTAGGACTTTAAAAGTCACTTCAGTGATTAGGGTTAAACTTATCCCTTCAAGGTGTTCACCTTAGTCCTTGAGGCATTAGCCTCCACGTTGCCTCTGCTCGGATCCCTTCTGGCTGTACAGTTACCCCGGTTTTCTGTCCATTCTGGCCCGCTCTGAAGTTTGCTTTACTCTAGCCCTCGCCAACAATTTGGCCTTCTACCACCAATATTAGCCACTCACAGCCCGGTTTGGCACTGAGATATCAAAACATATGTTGTTCAAATCCCTCTAAACTTGTGCATTTAACTAGACTCCTCCTATTAATAATAATAAAAACAACAGCTAACATTTAAAGAGCATTTACAATGTGTTAAGCATTGTTAAAGTGTTATCACAAACTAAGTTATTTTATTCTCACAAAAACACTACTTGATTTCTTAACTTTATACCCATTTTAGAGATACAGAAACAAGGCCAAACTGTTAAATAACTTGTCCAAGGTCAAAAAGCAAGCGGCAGAGCTAGGAGACTTCCCGTTCCTCTCTAATCCCACACTGTGTTTTATTTTTTCTTTATTAACAGTTATTACATGTTTATTGGAGCATTTGTTGTTCTCTATTTCCTTCCAACACAATGTATATACTCCAGTAGAAGCAGGGACTTCTTCCATTTTGCTATATTCTCAATGCTTAGAAAGCACCTGCCCTTGGCCAATGCTCAATAAATACTTGGTGAATGAATGAATGAATGCAGTATAACAAAGATCCTCTTCTCTCACCATCATCATGCCAAGCCACTTTTAATATTCCAAGAGACCTACTTTCTTGTCAATAAGTAAATGTACACTGCCCTCAAAATATATGAAACCAGAGGTGAAATGAAACTAATTAAAGCTACAAACAAGCTCTAAACAAGTTCAAATTTTTATTGAATAAAAACGATCAGCCCTTCATCCTAGCTGCCTAACAGAGCAAATGGTATGCCCTTTCTGAGGGGGGAAAATATGACTCTAGTGTCTACAGTTCTTTTAAACACAATGTCTGGTATTGAATGAAAAATTATGCGATGAGAATAATCATGAAAATGTGGCATATAATCAAGAATCAGATCCCAAAAGATAAAGAGAAATGGATCTTTAAAAAAAATAACCAAACAGGCATTCTAGAGTTGCAAAACACAATATCATAAATTAAGAATTTAATGACTGACACTCACTAGAGTATTTGCAGCTAAAATGAATAAATAAATAGGCACACCTATGGAGTGATTTCCAAGACATACTGATAAGCGAAAAAAGCAAAACATAAAAGAGAATTTATATTGTCCCAAAACCCACAATTCCAGTTTCACCATGAGAAAAACATCAGACTAATCCAAACTGAGAGACAGTCTACCAAATACCTGACTGGCACTCCTCAAAACTATCACAATCATCGAAAACAAGAAAATGTAACATGGCCAGAGGACCCTGGTACAGAAATCATTAGAGGAAAAACTGGTGAACGTCTAATAAGGTCTATAGTTAAGTAATACTGTTCCAGTGTTAACATAAGCAGAGTACCGGAAACAGCTCTATTGATCTGAGTACATTTACCGATCACAAGAAACTGGGATGTGCATTTGATTATAGGCAGCAAGTGAGGTGGGCAGGGGGAAAGAAGATAAAAGAAAGCAAAGCCTACAGCATGCTCAAAGTGGGACATTTAAAGGAGATCCTTTCCATACAGACTTTTGACCCTCCTACCCCTGCCAAAGAGTAAAATTCTAGAGTAAAGACAAACTAAAGTTGCCGCTATCTCACCCTCCAAAGAGGATTGTGGGGAGCCATGCCTTGGAGCCGAACAATACGGGGCGGGGGGGGGGATGGGGTGCAGGACAGGATGAAAGAAATTCTTTAAGAGGCTGTAAATTTGGGCAGGCACCTCCTGAAAATCTGTTCCAAGAAATCTCTCATGCAATTAATTTAGTTTAAGGGGGTCCTAAACAAGCTGTACACTTAGGCCTTATCAGAAGCAAACTCAAATCCTCTTTCGAAGACTACAGCTTCAGGCCAAGGTTGGGAAATCCCCACAAATAATTTTTCAAAGGCAATGAAAAGCTACTCGAACATAACAAAAGGAACGAAGGAAACCTAAAAAACACCACAAAAACAACAGCTAGCAGAGAAAGGCCTATAAAGTCCTCAAATACTGGAATTATCAGTGATAGATTATAAATCAACATGCTTACTGTTCTTAAAGGAATAAAGAGGATAGCTACACCATGAAAAAAGATAACAGGAGGATATGATTCACAAATCTATACTAGTACATTTGAAAATTTAGACAAAATGGACAAACTTCTAGGAAAAGGTAACTTATCAAAATTGACTTAAAGAAAAATACATAACCTGGACAGACCTATAACCACCAAATAAATTGAATCCACAGTCAATGGACTGGATACAAAACAAATGTATCCAATGTTGGATACAAAACAACAAAATTAATTCTCTCTCTCTCTTTTCAGGTCCAGATGGCTTCCATGGTCAGTTCTACCAATCATTCTAGGAAGAAATATTCCAATCTTATATAATACACTTCCAGAGCATTAAAAGAGAGAGAAAATACATGAGAAGCAACACTTCCTGACTCATACTATGAAGCCAACATAACCTTGATAGCAAAATCTCATGAGGACGCTACAAGAAAGGAAATTTACAAGTTAACTTCTCCCATAAATATGAATGAAAAAATCCTACATAAATTATTAATAAACTAAATTCAAAAACATAAGGATACTTCATCACAACCAAGTTGAGTTTCTCCCAGAAATGCCAGGTTGTTTTAACTGTAAAATATACTAATGAAGGGATGGAAATAAGACCATATATATGTACACACCTGTATCTGAAAAAACAAACACTTGAACGATGAGCAAAAAACTAATAAAAGTGGTTACCAAAGGTGAAAAAGAGGCTTTTGAAACATGTGAACATAATACTGATTTTTAAATTTAATTTAATAAGTATATCAATTAATGTAATTCATCACATTAATAAAAGAGTAAAATCACACGAACATGCAACAGATGCAGAAAAAGCATTTGATAAAATTCAATATCCATTCAATATTAAGAAAAACTCTTAACAAACTGGGACTAGAAGGGAACTTTTAATCTAATTAAATATATCTGTGGGAAAAAAACCCACTAGCACACTTGTGAAATGTTATGAATTATCCCTCAATTAAGAACAAGGCACAAATATTCACTATCCCTTCTATTCAACATTATACTGGAGGTCCTATCCAAAGCATTAAGGGAAAAAAAAAAAAAAAACCAAACAGGCATAAGGACTGAAAAGATACAAAAGCTTTCCCTCTTGCAAATAATATGATCATGTGTATAGAATAAATTTACAAATTATTAGAATATGTAAGACAGTTTAATATGAAAATCAATGTATGAAAGTTAATCATATTCCTATACACAATTAGAAAACAAAAATTAAAAACATTTTTTACAATACTATAAAACTGTAAGTATCCAGGAATAAATTTCAGAATGATGTCCAAGATCTTTCAGAAAAAAAAAATTACAAAACTTTATTGTGAGGCAATACAAAAGACCTAAATAAATGGATCAGAAGACTTCATTTTGTAATGGTATTAATTCTCCATATATTGGTTTATAATTTCAATACAATACAATACAAAAAAAAAAAATGTCCTGCAGGTTTGTTTTTTTTAATACAGAACTTCATGGTATGATTCTAGGAAATGTAAAAGGCCAAGGCTGGCTGAGACACTCTTCTAGAAGAACAGAGTGGATAGACTTGCTCTACCAGATATTAAGACATGTTACAAACCTATGGTAACTGAGAAAACATGTAGCTCATACAGGAATATACTAACAGATCAATGGTATAAAATACAAGAGCCAAGAAACACATCATACACATATGGGCACTTGATATATGACTGGTGACACAGCAGATCAGTACAGAAAGGATAGGCTTTTCAATAAATGCTGCTAGAGCAACTGGGTATCTGTACAGGGTAAAAAATGAAACTAAGCCCCTACCTCCACTACCCAAAAATCAATACTAAGTGGAACGAGACACAAAAAGCGCTAATAATAAAGAATGTTATTGATAAATTCTACTACATTAAAATGAAGAACTTCTCTGTTCAAGGTACAATTTTTTTAAAAAGAAAAAACAGAGTAGAAGATATTTGTAACCCATATCAACCACAGTCAAAAATATAAATATAAAAACTCCTGTAAATTAATGAGAAAAAGACAACCCAAATGAAACATGAGCAAAAGACCTGAATGAGTACTTCACAAAAGAAGAAATACAAAAGATACTCAAAGTCATCAGCGACCAGAGGAATGCAAATTTAAACCGTAAGAAGATACCATTATATATCCATATGACTGACAAAAACTAAAAATCCTGTAATAACAAGTGTTGGTGAAAATACTGAGCAAAAGGAACTCTCTTACACTTTTCATGGCAATGCAAATTGGTACAACCACTTTGGAAAATAGTTGACAACATCTAATATTATTGAAGATATGCACAGTGTGTGACCCAACAATCACACTCCTAGGTTTATATTCCATTTAAATGTATGTAGATGTGCAGCAGGAGACATGAACAAGAATGTTTATAGCAACACTGTTTATAATAACTAGAAGTTCCAGAATCTGGAAGTCAAATGTTCACCCTTGACAGAATAGGTAACTTGTGGCATATTTATAAAATGGAATTCTATACAACAATGAATATGGACAAACCACAGCCACTCACTGGAAGAATCTCACAAACACAATGTTGAAAAAATAAAGCAAAACCCAAAAGAATGCATGATAACAATACAATATCAATCATGTCAAGTTCAAATAAGTTTAGAAATACATAAATATGTGGTAAAAGTATAAAGATAGGCAAGGATATTATCACCACAAAAGTCAGGATAATGGTGACCTATGGAGAAGGGAGATGGTTATAACTAGAAAATTATAAAAAGGGCATGGGGCTTCAATATTGTTCCTAATATTCTATTTCTTAATCGGGGTGGAGGTTACATTAGTATTTGCTTTATAGCTATTTGTTAGACTGTGCGTATGTTTTTATACACTTTGAGTGTGTATTTTACAATAAAAAAGGGAAAATCTTAATATAGGGGATTTTCATTATCAAAATATTTGTTATCCCAGTGCCAGCAACTGCAAGGTTGCTTCAGGAAACAAAAGATGTCATGATGACAACAATAACTAATGAACTGATTACTCAAACTTTCCTGCCTGGTTAACTCCAGCTGTCTCTCTCACTGATTGTAAATATCCACAATATAAATAAAAAGCAAATCATCTGCAAATTCATTCATTCAACAAGTATTTATTAATATTTGTAAGATTTCCATACACTGTTCTAGGGGACCAGCAAGGTTCAAGATAAAGGCCCTGCCCTCCTGCAAAAGATGGAGGACCAGGGAACACCCACTCCCATCCCAATTTTTGCCTCCACCTTCTCACCCTCCTTTCCAAACAACTACCAAACATGAAGAACCTAAAAGGAACTCAGGGGCACACATGAAATTATCATCAAAACCACAACCTTAGGGAGTCTTTTCACTATAGAGGAACCATCTGCTTGGATTCTTCTGGTGAAACCATGGTTTACCAATTCCTTGTCAAGAGCCTTAACCAGTCTCAACAATGAAGGTGTTGTGGGAATAGGCTTAAGTGGAGTCAAAATCCCAAGGAATGCTTTACCTGGGATACAGAGACCAGAAGCTTATAATTTTCCAGAAATTGTAAACTAGATTTTGCGTGTACATTTATTTTTCTAGGGTCAGAGTCCAGAACTTTCATCTTACTCTCAAAGGACGTCAATCAAAAAGGGTCAATAATCACTGCTCCCAACAAGATGAACAGACCAGCTTTTTTAGGGACATGGTGAAAGTTAATGTGGCCACAGGGAGGCCCCCTGAGTTGAAACCCAGGTGTCCTGACCTCCTGGCCTATGCTCTGAACGACCAATACTTACTCTTAGTTCTTCGAAGGCTTCGTCTAGGGTGGAGAGCTGGTGGCCCTGATGTGCCCCAATGACTGGGCACAGGACACAGATGAGCTGCTTATCTTCCTGGCAATAGGTACTCAAATCGAGCCCATGGTCCGGACACTTCCTCTTGGCCACTCTCTCCGCTTCCATTTCTATTTCTGGGTCAAATTCGCTTTCTGCCTCAGTTTCTCCCTCCGCTTCCGATTCTCCTTCCTCCTGGTTGTCTTCCTCTGCTTCGCTCTCTTGCTCATCCTCCATTTCTTCCTCACTGTCTTCCTCACTGTCTTCCTCACTCTCGTCTTCGCTCTCCTCCTCCGTCTGACTCTCTTCTTCAGACTCACAGTCTTCCTCGGACTCGCTCTCTTCCCCCGCCTCGCTTTCTAGGGCCTTCTCGTTCTCTACCTGGGCCTCGACTTCTTCCTCTCCCGCCCCATCCCCCCGGGCTCCCGGGGTCCAGGCCTGGGCGGCTCCGTGGACGTACTCGGCCAGGTGGTGCCGGGGGAACTTCTGCCCGTGCGCCTCCGCGTGGCGGCGGCAGTAGCAGAAGCCGCATTCCTGGCACACTTCCTCGGCTCCCGGAGCCTCGTCTGGCTCGCACTCATCACACGTGCCGTCGTGCGGCAGCTCCTCGAAGGCCGCGCCCCCTCCAGAGGCCATGTGGGAGCTGTGCCGCGGCCCGGGTCTCCGGGCTTCAGAGCTCGCTGCCTGGCCTCGGCGCGGCCTCCTCGCGTCCTCCTCTCCACCTGGGGCCCGTCCCGCAGACTGGCCGCGCCGTGTCCCGCAGCCTCGGCGCCTCTGCTGCCTGTTCCCAGCTGCCCGCACCCAGCCCAAGAGCACCGGGCCTCGCCGCCGGCTCGGCAGCCTGGCGGCCGCTGCGCTTCCTCCGGCGTTCTGGGCACTTCCGGCGCAGCCGCCCAGCGCCCCCGTCGGCCCCTGCGCCGCGCCGCCCGCTCGGCCCCCCGCTGCCCCGGCGAGATCGCGGTGCCGCGGGCCCCCGCGCCGCCCCGGTTCCACTTTCCCTGTCCCCGTCAGGCGGCCTGCTTTCACTTCCTGAGTCATTTAAAGTGGCAATGGCCCTTTTCTGCGTTTCCCGCAGGGGTTCAGCATCCCCGAAGGAGGGAGAGGATGGATGAGGTCTCTGATTCACTCCAGCCCACTCTGGAGGCGGGAATTGGGCCCCTCCTCCTCCACTTCCTCCCTGGAGGTGCCAACCTGACTTTTCAAGGCCACTAGGCAGGTGTACAGGTGCATTTCAGCCTCCCTCCTTCCAATTTGTTGCTGCCCGTCCCAGTCCCCTCTGCTGCCTGTTCTGCAAGATGCCAGGACGGAGTGTTGTTTACCAGACTGAACCTGACCCCTTGGGATTTTCAGGGGGAAGGGTTGTGTTTGCTCTCCCAGGCTCAGGGAATCAGAGTCAGGTTGAGCAAACAGACGTTTTCTAACTAAAGCGATTCTATGCTTTGCCTATTTGCAAAGTCTATTTGCATTCCTACTCTCCTAGGGGCTCAGAACCTCTAGGATGGTAACCTCTGCGCCTTTTTTTGAGAGCTTGCCTTGGGTTTGGCTGAGATGTCAGGGGAGGTAGGTAGGGAGAGACAGTATTTGTGGAGTGAGAGTTCCAGTGTGCAGACCTCATCCTTTATGTAAGGAGGCCATCTAGATTCAGACTGGATTCCAAGAGAAAGGAAAGGGACTGTTATTTATTAACCAATACTGAAGGGCCAAGAATCGGGCTAGATCTTTTTGTGGCTCCCAAGTTTGCAAGAGCCACTGCCCAAGGACCCTCAAATCCTGGTACTACAACTTATTGGCTTTGCAACCATGAAGAAGCTAACTGATCGTTCTGTTTTCCACTTTATATATATAAAGTACATATATATGTAAAGTGGAAATAATGGTAATACGTACCTCATGGGGCCATTTTGTGAATGAAATGTAAAGGTGCCTGCCTTGTAGATATTCACTACATTTTAACTATTACTGGCATGAATTATATTTAGTGCACATAATGACCCTTTGAAGGAGGTTTTAAACATTTTTGACACGTTTTGGCTGGCTGCTGGTGTAAGCAACTCCTCACCTCTACCCCATATATATGTCTCGCCGCTCATTGAAGAGCTTTCGATTTGTACTTGGGAGAGGAAATGAACATTTTGATCTAGTCCAGAGAGAGGCGGAGATGTGGTTGAGAAGAAGGAAAGGGGATGGAATGGTGTGTTTTTCACTGAGTCCCTTAGATACTTCTGATCTAGGATTTCCAGATGATCTTCACAAAAATGCCAGGGGATGGAGTGGGGTAAAAATCATTTAAAATAATTTTTAATATAGCCACATATAATGTATGCTTAATTTCTGTGCAGCTTTTGTCAGAGATTTTATTTTGAAAAAAATATTTTGTTTTATTAACCTCAGGACAGCTCTATAGAATGTGGGGGGGAAGGTCCAAAGGTTTGTTTTGTTCTAGTTCTGTCCACATTTCTATTTTTCTCCAATTCGTTTCTCCAGAAATTGTCTTTTTGTTGTCATTATTGTTGTTATTGTTTGTCCTTAATTTTACCTAACAGAAAGTTAAAATATACTATGCAGTTCAGTATCTAACACTTTACAAACCTTCTTTGAGTCCTCTGTGCTGAGAGGGTCTTAAGAGACAGAAGTTGATGGAACTACTAAAAAAGGGACTTCATAGGGCTTCCCTGGTGGCACAGTGGTTGAGAGTCCGCCTGCCGATGCAGGGGACACGGGTTCGTGCCCCGGTCCGGGAGGATCCCACATGCCATGGAGCGGCTAGGCCCGTGAGCCATGGCCGCTGAGCCTGCGCGTCCGGAGCCTGTGCTCCGCAATGGGAGAGGCCACAACAGTGAGAGGCCCACATAATGCAAAAAAAAAAAAAGGGACTTCAGAAAGGGATTCCTTGAGGTCAGGGACTGTGTCTGATGATCCTAGGGTCCTCAGCACCCTTCATAGCATCCTGCACCTAGTTCTCTTCCAGGAAACCTGAAGTGGTTGACTGGGAGTGAAACATGGTTGAGGGGTCACCATATGATTTATCATCCAAACTGGGACACCTTGAGAGTGAAATGGAGCATTATTGACAATTATGCCATGACACTGGGCATGGACCGGAACCGTCCTGGGTAAACTGAGAAGTAGTCATCTTAATAAGATGACCAAGGGAGGAAAGCTTAGGTTTCTAGTCCAAAAATAGAAGATCAATATTTTACCCTTCATTTGTCCAGCTTCCTTCCTGCTTCTCCTTTGTTTCCCATTCCTCTTCCTTTCCTTATTTTCTCTCTCCTGCTCAGCAAGACTCATAGAAACTTGCTACACCATAATGCTACATTCTCATCCTTCCCTTCACAAGGTAATCTAAGGGTGAGAAGAGCCCAGGAATCCTGAGAGGAGTGTACAGTGTGTAGGTGTTGGATGGGAAGCGCCTTGAACATAGCTCTTGTGAGGGTTAAAAACTCAAGACATTTTACTTTCCCTCCTTGAGTCCTTGTGACTCCGAGCAAATGCTCAACAAGGATAAAGTGTTAAATGAGCCAAGCGTGTCTTCTCTGGCTTCATCCTGAAAGCCACAATGAACTGAAGGCAACTTTAAGACATGAGATGCAGAGTTGGGCTGAATAGAACCACTGCATCATGCAAGAAAGAAAAACTTGATTTGTTGGGAAAACGCCCTTGTGAGTCAGTGGAAGCTGTGTACCATGATGATTAAAAGAGCAAGCATTTTAGAATCTGACAGATCTAGATTTGAATCCTAACTCCATCACCTACTTAGCTGGGTGGCTGTGAGCAAGTTACTTAATCTCTTTAACCTCAGTTATCTTGTTTGTAAAATAAGGGGTTGCATCAGACCTACTTTAGAGGCTCACTGTGAGGATTAAATGAGATAATGCATTTAGCCCTGTGCCAAGCACATAATAAAAGCTCTCCCAGTGCAAGCTATTGCATTATACGCACATCGGCTAAAGTTGCAAAAGCACTCGTTTCATCTGTATGAAAACAGTTATGTCAGGTGTGATGATCAGAGCAGTGGGCTGAGAATGCAGAAATCCCAGTTCTTGCTGTGCCTCTGCCCCTATGCAACTACGTGGCTCTGAGTAAGTCGTTTCACTTTGGTCCTTCAGTCTCCTCTGTGAAATAAGTGAACCAAAGATGATTCCTGCTTCAATTACCTGTTGCTCTGTCACACACCACCCCAAAACTTAGTGGCTTAAACTAACAATGATTCATTATTGCTCAGGAACTTGTGAATTCTTTGGGCTCAGCTGGGTGGTCTTCTGCTCTGTATGCTGTTGGCTGGGCTCACTCTTGCAGCTGCTTTCAGCTGGGTGCTCAGCTGTGGCTGGATTATCCATAATATTCCCATGTAGTTGGCATCTGTATTTGCCAGCTTCAGTGAACTCACCCTCTGGGACTGTTCTCTCTCTATGTGGCCTCTCCAGCAGGAGCACTGAGACCTCTTTGCATGGCAACTAGTTTCCAAGAAGGCAAAAATGGAAGCTTCAAAGTTTCTTAGGTCAGAGGTCAGTGTTACTTCCACTGTAGAATGTTTGTCAGAGAAAGTCAGAGGCCAGCCAAGCCTCTGGGGAGGGGAAGAGACTTTACCTCCTAAAGACTTTCAAAGTCAGATTATAAAGGAGCATGCCGGCTCATGCGGCTCAATATCAAAAAAACAAAGAACCCAATCCGAAAATGGGCAGAAGACCTAGATAGACATTTCTCCAAAGAAGATATACAGATTGCCCACAAACACATGAAAGGATGCTCAACATCACTAATCATTAGAGAAATGCAAATCAAAACAACAATGAGATATCATCTCACACGGGTCAGAATGGCCATCATCAAAAAATCTAGAAACAATAAATGCTGGAGAGGGTGTGGAGAAAAGGGAACCCTCTTGTACTGTTGGTGGGAATGTAAATTGATACAGCCAGTGTGGAGAACAGTATGGAGGTTCCTTTAAAAACTACAAATAGAACTACCATATGACCCAGCAATCCCACTACTGGGCATATACCTTGAGAAAACCATAATTCAGAAAGAGTCATGTACCACAATGTTCATTGCAGCTCTATTTACAATAGCCAGGATATGGAAGCAACCTAAGTGTCCATCGACAGATGAATGGATAAAGAAGATGTGGCACATATATACAATGGAATATTACTCAGCCATAAAAAGGAACGAAATTGAGTTATTTGTAGTGAGGTGGATGGGCCTAGAGTCTGTCATACAGAGTGAAGTAAGTCAGAAAGGAAAAACAAATACCGTATGCTAACACATATATATGGAATCTAAGAAAATTTTTAAAAAGGTCATGAAGAACCTAGGGGCAAGGCGGGAATAAAGACACAGACCTACTAGAGAATGGACTTGAGGATATGGGGAGGGGGAAGGGTAAGCTGGGACAAAGTGAGAGAGTGGCATGGACATACATACACTACCAGGTAAAGTAGATAGCTAGTGGGAAGCAGCTGCATAGCACAGGGAGATCAGCCTGGTGCTTTGTAACTACCTAGAGGGGTGGGATAGGGAGGGTGGGAGGGAGACGCAAGAGGGAAGAGATATGGGGACGTATGTATATATAGCTGACTCACTTTGTTATAAAGCAGAAACTAACACACCATTGTAAAGCAATTATACTCTAATAAAGATGTTAAAAAAAAAAAGCATGCAGGATGAGAGGGATGCTGTGACTATTTTTCAAAGCAATCATTGCAATCCCTACATTGCATGCTGGTTCTGACAGTCCATATTGTACCCTAAAGCTCAGAGGCAATCCTACCTCTCAGTTTGGTTTATGGACTCTGAATTCCCCAGTGAGCTCCTAGTGTGCTCCAGGATTTAAAACCTTCCCTGCTCTCGGTTTAGCCCTAATAGAAATCCAGCATTTTTGCTACCTGATGTCTTCTCAGCCTCCTCCTGGTAACCAAACGCCTCAATTTCTCTCCAGGAACCTGGTGCAGACACAGCTGGTTACAACCCACTTGCCACCCACCCATTTTTCGTTGCTAGTAGAACCCTGGTTTTTCTAGTTATTTAGATGTTAGTGTCCTCAGTCCGGGGACATGAGCTTTCTTAGAGCTAAACATATGACCTAGTGCTGTCTGATGACACATTAAGGCAAGTCTCATGAGGGGGCTTCTTGAAAAGATTTTCCTTGAACAAAAGAAAGAGACTCATAAGAAGAAAGCTCTGTCCCTTCCTTCCTACTTTAGGATTTTGTTGTATGGAACCAGCTGTGGAAGCTACCTTGTGATCCTGAGGGTAAACCCAAAGGAACCAGACCCCTGACATTATTAAACTTCAGATTTATCCAACCCAGAACTGCCCACCCTGGATTTCTTGTTATGTGAAATAACAAGCCCCTATAAATAAGCGAGTCTGTTACCTAGAGTCAAAAACGTCCCTCCCCGACTCCTCTTAGTCTATACGGTTCTAGTGATGCTTACTCCACCCCTAACTCCAGAAAGGAACATATAACCCATAACTAAGCAATCAGCACGTGCATTCACCTGACCACAGTGGTTACTTCAAAGATGGGCCAGCGACTCTGCCACAGCCAATGAGGGGCAATGCAGTTTTCCCTGGGACTTTTGGAAAGAGGAATTCATTCTTTTCTTGCTGGACTTAAACGCTGACACGCTACAGCAGCTAGAGTTGCCATGGCTGTTTTGTTACCATCTCACTGACTTGAAGAGTCAACTCAGAGAGGCAGACTCAAGAGAAGAAAGGAAAACTGATCTTGGTAAAATCATTCGAGTCCTGGATCCAGCCATGCCTGAAGCCCTAATCGTGCATTTTTCAGTTTATTTGACCCACCCTTTTTGGAATAAGCTGTCCTGATGGGACTTTTCCATTTGCAAGGAAAAACTCCTACCTGAGGAAGTGTGGATAATCATTATGAAACCATCCACCAAGCTACCACTTTGACTTGAGGGCACTCTCTGGAACTTTAGTCTTAAATCTCTGTTCTTCATCCAAACTCATTCACTCCTATAGATATAGTTTTTACCACCTGTAGTTATATTGTCTAGCCATTAGGCCTTGGGACTGGGCCTGACCCTGACTTCAAATCCAGCTCTGCTACTGATTAGATCTGTGACTTTGGACAGGTCTTTCAAACTTCTGTGTTCTTTAGCTTTGGCATGTTTAAAATTAGAACTATAATGATTCCTGCCTCCTAGGGTTATTGTGAGGATAAAAGCAGAAAAAAATGCCTGCAAATTGCGTAGTCAGCATGATGCCTGGCCCATAGGCACTTACAAATTCTTTTTAAATGAAAAACCTAACCTAGTAAGGTAGGCAGAGTAATGACTCCATGAAGATGACCATGTCCCAAACCTCAGAACCTGCGAATACGTCGTTTCATGGCAAAGGGGAAGGTCACAGGTGGAACTAAGATTGCTAATCAGGTGTCCTTACAATAGAAAGAGTAACCTGGATGATCCAGGTGGGTCCAATGTAATCACAAGATTCTTAAAAATAGAAGAGAGAGGCAGAGGAGCTAGTCAAAGCGATGTGATGTAAGAAGGACTCAATCTGCTGTTTCTGGCTTTGAAGATGGAGGAACGGGCTCTGAGCCAAGGGATGTGGGCGGCCTCTAGAAACTGGAAAAGGCCAGGAAGCAAGTCCTCCCCTGGAGCCTTCAAAAAGGAATGCAGCCCTGTTGACACCTTAACTTTAGCCAGTGAAAACTTCTGCTAAGCTTTTCCTCTACGTCTTCCTGTAGTTGCTACCGTGGACTCAGCAATGAATGAGAAAGTCATGGCTCTACCCTTACGGAGCCTATGGGGTGCATATTCTGTGGCACCCAGGGTTTTACGAAATCCTATTTGGTAACAAGCATGGGGGTTACCAATGAGATTTAGGAGATGTGAGTCAAGGCAGCTGTGTGGAGCAGAGACCTATGAAGAGGGAAAGTAGCAGTGGAATATGGGTTGCTAATTGGAATAAAAGCTGAGACAGTAGATGTTTGGAAGTCCATTTAGGACAGAAGTCTTGGGGTTAGGTCTGGCTCCTCTGTGAGGGGTGGGCTCAGGGAGAAGAGAGACATCAGTTTTGGCAGGAGGGCTAGGAGAAGGGGACAGGAGGCATAAAAGCCACTCCTTCTATGTGCCAAGCGCCAATGTCTTCAACCCCTCACGACAGCCTTCCAAGAGATGTTGTTAGGCCCCTTTCATAGAGGAGAAAATCAAGGCTCATAGAAATTAAGCATTAGTTAAATTAAGAAATTTAATTAAGGTAAATTAAAGTATTAATTAGTTTAAGAAATTTCACCAATAAGTATATGGTGAAATGGAATTTAAAAAAATTAATTAATTTTTTTTGCCAGCGAAGAACCACAAATCCTCCGTTTCTGTGCAGTGTTGACTTAGTTGTTTCGGTGTTCTTTGTACACTGTGCACCTCACATTATAAATTATTTGGTAGCCAGAACTGTCTGGGCTTACTCAGAACAGAGCACCAGGAAGCTTAACGCTTAATACCATATTTCATCAAATCTTAGATGCCGTCAACTGGAATATGGACCATCATTTCATAACTCATGGAGAAAGAAAACATGTTAGGAATTGTTAAGACTCCCCGATCGAGAGATGTCGAAAAAAATGTGGGAAAACGTGCATCTTGGGAGTCCATGTAGAGTGAAAAAAATTTGTTTATGATGATGTTGATGAAGTGTCAAATTCCAGTTTGCTAATCCACCCCCAGGTTTACTCATGATTTAGGTTTCTTATGTTTTAACTCAAATTGTTTTAAAATATTTTAAGTAAATTCCCTTTGGATAATTCTTTTGAGAGTTTTTCATTGTTCAAAATATGGTACTATTAAAAAATATCTCCACAAACATTTATAATGAACTATACAATTTTTTATGTGCTAGACATTGTGCTAAGTGCATTACGCGCACTACCCTTTTTGATTTCACATGATCATCTTATGAACAATTAGGTTTCTATTATTGCCATTTGCAGACAAGACAGTTGAGGCTCATAGAAGTTTAGCTCCTTGTCCAAGGGCACCCAACTAGCAAATGGCAGAGATAAGACTCCAGTCTCTGCCTGGGACTTCAGTGCTTATGCCCTTAATGGCTGCTTTTCATACAAGCAAAAAGGGTGGGGTGGGGGGAAGCCTCTCTTTCCTTTATAAAAAAATTCTGCGACCATAACCCTTTGCATCATATAATTAATGTCTGCTTTTTCTCAGTCTTTCTGAGCTGCTTACCCAGTTAGCTCTCCAATAAGTGCTTTTACCCTCCAGTACTCATTTGTTCTTGTTCACTTACGAATCAGTCTCCAGAATTTTAATCATTCTTGGCTAACTTCTCTGACAACCTTACCGTGTTGGAATTACTGTGTGCTGGAATTGCAGTCAGAAAAGTGCCCTGCAAACTTAAACTTAAAAAAAAAACTTTTATAGTGTATCTGACCTGCACAGGAAATTAGAAATTAGAAAACACCACATACTTAACTGGAAAAATACTTGATATGAAATGAAAAGTGAGCTTTACTGTTATTTAGATTTTTATTAAAAAATGTTTAGCCTTTATCTAAGGCTCGGGGACCCTGGAAATGAACGAGCTGGAAGCTTGCTTTATAGAACTTTAATGATCTTCTCTTATTATGTTATATTACCATTTCCTAAGCCTGTGGTCAAATACAATAGCTTTATTAAAGCTGTGACTCATTTAGAAAGGGGAATGAATTTTTCTGCCACAGGAGTACTGGTGAGACATGAGGGAAGATAGGGCTGTTGGGGGAAGAAAACTTAACAAAGAAACTACACACCCCACAGAGTCTATTCTTCCCTCTAGGAGCCAAGCTTTCCTGAATCCACAGCTCAACAGCCCCAGGGGTACTTAGCTTCTAGGCCTTTGGGAGAAGGAAAACAAAACAAAACAGAAAGGAGGCCTGGGGGTGCAGTTTGGACATGAGATAAGGCTGCTTGTGCCCTGTGTAAAGTTCTGACGAATGGGCACCGACAATGATTAACACTCACATTTATGCAGCGTTCACTATGGTCCAGGCACTGCACCACGTGCATGTCTTTGTCATGTCATCTAATTCCCTCAACAACCCCATAAGGTGGATACTATTATCATTTGCACTTTACAGGGGAAGAAACAAAGTTAGTCAAAGAGAGTAACTTACCTAAGTTCACACTATAAAGGGTGGAGCCAGGATCTGAATGGATACTTTCACTCCAGAGCCCAGACGTGCACTTGGCCGTGATGTGACACTACACTGCTAAACACACACCTGCTTTTGCCGGCAGGCCATCCACCCTGGATGCTAGTTAGTCATGGGGGTCGGGGAGCCTCTAAGAGAATCGATAACCTCAATGCAGCCTGAGAAAAGAGGGATTTGGAAGGAAATTGTGATGGGGCCTCCTAACCAAAGCAGCACTGGCTCCCTTTGAAGGGAGAGAAATGGAGCAATTTCAAACAGTTGGGGAAGATTAGAGGTCAAGACTGAGCCACCATAGCTAAGCAATGGAGAAATGCAAGCCCGTCATTGCCAAAGTGACAAAATAGAATATCAGGACACATTCAAAACAGCCTCCCATAATTATCATGGAAATCAACTTTTGCTATTTCTGAGACGTTTTTGCCAGCTGTGTGAGGGACATATAACATCATGAACAATTCCTGATAAACGAGAGGATGAGGAATTGAGACTTGGGCTACTGTATTACCTTGACCAAGTTACTTAACCTCTCTGAGCTCCAGTCCCCTCATTTGTAAAATGGAGGTTTTTTTTTTAACATCTTTATTGGAGTATAATTGCTTTACAATGGTGGGTTAGTTTCTGCTGTATAACAAAGTGAATCAGCTATACATATACATATATCCCCATATCTCTTCCCTCTTGTGTCTCCCTCCCACCCTCCCTATCCCACCCCTCTAGGTGGTCACAAAGCACCGAGCTGATCTCCCTGTGCTATAAAATAGAGATATTAATAGCATCTACCTGTTAGCGTTCTTGCAAGGATTAAAAGATGATAATGTAGGCAAAGTGCTTGGCCCCAAGCACAGTGCACAGAAAGTGCCTAAAACAGGTGAGTTTTCCCTTCTTCTCTCCTGTCAGTTCCGCCTGCTATAAAACTGATTCCCATCTGTCTTGAGGGAGATACATCATTTACCCATGAAGAGGGGGTTTGAATACCAACAAATATGTACCGAGTGTCCTCCGTGTCCCAGGGAGAGTGCTGGATGCTAGAGATACAATACTGCTCTCTTTGGGTCTGGTTTTTGCAAAAAAAACACCACAAAACAAAACAGGAGGTATTTTCTTTCTGTGGCCACGCCAAATGGCATGCGGGGATCTTAATTCCCTGATCAGGGATCGAACCCACGCCCCGGCACTGGAAGCTTGGAGGCTAAACCACTGGAACGCGAGGGAAGTCTCAGGGAGGTATTTTCTGATGTTCAGAATACATTAGGGCTCCTACTACATACTCCCAATACACCCTATACTGCCCCATTTTTACTTATTATTTGCAATCCTGACTCCCACCATCTGTAAGCCTCCCTGAAGAAGGGAAACTTCATGCCTTAAGGAGGAATGTTAGTTGATTAGGGGGAAGGCACCGAGGAGGAGTAAGAGGCCCCCAGGAAAGGGGAAGAGCCCGGTGAAGTCTCAGAGTCAGTGTAGAAGGAGGCGTGTCCAAGAGCTGACAGCCAGCATGGTCCGGTTTGGCTGGAACTCAGAGAGCAAGGGATGATTGGTGTCAGGTGACGTCAGAGCCAGAGGTGGGATTACAGAGGTTTCCCAGTCCTGTTGTAGAAAGAGCTCCTGAGGTGAGGTCCTCATAGCACTGCTAAAAGTCTGGACATTAGGCCTCAGTGACAGAATCCCCTGAGTGTGTGTGTGTGTGTGTGTGTGTGTGTGTGTATCATTCTACCCAGTCAGGGTTCAGTCTGGGAAAACAAAGACTTCTCAATATGTTCCAGGATTAAAGGGTTATAATACAGGAAATTAAAGTTCTACAAAACTGAGGTGAGGGCTTCCCTGGTGGCGCAGTGGTTGAGAGTCCGCCTGCCGATGCAGGGGACACAGGTTCGTGCCCCGGTCCAGGAGGATCCCACACGCCGCGGAGCGGCTGGGCCCGTGAGCCATGGCCGCTGAGCCTGTGCGTCCGGAGCCTGTGCTCCACAAGGGGAGAGGCCACAACAGTGAGAGGCCTGCATACCACAAAAAAAAAAAAAGAAAAAGAAAAAAAACTGAGGTGAGAAGAGAGGGGATGGTGGAGCAAAGGTCAGAGAAGCAACTGATGAGATTCGGGACACACTGCCCCAAAATATTGGCACCTTGGCATATTGAAGCTCTAAGCTTAAGGAATTTGAGAAAACAGAAAAGCAGGAAGGGCTTCTGATCTCCCGCACTCTTCTTCCTTGAAACAGATCCTAAAACTCCAGGTGGAAGGCACCTTCCCTGTCCCAGCAGTCGTATCGCCAGAGATGGGGCCTTGGGGGCCAAGAAATCTGTACAAACAAACCCTGATAAACTCACACTTATCTTCCTAGTTAATTAATCCCCATTTACCACCCCTCGCCCAAACCCCTCTGTCTTAGCAATTATTCACAAATGTATTGTTTCTTTGTCTAACAGATATAAAAACTTTCTCCTCTGGTCACTTCTTCAAGGCCTCATTCTCTTGTGAAGGCTCCCTTGTACGTGTAAAACTTCAGTACACTTTGTGTGCTTTTCTCCTGTGAATCTGTCTTTGTCAGTTTAATTTTCAGACCCAGCCAGGGATCTTAAGAGCGTTGAGGGAAACTTTTTCCTCCCCTACACAGTCTCTGACCATCTGGTCCCACTGCCCCAAAGCAGGCGCTTGTTAAAGGTCTGCCTGCAGATCTCAGTCTACCCACGAGTGAGCTGGCAACTATCTCAGGGGCAAAAACGGCTTCTCCTCTCCTGCCTTCCAAATACCTGCTTAAGGGCTTCTCACTGGCCATCCTGAACCTGCAACCAGGCAGGGAAGGGGGTTGGGCTTCTCCTCTCTGAGGTACAGAGAGTGTAAGCAAAACATCTCACTGTACAAAAGATGTACTGTGTTTGATCAAATCTAAGATTTGTGTGCCACTGAAAAAGGAAAAATGTTGCTAATTATACAGACACAGTGCCTTCTTTTCATCAACAGTTTGGCAAATCCCCATTTCAAAGAAAAATGTGTTTGTGTGTTTGGGGCAGGGAAGCGTCTCTTATAATTGATTTTTTTCTTTTAGTGATTCAAGAAAAAGTTAATAACCACCGGCTGCTGTGCACCTGAGGGACACTGAGGCGGTGCTCCAGCCCTCTCGCCGTCAGGGCTGACGAGGCTCACTGGGTGGTAGCAGAAAGCTTGCCTCCCTCCTGCCCTGCACTGACCGCCTTCATCTGCCTCTCAGTCTTCCTCGAAGTGGTCGTGAGGAAACCGCAGACAGGGCCAAGAGAGCTAAGTGCCCTTGCTTGCTTCGAGGCCAACCTTAAGGGTGTTTTTAAAACTTTTATTTTTTTGTGAAATACATCACACAAACAAAAAAGTAGGCAAAACCACTATCTAGTCGTGAAACGGAATGCAGCTAGCACCCCCAGAAACTCCTCCTTGTATCCAGTGCCAATCAAGACTCTTTCCTTCCTCTCTAAAGACAGCCACTATCCTGACTATCCCCACCGACTAGTTTTATCTACTTAGAAGTTGTGTATAAATAGAATCACACAGTAGGTCCTCTTTGGGGTCTGACTCCTCACCCCCAGCATCACTTGTGAGATTCATCCATGTTGTGTCTAGTTATGGTCCATTCATCCTCATTGCTGTTTAGTATTCCATATTCTGGTATTTGGGCATTATGATATAATGCTGAGCATTTGCGCAATTTCCATTTGGGGGCTATAGTGAATAGTGCTGCCATCAACATTCTTCTGGGAGTCTTTCGTGAAGCTGTGTATGCACTTCTCTTGGGTATTTACTAGGAGTGCGACTGAAGGTGGATCCGGCTTTAGTAGAGTTTGCCCAACTTGAAGCGTTGGGTGCAACTTAAGCTTCCTTGGTTCCATCTCCCAGAGATCACAACTTTTTCAGAGAAGCTTCCAGCCAAGCACTTGAACCTTGGAAACATTCTATGCAGAAGAAAGTGCCTTTCTTGAGAGCAGATGAGGAAAGGATGGGGCAGGCACATTCTCTCCAGGCAGAAGAAAGAGTTTGGTGCCGGTGAATATACAAGCGCACGGCTGCACCTGAGGAACTTTCTACAGGGAAGCTATCTTTTGGGAGGGTCAGTTCTTCCTTTGCCTTATTCAGCCCCTTGTTACCTGGGCAGATACAAAGTTACCAGCTTTAGGAGCCTCTATACGCATCCTTGGATTTTGCATCCATGGCAACGCATGCTTTACATACCATTTTATTTCAAACAATGGGGAATTAAACACTTGATGTGAAGCAATCAGGTTTCAGGTTGGGTGGGGGGAGGGGGAAAGACTGTGTCTCCAAGTGGCAGCTTGTCAGACAGAATGCCTAATGCAATGCACTTAAGGGAAGGTGTGGATAGAGAGAGAGACTCCTTGCTTTGCGTCATACATAAAAACTCTCTCTCACTGCCCAGTTCCCTCAGCCTTCTCCGCCCTTGCATGCTGATTGCATCTCAGAATGTAAACTGTGTACACGCACACACACAGACCCACACGTAGACACACACACACACACACACACACACACGCATGCACACCGTCAAACAGAAATTATGGGATGAAGCAGAAAAGTTAGGAAAAAAAAGGCACCTATCTTCAGAATGTAGGACCTTTTGGTGGCTTACTGGAGGGTCAGTGTAGGGGGTGCTCACTAAATCTTTGGTTAATAAATAAATGAATGAAGGCAGCCAGGAGCTCTTCAGAAGAGGAAGGGAATTGGCAATCATGACATTGGCAATCAAGTTTCATTTTGTGCATTAGTTTCCCTATTATGACTCTTAATGACAATTCTGTGATTATCTTTATGCCCTAGTAAAAGCACTTTTAACAATTAGGGATTGTAGCTCTGAAGTTGTATTTTAAATTAATTAGGCAGTGTGTTTAACAGCTTCCACTGTCTGTTAATGCCAACCCACACGACAGCAGCAGGTGGGGAGGTACAGTCCTGTTTACAGTGAAGAGAGGCTGCCTGTCTCTTTGGTTTTCTTTCTTTTGACTTTTTGTTTTCTCCCCCCCACCCACCCACCCATCAACATCAAAAGAGAAAGGACGACAGCCTGGTGGAACTGGCAGGACAAGAAATCAACTTCAATGGTGAAAATCATGTTGAAATCACCAGCATGAGAGTTTCACGTATATGAGCTTTACTGGCTCAACAGACAGGAAGCCATCCTCTTCTCTCCCCAGCATTTGCATCAGGAGCAGAAGGTCTCAACGCCTTGCCACTTGAAAGGGAATGTTGCATTTGGGGGCAGGTTTTTCTTTCTAATAAACAGGCATCAACACACACACACACACAAATGTGTGAATGCCTAATATTTAGAAACTTAAGTCTGGCAGGTGGAAATGAGCCCTTTTGACAAATCTCTATTTATTGTGTTATTTCACCATCAAAGGCTAAAATGCTAACTAGCTTTGTGAATAATTTGTGGATGGGAATGTGATCGTTTTTCTAAGTCAGCTGGTGGGCTCAGTTCTTTGCACTCCCCACCTAAAAATAAATTCTCTGGCTGATTGTGAACGTACCAATACTTACTGCAAGTGAAGCAAACTTATGAGGGCCATTAAAGTGACAGGGCATTGGAAAATAGTGAAGTGAATGCTGATCCGCATTTACGTCATAAAATAACTTGTCACCTTCAATTTACCACAGTAACTGGTACCAGAGGAGAACGTAGGATGCTTATACTTGGTTCAAAGCCACCTTTCCTCACCTCCCAGTCCCTGCCTCTTCCTCTCCTGAAATAGTCATCGGGGCACTTCTGAAGATAAATGATCTTAGAATCTTTTCTATATCACTGGAATTTTGGAAATGAGATGCGTCATTGTAATCAGAGAAATTAAATCTCATGAATAATCCAATGCAGTATGTACTATTATTATCCCCATATCACAGATGAAGAAACTGAGGCACAAAGAAGCAAAATAATTTGCCCAAGGTCAAGGTCACATAAGCAGGAAGTGGTAGAGCCAGGATTCGTGCCCTGGCAGTAGGACCCCAGAGTCCATGATCTTAATCACTGTGCTATACTTTATGGTTCAGACTATAAGGTACTTTCTAATATAAATATTTGGAGGGGGGCATAAATACCTTGGGAAAGCATACATCCGCAAGACCTTCAAAACTATAAGAAAAACATACTGAGAATGACACATCATAACCATTTCAAACCAAGAGAGAGACCTGGCCAGGCGTAAGTAAGTTATTCCGACTGGGTTTAGAAAAATAACCAGTGGTTTGTGGTTATTACCAATGCAGTTCAGGCATGACTCTCTTGATTACAGGGGAATGCTTTGAATCCTGTGAAACTATTTCTATAAGCCAACCACAGCCGCACATGACAGATAGCTGCATCTTTATTAGGGAAATTCTTCAGGTCTCTCTCCACTTAGCTGTTATCAGAGCATCTATATATTTCGGTTCTATGAATTAAAAGTTAGACTTTTCTTACTGATGGATTGTAAAGCATTTCTCAGTTTGCGTCTCCCATGTTTCAGAGAGCAGGTAAGTTCAGCTTCATCTGACTGGCATATGATCACCCTGAAAAAGTGGGCATTTTGCAGTATGTAAATTGTGCTGCATTTGGTGACAGGGAGATGAAGGTTTAAGCCCTCCATCACTACAACTGAGTTTTTACCCCTCTGAACTTCAGTTTCCTCCTCTGTCAAAAGAAGCTGATGATACTTCCCTGAAGAAGTAGTAAGGTAAGGCAAGTGTGCACGTTTAGCTAACATCTGTAGGACACTTTACAGATTACGGCAATGAATTCCAAGCTCTGCAGGTACTCTAACTACCAATACACGCAGTGTGCCGAGTGACTTTCTTTTTAAATATGTGGTAAAGCAGACGCAGCATAAAATTTTCCGTTTTAACCATTTTAAGTGTATAGTGCAGTGGCATTAAGTACATCCCCACTGTTGTGCAGTAAATGTGTACATGTTTTCATCTTTCCCACCTGAAACTCCTTTACCCATTAAACAAGAACTCCCCATTTCTCCATCCCTCCAGCCCCTGGCAACCACCATTCTACTTTCTGTCTCCTTGAATTTGATTATTTTAGGTACCTCACAAAAGAGGAATCACAAAATATTTATATGTTTATGTCTGACTTCTTTTATAAACTTGGCATAATGTCTTCAATTTTCGTTCACGTTGTAGCATGTGTCAGAGCTTCCTTTTTAAGGCTAAATATTTTTCTGTGTTGTGTGTATGTCACAGTTGCTTTATCCAGTTATCTGTCGATAGGTGTGCAAATATCTGAGTCCCTGCTTTCGGTTTTGGGGGGTATATACCCAGAAGTGAGATTGCTGGATCACATCATTTTATGCTTGATTTTTTGAGGCTGGGTATCTTTTGTATTTATTATTTGGAGCAGAAGAGGTGTTGAGATGTACCTTGGGGGATTCTCAGGTGTGCCTGCGGGATGGCTCCACCATCAGCCCCTAAATTAGTTCAAAGACCCACAAGGCAACTCCATAAAAACAAGGGCATGCTGCTCGGTCCTTTAGGCTCTCTGTTGCCTGCCTTTCCTCCTGTTACAGGTGACAGATTGCCAGAGCAGGAAAAAGTAATCCCAAAGATATTAGTATGCAAACCAGAACTGTTTTGCTATGGATATGTGTCTGAATGTGACACAGGGCTCACCTCCACCCCACCCCCTCCTCCCTCGGCTGGAAGAGCTAAGGCAGGCACACTGGGGCAGGCTAACCCTTCCAGAACCAGCTTCAGGCACTTACTCAAAGCAGTCCACGTTTCAGCAGCCCTGCCTCCGAGGAGCAGTGAGCTAGCTGAGAAGCTGCCAGTCACTTGGTGACATCAATTGTTTCGTAACTGACAGACACTGAAAAATCTCATTATCACCAATAATGGGAGCACCTCATCCATATTACAACTGTCACGGCAGTCAGGCTGGGTCTTAGATATATCCAGAAAAGCCAGCGCTAGCGTCACACACGAGAATCCTGCACTCTGGGGATGCCCCTACCCATCCAGCCCAGTGCCCATAGGTAAGTCACCGGAAACCAAACTCTTTTTTTTTTTTTTTTTTGGCGGTACGCGGGCCTCTCACCGTTGTGACCTCTCCCGTTGCAGAGCACAGGCTCCGGACACGCAGGTTCAGCGGCCATGGCTCACGGGCCCAGCCGCTCCACGGCATGTGGGATCTTCCCGGACCGGGGCGTGAACCCGCGTCTCCTGCATCAGCAGGCGGACTCTCAACCACTGCACCACCAGGGAAGCCCTCATTAATCTTTTGATGTTGCTTTTAACCTATTGCTGATCTTAGCAGAGAGACGAGCTGCAGAGACGAGCTTTTCAGAGGGAAAAGTGTTGACTCAGTGCAAATGGCAGGAGGTTAGGAGGGAGTGCTTTGAGCCGTGAAATAGCAGTTGGTCTTTCAGCGGGCACCTGGCAGAGTCGCCTTCCTAAGTCACCCAGACAGGGCTTTCTAGGAAAATCACTTCTGGCTGCGTTGTCTGGGGGGTTGCTCAATAGAAGAAGTCACTGGAATGGTGTGACAAACATGGGCTTTGGCAGCGGTGGACGGGGGTTTGCATCTGCACGAATCATGTCACGTGGAAAAAGTTACTGCACCTCTCCGTGCCTGTTTCCTCATCAATGAAATGAAGAGAATTTTTAAAAATCTGCTTTGCTTTGCCCACGTTACTGATGTGGGCTTTGGTAGATCAACTTTAAATGAGCTTTAGTAGATCAACTTTATTTTTTTTATTTTTTGCGGTATGCGGGCCTCTCACTGTTGTGGCCTCCCCCGCTGCGGAGCACAGGCTCCGGACGCGCAGCCTCAGCGGCCATGGCTCACGGGCCCAGCCGCTCCGCGGCATGTGGGATTTTCCCGGACCGGGGCACAAACCCGTGTCCCCTGCATCGGCAGGAGGACTCTCAACCACTGCGCCACCAGGGAAGCCCTAATAGATCAACTTTAATTGAGCTTTAGTTTCCTTATCTGCAAAGTGGGTAGAATAACTCCTATCTCTAAAGGATTATTGTGAAGATGAGATAAAATGTAGGATAAGTAAATAGTCCATAGTAGGTCCTCTTAACGGTCAGCTATCACTATTTCAAGCTACCTTCCATCCTTTTGATGGGAGATGGGGCGTAAATAATCAGACTGTACATACAGAAAAGAAAATCTGGACTCAGAGAAAAAACTGTTGAGTTTGTCACCGCCACTTCTGCTGGGATGTTAAGTCTGAGGCCATAGTCTAGAAGGCAGAAACCTTTCATAATCTGATTCCGTTTGTTAGCAGAGTGTCCTGGTTAAGTGAGACATCTCTGGAGTAAATTATCAGGGATCAAGACATGGCACATCAACTTCCAAGCCTTATGATTTTGAACAATTTCTTATTCTCTTTGTATTTCCATTTCCTTATCTGTAAAATGGGCACGAGACTCATACCTACCCTAGAGGTCATTATTAGATTAAATGAGTTGATACACGTGAAATGCTTAGAGCGGTACCCCACACAAGGTAAAGTGTTTAATAGACACTAGCCATTATTTTTACCCGGAAGCTTTCCTATGCAGCTGCCATAGTTAGAGGAGTAGAGGTAGAACTGTCCCACACGGACTTAGGAGAGCTGATAGTTCTTGTCTCTCCCCAACTCTGTTTTCAGTGACAGCACATTGGTAGCTTGCAATTGGCCATGGTAGGAGTATTTACACCATGGAAATTGGCAAACATTACAAATCAACCTCTCTACCCAAATCCAAATGTTAAACATTTACCAACACACTGCTGGGTACAGGGAAACCCACAGTGCCACTAAGCCTGCCTTTCCACAGCTCCACAGCCAGGTCAGAACAAGGAGACCAGGCAGGTCGAAGGCCACACTATGCAATCAACCTGATGGGGAGAGGCAGATACCTTTCTTCACCTGACCCTGCAGTCTTCACTCCTATCTAGCCCTGTGACAATGCTTTAGGTGATATATCTGTTGTCAGAGAATCTTTCCAGACATTATTTCTACTCCCCCTACTTTTTGAATATTCTTGGGATCTTTAATTGTAATCAATAGAGACAAACTCTGGTAAACCTAAGGAAGAGACAGCTTGGCTTGGAAGAGACAGGTCCCAGGCAGCTGCAGAAAGTTCTGGTAGCAGGAACCACTCGACTATCTCACCAGCTTGAAGAAATAGGCTTTAAGCTTTTTATGTTTTTCTTACTTAAGAAGCAAAGTCTTAAGAGGGAGAATCCAGTGGACTGAGTTTAGATCACATACCCACTTGTTGGCTGTATGGGGGCATCTAAATTTAGGACTCAGCAAAATTACCCACAACTGGGTAACTTCCCAGAGTAAACCAGATGCTCTTGAAGAAATGGATGCTGGGTGGCCACAACCATGCCAAATGTTCACTCTATCTTCTTAGTCCTCCTGGTGGGAAATGTTTTGTGGTCCCTTTCTGCAAAGGGGATGGTCAGGCCAACTGAACTTCATGTGCATGGTCTTTCACAGGATATGGGGACAGCAGAGATGAGCGAAAAATCCCCAGGCCCACCAGACTGAAGAAAATAATAACCTCAAGGGAAGAGCTTCCTGCCTTTAGCTTGGATAATCCCAAAGTTTACGAGCTCATGAGAGTGCATTTCACAGAGTGATCTCCATGTGGCATTCTCTGGGGAAAGACCCAAGAATTTAACAGGCCCTTTTCACCTCCAATTTCTCTCATTCCTGCCCAGGGTGATTAACGCAATGATGGCTTTGATGACAGCTCCACAGAATCCCCAGGGATCTGTAATCTTGCCATGGCATCCTGGGATGATTTGTTTCCTCCCAGGTCCCTGTGCATTTCTATGGGCACCAACTAAGCACTGGGGAAAGTCTTTTGTAAACCTGTGAGAAGTACTGCTGGGTCTTGCTGTGCCTTTTCTAGTTTGAATTTCTTTTTCCTTCCATTTCTCATGGTGATCAATTTCAGGTGGTTTTAATCTCTTTGGTTCGTTCTTTTTTTTTTTTTTTAACAGCTCTGTAGATGATGACCTTATTTCTTTGACTCTGGGTGATCTCCTTCTATCACCAGGTTTCTGTGGCTTTTTTTTTGAGGAATATGCTGAGAGATTTATTCAGGAAAGAATCAGTAATGAACCCCCAAATACATATGGAACCTGCTTTTGATAGAGTGGGTCATGGGAAGGAGGTCTGTGAGTAAGCTTCTTGTGAACTATTGATGTGATAATGACACAGACAACACTGGGTGTCTTTAAGGGGATGATTAAACACAGAATATTTTACCATGGAACCACCTTTGAATTGGGTAGAAATGAGTAGAAAAGGAGTCACTTAATCTGTCTGTGCCTTTACTTCTTTCTTGTGTCCTAGTGGTCAGTTCCTGATATTTCCTGTTTCCTTACTATGTGCTAGGTGTTTTTCTAAGTGCTTTACGTATATTAACTCATGAAAGTGTAACTAAGCAGGACCCCATGGGGCCTTCCAGGAACAGACCCCCACCCCTACCATGTCTTCCACCTGTCTCTTATCTGTAGAAACACTTTGGCCTCCTAGGCGTTCCCTGAGTTCAAAGAATAAATTTAACCAGAGAAGTGAGAAAATGCACAAAGAAAGGAAAACAGTCAAGCAAGACAAAATAATAATAGGTTAGCCATCAAAGTCAAGGACATTTGGTTCATCCTCAAGGGCTATAGATAATATTCTGAGCCATGTCCTTTGAGCTGTTTTGCAGATACTGAAACCCCCACGAGGTGGAAGAAGTTAACAGTATGCTGCCCACAAGCATGTAGACCCCCTTCTGGTTGGAACCAGAAGGTTGATGATGTTGACTCCTGATTACCTCATCACCAACCAACCAGAAGAATTTCCACAAGCTGATCACACACCCCACAACCTCCCTCCTTCACCCTGTCTTTATAAACGTTTCCTTGAAAGCCTTCGGGGAATTTGGGCCTTTCGAGCACGAGCTGCCTGTACTCCTTGCTTGGTGCCCTGCAATAAACGCTGTACTTTCCTTCACCATAACCCGGTGTCAGTAGATTGGCTTTACTACACTCAGGCAAGTAGACCCAAGTTTGGTTTGGTAACAAAAGGTAGGTCTTATTATCCCTATTTTCAGATGAGGAGACTAAAGGTCAAAGAGTATAAGTAACTGCCCAAGGTGATAGAGCCAAAAAATAGAGGAGCCTGTATTGGAACCAAGAACATCTCCCTCTAGAATCCAGCCTTTTACCACCATGCTAGAGAATATGGCTAAGGGAAAAATGCCATGCTGTGCATCTCCTGCCCTTGGTGCCTGGCACTCAGCAGGTGCCTACCTACCTGCGCAGTCTCAGATCCTGCAATTCTCTTTCTGGGACCGCTCTCTCCAATTACACTGACCTTCTTTCCTTTCAAGCTCCTTTTCTCAGGGTCTCAAACATGCAATTCCTTCTGATTAAAATGCCCTCTGCTCCCTCTTTTCCCCTCTAATGCTGGCTGACTTCCGCTCATTGCTCTGGTCTCTGTTTAAATGCCACATCCCTCAACCTCCAATGTGAGGTTGTTCCCTATTAACACTCTCATAGGACCATGTATTTTGCTGTCAGCTCATTTATTACAGTAATGACTTGCTTAATGTCTATCTCCTCTTCCAGAGCCTACACTCCAGAAGATCAGAAACCATGTCTCTCTAGTTCACTGACCTGTTCCCACCATCTAATACTGCCTGACCCAAAGTAAGCAGCCAAGAAATATTTGTGGAATAAATAGATGCCCATTGTCTGCTTGCCAAATAGATGAAAGCTTTGAATAAAGCAGGGGAACCAAAGATAGGGCCTAGGATGACAACTCTACTGTTTTAGGAATTTGTACCATTATACCTTATACCCAGGGGATGATATTCAAATCACATAAGGAACAATCAGAACTTACTATTGGTCTTAGTGTTGGAGCACTGGTCCAAGAGACTGCCCGCTGTTCCAGGTGTCAACCTGTTAGTGGCTGGATCGTGGGAAGGTGTGTGGGGTTGTTCAGGAGAAGGGCTGGGTGCTTGGGCAAGTAGGAGAAGCACTCTGGGAACTCCTGGCTGTAGGCATTTATCAACCTACCTAGAAGTATTTCAATAGTCTAATAACCAACATAACTGTACTGATATATACTGCACATATCTGGGCCATGAGTAATCACTTGAAAATAACCCAACAGGGCTTTCACAAGAAGCACCAACTTCTGAGTTGCTAAATCTAGAGGCACGAGAATAATTCATATGTATGAGTCATGCACCCAGGATCACAACATTGGAAGAGACACACATTTAATGTGGAGTTGGGTCATGACTGTTATATTATAGGGAGAGTTTGGATGGTCTCAGCTGCAAAGAGGTGGAGGAGAAGGGAGCCACACAGCAACTTTTTTGGACATCTTTTTTATTAGCTTGATGCCTTGAGAAGTCAAAGATGCTTAACCTCTTCATTCATTAGCATTTTGGATGTTGCTAATAGCTCATTAGAGATGGGTTCACTAAACAGTGAAGCCAAATGCACCGTCCCTGGAAATGCAGGGTTGAGATTCATGTGTGTTGGCAAAGGCTTTGTTTTCTTCACAAGGTTGGTAGATTCTGGTCTTCACTGGTGATGGCTGGGTTTTGCATATTTGGGAGCCGTGGTGGTGGCAGGAAGCTGACTGTAGATGGAAAGTAATTTTCCCTGAAGATACTTGACCTTTCTTTAACCCTAAATGTAACGTGCTGAGGCACTAGCTCTTTTTTTTTTTTTTTTTTTTTTTTTTTTTGCGGTACGCGGGCCTCTCACCGCTGTGGCCTCTCCCGCTGCGGAGCACAGGCTCCGGACGCGCAGGCTCAGCGGCCACGGCTCACGGGCCCAGCCGCTCCGCGGCATGTGGGATCCTCCCGGACCGGGGCACGAACCCATGTCCCCCGCATCGGCAGGCGGACTCCCAACCACTGCGCCACCAGGGAAGCCCGGCACTAGCTCTTTTGCCTGCAATGTGACATCACTTTTGCTGGCTCTGATGTTGATTGAAGGTCAATCTGAGGGATTGATGTTCCAGAGGCAAGGGCTGCCCTTTGACACTCTACCACATGTTATTCTTTTTTAACAAACCCTCCTCACTCCCCTTTCCTCTTGTTCCCAATCTTTTCCTTTCTTCTTCCCTTTTAATCATTTTCCTGGCTTATATCTCAAACTTGCTGTGGCAAACAGAACAGAATTTGTTATTGACTCCTGGGTCACTTGTTTCATGGATTATTTCAGGTCAAATCCTATTAAAGTAAATGTCTCCACTGTGGGGAAATCTCTCTGAATAACCAAATAGGGCATCTAATCCTTAAGTAAGGGCCAGCTTATTGCAAGCGGGATTTGATAGCAGGGTTTAGAAAGAGCTCAGGTGGACTTTGTTTCCAGCAATAAGGCAAACTACATGACCTAAAAACCTTCCCTTGATAAGACACCTATAAATGTTTTACAAAATATAACAAACATCTTCTTAAATGCATATCTGAGCTCATAAAAATGTACAGAAAATTCCCAGGGGTCCAAAACAAAAAGAGAATGAAAATCAGAGCGATAGGTGTGAACTGAAATTCGGGCTGCTCTGATGGTGTGTGTGTGTGTGTGTGCGTGTGTGTGTGTCTGATCTTTGTAATCAAACGATTTAGGTTTAATGTGCCCCAGCTTGGGGACGGTGGTTGTGTATTTGGATCTTTCCAAGACCTTCACAAAGCTAAGACCCTCAAAGGAAAACTCTATTCTTCCAGCAAAGGGAGATGTGAGTGGGGATTTTAGCCTGAACTCTGGTTGGGGAAAATAACCAGCCTGGGAAGACTCCTCCCGTCCTCACACACGTTTAGTACTTAAATTTACACTACCTTCTAGGACCTCGACTCCCAGGCAAAATAATTAATATAAAAGTGAGCTAGTTTTGCTTCTAACCCTGGGGTGCCTGACACAAGGAAATAAAAGCTTCCTGGGGGGCTTCCCTGGTGGCATGGTGGTTGGGAGTCTGCCTGCCGATGCAGGGGACACGGGTTTGTGCCCTGGTCCGGGAAGATCCCACATGCCGCTGAGCGGCTGGGCCCGTGAGCCATGGCCGCTGAGCCTGCGCGTCCGGAGCCTGTGCTCCGCAACGGGGGAGGCCACGGCAGTGAGGGGCCTGTGTACTGCAAAAAAAAAAAGGAAAAAACCCCCAGAAAACTTCTTGGGGAGGACACATCTTCAACCCAAACAAAATGTGAGTGTCGCAGATAAAAGCCTAGATGAACATGAGTTTACAATCCAGAATTACAAAATACAAAGCTTCTGTGAGTCAGATTGCCAGATTTAGGGAAATAAAACAAGAAATCTAAGTAACTTTGAATTTCAGATAAACAACAAATAATTTTTAATATAAGCATATTCCAAATATTGCTTGCAACATACTAAAAACTTATACTAAAACTAAAGTATACTAATACTAAAAACTTATTCATTGTTTACCTAAAATTTAAAGTTAACTGGATGTTCTGTATTTTACTTTGCAACCCTATATGTGTAAAAGTCAGGAGACACACAAACGGTAGGATTAAACTATCCCAGAATTCCAAACACTAGAGTAATCAGATGTATACTTTTAAATGGTTGAATATATTAAATGACTGAATACATCTTGAAAATGTGAGAAAAGAAAATATTTTAAAAATGACTTGGAAGTTTTGAAAAAGAACCAAGTACTACTTTGGAAGAGAGATTGGCAGTTTCTTACAAAATTAAACATACTTTTACCATAAGGCCCAGCAATTACACTTCTTGGTATTTAATCAAAGGAGCTGAAAACTTATGTCCACAAAAAATCCTGCACATGGATGCACACCACAGCTTTATTTGTAATTGCCAAAACGTGGAAGTAACCAAGATATTCCTCAGTAAGTGAATGGATAAATAAACTGTTGTACATTCAGGCAATGGAATATTATTCAGCACTAAAAAGAAATGAGCTATCAAGCCATGAAAATACATGGAGGAAACTTAAATGCATATTACTAAGGGAAAGAAGTTAACCTGAAGAGGCTACATACTATATGATTCCATCTATATGACATTCTGGAATAGGCAAAACTGTGGAGACATTAAAATGATCAGTGGTTGCCAGGGGTTAGGGGGAAGGAGAAATGAGTAGGTGGAATACAGAGGATTTTTAGGATACTGATACTGATGTATGATAATGATACTACTCTGTATGATACCATAATGGTGGATACATTTCATTATATATTTGTCCAAATCCATAGAATGTACAATGAACCTTAATGTAAACATGGACTGTGGGTGATGCTGATGTGTTAATGTAGGTTCATCAATTGTAACAAATGAACCACTCTGGTTGGAAACTCTGATTTGGAAATGTTGATGATGGGGAGGCTATGAATATGTTGGGCAGGGGGTATGTGGGAAATCTCTGTACCATCTGCTCAATTTTGCTGTGAACCTAAAATTGCTCTAAGAAGGAAAGTTAAAAAAAAAAAAAAAGAACTAAATAGCATTTTTCAAAATAAAAATAAAATCATTGAATTTAAAAAGACAAAAAAAAACCCTTCAGAGATGAATAAATAGTGGTCTGGACATGGTTGGAGAGAGAATTCATGAACTAGAAGACAGATCTGAGGGAATTACCCAGAGGGCAGCATAGAAAGATTAAGAGATGGAGCATATGTAGGGATTTCCCTGGTGGCACAGTGGTTAACAATCCGCCTGCCAATGCAGGGCACATGGCTTTGAGCCCTGGGCCAGGAAGATCCCACATGCTGCAGAGCAACTAAGCACATGCACCACAACTACTGAGCCCACATGCTGCAACTACTGAAGCTCATGCTCTTAGAGCCCGTGCTCCGCAACAAGAGAAGCCACCACAATGAGAAGCCCATGCACCACAACGAAGAGTAGCCCCCACTCGCCGCAACTAGAGAAAGTCTGCACACAGCAATGAAGACCCAACACAGCCACAAATAAATAAACTTATAAAAAAAAAAGAGAGAGAGAGATGGAGCATACGTAAAACAACTTGGGCGTGGAAGATGGTCCAACACATGCTCAATAATATTTCTAGAAGGAGAGAACAGAAAAAACCTAAGAGAGATAAAATATGTGAGAGATAAATATTGAGAGATAATGACTGAGAATTTTTCTAGAGTGAAAAAAAAGAACTCATTACATTTAACAAACACACCATGTTCCTATCAGAAAAGAACAAAAATAAATCCACATCCAAATACATCATAATGAAATTACAGGACATCAAAGACAAAGAGAAGATCTTAAAAGAAACCAATTAGAAAATACTAATATTTTAAAAAGAGGAATAAAAAAAGAAAGAAAGATCAAAGGAAAAAGTATAACCTATTCTTTGGAAATAGACAGATTTCCCTTCAAGCCATGGCCCCACCTCTTCAAGCCATGTGGGAAGTTTACTCTTTGAGTCTTAGATTCCACACCTGTAAAGAAAACATTCAATCCAGGGTTATCATTGCTAATTCCATAGCAACCTTGCAAAATGCCTAACACAAAGTCTTTTTTGTTAATACTTGTTCAGCAAAAAGGAGTTATTAATATTATTGACAGAAGTAATTTCAGAGATGGCAGACAGCAGAAGCAAGAAGAACTACAATCCTGAAGCCTGTGGAACAAAAACCACATTCACAGAAAGAGAGACAAGATGAAAAGGCAGAGGGCTATGTACCAGATGAAGGAACAAGATAAAACCCCAGAAAAACAACTAAATGAAGGGGAGATAGACAACCTTCCAGAAAAAGAATTCAGAATACTGATAGTGAAGATGATCCAGGACCTCAGAGAAAGAATGGAGGCAAAGATTGACAAAATGCAAGAAATGTTTAAAAAACACTTAGAAGAATTGAAGAACAAACAAACAGAGATGAACAATACAATAACTGAAATGAAAAATACACTAGAAGGAATCAATAGCAGAATGACTGAGGCAGAACGGATAAGTGACCTGGAAGACAGAATGGTGGAATTCACTGCTGTGGAACAGAATAAAGAAAAAAGAATGAAAAGAAATGAAGACAGCCTAAGAGACCTCTGGGACAACATTAAATGCAACAACATTCACATTATAGGGGTCCCAGAAGGAGAAGAGAGAGAGAAAGGACCCGAGAAAATATTTGAAGAGCTTATAGTGGAAAACTTCCCTAACATGGGAAAGGAAATAGCCACCCAAGTCCAGGAAGCACAGAGAGTCCCATACAGGATAAACCCAAGGAGAAACATGCTGAGACACATAGTAATCAAACTGGCAAAAATTAAAGACAAAGAAAAATTATTGAAAGCAGCAAGGGAACAATGACAAATAACATACAAGGGAACTCCCATAAGGTTAACAACTGATTTCTCAGCAGAAACTCTACAAGCCATAAGGGAGTGGCATGATATACTTAAAGTGATGAAAGGGAAGAACCTACAATCAATATTACTCTACCCGGCAAGGATCTCATTCAGATTTGATGGAGAAATCAAAAGCTTTACAGACAAGCAAAAGCTAAGAGAATTCAGCACCACCAAACCAACTCTACAACAAATGCTAAAGGAACTTCTCTAAGTGGGAAACACAAGAGAAGAAAAAGACCTACAAAAAAAACCCCAAAACAATTAAGAAAATGGTAATAGGAACATACATATCGATAATTACCTTAAATGTGAATGGATTAAATGCTCCAACCAAAAGACACAGGCTTGCTGAATGGATATAAAAACAAGACCCATGTATATGCTGTCTACAAGAGACCCACTTCAGACCTATGGACACATTCAGACTGAAAGTGAGGGGATGGAAAAAATATTCCATGCAAACGGAAATCAAAAGAAAGCTGGAGTAGCAACACTCATATCAGATAAAATAGACTTTAAAATAAAGAATGTTACAAGAGACAAGTAAAGACACTACATAATGATCAAGGGATCAATCCAAGAAGAAGACATAAGAATTATAAATATATATGCACCCAACATAGGAGCACCTCAATACATAAGGCAACTGCTAACAGCTATAAAAGAGGAAATCAACAGTAACACAATAATAGTGGGGGACTTTAACAACACCTCACTTACACCAATGAACAGATCATCCAAAATGAAAATAAATAAGGAAACAGAAGCTTTAAATGACACAATAGACCAGATAGATTTAATTGATATTCATAGGACATTCCATCCTAAAACAGCAGATTACACTTTCTTCTCAACTGTTCATGGAAAATTCTCCAGGATAGATCACATCTTGGGTCACAAATCAAGCCTCAGTAAATTTGAGAATATTGAAATCGTGTCAAGCATCTTTTCTGACCACAACGCTATGAGATTAGAAATGAATTACAGGGAAAAAAACGTAAAAAACACAAACACATGGAGGCTAAACAATACATTACTAAATAACCAGAAGATCACTGAAGAAATCAAAGAGGAAATCAAAAAATACCTAGACACAAATGACAATGAAAACACGATGATCCAAAACCTATGGGATGCAGCAAAAGCAGTTCTAACAGGGAAGTTTATAGCTATAAAAGCCTACCTCAAGAAACAAGAAAAATCTCAAATAAACAGTCTAACATTAAACCTAAAGGAACTAGAGAAAGAAGAGCAAACAAAACCCAGAGTCAGCAGAAGGAAAGAAATCATAAAGATCAGAGAAGAAATAAATGAAATAGAAACAAAGAAAACAGTGGCAAAGATCAATAAAACTAAAAGCTGGTTCTCTGAGAAGATAAACAAAATTGATAAACCATTAGCGAGACTCATCAAGAAAAAGAGAGGACTCAAATCAATAAAATTAGAAATGAAAAAGGAGACGTTACAACAGACACTGCAGAAATACAAAGCATCCTAAGAGACTACTACAAGCAACTCTATGCCAATAAAATGGACAACTTGGAAGAAATGGACAAATTCTTTGAAAAGTATAACCTTCCAAGACTGAACCAGGAAGAAATAGAAAATATGAACAGACCAATCACAAGTAATGAAATTGAAACTGTGATTCAAAATCTTCCAACAAACAAAAGTCCAGGACCAGATGGCTTCACAGGTGAATTCTATCAAACATTTAGAGCAGAGCTAACAGCCATCCTTCTCAAACTCTTCCAAAAAACTGCAGAGGAAGGAACACTCCCAAACTCATTCTATGAGTCCACCATCACCCTGATACGAAAACCAGACAAAGATACTACAAAAGGAAAATTACAGACGAATATCACTGATGAATATAGATGCAAATATCCACAAAATACTAGGAAACAGAATCCAACAACATATTAAAAGGGTCATACACCATGATCAAGTGGGATTTATCCCAGGTATGCAAGGATTCTTCAATATACACAAATCAATCAATGTGATACACCATATTAACAAATTGAAGAATAAAAACCATATGATCATCGCGATAGATGAAGAAAAAGCTTTTGACAGAATTCAGCACCGATTTATGATAAAAACCCTCCAGAAAATGGGCATAGAGGGAACATACCTCAACATAATAAAGACTATATACAACAAACCCACAACAATCATTCTCAATGGTGAAAAACTGAAAGAAAGCATTTCCTTTAAGATCAGGAACAAGATAAGGTTGTCCACTATCACCACTATTATTCAACATAGTTTTGGAAGTGCTAGCCATGGCAATCAGAGAAGAAAAAGAAATAAAAAGAATATAAATTGGAAAAGAAGAAGTAAAACTGTCACTGTTTGCAGATGACATGATACTATACATAGAGAATCCTAAATATGCTACCAGAAAACTACTAGAGCTAATCAGTGAATTTGGTAAAGTAGCAGGATACAAAATTAATGCACAGAAATCTCTTGCATTCCTATACACTAATGATGAAAAATCTGGAAGAGAAAGTAAAGAAACACTCCCATTTACCATTACAACAAAAAGAATAAAATACCTAGGAATATACCTATCTAGGGAGACAAAAGACCTGTATGCAGAAAACCATAAGACACTGATGAAAGAAATTAAAGATGATACCAACAGATGGAGAGATATACCATGTTCTTGGATTGGAAGAATCAATATTGTGAAAATGACTATACTACCCAAAGCAATCTAAAGATTCAATGCAATCCCTATCAAATTACCAATGGCATTTTTTATGGAAGTAGAACAAAAAATCTTAAAATTTGTGTGGAGACCCAATGACCCTGAATAGCCAGAGCAGTCTTGAGGGGATAAAAAACGGAGCTGGAGGAATCAGACTCCCTGACTTCAGACTATACTATAAAGCTACAGTAATCAAGACAATATGGTACTGGCACAAAAACAGAAACATAGATCAATGGAACAAGGTAGAAAGCCCAGAAATAAACCCACGCACCTACAGTCAACTAATGTATGACAAAGGAGGCAAGGATATACAATGGAGAAAAGACAGTCTCTTCATTAAGTGGTGCTGGGAAAACTGGATGTAAAAGAATGAAATTAGAACAGTCTCTAACACCATACACAAAAATAAACTCAAAATGGATTAGAGACCTAAATGTAAGACCGGACACTATAAAACTCTTAGAGGAAATCAGGAAGAACACTCTTTGACATAAATCACAGCAAGATCTTTTTTGATCCACCTCCTAGAGTAATGGAAATAAAAACAAAAATAAACAAATGGGACCTAATGAAACTTCAAAGCTTTTGCACAGCAAAGGAAACCATAAAGAAGATGAAAAGACACCCCTCAGAATGGGAGAAAATATTTGCAAACGAATCAATGGATGAAGGATTAATCTCCAAAATATATAAACAGCTCATGCAGCTCAATATTAAAAAAAGAAACAACCCAATGCAAAAATAGGCAGAAGACCTAAATAGACATTTCTCCAAAGAAGACATACAGATGGCCAAGAAACACATGAAAAGCTGCTCAACATCACTAATTATTAGAGAAATGCAAATCAAAACTACAATGAGGTATCACCTCACACCAGTTAGAATGGGCATCATGAGAAAATCTATAAACAATAAATGCTGGAGAGGGTGTGGAGTAAAGGGAACCCTCTTGCACTGTTGGTGGGAATGTAAATTGATAGAGCCACTATGGAGAACAGTATGGAGGTTTCTTAAAAAACTAAAAATAGAATTACCGTATGATCCAGCAATCCCACTACTGGGCATATACCCAGAGAAAACCATAATTCAAAAAGACACATGCACCGCAATGTTCATTGCAGCTCTATTTACAATAGCCAGGTCATGGAAGCAACCTAAATGCACAACGACAGACAAATGGATAAAGAAGAAGTGGTACATATATACAATGGAGTATTACTCAGCCATAAAAAGGAACAAAATTGGGTCATTTGTTGAGACTTGGATAGATCTAGAGACTGTCATACAGAGTGAAGTAAGTCAGAAAGAGAAAAACAAATATTGTATATTAATATATATATGTGGAACCTAGAAAAATGGTACAGATGAACTCGTTTGTAGGGCAGAAATTGAGGCAGAGATGTAGAGAACAAACGTATGGACACCAAGCGGGGAAAGCGGCAGGGTGGTGGTGGTGGCAGTGTGATGAATTGAGCGATTTGGATTGACATGTATACACTGATGTGTATAAAATTGACGACTAATAAGAACCTGCTGTATAAAATATAAAATTAAATTTAAAAAGGAAGTAATTTCCCCATGACATGAATTTCTATAACATATGATATGAATTTCTACCTTTGCATGAACACAATCTCAGGATGACTAATATTTAAATGCATGTCATATTGCAGAAAGAAGATGGCATCACTGTTGCAGAAAAGCTTAAACCATCATCACGGGACTCCCTCAACCTTCCAAGACAAACTATACAGATCAAACCTCCCTGCAGTCTTGTCAGCAGGACATCTTCAGAAATACTATGAGAATCCCTCTTTTTGTAGTTTCCTTTTCTTCGAGACTTCCCTAAAATTCAAAGATAAACACAAGGGCAACTTGTAAGACTTCTTTGACTTCCCCACCTTCAGACCAGTTTACAAAGTCTGCTGTGTGGCCCCATAGCACTTTCCTCTTTTATACCATTGATCACATTTTGTTTCTGCTAGATTATTTTCCATCTTCCCCACTAAACTCTAAGCTCCTTGAAGGCAGGTACCTTACCTATCTTGCCTGCCTTTGACTACACATGACCTAGCATATGACCTGAAACTTTTTAAGGAGGCACCGAAAAAGTTACTGAGTCTTCAGGTAGAGAAAAGAGACTGGAAGTAGGGATGAAATTCATTTTCATGGTTGCTGTGCATAAAAACATGGCAATTTTCTAGAGTTGAAAGGGATTCTAGAGAACATCTAGTCTTCCCATTGTTTTTCCAGATGAGGAAAATGAGGACTTCATCAATTGGTATGAAAATCCAGGGCTATTAAATGGTGGAAATCAGACCCAAACCCAGTTCCCAAATGTTACTGCTTACATTCTGTCATGTTGCCTCCAGGACGAGGATCACGGTTGTGTAAGTGAAAGAAGACAGACAAAAAAGGACAAATATTGTATGATTCCATTTATATGAAATATTGAGACTAGGCAAATTCATAGAGATAGAAAGTAGATTAGAAGTTACCAGAGGCTGGGGCAGGGAGGAATGGGGATATATGGCTTCATGGGGATATATGGCTTAATGATGACAGAGCTTGTTTGGACTGATGAAAAGATGCTGGAAATAGATAGTGGTATGGTTGCATCACATTCATATCACTGAACTGTACATTTAACAATGGTTAAAATGGCACATTTTGTGATGTGTATATTTTATCACAACTAAAAAGAATAAAAAAGATCATGGCTATGGTCATTCCCTACTCTCCTTGCTTCTTCAGGCCATTTGTAAGATGGGGACAAAGACTTTAACAAGCATTTAAAAAATTACTAAGAGGAAGGTGTAAACAGGCAGAGACAAATGCATGATGTAGGACCATCAAATTAAAAGTGACACTTCTCTATTATTAACTCGCAATTTCTCAGCAAAGTAAAATCTGTGGGCTGATACTGGAAAAAGGCCAGTTCCATAAGCTATTTAGTTTTTTCTGGATAGGGTGTAATATAACGGTTAAAGCCATAAAAGATACCATATGGCATCAAAGAAAGGGAAAAAAAAGAGCTCTTTTTTTGTTGTTGTTATTCAATGAACAATCAGTTCTCTATTCTCCTAAGAAAAATTAAGGTACCATTAAGGGAAAAAATTCAGAAGTGTCAAGAAGACATATTCAGAATGGAAAGAAAGTTGAATGGATAAATAAAATGAGGATTCCTTACCTATATTTGATGGAGTCCTGCAGAGAAAAAAATTCCAGCTAGGCAGCATTGAGACATAGTTTATTAATGCAGTTTCTACCACAGCAGGACACAGAAAGAGAAATTGGTAAAACAGTCACATTAAAAAATTATGACTCCTGCATCTGATCTTTATGAACACACAGAGAAGAAACTGTCCCCTTGAGTCGTCCTTGGGCCACGTTGAGGCAGAGATGCAAAGAATTTTTTTTTTCCTTCCGAAGCCACGCAACAACACTATTTGCTCCCACATGGCAAGTACAGACCGAAAGTTATGTCCCACCCACATTTACGGGATCTCGAAGGTGTTTATAAAAAGACCCTAGGTGAGATTTTGAGCAGTTTTTCCAATTACGTTTTGAAATATACATCAGTCTTTTGTTTTTAAAGAGTGTAGAAAATTGAAATCTGCTTGTATTCTCTTTGGGGAAAAAATTACAGTAGGTGGTGAACTGGTTATAAATGGAATTTCCCTAGAATCTTAGAGCTGGAAAGGAGCTTACCAATCACCTGATCCAGTATTTTGCATAGTGTAGACTATGCCGCACTGATGAGTTATTAAATCAGTTTAGAGGGTCACGACTAGCATTTGGAAGTAGAGGAAGAGGAGGAATAGAATAAAATTGAATTGAATATAAAAGTGTGTTGTACAGACTGTTTTATGGAACTTGTTTCAGTTGAGTAGTGTGTGTGTGCGTGCATGTGTGTGTGCGCGCCCGTGCGTGCATGGGCACGCGTGCGCGCATGCTGGGTCACAATGTAAAGTGTGTGTCTTACTGTGAGTTCTGGTGACAAAAATAGTAAACTTACCAGTCTAATCAAACACCCCCTGTTCCAGGTAAGACACCTGGAGCCAGAGAGGGAAATGACTTTCCCAAGTCACATGACTCAGAAGTAGCCTGAATCTCTTGACTCGCAATATCCTTTCCACTTGACTCTAATGATTAAAGTATGCTTGGAGGTGGGTGTCAACTCTTGCCCTGGGATTTCCATCCACCTCGGCAGCTGACATTCTATTTCTTTCTGGAGCAATTCCTGTGCTTCTGGGTCAACCGCAGTCCCCACTCTTTCTTTAATACTCCTGCCAACCTTATACCACAGGGATCAGTGGCTCTGTGGGAGGGGGCAGATGTGTTGAGGGACAAATGATCAGTGCCCAGGCTTGGATGATTCACGGCAACTGGGTAGCTCAGAAGGTGCACAATTCCACAGCTTACTGCTCCCTGGAGCTGATGAGCCATATGAGAAACAGAATCACAGCCTCCCTGTGAAAAAGAGGGGGCTGCATGTGACAACTCACACAGAGGGCAATCTCAGAAAGGAGACAACCAGCTGACAACTGTGGGCTTTAGGTTATTCCTGCCAGACTCATGCACTCTGGCTGGTTTTCCTGAGCCAAAATAGAAGCATGTAGAAGGTGTTCTATGATTGCAGAGATACAGCAGGATTATGAAAGAGGAGCCTGCCTGGGACCCAAAATGCCTCTGGTTTTGACTTAAGAGAAGAAAATGATCTATTCCACAAATAAATAAACACTCCATATTGCATTTACCCTGTGCCAGGCACTGTTCTGAGAATGCTACAAATAGTTACTCATTTAATCCACATTACCAACCTCTAGGCCTTAAGAGGACTCTCCTAGCTGCAGTGGTAGGCGGAAGGTGGAGAAGTGTTGAGAGGTGTTAAAATAATTTGTTTTTCTCCCTGATTCGAAGACAGGAGGGCAAGTACTCTTAATAGAGTTTAGAACTATGTCATTGACAAAGTGAATTAATCAACAGTCAAATCCAGGGAATAAAGGTCAACTGCCTACTTTCTCATGGCAGAAGGAAATTGGAGGAGGATTGCAAAGATTCATCACTTTTTGATGCTTTCCAGAAGTGATGATGGATTTGCAATGATCCATCTACTTTAAAAAAAAATCACCCTCGTATATTTGTAGTATAGCTGCCTGTGGTACAGGGGGTCTGCTTGGGTCCTGAAACCACCCACTCGAGCCCACATAGAGATCAAGCCTCTGCCCCTGGTCATATGATCCAGTGCTTTGCATAGGATCATATGCTAGAATAGGGTTCTCAAGCACTTAAAAATTCGTTTATTACTAATTTCAAAAACTGGACCTCATCTTGGACATTTTTAGATTTGGCTTTGATGATGAAAATTAGTAGAAATTTACTGAGGTGTAAGAAAGGCAGGAGTTCTTTTGTTTTGTTTTTTTAAGAGCAATAGGAAGTGAGGTTTTTTTTTTAAAGTACCTATGTGTGTCCTTATGTTTTATATGTTAACATTTAAATCCCACAATACTCTGATTGAATGTCCATTTCATAAATGAGGGAACTAAGTTAAATGACTTGCTGAAAGTAAACAGGTGAGGGACAGAATTCAGAATATAGTCTGCCTGCAGAATCTCTTACTCTTTTACACCATGCTGCAGCCTGAAAGTTCCTTTTCTTTTTCTTCATCTGAAAAATGATTTGGTCCTAGCAGCATTCAGCATTTGACCATGGCAAAACATTAATTGATCTTTCCATGTCACAGACTACCGATTATCCACAAGGAATGGCAACAGGTAAAACTTCTTCTCTGTAATTAAGTCTTGGTTCCCTTAACAACTCCACCATGTAATTAAACTTATTTCTCAAACAGGCAGATATGGCTCACTAAAGAATCTGAGAAGAGCCATTTAAATTATGCTTCGTTTCTTGCTCTGGGTTAACCGTGGTCAAGTCTGGGCTTGAAACTGAAGTTTAGGAGGAATGTGGAGAATGCAGCTGGCCCAGAATTTACCAGTGCAGAAGTTATATGGGAGTCAGGGTATATTTCCTGTGCATCTGTGAAACTTCTAACTTAGCTCTGCCCATGGTTTTCCTCCATGAACACGTCGGGAAAGCATGCAGATTGCTGAATATTTATCCTTTTCTTCGAGAGCCTCTGCTGATCTGGGCAGGAAATCTCATATAGTTATCAATCATCAGAAATGGAAAATGTCTCTTTTTGAAAGAGGTAACTATCAGAGGTTTCACATTAACAATGTCTTGAAAAAGATGTATGTGCCATTATCACTACCCTGTATCACGAAAATATTTGGCTTACACCTCAAACTTTATGGACTCTTTTTTGAGCTGGCTTAGCAGAGGCACTGAAACATAAGGATGGCATTAAATCGTTAAATTACATGCTGTGTTGTAATGCACAGTGAGAAGGGAAACCCACAGAGATTTAATACCATCACGAGTCTATAAAACCCTAGGTTTACAAATGCAAGTCAAATAAAAATCTATTAAAGTAGCCAAAAGTTGCTTTGAGTTAAAGGTCATTAAATAAAAAGAAGATAACAGGCAAGATCATTTGGACCCACATATCAAATAAAATCCCAAGATAAAACACCAATGGGTCATAAAAAAAAAAAAAAAAAAGACACAAACTGACTGCCTCTCCTCTCCCCTATGGGTCAAAAAGAAGCTTAAGAAAATACAAAGACATTTCCTGTTTGAAGTCACCAAAAAGGGTCCAAATGCCATATACAAAGTACTACACACATTCCTGGTTTCACAATGGCTGCTCTGAGGGGACCATGCAATTAGTACTTGGGGGGGGGGGGGCGGGGAACAGTACGATCTCTTAAGAGAGCTGGATGAGTCCAGATGTTGGAGATTATGATCTCCTGGAGGCAATGGAATTTATGCTGGGAGATTAAAGAGAAGAATCAATTTATGACTTTCTCTACCTGTATGCAGTTTGTGCTCAGCTTATTATCTGTACGCATTGTGATGCATGGTACTTACAATGCTGAAAATCAGGTGCAACACGTGACCACAGTGGTTAAGTTTAAAGGGGGGAGGCTTTTATCATATTTCAGTCTATACATCTGGTTCTATCATATTTGCCAAATGATTAATATAGGACTAAATTACAGTGAAATCCTTTTATATAACAGTTTTATTGGCCAGGAAATAGAATACTTTCCGTCCATGTCTCTCTCCACCATCCCGCATGTTCTATGCTGAACTCTGAAATTTCCAGCACGAGGGTTCATTTGAGTGAGCAGGACAGGGATTCTGCTCTTGTCTTTGTTCAATTCTATAAGTTCCATGGTCACAGCTGGGATATACATGCGTCCTTTGTTTTAAAAGCACATCCACAACGGAGAAACCTTAGAGCTTATTCTAAAACCAGGCAGGGCATCAGATACCTCAAACAGTTAAAACCACAGGAATTAAATTCTAAATTTTAAACTCCCTTTTATTGAAATATAAGTTTGTTTAGTATATTTACACCACACTTTATACACATATATACACATAGAAGGCAAATTTTGTCAAAATAAAAAAAGTTTTTCTTAATAAAAAATTAAAATAAAAACAAAGTAAAGTGCATGAAACTTTTTTTTTTTCCCTTCTGGTGAACATCATCATTGACAAAATTATGAACGGTTGGGAAGGGGGAGGAAGAAGAAATTCATTATTTGAATCAATGCATACAGCCGGTCCTGCATTTGTAGCCTTCAGGCTGAAATGACAAGCTGTAAGGAAGAAGTCAGACAAATTGTCAGCGTCTGCAGGACTCCCTCCATTCTGCAGGTCCTGCTCTCTTTGTCCTATCGGGAGCGGTTCCCTAGCTCTTAACAGTGATCTCACCATCACCAAGCCGGAACAAAGGGAGAACACAGGAAGGGGGCTCCACCAGCCAATGTCATAGCCCTGCTCCGGGGCCACCAGCGCTGCGTTTGGTAGGAAACTGCAGAATTAGCTCAATGGCTCAAATAGAAGTTTTCCTTTTTCGGAAGGGGAATGAGGGGGCCAAGAAATAGGATGTATCTCCCACAGAGACGGCCACCCGGGGGCCAAACTCCGGCAGCAGCCAGTTTCTTTGGATGCAAACTCCGTACTGGCACAGGGAAGAATCCTTTTATAGGCTGGGTGGAGGAAATGTTACACTTCTCGCCTCGGTGAGTTCGTCCTCCCAGAACTTTGAAAGGACACAGCTTGGGACTGAGAGAAAGGGGCAGGTGGGTAAAGCTGAAGTTTTTAGCCGCCTTCACGCTCGGGTCTCCGGCTGGGCGTTGGCCGGCTGGTCCCAGGCGGTGTCTGAGGCGACGGCCCTTCCCCCATCATCCATTCCCCAGCCAGGGGGGTCTCTATCTCTCTCTCCTCCTCCTCCGGGGGATGCTAAGTCCCCGGTCGGCGGCCGTACTTAGCCTTACAGTGCAAAATGTGCTTGGCGAGGAAGTCGAGGCGGCGCTGCAGCAGCTGAGCGTGGGGGTCGGCGAGGGCGGCCAGCTCCGGGAAGCGAGGCTCGTGGTGCTGGTAGAGGCGCAGCAGCCGGGCGGCCGCGTCCTGGCCGCGGTGCAGCTCCAGGACACGCCGCGCAGTCCGCTCGCGGAACACGCACACTGACTGCAGCAGCGGCTCGTTATACTTGTCCCACATGCCCGCCACCCGGTAGCCGTGCACCAACCCCGCCTCGTTGTCCAGAAAGACCAGCGCCCCGCCCGGGCCGCGGTGCAGGTTGCTCGTGGCGCGCTGCATGACCCGCGGGTCCCACTGCAGGCTGAAGAGGTTGCTGACAAGCCGGTCAAAGTTGGCCGTCAGGTAGTCGAAGAGGATCAAGTCGGTCCATTGCACCAGGTCTACCAGCTCCGCCCGGCTGCGGTTGGCCAGCTCGCCCCCCGTGGCGCGCAGGGGCCGGAGATGGCCGTCCTCAGAGCGCCAGGGCGCGGGCACCACCACGTCCGTGAGGTTGGGCAGCCAGCGAGTCAGGCTCACCACGCTGCCCTCGGTCCAGTGAGCGGCACGAAGCTCCTCCTGCACCTGAGCCCACTGCGCGCCCCGAGCCTCCACCCGGGCCAGTGCCAGAGGCGGCACGTGGTGCTGGAGGCCCAGCAAGCGCGCCAGGTAGTAGGATAGGGCCTCGCCCTGTATCTGCTCGGGGTTGATGCCATAGCGCACGCAGGCGCGGGTGCCGTCGGCGAAGCGGGCCAGCCGGTTGGAGCTGCGCCCGCAGCCCCCGCGCTCCAGGGCCACCACCCGGGCGCCGCGCGCCGCCTCCAGCCAAGACGCCGCCTGGGCCTCCGAGAAGCCCCGGGGCACCTGCTCCTCCAGGCCGCGGCTCCAGAAGACGCCCCCGTGCACCGCGGCGCGTTCCTCAGGCCAGGGCCGTCCGGTTGGCACGTGTCGCCTGCGCTCACCCGGGGGCTGCCCAGGCGGGCCATCTGCGCCCGCCGCCAAGGTGAGCAGCGCTCGAAAAGTTTTCAGGGAGCCGCCGCGAGCGTCCCGCGCCAGGGGCGGGGGCAGAGGGAAGCGAGGCGCGGGCTCCCGGCCGCCGCTCCGGGCCGGGCGCCGCGGGAGTCGATCTTCCGGCGGCCGGGAGGCGGGCAGCTCGGTCCGCGGCGGCAGAAGCCCGCCCCACAGCGCCAGCAGCGAGCCCAGCGCCAGCAGCCAGAGCCCCGCGGTGGCGGAGGCGCCTCGCATCCTCCTGCCCATGCTCCCCCGGCCGCGCCGGTGCCGCCGCCGCTTCAAGCCGAGCCCAGGAGCCCCGGTCCCGGCGGCGACGCGGGCTCGGCAGCTCGTTGACTCCGGGGCTCCGGGCGCCTCAGCTCCATCGCTGCCGCGGGGCGCTGCGGGTCTCTGCCCGGCACTGAGAACTCGCCTCGCTGCCGCTTCCCAGCTGCTTTTGTATTTCGCTGTGAGACCCTCCGGCGGGCGCAATTCACAGGCGCCCGGACCACGTGGGAGCGATGGAGGATTCCCCCTCCCCCTCCTCCGCCGCCGCTCCCCGCCCCCTTCCCCTCCTCTTCCCTTTAAAGCGGCGATGGCTCCTTCCAAGCGGGAGAAGCGGTCCCACACTCATTCGGGGACTTAGGGGCCGGGAGCCGGAAGCCAGGCAGGCGGCGCCCGCGCGGGGGCGTCGGAGCGGGCGGCAGAGAGCTGGATTCGCGCTGGATTCGCGCTGGGTGGGTGAGACGCACCGCTCGCTCTCTCGGGGGTTGGAGTAGTCGTGGAGTCCCTTTGCCTGGGCGGCTCCTGGCCTCCAGCAAAGTTCAGAGTAACCCCCAGCACACTCCCGGCGCCGCCCGGGGTGGATTGGGGCAGGTTCCTTTGCCTTCTCCGTTTCCGACGGTGGGTGTGATTCACCCTGCCTTATGTAAACCCCTGGGGAGCTCTCCGAGCCACTGAGGAGATGACTCCAGCCGGGTTAGAAGAACCATCTGTAGCAGACAACTTTGAACCGACACCTCCTTTCCCGAGCACGCTCACCACACTGGTCACTGAGGGCTGTGCGCTTTGAGGTTGGTCGCTCCGCCTTTCCCGAGGGACTCACCGGGAATTCAGCTTCACTGTGCAAGAACCCCTAGGCAGGTTCCATTCAACAAACTGTCCTCGGTTCTGGTCACAGAGCATTAAAATCCACAGATGAGGTCCCGTGCTCACGGAGCTCACATTCTAGGGAGATGTTCAGGTTGCCAGGAGAGCCTTACAACTCAGGATCCGACTTAGTGCGGAGGAGGGGGCCTTAGAGACCGTTTCTCTACGAAACGATACTATTTTGCCCATGAGGAAACTGAGGCACAGAGATGGGATGGGGCTTGCTCCAGATCCCAGAAGTAGCAAGTGGAGAAACTAAAATTCAAACTGGGGTCTCTGGGCAGCATGCCACTTGATTTTCCCTCTATCAAGAAAGTTCACTATTTTTATCAAGTTGCCAGCATTCTCGTTTTTTAAAAACTCACTGTCACTTTATGCCCCAAATGTGATTTTCAATTCAATGAAAACCAAAACCAAAAAAGAAAAACCAAAAAAGAACAAACCCATATTGTATTTGACTTACTGGTTTAATGGTTTAAGGGAAGAAGTGGTTGGGGGGAGGGGTGGAGGAGCAAAAAAAGAAAAAAGAAAAAGTAAACAGCAAACCACATTGTCTTCCAGCCACTTTTGGGTTCAATCCACCAGGAAGGCTCTTGGGTAAGAATCGGCTCTCCCTCTTACCTCTCGGCGTGAGACCCTGTCCCAGATCTAAACCAAGATTTCCCAGGTGAGACACAAGACAAGGGGTTGGGAGGTGGAATTCTCCTCAGAAAGCAGGAGTTTGAAATTTGTTTCCTTTCATGTGTTTCTTTTGTCTTTATGCCACCTCCCCATCAGATGCAACTGGGGGTTTTCAACTGCCTCAGCTCATTACCTGGCACTGATTATATTTTTTTCTCCAAAGAATGAACATTTTAAGAAACCCTAAGGTTTGTGACTAAGCAAAGGTATCTAGAGACCACATCTGGGGACTTCCAGAGCTGACCCAGTGTACCCTCAAGTGTTTCCATATTGGCTGAAGTGTGGGGTCTTTGTTGAATCTCTTCTGCACCCCATGGTGGCTGCCTCATGCCTTTGTATAGATCTTATCTGATGATGAAATTACTATTACTATACTACCTTAATTCATTAAAAGGTACCGTCTTCCTGCTGTGTGCAAGCTCCTTACCCCCATCTTTCCCTAGAAGGCAGGGACTATATCTTAACAACTTTCTATTTGTCTTACCACCTAATATAGGATATTTCACTAAAAAGGTGCTCAATAAATTGAATTTAATTTTTGGTCTTTTGGTTTAACTTCTGAGAATTTTTTTTTTTTTTTTTTTTTGAATGCATTGCTTTCAGCTTGGGTAAACCGTAAGCAAGATCTCCACCTTGTGGGCATTAAGTAGAATATCATCTAACTAGAAAGAAGTATACATTTTCAGCAGGTCGGTTAATTGTTTAAGTTAAAGTCTGAGACTATTACTTGGCTACCATGGCCCATGCCATGTCCTGGGGGATATGGGGAAATCCAGAGTAGTTGGTGTCTCTGTCTTCGTAGCTTTTAAAAAAAACTATAAGTAACTATAAGGTATGGTTCACTGTAAACTTTGTGAGGAGTCCGTCTTGTCTGTTGTTTTATGGCTGCCTGGCACAATGCCTGGTACTTAGTGGGTGTTCAGTAACAGTTTGCTCAATAAGTCATTAGAATGCTAATAAGATAAAGCTCTGCAGTAGCATGTATCAAGGTATTTTTTAAAAAACTGCTTACCACTAAAAGATATAAGTGCTTTCATACATAAAAGGAAAAAAAATTGGTGACGGATCCACATAATGTAAGAGAAGGAAGCACATGATTTTCAATCTGGGAGGGATGACTTCAACTCAGATACCCCAAATCCCAGAATCTTCCAATCACATTACCAGCACTGACGAAGAAACTAAAGCCTTAAAGCAGTCAGCTAGGATCTTATACCTCGGAAGATGGACTGACTCTATTGTAGCTCTTAGCCTGTAGCCACAGGACTGAATGCACTGGGTACCAGAACAGGATGCACTAATAGGAACTTGAACAAATGCATTGCAATGCAGAATTACAGAAAACCGCAGAAATAAAAGAGAAACAAAAAACAAACCCAAGGTAGAATGCAGTTTAAATGCATTATATAAGAGATATTTTTAGGCAGTGTTTAAAAACACTCCTCTGTTTACCCATTAGATGAAGACACTCCCATTCTTCTTTACTTCCTGGCCTGAGGACACCCCCCACCTACTTCCATCCCCCTGGGGCTCCTTGGGAGGGCACAGGGCACAGTTCTTCACAATGTGTGACCTCAGGCCGGCTCCTCTGGCAGTGCTTGGGGATGAGGGGAGGTGCTGTGCATCTTTCCCTACAGAGGAATCTATTTTCACCTGGAGAACTTTCTCCACAGTCCTCAGAACTTCTCCCTGAGCCTCAGCTTCCAATTGCTTCACACTCACCCACAGACCTGTTTGAAGGATGATCTGCTTCCTAGAACAGTGCCTCCTGGGGAAGATTTGAGGAGTTGAGGGTTGGGTGCAGGACAGCAGGCTGGGAGTTGGGAGATTTTCTAAGTCTGGTATTTCCTCTTGCTGGCTGTTTTCCTTTCTGGCTAGTTATTTCCCTTCTATGAGTTCCAGTTTCCACATCTGAGAAACAAGGATAATAAATCCTACCTCCGTCCACAGGATTGTTGTGAAGTTCCTGTGAGACGTTGATAATAACCACCACAACATTAGTAGCAAACGCTTACTGAGCGCTTATTATAGGCTTGGCACGGGACTGAGCCCTGCACGTGTGTTCTCCTTTCACCCTCCCGACCAGCAGTCTTGTCCCCACTGTACAGATGGGAAAACCGAAGCTTAGCCAGTCACCGGCCTGAAGTCACACAGCAAGTAAATGGCCGGGCTAAGATTCCAGAGTGATGGAGGCCAAACTCTTTGCAAATTGTAAACTGCTAGGAAGATGTCAGATATCAAAATTATTGACTTAAATCAAAGTAGATTCAACTCAGATTAAATTTTGCTTTGAAATGTTCTCTGTGGTTGCTATCAAGTGAAACGGTTAAGAGTGTGAACCGTCAAGCCAGATTGTCCAGATTTAAAACTCACCAAGTGTGTGACTTTGAGTAAGTTACTTGACCTCTCTGTGCCTGTGTCCGCATCTATAAAACACAGTAATAATAGTGTTGTTGGTATTATTGATACTAATTACAATAATATAATATCTGATGATTAACAGTAATTAATAGTGAAAAACCTTACAGCTTATTGTGGTGATTAAATTAGTTCCTGTATTTAAAACTCTTGAAAGACTATCCAAGAGTCCACTATTTTTATAGCTTTTTTAAAAAATTGAAGTATAGTTAATTTACAATGTGTTAGTTTCAAGTGTAGAGCAAAGTGATTCAGTTATACATGTAGATATCTTCTTTTTCAGATTCTTTTCCATTATAGCTTATTACAAGATAATGACTAGAGTTCCCTGTGCTATACAGTAGGTCCTGGTTGTTTATCTATTTTATACATATTTTATACATAGTGTATCTGTTCATCCCAAACTCCTAGTTTTTTTTTTTTTTTTTTTTTTTTTTTTTTTTTTTAACCAAACTCCTAGTTTTTATCATTCCCTCTCCTTCCTGTTTCTCTGCTTTGTTGCCCAGACAAACAAACAGGCTTTGTTGCCTGTTTCCTGTTGCTGTCCTCCACCAAGCCTCACTCCGGTCTTGAGAGACATGATACAGGTGGTGACCCTGACCAGTGCACCCTCCTTATGCCCCAGATGAGCATCTTCCCTGAAAATTTTGCTCCCTTCCTTCCCAGCTGGACCGTAGCAGGGTTCCCAGTGCAGCTCTTGTTGAAATCCCAGAGCCTCCAGCTAGCCTTGGGCAGCTGCTTTCCTCTCACTACTCTGCCTCATTCAATCCTAACCTTTCCTGGGTCTTCTGAGTTACAAGCCCCTCCCAAAGATAGAGGCCCCCAAATTCACCCTCTAGATGCTTCTACAAAAGGGAAGAGTGGGAAAGACCATGCCAGGGAGAGGAGTACAATATTCCTTGAAACTGGGTATGACTCCTGCTTTAGCTGTTACTAGCTGTGTGACTTCAGGTAGCTTTCGAGTCTCTCTGGGCTGCAGTTTCATTATTTGTGTTTCCTTCTTCTCTACTCTCTCTGCCTAGGGTACATTATTTTTCCGCTCGGGGATCTTTTTCCTTTTCTTGGCATGTCTCTATTTGACCATGATCTGGATCTCCCAAGAATTGTGTAGCTGTCTCATCTTTACACACCTGGCTGTCAGGGGCAGGTAATATATACACCTGGCTCTAGGTAAATCTTGCTGGATAGCTAGAAGGAGGTCTGGAAACATACAGTCTTTGCAATCAACCTGTCTGCCTGAATGAGTCCTGGTTTTAAGAACACACTGTTTCTGGAAAGAAAGTCTCACCCTTAATTTATGGTGAGACTAATAGTTATATGATTCTCTTTACTCCATGTAGCTCTCTTTTTGACCTGCTTTTGGAAAATGTTCCTGTAGCCACTGGTGTTGGAGACCAGAATCTAAAGGTTGGAACACTGGTGAATTAATTTAGTAAATTTTAGAGCAGTTGCTGACACAATCTCTCAGTCATATATCATCATACCCTAGTTACAGGGTATGATGGTAAAAATTCTGGACTGGGCATTTGGGGACATGAACTTCTTTCTCTACTATAACTTAGTTCAACTGACATTTATCGTTCACGTGCCAAAGGCCAAAGAATTGGGCGAAAGTGATGGCGTCAGATTTTCTCTTGTCCTTCACACCTGCATCAGGAAACATTGGTTGTCTTTTCTTCACCCTTCCCTTTCCCTTCCTTCTTCTTGGCAGGTCTCCATCCTTCTCCCTGTGCCTGGTGCTGGAGGGGAGGCTGAATTCTCATTGGGCTAAATCAGTCACAGTGCCTTCAACTTCCTTGCCAGCGTTGGGTTTAGGCACAGGCATAGGACACCATTCTGGCTGGTGACACCTGTAGGGAAGTCCACAGGGAGGTTTCTGGAAAAGATGTCTGTGCTGTTACAAAAAGACACAGAAAAATATGGCACTTTTCTCCATGGCTCATGTCTAGATTTGAGGCCTGGAATTGGGGCCGTCATCATATAACTGCAAGGAGAGCTAAGTGGACACGTTGAGGGTGGCAGAGCCGAAAGAGGGAAGGAACCTGGGTCCTTGGTGATGTCACCAAACTCCTGAATTAATCCGCTCTGGAGCCACCCTGCCTCTGGAGTTCCCTGGTGGTTTAACGCACTCCGAGTTGGGGTTTTTATTCTTGGCAGCCAAAAGATTCCTAAATGATATACCTCTCACATGGGAACTTGCAAACCAGAAAGAGGGCAAACATATAAACAGAACTCTTCCATCACACCTGTGCTGCTGGGAAGGCGGTGTGTTGTCATCTTTTGGTACATGTGCTTGGCAGCCAAGCTGAGTCTTGCACTTACCAGCTGTGCTGTCTTGGGAAAGTCACTTAACCTGTTAACTCATCCGATAGATGGATGGTGATAACTGCACCTGCCTCGTAATATTATTGTGTGGATGAAATGCACATTAAGCACTTAGTAAGTGCTCAATAAATGTTATCGCTTGCTCTAGCTATTATGGAAATGGAAACCACACAAGAGCCCAGAGGAGGGAGCAGGAAGGCTTTACCAGGGAGGCAGATGTGAAGCTGGTCTTGAAGGGTAACTGGGGCTTTGCAGGTCAGGGTTTGGGGAGGAAGAACATTGGGACAAGCAGAGAGAGCAGCATGTGAGCTCATTGCTACATCTTTCAGGAGCTCAATTTCCTCATCCTTAAAAGCATTTGAGTGTGCTGGATTAGCTTAATCCTCTTTTGACAAAAGAAACAAATCTCAGGCCCCCTCCCTAGATTGAGAAGCGCCAGATGGCAGACTCTCCAGGCCCCTTTATCACTCACCTATCATTTTTGAACCACCCTGGAGAAATTCACTGGACAAACATTGGCCACTGAAGAAAGTGACTCCAGCTGGCTTCGTTGATTTCTTTGTTCATTGCAGCCCAGAGCCTTATCTGCTGCGTAATTAGAAATGCTGCGCTTCCTCAGCTTCTCCAGACTCTGTGCATCTCATCAGTCAGATAGATGCAGAAGCTTAATTAAGCTTGTAAAGCTTTCTGATTTCCATAGATGAAAGGTGGCCCATAAGTACCAGGTTTTATTTTGGTGGCTCCTGCCAAGGGTTATTATAAATGGGACTTAGTGCCACGTGGCTGAGCTCTTAGTGTGATAATGTGTCAAGACCAATCGAGGCTGCCGAGAGCAGAGATATTTTCATAATGGTTTCATCATAGGCGGTGGGTGTTAATGGAAGTGGCTGTGAAAAAATAAGTATTGCAGGCAGTGAAACCAGACTAGAGGTGGCTGCAAGTGAAATATCGGCAGCTCCTAGGATCTCCATCATAATCATTAGCTATGTTAGCCTTGGAGCCATTCTTCTGCCATCTCTTCTAGACCAGGCTCAAAGTCGAATGAAAGATGATGCTTTAACTCCAAGTGAAAATAGAGTCCTTTGCTGCTTTTTAAAATCCATTTACATTAAAATGGTGGCCAGCAGGTAAGTAATTTATAACTGGGGGCTCAGTATAGCATGGATGGGTGTTGTCAGAATAGGGAGCAGCCTAAATGGGAGACAGAGGCACTTCCAGGCCTGGGAAGAGTCATCACTCTTGGACTGAAGAGGGGCTGGAGGAATATGCACAAACAAGGGGTAACTTAGGGACACTCGCTGGTGGGGAATAGTGAATGGAGAGGTAGCTTCGTATTTCAACAGTGAGGTGGGTGAAAAACCAGGTAGAAGTTCTTCAGTAATGCAGCCCTCGTTAAGAATGTGCTAGCTTCCTGGACTCCGGGTTCCATTGCCTAAAACCAGTCTTCGGCACCCCACAGGCAGACAGTCGATAATACATGATGATGATGGTGGTGATGATGATGACAATGGTATAACCCCGCTGTTAGCTGAACTTTCCCTGCTCTTTTGAGATCCGGTTAATCTTGACCCAAATTCCTATTCCATGGCCTGGGAGGGTCCAGAAACTTCCCCTCCGTTTCTGAGAGTCCCTGGGCCTTTGTTCCTCAAGCATGTCTCTCTGTGTCCACCTCCTGCTTCCATGCTTGTTGCTTTGACTTCAACACGCATGGATGTGAAGTTCAATGCCTTATCCACAGCACCCTCCTGCCCTGTCCCGGAATCCACTTGGGCCAAAGATCTGAGTTTAGTGACTTTACTGAAGATCTGGGGGGGCTCCCGGGGTGTGTGTGGGTCACATAATTGCACAAGGCCTTCGTCCGTCTACCTCTCCTTTCCCTCCTTTCCCTCTCCCCTCTGTGGAGGAGCAGGCAAAGTTTCCGTCTTCCTTCATACAACACAGCGCTGCTTTGGTTCAGGCCTCTGCAGGATCCCAGCTTCTTCCCTCGGCCCACAGACTGTCAAGGTTTTTCTTGTGATGAAGTTGGGAACAGAATTCTGGTGGACAACACTGAATAATTCTGTACTTTCTACATGCAGTGCAGCGTGTGAGAGCTTTTCACACACTCCGTCTAGCAGACCTTCCTCCAACCCCCCTCCCCCGCCCCTGGGGGTGTTACTCCTCCATTTCATTGATGGGAAAACCAGAGCACCATGAGAAGTAAGACTTCTCATTGGCCTGGGAGACTTCTGCTAAGTAACAGAAGAGGAATTCCAACTCTGGTCAGTCCGAAGACAGAAGTTATGTTAACTACAGTGCCATGTGACCTCTGGGGCTGGGAAACACCCTGGCCAGTTAACCAAGGGGCCTCTTACAAGGGACTCGTCTCTTCCTTTGTACTGGCACATTGTCTTACACCAGGCATGTTGGAAACAGGTACTTACATCTCTCCTCATCTCTGCTGTGTGACTGAGCCCAGCGCATCTCCTGGGAGACCTGTCATAGCCCAGAAAGCTCCCCGTGGTAAATATCTTATGTGGGAGGGGGGATGAGAGGGATTGGGTAAGAAGTAGGCTGGGCTGGCTGACCTGGTAGTCCTGGGGACAGCACTCTCTTGGTCTCAGGACCAGAAGAGTCTGAGTTAAGGTTGACAGTGGAAGAGCACTCATCACCTGCTATAATTTCTCCTCTGGTTTCACCTCTCCTGAGAACCGACTCCGAGATTGCCACAGGGAATCAGAGAACTGCCTCTCTGGGACTGGGCGTGTTTGTTACGCAGCAGGCACCGAGACTCGATCCCTGGTTCCTTTTCACTTCACCCGATGAGAAAAGGAAGGAAAAAACCCTCAGAGGCCATTTCTTGCCTGCTTGAGTTTAAAGAATGGCTGCATTTTAGGGACAATGTGGGCCTGAGGAATAGCAGGAGAAGGGCTGAGGAATAATGATGGTGATATATTTCTATAGCTCTTTGCAGTCTTGCTGAGTTCTTTGCCGTGCCAGTCTGGTCGGATTTTTACAACAACCTGCTAGGGAAGGGTAGTAGGGCAGGTGTTAGGGACTGTTCCTATTTTATGAAGGAAAAAACTGAGTTTCAGAGGGTGTGTGATGAGCCCAAGATGCACAGCTAGTTCCTGGCAGACCTGGAACTTGAAAGCACTTTACCTGACTTCCACGTAAGAGCTCTTCCGTGGCATTCATCCCCTGTTTGCTGAGTTTAATCCACATCTGCAGACTCTGTCACTACCTCCGGTTTTCCACATGGTTACATGTCCATGTTGAATGTATGTTACAATGACCATTAAAACTCCGGTCAGGAGGGCAGAAAAAGGAACCCAGGGGCAATTCCACAAAAGTTGGAAAATTTAAAAGCCCCTCTCCCCTTTAATGGTGCTTTCTATTTCTCTTATTAGCTGCTATGACAGAAAGAAGGTGGAAAAGAAAAACCAGAAGGTTGGGGAAAAAAGAGAGAGATTATTTTGAAATCATTTTCTTTGCTTGCCTGGTTCTGTTAATAAACAGGATTTAATCAGTAGGAGTCAGAGAGAGAAAGAGGCGGGTAATCACCGATCATTGGATTATTTGCGGGGCGGGGGGGGAAATGATCATAAAAAAACTCTGAGATGGCAAAGAGGAAATGGTGAGAAATAGAAAGTTTTCTCTTGCTTCTCTGCTCCTATGCATGGTACCCTTGCTCACACAGGGCAAAACCAAGCCAAGAGGCCAGAGTAGGGTGCTTGACCTTGTGGCCTTACCTCACTGAGAGGGTCATTTAGTTGGGGATGGTGATAGATCTGCATAGCTGTTTAGGCTCAGAGAGGGTAGCTAGACTGCATAGAAGCCTTCCTACTTTGATTTTTCTCTTTTGTAAGAAGGGATATTAATGCTTGCCTCACAGGAACATTGTAAGAATTAAATGAGAGTATGGGATTAAATAAATATAGCAAGTGAGAAGTTCCAGTACAGTTTCTGGCATATAGTAGGCACTCAATAAGGACTAAAAACCACACATTCAGCTACATAGAAACATGTCTGGGAGGACACAGTAAGTGATTAACAGCATTCTCCTTAAGAAAAGGTCTGTGGGTGGGAGGCACTTTTACTTTTTAACGTATATATTTTTACTTTATCCTCCCTAGAGCATTTGGGGAAAGTATGCTGTGTACATATGAATGGGTGTGTGTGGAGGCTTAAGTTAAAAGTTAAGATCAGACATAGAGTAATAAAGAATGTGAGGTTTTGGTACCCCTGTCTTTGTGTGATTGTAAAATCTGTACTCACTATACTTGAACCAGTTGAGGTGGCGACAGAAATGGACTAGCCAAGTCAAGAAACAGAAATGGGATTTGATAGAAGGATGCCGGAGTAGTTCCCAGCATCAATGGAGGACCTGAAAACTGGGCACTGGAAAGCACCAGAACTCAGAAACACCAGGTAGGTAAGCAGGAGGGCCTTCTCTCAAAGGTGCACAATGTCTCAGCTCCAGTCACCTCTCATTCCAGTGTTTACATTCCAGGGAGAGGAAATCTGATTGGTCCGTTTGGAGACAGCTGTTTCCACCATTGGCTCACTGGGCCTTTGCCACATGACAGGGCAGGGAGTATATAAGGGAGCGGTTCTGTGCTGGACCATAATTCTATAGGTACCTACCTCAATCGTCTCTGCTGTTTAATTTTTGAAAAATTATAATCTTGTGTTACTTTTAAAACAATATTGAGAAACCTCTAACAATTCATCAAATAAGTAGAGCTATACTGTAAGATCTCAACAGAATGTATTTTATGCATCTTTTATAAGGAGCCAATACAAAGCAAGACCAAGCAGCATCACGTACCAGAGATACATCACAGAGTGGCACATCGGCTTTGGGTCTGAGTGAATGTTGATTATGATGGCAAACACACCCACACAATAAAAACAATACTTATCTTTTTGACTCCAACCGTTAGCAGATCCAAAATTTACATAAATTCGTCTAGCGCTGTCTAGCTTAGGAAGGGAGTTTGAGACCTTTATCAGGGTAAAGAAAAGTAATAGGGCATTTCTGATTTTTTTAACACTAGCTGTTATGTTATGGTGTTTGGGAGGCAGGGAATACAAAGTACACAGAACGTATGCAGGGTCTACTCCTTGTGGGTGTTTGTGTGTTTGTGTGTGTGTGTGTGTGTGTGTGAGAGAGAGAGAGAGAGAGAGAGAGAGAGAGAGAGAGAGAGGGAGAGAGAGAGAGGTAGTACTTCATTGCCCTGGGGCATAATGATTTAGCCAGTCCTGTATAAGGCAAGCTCAAATCCAGACTGTATTTTCTATGCTGACCATCTGTGTTTCCCAGGAAAGAGGAGCCCAGCCGTGGGCCCCAAGAGGTTGAGGAAAAAGTGAGAAGCAGGGTGTGTGGCCAGTCCCGGAGGGTCTGGGGGGGATGCTCTGTGTCCTTCCGGCAACATCAGCCCCACGGAGGCAGGCTTGGCTCTCTCCCCTCCTGGCAGCCCCATAAGCATCCTTCCCAGTGTCAATAAATCTCCTCTGGCCACTCTCCCCTTCCTTGTGATTTTTTTTTTTTCTTTTCTGAGGGTGTGGCTGGGGGAGATCATCAGAAACTACTTATTTGAAGACAGAAGCCTCATCTCTAACAAACGGGGATTGCCTGATAACGCATACCATTTACCGAGTCTTGCTAGTAAGCCACATATCCTCACCAACCCTTTCAGGTGGGTTTTTATAGCCCCCTTCACAGAAGAGGAAACCACGGTTCAGAGAGTTTGAGTGTGTTGCTCAGTTGGCACAGCTCTTAGATGGTGGAGCCAGACGCACACCTGGCCAGTGTGTCTCCAGGTCACCTGGTCCTAATGCCTCCTCCATGATGGAAAGCCAGCTCAGAAGGGCCCAAGACCTGGCAGCTGTCACCCATCACTGGCTACTCTAGGACCAGTCACAGAACTGTTGAGCAGTCTCAGTCTTAACTACAACAAATTGAGAATTATGATATAATAATAGTCCCGAAGCCAGCACTGTAATGACATAATTTTAAGGCAGGGCTTTGAGTTTGCTCTTTTGGGCATGTTTGGGAGACCAAGGCCCCAAGACCAGCCAGGACTGCATACCCAACTGTGAGAACCCTCCGAGGAGTGCCCTTTCTAAGATGCCCAGGGAAAGCTTTCCTCCTCTCTTCAGCTTCAGACGCTGGGTGTTCTAACCTCTGAAGTTCCTGGAACAGGACCATTAGGCTTGATCGTTTTATTGGAATGAAAAATATTGTGAATTCACAATGGCCTCTGGCCGTAACTGGAATAAAAATGGTATTGCTTTAGACGATACCATTCACTAATTAAACTAGTAGAGAATGAAGCAACAGAAACGCAACAGCGACAAGAATGGGAGTGTGGGCTTCAGAATACTCCCCCAGCCGGCAGTTGAATTTAAATTTCCATTATTTTGAGTGAATGTGGCCCTAAGGAACCATGTAGGGATGGATTTTTATGTGATTTCAGGGCCTTCCGTCTCTTGTAGGGCAGTTACTTTGATAAAGCTATAGCATGCTTTCTTGAAAAAAGTATAAAATATATGTATAACTAGGAAAGAATCCAGGAGGACACAGCTAACTGTTAGCAATGGGTTACCTTGGGGAAAGGAAATTTGGAGAGAAAGGACTTTCTTCTTTTTCTTTTAAAAAAATTCTGTGTATTTCTGGTGTGTTTAACTTCGTGATACTCAGCACATATTTTGTGAACAGACTAGAATGATCAAGGGAATGCTTTAGAGTGAATGATGCTTCATGGCATCAGATTATGAAAAGGCAGATTAGATAGGTTACCATTAAGGAGCTGCTCCAAATGGGCCAGGAGTTAAGATGGGAACTGTCTGAGCTTAGATGGTAGCTGTGGAGATGGAAAGGAAGGGAGAGGGACTTGAGAAGCCAGAAGCCGGGATGTGATGGTTAATTTTTTGTGTCAACCCGATTGGGCTAAGGCGCGCCCCAGATGGCTGGTGAAACATTATTTCTGGGTGTGTCTGTGAGGCTGTTTCTGGAAGAGAGTAGCATTTGAATCGGTAGGCTGAGTAAAGAAGATCACCCTCACCAATGCAGGTGGGCGAACTTGCTTGCTTGAGCTGGGGCATCCTTCTCGGCCCTGGGACATTGGTGCTTCTGGTTTTTGGACCTTTGGACTCAGATGAGGACTTACACCATTGACCCCCCTGATTCTCAGGCCTTTGGAGTCAGACTGAATTATTACCACTGGCTTTCCTGGTTCTCCGGTTTGCAGATGGCAGATCATGGGACTTCTTGGCCTGCATAACTGTATGAGCTAATTCCTACAGAGTAATTTTATATATATATATATAAATTTTATAACATATATATGTATAATTATATCTATCTATCAATCTCTTATTGGTTCTGTTTCTCTGGAGAACACAGGGGTGTTACCTGGCTAAAAGCTTGCAAGGTGGTACTGTTTGGATGAAGATGGAGCCTAGAATATTGGTGCTGAGCTATGGAGGGACCTAAAGGGGCTAGAATCCTAATTCTCAGGGCATGGGTGGATGGGTGGATAGATGGACAAATGAATGAGTTCCCTCACAGAAGCTCTTTGCTTTCAGGTTTAGGCCGAACTTCTTTCAAAGCCTACTTAGGTCCTGAGGTTAGGTGGTGATTCCTCATACTCTTCCCCTGACCTCAGCTATTCTTCCCCAAACTAGGGAGGGTTAAGGCCTTTCTAAGATCTGGACCATTTCTGGATGCCTCATGGGGTCAGTTAGGTCTTTTATGTTCTAACTATGAGGACCCATTCCCACCCCCACCCCCCGCCACCAACGGCTTAGACAATAAAGGAGACGGATTTAAAGCCAAGTAATTAGGAGGTCTTCTGGCTGGTTTGATTTGGGGGCTCACCAGTGTCATCAAGCACCTGGTCTCGTCTTTCAACCTTTCCGTTCTGCTGTTTGTACAACATCAGCCTGGCTTCCTCTTGGTGGCAAAATGGATGCAACAGTTCCAGGCTTTACCCTCACATTATATAGGAGATAGAAAGAGCTCGTTTTCCCCTAGAAGTTCCTCAAAAAATCTCTCTAGTCTCACGGACTCAAATTGGGTCTTTACTGAGTTCCTTAGGCTAGAGAATGCTGATTGGCTGATTGGCTTAAGTTACCTGAGTCAATCACAGTTGTAAGGGTGGTGGTGTCAATCCACCTTCCCCTCCTCCCCCCATGGCCATGGCACAATGGGGGAGGGATGGAAGTGATGTTAGGGGGCCATCAAGTTCTAGTTTGGGACAATGGAGCAGGAATGGCCTGTGTTTGTCAGTGTGTGGTGAGTGGTGGATGGAGTTAAAAGAGGAAAATAGCCAGAGGAGGGTGGTGGGTTTTCCACATTGCGAAGCAGGACATTTTCCACTGAGAAGCAGGGCAGTGAGTGTGGATGTTTGGGTCCAGTCAAGAGCAGTGCCTCTAGAGCTATGGGTAGGGGTGGTAGAGGAAAATGATTATGAGGGTGCCTGAGAAAACTGGTCACGGAGAACTTAGGGTCTAGGGCGCTAGACAAGGGGCTTCCTGGGCTTTGCTTGGCTCTAAGGGAGTGGGTCAGCCGAGGAGATGCCCACTTCCAAAGGCTATGTTGGCATGAGCAGGAAGCAGTGAATGGCACCCATGGCGGTGTGGAGCAGCGTTACCAGGCAGCATGTGGAGGGCCACGGACCCAGAACAGCTCTAGCGGCACTGAACAAGTTTATGTAGAGCACTTGGAGTGTATGGCAAGGAGGGCATGCTCCATCACTGTTACAGTGAGTATTTTTACTTTATTTTTTATTATTTTTTTTGCGGTACGCGGGCCTCTCACTGCTGTGGCCTCTCCCGTTGTGGAGCACAGGCTCCGGACGCGCAGGCTCAGCGGCCATGGCTCACGGGCCCAGCCGCTCCGCGGCACGTGGGATCTTCCCGGACCGGGGCACGAACCGGTGTCCCCTGCATCAGCAGGCGGACTCTCAACCACTGCGCCACCAGGGAAACCCCTATTTTTACTTTTAATTGTTTAACATGGTGAGAAGCAGTAGCAGAAATGGAAACAGGAGACTGAGTGATTCAGGACTTCTTCCTGCTTGAAAGTGACAGTTTGGTGAACCTTCTTTTTAGACTGTCTCACCTTAGGGCTGGGAAGGCTCAAGAGTGTGGTGGCTGGGATTCCTTACAATCTGGTGTATGGGAGCTTAAGCAGGATCCAATCTGTCTGAGAAATAAAGACCTATGGCATTCCTTGTGTGGCACGAGCGAGCCTGGAGCTGCTCATACAGACAGAACTATAAAATCACATGCACACGTACTCTACATACATGATCCCATTTGAGCCTCACAATACCCTACAAGGTAGTCGTGGTTATCACTGTCTGACAGGAGAGGAAAGCCCAGCTTGGAGGTATTTGGTCCACAACCCAAGCTCCAGAGCTAGGATACGGTCTTTGGACCCAGCATCCACAGGCCCACCAGCTCCGCAACACTGTCTACCTTCCTCACAGAGCTTAATTTGGCGAGCTATCCCCTCCTCCCCCATGAAGCCATGTGATTCAGGGATAGGACCTCACCCTCACCTCCAGGGGAGAAGCTGCTTTTTCCCCTTGACCTAGTTCTGACCATTGCAATTGTGCTGATGGGATTTTGAGAGAAGTTTTCTTACTTCCAGAGGAGAGCTATCGGAATAGTTTCCTTCTTCTTCCTCCGGAAATTATCACATCTGGATGAGACATTCAGAAGTGCTGCAGAGCCACTTGCTACCAACCTCAGGACTAGGCCAGTACTCAAGATGGCAGAGCCAAGATGGAGAGAATCTGGGTCCCTGATGGTGGGGGGAGTCACTAAATAACCCATCATAGACACCTCCAGATACTGCTACTTGCCTTCCTAGGGTCCATTCTGCTAGTCTTCCTTAGTCACAGAAAATCTATATTGATGGATGTAGCAATGTACCCAGATATAAAGCCACATTTTCCAGACTCCCTTATCAACACAAGTAGCTGATAAACTGTTAGGTGGCCCTTTGCCCTGCCCCTCTTTATCTTCCTACTTCCTGGGATGTGGACATGATGGCTAGAGTGTAGTAGCCATTATGTAATCATGAAGCTAACTTGAGGATGGAAGCCATGTGCTAAAGATGGCAGCACAGAAAGTGTGGGTCCCTGCTGACTGTGGAGCTGCCATACCAGCTTTTGACTGTTTATATCTGGGCTTCTTTTCTGTGGGAGAAATATAAGCTTCTGTTTTATGTAAGCCACTGTTACTTGTGTTTCCTGTTATATACAGCTGAGTCTAATCCCAGCTGGGAAAACTATATAGTTCTGAATTTCCTGCTGGGTGAGAATTAATTTCCTTAATACCTAAACCGTTTGGAGTTTGTGTGCAATCAGTAGCTTCCGAATTGTTTCCTCTTCGAAACCCATACTGTTCACATCTGCACTACATAGCCACCTATAACATAGGGCTGTGTTCTTCAATTCTCCATTATTCTTGGGGTGAGAGGTCCTCACGCTAGGATACCCTCCACTTTCTATGATGTTTCCTGCCTCTGAGTCCCATCTTTGGGCAATAAATAAGTTCCAGAAAGCCCAAACAAAAAGCAAATGTTCTGGCTAGCTGCTACAGGGGTGGTACAGCACTGGTGGGGAACCCAAGTGGTTTCTTTGGCACTGACCTCAGACTCTCAGAGTAATACCTCCCACCTGAGCAGGGTCTGGCTTTCAATAGCCTCCTGTCTATTCCATCACCTTCCCCACTGCCTGTCCCTCCTCGGTCCCTCTGCCCAGACCATGTGGTCTGCCTCCCACACAAATCCTCGGGGAGAGGAGCTTTTAGTAACTGGCGAAGCAACTATTGACTCAGGTTTTGTTTGTCTGCCACTAAGTTCGCATTTAATAAATGCAGGATTCTTGGCTTAATAGGCTGGTCATCGTCAAAATGGCAAATTAATTATTCAAAGCTGTGCTTGAGATAGACCAGAGATGTAACCGAGGTGGCCTCTCTCGTTCCTAATTTACAGTGAACTTTGCATTTCTGGCCAGTCAGTATGTATTTAAAGTATAATAGCTATCTTCTTAAACTCAAGTCTATTAAATCTAAATGAAGGTCAGGGATTCGTACTGGAGGGTGGGGCAGCTTTTAGTCAGTCTATGCCGAGAGCATCCCAAACCACCCGCTTCATTACTCCCATCTTGCTGTGAGGTTGCCAAAGCCAGCTCATAAAGCATGAATAGATTACTCATCGTTCATTATCCAGGGACAGAACCACCTACCATCCTTAGCGCAAGAAACTTTCCCTTGGATATAAACCTGTAATGTAATGATAATAATGACAACAGTCACTTAGCAAGGCCTATTGTATGCCAAGTGCTTTAGATCCATAATCTCCAATTCTCACAGCAATCCCAATCTACAGATGAGGAAATTGAGGCCTAGAGGGGTTAAATGATCTGCCCAAGGTCACACCTTTGTTAATTGGCAGAGCTAATTCACAGAGTTATTTTTCTTAATTAGCTCCAGAGTTTGGGGGTTCAAACACAGGTTGTTTGGGTTCTAACACCCATCCTTCTCTTGCTGCAGAGACTGACACATTGAACATGTCTTTTTGTGTCCCAGCAGAAGGGTTCTCTCCCTTGCCTCCTGGGTCAGAGCCTGATTACCTGAGCGGTCTGTTTGACCTTCCACCTACTCTCATTCCCCATTGAAGTCCCCCAGATTTGCTCCACCTTTACATGGCATGTGCATTGGCTTCCTCTGCTCTCGCGGTGCCTCTCTGAGGCCGATGTGAGAGGAGGTCATCCTGACCTACCTTTGCATCCCTCCTGTTTCCACCCCTATGTGCAGGACTGCAGGATTTGTCACCCCATTCTAATGAGAAGGAACAAAATTCCCAAGGAGAAAAATAATTTTTAATGCATCTGAGCCACTTTTCTAGATTCTCTGTTTGAGTTTTCCCCACCCTGCCTTGTGAACCCATCTGGGCTCTTTCAATGTGGCCCTTTGGTTTACAGCTGAGACCCAGCAACCCTCAGTGGAGGGAACATAAGGCACCAACAGCCAACTTCCTGGGGACTTCAGTACAGCTCACAACTTAGAATCCAAGATGCCTGGTTGGACCCATGGCATGATGTTGCTGAGCAACCAGGCCACATGGTTCAAACCAAGGACCTAATAAAAGGATACTCTGTTCAGCTTTTACTGAAGGCACCCACTTGTTTTATTCATTCATTCACTCCACACGTATGTGTTGTATGTCTCTCTTGTATCAGGCACTGATGTAAAGCCTGAGGTCTTTGACTTCATGTGAGATAGTCCTGGAATCCCAAGGGTAGGAGAGAGGAAGGAGCACTGACTGGACAGAGAATTGGTAGACCTGGGTTTGACCAACTCTCCTGGTTTGTGTGGAACTTTCCCAGTTTTAGTACTGCATCCTGGACACCCCTCAGCATCCATGGATAGTTGCTTGCCCTGGTTTGAGTGCCAGTTCTGCCATCTACCAGTCAGTCAGCAAGGGTATACTTCTTGAGGGCTGACTGTGTGCCAGGCAGTGTTCCACTGCTGTGAGAACAGCGGTGAACAAAGTGGAGTGTGTACTCAAGGGGCCCCCTTTCAGTGCCAGTAAATAATACAAGCAAGATTGCTTTTGGTATTTGAGGTCTTTTGTGTTTCCATACAAATTGTAAAATTTTTTGTTCTAGTTCTGTGAAAAGTGCCAAAATGGAGCCGGAAGAATCAGGCTCTCTGACTTCAGACTATACTACAGGGCTACAGTAATCAAGACAGTATGGTACTGGCACAAAAACAGAAATATAGATCAATGGAACAGGATAGAAAGCCCAGAGGTAAACCCACGCACCTATGGTCAACTAATCTATGACAAAGGAGGCCAGAATATACAATGGAGCAAAGACAGCCTCTTCAATAAGTGGTGCTGGGAAAACTGGACAGCTACGTGTAAAAGAATGAAATTAGAACACTCCCTAACACCATACACAAAAATAAACTCAAAATGGATTAAAGACCTAAATGTAAGGCCAGACACTGTAAAACTCTTAGAGGAAAACATAGGCAGAACACTCTATGATATAAATCACAGCAAGATCTTTTTTGATCCACCTCCTAGAATAATGGAAATAAAAACAAAAATAAACAAATGGGACCTAATTAAACTTAAAAGCTTTTGCACAACAAAGGAAACCATAAACAAGATGAAAAAACAACCCACAGAATGGAGAAAATATTTGCAAATGAAGCAACTGACAAAGGATTAACCTCCAAAATATACAGCTTATGCAGCTCAATATCAAATAAAACGAACAACCCAATCAAAAAATGGGCCAAAGATGTAAATAGACATTTCTCCAAACACATGAAAAAATGTTTAACATCACTAATTATTAGAGAAATGCAAACCAAACCTACAATGAGGTATCACCTCACACGGGTCAGAGTGGCCATCATCACAAAATCTACAAACAATAAATGCTGGAGAGGGTGTGGAGAAAAGGGAACCCTCTTGCAATGTTGGTGGAACAGGTATAAACTGATATAGCTCCTATGAAGAACCGTATGGAGGTTCCTTAAAAAACTGACAATAAAACTACCATGTGACCCAGCAATCCCACCACTGGGCATATACCCAGAGAAAACCATAATTCAGAAAGACACATGCACCCCAATGTTCATTGCAGCACTATTTACAATAGGCAGGACATGGAAACAACCTACATGTCTATCAACAGAAGAATAGATAAAGAAGATGTGGTACATATATACAATGGAATATTATTCAGCCATAAAAAATAATGAAATTGGGTCATTTGTACATATGTGGATGGACCTAGAGACTGTCATACAGAATGAAGTAAGTCAGAAAGAAAAAAACAAATATTGTATATTAATGCATATATGTGGAATCTGAAAAAATTGGTAGAGATGATCTTACTTACAAAGCAGAAATAAGGACACAGACGTAGAGAACAAACATATGGATACCAAGGGGGAAAGGGGGAGTGGGATGAATTGGGAGATTGGGGTTGACATATATACACTACTGATACTATGTATAAACTATATAACCTACTGAATGAGAACCTACTGTATAGCACAGGCAACTCTACTCATTGCTCTGTGGTGACCTAAATGGGAAGGAAATCCAAAAAGAGAGGATATATGTATATGTATAGCTGATTCACTTTGCTGTACGGTAGCAACTAATGCAACATTGTAAAGCAACTATACTTCAATAAAAATTTTTTAAAAATACAAGTAAGAGCCAATAAGATAAGGTAAGTCTAAAAAGATAAAACAGATACTGTTATGTAGGTTGACTGCATGGTGGGTGGGACTGTTTTAGATAGGAAGGTCAGAGAAGGCCTCAGTGGCAGGTGACAACGAACAGACACAGGTAGCCATGTACAGATCTTGTGGGGGAAGATTTCTGAACAGAAGGATCATCAAGGGCAAAGGCCCTGAGATGGGAACAAATCTTGCCAGGCTTGAGATCAGAAGGATGGTCAGAGTGGATGGGTACAGGGGAGGTGGGAGAGGGAAGGAGGAGGATGTTGGAGGATCAGGCTGGGGTCTGGTGATAGAAGGCCGTGGGCTCTGCACTAGGTATGTGCCCTGGGGGAAATCACTGTCAGAGGAGCAATCAAATGTTCAGAGAGGTCAGGTGGAGCTAGAAAACACAGTTCATAGGGTTGAGGTTAGGTTTCCTAGCTTCCCCCACAAACCTGCTTCCTATGTTGGGTTTTCTATCTTGGTAAGAATATCACCATTCACAGACTTGTCTGGGCTCAGAACTTCAGTGTCATCTGGGTTCCTGCTTTCCCTTCCACCTTTGTCCACATCCAGTTAGTCTCCCAGTCTTGTCAATTCTATCTTCCCCTCAACCTCACATCTATTTCCATCTCTCCATCCTCCCTGACCTGCTCTGCTAAAATGTCTCATCATCCCTTATCTGTAGCAGTTTCCTGACTGATCTTCTCGCCTTTAATTTCTTCCCCTTTATGGTATGTGTTGCCAAAGCTCTTTTTCTAAAACATAAATCCTTGCATTCCATGACCTTGCTTAAGACAATAGTACTCAGCATATTTTCCCAAGCTGCAGACTTTCCCAGAAGCAGACTCTGAGGTGAAGATTTGTATACAGGAAGTTTACTGGAGAGTTTTTTTGGGTGTTTTGATATGGTGAATTACATTAACTAATCTTGTAGTGTTGAACTAACCTTGCATTCTTGAGATAAAATCCACTTGGTCATGATGTATTTAGTATATTATATTTTATTAGTATTATAGTATATATTATATTTATAATTATAGTCTATTATCCTATTCTGTTATATCATAGATATAATATTTTATATAGTACTAAATTCAATTTGCTATTGTTTTGTTAAGGATTTTTGCATCTATGTTCACAGTTTTTATATTTTGTAATGTGTTTGCCTGGTTTTGGTAAGAATATATAACAGTGGTCTCCTAAAATGAGGAGAGACTGGATTAGGGATGGAAGTGATACGGCAAGGGACTCCTGTTTTTCATTATAAGACTTTTAGCACTGTCTGATTTTTAATTATTTTGCTCTAGTACATGAAAATCAATTTTTTAAACACTAAAAAAACAAAACCAAATGAAAATTCAAACCTATATTTTTCCATGACTTGATACTAGTGTGGGTTTTTTTGTTTTCTTGTTTTATTTTTGTTTCTGTTTTGGAGTGAGTGGTAGAGAAAGGCCTTAGGTGGTTGCAGTTGGGCTGGGTAACAGTTGAAAAGTAGGAGTAGGTAGGCCTGGACTTGAGGCAAGGGAATCATTGCCACATATAAAGACACTTTCTGTGCCAGGAACTGTGCTGGCCCTTTGCATTACCTGATTTAATCCTGACAAGAGCCTGTTTCAGTTAACTATGGTTAACATAACAAACCGTCCCCAAACTTAGTGGTTTAAAACAACAACTGTTTATTTTGCAATAAACAGTAATGCAGCAGTCTCCCTTGCCAGAAGCCAGAGAAGGAGATGGATGGATTAAAGAATGCAGAACTGGGCTTCCCTGGTGGCACAGTGGTTGAGAGTCCGCCTGCCGATGCAGGGAACACGAGTTCATGCCCTGGTCCGGGAAGATCCCACATGCCGCGGAGCGGCTGGGCCCATGAGCCATGGCCGCTGAGGCTGCGCGTCCGGAGCCTGTGCTCCACAACAGGAGAGGCCACAGCAGTGAGAGGCCCGCGTACCACAAAAAAAAAAAAAAAAAAAAAAAAAAAGAATGCAGAACTTTTGTGCTTGCGTGGCCCTTCCCTTCCTATAACTGAATGCTAAAAGGATGATTTAAAAGAGGACAATTTGTACTAAGTAGGTGCGTGCGTGGACACATCTGTTGATGGTACAAGATACAAAAAGGTCATCTCTACAAATGAGATCGGCATTCTGCCATTTGAACTGGGCAGTTATTCTCTGGTTTCACTTGGGGTCACTTGTATGACTGCAGTCATCTGCCTGTGTGGCTCAACCAGGATAGAATGGCCCAAGATGGTGACCATCTGGTGGTCACAACATATATGGTGATTAGCTGGGGCTGCTGGCTGGGGTATCTCTGTTCTCCTCCATGTGGCCTTCGCAGCAAGATATCTTAGGTTTCTTAGATGGTGGTAGCAGTACTACAAGGGCAAGCCCAGTAGTACAAACACTGAGGTTCCATTGGCATCTCATTTGATGATATTCCATCTGTCAAAGTAAATCACATGGCAAAGTCTAGTGTTAATATGAGAGGAGGATATGCACGGGCATGGGTACTGGAAGGAGGAATTCATCGGGGACATTCGATGTAACAATTGGCTGCAGAATGCTTTGAATCAAGCATTTATTATTATCCTTATTTTATAGATGAGGAAACCAAGTTAAATAGCTTGCCCAAGGTCCTCACTCATGTCTGGCAGGGAACTCTTCTCTCTTCAACTCCAAAGCCCACACCTTAACCATTGTAGTGTCTCCGGTGCCCTGTCTTGACATTGACTTCTTTTGCATGGTCCATTGTCAGATTATCTGATTGACATGGTGTTGAGTCTTCTAGTCTCAGGTCTGCTGCTGGTCTCTTGTGTGTCTGCCCTCGACGTCAATGGTCCTCCAAGAACACACACACACACACACACACACACACACACACACACATTCAAAAGAACAGTGTAAACATGATTGACTCATGTTCTCCCTTTGCACATATTCCCTTAAAGGTACTACATCGTACTTCCCACTCTCACTTCCTTTATATATGAGGCCTGGAGAGAATGAATGCCCCATTACATTTGCAGAGATAACCCTTTGTATCTTGTACCATCAACAGATGAGATGAGTCCATGCACCTACTTGGTACAAATTGTCCTCTTTTTAATCATCCTTTTGGCATTCAATTACAAGAAGAATATGGCCAAGCAGGCAGAAAAGTTCTGCATTCTTTTTTTTTTTTTTTTTTTTTTTTTTTGCGGTACGCGGGCCTCTCACCGATGTGGCCCCTCCCGTTGCGGAGCACAGGCTCCGGATTCGCAGGCTCGGCGGCCATGGCTCACGGGCCTAGCCGCTCCGCGGCATGTGGGATCCTCCCGGACTGGGTCACAAACCCGTGTCCCCTGCATCGGCAGGTGGACTCCCAACCACTGCGCCACCAGGGAAGCCCAAGTTCTGCATTCTTAAACCATCCATCTCCTTCTCTGGCTTCTGGCAAGGGAGACTGCTGTGATACTTCTCTCCCACCACTTAGCAGACTGCCGGAAATAGGGGAAGTTTAGTCCTCCCACCGTCATTGCCATCAGAAATCTTATAGCATCTGACAGACTGAGACAGATGGCCTCTTACTCAGGGAGGCCTGTTTTGTTGACAGCAACCAGCCTGAAGGGCCCGAGCACTGTTTCAGAGTTGTTAATGACAACGTGATTGAGAGGGAAAAGGGGTGGTTTGTCAACTTGGCCTTCACAGGACTATTAAAGTGAATCAGGAGGTAAAGTGTATATTTTGTTTTCAACAAGGTTTCCTTTCTGTCCTACACGATGAACTCCAAAACATGTCATAGAAATGTGGCTTCTTATTATTCCTCCTTTTGAAACGTTAGGAGAGGTGCAGGCAAGGAGCTGAGTGTTAATCCTTACTGACGAGTGTGATGCTGCTCTTTCTGAGATTATTATTTGTGGTTGACAGAATAATGCCCACTCCTCCCCCATCCCCACAAAGATGTCTGTGTCCTAATCCCTGGAATTTGTGAATATGTTACATTGCATGGCAAAGGGAAATTAAGGTTGCAGATGGAAGTAAGGTTGCTAATCACCTGATTTTAAAACAGGAAGCGTCTCCTAGATTATCCAGGTGGGCCCAGTGTACTCAAAAGGGTCATTAAGTGTGGAAGAAGGAGGTCAAAAGTCATTCATTGAGAGAGACTCAACTGGCCATTGCTGGCTTTCAATGTGAAAGGGGAGCATAAGCCGCGGAGTGTGGACAACCTCTAGCAGGTGGAAAACACAGGAAAAGAATTCTTCCCTATAGCATCCAGAAGGAGTGCAGCCCTGCTGACACCTTGCTTTTAGCACAGTGAGACCCATTTTGGACTTCTGACCTCTAGAAGTGTCAGATAATCAACTGGTGTCATTTTAAGCCACCAAGTTTTTGTTAATTTGTCACAGCAACAATAGGAAACAAATACACTACTTTTCATTGGCTCCTTGAATAATAGTCAGTGTTTAAAGAGCATCCTGGTTGCATTTACAGAACACTTCAGCATACATGATAGGAACAGAATGCGTAACTCGTGGTGGGGATATTACCCCACTTCTCATGTTTCTGTAGAAAGACTATGGGAGCCACACTCCCTTTATACCAGAGAGACTTATCTGGTTGGTGAGGCTGAATAGCAGTTACCAAGCATGCTCTGATCCAGTTTAAGATTCTTTGCTCAAGATTTTGTGGGCTAACAATTTGGGCAGGACTCGGTTGAGACTACTCATCCCCATTCTATGTGGTATTTGTTGGGTTCGCTCCTGTGTTTGTGGTCACTTGGCATGTTGATTGGGTGCTGGCTGATGCTAGCTGATGTCATTCACAGGTCTAGCAATTGGCTCGGGTTTCAACTGGGCCATGGTTTTCATCCACATGGCCTTTCCACTGGAGTAGCTCACGTGGCTTTCCCTCCTTAGCGGCTGGGTTCCAAGAAGGAAAATGCAGAACTCTCTACAGGTCTTGGCTCAGAAATTGCGTAGTGTCATTCTGTTACTTTCTATTGGCCAAAAGAAGGCACGGGAGCAGTTCAGATTTAAAAGAGAGCAGAGAAATAGATTGCGCTTCTTGATGGGAGCCGGGCCAACCCCACAGTGCAAAGTAGCATGCGTGCAGGGATGGGAAGAATTTGTAGCTGTAGTTTTCAACCTTCTATACTCTCTGCTGTTACTTTCTTGGGCTAGGATACCCGAAGGTGGAATGTGTTCTTCCTTCCGCTCCTGCCTCTTCCGTGCAGTGAGCATACCAAGGCAAGCTCTGCCCTTGAGGGGAGTGGCCTGCAGTTGTCCAGCTGCTGTGACCATGGCTAAGTGCAATTTGGAGAAGGAGCAGAGAACTCACTCAGGCTCAGGGTCAATCCCCAGGAACCAGTTTGGGTAGCCAGCAGGACAACTATTATTAGGACATCTGTCTGACTCCTTTGTATATTTCTCAATTGCTTTAGAACTTGGGGTGGGAAGAAGGCATTATTAATTAATAACTCAAGAACTTCGCAATAACCGAGACTTCCCTGGTGGCACAGTGGTTAAGAATCCGTCTGCCAATGCAAGGGACACGGGTTCGATCCCTGGTCCTGGAAGATCCCACATGCCACAGGGCAACTAAGCCCATGCACCACTACTACTGAGCCTGCGCTCTAGAGCCCACAAGCCACAACTGCCGAGCCCCCGTGCCACAACTGCTGAAGCCCACGCACCTAGAGCCCATGGTCTGCAACAAGAGAAGCCACTGCAATGAGAAGCCCCGTGCACCGCAACAAAGTGTAGCCCCTGCTCGGCACAATTAGAGAAAGCCCGCGCACAGCCAAAAATAAAATTAATTAATTAATTAATTAAAAATAATCTTGTTTAGAAAAAAAAGAAGAACTTAGCAATAGCCACCTGAAGGAGATAGAGAAATAACCAGTGACAATCAGGGGGAAGTTCAGTAAGGACAAAACCAGGCCGTTGTTCTAAAAGAGAAGGTACAAACAAACACTGTCAGTATAAGTGGTAGAGGCACAATGGGAAAGGCTTTCGCCATCTTTGTGGACTAACTATAAAATGTCCAACAATTAGGATGTTTAAAAAACACTGACAAAATTCTGGAAAGCATTTGCTGGTTTTGTGTTTCCATTCTGGTTAAGTCTTTTTTGCAGGATAGTTGCTATATGGACAGGTCTCTTGAGACAGCAGTGGAGTATAATATAAACTGACAGATAGACATTCAAACATTTCCATTCTCTCTAGTTCATCTTCTTCATAGAAAACCCACAGGAGTATATATTGAGCATACTCATACACAGACACATTTTCACTCTTGTTGTTGACGCAATTTATAATGGGACACGTGAAATGAAGGGTCTCTGGGCGTGGGTGAGACTTTTTCAATTAGCATTGCATCCAGAAGTCGTTCTCTTCCTACAGAAATGGCAGTGAAAAATCAGAGCGTTACATAGACGCTCTTGTTCTATAGCAGTGGCAGCAGGATGGAGAGAAGACATTGGTGCGTGGCTGCAGGCAGCTTTCTGGTTAGAGCAGATGTAAAGAATTAGTGCACCGTGGTGGAATGAACACGTGCTTTGATAAAGAAGGGCCTGGGTTTTCTACTCCTGGATTTACAGATCACTCAGTCTGAAACCTTGGGAAGGTAATTTCATCTTCTTCCATCTCCATTTCTTCTATAAAATTCACATGACTCTTGCAAGGATTAAATAAGATGCATTTATAACGTCTACTCCTATGCTTAGGGCATTGTATTGTTAGTTGTGCCATAGTGACAGCCACTTGAGAACCAAATTTTCAGGATTGATGGAAGGAGTCATGATTCAAGCCCTGGCACAGATCTGTGCAGTAGCTCTCAGGAACACAGATAGCTAGGGTGGTAGAGATGTGCTTGAAGAAAGCTTGAATAATTCCAGGTTTTATGGAATGCATTTTTAGCAACTACATAGCAGGAGACAACTTTAGAACTAACACATCACTTTCAGAGAACTCTCAATTGATGGGTCTGGTCTGAAAAGCATGGACCAGTGTGACCGGGCTAAGGGTATAAGAGGTTGATGTAGAATAAGACAACAGCAGACTGAGCAGAGCTGAGGACACGTGTATAGGCAGCTCTCTGGGCTGGTTTTGAGCTGTGTCATGTCCACTGCAGAAGCACAATTTTGCTTCCTACTGGCTACCCTCTAATCGTTCTTCTCATTGACTTGGCAAGGCTGGTTCCTATTCTATAAACCTCAGCTCTAACAGCTCTTGGAATGTTCTAGTGTAACAGGTAAGTAAGCTGACAAAAATAGGAGCAAGGGCACACTCTCCCACTTGAGCCCCTCAGCTGGTCTCTCATCTGCTGGGAAAGACCACTTCCTGGCTCAGCTCTTTCACCCGTAAACTGGATTCCTGGTGCCTCTCCCAGCTCTTCTTTCTGCAACCTGCTGTAGTAGCAGGAGGAGGGAGAGATTCAAACCATCTTTCTGAAAACCAACCCTCATATTTCTGGCTGCCTTGTTATTATAGTGATGGCTCCTTGGGGACAGTGACTTGTATGCTGAAAGTAACTGCAGTCCTATGAACTGTCTTAACTTTCTCTCTCCCAACAGGAGGGGAAGAGCACCTCTCCTTCCAAGGTATGGAGGCAACAAAGGCTCCTCACCTCTTGATCCTCTGTCGCGGCTGTAGTGGGGCCAGACTTTACATACTAGACCTCAGGTGTCCAAAACCAGAAGGGAACTTCCTTTATTTTATTTTTATTTATTTATTTATTTATTTATTTGCGGTACGCGGGCCTCTCACTGTTGTGGCCTCTCCCGTTGCGGAGCACAGGCTCCGGACACGCAGGCTCAGCGGCCATGGCTCACGGGCCCAGCCGCTCCGCGGCATGTGGGATCTTCCCAGACCGGGGCATGAACCCGTGTCCCCTGCATTGATGGACTCTCAACCACTGCGCCACCAGCGAAGCCCGGAACTTCTTTTATTTTAATAACTGATCTCTTTCTACTCTGAAACCCCCGTAAGAGTAGGGGGAAAAGCACAAAAAGACAAACAGATGTGCCAATGAAAGAGATTTCAATATCTTCCAGTTCAAAACCATCCCTGTTGGGTAAATATTCTGATGTTCTGTTTCCTGTCAGGTCTGTTTTTCTCTTTTCAAGAAGTTGCTCTCTGCTGTTTCCCAAGGTGGCATCCGAGGTGGAGGGCAGAGAAGCTGTAGTCATCCTCATGGGATAAGGGAGGAGCCCTTTGTCTGCATGTGGTCCTCTGGGCCACTGTTCCCTGAGCCTCTGGCCTCACAGCCTTACTGCTTCAGAACAAAGTCTGGTGTATCTTCTCTCAGCCCATGGAATGCAAGCTCAGCCATCTCCCTGCTGCTGTCACCAACCCTCCTGGGATTTCACTGCTTCTGCTGGTTCTAAGACTTGGTCATATCTACCATCAGAACCCCAGACCTGGCCAGACCTCCCTGTGACCTCTGCTACAGGATTTCCCCATTTTATGTCTCAGTGAACCCCTGTGGGCAGGCTTCTTAGTTCTTAACTCTCAGCTACATTCACCATCCCTCTCACTGGCCCCTGAGAATGTTCCAGATCTTTTGTGTGCTCTGCTGAAGCTAAGAGAGACTTGGGCCCTGTGTATATAGTCACTCAATTCTGCCTGATGGCACTCACCCCTCGATGCACAGAGCACCCTTTGGAAATGCCAGGTTTCTCTCACAGGCTTGTGGCTCTCTCAGGTGGTACCTGGGGAAGCAGAGCACCAAGGATGGCCTTTCTAGATTTCTCCAAACCTGCCTCGATATCCCACTGCATGCTCACACACAACCCAGCCTGGTGGTTTTGATCTGGGTATGGTGGGGAGTCAGGACTCCATGTCTCACTTGCCCATCCTTCTCTCTTCACCCCTCTTCTCAGCTCCTCCCCCCACTGGAAGTGCTTTCTATTCCTCCTTCTGTCGGACTGGAACTTTCTCCACATCATCCTTTGTTCCTTCTCTTTGGCCCTTGCCCTCCCCTCTTCAGGTCCAAAATGGCAGAAAAGGCTATAGGGAAAGAAACAAGACTTCCAACAAGGGGAAATACAGAAAGAAAGGGGACTGCCATCGGAAGCTACATGTCTCCAGGCTCAGCGAAGGGCAGCAGAATGGGTGGTAACTCACCCTTCACTGAGCTGCTACGGCACCTTTCATGGATTTTGAAACTAGGAAGACCATTAGGAATTTTCTGTGATCTAGGAGGAAACCCAGAGAAGTGAAGTGACTTGCCCAAGACTACACCACTAACTATTTGAACTGGGTCTAGTTTTCATTCTATTTTGCGATACCACCTCCCTATCACCAGTTAATATCAATGCTAAGATATTGAAATAAACACAGGAAGGAAGTAGCAATAATAATATCCAGAGGTGCACATCTATGGATAAGGAGGGATGTATTAGTATAAGCATTCTCTAGAAGAAACAGAAGTAAAAGAATGAAAAATATTTTCACACATTTTAATACATATATATATAGTATACTTACATATACATGTATACTTATATGTATACATATATGGGGGGGAGGGGAGAGAGAGATTTACATTAAAGAGCCGGCTCATGTGAACGTGGCCCTGGGGAATCCGAAATCTGATGGGGTAACCTGGCAGGTTGGAGACCCAAGGAAGAGTTGCAGTTTGAGTTCAAAGGCAGTCTGCTGGCCGAAGTTCTTCTTGCTTGGGGGAAGGGGCAGAGTCTGTTTTATTCAGGCCTTCAATTGACTGGATGAGTCCCACCCACACTGCGAAGGGAAATCAGCTTTACTCAGAGTCCACTGATTTAAATTTTTTAAATATTTATTTATTTAGGCTGCACCAGTTCTTAGTTGCAGCATGCGGGATCTTTAGTTGCGGCATGCGGGATCTTTTAGTTGTGGATGCGGACTTCTTAGTTGCAGCGTGCATGAGGGATCTATTTCCCCAACCAGAAATCGAACCCGGGCCCCCTGCCTTGGGAGCATGGAGTCTTCCCCCCTGGACCACCAGGGAAGTCCCAAACCCCTTCACAGAAACATCCAGACCCAAAACCCCTTCACAGAAACATCCAGGATCATGTTTAATCAAGTATCTCAGTACTGTGGCCCAGCCAAGTGGACACATAAAATTAATAGTCACAGGGAGTTATGCTTTTCGTCATGAACTAGAAAGATATTGACAAAACCCCGTCTCAGTGGGTGACGTTTCCAGAGCGTTAGACATTACAGTGGACTTCAGTTTTAAGTGGCTGATGTGGGCAGCACATCGAAAAAGAGGGGAGGTAAATGATGTTGAGGAAGGTGTGTGCCTCCACCTCCTTTACTTGGGTCATGTTTATAAGCAGAAAAAAACAGTTCAAGCACCCTTTGTCTAAAGGGGGAGTTTTTTGGAGTGTCTTTGAAGCCAACCACAGCAACAAAATGGGACCTTGGGAGACATCTAAGATCAGGAACCAGAACACAAGCCAGAGTTTTCCTGGGTCCCTTGCCTCTGATCTCCTCTTCTCCATTCTTCTTATTCCCTGGAGACTTGCTTCCTCTGCTTCTTGATTCCTGTGGCAGCTGGAACATGTTCAACACACAGGTCCAGTTATCCAAGTGAAGTCATACTTCCTTTTTCTAATTCCTGGGGGAGCTTTGATCAACCCAACTTGGGTAAGTTGCCCAACTCTGATTCAATCAATCATGGTAGAGGATTGAGGGGATGGCTCAGTGACCGCCAGAGGCTCACTGCTGTGGATGAGGAGGGAGTTGAGGGTTTCAACCTGAACTGGGGAGATATTGCCAAAAATGATCCACTCCCCCCATCTCAGTGGGTAAGGATTCCAGGGAGTTGAAGATCACATCCATGAGAATTGGGGTGGGGCTGCCTACCTCTCTCTGGCACTCTGCCCACCCTCCCTTTGAAGGATGCTGGCCTCTGTGACATTTCTCAGTAGCTTGTCAGTAGCAAAGAGAGCCTGTGAGGAACACCAGCCTCCCTCCTGCCTTTAGTTGAGGACACATTAGGGCTTGTAGCTGCTAACACCTGTGAGAAACAGTTACGCCAGTGCATTGCCTGAAACAGAATCTCATTCACTATTCAGTTCATGGTCCAAGAAACAAAAATAATATATAATGAGGAAAATCTTCTTTGCTTAATTATGGTGAATGTCAAGGTCGAATCCAAGTGCTTTGCTTAAGATCAAATGCCCATTGCTATCAAAAAGCATTTAACCAGTGGATGGGCTATTAAAACCCAGATAGTTAAAATGAGGCACCATCCTCTTTCAGTGACTTATTTCCGCATTGGAAGCGGTAATGTTGGAGCTAGAACAATCCTCTTGTGTTTTGCTCTTCTCTGACATTCTCTTTAGGCTGATGAGGAATCCCCTAATGAAATCAATACTCCAAGTCTCCCAAAGAGTTACCCACAAGTCTCAGGAATCCTGTTTCCATTTGAGCAGTGGCTTAGGAAGACGCTGATGCCCAGACTTCTCTCTCAGAGCTTTCTGTTTGATTGATCTGTGTGAGACCTGGGCACTGGTATTTTCTTAAGGCTCCCAAGTAAAGTGTTTCAAATATGCAGTAGGGTTTAGAACAACTGGGTTAAATGCTCAACTTAGTCAAAATGCCAAAAGCCGATGCTCTGTGTGACCTGAGCTTTCTGCCACATTGCACTGTTCTTTCTTATAGTTTTTATTGAATCCAAATTTATATTCTTCCCCGCTGCCTCTTATTCTCAGAGCCCAGAGCTGCCTCCTAAGAGACAGCATGTGCTGTGAAGCTCCAGAAAGGGCAAAATTGCAATAGCATGCTCCCCTTGTACTTGGCAGTGAATGAAATGGGAACTATCCTGCAAACGTCCCTAGCTCCCCACCACGTGGGTTAGCAAAGATCAGTTTCGAAGGCTCAAGAAAGAGATGAGAATTCAGACCCTGGCGTTCAGACCATTATCCTGTAGGTAAACAGAGGTGCCAGTATATCATGGACAGAACACAAGTCAGCGGGAGAATAGTTTCTGTAACTTATATAGCACCTCTCATCCCAGAGGATCTCCAAGCACCAGATAGACCGATGTATGTGCCACTACCCAGCCCCTATATATGTCATTTTCTACTCCATTGCCTCAGGGGGTGTGGAATGTTTATTGCCCTTTTCATATAGTTACTTCGAAACTGGAGTCATGGTTTAGACGGGAGGCAAAGAAAGGAACTTTTCTCTTCCTTGTCCTTTCAGGGAGCAGAAATCAACTACCCACCAGGAACTCAGCAGCAGTCAGAGAGTAATCTCCCTGCCCTTTGGGGCAAAATTTCTTTGGTTCGTGAAATGCTGCCAGTATTAGAGGATTCCCTGCTTATTCTTCTAAAGTTGGCAACAGTAGGGCAGGCACTGAGATTGAGGGGTGAGCTGGGACAAGATCTAAAGTAAGGGTTACCAAGGCAGAAATGTTTTAGGATCTGCTAGAATCATTGTCTAGGAGAGAATCACTTGCAGGGAGGATGACTTACAAGACTTTAGAACTATCCATGATAACTCTGCTCTTTAAACTCTAGTAATACATGGGCCCCTCTGAAAGCAGAAAACAATTTCCACTTCCCTCCCAGGGTTTCCTACAATTATAGTGCTTTCAAACGTATGGGTACAGCTCTGATATATGTATAAAACCAAAAACCAAGTTATACTCAAGCAAGTTAAATTCAGTTCAGTCAAATTCAGTTCAATACAAGCTAAATCCAAAAAGCCAATGTGATTCAATTTAACAACATTAATTTAATGGGAAGGATGATGTTTTGCTGAAACCAAATTACCTCTCAGATGAGAACATGATATTGACCGCTGCCTCATTAGTTCTTTTAAGTTTCATAGAATTATCCTACAGGGTGCCATGACCCAGTTTCCCACCATTTCTCTCGAGTTGTTAGAATGATGCAGAAGATGGTAAAACTAAATTTTAATACTGTGATCAAAAGGAAAGCCCCCAATTAAAAAGTCCTCATAAAATTTTTTAAAGACTCTTCGGGGTCTGTGGGAACCACGGACCCCACATTAAAATACCTGCATCCAAAGTCATTAGGTTTAGGCTAATATTGGGTTTAAAGCTGGAATCAGTGAAAAATTCTGGGAGAAAAGCAAAAGAAAATTAAAAGACAGCATGACAATAAAATTCATTCCTAATTGGAATCGTGGACTTGAGTATGAATTCTTGTCATAGCCATGGCAGACACTGCTGAATGTCCAAATGTGTCTGCTGTCTCCTTTTCCCTTATAGTAAGAGGCTCCCCGTTGACCCCATTCCACAGGTGCTCTCAGGGAACTTGGCTAATCAGCTAGAGACCACATTCCCCAGCCTCCCTTGAAGTTCCTCATGGTCATGTGAGCAGATTCTTGCTAACAGACATGGGAGCAGAGGGGTGCAACTTCCACATCACTCCTTGACAGGGAAATTGCTTGCTTTCCACTCTCTTTGCTCCTTCACTTTGGCAGGTGCTTGGATGTGATCCTGCTGGATCATCACCAACCAGGCAGCATCACCCTAAGAGGATCCAGAGGAAGAAAGTAGAAGAACCTGGGTCCCAGGATAACCTGGGTCCCAGTTGTCAGTCTTTCCTGCTTACTGCTATTCTGCTATATCAGAGAGACATAAACCTCTTTGTTGTTTATGCCGCTGTATTTTGGGATCTCTTTGTTATAGCCTCTGAATCTATACTCTAGCTGATACAGAAAGTGATAGCTTAAGATCCTGTTTCATTCACTCAGCAGTATATATTATGCACTTATTATGTGCCAAGAATCAGAGAGGAAAGGATTTATTTGAGACTGTGTATTTAGTTCGTGGTAGAGCTGGGGGAAAAATCAGGTCTTCTGACTTTTAGCCCAGAACTCTTACCTTTTCATGCTTCCTCTTCATCTGGTTCTGTGGCTAACACTCTAACCATTACGATTGATTAGGGGAGGGCCAGTGTTCCCAGAACTGAGTGTGACCTGGTAGGCTTTATTCTCACATGGCTTGTTTGATTCTTGTTTGTTTGGAGTTTATTTTTTTAAAGGGAAAAATAAGGATAGTCCAAAACAAATTAGAGGAGATACTAACCCGGAAGAGATGTGTATTCATCACTGCCCGACCAACCCCACCCCCTGTGTATAGAGGGATGTACAGGGAAGCTCACAGTATTCCAGGGATATGACTTGCCAGCAATAACATTGTTAGAGAAAGGCAGGAGCTGGAGTGAATAGAACTAGCCGATGTTTATGCCGGGGAAGAAAACAAATGGCAGTTGGGTTCAATGCCCCACTTCAGTGTTTCAAAATAGAGTCTGAGGGATGAGAAAAGAAAGGAGCAGAAAACGTGATCGAACACGATGGCTTCTCTTCTCCCTCCCCTTAAAAATCCTTCCTTATTGCATCATCCAGTTTTGTTTTCCTCAAGGTATGATCATGATCAGAAAATTTCATCTTCAGTTTTTCATTCACAGTTTTATGGTCCATCTTCTTTAAAACAAGATATTTCCATGGCTGACTTGTTTACCATTGATTCTCTAGTGACCAGAACGGTTAGGCTCTCAAAAGCATTGCTGAGTCAATAAAAGAAGTAGTGAATAAATGAATGAATGAGTGAATAAGAAATGTGACCACACAGAAAATGTAAATTATGAAACATACACAGTTCTTCTTCTTTGGTGACAGTATAAAGATCATATGTTTTCAATAAAGACAAATTGAGTGTTACCTCTTAGAGAAGTGCTATTATTCCAGAATCACCTCCCTGCCTTACTGACCTCAGAATTTTCATTGTTAAATGGCCTGGTGGTGACCTTGAGACTGCTCCTTGCAGACCTCTACTACAGGGAGGTTGTGTGCTGATGCCACACTTCCTATTCCCAGCCAACACCTGGCAGGGCAGGGATACTTAGGCAGACATGTTCGCGGGAGACCTAGGACTCCACTGACAGCTGACTTTGGCTTGGAGACTCCCTGACAGCTTTGAGGAATCCTCCTTGGGCTGCATGGTGGTCTAGGGTGTTCCCACCCAACTTTCCTTCTCTCTCTTGTTCACTCAGGGACAGACTCACATTGCAATTGATGGCTCTCCCAGCCTTTTCTGACCCCTGTTTCCCCCAACAAGTCCTTGCATATTTAATCTCATGTTGGAGAAGAAAAGTCTATTTTATCTGACATGAGTATTGTTACTCCAGCTTTCTTTTGATTTGCATTTGCATGGAATATCTTTTTCCATCCCCTCACTTTCAGTCTGTATGTGTCCCTAGGTCTGAAGTGGGTCTCTTGTAGACAGCATATATATGGGTCTTGTTTTTGTATCCATTCAGCGAGCCTGTGTCTTTTGGTTGGAGCATTTAATCCATTCACATTTAAGGTACTTATCAATATGTATGTTCCTATTACCATTTTCTTAATTGTTATGGGTTTATTTTTGTAGGTCTCTGTTTTTCTTTCTCAAGATTGCTTTGACTATTTGGGGTCTTTTGTGTTTCCATACAAATTGTGGAATTTTTTGTTCTAGCTCTGTGAAAAATGCCATTGGTAGTTTGATAGGAATTGCATTGAATCTGTAGATTGCTTTGGGTAGTAGAGTCATTTTCACAACATTTCACAATGTTGATTCTTTGAATCCAAGAACATGGTATGTCTCTCCATCAGTTTGTATCATCTTTAATTTCTTTCATCAGTGTCTTATAGTTTTCTGCATACAGGTCTTTTGTCTCTTTAGGTAGGTTTATTCCTAGGTATTTTATTCTTTTTGTTGCAATGGTAAATGGGAGTGTTTCCTTACTTTCTCTTTCAGATTTTTCATCATTAGTGTACAGGAATGCAAGAGATTTCTGTGCATTAATTTTGTATCCTGCAACTTTACCAAATTCATTGATTAGCTCTAGTAGTTTTCTGGTAGCATCTTTAGGATTCTCTATGTATAGTGTCATGTCATCTGCAAACAGTGACAGTTTTACTTCTTCTTTTCCGATTTGGATTCCTTTTATTTCTTTTTCGTCTCTGATTGCTGTGGCTAAACCTTCCAAAACTATGTTGAATAAGAGTGGTGAGAGTGGGCAACCTTGTTTTGTTCCTGATCTTAGTGGAAATGGTTTCAGTTTTTCACCATTGAGAACGATGTTTGCTGTGGGTTTGTCATACATGGCCTTTATTATGTTGAGGTAAGGTCCCTCTATGCCTACTTTCTGGAGAGTTTTTATTATAAATGGGTGTTGAATTTTGTCAAAAGCTTTTTCTGCATATATTGAGATGATCATATGGTTTTTCTCCTTCAGTTTGTTAATATGGTGTATCAAATTGATTGATTTGCGTATGTTGAAAAATCCTTGCATTCCTGGGACAAACCCCACTTGATCATGGTGTATGATCCTTTTAATGTGTTGTTGGATTCTATTTGCTAGTATTTTGTTGAGGATGTTTGCATCTATGTTCATCAGTGATATTGGCCTGTAGTTTTCTTTCTTTGTGGCATCTTTGTCTGGTTTTGGTATCAGGGTGATGGTGGCCTTGTAGAATGAGTTTGGGAATCTTCCTCCCTCTGCTATATTTTATAAGAGTTTGAGAAGGATAGGTGTTAGCTCTTGTCTAAATGTTTGTTAGAATTCACCCGTGAATCCTTCTGGTCCTGGGCTTTTGTTTGTTGGAAGGTTTTTAATCACAGTTTCAATTTCAGTGCTTGTGATTGGTCTGTTTATATTTTCTATTTCTTCCTGATTCAGTCTTGGCAGATTGTGCATTTCTAAGAATTTGTCCATTTCTTTCAGGTTGTCCATTTTATTGGCATATACTTGCTTGTAGTAATCTCATGATCCTTTGTATTTCTGCAGTGTCAGTTGTTACTTCTCCTTTTTCATTTCTAATTCTGTTGATTTGAGTCTTCTCCCTTTTTTTCTTGATGAGTCTGGGTAATGGTGAACCAATTTTGTTTATCTTCTCAAAGAACCAGCTTTTAGTTTTATTGATCTTTGCTATTGTTTCCTTCATTTCTTTTTCATTTATTTCTGGTCTGTTTTTTATGATTTCTTTCCTTCTGCTAACTTTGGAGTTTTTTTGTTCTTTCTCTAATTGCTTTAGGTGTAAGGTTAGGTTGTTTATTTGAGATTTTTCTTATTTCTTGAGGTAGGATTGTATTGCTATAAAGTTCCCTCTTAGACTGTTTTTGCTGCATCCCATAGGTTTTGGGCCATCGTGTTTTCATTGTCGTTTGTTTCTAGGTATTTTTTGATTTCCTCAGTGATCTGTTGATTATTTAGTGTTTGTATTTTTTACAGATTTTTTCCTGTAATTGATATCTAGACTCATAGCATTGTGGTGAGAAAAAATACTTGACACCATCTCAATTTTCTTAAATTTACCAAGGCTTGATTTGTGACCCAAAGTACGGTCTATCCTGGAGAATGTTCCATGAGCACTTGAGAAGAAAATGTATTCTGTTGTCTTTGGATGGAATGTCCTATAAATATCAATTAAGTCCATCTTGTTTAATGTGTCATTTAAAGCTTATGTTCCCTTATTTATTTTCATTTTGGTTGATCTGTCCATTGGTGAAAGTGGGGTGTTAAGGTCCCCTACTATGACTGTGTTACTGTTGATTTCCCCTTTTATGACCGTCAGTATTTGCCTTATGTATTGAGGTGCTCCTTTGTGGGGTGCATAAATATTTACAATTGTTATATCTTCTTCTTGGATTGATCCCTTGTTCATTATGTAGTGTCCTTCTTTGTCTCATGTAATCATCTTTATTTTAACGTCTATTTTATCTGATATGAGAATTGCTATTCCAGCTTTCTTTTGATTTACATTTGCATGGAATATCTTTTTCCATCCCCTCACTTTCAGTCTGTATGTGTCCCTAGTTCTGAAGTGGGTCTCTTGTAGACAGCGTATATATGGGCCTTGTTTTTGTATCCATTCAGCCAGTCTCTATCTTTTGGTTGGAACATTTAATCCATTTACATTTAAGGTAATTATCAATATGTATGTTCCTATTACCATTTTCTTTTGGTTTGTTATTGTAGGTCTTTTCCTTCTCTTGTGTTTCCTGCCTTGAGAAGTTCCTTTAGCACTTCTTGTAAAACTGGTTTGGTGGTACTGAATTCTCTTAAGTTTTGCTTTTCTGTAAAGGTTTTAATTTCTCATCATATCAGAATGAGGGAGATTGGTTCAAGATGTTGGAGTAGAAGGACGTGCGCTCACTCTGTCTTGGGAGAGCACCAGAATCACAAGTAACTGCTGAACAATCATTGACAACAAGACACTGGAACTCACCAAGAAAGATACCCCACATCCAAAGACAATGGAGAAGCCACAGTGAGACGGTAGGAGGGGCTCAATCACAGTAAAATCAAATCCCATCACTGCTGGGTGGGTGACTCACAAACTGGAGAACACTTATACCACAGAAGCCCACCCATTGGAGTGAAGGTTCAGAGCCCCATGTCAGGCTTCCCAACCTGGGGGTCTGGCAACGGGAGGAGGAATTCCTAAAGAATCAGACTTTGAAGGTTAGTGAGATTTGATTGCAGGACTTCAACAGAACTGGGGGAAACAGAAACTCCACTCTTGGAGGACACACAAAAAGTAGTGTGCGCATCGGGACCCAGGGGAAGGAGCAGTGACCCCATAGGAGATTGAACCAGACCTACCTGCTAGTGTTGGAGGGTCTCCTGCAGAGACAGGGGATGGCTGTGACTCACTGTGAGGACAAGGACACTGGAAGCAGAAGTTCTGGGAAGTGCTCCTTGGCGTGAGCCCTCCAAGGGCCCACCATTGGCCCCACCAGAGAGTCCGGTAAACTTGTGTTGGGTCGCCTCAGGCCAAACAACCAACAGGGAGGGAACCCAGTCCCACCCATCAACAGACAAGTGGATTAAAGTTATACTGAGCTCTGCCCACCAGAGCAACACCCAACCCTACCCCAGTCCCTCCAGTCAGGAAGCTTGCACAAGCCTCTTAGATAGCCTCATCCACCAGAGGGCAAAGAGCAGAAGCAAGAAAAACTACAATCCTGCAGCCTGTGGAACAAAAACCACATTCACGGAAAGATAGACAAGATGAAAAGGCAGAGGCCTATGTACCAGATGAAGGAACAAGATAAAACCCAAGAAAAACAACTAAATGAAGTAGAGGTAGGAAACCTTCAGAAAAATGATTCAGAATAATGATAGTGAAGATGATCCAGCCCTCGGAAAAATAATGGAGACAAAGATTGAGAAGATGCAAGAAATGTTTAACGAAGACCTAGAAGAATTAAAGAACAAACACCTAGAAGAATTAAAGAACAAACAAACAGAGATGAACAATACAATAACTGAAATGAAAAATACACTAGAAAGAATCAATAGCAGAATAACTGAGGCAGAAGAATGGATAAGTGACCTGGAAGGCAGAATGGTGGAATTTACTGCGACGGAACAGAATAAAGAAAAAAGAATGAAAAGAAATGAAGACAGCCTAAGAGAACTCTGGGACAACATTAAGCGCAACATTCGCATTATAGGGGTCCCAAAAGGAGAAGAGAGAGAGAAAGGACCTGAGAAAATATTTGAAGAGATTATAGTCGAAAACTTCCCTAACATGGGAAAGTAAATAGCCACCCAAGTCCAGGAAGCTCAGAGAGTCCCAGGCAGGATAAACCCAAGGAGAAACATGCTGAGACAAATAGTAATCAAATTGACAAAAATTAAAGACAAAGAAAAATTACTGAAAGCAACAAGGGAAAAATGACAAATAACATACAAGGGAACTCCCATAAGGTTAACAGCTGATTTCTCAGCAGAAACTCTACAAGCCAGAAGGGAGTGGCATGATATATTTAAAGTGATGAAAGGGAAGAACCTACAACCAGGATTACTCTACCCAGCAAGGATCTCATTCAGATTCAAAGGAGAAATCAAAAGCCTTACAGACAAGCAAAAGCTAAGAGAATTCAGCACCACCAAACCAGCTCTACAACAAATGCTAAAGGACCTTCTCTAAGCAGGAAACACAGGAGAAGAAAAGGACCTACAAAAATAAACCCATAACAATTAAGAAAATGGTAATAGGAACATACATATTGATAAGTACCTTAAATGTGAATGGGTTAAATGCTCCAACCAAAAGACACAGGCTCGCTGAATGGATACAAAAACAAGACCCATATATATGCTGTCTACAAGAGACCACTTCAGAACTAGGGACACATACAGACTGAAAGTGAGGGGATGGAAAAAGATATTCCATGCAAATGCAAATCAAAAGAAAGCTGGAGTAACAATACTCATGTCAGATAAAATAGACTTTAAAATAAAGAATGTTACAAGAGACAAGGAAGGGCACTACATAATGATCAAGGGGTCAATCCAAGAAGAAGATATAACGATTATAAATATATATGCACCCAACATAGGAGCACCTCAATACATAAGGCAACTGCTAACAGCTATAAAAGAAGAAATTGACAGTAACACAGTAATAGTGGGGGACTTTAACACTGCACTTAAACCAAAGGACAGATCATCCAAACAGAAAATTAATAAGGAAACACAAGGTTTAAATGACATAACAGACAAGATAGATTTAATTGATATTTATAGGACATTCCATCCAAAAACAGCAGATTACACTTCCTTCTCAAGTGCGCATGGAAAATTCTTCAGCATAGATCACATCTTGGGTCACAAATCAAGCCTCAGTAAATCTAAGAAAATTGAAATCATATCAAGCCTCTTTTCTGACCACAACGCTATGAGGTTAGAAATAAATTACAGGGAAAAGAACGTAAAAAACACAAACACATGGAGGCTAAACAATACGTTACTAAATAACCAGAAGATCACTGAAGAAATCAAAGAGGAAATCAAAAAATACCTAGAGACAAATGACAATGAAAACACGATGATCCAAAACCTGTGGGATGCAGCAAAAGTAGTTTTGAGGGAAGTTTATAGCAATACAAACCTACCTCAAGAAACAAGAAAAATCTCAAAAAAACAATCTAACCTCACACCTAAACGGACTAGAGAAAGAAGAACAAACAAAACCTAAAGTTAGCAGAAGGAAAGAAATCATAAAGATCAGAGCAGAAATAAAGGAAATAGAAACAAAGAAAACTATAGCAAAGATTAATAAAAGTAATAGCTGGTTCTTTGAGAAGATAAACAAAATTGATAAACCATTGGCAGACTCATCAAGAAAAAGAGGGAGAGGACTCAAATCAATAAAATTAGAAATGAAAATGGAGAAGTTACAGCAGACACTGCAGAAATACAAAGCATCCTAAGAGACTACTACAAGCAACTCTATGCCAATAAAATGGACAACCTGGAAGAAATGGACAAGTTCTTAGAAAGGTATAACCTTCCAAGACTGAACCAGGAAGAAATAGAAAATATGAACAGACCAAGCACAAGTAATGAAATTGAAAGTGTGATTAAAGTTCTTCCAACAATAAAAGTCCAGGGCCAGATGGCTTCACGGGTGAATTCTAACAAATATTTAAAGGAGAGCTAACACCGATCCTTCTCAAACTCTTCTTAAAAATTGCAGAGGAAGGAACACTCCCAAATTCATTCTATGAGGCCATCATCACCCTGATACCCAAACCAGACAAAGATATTACAAAAAAGAAAATTACCAACCAATATCACTGATAAATATAGATGTGAAAATCCTCAACAAAATACTAGGAAACAGAATCCAACAACATATTAAAAGAATCGTACACCATGATCAAGTGGGATTTATCCCAGGGATGGAAGCATTCTTCAATATATGCAAATCAATCAATGTGATACACATATTAACAAATTGAAGAATAAAAACCAGATGATCATCTCAATAGATGCAGAAAAAGCTTTTGACAAAATTCAACACCCATTTATGACAAAAACTCTCTAGAAAGTGGGCATAGAGGGAACCTACCTCACATAATAAAGGCCTTATACGTCAAACCCACAGCAAACATCATTCTCAATGGTGAAAAACTGAAACCATTTCCTCTTAGGTCAGGAACAACACACGGATGTCCACCCTTGCCACTATTATTCAACATAGTTTTGGAAGTGCTAGCCATGGCAATCAGAGAAGAAAAAGAAATAAAAGGAATCCAAATCGGAAAAGAAGTAAAACTTTCATTGTTTGCAAATGATATGATACTATACATAGAGAATCCTAAAGATGCTACCAGAAAACTACTAGAGCTAATCAATGAATTTGGTAAAGTTGCAGGATACAAAATTAATGCACAGAAATCTCTTGCATTCCTGTACACTAATGATGAAAAATCTGAAAGAGAAAGTAAGGAAACACTCCCATTTACCATTGCAACAAAAAAAAAATGAAATACCTGGGAATAAACCTACCTAAGGAGACAAAAGACCTGTATGCAGAAAACCATAAGACACTGATGAAAGAAATTAAAGATGATACCAACAGATGGAGAGATATAACATGTTCTTGGATTGGAAGAATCAATATTGTGAAAATGACTCTACTACCCAAAGCAATCTACAGATTCAATGCAATCCCTATAAAATTACTAATGGCCTTTTTTACAGAGCTAGAACAAAAAGTCTTAAAACTCCTATGGAGACGCAATGACCCTGAATAGCCAAAGCAGTCTTGAGGGAAAAAAACGGATCTGGAGGAATCAGACTCCCTGATTTCAGACTATACTACAAAGCTACAGTAATCAAGACAGTATGGTACTTGCACAAAAACAGACATATAGATCAATAGAACAGGACAGAAAGCCCAGAGATAAACCCACGCACCTATGGTCAACTAATCTATGACAAAGGAAGCAAGGATATACAGTGGGGAAAGACAGGTTCTTCAATAAGTGGTACTGGGAAAACTGGACAGCTACATGTAAAAGAATGAAATTAGAACACTCCGTAACACTATACACAAAAATAAACTCAAAATGGATTAGAGACCTAAATTTAAGACCGGACACTATAAAACTCTTAGAGGAAAACATAGGAAGAACACTCTTTGACATAAATCACAGCAAGATCTTTTTTGATCCACCTCCTAGAGTAATGGAAATAAATCTAAAAATAAACAAATGGGACCTAATGAAGTTTAACAGCTTTTGCATGCAAAAGAAAACACAAACAAGACCAAAAGACAACCCTCAGAATGGGAGAAAATATTTGCAGTAGAATCAATGGACAAAGGATTAATTTCCAAAATATATAAACAGCTCATGCAGCTCACTATTAAAAAAAACAAACCCCATCCAAAAATGAGCAGAAGACCTAAATTGACATTTCTCCAAAGAAGACATACAGATGGCCAGGAGGCACATGAAAAGCTGCTCAACATCGCTAATTATTAGAGAAATGCAAATCAAAACTACAATGAGGTACCACCTCACCCCTTTTAGAATGGGCATCATCAGAAAATCTACAAACAATAAATGCTGGAGAGGGTGTGGAGAAAAGGGAACCCTCTTGCACTGTTGGTGGGAATGTAAATTGATAGAGCCACTATGGAGAACAGTATGGAGGTTCCTTAAAAATCTAAAAATAGAATTACCATATGATCCATCAATCCCACTACTGGGCATATACCCAGAGAAAAGCATAATTAAAAAAAGACACATGCACCCCAATGTTCATTGCAGCACTATTTACAATAGCTGGGTCATGGAAGCAACCTAAATGCCCATTGACAGATGAATGGGTAAAGAAGATGTGGTACATATATACAATGGAATATTATTCAGCCATAAAAAGGAACGAAATTAGGTTATTTGTGGAGATGTGGATGGATCTAGCGACTGTCATACATAGTGAAGTAAGTGAGAAAGAGAATAACAAATATCGTATATTAACGCATATATGTGGAACCTAGAAAAATGGTACAGATGAACTGGTTTCCAGGGGTGAAATAGAGACACACATGTAGAGAACAAACGTATGGATACCAAGGGGGAAAAGTAGCAGGGGGGTGGTTGGTGGTGTGATGAATTGGGAGATTGGGATTTACTAATATACAGTAATATGTATGAAATGGATAACTAATAAGAACCTGCTATATACAAAAGTAAAAAAAATAAAATTCCAAAGTTCCAAAAAAAAAAAAAAATCTGAATGAGATCCTTGCCAGGTAGAGTAATCTTGGTTGTAGGTTTTTCCCTTTCATCAGTTTCAATATATCCTGCCACTGCCTTCTGGCTTGCATAGTTTCTGCTGAAAGATCAGCTCTTAACCTTATGGGGATTCTCTTGTATGTTATTTGTTGCTTTTCCCTTGCTGCTTCTAGTACGTTTTCTTTTCTTTGTACTTAATTTTTGATAGTTTGATTAATATGTGTCTTAGCGTGTTTCTCCTTGGATTTATCCTATATGGGACTCTCTGTGCTTCCTGGACTTGATTGACTGTTTCCTTTCCCATATTAGGGAAGTTTTCAACTATAATCTCATCAAATATTTTCTCAGTCCCTTTCTTTTTCTCTTCTTCTTCTGGGACCCCTATAATTTGAAGGTTGGTGTGTTTAATGTTGTCCCAGAGGTCTCCGAGACTGTCCTCAATTCTTTTCACTCTTTTTTCTTTATTATGCTCTGCAGTAGTTATTTCCACTATTTTATCTTCTAGGTAACTTATCCATTCTTCTGCCTCAGTTATTCTGCTATTGGTTCTTTCTAGAGAACTTTTAATTTCATTTATCATGTTCATCATTGTTTGTTTGCTCTTTAGTTCTTCTAGGTCCTTGTTAAATGTTTCTTGTATTTTCTCCATTCTATTTCCAAGATTTTGGATCATGTTTACTATCATTACTCTGAATTCTTTTTCAGGTAGACTGCCTATTTCCTCTTCATTTATTAGGTCTGGTGGGTTTTTACCTTGCTCCTTCATCTGTCGTGTATTTCTCTGTCTTCTCATTTTGCTTAACTTGTTGTGTTTGGGAATCTTCTTTTTTGCAGGCTGTAGGTTCATAGTTCCCATTGTTTTTGGTGTCTGCCCCCAGTGGCTAAGGTTGGTTCAGTGGGTTGTGTAGGCTTCCTGGTGGAGGAGACTGGTGCCTGTGTTCTGTTGGATGAGGCTGGATCTTGTCTTTCTGGTGGGCAGGACCTCATCTGGTGGTGTGTTTGCGGGTGTCTGTGAACTTGTTATGATTTTAGGCAGCCTTCTACGCTACCATTTTGAAACTCAACTGGGGAAGGATCTACTTCCGTTTGGTTGTTGGCAAGAGTCAGCTCTTTGTGGGCTGCTGCTCTAAGGGTCTCAGTTTCTCATTGGTTGTTGGCTGGAGGGCACCTGTCCTGAGTTCCTTGCCAGGTGACCCTCTCCATGGGGAAGCTCACAGTGGGTGACATTGGAATCCATCAGAGTGATCAAGTGATTGGGCCTGAGAGAGGCTGTGAGCAAGAAAGGAGTCAGAGTCTTTTGTAACCTAATCTTGGAAGTGACATTTCACCTCCTGCCATATCCTATTCATTAGAAGCAAGTTATTAGGTGCAGCTCACACTCAAGGGGAGGAAATTACCCAAGGGTGTGAATACCAAGGCGAAGGGATCTTTGGAAGCCATTTCAGAAGCTGTCTACCACACAAAACACAACTGAAGCCTAAATAAAAATAAACGTGACTTGAGGGCATAATGGAAGAATGACATGGAAGAAGGAGAAGAAACCACACCTCCAAGGGTATGATTCTTTGTAGGGTTTTATTGGTTTTTGCAGAGGATGAATGGTTGGTTGGCATTCAAATAGTACTGGGCAAACTTCTCCACCAAAGTATTAATAATAATAGAAGGTTAGAAATGTACCCATGAGTCCCAAGGCTGTCAGCTTGAAATGGAAATGACCTTAAGTTTTATGCTTTGTTGCTAAAGTTCACATGAGTTGTGTATACTAGGCTATAATATATGGGTTTGTTTGAATATAAAAGTATAAGAACTACTTACTAGGAGCAGAGTTGATTTTCCAAGGCAAGGCACCATGTGGATTTAGTTTGAAGAGCCTGACTATGATCTCATAGCACCAGCTTCTTTTCCGTGGGTCATCTCTGCTGAGTCACAGAGGCCCATTTCCTCTGTGACATGGAGAAGCTAATTACTATCATCTGCTGATAGGAGAAACATGAGAGATTTTGCAATGTCTCTTTATCTTCTCTTTTGTTAGGCATGCAGCCCCTCTGCTTGCTAATCCTTGTGTGGTCTACACACCAGCCATGTTAAACACCCACTTGCTTTCCTTGAGTATCGCAGCTCTTTCTCACCTCGGGTTATGTGAACATGTAATTCTCTCAGCCTGGACTGTCTTTTCCTGCCTTGTCTCCCTGTGTGATTCCTCCTTAGCTGTTTATATTCCCCTTAGGGAGTCAGGGGTGGTATTGGAGAAGCAGTGCCACTTCATCTGAGTTAAGGGCTACACCTGCCCTGCATTCCCAGAGCCATCCTTGTGCACCCTCATTAGATTGTTCAGACAAATAAATCTATAATGACCATCTAATATTCAACACTTCCTCCTCTTGATGTAAGCTGCTTAAGGACAGACTCTGACTTTTCTCCTTTATACCCCAGCTGTCGGTATAAAGTATCCACTGTTTGACATATAGTAGATGTTAAAAAAAATGGCTGTAGACAAAATCAATGGTTCTCAAACCTTTTTGTCTTAAGACCCCTTTATACTCTTAAAATGTATTGAGATCTCTGAAAAGCTTTTGTTTATATGGATTATATCTATTGATATTTACCAAATTAGAAACTATAACTAAATAATAAAATATATTAAAATTTTTATTAATTCCTTTAAAAATAACCACAAACCTATTACATGTTAACTAAATTACAGAATTTTTTCCTGGCTCTTGTATTTTAAAAGCCTGGGCCTTTGGAGGAACCTCAATATCTCAAGGCAGCGATAAAAGATTTGGGAGAAAATGTTATGAGTGCAAAGCATCATTTTTCCTCCAGGAGAAGTTCTTCTTGTCCAGGAATAGTTGACCTGGGATTAGGGGGTGTGGGTTGAGAAGAAGTGAAAAGATTGTTGGTGTTGGTGGAGCCCTAGATAGGAGCTAAGCCCAGAGTTAGGAAAGAGTGGTTACACACACCAAAGAGAGTAAGCTCCATTCACTGGTGCCATCTAAGAGAGTCCTCTGGACTCACCAAGAGAGAGGAGGAGAGAGAGGCTATGTGTGATGGGTCTCACCAGGTGGCACCTTAGATGGCATACTCCAGTGGGCCTGGGAGCAGGAGAATGACTCCAGGCACCCAAATATGTCAAGCAAGTTGTGGCGAGGGCCCCAGACAAGAGGGAAGGTTGCATCCGGTGTGGATCTGAGTTGCTGACTGCTGTGGCTACCAGCCTGGACTATGAAAAAGACCAAAGCATGGACATTTTTGTAGATTTCTTTATGGTTATATGGTAGGGCTGAGATAAGCCCTCCAGAGCATAGCACTTTATAACCCCTTCAGAACCAGGTCACAACCACGGGGAAAAGGGCGGAAGACGTTGAGTTGATGGAGATAAATATCTGACGTTCAGATCCAAATGGAGCTCAAGATAAAAATTAAGCTGGGTTATAGAAAGTAAAATTAGGGCTTCCCTGGTGGCGCAGTGGTTGAGAGTCCGCCTGCCAATGCAGGGGATGTGGGTTCGTGCCCCGGTCCGGGAAGATCCCACGTGCCGCGGAGCAGCTGGGCCCGTGAGCTATGGTCGCTGAGCCTGCATGTCCGGAGCCTGTGCTCCGCGACAGGAGAGGCCACAGCAGTGAGAGGCCCGCGTACCGCAAAAAAAAAAAAAAAAAGTAAAATTATATTTCTTCATTATATGAATTTCTGGACAGAGATTTGTTCTCGCTACCACCATTTTACTGATGAGGAAACTGAAACTTCAAGACAGCAAGGCACTCGCCAAGGATTAAAGCTAAGTGACTTGGCTGGGATTCAAACACCAGAGTCCTGGTTCCTAAACATGCGTTGTTTTGTCTCTCAGAGGACTAAACTGAAGGCTAGAGGTATTCAGTGTCCAAGACCACATGACCATTTGGGGTAGACTTAGACATGGAGCCATATCTGTTGACTTCTCAGCCTGTGCCCTTTTCTAAGACAATAGGATTCTGTATTTCGAAGGAATGTGGTGAATCCCTACAGTGAGTTCTGTTATATGTGAATTTCTGTTGACTTCTCTAAAGGTCATGAGAAAAAATCTGTTGATCAAGCCTGGGTATTTTAATCCTTTCTTTGCAGACTACTAACTTTGAAATCTTAGAAAAGTGATTTAACCTTTCAGCTACTTTTTTTTCTGTGAATGGGACTCACAGTATTTGTCTCCCCACTCCTTAAATGTGCTCTGTGCATAGTGACTTGCTTCCAAAGATTACAGTATGGAAAGGGGAATTTTACAGTGGAGAAACTTCACAAATACTACCTCATCCAGGTGATCAAAGTCAACGTCATCAGTGATAAGTCAAGCTGAGAAAGGAACCCTATGTTGTGCTGACTTGACTTCTGTGGTTTCTTCCCCCAAATTCATAGCCCCAGTATAATCATGATAAAAGCGCCAGAAAAATCTCAATTTTGGTCCATAGACTACCAGACCAGTTTTCCTCAGGGTCCTCAAAAGCAAGGAAAGTGTGAGAAACTTTCATAGCCAAGAGGAGCCTAAGGAGAAATGATGACTAAAAGTAACATCCCTGGATGGGATCCTAGAACAAAAAAAGGATATTAGGGGAAAACTCAGGAAGTCTGAATAAAGTATGGATTTTAGTTGATAATAACATATGCATACTAAGTCATTAACTATAATAAATGTACCGTACTGATGTAAGATGTCAATAATGAGAAATTGGGTGTGGGGCATATGGGAACTCTCTACTCTCTCTTTGCAACTTTCTGCAAAGCTAAAACTAATCTAAAATTTAAAAGGGTTGATGTAAAAAAAAAGGAAAAAAGGTAGGATATTGGTAAATGAGAAAATAACACTGGCAGTAACACAGAGGTATCCTTGAATATGCTTTATTTTATTAAAAGGAAACTAATTCTCAAACTGAATTTTTTATTGTGGTTAAAGTACGTGTAACATAGAATTTACTGTCTTAACCATTTTTAAGTGTACAGTTCAGTGGAATTGAATACATTCAAAATGTTTGGCAACCATCACCACCGTCCATCTCCAGAACTCTTTTCATCTTTAAAGCTAAAACTCTACACTCATTAGACAGGAACTCCCCATTCCTTCCTCCTTCAGCTCCAGGCAACCACCATCCTACTTTCTGTCTCTATGATTTTGCCTAGTCTAAGTATCTTATGTAAGTGTACTCATATGGTATTTGTCTTTTTACATCTGATTTATTTCACTTAGTTTAATAACAGTGTACATAATGTACTCAAAGTTCATCCCTGTTGTAGTATATGTCAGAATTTCCTTCCTTTTTAAGGCTGAATAATACTCCATTGTATGTATAATTGCCCTCCATATCCACGTATTTTGCATCCACACATTCAACTAACCATGGATCAAAAATATTTAAGAAAAAATTCCAGAAATTTCCAAAAAACAAAACTTAAATTGCTGCATGCTGACAACTATTTATGTAGCTTTTACATTGTATTAGGTATTATAGGTAATCTTGAGATGTCTTAAAGTATGTGGGAGGATGTGTGTAGGTTATATGCAAATATATTTTTGTATATTCAAGCTTATTTGTAATTATTTTTAGAAACAAAGCACTAGTGACATACCTGTGGGTCAAGAAACCTGAGTTTCAACTGCTGAGGTAGATGGTGTCTATAAAATGCTTTTTGGCAACTCAGGCTTCTTGATTCAGATCCTCAGATGGTGCCTGAGGTTCTTTCCTGAATTCAGTCATTATCTAGTACTTGGTGGGAGTTGTAGCTGGACTTAGCTGATCATTAGCACCACAGGAAAACATATAATTTTTTAAAATGTATTTTGATTAACCCAACATATCCAAACTATTATAATTTCAATATGAAAAATACTCATGAAGTCTTTTAATTTTTTTATATACTAAGTCTGAAATCGCTAGAAAGGGCACTATCACACACACACACACACACACACACACACACACACACATGATCACGATCTCTGAATTTTTTTAAATGAAATTTAGGTGAATAAAGGAACGAATTACCTGTCCTTGTTTTCCTCGGCCTTCGTTGTGAACATCTTGGAGGACCATGCCAGTTCACAGGCGCTGTTTCCCAATTAGACACTGTGGGGTGGGTTGAGTTGCACCATGGTGTCTGGGACAGCCGTGCCCCGACCTGAGTTGACGCCTTCCTTCATTGAGCAGATATCATTGAGGATCTACCTTGTGCTAAGCCCTGCTAGATACTGGGGACACAGTGGTGAGAGTAAAAACCAGATGGGTCCCCTGCAGCTTCCAGTCTACACAAATGAAATGTTAATTACAAAGGAGCTGAGTGCTCTGTGGTGTGTGGTAAGGGTGGGGCAGGTGCAGGCAATGAGCGTGTGTGTTGTCTGTAGAGAATTTAAAAACAGTAATAAAACTGATGGAAAGTTGGTGTGCTTTTTATTATCACCATGAGCCTGCAATTCTAAATGATATTAATGATAAAATGCTCCTCACAGGAAGACTCTTAAGCGCCCAGATTCCCATGCCCCGCTCTAGCCACTAAATCAGGATTTGCAGGGGGTGGCTCAGGCCTCTGAATGGTGAAGGAGCGCCCCAGATGCTATGGACTGAATAATGTTCTCCCCAAGTCCATATGTTGAAGCCTTCATCTGCCCCCCAATGTGATGGTGTTTGGATATGGGACCTCTGAGTGAGAATTAGGTTTAGATGAGGGCCTGAGTGTGAGGCCCTCATGATGAGATTAGTGCCCTTACAAGAAGGGACACCAGAGAGCTTGCAAGATTGTAGCCACCTATGAGCTAAGAGAAGAAGTCTCAGAATGAAACCCACCTTGCTGGCACCTTGACCTTGGACTTCCCAGCCTCCAGGATTGTGAGGAAATAAACGTATGTTGTTTAAGCCCATTAGTCTATGGTATTTTGTCATGGCAGCCTGAGGTGAGGAAGACACCTGGTGAGTCTGAAGTTCATCCAGATTTGGGAGCTCTTAAACTAGACCAGGAATAACCAGTAGGGTTCTTCTGCCATGCTGTCTGGGAAGGACTTTGAGCCCTCAAAGGAAACAAGTGCTCTATCTCATTGAATAGTGATGTTTACCAAGGATGTCAAGGTGGTGACATGGAGTGAGGGGACTGGGGAAAGTATTTGCCCCAAGTGCCATGTATTTGCCATCCTCTAATTCTTTAAAGTTTTAACAGCGTCTTTTCTTATTTCCTTGGGTCCTCTTTTTTCCTTCCTGGCACTGTAGTTTTGATAACAATGTTAACGAATCCTCAAAAAACTTTACACCCTTCCCCTTGACTCACTCACGCTCCTTGGATTTCGAAAACAGATACTGAAGAGCCAAGAGTCACTGTCTACATTTGGGCTTTTCCTTTTGGTGTATCTTGTTTTTTTCCATTTCTTCTCTTCAGAGTTCTGGAATAAGCTTGGGAGTGATTCATCAGGCAAATGTTCTAACTTTAAGACAAAAGAATCTCTGGCATTAGAAATCAGACAATTAAAATGTAATATCGAATTCCTTATCTTTTTCATTCATTCAGCTATCATTTTTGAGCACCTTCTAGGAGTCGGTCTCCATGTTACTGAGCCTTTGCGAGACAGATAAATAGAAGATAAAATCTCTGCCCTAGGGAAGCTTCAAGTCAAACAGGGGAGCCAGGTTCCATATCAAATAATTATAATGTGTTGGGGCTATAATGGGAGGTCTAAGGGAGCACAAAAGAGAGCCCATTTCTGTATGGAGGGGGTGACTAAGGGTTTTCTTGAGTGTTAATCATGCTTCTTCCCCCTGTGGATTCAGTAATTCATTAAACAAATAAATCCTGAGCCTCTTCTATGTGCCAAGCTCTGCTCCAGGCATTTAAGATACATAAGTAAACAAAACAAAGATTCCTGCTCTTATCAAGCTTATATTGTAACAGGGAGATCAAATAGATTGAGGCATCAGAAAGAGACCAGCATATCGACCCAGCAGTCCCACTACTGGGCATATATCCTGAGAAAACCATAATTCAAAAAGAGTCATGTACCAAAATGTTCATTGCAGCTCTATTTACAATAGCCAGGAGATGGAAGCAGGCTAAGTGTCCATCATCGGATGAATGGATAAAGAAGATGTGGCAATATATACAATGGAATATTAGCCATAAAAAGAAAGGAAATTGAGTTATTTGTAGTGAGGTGGATGGACCTAGAGTCTTGTCATACAGAGTGAAGTAAGAAAGAGAAAAACAAATACCATATGCTAACACATATATATGGAATCTAAGAAGAAAAAAAAAAAAAGGTCATGAAGAACCTAGGGGTAAGATGGGGATAAAGACACAGACCTACTAGAGAATGGACTTGAGGATATGGGGAGGGGGAAGGGTAAGCTATGACAAAGTGAGAGAGTGGCATGGACATATATACACTACCAAACGTAAAATAGCTAGCTAGTGGGAAGCAGCCGCATAGCACAGGGAGATCACCTAAGTGCTTTGTGACCACCTAGAGGGGTGGGATAGGGAGGGAGGGAGGGAGGGAGACGCAAGAGGGAAGAGATATGGGAACATATATATATGTATAACTGATTCACTTTGTTATAAAGCAGAAACTAACACACCATTGTAAAGCAATTATACTCCAATAAAGATGTTAAAAAAATTTATTAGCTGGTAAAACGGTATGGGAAATTGTGGTTTGGACTTGTGGCTGGAGTCAGTTGCTCCTCCTTTCTGCCCAAATTCCCTTCCTTCCCACCGACTTCAGGGGAGATAAAACCTGTCTCATCCTGCCCAGCCTCAGTACTGACCTTAAGAAGGGAAACCATGGGCCGTTACCCGATGTGCTTACTGCAGGGGTGGAGGAAGGGTCCGGTTAGCCTGAAAGAGAGGGTTTTTCCTAATCTTGGCATTCAGATGAACTACTCCTTCTCACTAGGAGAAGAGTGCAGGAATTGGTGGTGGTGGTGGTGGTGGTGATGGGGGTGGGATGGAGAGAAGGACAGAAGTTCCTGCTTTAGGAAGGAAGACAAGGAGAGGAGAAGGGCGCCTCCTTTACTTTAGATCTGGAAAAAGTAGAGATAAGGAATTTGATGATAAGGAATTGTTCACCAGGCAGATAAGAAGGAGGGGGTTTCAGTTCAAGGAACATTATATGCTGAAGCATAGGCTCTGTAAATAAAGCCCCTGTAATGTTGCTATTTTTACCTTCACGATATGGATGAGGAAACTGCATTGGACATCTCTTGTGCTCCTGGGCCCACCGTTTTTTCTAGCCATTGCTGCAGTGACCAGCTTGGCGGAAGGTATAACCTACCTGACTATACCTCATCTACGCCACACCACACTTTTCTTGCTTTCTGCTGTTGGAGGAAAAACTGTTCCTCTGCACCCTTAGGTACTGCGTAGGGTGGCCTGCGGATTAAACCAACAAAGACAGATTAATAAGAGAACAATTTTATTTGCCTGTGGAAGCTAACAAAAGAAGTAGCTAGCTTGTTAAATGTTTAAAGTTAGAGGCTTATATACCTAACTTATTAGGGGAAAGGGCAGGAGGAGAAACGGCTTCTATGGGAAGAACAAATAGACTTTAGGAAAGACACAGGAATTTTTAGGAGAACAAATGGGAGATAGGAAAGTTCGTGATAATGTTAGTTTATGCAGGTGTTGGTGGTCTTTTCATCTTTTTATGGCCATGAAACTCCCCTGAGAGGGAATTTATGGCAGCCTCAGTTCTCAGAAATTGCTGCCTTTAGTCAAATGAGGGAAACTCTGAGAAGCCTTCTTTCTGCATCTGTTGATTCTCAGTTGCTTTTAACTCAAAATAATCCTTATGCCAGAGTGGCCTATTTTAGGGTGGCAGATTCTGATCCCCACCACTGTCTCAGGACTCTCTGACACAGCTGCATGGGAAGTCTGCAGGAAACCATCTGGCATTCATGCAGGCTTGATCTGGGCGTGGATGATGGAGCCCACTGAGAACTGTCTCCTCTTTTGTCCCTTGGGCATTCCACATAGCCCCCAGAAGGTCCCTATATCGCTGGGCCCAGCTGCCCACAGGACGGGCTAACTCCAGAATACCCCTTGCAATGGCTTTTCCTGTTTTCCTGTTGTACTTCTGTCACTTCCCAATCCTTTCCTTAGGTCATTTCTCAGAAATACCTGCATAAAAGCCCTTGGCCAGGCTCCGCTTTCTGGGCGAACCCAATCTAAGATAGAAACTGCAGTTCAAAAAGGGTAGTGATGTTGCCAAGAATCCACAGATAACATACGGTAGAAAAGGAATTCAAACCTGGGCTTCACTCAAAAACAAATCCTTTTTTCCTCCATCTCTGCATGTTTTCAGTTGCTAAACTCTACTTGCATTCACTGCTTGAGTCTCCTGGGCCAACGGCTAAAATAAAGTAGGAGTGGAAAAGAATGATATTTTGTAAAGTTTGAAAACATGGAATTTACATCTGGTTTCTCTGGAATTTAGAGAGCCTTTGCCATCAACGGTTAAATTTGGAAAGTTTTTCAAAATACTGGTTTTGGAATGGTTTTCTTAAAATTATTTGATTTGAAATCTATTTCGTGTGGTTTTCATAACATATAAGTGTTTTTTAAAGACAGTTGTAAGCCTGTTGGGCTTCAAACTGGTTTTTGAAACCAGACCACTTAGGCAAAATATTTTTGTAACATTTTTATACTATTTAAAAATTAAAGAATTTTTAATCCAAACAATTTAAAACTCTTTAGAAACCTATTTATCTGAATCCCAAGATTTCTGGAGAAGTTTCACACTATTGAACGTCAAAACATTTAGTCAAAATAGCCTGGATCTGAGACAGATTTCAAAGCTGTATACTTTCAAAATGGCTCATCTAGATAACATCCAACACTCTGTGGACCATTTTATTGTCTCAAAACATTGGTTTCCCATCATATAAATAGGAGCCTCAGTAATAACTTCACATTATTGCAAAAATCAGCTATATATTTTTTAAATTAAAACATCTGTGCAATGTGGAAGTGGATTGAAATGTTTTCTTTATCAATAATATGGAAACTATTTTGCAAAACTTTCATCCCTGTCCCCCTCTTTCCCTCCCATCGGGTTATAATCGTGGTTGTACATCACTCGATGGAACCAGCAATTTGTGGATTCACCTTGTGCTTCTTCTTTTACTAGTATTATTCCTTGTAATTCTCACAACAGTGCTGTGAGGTGTACACTATTATTATCCCTTTCACAAAAGAACACCCAGGGTCAAAAGGTTTCAAGTAACTTGCCTAAAGTCTTAAAGTTACTGAGGGCATAACAAGTTTCAGGTCTCATTGGTTTGGTCCACGTCTCAAGTTCTTAACTGTGGTACTTCCTGCCTTATGGCCAGTATTCATAACTTGAACTTACTGAACCAGTCTATCTTCTCTGTATAGTTCCCCTCTTTCTAGTCTCTGTTCCGGTAGATCGCAACCAAAGAATTGCCATGTCCTTGCAATCAGTTGCCAGATATATTACAAGTAATCTACCATCAATAACAAATGCTAATTTGAGTAAATTATGATTTACAGTGAGACATTACAGTGGATTCAGGATGATGTATAAAGTAATATTGTTCCCACGCATTTCTATTCATATATGACTCTTGAGTGGGAACAAGGGGGAAATGGTAGAATTAGAGAAAGAAATGCCGTCATCCAGATGAGCGTAGCATCTTCAGCATCTTCCAGGATGCTGGAAGATCCAGGAAGATGCACCTTCAATTCTTGGTCGTCGGCCAAGAATTGAATGCTCTCTTTACACGTGGTTCCTCTAAGTTTAGGCTGGAGCCGACAGGAGGTAATTTAGAGGCTACCTGAGGGACAGAATGTGGAAGAGTGAGGGTTAGGAGTGGGGGAAAGGAAGTGACACTTCTGCGTAATAACAGAAAGGAGTACCTTCTTTTCTGTGAGAGATCGCCTCATAAATAGAGAATTATAGGGAAAAATAAAATATTTCTCCTGCCCCTGATAGGATGACTGTGCTGACTCTGAAACTGATGTTTGTTTTTGGAAATGTGAGTAGCTGTGTTTGATTTCAACAGTTAAGAGCTGAATGGTAAGGAGAATTATGAGGTGTGTTTCTCACTTACATTCGTAGACAAATGTCAAAAGATAGCAAAGACATTCTGGAATAACTTGTGGGCTTTAGGGTGGTGGAGGGCAATGTTGGAGCTTGCTGGAGCTCCCCCAAGCCCCGACCCGGACTAAGGGAGCTCAACTTGGGGATATTGACTGCTGGCAGAGGGATGCTCCTGGAACAAGGATCCTGGAACAAGACCAGTTTCTTTGGATGAGGGTAGGGTAGTGCCAAAGGTTGTTGGAGAAATTTATGGGAGAGACTGACAGGAGGTGCCTTGATAGATCTGAAGACCAGAAAGCGAGCCTGGGAATGGTGGTGTGCTCACGGGCTGCACCCCAAAAGCCTTAGAGACAGGCCACTTCCGAAAATTGTTCATTTTCTCTTGAATCCATTACATTTGGCCCTTGCAGATCAGAAAAAAACTGCCCTGGATCCCAAATTGGGCCCTAATTAAAATAATTTGTCATGGACAGGTATATCCTAACTGCTGGTTAGGGCTCATGAACCAGAATTAAACCATTTTGCCTCTGACTTGGTATAAACCTGTTGAATTAAGTGAAGAATGAAGACAATTATAGAAATAATTTTTTTGTTTTGTTTTGCGGTACGCGGGCCTCTCACTGTTGTGGCCTCTCCCGTTGCGGAGCACAGGTTCCGGACGCGCAGGCTCAGTGGCCATGGCTCACGGGCCCAGCTGCTCTGCGGCATGTGGGATCTTCCCGGACCGGAGCACGAACCCGTGTTCCCTGCATCGGCAGGCAGACTCTCAACCACTGCGCTACCAGGGAAGCCCTAGAAATAATTTTGTCTTCAAATATAGTTTTTCCTGAAAACTTCATTTAATTAAAGCAAAGGATTTTTTTTTTTTTTTTTTTTTACTTGAATTCTCCCCAAACTCTTTTGAGGTTGTGTTAATAAAGCCACTGTCTGTGGGAGAAGTGCTACGGGGGTGGTGGGGGGGGAGGAGTGGGGGAAGGGCGATCGAGAGTCTGGTGTAGTGGGAAAAATTATAATTTAACAAATAAAATGGCTGGCTCCATGTCTGCATTCCAGGGCACAAGCTGATTGACTTTGTTTTCATTTTCACTATATTTATAATTAATTTCACCTTAGAAGTGGGTGAGTCTTTTGTGAAGGAAATCATCTTGATAAGCATTGATGACTCTTTTGGATTGAGAAGGGTAATACCACCACCCCCACCGCCGCCCCGCCACACACACACACCCCGTCCCTGGCTGAGTTTGGATGGGCAATCGAAAATTGCTCTAGAGGTAAAGTCATAAGAATTAGGGTTTGGGAAGTTGACAGCTGGAGCAGAGTGGAGAAGATCTCCCGAGAGGGAAAGACCCAAAGATGAAGGAGACAGGAATCCATCCTAGAGGAATTTCCCACAGCAGAGAATGATCCATTTTAGGGGAGAAATGCCAAATATTAACTTTGGACAATGTATGATTGTATCAATATGTATTTTCATCTAGGAAATAGAACGAAGTCAAACAATATGAAAGGATCTAGGATAAATCTAAAATGTTGATTTGGGTCCAACATTTCTTAGCAACATGGTCTTGGGCAGGTGAGTTCCTTAACCTTTCTGTGCTTCCACTTCCCCAACTACAAAAGTAGGGCAGTGATGGTGCCCACTTCACAGAGTTGTTGAGAAAAGTAACTGAGTTCACATCTGCAAGGGGTTAGGAACAGTATTTGGCCTTTAATAAGTACTTTAGAAGCCCCATATTTATATTATTATTATTAAGCACTTTAGAGGCACTTTGCTTTCTTGTTTTCTTTTTCTTTTATTTTACAGGAGAAAAGCATGCAAATTTTATTCGATGTTAATTTTTACATGACACGGGGGTAGGGGAGAAGTGGTTCCTAGAAAAGAGGACTCAGAGAAGTAGATAGTTCTGAGAGCTTATATACCATGTTTAGCAAAGAGAAATAAATTGTGGAGACATGACAAGACAAAGGAAAAGCATTCTTAGGCTTCCAGGAGCTGCAAACTGTGGGAAGGGAATACAGGTATCCCTCTCCCCACTTTTCAAAAGTTCACTGTGCGCCACTAGAGGCACTTCTCTTAACTCCATGTTTTCCACCAGCTACTGCTCCATTTCTTTGATCCCTTTTGCAGCAAAATTTGTTACAGCATTATTTATCTTCTGTCCCTAATTCCTTTCCTCACGCTGTCTCTTGAACCAGTGTTTCTTAAACTTTCTTTTCCATTATTGTCGCCCTAAGGAATCTCTTTGGCCTTTCTAAAAAAATCGCCTCCTCCAACACTTGACATTTAATACCACAGATGAACTATAGAGTTGTTTACGTTTTATACATAAAAAGAGCAAGATTTTTTCATCCCCCAAGCATCCATTTTTCCTCCCTTGGGAGTGCTATCACCCTCACTGAGAATGCATGTCTTAAATCTACTCCAGCCCTTCTTCGCCTCCACTACACAATGGTTCTTGTTCAAGGTCAGATCACTGACCTCTGTGTTGCTAAATCTGTGGTCAATTCTCAGTCCTCATCTTACGAGACTTCCCACCAGCATTTGCCATGGTTGGCTACTCCCTCTTACTTGATACACTTTCTTCAGTGGCTTCTGGCACACCCCATTCTCTTGGTTTTTCTCCTAGTCACTGGTTGCTCCTCCTCAGTTCCTTGCTGGTTCCCCTCTTCTTGTCTTCCTCTTAATGTTGGAGGACCCCAGGGCTTAGTCCTTGATCCTCTTCCTTACCTATACTCACTCCCTGTGTGATCTCATCAGATATCCTGGCTTTATGATCACCTATGTACCCATGATTCCTTACTTTATGCCTCCACCAAAAGTCTCTCCAGGACTCCAGGCTCATATAATAACTGCTTACTTGACTCCTCCACTCGGGTGTTTAATGGACCTCCCCCTACTAACATATGCAATATTTAACTTTTGAAATTCTTCCCCCAAACTGCTCTATCCGAGTTCTTCTTCTCTATTTTTCTCACACCCCACCAATCCATTAGCAGATGCTGATGTCAAAATAAATCCAGAATGCTCCTTGATATTTACCCAAATGAACTGAAATAAACTTACATCCACACAAAAACCGGCACAGGAATGCTTATAGCAGGTTTATTCACAATTTCCAAAACTTGGAAGCATCCAAGATCTCCTTCAGTAGATGAATGGATAAATAAACTGTGGTACATCCAGACAATGGAACATTATTCAGCACTAAAAATAAGTGAGCTATTAAACCATGAAAAGATATGGAAGAAGCATAAAGGAATATTACTAAGTGAGAGAAGCCAGTCTGAAAAGGCTACAGACTATATGATTCCAACTATATGACATTCTGGAAAAGGCAAAACTATGGAGACAATGGAAAGATCACTGCTTGCCAGGGGTTGCGGGGAGAGAGGGATGAATAGGCAGAGAACAGAGCACAGAGGATTTTTAGGGCAGTGAAATTACCATGTATGATATTACAATGGTGGATACTTGTCATATATTTGTCAAAACCCATGAAATTTACAACACCAAGAGTAAACTCTAATGTAACCTATGGACTTTGGGTGATAATGATGGGTCAGTGAAAGTTCATGATTGTAACAAATGTACCCCTGGGGTGCAGGACATTGACAGAGGGGGGACGCTATACATGTTGGGGAAGGGAGTATACGGGAATTCTCTGTGCTTGCTGCCTAATTTTGCTGTGAACCTAAAATTACTCTAAAAAATAAAGCCTATAAAAAAAAATTCAGAATCTGCTAGCAGCTTGGTGAGAGCCACATCTTACTGTCTCTCCTGAATGACAATAATCACCTTCTAACTGGGCTCCCTGCTATGACCTGTTTCACTATGATCTATGCTTTTCCTAGCAGCTGAAGGTTCCTACTAGAACACAAGTCAGATCATATTACTTCTCTGCTCAGCACCCTCTAGTGACTCCCCATCTGACTCAGAGAAAAACCCAAAGTCCTGACTGTGGCTTTCCAGGCCCTCCTTTCTGACCCCCATTCTTTTAGTCTCCCACTTGTTCACTCTGCTCCGGCCACACTGGTCTCCTGGCTGTTCCTCAGACACACCAGACACACTCCTGCCTCGTGGCCTTTGCACCAGCTGTTCCCTTCCTGGAAGCCTCTTCTTCCCTGTATCCTTGGGACTCCCTCGCTCACCTCTGCAAGCCTTTGCTTAAATGCCGCCTTCTCAATGCGGCTTTCTTGTCTACCTATTTAAAACTGTAACTCTTCCATCCCCTGCATTCTGAGCTCTTTTATCTGCTCTATTTTATTCATAGCACATCATTATTTAGCATACTGTATTGTTTACTTACTTTCTAATTTGTTGTGTGGACAAAGAATGTCCACTGCCATGTCAGTAAACAAAAGATGTGGTGGCCATCAAGCCCTCAGCCGCTGCAGCCACCCGCAACTGTGTACCCTGAGGGATTCAGGATGGAGAAAAAAAGATACTGGCCCTAGATAGCTAAGGTGCATATCAAAGGAATAATTTCAGGAAGCCCGTCCTGAAATTATACTCTGTATCTTCCTCCACATAGGAAAGCACTAAATTCATCCACTTCGGATGTCTGATTTTTCTTTAATTAGCAGTAATCTTTTGGTGTTTGACTACCTGTTTTGTTTTGTTTGCAAAAGCTCTTCTATATCCTGGCTCCTTTAGCTCTTTGGAACAGTCCCTCAGAGCTATCTGAGAGGCTGCATCCCAGGCTTAAGTCCTCAGTAAGTCTGCTGGATAAAACAGAATTTTCAGCTTTTACGTTATGCATTTGTTTTTCCGTGGACAGTTTTTTTTATTTGGTCTCCCCTTGACAAAATAAAAGGTCCATGAAGACAATGATGTGTGTCTGTTTTGTTCTCTGCTCTATCCTAAGTCACTAGAACAATGCTTGACATGTATTAGGTGCTCAGTCAAAAGTTATGGATAAATGAGAGTCTCCCTACTGCCTCTGATTCGAGGTCCTTCTGCAGTGTATGCTTCCAGGGATGTTCTGGGCACGTACGAGCAAATGATTATAATTTAAGCCAGTTCTCGTATTTTGCTGTGCTGTAATTCTGTTGCTTACAACCTTCAGTAAAAGTCTGCTGCATACCACTTTAACAGTACTTGGAAGGGCTGAAGTGATGGGGTGTTCAGCGTATGGCAAGTGGGATGGAGAGAAGACAAGAACAAAAGGAGGTGAGTCAGGGAATGCAGAGAAATAATTCCACGGAAGCACAAACTCAGTAAAGAGGTGACAAGAGGGCTTCCCTGGTAGCGCAGTGGTTGAAAGTCCACCTGCCGATGCAGGGGACACGGGTTCGTGCCCCGGTCCGGGAAGATCCCACATGCCGCCAAGCGGCTGGGCCCGTGAGCCATGGCTGCTGAGTCTGCGCCTCTGGAGCCTGTGCTCCGCAACGACGGGACAGGCCACAACAGTGAGAGGCCCACATACCGCAAAAAAAAAAAAAAAAAAAAAAAGAGGTGACAAGAAGAAACATATGGCCCCAAAGAACCCTTGGCGTCATTTGAATAATGGTACATATTCTTATTGCCTGCTCATTTACTATGCTAGTTGAATGAAAACTGAAAGAGCCACCATCCCACTAAGGCTGGAAGACTTGGTGATATCTAGACAGCAGACGTCTTGATAAGAATTGAAGAATTGCCCCGATTCTTCATTTTATTATGCTGATGTAACTATAACCAGGGACAAGCTCTCAAATAACGATTCTTCAGGCTTCTGTTTTCTTCTTTTTCCTGTTGCTTTTATTGAACGATCTCAGTTCTGGTGGCTGGGACCAAAGGTGTTGGGGGAAGAGGATGGGCCGTTGTGGAACTGGCTAAAATTCTTCAGGATCCAGTCCTGCTGGTCCAGAGATGGGCTCCACTCTCCTCCCCTCGCTGATGCAGTGATTGAAAACACTAGGACTCAGACTTCAAGGCAGGGCTGGCCTTCTCAGTTGATTTTACTGCAGGGCAGTATGTCTCCTTCTGGCTGAAATGCCTGGGATTGAAGGTCTGGAACATGTATCAGTGGAGTAATGTCTCGGGAGAAAGAGACAATAACATGGAAATACTGACTGCTATGGCAACAGCTGGAATAATAAACAACATTTTTTTTCCCCCTAGGAAAACCACAGAGTTTGGCCTTGTGGCAACTTTAGGAAGGGAAATAAGTAATACCCCAAGTTAGATCTTGTGTTTGGCTTGATTTTTCCTCCCGGGTTGAAGAAATTTGCTAAGTGCCTTATTGGGCAAATAGAGGATGTTATGTGTCATTCAAAACTCATGTCTTTCTAGAAAATCTTTTAAACAAAAGGAACTCAGAATGTATGAATTGGAAAGTCAAAATCCCTCCTCCCCCTTCTCATTCTTTCTCTTCTGGGGTAACCACTACACAAGGAATTGTTATAAAATTTCTATATACATACAAATGTATTACTAACTGGTTTTGTTTTTTTGGTTTGTTTGTTATTAAGTGGGTGAGACTTGATAGGGTACATTCAGCAATTAGTGTAGTCCTCCCCTCGATTTCTTGCTTCAAACATACTCTAATGATTTCCTTTCTTGGCATCTCAGATGGTCTCATAGCTTTCCAACCACTAGCAAGTATTCAAAAGTCCAGCCCAGTATAAATTAAAACTTTAATTTCTCATCTAATTCAAAGTTTCTTTCCTCACCACCCTACCAGGACGCCTGACCCCAGCTAAGTGCTGACCTTATGGGGAAGGAGGCGTGGCTGTGATATGATCCATTCTTTCCAACTTCTTGCACCATGATGTCCTTTGTGACCTTTGTCTCCTCCAGCGTGGGGAAGAGGGAATTAGAAAAACAAAGGCACAGTCTTATTTGACTGACATGGTTGTAATCTGTAATACTGATGCCCAAACACTGGCTCTTCAGAGACCCCATGACCCTTACACACAGGGAAATCAATCTCTTTTATACCGTTTGATGAATTTATAGCTCCCCAAACTTGCACCCTACCGTAGCCAGCTTCCCTGGTTATTATGGAAATGTATCTGTCAATGTAGGATGATAGAACATGTTTTATTTAGCTTGATTCATGCTTTAAAAATATTTAGACATAGGGTATGTGAGCCTTCCTTTGTGCTCTTGGTCTGGGTCCTGGAAATATTAGGGGTGGTCCTGATTCAGCCCGCAGGGAAACTCATGCCTCCATGACATGCTCAGCCTTGGACGTACAGGCAGGTTCTGCTGCTGTCCTCTCTCCTCTCTCCAGCATCCCAGGGAGCTTCATCCAGCCTCCCACCTTTCCGCTTCTTCAGGCTAGAGGTAGGCATTTCTCTCTCCCTTTCCATACCCCCCAAACTCGGAGGGCTACCTTTCAGGTTCTTTCAGAACCTTTTGCCCTCTACTTTAGGTAGCAGCACCTGGTGGTGAGTTTGTGAGTTGTTCCCAGGACACATTAAGCTGAAGGATGGGATGTAGCTGCTCCTCCTGGCAGTCAAACTCAGACACCATGAGTGGTTCTCTTGGGGAGCATCTCCCTCAGTCTGAAGGGGAAGGGAGGAAAAACATGACTGTGCTCTCTACTCCTATGGATTCCCTTCAGACGATTTTCTCTACTGGATCTCAACCTTTTCTTCTATGACCTGGAGGTGGGTGAGCGGGACCCATAGTGAAGGGCCCCTCTGGGTACCTCCTGGTAAGACCTGCGTGGGTGTGTCTAGAACTTCTCTTTAGAATGTGTGTGTACTCCTCACCCAGTTGTTTTCACCTTTGGGCTTTAGCAGAATTCAAAGGCAATGGGAAAACTCCCACCTAGTAATCTGCGGCACATACACATCTACTCATTTATTAATTATTTATTAAGCCCTAAACTTGCCTTTTTCATTTGGATGACTGTTTATATATTTCTTTAATAGCTACATAACATTTCATATGGTACATGTGGCTGTACCATAACTTATTTAACCATTCTCATATTGATAGTTATTTAGGTGGGTTTTTGATATAACAAGGAAGGCTGCAATGAATAATCCTTTAACATATATCCTTGTGCCCTTATGTAAATATTCTTAGAAGTGTGATTGCTAATCCAAAGGGTCCACAGATTTTACATTTTGTTAGGAATCACATTTTGTTTAATAGGTGGAGCCAAATTACTCTTCAAAAAAACTTTAGCAATTTACACTCTTACTCAAGTGTCTTTCCCTAAACCCTTGCCTACACTGAATATTGTCAAGCTAATCTAATCAGTGACAAATTCTATCTCTTTGCTATTTTAATTTGCTTTTCCCAGATCACTAATGAGGTTGAATACCTTTTCATACATTTACTAGCCATTTGTAATTCTGTGAATCATGTTTGTATATTTTGATGACTTTTAAATGTTTAGAACTCTGTGTTTTAGTCATAACTGCTTGACTATAAAATATGTGGCAAATATTTTTTCTCTATCTGTCATCCTCAAGATGCTTTAATCATAAATAGATTCTTGAGACCAAAGGATTATTCTGTTGACTTAAGTTAGTATCTCCAGAAAACAGAGTAATGAATTACATATTAGTCAACAAATTTGCTATAACAAATTATCCTCAAATTTCTGTAGCTTCATTCAATAAAAAGTTTATTTTTCATTCTTTTTTTAAAAAATTATTAATTTAATTAATTTATTTTTGGCTGTGTTGGGTCTTCATTGCTGTGCGCAGACTTTCTCTAGTTGCGGTGAGCAGGGGCTACTCTTCGTTGCGGTGGCGGTCTTCTTCTTGCAGTGGCTTCTCTTGTTGCGGAGCACGGGCTCTAGGTGCCCGGGCTTCAGTAGTTGTGGCACACTGGCTCAGTAGTTGTGGCTTGCGGACTCTAGAGCGCAAGCTCAGTAGTTGTGGCACACGGGCTTAGTTGCTCCACGGCATGGGGGATCTTCCCGGACCAGGGCTCGAACCCGTGTCCCCTGCACTGGCAGGCGGATTCTTAACCACTGCGCCACCAGGGAAGCCCTATTTTTTATTCTTGCAACATTTCAACATGGGTGTTCCTGTTCAGCTCTTTCCAAAGCGACTCATGGTTCCAGGATCCTTCTACTTTGTGGCTCTGCTCTCCTCTAGATTCTTGAAGTTTTCTCCACTCAGCTAGCAGATGGGGAAGGAGAGAGCAGAGGATTTCACAGGATGTTTTACAGACCAGGTTTGGAAGTGGCATACATCACTTGCCCTCTTATTCCTTTGGCCAGAGCATAATCATATCATAAAGAAGACTAGAAATGAGATCTAGCTATGAGCCTACAGAAGTCTCTGCTACAATAAGTGGAGCACACCGACATCTCAGCAAATAAACTTCTCCAAATCTCACTGTGTTATTGAAGGAAGTCTAGTGACTCTTGAATAGAGCATAGTATGATCCCTACCAAAGAGTTTTCAACACACAGAGTGCTGTTTGAATGTCAAGGATCATGGTGCCGTTGAAGTCTTATAACTCTTCCTTATGGAACAAAATTCAAAGTCTCTTCAAAGGGACAAGGGATTCTTCTGAATTCTTTTACAGGAGGAAAACATAATCTCTCTCTCAATCTGAAAACATTTCTGGAGGTTTCCTTGCCCTTGTTAGACTCAGAGGCTTTGCGTGGGGTGTTTGGGTGGAGGGGCCGGGATCAGGCAGCTCCGGCGAGGGCGGGTTCTAGGGGTCATGAGATGGGGAGGTGGTTGGCTGAGAGCTCACAAGCCAAGCTAGAGCTGGGGTGGAGGTGAAATAAATGTTCCAGTGTTGGGGAATCACTGTGGAGGCTGGTGAGGGGTGAGCTTTGGGAATGTAATTCTTGTAAGGGGTGACCTTAATAACAGACAGATTAGGGCAGAGGGAGGAGAAAGTTAAGAACAGCCTGGAACATGGATTTCTGACCCATGTTTAAAATGGGAAGGAGAGGGGCAAATGCTAAGGCTGGTATGGAAACAGCATTCGGAATTGCTTCCTAAAAGTGCCATGTGAATTTCCAGACAAATAAAACATTTTATAATCTTCAGCAGCCTTGACCCTAGCACAGCTCTCCCACACCTTGGCCATTGTGATGTTCTCCCAACCCAAGACTTTATGTCATTAGGAAGTAGTGCTTCACCACCTGGACGGCCAACCACCTGCAGGGGTTATCCTGGGGCTGCTGTTTGGTGCAGGGGCACTGAAAATATTTGGCTACTCAGAGAAGTGATATATAGACATTCATAACTAGAATGGCAGTGAATGACCTCTGGCCTTGTGACCAATGTTGACATTCCATTAGATGGGCTGTTGAAGTCAGCAAGAGTCATGCCCTCTTCTTTTATAAGGGGTAGTTAGTCCCAGGATCAAGCGAAAGAAGACAGCAACTTCTCGCCAAACTCCTCAGGCTCCAGTGATGTTCCTGACCTCAGGCAAGTTACCTTCTCTCCCTAGGACTGTTTTACCATCTGAAAAAATAGGGTAGAATCTGTGGGGGTGACTTACTCTTCCAGCTGTGACTTTCTAGGAACCTAAATACAATGTGTGAAAACCAGAGTTTTCAGGAGAAGTTAGGTTCTGCCCCAATGTGATCAGGGTGGTCTTCCCATTGCTGAGCTCACGTATAACCCAGTAGTCTTTATGATACCCTAGACTACTCAGGGGCCTTAAAGTCTTCCTTATCACTCACATTGGAAGACAAAGATGTCCCAGGGGGATGCTTACTGCTCTGTTCTGGTGGCTTCACTCCCTGGTACCCCCCACAACCCAATCCCAACACATCACTGATTTCTCTCCTGTGGCTTCTCCCTGTTTGAGTCATCCTTTCAAATAAATCCATGTTGGCGGTGCCCTGGCTTTAAATTTTGGCTTCTCTCTACATCATGGGGTCCCCCGTTCTCTCTGAAACTGCACACCAAAGTTCATGGTTAAGTCCTAACCAGTCTTGCAAAGGCTTAGAGTCCCAGGTGTCCCCACGGAGAGAGAAACTGGACAGCTGTGCATCACAGCGCTTGTTCTGGTTTTTCTGTTTGACCAAACTTCAGAGGGTGGCAGATGGTGGTCAAATGACCTTTAGCTCTGAGAGGCCAAGGATCAGCTCTGTGAGAAGGTGTATTTTTAAAAAATCTATTATTTGTTTGGCTGTGCTGCACGGTATGTGGGATCTTAGTTCCTTGACCAGGGTTTGAACCCGCACCCCCTGCAGTGGAAGCGTGGAGTCTTAACCACTGGACCACCAGGGAAGTCCCAAAGTTACCGTAATATTTTCAGGTCTAGGATATTCCTATCATTACAAAAAAAAAAAAAAAAAATCAGGATGCACTGTTTGGGGCCTTATATGGGGCTGGGAGTAATCAGGATGATGAACACTGAGCGTATTTTTTCCTTATGCCACCCAGCCCCTTCTAATTCAATAATCAGGAAAGGCTAGTATTATGGAGGGAAGTGTTAACATTTGTTAATTAACTTCTTCAGCATGGCTGGCACACGCTGACACGACTCTCCACTCTGACCAGATCTTCATTTCCTCCACTTTGTAAAGGCACATCTGGGAAAGAAAAATGAACCTACCAACCCAGAGAGACAATTGTGGGAGAGAAGCTCCTTTGTGGCAAGAGAGAATTTTCTAGAAGAAACTTCTCATTCAGGGAACCCACCCTGGGCTGTGGGCTCGATGAGGGCAGGGTCCATGTCTTAGTCACCATTGTTTCTGGTGCACTTTGGGTGTCAGCATCTGGAATGAACAGGTGAATCCAGGCCTGCCCCACAATGTCCATGACGGACACTCCCAGGGCTGAGATGCCCTCTTTGATAAGTAAAGCCCCACAGTGTTTGCCCTACAATTTGGCTCTTACTGTCCTATTCTGTTGTGTTCTAAATCTCACCCTGTTTCTTACTGTTGGCACTGAACATGGTTTTTGAGATCCAGCCTTATTCCTAGATGTAAGTTATGGTTTCTGACTGCTGTGTAAGATTTCGTTAGATATTATACAAAACTCTCTAGAGATGGATATCTAGGTCGCCTCTGACAACTAACTCTAGTTCCCAGCCATCCCTACGCTCAAAGTATTTCCTCATACTTGTCTTCTTCTGAAATGCAATCTTTGTTTAGTGTTTACTTGAACGGTTTCAATCGCAAATTCATTGCTTTCTTAGTGTGTGAGTTCCCTTCGAGCAGATAATCATAGTCTCTGCCTCTTAGGGTGGTTGGTATAGATGAGGTCATGTGAGTGAAGTGCTTAGCACATTATCTGGCAAGCAGAAGATCCTCAGTAGATGGTATAATCCTTGCAGAGCCTAGAACACATTAGGACTTTAATAAATAGCAATTACAAGAATGAATGTTTAATTACCTCTGGTGATTTGGGGTCTCCTTCCCCATAAAGCTCGGTCCCAGAACACTTGAAACATTAGGTATTCATTCAGGAGATAGTAATTACGATAGTCACCATTAATCCTCCCAAATTGTTCCCCTTTTACAGATGATAAAACTGAAGCTCAGAGAGGTTTTGCACCTTGCTTATGATCATTCAGCATAGTTAGTGGCAGAATTGGGGCTTAAACTGTGGTCTAACCCCAAAGCTCCTATTTCTAAGCACCCTGCCGTATCACCACCCCTGGGGAAGTGTGATCAGATTATTACTGTTTCAGCAGCAATAGCTTTTATTTTCTCTGTGTGCGGATAACAAAGAATTTAAGATTCAATTAATATTTACTGAGACCTCACATGTGCCAGGCTCTGCCAGGGCCATGTTTAAGGGACATTTGTGTAAATTACCGAAAGATGCTCCCTGGGTGGATTCAGCAGTGGGCACATGGCTTGGTGAGTAGAAGCCGGGCTGGATTCTGGCCTCTGCTTGTCCCCTACCCTGGGCACCTGTGTGCAGTACACAAACTGCCCAAGCGTATGCCGTACCCCTGGGAACATGCTGCTTGTTTCCTCCGTGCCGTGCCACTGAATCTTCCTCTCCACAGCAGTCCTATGGGGCAAATACAATTCTGCTGGACAGATGAAGAGACTGAGGTTCAGAGTTGTGACATTTCAAGGTGACGTGGTCTCAAGGCGCAGATCCAATGTTCAAATGGGAGTTCTTTGGCTTCAAATCCAGAGACTGGCTAAATATAAAGCAGAGTGATCGAATGGGGTCCCATGCAGGAAAGGAAAAGAGATTCAGGAATCACTGGGAAGAACCTGCCAAGTTTGACAGCTACTGCTGGGATGATCCTCGTGCTTTGATGGAGCTGCCTCCCTGGTGAGTGATGGATGTGGTCCCCCATCAGAACTCCAGAGGAGACGAAGTTCCAGGCAGACTGAAACCACTGTCTGGTGAGCTTAGGGCTGTGGAATGTGAGTGCTTGAAGGCTGTTATGAGCTCCTGGAATAGGCTTCAGGTTTCAGGGCACACACTGCTTCTTCTGCACGAGGGATTAGTAAAGATACCTGCAGGTACAGAGTAGCACATGCTCAGCCGAGGGCCAAGAGATCCTGCCAGTGGCTCAGTGGAGAGGGACAGGCTGTTGGGTAGTGAGGTGAAGATGAGGCCCCTGGAGAAAGCCAGACTGGGCTTGCCCTCCGGCTTGGCACTTACGAGCCAACCTCTCAGAGCTTTGGTGTCCTCATCTCCTCCCTTATTCCTCTGTGACTTTTCTAGTCCTTTGGAGATTGAGTTTATGATCTCCCTGAAGAGACACCCATGCCCCAGAGTCAAATCAGGACCTCTGATTTTAGAATGTTCTACAAAATCATTATCTCAAAGAGGTATCTGCCCCCCCACCATGTTCATAGGAGCGCGTTATTCACAATAGCCAGGATATGGAAACAACCTAAGTGTCCATTGATGGCTGAATGGATAAAGAAAATCTGAGATATATAAATAAGAAAGTAAAGTGTATATAAATGTGGTATTCATATATATATATATATATATGAATATTTACCATTCAGCCTTTGAAGAGGAGAAAATTCTGTCATTTGCAGCAACATGGATGAACCTGGAGGGCATTAAGCTAAGTGAAATAAGCCAGACAAGGAAAGATAAATAACTCATAATATCACTGATATGTGCAATCTTAAAAAAAATTGCCAAACTCATAGAAATAGAGGGTAGAGAGGGGCTGGGGCTGGGGGCACTAGGGAGGGGTTGGTTAAAGAGTACAAACTTTCAGTTACAAGATGAATAAGGTCTGAGGATCTAATGTATAAGATGGTGACTAGAGTTGATAACACTGTATTGTATGATTGAAAAGTGCTAAGGGAATCGAACTTAGATGTTTTCTCTCACACACACAAAAGATAAATACATGAGGTGCTGGGTGTGCTAATTAACTCTATGGCAGGAATCCTTTGACAATGTATACATGTATCAGATCATCACGTTGTATACTTTAAATATCTTACAATTTTGTCAATTATATCTTGGTAAAGCTGGGGGGAAAATAATGTTGTTCTAAAGCACTGGGGACTTTTCTGCCAGTGAAGGAGATGTGTATTTGGATGGGCTATTCTCAAGTTACTCTGTAGGTATCCTTCCCTCTGAAGCTGGGGACTCCCTGCCCCCCAAACTGTGTTACGTGCTGGAAATATTGTCATAACCATTCCTACTTCGAGGATGTTTACATCTAAAGGGAGGCAGACTAATAAATAAGCATTTATAATCCAGCATAATAAGAGCTAAAATAGGCACTGCAACACTGGGGGGAATCAGAGAAGACTTCCTGGAAGAAGTGATATCTAACCTGAGTCCTGAAGGATGAGTAAAAAGCAGAATGGGAAGAGAGTTCTAGGTGGAAGGCACAGCCCGAGCAAAAGATCCAGAGCAAGTCAAAGCCAGCTTGTTTGAGGAACAGAAAGATTGGGAAACAAAAGACCCCACAGGGTTCGTTTGTCTGTTTGGCTACATTCATGCTTTTGGACTTTATTCTGGGGGCCACAGGAGGCCTGGAAGGAATTTGAACAGGGATTAACCTGCTCTGAAGTTGAGAAAGACCACTTTGGCCTGATGCAGAAGACAGCGGGGGGTGGGGCAGAGACTGCACGCCGGGAGATTTGTTAGAAGGCTGTTCAGATGTGGGATTATTTAAGGAAACCTAAAAATCCAAGTCTAACTGTGCTCCTCAGGAGAAAAGCCTTCCTCCTCCCACCCCAGAGTAGTCACCTCTGGAATCTTTGGAATCTCTATGATCTTGGAGGCCAGTGAGAGCCCATAGTTCTCCTGGCTCCCAGGCCAGTGCTGTGCTCCAAACCTTCCCCATCCGTTTCCCTTCCAAGAATTAGTCCTTTCCCCCAGCAGCTAATCTTTCCTTCCAGCATCCCCACGGCCTCCAGACCGATCACGTGTATTTCTTCCTATGCCCTTTAGTTTCCCTTCTGACTCTCCTCTGATTTTCTCTTGACCTCCCCGGGGCAGACACAGAGATAAATCTGTTGGCTTCTTGGTGGGAGAGTTTAGTCCCGTTTCCAGCTCTGGCAGAGGCAGCAGCTTCACTCTGGCCTGGGACCACGCCGAGGGGGCAGTGAAGGAGCTCTGGCTGCCGGAAGTTCTTGCTATGGATTTGAAGATGGAAAGAGAAACTGATTGTGGTCCCTTCTGTCAGTAACGTGGTACCCTGTCTCATGGTTCTCAACCCAGACTGCAGAATAGAATCACCTTCTGTGGACTTAAAAAAAAATTGCCTGGTTCCTCAGAGATTCTGATTTAATTACCACAGGAAGAATCCAAGTATCTGTAGTTTTCAAAGCTGCCTGGCTAATTCTAATATGTAGGCAGGATGGAGAACCATAGCAGTCTTAGCATCACATTTCAGAGATAAGATGACACTTAGGTGGATTGTAGGCTCTGGCCTTTTTTTTGTGTGTGTGCTGGGCTTACCTTGGGCAAAGCATAGCCTCTCTGAGCCTCATCTATTCCCTCCTCTGGACAGGGAGGTTAATAGCACCTATCTCTTAAGATGGTTGTGAACCTGCCGAGTCAAGCGTTTGCATTGCCTGGTACAACTTTTTTTTCTCATGCCCAGCTACTTTAGTGTGAGTTGGATGAGCAGATTTTTAAGACTCAACAGTGAGAGAAGATGTACTATATGAGGGAGAAAGGTACAGGGTTAAAATTTTTGCAAAGTGATTAAATAGAATAAGTTTGTCTCCAAGGTCCCCACCCCCATTTCCACTCCCTGTGCCCTAAGGCTTTTAGACAGGATTTGAGGCCACTGGAGGTCCCTCAGTACCAAGCATGCATCCCCAAGGAGGATGGAGAGAGGATCCTTCTGTAAAATTTTCCTTTAATAAGTGGTTTCAACGCCATTATAAAATAAGACTTTCCATCGCTTTCCTGCCAAATGTGTTTCATTGGTCCCTAGATGTAGCCTGTGTGGTCTTTTCCTATGGGTGGGCTCTCAGAGTCCCTGCCCATTCTATCTTCTGTGATGAAGGGGGGTAATGCTACATAGCATGGCAGGGGCAAGAGTGAGTCCTCCCAGGCACAGTTAGCTTGGCAAAGAACTCTGTCTCCTTACTCCCATTGTCACAAATGTGTTTTCCTGGGCACAGCAGAAATGTCAGTGGAAGAGGGAAAGGTCAGTGCAAACTCATCACCACTCCAGGAAAAATAGCTCGCAACACGCTCTTCATAATGAGAAGAGGGATGTGTCTCTCTCAAGACATTTGAGATTCAGAGATTGGGAGAGGTGCTCTGGAACAGCTGAAACTGAGTTCCGAAGAGGTGCTCAGAGATCCAAGTGACAGCTGATGGGAGAAGCCCACGCCTTCACAGTGGTTGTGATAGAATTCTAACTCAAAGGATATTGCCTTTCCATAGAGACCTTCATTAAGATGGAAAACAAACAATGCTTTCAAATCTGAGCCCTTGATGGGTTAAGCTAACGAGTCCAGCAGCAGTTCAGTTTCTGAAAGTCAAGCTATTTTAAGAAGCAGTATATTATCCCAAAGAATTTTTCGATGCTATGACAGAACCTGGATGTCCTATGCACTGACTCACTTCATAATTCAATAAACATTTACTGTTCCAATGAGCATTTGTTTCTTCTCCTTTACCACAAATACATCGCAGGAGCAGATCTTTCAAATTGCAAGCATTGACTGGTGATGAAACTGCTTCTCACACAGGCAACTCAACGTAGCATGATCCAGGGCGAGTAGCTACACGAATTTAATTGTGTGTCTTGGAAATTGAATGACCAATTCACTGTGTAAAAAGCTTTCTTGCAAAATTTAAAACTATCACAGCTTGGTATTAATTATTAACAATTATAAAAACTTAATGCTGACATATAATAATTTTTACTTATAAGATTATTATGATGTCAGCATTAATTTTTATCATTTTCATAAAACTTTATTTAATAATGGTTAATCGCTTTTACTGAGCCAACCTGGCAAAACAGTTAATGAGATAAGATATGTCAAGCGCTTAGCACACAACATTTAAATAAGCAGGCAAGAAATGATGGTTCTCATTCTATCATGGGAAAATTATAATTTTTTCAAAAGATAAAGGCATTTTGAAAAAAACTTGAATTTTTCAGAAGAGGAATAAAAGTGGTGCAAGTCTAATGGCTAGTCTGATTATCTAGGAATCACAGTATCCATGAAATTCAGGTCTAGATATTCACTGACCCTGTCATTTTTATTGGTTTTGCCCTTTCTTGAATGACTAATAGTATTAGCAACAACTACTGCAACTATTATTATTCTAAATATTAATATTAGTAGTAGTAGTGGTCATAACTGTAGTTGGTGTTATTTATTTCTGCTTGCCCAGTATCCCAGCCCCCTGATTTTGGAAGTATCTAGATTATCCTTTGGATAATTACCCTTCCCCATTGGCTTTGGTCTTCGTTGTGCTGTCAAAGTGTACACCTTCCTTTGGAAGGTGACTCAAAGGTGGTGGAACTGTTTGATCCTTACAGCAACACGTTGAAGATACCTTCCAATGATTCCTGTGACTTACCTGGGGGCTCTTCTGTCTCCTGCTTCCTAGTTCCTTCCAAAGCTTGGCCATTCAATTTATCCTTTGATTCTGTCAACTATCTCAGAGCTACTCAATATATTTTCTTTTTTTTTTTAAGTTAGCCAGAGATGATTTGCTTTGCTTAATAATCAAAGAACCCCAAATAATAAGGTAATATTAGTAATAGTAGCTCTGATTGTCATTATTTTCAAACTCATAGTAGTAATAGCTACCATTTACTTGCTATGCATTATGTTCTAGGGACTATTCAAAGCGTTATCGTATTGCATCCTCATAACAATTCAGTGGATATACACTGTTATTTCCTTTTGCATATGAGAAAACTGTAGGTCGGAGAGATTAAGTAATTTGCCCATAGCTAGCAAGCTGTGCTAGCAAATGTGGCATCTCCAACTCTGGCACCAACACCCTCAATCACTATGCTACTTTTCTATTACATGACTCAGATGGGACGTGCCTGGCGATATGCTAATCACTTTACATCAATTACCTCTTACTTTTCACAGAAACAATCATGTCTCAGTATGGGTTCTGATTTCAGCCATACAGATGTGGAAACAGGGGCTCAGATGAGTTAAATGCTTTGTGCAAGGTCACTCAGCTACTAACATTCCAGCGCAAAGCAATCCAGCAAGAAAGGTCTGAGCCTGTCGGCAGAGGGATGAAGAAACAGGCCAGGTCTGTCCAGACTTAACCTCACTTGCTGTTAACAGAACAAAAGAACCTTTAAAAGTTGCTGAGAACCAGGCTGCCTTCTGAGGAGCCCCAGAAGGCTTACAGTGGAAAGGGAAAACTTCCTTGTACTGAGATAACTTTGAAACCCTCATTTCTTGGCCAGTTTTGTTTTGTTTTTTTCTCTTTTCTTCTTTGAAATTCCAGGCCTGATTAGATCATGCTCTGGGCTTGAGTCGGCCAAGGGGCATGCTTTAAATCACTGCGATCCTGATGACCTTACAAGAACATCTTAAAAGGATAAATCTATTTGTTTTACACTGAGATAATGGAAAATAAAGCAACCTCTGCCCTCTCCGGGAGACCTTGCTTGCCAAGTTGGTTTTTATAACATACTTTTACAGTTGATTTATCTGCTCTGAAAAATGAGATTTAAAAACCAAAAAATAAAGAAGCCCTCAGTGGTGCTTGTGCTAAAACCACTGGTGAAAGCCAAGAACATCATCGTAGACCCTGTTACCAGAATCGGCAGGTTGATGTGTTTCCATACATGGGAACAAAGGCTTCAAATTCCACTGAGTCTGGAGAGACTTTCAGGGGCTGTATTTTCAGGCCTGTGTCAGGAAATGAATGATGTAGAAGGCACTCGTGTGGCTGCTGTTTGGCCTCCACCACCAACACCAAATCCCACCAGCATTTATGGCCCTCGCCCCCAGACTTCTAGGTCCGCGGGTTGGAAATTCAAAGTTTGTGCCCCGAAAGTGGATAAGGCCATTTTAACAGAATTATCTGGCTGGGATGATTTTCTAGAGGATGCTGATGGGGATGGCGTGGGGAGTCATAAAAGTGATGACAGAAGAACACGTCATTTCTTCTTTGCCTTTTGTAGCAGTTATTTCTAGACCAAACCAACTTTTTCATAAATTTCAGAAGCATGGAAGGATGAGATTGTCATTGGACTACACAAGGGCACGCCTGCCAGCTGGTGGAGGTCATTGGGCACCATCTTGGAAACTGGCTACCACTTAAGACTGGCTACTGTATAAGCCTTAAGGACAAAAGCCCTTAACATGGTCCACAGGGACCAGCTTGCCTCACCAGCCTCCACTCCTTGATGCTCTCTGGGCTCCATTTCACACTGGTCTTTTTTCAGTTCCTTGCATGTAACATGTTCCATCCCAGTCTGCCTTTGCAAGTGTTGCTCCCTCACCTGGAATGTTAATGTATCACTCTGTGTCATCACTACCTCTTCATCCTTTAAAGCTCAGCTCCACCAACGCATCCCCCAGGAAGCCGTCCCTGATCCCCTAGACTAGGTCTGGTCTTCTGGTCCCGTGCACTATATTGCTAATAACTGAGTCATCGATTAATTGATTAATCATTAATTAATACAGGAATGTATGGTCTGACTTGTGCTCTCTGGGTCACCAGCAGGAAGCACAGATCATAAAGTCAGACCCAGATTCCAGGTTTCTTCACTCAGAATGCTGGGGTCGTACTCTTCATAACCACTTTTTTTTTTTTTGCGGTACGCGGGCCTCTCACTGTTGTGGCCTCTCCCGTTGCGGAGCACAGGCTCCGGACGCGCAGGCTCAGCGGCCATGGCTCACGGGCCCAGCCGCTCCGCGGCATGTGGGATCTTCCCGGACCGGAGCACGAACCCGCGTCCCCTGCATCGGCAGGCGGACTCTCAACCACTGCGCCACCAGGGAAGCCCCATAACCACTTTTTAATCCCTATTCCTAGGGGGAGAAAAATGACCATTATTGTACCCTGTCCTTATACAAGGCTCTTTTCATTAGTTCTAAAAATAGAATCATGCTGATTTTCCAGACTAAGCATCTCGCCTATACTTTTGCTTCCATGTCCCCTACATTAACCACAAGAAAGCACTTTCATTAAAGTACGTTGTTTTATTCCCTTATCAATTTGATTCCTATTTGTCAGGAAGTACAGAGTTTTAAAGTTACCAGCAACACTGTTTGTTACAGGTTTTCTTTGGACATCAAGCCCTACTGCTAGAATCCATTGCAGGGAAGAGTTGCAGAAAATAATTCTCTATTTTTCCCGAGTACGGTGGTTTGGCATACTGGATGAGCCACTTGGAGCAGAGCTCTTAGTCCTCTGCTTTTTTTTCACTCAACACACACACACACACATACACACACATACACACACATTCACTCCTTTGATTTATTTGCTAGGATGATGTAAACGGAAATTACAGAATCGTATATGCGTGTGTGTGTGCACGCGTGTGCTGGTGGGGGAAGTAGGGATGTCTGAGCTGAGCCTAAAATGGAATTCAAATGTCTGTGGAAGTGGTGGGAGGACCACTTGGAGGTGATTTGCAGGAAGGCTTTCCCACCCCTCACTGGGAAGGAGGGGGGATGAATCAGACATGGCCTGTGTCTTACTCCTGTGGAAAGGAGGCTCCTAAGGGAAAGAAAGAGGAACTGTTTGTATTATACAACAGACTCCATGACCCTCGAGGGCACAAGCAGGGCCTTTTGGAGGTCTGGGTGACCCTGTGTGACTCTGAGTGAGGAGGGGGGTCATAGCCTCACTTCGGAGTGGACTGAACTTGGAAGCCCAGCAGCTTGGGGTAGTGGCAGGTAGCACCTTTGTGTGGACATTGGCATTGAACTAGTGTCAGCAGCTTTCAGAGGCTACATGGTGAGCTCTCAGGGGGCTCTAGATGCAGGCGGCATAGGTGGGGAAGAGAAAAACCCAGTGGCTGCAACTGGATGTGTTGTGTCTGCGGTAGCTGACTGATTTGTGATCACCAGGGAGACACCCCCAGGGGACACCAGGACACAAGAGGCTGAGATCTCATGGGGGCTGATGAGCTCTAAGATCTTATGGAAGAAAGAGCCAGTGGGAGTTTTGAGGAACTAGGTAGATCACTGATAGTTCCCTAAGACCACTGAGACTTGGGGGTGGACTGATGCTAAGAGACAAGCAGGCCTTAGGTTGGGTGGCTCCATGTCGTGTGGCTGGAGGGACAGAAGAAAGCCAGCATGCCCAAAATGTCTCCCCTGATGGCACATCCTGGACTCAGAAATGCCCTCCTTCAAGGTCATTCCTTTGGTTTGAAGGCTTGTGCTTAGCAAAGATGCTTTACTGGGAGAGTTGGACGCCATGAGTAAGCATGGGAGGAGTTGGAGAAGGGAACAGCAGAGCTGGCAGGCCTGGGTGAGGCCTGGGAGGGGAGGTCCACGGAGATGCAAGAGAGGTGAGCAGATGCTAAAATGGGGAATGGGTGGAAATGAAGGACCATGACCAAAAATGGGCCACTTCTCGTTTTAACTGGGTCCTGAGCCCATTTCCCATGCTCCCTCCAGGCAGGTTTCAAGTGGTCTGCTGGGCATCAGTCATGTGCTGGAAAATCCCCTTGCCCTACTTAAGTGGTACCCTAGCCTGCCCTCATGCTTAGGTTCTTGAGCCTTGCTTCACTAAAAGAGAGAGGGAGAGGAGAGGAGAGAGGAAAGCAAAAGAAAGAGGGAATAGAGAATGAGAGCAGAGAGAGGCAGAGAGCAGAGGAGGGGGAGATGTACTGAGACACACAGAGAAAGAGCAGACATGGGCCATAAATTGCTTCCAGGGTGTAAGGAATGACAGACGCCCACTTTGAAGACCTTCTGGGGTCACTGCATCCAGCCATCTGGCCGCAGGTGGGCCTCTCACCTGACCCCTATTAGAGCTCCTTGCCTCTGGAAACTGGCATGATTTATGGGTCCCTGTGGACTCATGGCCAGACAGCCACCCCTCACCTATCACATCCTCCCTGACCCTGGGTTGCCCTTCTTCTTGCACGTGGTGCAGCAGGTGGATTTGAATTTCTAATGACTGCAGACACCTGTGTTTCCCTGAGGCTCTTGCTGTGGTGATGGAGAACAGACCCAGGTTATACCCAGGAGGGAGAGCTCAGTGGAGGAAATATGAGAGACAGGCTTGATGGAGGCATGACAGGTCACCGAAAGTGTGCACCCTGTTAGATTTCATTAACTGTCTACACTTCCCTGGCTGCATTCCACTGGTCACCTGCCCAGAAACACACTTGGAAACACAAATCTTAAAGGAGATCAGTTTTCCAATGACATATGATAGGAAAAAATGGGTCCGGAGCCAAATCACAGATAAGTGGGCCCAATCCACCAGAGGGACATTCATGAGGATCCCGGTGTCAGTGCAGCTCTGGTCCAGCCTGACTTATGGCTGGGAGCCCCACTGTGAAGGAGAAGGGGGTAAAGCAGGTTTGCAGAGCCCAAGAGGGGCATGCGCTGACTTGGATTAATGGGGGGCCCCCACCAGATCCCTCCCCCCCTCTAAATCCTTTGGAGAATAACATGCTTTCCCTGATGACAGCTCTGTTGCAGTTCATAGAAACTCAAGATTGAAAGTTTAAGGCCCACGGTCAAGCCAGCAGTGCAGAGGGAACAGAAGACTTTGTTACGAGTCCTAAATCCCTCCAGATGCAACGCAAGTCACGCTGCTCCTCTCCAAGCTGCTTAGCAGAGAGTAACCCCTTCATTCCCAGGGAACATGGTTTGAAAACCCTCTCAGTCAAGTCAAGCTAAGTCCTTGGTGCCAGCTTTCATGGGTCAGCAGTTCCCTGCTGCTGTTGCCGCTTAAGGGGAAGTAGTCCTTGCTAAAACCTTCATGACTCTCCTTTAGAGCCTGCTGGTCTATCACTAGTCTAGCCTGTGACCTTAGAGGTGGTAATTTCTGCATTTTTACAGCCTTACTTCTCTAATTGCAGTGCATAGACCATCGTCAATGGCATTGTTGGGATCAGTGGCATCATTTGAGTCCTTGTTAGAAATGCAAAATCTCATGTCCCTGTTGCAGTCCTACTGGATCAGAATAGTGCCATGTCAGGGGCTCAGCATTGGGCCTGATTGCCTGCAAGCTGGATATTCCGAGGTGGCAGTAGTTGGATTGGCTTTGGTAAGCAGCAGTCCAGGCTGTTGTATCGTGTAACCTCTATCTCTACTACTTTGAACACTCATGTGCCCATCATGTCAGGTGATGACAAATACTGGCTAACGTCATTTTTGTCTACTTGGCTATTCAATGCCTTTCCCATGGTAGATGCTTTCTTTCTACCGTGATCACATTTTCTAGTCATCCTTGGTGCTCACTCCCATACGCCCACCCACATGCCTCCAATCATTCAGTCCTTTTCATTTCGGGCTCCTGATCAGCCAGCGAGGCCATTTGCTACTGTCCATGAGACTTGATATATTCTCACTTCTGGCCACTTTTTCTTCCACACAGAGCAGAGGACTGGGTGCACCACTCAAAGCTCCACCCACTGGAAAGATTTCCCCTCGGCTCTGTCATTCGCGTCCACTCCATGATGCCTGGAAGACACCCACCGTTCATTTTCAACTTGTACTCACATTCCAAGATGTCCCACCTGTAAACCAACCATGAGATTTTTCTCCTTCAGCTAGTTGTTTTGGGAATCTTCCTAACCATCTGGCCATAGGTACAAGCTGAGAGAGTGGTACTGGGCAGTCATGGAAGGTAGCATGGGAGTCTGGGGTTCACGCCCATGAACATTTATTGTGCCATCTGGTCCTGCTTGGGATCCATTTGGGGGGTACCATTTCCATCTCAGAATGGCCTGCTATGGGCCTGTGTGATTTCATGACTTGGAGGGTCTGGTAGAACTCAACTCATGATTACTTGACATTCCAGGGTCAAATGTCCCACGTCCACCAGGGCCCAGAAATACTCTAGGATATGTTCCTCAAAAAGCACATCCTGCAACTGACATGGCCTTCATCCAGACCCCAGAGCCTCTGTTGTAATTCTCCCACTGGGGTTTGTTATAAGATCTTTACTGTATCTTTTCCCACCACTGACACTTCCGACACCAGATTGTCTGCCAGATCATATACTCCAAGTGGCAGAGCTACTCGTACCATAGCCTGAACTGACTACAGATCGCTTTCTTGCTCCAGGCCCACACAAGGTTGGCTACCTTTCAGATTTCCCGGTATATGCACTGGAGTGGTATTGCTAGATGTGGGACATGCAGCCTCCAGAACCCAACCCAGAAGGGAATGACAGACATTATACCTCATTCTAAGGGATAAAAAATGCAGCAATTTGTCTTGTACTTTGGACAGTATTTCTCAGCATGATCTTTGGACCCCTGAAAACTTTACCAATGTGCCATGCCCCTCCATCTTCCTAGGGTTTATCTCCCACCATCTGAAGTGAGCTGTTTCACCAAGGCCCCCAGTGTGCTAGGCAGCTCTTACTCTCCTGGCTCTGCCATTGATAGAATGGATCAATGTGGTATTCTGAAGGATGTGCAGATGGTCCAGATTTCTTCTGACTATATTGTGACAGCAGAAGAATTAACATAGACCTAGGACAATACTGTAAATACATATTATTGTCCATTCCATGTGAATGTAAATTGCTCCTGATTCTCTTCTCTGATTGGGATAGAAAAGAACTCATTGGCTGCATACCATTTGCCCAAGTCCATAATAATCTACTGTGGCAAAGGTACCACGAATGGCAAGACAGCCACTATTGGAACTACTTCTCGGCTGAGTATGTGATAATTGACAGTCATTCTAGAGTATCCGTCTGGTTTCTGCAGGGCCCTGACTGGTGAATTAAGTTGAGATGTGGAGATATGAAGAGGACCACCATGACCGCATCAGTAAGATCCTTACGGGTGGCACTAATCTCCAACTTCCCCAGGAATGTGATATTGTTTTTGATTCACTATTTGGGGAAACTGAAGTTTCAGAGGGGAAGGCAATTTCAGAGGCTTTTACTCAGGCTTTCCATTATGATAAACCAAGGATCTCATGTAAGAATTTAAGAGTTGAGTATATCAATCCCAATTATATATTTGGAGACCAGAACAATCATCACTGGATGGGTAATCCATGGACCCCCTGGACCCACTGTAAGTTGGCCTTTGGCCAAAACTCAATATATTGACTTGCTGCCATATGCCTCAAACAGGTGGCCATTGTGACATTTCAGGTCTCCAGACATTGATATCATCTGAGGCTCTGTCCAATAACCCTCAAAATGTATGGGTATTTCTCTTGCCTCAGTCATCTGAGTAAATGGTTTTAGGTATCTTAAGGGAAATATTAAGGGAATCATTCGTATATACTTGCCATGGTGTTGCTGTGTACTTCCTTTTGGGGACCCATCCACCTCTGTAGCCAACAGAGTCTGGAGATGAAAACTGGCTCAGGTCCAGGGATTGAGCAAAGTTCATGACTTCTGTTGAGGTGACCACCTCCAGCCTCCTGCTCATTCATTCTTGCCTTTTTTGATTGTATATATTAAGCAGCACTCTCTTTGTCTGCCTGTGTCTTTTGTCCCTAGGGGATCCCATGTTCTACTAACCATATCCACAATTCCTTGTGGGTCAAGCCCCCTTGGCTGCCCCTCCAATCTTGTTGGTTGTGATAGTAACTGTGGGGCCCCCTCATTTCTGGTGATTACTAACCATCATCTGGACTCTTTTGCTTTGAGGCCTTATCATTCCCATTGCTATTAGTAAGCCAAGTTCTGTGACATATTCCCTATAGTCAATCGTAGCCTGTAGAGGAAATCCACCACTTAACGTCTTAGTGATGCTAATATTCATCCCATCAGCATGTTCTTGATGGCCTTCATGAATAGCACGTTCTCTAGGTCCTTCCATGGAACAAAATTTCTGATGTGTCTTCTGTCCTCATGTAATATATCCAATTCAGCATGCCTAGTTCCCTGAGCCATTTAATCCCACTAGTTTCCATGGTACCTTAGGCATTACCACTTGGTCAGTATGGGCTATTTTTTTTTTTTTTTGATGTATTTTGGCTGTACTGGGTCTTAGTTGTGGCACGTGGGATCTTCATTGTGGCTTGTGGGATCTTTTTTTTATTTTTTAGTTGCAGCATGCGGACTTCTTAGTTGTGGCATGTGAACCCTTAGTTGTGGCATGCATGCAGGATCTAGTTCCCCAACCAGGGATCGAACCTGGGCCCCCTGCATTTGGAGCTTGGAGTGTTACCCACTGGACTGCCAGGGAAGTCCCAGAATGGGCTGTTCTTTTCTCCATGTCTTTAAGAGTTACCTACTAGCAAATTTGCCCATACCCTAGGGTTCTTGCCAAGGCGTTAAATCCATGTTCCTGAAGAGTACTCCAAAGTAAATGAACTTTTGCTTGTCCATTCTTATGTCCTGTATTCCTTAATCGAGCACCCTCAAAATCCAATCCCATGGGTACTCCCCTGGCTCATGCTGGTATGTGCTACCTAATTCTTGCAGCTCCATTGGGATTTGTCTCTTTCCTTATGTTCTAAACTGGGAATATGCTGGAATTTAACGCTATTTTCTGGCCTGACAGCCAGGACAGGTCTGGGAGAAAGTCCTGAGGAGGACACCTGTTTTCTTGCAATGGGGAGGCCCATGTTGTATCTTCCCACAGGAAGGAGTTCTAGCTCTTAATAGGGACAGATGAGCCGTCTCTGAAGGCTCAGAGGATTCAGGGAAGTCAGTGGAACCACAATCTTTGGGGGCATCCATCCAGATGACTCAATCTCACGTTCACGAGTTCAGGTTTTCCCAGGCAGGGCACTGATCTTTGCATAGTAGACTGGCCGTGACAAAGCATTCTACTCTCTTTGAACCCTGGTGACTGTAAACATCAGAACCTGAGTCTGCTTCTCAGTCCACTCTCCTACTGCAGGAACTACAAAAGAGGACCACTGGCTTTCACACTTAGTATTTAAATTTGTTAATTGCCCTTAGTTTCTCATTATCCCTCTGTAGGCATCAAATCAACTCAGTAACCAGCTGTTTCTACTGTCCTCAAATGTGCTATTCTTCCATAATGTGCAAAAACCTGAATCTTCATACCAGCCCAGGCATTCCCCTCCACCAGGAGGTCCTTCCAAGTAATCACCTGTGAAATTTTTAGCAATTGGGTTGCCACCTTGTGCCAGGATTATCTATACCTCAGATACCATTTGGGATGGGGCCTTCCTTGCCAGCTGTGTGGCAAGTGATCTAGAACGCAAACTCCCTCTTACCACCTCTTGTTTTTGATTAGTCCCAGTATCAGTTGTGTTGGTTGGTCCCTTTAAGAAGCAGACACCAAGCTAAGTTAGAAGTGCAAGACAGAATTCTTGGTTGTAGAGCCTGTGAAAAATAAAGGGGAGAGAGGCAAGAGTAGGCAGGGAGAGCCTTCAAACTGCTGTGCGGGTCTGACATGGTGAAAAGCCAGGGGAAACACAGGAGGATGGGGTAGGAGACCCTCAGACTGGAACGGCATTCAGGATTTCTTGGTCAGCGTGGTAGGGAACTCTAGTGCAAATATTACCTACGGAGAAGTCCTGCATTGGGTAGAAATGGCCAGGCGCCCATACCCTCACCAACTGGGAATAATGTGGCTTGAGTTCAAATGCTGCAATTAGGTCATTTCTGGGTAGGCTTCAGAGGGTCCACGCATATCCTGAAATTGTAAGCAAAAATCAATATGTGTGTATGTTTCTAGAATCCATAGCTTTTTACTAAATTTTCAAAGAATTCCCTGATGCCCAGAAGGTAGCGTGACAGTGGTGTGAATTCACTTGGTCATCCCAGCGTGTTCTCCTGGCCCCTTTCGTGTTCCCTCTTTTCTAAAGAGCTGTGTGCCAGCTACACTGGCCTCCTTTGTGTTCCTCAAGCACTCTAAGCTCATTCCCTACTCAGGGCCTTTGTCTTAGCTGTTCCCTCTGCCTGGGATGCCCTTTCCTCAGATGCATTCAGCTTAAATGTCAGCTTCTCAGAGAGGCCTGCTTGGATTCTGCAAACGAAAGTACCTTCCTCCGTCACCCCTAGCATCCTTCTCTGTTTCATTTCTAGCACTGAGCCCTTCCATATGATCTCCTCTTTGTTATTTGTTTGTGATATATCTCTGCCCAGTAGGATGCAAGCTCCATGAAAACAAGTCATTCTCTCTTGTTCACCATGCTTTCCCCATAGCCTAGAATGTTCTTGACATATAGGACACGCTCAAAATGTTTTCTTTTCTTTTCTTTATTGAAGTACAGTTGATTTGCAGTGTTGTGTTAATTTCTGCTGTACAGCAGTGATTCTGTTATACACATATATACATTCTTTTTTATATTCTTTTCCATTATAGTTTATCACAGGATATTGAATACAGTTCCCTGTACTATACAGTAGGACCTTGTTGTTTATCCATCCTATACATAAGAGTTTGCATCTGCTAATCCCCAAATCCCAATTCATCCCTCCCCCCACCCCTTGGCAACCACAAGTCTGTTCTCTATGTCTGTGAGTCTTTCTGTTTTGTAGATAAGTTCATTTGTGTCATATTTTAGATCCCACATATAAGTGATATCATATGGTGTTTGTCTTTCTCTTTCTGACTTACTTCAGGTAGCATGATAATCTCTAGGTCCATCCATGTTGCTGCAAATGGCATTATTTCATTCTTTCAAAATGTTTTCTTAAGAATAAATGCTCGTCTTCTCTGTCCAGTAAAATATTTTCCAATGTGTCCCCTTCTTACATTTTTTGTAGCTACTTTATAGAACTATAAATATAGATATAATTATTAATAATCCAGACATGCAAAAAAATTCCAGACAATAACAGATCCCTATGCACTAGCCTCAGAGATAGACAGATGTTAACGTTTGGCTTCAATCGCCTCAATTTCTCCTTCATTTGTTTTACTTTTTAGCTAAAATTTCATAGCTCACATTTTGTGACGCGCTTCCCTTTCAGTGGTAACTCCTGCCTTGAAGGTAGTGTATGTCATTTCTAACTATGTTTTAGTAGTTTAATGATATGTGTTTCTATTCACAAACAACATATGCTAATTATTTTTATTGAAGTATAGTTGATTTACAATATTGTGTTAGTTTCAGGTGTATAGCAAAGTGATTTGGTTATGTATATACATAACTGAATATATATATATATATATACACACATTCCTTTTTTCCAATTTTTTTCCATTATAGGTTATTACAAGGTATTAAATATAGTTCCCTGTGCTATACAGTAAATCCTTGTTGTTTATCTATTTTATATAGGTAATATGTATCTGTTAATCCCATACTCTTAATTTATACCTCCCCCCCCTTCCCCTTTGGTAACCATAAGTTTGTTTTCTATGTCTGGAGTCTGTTTCTGTTTTGTAAATAAGTTCATTTGTACTGTTTTTTAGATTCCACATGTAAGTGATATCATTTAATATTTGTCTTCCTCTCTCTGACTTATTTCACTTGGTATGATAATCTCCATCCATGTTGCTGCAAATGGCATTATTTCATTCTTTTTTATGGCTGAGTAATATTCCATTGTATATATGTACCACATCTTCTTTATCCATTCATCTGATGATGGACACTTAGGTTGCTTCCATGTCTTGGCTATTGTAAATAGTGCTGCAATGAACATTGGGGTCCACGTATCTTTTCGAATTAGAGAGCTTTCATCTTTTGTGGATATATGCCCAGGAATGGGATTGCTGGTTCATATGGTAGCTCTATTTTTTTTTTTTTTTTATAAATTTATTTATTTTTGGCTGCCTTTGTCTTCGTTGCCGCATGTGGGCTTTCTCTAGTTGCGGTGAGCGGGGGCTTCTCTTCATTGCGGTGTGAGTGCTTCTCACTGCAGTGGCTTCTCTTGTTGCAGAGCACAGGCTCTAGGCACACGGGCTTCAGTAGTTGTGGCACATAGTCTCAGTAGCTGTGTCTCGTGGGCTCTAGAGTGCAGGCTCAGTAGTTGTGGCACCCGGGCTTAGTTGCTCCGTGGCATGTGGGATCTTCCCAGACCAGGGCTCGAACCTGTGTCCCCTGCATTGGCAGGCAGATTCCTAACCACTGCACCACCAGGGAAGTCCCCGGTAGCTCTGTTTTTAGTTTTTTAAGGAACCTCCATAATGTTTTCCATAGTGGCTGCACCAATTTACATTCCCACCAACAGTGCAAGTGGGTTCCCTTTTCTCCACACCCTCTCCAGCATTTATTGTTTGTAGATGTTTTTATGATGGCCATTCTGACAGGTATGAAGTGATACCTCGCAGTTTTGATTTGCATTTCTCTAATAATTAGTGATGTTTAGCATCTTTTCATGTGGCTGTTGGCCATCTGTATAACACATGCTATTTTTATATGTACCAAGATTTTATATAAATGTGTGCACACCGTATGTATCTGTTGGTAATTTGGACGTACTTAAGTATTTAACACTATTGTTGAGCCACAGAATTAACTCTGGAGCTGTCCTATCTGTGGACTTATTGTTATACATGATAATACAATTCCTTATTGTTTAAGCCGCATGAATTGGGTTTGTTGTTATGCACAACTGAAAGCTTCTTCCCTGTGATAGGCTCATTGTATTAACATTTCTCACTTTTGAGTCCTTAAGCTGTGGCTGCCCAGAAGTTTTCATTTGGCTGCAGGTTTACCAAGTGTATAGAAAGTTTTGGTTTCTCCTCTACCGCAGGTTGCCCAATTCGGAAATCTTTTGTAGTAGTAATTTATTGCCGTGTAACAAATTTAGCAGTGCAAAACAACACAATTTATTATCTTGCCTAGTTTCTGAGGGTCAGGGATCTGGGAGCAGCTTAGCTGGGTGGCTCTGGCTAAGGGGACTCTTGTGAGGTCGCAGGCAAGTTGTTGGCTGGGGCTGCAGCCATCGGAGCGGCTGGAGAACTGGCTCCCAAGATCCTTCATGGGACTGTTGTCAGGAAGCTTCGGTTCCGTTCTGTGTGAGGCTCTCCATAGTTGACTTCTCCCAGAGTGAATGGTCTGAGAGAGAGAGAGAGAGAGAGTCCTACACAGCGCACACCATGCACCCACCCACATCTACGCGGTTATCAACTGGGAGTGGTCTTTGCTCCCTCACTTTTCTCCTCAATGTACACCATGATCACTGATCCCATCCTTTTTACCTCCTTGGTGCCTCTCAGATCAAGCCACTTCTCTCCATCCTGTTGCATACTGGATGTAGGTGCAGAGAGCTGAGTCTGGGGCACAAGTCTGATCCAGTCACTGGCCCTCAAGTTGTTTTCAGTGACCCTCAGAATCAAGTTCATGGTTTTGAAGGCCTGCCTGCACCTCTAGCTTCCTTATTACCCGGCCTTCCTCATCTCTTGTCCTCTACTCTCCCTTCCCTCTGTGTTTCTTTAGGTCTGAATTTCAGTGTCACGTTCTCAGGGAAATTTTTCAGACCAGACTGGATCCCCCGGTCACATGCTTTTGGAATGTTCCAACTTCAGTCATGCTGCTCATCACAGTTGCCCAATGTCTCATTGCTATCTGATCTGCGAATCTGCAAGGTGAGGGACCACACAGGTTTTGTTCACGGCTGTCCTCCAAGGACCGGAGATGATGTCTGGCACATAGCAGACGTGCAATACATTGCGCTGAATAAGTGAATGGATGACTTTTCACCTGGTATTTGTGCTTTCTCCTTTCCTTCCTTCCATGGAAGGAGACAGGCTACTTTATATGCAAATCCTATTTATCCCAATGAACAACGTGGCAAGATTGAACCAGACGTTCAAAGCAAGGACCTTTCAGGGGATTTTGTGGGTCCTGTGTGACAAAGACTTGCTCCTTAAGCAAGCTGTAGTCAGTCTTGTGTAAGCCTTTTCTTGACTAGGCCCCTCCTTGAGCCTTGCCCTCAAGAGAAGGAATCCTGCCAAGTCAGTTTAGTGAGAACCTCCCGTCACCGATATCTGATCACCCTTGATGTCTGATTCAGTTCCTCATCCCCCACCATCTCCTGGCTGATATCTGATCACCCTGACGTGCTTTCAGGAAGAATCCTGTTAAATCAGATTAGCCAGTATCCCCCCTTATTCCTAATGTTTCCTCTTAGTACTTTTCCATCCACTGAGCCCGCACCCTGCTCCTTGGTGATAAATCCTCACTTTTGCTTGTTTTATTCAGAGCTGAGCCCAATCTCCCCTGCTTCCTGCAGACACCCATTGCTGCGGTCCCTTGAATAAAATCTTCCTTACAGTCTTTAACGAACATCAGAATAAGTTTTTCTTCGGCACTTGGACTGGGTCTACTCAGGACAGGCCTCTCGATTTGTCTTTGAACAAATGCACACTCTACCCCTAGACTTCCAACTGGAAGCATAAACATACAAGACAATATATTCTTCACACATGCATTGGCTGCAAATCAATATAGGAACATAACCTAACTTATATCACCAGACCTGTGGAAAATGGTACCTACTTAGTTTCATTTTGAAATGCAACTCTAAAAGTAGATGTTCATGCATAGTTATAACAACAGTCAACCTTGACTGAGCTACCATTATGTATGCCAGCCTCATTTTAATCTCACCAGAATTATAAGGTAGCTATTACCTCCCTTTTATAGATGAGGAAACTGAGTCTCAGAGGGGCCGATGAACTTACCCAAGTTCATACAGCCAGTAGGTACTAGAGCCTTGATCCACTCTGGGGCCTGTTGCCCTTTTTTTTTTTTTGTGGTACGCAGGCCTCTCACTGCTGTGGCCTCTCCCGTTGCGGAGCACAGGCTCCGGATGCGCAGGCTCAGCGGCCATGGCTTACGGGCCCAGCCGCTCCGCGGCATGTGGGATCTTCCTGGACCGGGGCACGAACCCGTGTCCCCTGCATCGGCAGGCGGACTCTCAACCACTGCGCCACCAGGGAAGCCCCCTGTTGCCTTTTTTATGCCACTGTACCCTGCTGCCTTTCCTTGGAGTTATTCTATTTTTTGGTCCCTTCCTCATCTTAAATGGCTCAAATGCATGTAATTGTTGAGTTAGCCACTTGGATTGGGGTCACAATTTTTGCCGGTGTTCTTCGTAAAGCTTTGCAGTTCCGTGGCATGGCAGACATTTTGCTTTAATTTGAAGTTTATAAATACACATATAAAAGTCAAGAATAGGTTTCCCCAAGTGATTCAGGAGCACATTGACTATGAAGGAGGGAAGTGTGCCCACTTTCAGCAATTTCCACGATGAATGACATAGAGCAAGAAGAACGTGGTTAAAGAAAGAACGACAGACTCACCTACCCCTTTGCCTGGTTCCCAATGGAAAGGGAGCGGAGCTGAGCCAGCCCTGGAGGTGGAACATTGGGGCTCGTTGTGTAGGTGAACAGCCGGGATTCATTAGGGCTGGAGACTTCCATGGTGTGGCCAGTTAGAGCAGGCTCTGGTGGAAGGACCCTTTGTCTTTTCCACAGACCTCCCCTTCTCCATCTCTGGCCTTGGTTGACTTGAACTTTGTGTTTCGTACGCTGATGAAAACCACACTTACTGACCACACTACTGACCAGTGCTCTGGGATGCCTCTCTCAGGCTTGCAGGCCTGTAGCACCCCAGCTCTTTACTCTGGCTTGCCCTCTCTATGGTTGCTGCTCAGGTGCTGATCTGGAAAAGGTATAGTTTGGAGACTGGGGAGCTGTTGGCATTCACAGGACAGCCTTCTCTGCGGTCTCTTTCTGTGTATTCACATGCAATCAGCCTCCCACGGCATTGAAAACGGTTCAGGTTTTTTAGAGTGCCTCATCCTTTCATGTGAAAATTAGAGGGGATTGTGATTTGTAATTAAATGGGTGGCCCCTCTCCATCTACTACAGCCAATTGTTGATTTCTGAGTGTTGATTATAAGTAGATAATTCTTTTTTTTTTTTTTTTTTTTTTTTGCGGTATGCGGGCCTCTCACTGTTGTGGCCTCTCCCATTGCGGAGCACAGTCTCCAGACATGCAGGCTCAGCGGCCATGGCTCACAGGCCCAGCCGCTCCGCGGCATGTGGGATCTTCCCGGACCGGGGCACGAACCCGCGTCCCCTGCATCGGCAGGCGGACTCTCAACCACCGCGCCACCAGGGAAGCCCTATAAGTAGATAATTCTTAATTCCAGGTATTGTTCCCTACTTCCCAGCATGGCACTTTGCCTCTTTCGCCCATAGCCTTTGTAATGATTGATTCCTCCCTGAAGTGGGTGTAGAAAGTGAGGGCAGGAGGGGGAGAGAATCATAATAAAAATAGCTAATGTTTCCTGAGTACTTAGTATATTTTAGGCACTGTTCTGAGCTCTTTACTCCAACCCTATGGGGACAGGTACCATTATTCTCTCTACTTAACAGGTGAGAAAACTACAGCCATCATAGGTGAAATAACCTGCCCAGGTGTACATATGTAGTAAGTGGTCCAGTTGGATTCAACACTAGGCAATATGATCCAGAGCAAGAGCTCTTAAGGCAGAAATAGGAAAAGAGGGAGGGAGGGTCCTACAAATACCCATTGTGCAGCTTATAGCCTAGATTCAACAATTGTCTGTCCCAAACCACTTTCCCCTAACCCAACAGATACTTGGTGAATTTTTCAGTGTTAACTTATGATGATCTTAAAAAGTTGGGACTTTGCAGATCCTTTTGAGATTTTGAAGAAGGCCATGGCTCCCTCTTACTCCAAAAACTGCATGCAAAATTTTGCATATCATTTCCAGAGGTTCAAAGGCCATGTGAAACTCTCCTCCCAATAGACCCCATGGAACCACGGTCAAGAATCCTGACTTAGAATAATACTAAACTCTATCAATATGAAAAACTGATTTGACCATAATGGAAAGAGAGGAAGCTAAATTTGGGTAGGAAAATGGAAATTTGTGTAGAGTTGTATGACCTCAGACAAATTACTGACCTTTTTTGTATCATAGTCATAGCTTCCCTCTTCCTCGACCAGCCCATGTTTATTGTCAAGTTCAACAAGGTAATATCTGATCACTGCTTTCAGTTCCCCAGAAGAATGTGTCCTGCTCCTTTCTGAGAATTCCTTTCCAGGTTCCATAGCCCTAGGAAGTTTGCAAACCCAAATTAGTGACAACAAACTAGTAGGGCCCAATTACTCCTGTGGGCATTCCAAAGATAGATGTGAGGGCCTGTTTCCAGCCCCCTAAGCCTGGAGAAGCAAAGACCTGGCACCAGGGACTTCCTTAGGGAGCTGCCAGTCATGTTCAGCACCTGGGGCTCCACCCTAGTGGGGTAAATTGCTTTAGGGAGAGGCTGCTGGGTATGACTCCGGGAGGGTGTGTTTGTGTGTGTAGGTGAGGGGAGACAAGGGAAGAAGGAAGTAGCATTGTCAGCTGATGGGAGAAACAGATTCCTGAGAGGCTCTAATACCTACAGTTATTTGGAAACTAAGTCACCACCTCTCCACTCCCATTACCAAAGGATTAGAGCTGGTTGACCAGCAACAAAGTAAACTTCTCCTCTTCTAACTTCTTCCCTCTACCCCCTAGGTGTGCTGCCCTTTGGCATTTTCCCCCCTTTTAAGGTTATTTTTGGTGCTTGTTTTAAACAAATTTCACCTGGATAGAGAAGTTGAGGGTGAGGGAGAAGGCCCATACCACGGGATGTCCTTGGGATCAGTCTCAGACTGGTAACACAGACAATGATTTATATTTATGAAGCATTGAGAATGAGCTAGACCCCGTGCTAAGGGCTTTATGTATATAATCTCATTAAATTCTCCAAACAGTCTACAAAGTAGATTTGATTATTATTTCCATGTGACAGATGAGAAAATTGAGATTCAGAGAGTTAGTGGTGAATCAAGGATTTGACTGCTGTTCCCAATCTTTCGGCTGCAATGGGCCCCAGAAGCAGGGCTGGGACTTAGGAATTTCTCCCTGAGAGTAGCACCTGTGTCAGGGCTCCTGCCCATTTAGTCTGTCCTGAGTCCTGGAATTCTACCTTCGCCAAGTTTCTCCCATCATTTTCCCCTTCAACTTCCACGGCTGGCTCCTTAGTCCAGGCATTACTCCATAGTTCCAGCTGTTCTCTCTAGGCGGGCCTTGGCCTCCTCCATCCCTCAGTCTGGACACCAGGGTGACTTTTCTTCCTGGGACTTGGCTTTGGGCCCAACACCCCCTTCTCCTACTGGCTCTGCCACTTATTGCCTGACCTTGGATGAGCTATTGAACTCTCAATGACTCAGTTTCCCTATCTGTAAGATGGAGATGATAGGTTTATTTATTTTTTAATTAATTTATTTATTTATTTTTGGCTATGCCTCGTGACAGGTGGGATCCTAGTTCCCCAACCAGGGATCGAACCTGCACCCCCTGCAGTGGAAGTGGGGAGTCTTAACCACTGGACTGCCAGGGAAGTCCCAGAGATGATAGGTTTATTGTGAGGAATAAATGAGTTAATACATGTAAGGTACTTAGGTGCCTGGCACAGAGAAATTGATTTAAAAAATGTCAGCTATTATCTTGTAAAGCATCCTTCCTCACTTCAACATGTCATTTGCTATCTCTGTACCTAGACTGAACGTCCTCAGAACGGAGGCAATATCCTGTATGTTCTTTGATCCCTGAGCCCAATACCCTGCCTAGCATGTGTGCAGGGGCTTTTATGCTGCTGAACTTACCATAATGGGCGCCGTGGGAAGATGAAGAATTTTCCCAGAAGCCTGTAGAGGCAAAGGTTAAGATTTCCAAACTGTGATCACCTGGGGCAAATGCTCCAGGTAGGAAGGAGACTTGGGGATACAGGTGGAGGGGGAGGCAGGTTGGCTGCTTTTCTCCTCGCATCACCAGTGCGCCCCCTCCCCCTCGAAGGCAGGCTTTTAATCTAGCAGACTCAGTGTGCGCAGTGAAGGCAGGCAGTGGACCGCGCATCCCAGGCTCGGGGTGTGGGTGAGGGTGTTGGGGGCAGGTGCTTCAGGCTTCACCTGAGCGGCCCCCAGCCCCGTCTACCTCCGCTCCCATTCAGGGTACTGCGGGCTGCTCCCCACCCCTCACCGCGCCGAGGGAGCCCAGCCTGACCTGGGCTGGCCTCCGTGCCCCGCAGCTTCCCTTCCAGCCACAGCCTGGGGCCTCTCCGCGCGGCCACACCTCCCCGGGCCCCGCAAGGGTTAAGGCAGCCGCGGAGAGGAGAGGTTTGTGCTGACGTCGCTCTGGCTGAAGGTGGTTCCCCTCGGATGAGGATGGGAGAGCCTGGCGAGCTGAAACCCGAGCTCCCGCTCGGCTGGGGCTTGGGGAGGTCCGTGTAAGAGCCGCCTGCCCGCCGGCCTCCCTCGGTCCCTCCCTGGCAGTCGCTCCGGGCACCACCGCGGAACGATGGAGCTGGGCTGGTGGCCGCAGCTGGGGCTCACTTTCCTGCAGCTGCTTCTCATCTCCTCCTTGCCAAGAGGTACTGTGGGTAGCATCAGGACCCCCAGGAGGGGACTTCTCCCTCTTGGGGTTTGGTAGGGGGCAGGACTGCGGGGTCCCAGGAGATGGTGCTTGTGTGTACGTGGGTGGTGGCTGGGAGGGGGCGCTTCTTCTCAGTGATAATCTTGGGGGCTTGGCTGGGGATGCTGGAGTGTCTGTCTTTCTCCCTGAGAATGGGACACTGTTTTCTGTCATCCCAACTTGTGGGACTGAACTGCCTCATAAAACCAGCTACAGTTTTATTTGCTGGGTTTCTATTTTAGCTTTTGAAAGCACAAAATCACCTCCGGGAATCTACCCAGTGTCGGGTACGCCCCCTGACATGCAAAAGCTAAATTTCCCACTGGAAGAAGCCCCCTCAGAGGTGAGCTGGAAGGAAAAAGGAGGATGAGAGCAGGGCTTGCAGCAAGGGTGTCCCTCTGGGGCATCTTGCTTGATGAAATCTTACAGTTACAACCCTTCAGAAGAGATTCCCAGCAAGGGAGATGTACTCGCTCAGCATATATACACTTCCTTTCTGATAAGAACGAGAAGGAAGAAGGAAAAGCCGAGGTGAAGAGTGCAAGTCGTTTCTGGGGAAGCACAGTGTGTGTTTAGAAAGAGCTGTGGCTTCTGTGTTTTTCACATGTCATTTTCTGAGCCACAAAACCCATGTCAAATGGGCTCCTGGGGCAAGTGAGGCTGAAACGAGACACAGAGGTCTTGGGAGCCTCTTGACCCAGCAGAAGTAAGGAGAGGGCAGGCTTGTCCTCTGATTGCTTCCGGGCAAGCAGGGAAGGAGGACTTCTTAGGATCATCTGTCCTATGGCTGGAGAGGCCAGGTGTCAGGAGGTAGGGTGAGACCTCAGGAGATAAGGACCGGTTGAAATGTACACACATGATAAAATAGGGCAGCTTTGCAGAGGAGCAGGGAGTGTGTGAGTTTTTGCTACTCTCCTTCTCCGGGGGTTACCTGTCACCTGTGCTGGTTACCTGTCACCTGTGCTCTACTTCAGAGGTGGATGCTCCATTGCTGCACATAGCTGGCAAGTGCCTGAGAGTAAAACAGAGTAAGTGGGAGCGGTGAGGGTGTAAAATGCAATCACCTACTGTAGAAGGGGAGCTGGACCATGGGGCATATCCCTTCATGATGAACAAAAAGCCAAGATATAAAAAAAGAAAAACCCATTTTGGTGAATACTTCCCATCTACCTGTAGCCTGCCAGCCCCAGGTGAAATCTTCCTTGGTGATTTACTCTCAAGCTGGAGAGAGTGTTTCATTTGAATTTTGCCTCACTGGCATCTGGAACAGCCCAAAGACAATAATGTAGGAAGAAGGAGCCCAGGAGGGGGAAGTCTGATAATCCATAAACGCAGACACTTGCCCCAGCGGGTAAGTTGGTGAATTTTCCTTAAGGCTCATTCCTGTTCCACCTCTGCCTTTTGGAGCCGAACTTCCACGGCATGGTGGCCCGAGCCCAACTCCAGAGGAACCTGGTTCCTTCTGGAGCACCAGGGCTCCGAGGTCTAGTCTGCTCATCCCTGCGTCAGCACGCCCCTGCTTCTTTTTTTCTAACGTGGCAGGTAAGATGGCTGAAACCCAGAAAAGTTAAAAAGCAAAGCTCAGCTGCCCCTTTTTTCTTGCCCAGGATCTGAAAAACTCATTTTTTCCTGAACTGAGAATCTCTTTTACCTTGTGCTCTGGAAAAGCTTCAGGGAGGGTACGCGGCGTCTGGGCAGCCGAGCTGCTGACTGAACCAGAGAGCAACTTCACGAGTCTAGCAAGGGTATTTCATTGTTGAGCATTCACATTTAGAGGGAACGCGGAGGGGTGGAGTGGAGACGGAAAATATTTCTTCAAGTCGTGAGTGAATGAGCCCACTCCCCGCTGGAGTTCTGAATCTGGCCCTGTCAAGGAACGCTTAGTAGCATGTTTCCTCTAATTACTTTTCTAAAAAGAGCATCTGATGAAATGTAAACATCCACGGGGATGGCACAGCAGACGGTTGTTGCTCATCGACTTGGGACACGCGTCTGAGGATGAAAATCCAAACATCGGGCCAAGTGATAACCCAAAATAAACAGCATGTGAGGGGAGAAACCCAACTCCACTGACTTCACCAAATAGCAGGAGCTCTGCCAGCAGGATTCTGCCTAAAAGGAACAACTTGTTTAAAAGATACGACTCTGGGGAGTGAAACCTTAATATGAATAACTTCACAAGTGTTGCTTCCAACAGACATTAGCTGGTGGGGAATTAGCATCAAGGCAGCTGGGGAAGATAATCTGAAGCACAGATATTCAGTGGGCAGGAGAAGCCAACCGAGAAAGGGAATGTGGAAGGAAAGCAAGGGGGAAGGAGTGGCAAGAAAAATTAGATGTTGGTTTATAATGGGATGTGTTAGCAAATTCCAAGGAGAGAGCTATGAAAATTGGGCCTTCTTGGCAGGGCTAGATTTTTGTGGGGACCATGAAGGGGGTGTTCCCCAGATATATATTGTGAGAACTCCTGGCTTCTCCAACAGGGAAATAATTTGAGGGTGGGATCCTTGGTTTAGGGAGCTGGGAGTAACTGTAGAGATCATTTAGTTTGAGTACCTCAAATGCAGAGGACAAGGAGAGTAAATATCTGCGAGCATTTATGATGTGCCCAGTGTTTGAGGCAAAGCAGGGTAGGTGCTGTTTCCAGATGAAGTTTAGAGAGGGTCTGTAACCTGTCCAAAGATATACAGGCACAGTTCTGAAAAAGGTAAACGTTTGATCTAGCAATTCCACTTCTGGGTATATACACAAAATGAGTCAAAGCTGGAACTCCAGCAGGTATTAGTACACCAGTGTCCACTGCAGCATTATTCCCAATAGCCAAAAGGTGGGAAAAACCCACGTGTCCATCAGTGGATAAACAAAACGTGGTAGGTACATATAGTGGAATATTATTCAGACTTCAAAAGGAGTGAAGTTCTGACACAGCCTACAACATGGATGAACCTTGAAAACATTATGCTAAGTGAAAGAAGCCAGACACAAAAGGACAAATCCTGTATGATTCCATTTATATGAAGTACCTAGAGAAGTCAAATTCATAGAGGCAGAAAGTAGAACAGTGGTTACCAGGGGCTGTGGGGAGGAAAGATTGAGGAGTTAGTGTTTAATGGGTGTAGAGTGTCAGTGAGGGATGACGGAAACATTCTGGAGATGTATAGTGGTGATGGTTACCCAAGCCACTGAACTGTACACTTAAAAGTGATTAAAATGGTAAATTTATGTTATTTACATTTTTCTGTAATAATGATAAAAAGAAAACGCAAGCAGATTAGCGGAGCCTGGCGCGAGCCCAGACTGTCGAATTTCTGAGCTCAAGCTCATGTGGTACCTGGCTGACTTAAACTCAAGGACCTAACAGCATCATATACTGATGCACAGGTGATCATGGCATGGCTTCAGGACACACGTGGCGGGGGGAGGGTTCTTGCCAGCTCCAGTTTGGGTGGCACTGCTGCTCTTTTGGGGGTGACTTTGGCAACGAGGGAGACTGTAGCACCGAAGGATTGGCAGCCTTCGGGTCAAAGGTCTGCAGAAGTAGCTAGTAGGATATGATGCTTAAAAATGTTTTGAACCTGAATGCTTTGAGGTAGGCTGGGTCCCCTCTCTGGCCTGACACCCTGCCTTCTCAATTCACACGTATGTTCTCTGCTAGTCTCTACTGGCATTTGCATTTTTGACCTCCATTCCTGGGAGGGATGGGGCAGAAATGGAGAGTGAAAGAGAGAAGGTGGAAGGCTGTGTACTGAATGGGGGGAAGCACAAGTGAGAATTTCGTAGCAGACAGGACTTTTAAAAGAAGGAACGTAAATATATTTTAACTTGTGTGTTTTGTGGAATGTAATCTCAGCTCTATGACCACCAACTCTTTGGTAAAATGTTCTATTCTCAGGAATGCCCTTGAGAGTGAGCTTTCGGTGGAAACTGAGGGTGAGGCTTGGTGTTATGTTTGGGTCAGTAAGCTAGGGACAAAGCACCTCTGGACCCAGAGGCAGATGTGACCTGGAGCATGTAAGTCCCTTAGAAGTATCCAGAAGCCTTAGGTAGGGCTTTGGAATGCTCCTGGCAGGGACCATGTGTTTGACTTAAACTTATCTGCATCTGGGTTACCCTGGCTAGACAGCAATGGCTGAGATAATGGCGTCTCATGACGTCTGGAGGTCCTAATTACTGGCCTTAAGTCAGAAAATTATTTCCATCTGCCCTACTAGGGGTGGCCAATCCCGATGCATGAGAAAACCTCTCTACCTGCCTCCCCTGAGCCCAGCTCTAGACACTGCCATTGATCTGGGGTATGTGCAAATTGGGAAAAGTGCCATTTCAGTGATAAATGAGAGAAGGTGGTACCCTGCTCCTCCCACATGTGGGAGAACCTGTCACCCTCACTTTGTGGATACTTGGAAGTCATAGGAGCCCAGATCCCTTTCCTCTTATTTTATTTTAAAGGGGAGGGGAAAGCAATGTTTACATTTTCTAATTCCTGAATTCCATGGCAGAGGACCCAGAGGGCAGCTGGAGCTTTGAAAGCTACCAGATCAGTGGCAGAAAGTCTATCAGAGTCCAAGCCTGGTCTATGTTTAAGTAGTTCTGTTCGTCAGTCATCATGAGATCTGGGCCAAAGCATTAGGTTTATAAGGGAGAGAAAGAAGTAAAATGCAGGAAAAAAAATCAAACCTCGTATCTATAAACAAAACCACTCACAGAAGGCAGAGACGTAGTGTTGGCTGCAGATATCCCACTCTCTTAACCAGTGGGACTTTCTACTACTCCCCCCGCACTGCCCAACCCACCAGCAATGACTCCTTTCATTGTTCTCAGTTGTTATTTGTGATACAGACACAGAGCCCACGTGGGCTGAGAGTGGAGTAGGTAGGGCTGCGCATCAGATTCTTCACCGGGTGATGGTGGAAACACCAATGGTGGAAGCCTCCATACCTAAGGGACCAGAGCCCAGATAATCTACTGAGTTTGTGGTAAATACCAGGCACTCTCCTATATGCTTTACTTGTGTTTATTTAATCCTCACAACACATCCAGAAGCTAATCAGTAGTGTTATTATCCCTAGTTTCCATAGGAGGGAACTGAGAGGTGCAGTACTTGCCCAGGTCACAGAGCTGGACGTCCATGATTTGAACCCAGAGAGCCTGACCCCATTATGCATGCACTGAAACGCTACACAACACTGCCACGGTCAGCAGGGGGCCCAACTATGGTAGATCTCCTGGCCGAGTCATAAAGACCATGGCGTTAGTAAAGAATTCTGGTTATCCCTTGGATATTCCAGGAGCTGAGAATGGCCTCAGGGAGGTCATGTGCTCACCACTGTGGGGGCAGAGTGGATGTGAGAGACGAGGGAGAGACCTCAGCAGCCCCAGTGGGACCACATGGAAACCAGGAGCAGCCATTTTCTAAAGGAAACAGGAGTGTTAAGCAGATTGCAAATCCCGCTAATTTCTGGGGTAGCTGTCCACAGGCTCACGCATCTCATTCTGATTAGATGTGGGAAGTGAGAATTTCTTTGTCCCATGGTCAGCCTTTATAATCAAAATCATGTGTCTTCTTGTGGAGGGACAGAATTAAGGATGAGACACGCTTCAAGCCTGGCCCTGACGCTGTGTAGCGCTTCTCCTTTATGGATTTATTCTGTCAAGATCGTCAATGTGTAAACTCTTAGGCTATGGAACAGGAGCAGCGGGCCTGGCACGAGTAAAGCGAAGCGTTTTTTCTTCTTTTTTTTTGGCATAACACAGTTGATGGATATTGCAGGGGATGGAAATGTAGACTCCCTCCATTAGTACTCAGGTGGGTTTTGAATGAGGATCGGCTGTCTACTAGACACTGATGTCTTGGGTCCTTTGTCAAATGGTTAAGAGAAGTGCCCGCCTCGGCTGAGCAGCAAATAAAGACACACGTTTCTGTCACCCTTCTGCCTCTGGAGCTGGGGAAATGCCTTTGTTCCTGAAGTGTAGGCATCTTTATCACTGCCCTCTCCGAGGCTCTGGCTGTCTCAGAGGGCTGAGTTAATGCTTTGGCAGCTAGTGTCAATGTAAGTAGAAGTCTGGTCAGTTGGTTTGGAGATTGGAAACCCAGGGCTGCTGCTGCCAGAACAGAGTGGGGAACACATTCAGGCGACTTTAGCTCATGGGAAGATGTAGCAATTGTCCTCATCAGCTGAATTTATGATTGGTTACAATAAATTTCCAACCAGTTTTTAATGGAAAACCGCTGGGCGAAGGAGGCATGTTGGCCTGCTTTGCTTCAAGTCAAATCATTTGAGGACTCTGAGGGACCAAGGTGTCAATGTTTTTCAAACCTGGCTCCATGTCCACTTACTTCATAGGACTCCTTTGAAGATGATCAATGAATCCCCTGCATCATGGGATCCCCCCTCGGAAGTCAACAGTGATGATAGAGAACACCTGAGATATCCCAGGACAGTTGCCTGAACTTAGCTTCCATCTGGTAGCATCCGCTATATTTTTCAATATACCACTTGGCTCACCTGGATGCAAGCAGAAGGGAGGGCTTGCCTGGTATTACGAACCTTTATTCTTGGTCTGGCTTTCTGCCTCCCAGTGGGTGATTGACTGCCTGCTTCTAAGTGATGTTCCGCCTCCTCTCTGTACAAGCCTGGCTCCCCCGGCCAATCAGTGGTAGAAAAGAACAAGTGAGCAGCGCAAGCCTTTATGGAAATGAGATGCAAACTGCAGTACACAAAGAGCGAAAAATGTTCAGCAGTAATGGACCCGATGGATTCCTTCTACTGTAAAATAGAGACCCCAAAAGGTCATCGCAAGAGCCATTTCTAACATCAGTCTTTGACACAAATAACCTGACCCTGGAAAGCACACATGCCTCATGTATCCACATTCATGTATTTATTCAGCAGACTTTATCAAGCACCTACCAGGCGCCAGGTGTGATCCTAGATGCTGGAGACAGGATGATGAATAAAAGGCCTTTTCCTTAAGGCACTTTCTTTCTTTTTTTAAATTTTTTTAAACATCTTTATTGGAGTAAAATTGCTTTACAATGGTGTGTTAATTTCTGCTTTATAACAAAGTGAATCAACTATACATATACATATATCCCCATATCTCTTCCCTCTTGCGTCTCCCTTCCACCCTCCCTGTCCCACCCCTCTAGGTGGAGGCAAAGCACCGAGCTGATCTCCCTGTGCTAGGCAGCTGCTTCCCACTAGCTATCTATTTTACATTTGGTAGTGTATATATGTCCGTGCCACTCTCTCACTTCATCGCAGCTTACCCTTCCCCCTCCCCGTATCTTCAAGTGCATTCTCTATGTCTGCATCTTTATTCCTGCCCTGCCCCTAGGTTCTTCAGAACCTTTTTGTTTTTTGTTTTTTTAGATTCCATATATATGTGTTAGCATACGGTATTTGTTTTTCTCTTTCTGAATTACTTCACTCTGTATGACAGTCTCTAGGTCCATCCACCTCACTCTAAATAACTCAATTTTGTTTCTTTTTATGGCTAAGTAGTATTCCGTTGTATATATGCAAGGCACTTTCTTTAAGGTTGAGAGAGCTTATGGCCCAGCCTGGTATTTTCCAAAGTAGGTTTCATGGAATACTAATCCTAAAGGATATTCAGCAGAAGTAAACAGAACCTAGGACGTCATGATGGAATTAGTTTGGGGGATGTGGGAATTAACTATGTGCAAAGAAAATTATAGACTTGGCAAAGCCCTACGATAAAGAAAGCTGCTATTAGCATTTACAAAGTTGTTTGGCCACAGAAACTTTATTCACATAATACCTTATACCATCCAGTGGAACTTGTGCTCCATCATTTGGAAAGCTCAGGTCTCTTGCCCATAATGAATAAAACATTGAAGAATATCTTCACCGTTGTAGAGGATGGGGTAAGAAGGGAATTTGAAAATCTACAAAACATGAGCTTTTCTTCAGACTTCTGCTGAGAGATGGACGGGAAGTCTGATGTCCTAGTCCCTTTACACTTGCTGAGGTGTTGAAAGAACTGTGGAGGTGACCCCGACCACACTGCTGTAAGGAAAGTCCTCACCAGCATCGACCTGCATAGTTCACCAAGAAAACTCATTTCTTGTCTGTAAGTTGTTTAAAGTAATGTGGTTGCCCTGGGATCACTGATCAAACTGAGGTGTGGGTCTGATTAACGCACACCTATGGTGATGTGGCAGTTCTGGGGAGCGATAAGAGCTGTGACTTGACTTCCCGACTACACTGTATCCTTGGTGACAGTCACACTGTCTCCTCTTCAAAAATAAGGAGAATATGGGACTTCCCCAGAGGCGCAGTGCTTAAGAATCCACCTGCCAATGCAGGGGACAGGGTTCGAGCCCTGGTCTGGGAAGATCCCACATGCCGCAGAGCAACTAAGCCCGTGTGTCACAACTACTGAGCCTGCACTCTAGAGCACACAAGCCGCAACTACTGAAGCGTGCGCGCCTAGAGCCCGTGCACCGCAATGAAGAGTAGCCCCTGCTCACCGCAACTAGAGAAAGCCTGCGTGCAGCAACGAAGACCCAATGCAGCCAAAAATAAAAATAAAATAAATTTTAAAAAAATAAGGAGAATATTTTGGCATCCTTCTAGTCCCTGGGAGCACTGAGTCCAAGGTCTGTTCATTACCAATTAACCTCTCCCTTCCCCCCTCTAACACACGCAGGTTTGTCTCCAGTGTTTTTTTATTTACCCCCATCTGCCAGTTCTAGTATAGCTACCATGACCCTGATTTGCACAACCCGGAAGTGGTCTGGGCTGTTTACTCTGGGGCTGTATCCCATAGAGACAGAATGTGAGTTTGAGCTGTTCATCAACCCCTTGTTTGCTGTTTCTGGGAACAGCTTTATTCCTGCCTTTCCTAAATATTGTTCTTGTTGTCACGCGACACGGCTTCTCCCTTGCCCCTAGCATTGCCTGCCTCCTCTCTCTGCCCAGACTTGCTTCAGAACAGTGGCAATGGATAAGGAATAAAACCAGCTGTTCCTTTTAAGGGCTTCCTGCCTAAGCAGACTTGAGTAACCATATCCTTCTCAGCAAAGATTCAGCCCTTGCTTGACATATTTATGGATTTCATTTTTTGATATAGACATCTTAGTATGGATATGTTCAAGTTTGAATACACATGTACACAGAAAAATGAAAGTGTAGATATGGTTATGTATATACTGATGTGTGCATATGTATGGATATGTATAAACATAGGGTGTAGAGTATTACGGTTTAAAAATATGGGCCAGGTTTGAATCTTGCCTCCATCATTTATGGCTGGTTTTCTTGGCAAGTTACTTAACCTCTTTAATGTGGCTGTACCACCTCTTTGCCTGTACACTGAGGATAATAGTGTCTTTTTTTTTTTTTTTTTTGCGGTACGCGGGCCTCTCCCTGTTGTGGCCTCTCCCGTTGTGGAGCACAGGCTCCGGACGCACAGGCTCAGCGGCCATGGCTCACGGGCCCAGCCGCTCCACGGCATGTGGGATCTTCCCGGACCGGGGCACGAACCCGTGTCCCCTGCATCGGCAGGTGGACTCTCAACCACTGCGCCACCAGGGAAGCCCCTGTAATAATAGTGTCTTTATATAGGTTTATTGCAGGTGTTAAATGAGATAACCTATTTATTTATTTACTTACTTATTTATTTATTTTTAAATTTTTATTGAGGTATAGTTGATTTATAATGTTGTGTTAGTTTCACGTGTACAGCAAAGTGAATCTGTTATACATATATCAACTCTTTTTTAGATTCTTTTCCCAAATAGGCCATTACAGAGTATTGAGTAGAGTTCCCTGTGCTATACTGTAGGTTCTTATTAGTTACCTATTTTATATACAGTAGTGTGTATATGTCAATCCCAATCTTCCAATTTATCCCTCCCCCTCTTTACCCCTGATAACCATAAGTTCTGCATCTATAAGTCTCTTCCTGTTTTGTAGGTAAGCTCATTTGTAGCCTTTTTTTTTTTTTTTTTTAGATTCCACTTATAAGTGATCTCATATGATATGTCTTTCTCTGTCTGACTTACTTCACTCAGTATGACAATCTCTAGGTGATCCAGTGGTTAAAACTCCACGCTTTCACTGCAGGGGCACAGGTTCGATCCCTGGTGGGGGAACTAAGATCCTGTATGCTGCGTGGCATGGCCCAAAAAAAAAAAAAGTAACCTATTAAAAATAGTATAATGCTTTGCAAAAAGGGAGCACTCAGGAAATTAAAGTCATCTTCTACTCCTCTCCTTTCTGCTATTTTTCCCACTAGCACACATTTCCCAAGGGATTAAGAAGGAGAAATATTGGGTGTTCTATCTATAGTAGGATGGAAGTTACATGGTCCTCTTGAGGCCCACTCCACCTTGGTCCACAGTCTTATCCTATTCATCTGTTACTCTGTGTCATGGAAAAAATATTCCTAAAGATTCACCATATGTTTATTTCTTTGAGACTTGCTTTATCCCCTTGCTTTTATCATGCATCTGCCTTCCAGCCTTAGGGTGAAATGCCTTCCACATGCTGTACCTAAGTTTGTCCATGTTTGAAATATGGCTGGTGGTAGATTCTCGCAGGGGGTTGAGGGGATGGTGTCTTTCAGAGTAGGTGATTCTGGGTCCATGATGTTGTCTCCCAAACATGAGATGTTGCTCACGACCATCTGTTGTGATTCAAGGGTAGAGCCAGCCAGGAATCCTCAGGCGAAAAGAAGTTCCCCTTCATCTTGTTCTAGCTTGCAGAACTGGAGAAGGCAATCCTAATGAGGGCTAGCCTGCATGAAGCTGCCGCCAGCTTAGGGCTTAGTGAACCATAGGACATGCCATTGTAAGTGCATCACCCTCGCTCAAACTGACATCTGCTCTTGGCCATCTGCCTTTGGTAGAAGGAAAATCTGGCTTCTGCCTGCCATCAGTGAACCTGGATGTGAAGACAGTAACACTTACTCTGGAAGCTCTTGGCAAAGGGGCGGGTGTGGTTGACCAAGACCCCCTTGTAGCCCTGACACACTCTGACTCAGAAAGAAGGTTTTAAAAGTGTTGAGGATTGAGGAGCAGGTCGGATTGTTTGTAGAATTCTTAGGTCTGGGGAAATCCAGATTGGATTTTTAGGGTATAGCTTAAGTTTTATTGTTTTTAACTTAGACATTCTAATACTTTGCTTGATATAATATTTGCTGAGTTCTATTGCCAAGTACGTTTAGATGCATTATTAAATTATATTTTTAGTACCCAATGCTAATAAAGAAATAAGATCTATTCAGCTCATATTCCAGTGTTTGAAATAACCCAGAAGCAGCTGTCCTTCAAGGGTTTCCAGCACAGTTGTTGAGGATAATGGCAACTTGGTGCTCTTCCAAGATGCTAGAGTTTGGGTTTTGTTCCCTTTGCCTATAGATGTAGAATTTCTATTTCTGGAAGGCAAGCAGCGGGAGGTGAGGTATGTCCTAGTGAAAAAGGTGTCTGAAAAGGAGGTATTAGAAAAAAGAGACCAGGAAATCTAGAAGCAAGGGGGAGGAGCCCAGAATGCCATGATATAAGCAAGAACGGACTGCTTAAAATTCCATGTACGTGCGGGCCTCTGGAGGAGACATTATTACTCACCCCCTTTGCTCCCTTAGCCATCTGTATTTTAGCTACACGTGATGGTTTTTTAAAAAAATTTATTGGAGTATAGTTGATTTACAATGTTGTGTTAGTTTCAGGTGTATAGCAAAGGGAATCAGATATATAATCTATATATCTATATCTATCTATCTATCTATCTATCTATAATCTCCATTCTTTGTCAGATTCTTTTCCCATATAGGTTACTACAGAATGTTGAGTATAGTTCTCTGTGCTGTACAGTAGGTCCTTGTTAGTTATCTATCTTATACATAGTAGTGTGTATATGTTAAGCCCAAACTCCTAATTTATCTCCATCCCACCACCTCCTGCTATCCCTGTTGGTAATCATAAATTTGTTTTCTACGTCTGTGAGTCTATTTATGTTTTGCAAATAAGTTCATTTGTATCATTTTTTAGAGTCCACATATAAGTGATATCATATGAGATTTGTCTTTGTCTGACTTACTTCACTTAGTTTGATAATCTCTAGGTCCATCCATGTTGCTGCAAATGGCATTACTTCATTCCTTTTTATGGATGAGTAGTATTCCATTTTATATATGTACCACATCTTCTTTATCCATTGATGGTGTTTTATTCTACAGAGAATAATGGTAATATCTCAACAAACACGAGATTTTTCTTCGAAAGCGCTTTATGCTCATTGCCTCTTTAACTGCAGTGACATTAACAACCCTATCAATCTACATCCATTCTCTTGGGGTTTAGGGGAAATGCCACAGCAAGGTGTCTTGTCTATGATTGTCCAGCAGCATACAAGAGGGACAGATTTGGTATTAAAATTTGGGTGGTCTGATTACCAAGTGTGTTCATTTCACCAATGCTGCATTCTTAATCTGTAAAGTCAAAGTTGTGAGCTCTCTAGAATCAAAATACTGTGTTGGAAAGAATAAGACTTTGGCCCCAGAAAGAGCTGGCTTCTAATCTTTCTTCTTTCACCTGAAAGCTGTGCCACCTGGGACAATTTATTTACCCTCTCTGTTCCTCAGTTTCCTCATCTGTGAAATGAAAAAAATGATACTTCCTTTGAAGGGTGGCTCTGAGGATTCAGTGAGCTGGTATGTTTGAAAGGTTCAGCTCCGTTTCCTTGGGGGCTGGGACCCAGGGAGAGAGGAGAATGCACGAGGAGTGACAGTGTCGGGCAGAGTGAAGAGGGGAAGGAAGTGAAAAACTGATTTTTGCTTCCCTACCCCTCCCCAAGGTACTAGTGTCAACAAACTAGATTTCTAGGGAATCCATTGTAAGTTTTATCACTGCTGAACCCAAAAGGGGGTGATGGAGGCGTTGACTTTCCAGCTATCGTTACCTCATTAACAAGAGGAGCTGTGAGCAGGGAAAGACCAAGGTCACTGAAGTTGGGAATCCAGCCAGGCTGGGACTGAGGGTCATGGTGATGGGATGGTTTCTCAAAGGCTCAGGAGGAGATATTGAGTCACCAAGGGCCCCAGTAACCATTCCATCACCCCTGACTCACAGCATTTCTGTCTGGGACTTGCCTGGCGTCTGTCATTGGCCGCATGGAGTGGGTGGTCAGACCTTCAGGTGGTTAGGAATGTTGTGTGTTAGAAATCAATTCAGGGAGTTGAGGTAGCACGAGAGGAGGTGGGGGAATGAGTGGGGATGAGAGTGGAGCCCAAGGTGCCTAGCTGCAGGACTCTCTGATTCCTACGTCTTTTTTCTCCCTTTGGTCTTAGATGGTTTATAACATGCAGGACAGTAAAACACTCAGTAGAAATTTTCATTAAATGTGGTTAGAGGGGAGGGCTGTGGGGTTTTTGGTGGGTGCAAAGGCAGACACTAACATCACGGAGGAGCGGGCGCGTGATGGAAACGCCTTTCTTTGCCACCTGCTGGGGTGGCCTGTGGTTTGACAACTAACATTTCCACCGTATATGGAACAGTCTGACTCATGTTTTCATCAAGAATTCTCTGACCTTTTTCAGATTTACCTTAACAACTATCATGTCAACATATTTCCTTAAAACCTAGTGTTGAAAGCGTGCCACTTGGAGACGATGCTAAGGAGACACAATTGCTCCCTCTGCCATTCTGTGAAGTTAAACCCCTGCTGTTTGAGGGGTTAAGTGTTCTCCATCTTGTCAGCAGTAGAAATACTCAGTGTTGGAGAGCCTTAAAGCAAGCTCCTGGCTGATGAGGGGCTGTGAAAATAATGCTGACGGCCACGATGACAGCCAACTCTCTGTCACTCATTTGTTCATTTGTTCACCACATCTATGAAAGCCAAACCTGTGCCAATCGGTCAGCATTGTTTTCATTGCCGTGGTATTTGCATGGATAAAACCGGACTGAGCAGTTAAGTGTCTTAGGTTTTCCAACATGAATTCAGGAAAAACCAGAGCTGGACCAATATAACTCAACTCTTTTGCGGGCCTCTCACTGTTGTGGCCTCTCCCACCGCGGAGCACAGGCTCCAGACACGCAGGCCCAGCGGCCACGGCTCACGGGCCCAGCTGCTCCGCGGCGCGCGGGATCCTCCCGGACCGGGGCACGAACCCGCCTCCCCTGCATCGGCAGGCGGACTCTCAACCACTGCGCCACCAGGGAAGCCCCAACTCTTTACTCTGGATAGGAGATACCAGGATGGCTGCCCCAAACGTGGCAGCTGAGGAATGGCTTGGGCAAAGCCTATGATACCAAAGTACTCTGCATCTCTTTTTTTATTTGTTTACCCTGATTTTAAAAAGAGGGGAGAGAAGCAGTTGCACATATAGGATAACGATGCAGCAGTTTAAAATCACTTTTGAAGATTACTTAAGGTCAAGAGAAAATGTGAGTAAAGTCAAGAAGAGCAGTTTCTTTTCTTTTAAAAAATATTTATTTATTTATTTGGCTGCACCGGGTCTTAATTGCATCACGTGGGATCTTCGTTGCCACGTGTGGGATCTTTAGTTGGGACCTGTGGAATCTACTTCCCTGAGCAGGGGTTGAACCCAGACTCCCTGAACTGGGAGTGCGGAGTCTTAACTGCTGGACCCCCAGGGAAGTCCCGAAGCAGCACAGTTTCTTTTCCTTTCTTTTTTTTTAACATCTTTATTGGAGTATAATTGCTTTACAATGTTGTGTTAGTTTCTGCCGTATGACAAAGTGAATCAGCTATACATATACATATATCCCCATATCCCCTCCCTCTTGCATCTCCCTCCCACCCTCCCTATCCCACCCCTCTAGGGTCACAAAGCACCGAGCTGATAAAAAGAAATAATAATAATAGGTTACCAGCTTTGAGAGGCAAGAAGATAATCTACACATCTAGCACTTTCTACATGTGGATATGTATGTCCACTGAAAGAAAACAATTGAAAGATAGACAATATAATATTAAGGTTATTTCTGAGTACTTCTTACTCCTTTATGTATGATCTTATTGTTTGAAGATTTCACAAGGAAACTTTTACATTAAAATATGGAGTGTTTTATAGAGAAAAAAATAAATATTTTGTCCAATGGAAGAGTTAGAGATGTATGAATGCATATGGTGCCTGGAGCTTTGTAAGTTCAATTTTGCTATGTGATTATGGGCATGTGCTTGACCTTTTGGCGCCTTGGTTGATCCCAAGGTGGTGCTCTGTGTGTTCTTGGTGCTCAGTTTGCGCTTATTTCCTGGGAAGCGCTGACAGGATAAAACTCATTTGCAGCTTAATAACTCTTTGTTCTCAAACATGGAAGGCAAAGTAACGGTTGCTCAACTACAGCAGCCCCTGAAACTAGAGGTTGTCCTGGCCTGTTTCCAGGCTAAGGAAGCAACCGGCTGTTCACCCCCTCCCTAAACCTGGAATTCCGTGGGCCTCCCTTCCCACTCAGAATTCCCTAAAAAATGTCTTTGGCATTTCTCTTTGCTTCTTCCCTACTTAGCTCTTTTCATCACTGGTAAAGTGAAGAGGTTAGAGTGGCGTATTTTAGATTATGAGAAAATGTATTACCTACCTCACTGGGTCATCTTGAAAATTAAATTGCATTAACAATATAAAAGCCCTTTAGCTAAACAAATGCTAACGTGGTTTAGCATGCATATAGGAAAACATTCAGTAGCTTCTCCTGCTGTTGGTATTTCTTTAAGTCCTAGTTTCTGGAACTGACCTTTAGCATCATATTGAAATCCCCTGAAATTTGTACAGCTGAAGCCAAATGACCAATGTGCCCTTTGTCCGTTTAATTCTGATAAATGGAGAAGGAAAAGTCCAGGAGATCACTTTTGTCTGCTTATTGTATTTTCAAACCTCTTCAGCTGATCAACTTTAAATATTTCTCATAGAATATTTCACTTACCTGTTTGTTTCTTACATGTATGTTTTATTTGTTTTTGGTTTTGTTTTTGTTTTTGTTTTGCGGTACGCGGGCCTCTCACTGCTGTGGCCTCTCCCGTTGCGGAGCACAGGCTCCGGATGCGCAGGCTCAGCGGCCATGGCTCACGGGCCCAGCCGCTCTGCGGCAAGTGGGATCTTCCCGGACTGGGACACGAGCCCGTGTCCCCCGCATCGGCAGGCGGACTCCCAACCACTGCGCCACCAGGGAAGCCCACATGTGTGTTTTGAGGGCACTTTCCTGTCTCTGTTCCAGCGAGGGGAGAAGGAAGGGTGATGGACTTACCAGACCAGAGGAGCCAAGTCAACAAAAGCATTAAAACCGTCCCCTCCTCCATCACTTCCGTATTCCTGAGAAGTGGTCTTACCTTGGCAAATAAATTTTTATTTGTGATTTTACTTAAACTCCCTTAACCCTGCGAGTCCTGTAGATTTGGTGCTAATGCCCCTGCATGACCATCCACTTGTTCTCATAGCATCCTACATGTCCTCGTCACAATGAGTGATCGTGTGTTTGTGGGATCCTTTATCCAATGTCTACTCCTCTACAAAACTGTGAGTTCCATGGGGCTGGTAATGGTGTCTGTTCTCTCCACTGTATCCCAGTACCCAGCCTCCTACCTGGGATGTAGCAGACACTCAATAAATCCTTGTGGGGTGAAACAATGAATTCATCAGTTCACCCACACCCTTAGCACTGTGCTCAGTGAGAAAGCTGAGGACCAGAGTGGTTAAATGACTGGCTGTGGGTTAACCTTTCTTTTGAGAAGACACAGTTCGTTAATTCCCTGTGGATACTGTAACGTATTACTACAGACCTAGCGACTTAAAACAGCGCAAGTGTATTTTCGTACCATTCTGGAGCTCAGGGGTCTGAAATGAGTCTTAGGAAGCCAAAATCTAGGTGATGCAGGCCTGTGTTCCTTCAGGATGCTCTAAGGGAGAATCTGTTTCCTTGCCTCATTCAGCTTCTAGAGGCTGCCTGTGTTCTTTGGATGGTGGTCCCTTCTTCCGTAAACACATCACTCCTGTCTGTCCAGTGCTTCTGTCCTCATGCCTCTGTTTCTGACTCTGACCCTCCTGCCTCCCTCTTATAAGGATCCTTGGGATTACATTGGTCCCACTTGGACAAACCAGCATTCTCTACCCATTTCAAGAACCTTAAATTAGTCACATCTGCAAAATTCCTTTTGTCCTGTAAGGTAACATTTTCATGGGTCCTGGAGGTTAGGATATGGACATCTTTGGGGCTACCACACAGAGTCCTTGGAAAGGAGCCAGCTGGCTGACTTGGCAGACAGCATAGAAATGGGTTTCCCTGGAATCATTCCCTTTGGCTAAGATGATACAATACTCTGGACCTTGCCTATAAAATTATTGTAACACGTTAGGGAGGGCAGAGGTGGGCTTGCTCATTGAGATAAAGAGAAATGCCATTTTAGGGAATTAATTTCCCAGGTAAAGGGAGGCCCGCAGTATTCCATGGCTGGGCCAGACGTGGACTAGCCACCTGCTTAGGGCAAACAGGCTTTGCCCTCTACTGGAGTAGAGCAGACCTTACTTGGCCTCCCATATTTTATTACAAGGCTTATAAAAGCTGCAAACAACGTTTATTCTGTCAGTGTTCCCCAAGAGTCATTAGTACTTGTAAATTCTTAGAAAACCTAGAAGGATGGAGTGCTTGCCCTCGGGTGGGCAGGGGGAGGGGTAAGACATGAGCCACACCCCGCAGGCGTATTAGATGTTCAGAGAGTGGAGAAATCATACAGCTGGACAAGGCAGGGGCTGGTGCCAAGGAATTGAGACCCAAGTTGGGTAACCTGGACTAACTGTTCTAGACCCTTCACCATGGGAGGGAAAGTGCCCCGGTTCTGATATCAGCAAATTATGGGGCAGAGCCAGCTCTCCTGGCTCAGCTCCGAGCTGGACCACTGGACGGGAATATTTGACTGTTGAAGGGAGGGTAGCTCTAGAGTGGAGGCTGGTTCTTTCAACAAGTATTTATCCAGCACCTCTTGCATTCCAGGCCCTTCCCTAGCTGCGGTGAACAAGTTAGGTATTGTTCCTACCAGCTTATGGTCACGTAAGGGAGACAGATGATATGCAAGTAAATGGAAACATAGAAAGGGATTATAAATTGTGTAAGGGCGATGAAAGGAAACAATTGGGATACCGTGATAGAGAATACTATGGAAGGAGGGGCAGAGGCACAAACTTCAGATGAGAAAGTCAGTTGAGGACCGTTCTGAACGCGTGTTGTTTACACTAAGGCCCAACGTTTTGACAGAGGCAGTGGGGAAAGCAAATGTGAAGGCCCTGGGATGAGCAAGACCTTGATGGTTTTGAGAAATAAAAGGTGGGAAATAGTGCCAAGGAAAGGTTGCTGGGCTCAGGAGAGAGCAGCTCTCAAAGGCCTTGGGGGCCATAGCAGAGCATTTAGGGTTTGCTCCAAATGCAGTGGGGAAACAACCTAAGCATTTAATTAATTAATTTATTTTTTATTTATTTGGTTGCACCAGGTCTTAGTTTTGTCAGGCAGGCTCCTTAGTTGCAGCTCGCAGGCTCCTTAGTTACAGCTCCCTGGCTCCTTGGTTGCGGCACGTGAACTCTTAGTTGCAGCGTGCATGTGGGATCTAATTCCCCGACCAGGGATCGAACCCAGTTCCCCTGCATTGGGAGTGTGGAGTCTTCTTAACCACTGTGCCACCAGGAAAGTCCCAACATGAATATTTTATGTAAGGAGTTGATATGTGGTACATTCAGAAACTTAGATCCTTGAGAAATATGGATGTCAATAGTGTTTTTCTTCTTAAGCTACTAGTTATCGAATGTTCATTATATACTGGGCACTGTGTTAAGCTCTTTATATACATAATCTTATCTAGTCCTTTCAGCTGGCTTCTGAGTTAGATAAAAGGTACTCATTTCGTTGGATAATAAACTGAGACTGAGTGAGTAAAATAACTTAGCCAAGGTCATATATATACCCAGTAAGTAGCAAAGGTGGGATTCCAAACCCAGGTCTGTCTGATTCCAATGCTTAAGACTTTAAACACTTTTTTTCCTCTCACTAGTTTTTTAATATTAAAAAAATACGATAAAAATAACAAAATTTTCTACATTAGCCATTTTAAGTATACAGTTCCGTGGCACAATATTTGCCCTTCTGTGTCTGGCTTCTTTTACTTAGCATGTTTGCAAGGTTCATCCATATTGTAATTTGTATCAGCATCTCGTTCTTTGTCATGGCTGAATAGTATTCCACATTCAGAATAATATTTTATGCTTATACCATGTTCTGCTTATTCACTCATCTCTTGAGGGACATTTGGGTTGTTTCTACCTTTTGGCTTCTGTGAATAATGCTGCAGTGAGCCCTGGTATATAAGTATCTGTCTGAGTTTCTGTTTTTGATTTTTGGGATATATGCCTGGGAGTAGAATTGCTGGGTCATAAAATAATTCAATGTTTAGCTTTTGAAGGAACTGCCAAACTGGTTTCTAGAGAAGCGGCATCATTTTACATTCCCCTGAGCAATATACAAGGGCTCCAGTTTCTCTACATCTTTGTCAATGCTTGTTATTTTCCTTTTTTTTTTTTTTTCTTTTTTTGGATTATTGCCATCCTAGTACATGTAAAGTGTTATCTTGTTGTGGCTTTGATTTTCAATTCCCTAATGACTTGTGATGCTGAGCATCTTTTCATGTGTTTATTGGCCGTTTGTATATCTTCTTTGGAGAAGTGTCAGTTCATGTCATTTGCCCTTTTTTTTTTTTTTTTTTTTTTTTTGCGGTACACGGGCCTCTCACTGTTGTGGCCTCTGCCGTTGCGGAGCACAGGCTCCAGACGCACAGGCTCAGCGGCCATGGCTTACGGGCCCAGCCTCCCCGCAGCATGTGGGATCTTCCCAGACCGGGGCACGAACCCATGTCCCCTGCATCGGCAGGCGGATTCTCAACCACTGCGCCACCAGGGAAGCCCTGCCCTTTTAAAAATTGGGTTGTTTGTCTTTTCGTGGTTGAGTTGTAGGGGTCGTTTACATATTCTGGATATTAAATCCTTATCAGACATATGATTTCCAAATTTCCCTCCATTTTGTAGGTTGTCCTTTCACTTTCCTTTGTTGCACAAAAGTTTTAAATTTTGATGAGTCCAATTTATCTGTTTTTCTTTTGTCGTTTTTGGTGTCACATCTAAGAATCCAAGATCATAACAAATCTAAGATCATGGAGATTTACTCCTATGTTTTCTTCTACTTTCTTTTACTCTTAACCATTAAGTTCTCTTCTAGATTTTTTTTAATAAATTTATTTATTTGTTTTTGGCTGCATTGGATCTGTTGCTCGGTGCAGGCTTTCTCTAGTTGCTGTGAGCGGGGGCTACTCTTCATCGCGGTGCATGGGCTTCTCATTGCAGTGGCTTCCCTTGTCGCGAAGCACGGGCTCTAGGTGCACACGCTTCAGTAGTTGTGGCGTGTGGGCTCAGTAGTTCTGGCTCTCAGGCTCTAGAGCACAGGCTCAGTAGTTGTGGCGCACGGGCTCAGTCGCTCTACGGCATGTGGGATCTTCCCGGACCAGGGATCAAACCTGTGTCCCCTGCGTTGGCAGGCGGATTCCTAACCAGTGTACCACCAGGGAAGTCCTCTCTTCTAGATTTTAGAAGTTATTCACTTCATCCAGCCAAGTTAGAAACATGAGAAGCTCAGCTAAGTAAGTCCTGGTGTCTGTCCTGGAGGGGCTCACAGAATAGAACGGGAAACAAAATCTCAGTAGTGACAATATCATGGTGGTCTCTGCTGGTTGTTCCCAAATGCCAGTGTGAGGATCTTTGCTGCCCCACCAGTGTTTGTAGAAAAGAAAACTGGAATTTTTTCATAAAACTACATGTATTCAATCTAAGGAACTGTCCCTTATTATGCAAGTGGTTCCTTTCTATGATGCTAGAATGTTCTTATGACAGAAGGTTGAGAGAAGATGGTGAGAGTTCCTTTAAACTGGTCTACTTGGCAAATTGAGAATGAACAGTTCTGTGTCAGACTTCCAAATTTAGGGGAGGAAAACAGAAAACTAAACTATGAAATTCAAGAGGTTAGAAGCCACCGCAGATATTAGGGTTGGTTTATATGGGCCTACAAGGCGTGTTGGGGATCCCTCCCTGGGGTTTTTAGGGAAGCCTGATTCACTTTCTTCCTCAAATACCTGACCTATTTCTGCTTCAATCGTCATCTTTGTGCAAAATTTTTAGGAATAGAGAGTTGGTGCAGGAAGAAGAGCAAATCAAAGCTAGGTCTGTTTCTTAGCCTGGATTCCTCCGGGCAGCCTCCGACTGATTCCTTTTATAGTTTTTGCCAAATGATTTTTCCTTTTTCATTACCTAAGGTATATTTTAAAAAAGACAGACAGAAAGAAATTCCACCCAGAAAGGAGCACTTTTTTTTCTCATGGGAAAGAATGCTCAGTTGTTTTTAGGGACTGAATGAAGTTCTGCCAATGAGTTCACTCTTGTAAAACATTGAAATTCTCCCAAACATACTAATTAAGATGGTTTTTGTCTTTTCTGTTGGTTTTAGCTTTGAAGATACCGTAAAAATGTCATGTTGCGAAATCGAGGAGCCAGGTTTGGAGGAAACGATGTGGTTCCTACTTGGCATTCAGCCTTGCGCTTGATGGACCTAGTCTAGAGAGTGGTCACCAAATTTCCTTGATGGCCCAAGAGCCTGGGCTGTACTGTACAGTTGTGCAGTCTAACGGTTCCTTCTGGAATTGTGCAGTGCACAACCTGTGTAGCTGTAAGCCTTGGCCTGATGTACCCCGGCAAAAACAGAAATGAGCCCAGACACTCAGGAAATGTATGCTTGTTTATAAGTTATTTATGTGTATGTGTGTCAATCCACGTAGATTGTATATGGATAAAACATGATTTCTTTTTTTGATTAAAAATTAAAAATGAATAGCAGTTTGAACAAATTTCATCTGTGCCTCAGTGGATGGTTCTGAACATCCTTCAGGCAGGGTGGCACGTTTGTAGGGCAAGGTCGCTTCTTGGCAGTAAGGTACTTACGGGTCTTACCTGCTTCTGCCAGGCCCTCCATCTCACCTTCTGGTTTCCGTTTCAGAGTACACAGTCATTAACGAAGCCTGCCCCGGAGCTGAGTGGAACATCATGTGTCGGGAGTGTTGTGAATACGATCAGGTTAAATGCGCCTGCCCTGGGAAGAAAGAAGTGGTGGGTTACACCATCCCTTGCTGCAGGAACGAGGAGAATGAGTGTGACTCCTGCCTGATTCACCCAGGTGCGTGTGCAATGGGAGACCTCAGGTTGCCTTCGTGTTTTCTGAGGCCAGTAATATGAGCACGCTGAACACGTGAATTCTGACAGGTAGACATCAGGAGGCTGTGATGCCATGATGATTAAAAGTGGCGTAATTCAACCCACTCTAACTACAGGCAAAGGAATTGGAGGAGTTAGTACCCTTTTCAGCGTTAAGCTTATAATGCTGTAGATTTATCTACTTAGTCATTCATTTAACAAATAGACTGAGCAGCTCCTTTATACCATGACAGGTAGTGGGAATACAGTGATTTTTAAAAAGACACATTCCTGGCATTTCCAGAGCTTACAGCTTAGTGGGCGAGATGGAGGAGTAAACAGGTGGCTGTAATGCAGCCTGGCAGGTGCTGTGACAGAGAAGCATGGGTACCATGGGAGCCTGGATGCGGATGGGCCAGAGCGTCATCCTCGACTTCTGCTCTTCCCTTCACTCCCCCATCCTACCACTCCCAAATTATTCGAACGAACCAGGAGGCCCTCAGGAACTTTCTTTTGAGGAAAGCTATAGAAGAGGAGAGAAAACGGGGCTTAAGTATACAGGTGTTACATCTAAACCATCTTCCTTCTTGGAAGAGAGTAATGCTGAGCTTTAAAATAGAAGTGACCTCAGGGCTTCCCTGGTGGCGCAGTGGTCGAGAGTCCGCCTGCCGATGCAGCGGACACGGGTTCGTGCCCCGGTCTGGGAAGATCCCACATGACACGGAGCGGCTGGGCCCGTGAGCCATGGCCGCTGAGCCTGCGCGTCCGGAGCCTGTGCTCCGCAGCGGGAGAGGCCACAACGGTGAGAGGCCCGCGTACCGCAAAATAAATAAATAAATAAATAAAAATAGAAGTGACCTCAGTATAACCTTTGCACATTTGATCCAGAAAAGAAACCCACCGTTCCAATTCCTTGATGGTGAGAATGGTTTGTAGGGAAATAGTTGAGTAGTGCCTCCAAAGTTTCTAAGGAAATTTTGAGAGCTAAGCCAGGGTCTCCTGACTAGGGGTCCTTGGCAGGGATTCTGAAGTCTTTGAACAATTTTCAATATTTTCAAAAGCCTAGCGATTACTGTTGTTATGAGGGTGGGGCTTTGGTTTAATGAGCTGGCATGAGGTCGTGGAATAAATAAGAGACCTTCATAGGCAGTGCTGTGTGCTTCCTACTGCATCATATAGAAGGGCATCAGCGTCTGCCACGCCTGCACCCAACATCTTCTTACATCATACAGGAGGCACCCAATATCACCACGCCGAATGGTGCTAGGAAGGATCTTTCAAACTGAGTAGTGAAGAACTGTCCCATATCAACCATCTGGTTGCCCTGAAAGGAGAGGCTAGAGAAAGTCTTTTTTAGAAAAAAAGATTTTCAAAAATAGTGAATTGGTGTCCTAGCAGTCCCTACTGGTGATCAGAGAGGTTTCTCTGTGTGTGTGTGTCATTATGAACGCAGGCATTTTAATTTATTTATGTGATTTAATCCATTTCAGTCATTATTTATTTGAATGCACACAACTCATAACACTGGGTGCCCCTTTATGTCTTTCTGTGTTCTTCTGACATGACCACACTGTTTTTGAAGACTTCTTGATTTCTCGCATGACAAGATATTTTAGCCTCTTCTTGTATATTTTCTGCCCCAGATCTGGAATCAGCCACTTCTCAAAAGAACTTTGGTCTGAGACCACGATCTGGTCACCTGAGGTGTGCCTTGCTATTGGACTGTCATTGTTACAAGGTTTTGTTTGTATGTTTTTTTAAGTGGATGGAGCTGGAAAACATGTATTTTTTAAAATGAATTTTTGCTGCTCCTCAAGTTCAAATGTAATGTTCCAAGGTTGTTAATTAACTTCTTTGATTTTATATTTGTATGTCTTTTCTCTCATGGTGAAAATCCTGTTCCCTGATAATATTAACCTAATCACCTACTTGCTTTATCTTATAATTGTACAAAACAACAACAGCACTATTGGTATTAGTAATAAGACCACTGATGATAGTGATTTTTCTTCACCTTAGAATATATCTCACTAAGTATATAGAGTCAAAATACTATGTTTTAAAGCCAATTGATGTAGTTCTTTTGTCTGTGGTGTTATAACATCTACTTGACGTGTAGTTAGGTTTATTGTTTCTGTTTTCTATATTTGACAATACAAGCAAATATGTGTGTGCATTTCTGTATCTTTCCCCTTCTTGCGCAAAAGACAGCATGCCATAAACACTGCTAACTGCCTTGCTTTTTTCTCTTAACAATATAGGCTGGAGATCACTCACTGACAGTAATAAAGCAGTTTTTTTTTTCCATTTCTTTTTACAGTTGCATAAAACTGCATCATGTGGATTACCATAGTTCATCAGTATTTGGGTTGTTTCTAGCTTTTTGCTGTTGTAAATACTACTAGAGTGAATAGCCTCAGGCATACATCAGCTAGCATTTTTGCAGCATATCTTTGGGGTACATTCCTGGAAGAAGAATTGCTGCATCAAAGGGAGGTGCATGTGTCATTTTGCCAGCCTGTGCCAAATTCTCCTCCATGCATTGGCATTCACAACAGCCATGCGTGAGAACCGTTTTCCCGACGTCTTGCGACAGAGTGTGTGCTGTTCTGGAATTTTGTCAGTTTCAAAGGTGCGAAATGGGATCTCAGCCTGGTTTAAGAATTTCTATCACTTCTATCATTATGCTGGACAACGATTCTTTCTCTTGTGATGGCAGTAATTGCACGAGGATCGATGTCCAGGGGCGTGGTGGTGGGGATGGCAGGGCTGACGTCCAGCAGTGGCCAGTGGCACTGGGGCCCTCAATGGAGCAAGGTGGCTGTGTGTTTTCGTGCGTTTCTAGGCTGTGTGGCTTGGACCTCGGTCCTCTAACCCTTCTGGCAATACCGTGAGCTACTTAGCGTCTTTTTAACACAGCCTTGTTGATCTTAAGCACCAGGCTGGTTTTTGTGGCTTGCAACTAATGGCCCGGATGTTACCGTGCTGAGAGCTGGCAGGGTCGTAGAGGGCGGACTCTGAGTCCATTGGCCTCCTTGGTGGCACAGTGGGTAGGAAATCGGACGGGAATGTGGCACGTGGGCGAAGATGGCCTTTAAAAGACCATCTTTTAAAACAGTCTTTTAAAGGACCACTGGGACCCAGTTATGGGCCATGTGAAATTTGATGAATCATATTAGCAATTCTTTTCCGGTCGGAAGAGACACTGGGAGAGGGAAGCAAAGTCAGGATGGTGTGCAGAGAGAGAGCTACAAGTCTCTCTCCTACAGAAATCACACATATGTACACTGCATGTATATACTACAGGCCAATGAAAACCTAATTTTAGCCAAAAGCAAAGAAGTATGCTATTATATTAGCTCAAGGAAATGCTGGTTATCTTGAACAGCTCAGAAGCCTGGATTATTCATCCATTCATCCATTTATTTATTCGCTCAAATCTTAAATAATAATATTTCTGGAACACTTATTATGTGCCAGATGCTGTATTAAGTGGGGGGGATATAATGTTGAACATGGTGCAGTCCCCGACTTCAGTCTGTACAGGAAAACAGGCAGTAGGCAGTTAAAATTGAGCATGCTATATGCTATGGTGGGGATAAGCCAAGAGGAGGTATGGGAGTGCAGAATAATAATAATAGTTCATGTTTTGGGGGTACTTGCTATGTGCCAGGCCCTTTACACGTGTGAATTTAATTTATAAAACAACTTTATGAGGTGGGCGAGGACATTGAGGTACAGAGAGCTTAAGCAATCTGCTCAGGGACACACAGCTGGACAATGGAGGCGCCAGAACTTAGCACCCCGTTTTAATAAGTGGGATTGGATTATCTCTACCTCTCCTCACTGTCCCCCACCCCTCAGGAGACCATGTTTTAAAAATAAGCCTTGACTAGAGTCTGCTCAACCCTCTCTGGTGTGGCCTGCTGGTCGGGGGGAGCCTGACACCTTCCAGGGTGAGCCCATTACTAGGCATTAAGGTTGTTTCGGACGGCACGCTCTGGTTATAGAAGTGTATGCCATAGAAGAATATTTAATGGAATGGGAAGATGGTTGCTATCTATTATCAAATTAAAAGGTAAGTTATTAAAAACAGAATGTACAGTATGTAGTATAAGCATACTTTTAAAAAATGTGTTCATATATATAGAAAGAATTACTGATCATTTTCTCTGGGTGATGGAAGTTTTGGTGTTTTTAATTGAATTCTTTTTGCCTGTCTGAATTTTCTAAATATCCCATAATAAACACGTAATATTTTTATAAAGAGAAAAAATACCCTGTTTTGATGGATTCTACATTTTACTACAGGTTATTTCGTTTTGCATTAAAACATCAGCCACAAATGAAACAAGCCAGACACAAAAGGCCATATATTGTATGATTCCATTCATATGAAATGACTGGTAGATTACTGGTTGCCAGGGATTAGGGCCGGGGGTGGGGATTGGCGAATGGGGAGTGACTGCTAATGAGTATGGGGTTTTTTGTGGGGAAGGTGATGAAATGTTCTAAAGTTAGATAATAGTGATGGTTACGCAACTCCGGGGTATGCTAGAACCCACTGAATTGTACACTTTAAAAGAGGGAATTTTTAAAAAAAAAAAAAAAAAGGGAATTTTATGGTATGTGAATTATCTCCATGTGGACTTTTTAAAAACTAATGCATCAGAACCAAAATGTGCAATCAGTCTGGAAGCTTATTACTAAATGTTTTTGACATCTCATAGTACTTTTCAGGTTACTGACGTTACGTGAGATATGGCACCCTTGTAAAACATGAAAAATTTACAACCAGCGAGAGGGTTTTCCTTCAGTACAAACAACAGTGTAATTTAGATTTGGTTTTCATATAGTAATAGGCATTTGCTGTCAATTAGTCTTAAATTTGGAGGTATTTTCATCAATGTTATTTGCTTTATAAAACATAGTGATTACAAAATAATTTTAAATAGCATTGTGTTTTATCGAAACTTAAAGTTCATAATTATGACCAGAAATGGAATATATATATAAAAAAAAAAAAAGCCATCAGCCACTAACTAGGAAGATGGTTCAGACCACCCTCCTAAACTCCTCAGTCTGAATTCTGGTGCCTCTAGCGTCTTCCTAGGAATGAGCATTTTTTAATAAGGGCTTTGGCACCTTTCTAGGTCCAGATGCCCTTAGTTGAGACAAGGTCCTGGGAAGGTCCATAGTTTCTCTCTCATGCAGCCCATTAGAACCTGCATGAGCTTAATCTAACACCCTTCTGCTTGGAAAATTTTCAGGTTGTACCATCTTTGAAAACTGCAAGACGTGCCGGAACGGCTCGTGGGGGGGTACTCTGGACGACTTCTACGTGAAGGGCATCTACTGTGCAGAGTGCCACACGGGCTGGTACGGAGGAGACTGCATGCGTGAGTAGACCCTGACAGTTCCATCTCTGGCGTGTGCTCCTTTAAAGTCTCAGCTTTGCCACGGACTAAGGTTTATCTTATTGGACTCTGAGTTCTGGAAGGTTTGTGGCCAGAGGGCTTTCTAGGTAAGACTGTAAAAAACAAAGATGTGTTTCCATCTGTGGGGTGTGGATTGTGGACTTCTGTTTGGAATTGGCCACAGGAGGTTTCTGTCTGTTCTTAAATCTTCCCCTCTCTCCTAAATGAAGCCAACGCATTCTGCACAGAGCATGCCTCATGTCCACTGAGAAGCAATTGCGTGTTGTCATTGGTCAGCAAGCAGTGAATAAGGCTTCAAAAATGCTAAGTCTGTAGTGCATTTGACATATGAATTTCTATTGGAAACCTTCTTGAATCCTGAGTTAAATTCCTGGAACCCATATCAAATGGTCAGCATGCCACGTGTCCCAGGAAAGGGATTCTTTCTGGGTTCTGCTCGATCTCCAAGAATTACTAAATCTTTATTAGTGTCCCCCTCTGAGTCAATAATCCTTTGAAAATGGAGTGGAAATCTAACCTGTCTCAGTTTAAGATTCCCCTCTGCAGCAACTGAGAGGCAGGATCTGGAGCAACGTACGAACTGTCGTTGTTTCGTTAAAAGCCTGTTTCACATGTTTCCTATTTGAATCAGGAGCAGTCAGGGTGGTCTTAGAGTCTAAGTAATTATACTCTTATGGACGATATTTCCAGTCTGTAGAAATAGAGGATGGAATGCTATTGGTGTTCTTTGCTTGATCAAACCTGTTGCAAAATGCAAGAGTCTGGGGCAAAGGGTGAGGAAGATACCTAAGTCTATGTGATTTCAGACCCCTTATCCTCAACCACAGTACTCACCTACCTCCCAGCGGTGAGTTCTTCCTAATAGCTCTGTTTTCTCTGCAAAGCAGGGTATGAAATCTCTAATGATAGCAGAGTAGAAGGGAAGCTGAGGCTTGAGAGTACCAAAGTTTTGGGACAGCCACGTGATGAATGAGGAAATGCACCAGCTAGCGATGATTTAAAGCATGTCCAAGCAAGGCTGAGGACCCAGTTGAAGCTGGAACTCCTGCGTAGGTGATGCAGCCGGGACAGGTGGATGATGCTTTCTGGCAACATGGTAGCAGAGATGAATAAAAGCAGTCATTTGGTTGATCCAAGAGTTGGCTGAGACGTGATTGTCCAGGGGTCCAGGTTGGGTAGGACATGAAACCAAAAAGAACCTGGTAAAGAGAATAGGGACTGGAGGTCTCGATGAGATGGAAAAGCAGGCTTAGTGATAATAAAGCAATGGAACATGTAGATGGAAGAGGCGTTGTGCTCAGAGAACAGAATTTCTAAGTTGAAGCTTTCAGGGGTGGTGGTGATAATGTGTTCATATAGATTTGTCAGTTTTTGCTGTGTAACAAACAACCTCAAAAGGACAGATGTGTATTTTTCTCTATCCTGGGTCTGTGAGTTGGCTGGGGTTTAACTGGTTTCAGCTGGCTTGGCCTGGGTTGAACTCTAGGGTTCAGGGCTCAGACCAAAGGGGCAACTTGGCGCGTGGTCTTCTCAGAGTGGGTCACAGAAGCACAAAAGGACAAGCCAAACACACAGCCAAATTTAAGGCCTCTGCTCACATCACGTTCACTCATATTCCAAGGAAGTCACGTGGCTAATCCCCAAATCAGTCAAGTATGAGAGTATATTTCATCCCAAGGGGAAGAGTACAAATATTTCCTAAACAATACTCTAAACACTCTGTGTGAGTAAGTGGGTTTGTTTAGCGGACAAGGCAGAGAAGGGGAATAATATTTGCATGCGGGAGGTCAAAGACAGAAGAACTGCATTTGCCCCCAAGAAATCCTATAGGTGTGTCTTTCCAAATGGTACCGATTGGTTGAGTCCTGGGTTTAGCCTCAGTGTAAGAGCTGACTGTGTATGGAGCCTGATTGGTTGGATTAGTGATGGTGGCCATGTGTAGAATCAAAGCCTTCTCAAGGACAGCAGAACTGGCTCAGGGCAACTGGTCATCACCAGTAGGCAGGCAAAGCGGAGCACACATGCCCCCATTCATTAAAAAAAAGTTTAATGAATAAATCTACCCATAACCATTCAAAAAATATTTCTTGAATGGATGCTTCCAGGTGCAATGATGAGCAAGACAGATGTAGTCGCTGCCATCTTAGAGCCTGAAAATTAGAGAGGAGAGACCAAGAAACAAAACAAAACAAAACAAAAACCAAAACAAAATAAGAGTGTGGTCAATGCTATGAAACAAAGTAATGGTCGTACTCCTATCTCCTTCTTTGTTGGTTCGGTTATGCTTGTTCAGTTCTGTGATGTTTGTTCTGAAAGCTTCATTCCATACAGTGTATGTTACCTGATTACTGTCCTCATTCCACCCAGTTATGGATATTATCTGATCACAGCCACATACACGAAGGAATACAGTACATTCGTGGAAACAGGGCTTGACCCTAAGAAGACATCGATATGTTGTTATTAGGTTCTTATCACCTACAGCTCATACTGGCACTAAATAAATGTGAAGGGAATTCATAAGAGGAAGTAATTCATTTCAGTATTTGTTGAGTGCCTGCTCAGTGCTGGGCACCATGCTGCCTGCCTCTGTTAAGGGGCAGCTGAGCACTTGGGTGGTCTGCGCACAGCTCGGGCACAGTGCGGGAGCCAGGTGGCAGTGCAAGCATTTACCCAGTAGATGGCGCCCAAGCGATCCTTTCAGGCCCTTTAATCCTGGAGGAGGAAGGCTTCCTGCTGAGCCCCATTGTAGAGCCCTGGCATTTTTTTCCGGAGTGCCGTATAGAACCTTAGAAGGAAAGAGGAGTGCAAATGCCAGAAAGTATCAGCCTCTTTTATATTTGAGTTATAGAGCATTCAGTACTGAGCAGTTGTGGTAGCACCTTTATTTGCTCCCCATCCTTGACAATGCTTGTCACGGTTGGTATTAACCTAACTACTTAGAGTCTTAAAATCCGTTAGGTGATTGATTGATTCATAACCTTGACAAGTTCCATTAACCAAGAGAACTGGAGAAGGGCTGGAGGTCACTGAGCCCAGGAGACAACTTTCTTCACATCTTCCTGTCCAGGAAATATTGGTTTAGTAATCTCAGAATATTCAGGCTAAGAAGCTGATTCCTTCTTTCTCCCACTTTCTATTTTGAAAAGTTTTAAATACACAGAAAGTTGAAAGAATACTTCATTCATCCTTTACCTGGATTTACCCATTATTATTATTTTCCCACATTTGGCCTGCTCTCTCTTCTTCTGCACTATGGATTCATGAATTTTCCTTTTTTCCCACATTTAATAGCGCTACCATCATTTTTTGATGCTCAAATTGTCCCAGAATTGGCCACCAAAGACCCTTTAAGCCCACTTCATCACATCATTCACTGAGCACTTCCTTGCTTCTTGGCCACCGTAACCCCCCACCCTCTCCCAAAATGTTTCAAGTTCACCTTGATTGTTTACATACAGGTCCTGGAACCAGCCATTTCTCCACGAATCCTGGTTCCTTTTGTGGGGAATGGTATTTAGGAACTGTGATCTAGTGCTGGCCACGAGAGACACTGATCTCTAAAGTCAAAATCAAGGCTTCCTTTCAAAGCTTCTTAAACAGGAAAGTTGAGTTCTTAAGTGGAACCACTCTGCTGACTTCCAGAGTGAAGTTTATTTAACTTGGCCTTCAGACCAAGTTCCTAAGCCACCAAATGAGATGAGCGTGAGAGGGCCCGAGAGCCACCCAGATGCCATGCTTCTAGGTAGCACTGAAGTGATGCCAACCCTTCGGGCCCCAAAGGATCTAGGGGAGGTAAGAAGGTTAGGAAAGCAACCTAGATGAGAGAGGATTTATGGGGAGAGATTATAGGCCCTTAAAACTTTTTTCTTTTCTTAGTTATATTATAGATAGAGGCAGAGGAGCAGAGGAACTGGCCATCAGCTGTGACCAAAACTGTTTGTGGGGCTGGAATATCAGGCTGGTCCTTGAGCCATAACCAGGAATGATCAAGAGCAAATGAGAAAGAGAGAGAGAGGGAGAGAGGGAGACAGGAAGGGAAGAGAGAAGGAGGGAGAGGGAGAGAGGGAGGGAGGAAAGGAGGGAAGAAAAGAAGGAAGGAGGGAGAGCAGGAGGGAGGGGGGGAGGGAGAGAAAAGGCTCACAAATCTGTGTGTGACTGGTTTACTGATTTAAGGAGCCGTCTTCCTGGGAGAGCGTAGAGTCACCTGGGTGATTTTCCCAGGTTGAGCCGGGAAAACCGGCTCATCTTCCTCTGGGCTTTTGTGTCCTGACACTTCCAGGAAAGGAACAATGCCCAATTAGGAACAAATTGGGGGTGGTATTATGTGGTAGTTAACTGTTGGGCTTGGAACCATTAGGACCTGGATTTTAATCTCTCCCGTGACTTCTTCCGTGACTTTGGGCAAAGTTACCCAATCTTTGTAAATCTCAGTTTCCTCATTTACAAAATGGGGAAAATAATAGCGACCCCTCAGAGGATTTTTGTGAGGGTTAACTGAAGTGCTGTCTATAAAATTCCTTAACATGGAGTCTGGTATATAGTAAGTGCTCAATAAATGGTAGCTGCTATTGGTATTATTACTGAATCAGAGCCTTGAAGGGAGCTCTTTTTTTTTTTCTTTGTTGGGAAGGAAATCAATGTAGGGCCAGAGAGGAAGAATAATAAAACAGAACTTCCCAAGGGACAAGAGAATATACACTGGCCATGAGGAGGGTATCTTCTTAGGACCACTGGTATGGGGGGAGGGGCTTCAAAAATGGTTTGATTGGGCAAGGAGATGTTCGATTTAATCTGGCATAGTCATTCATTCAGTTAACAATTAATTAAGCACCTACTTGATGCATACAAAGGTGTGAGCAAGACAGACAAGGTCCCTGCTCTCACAGAACTGTGTCATGGAGGAGACAAACATTTAAACCACCATTATAAAGTATCAGATTGGTTGGGATTATAGGCCGAATCACAGGATGAGCCATGAAGTCATTCCTGGACATCTAATGAAGACCTGAGCCCCTGACAAAAGCCATCACTTAGCACTTATTTTGAACCAGGTATTGTTCTAAGTACCTTCATGTAAAAACTCATTAACCCGCATCACAGCCTTTTATAGGTGAGGGCATTGAGGCACAGAGGGGCTGAGTAACTTTCCCGCTTGCTGTCATGCAGCTGGTAAGTGGCAAAGCCAAGATGCCAGTTCAGAGGCTGGGCCCCAGGGCCCAGTCTCTCAGCTTCTATACTAAACCGCCTCTTGATGTGAGAGGCCCGTGAGGTCCTCACTCCGAGTGCCTGTCTGAGGGCCTAGCAGGTCAGGGTAGGATGAACCAAATCACATGGAAGGTGTGAGCTTCCTTGCAGCTCCTGGTCCTTCCCATGTCCTCATCCAGGCTTTTGTTCTGCCATCACTGTCAGAGCTCCTGGGCCTACAGGCTTTAGGGCTTCAGCCCATGATGTAAAGAGGCTCCTAGGAACCCTGGAGCGGTGGGTCAGAACCTGAGCTGTCACCTGTGATTCTTGTACCAAATTTGTGTCTCAGATCCAGACAAGACTCGAGACGCGACAGTATTAGGTGCCATTTACGGAGGATTTCTGTGTACCAGGCACTTTGCTAAATGCTTTACATACAATATCTATCTCATTTAATCCTCAAACAAATAAGAACTTATCAACAACAACAACATGGTAGTAGGTACTCCTATTATGCTTATTTCCACATGAGGGAACCTTGGCTTGGAAAATCTAGAGAACTTGTCCCGGGTCACACAGCTTGGAAAATCTGAACTGAGATTACAACCTGGTCGGGCTTCCAGGCTGCCCCTTAACCATTGTGAGTCCTGTCTCCTGAGTGCTATTTGAAGGAGGAAGGAAAGTGCAAATGGCTTTTTAGGTCAGAATGCTTTCTTTAGTCCTTCCCCCGCCCCCATCCAAGAGGAAAGATTAAAGAAAAAAAAAAAAAAAAAAGCACTGCTTCTCAGAAGTATGTTGTGTCTCTCTCCTGCCTCTCCCTCCTTGCTTCCCCAGCTGGAGATAACAAGACTTATCTGAATGCTGGGGGTGTTCATTTTTGCTGGGAACCTTCCCTTCTCTTTCTAGTTTAGCAATTCATGAAGGTTTCCTTTCAGCTCTGTAGAGGCAGAGTCTATCCAGCTCTCTCTCTTGTCTGGGTTTGTAGCCATGGGGAAAGATGGGGGAGGGGGCGGCCTTGGAGATGAGTCCAGGATTCGAGATCCCAGGGGACAGTCTGGCTTGGCTGGCAAAATTCCCTGCACACACACACGCGCGCGCACACACACACGCACGCACACATACACACACCCTCTTCCCCTGCAGCAAGACATGGTCAGGGAATCTGAGCACTTCGTCTGGGCCATTGCCTCTCTGGTCTTTCAGACTCAGGACCACCTGCTTGGTTGGCCAACCGTACTTCCTTGGTGGGGACGCTCACCTGTGTTCAGTGTTCTGCTCTAGACAGAGGGTGCAGTGAGTCTGCCCCGCGCCCGGACCCTCGGACTCGGACGCCCACGTGGAGGTGGGAGTCGCTTGGTGTGAGGAGGGAGTAGAGCGCCTTCTCCTTTTCCCAGTGCCCAGTATCCTCCCCCCAGAGCACATCTCTGAGAAGTGGCCTCTTTGTCTCTGGCTGGTTGGAACTTGTCCCCGCTCCTGGGACCGACTCTGCCCTACCCTCTGGAGTGAGAAGGAAAACATCATGAGGGACTGAGGCGTCACATGTGGCCGGGAATCCTGGCTGCGTCTGAAGGACGGCCCCTGGGCCCCAGGAACAAGTGGTCTTGCATCTCAGGTGGCCGGGGGCCAGCCCCCCGGGGTGGGTGGGGCTCCCGGCCCTCCGGAGACCGTGTGGTCTTGCCAAGAAGACCTGCCTGGGGAGGGGCACCAGCTCCCCGTGGACCTGCGGGGTGGGAGGGCAGCGACACTGCCGTCTGATTCCAGGGAAGAAACCAGAAGCAGGCTGGCGGCGTCTGCTGCTGATTCCGACTTGGGGTCCCTGCAGGAGATTTGTGGCGGAGCTGGGATTTAACACCTTGTGGCTGGGAGGCTGCCAGCCCCAGAGGGGCGGAGACTGTGCAGGAAGGTTTCTTTTTCTGTCTCTCACACCCAATGTATCACTTCCGTAGCCGGGCAGCAGATGGGCGGATGGGGGCCATGAGGAGTGTGAGGTATGCAGGCAGAAGGGACGTGCTCTTCCAGAAGTTGGGGGCTGGGGCAGAGATTCAATGTATTTGGGGGACGGGTGGTGGTGGAAAAATCCTGCTGCTTCAAAACCGGGTGGGAGAAGGCTGGGTCAGGAAACCCTACGACAGTTTAATGCACTAGCAGAGACCCAGCCTTGGTACTAGACAGATCCAAGTTCAAATCCCCGCTCTGCCACCAAGTAGCAACAGCTAACGTTTGCTGAGTTTTCTGCTAACTGCTTTCCATGTGCGTAATCCGATTCAAGTCTCGCAAAACATATGAAGTAAGTGCTAGTTACTCCCATTTGGCTCCGGTCTAGTGAGGTTCTGCGAGATGAAGAAACTTGCCCAAGGCCACGCAGCCCCGTGACTTGCCCAAGGCCACGCAGCCTTTTCTAAGGCTGAGACTCAAACCAATGACAGCGGGACTCGGGAGTCCCGTCGTAACCACTGCTCGGCAGTTAGAACAGTCGTCTGCAGTCTTCCGACTTCCTGGCCATCCAGCTGTGGGGAAGTCACCTAACTTCTCCCATCCTTAGTGTTCCTGTCTGGGGACTGGGGAGATGAATATCGTTCTCCCAGGTTTCTTGTGAGGATTAAACAAGAGAATTTGTGTAAGTCTCTTAGCAAGTCCCTGGCCTGTCACAATATCATCATTCATTCATTCAACAGCTCTTTTTTGAGCACCTGTTATATGCCAGTTTCCATTCTAGGTGTACAAGCTAGAGAAGTCCCAGCTCTACCAAAGGGAGTAAGCAAATAAGCTAGATAATTTCAGATAGTGATGTGTGTTATGAAGAAAACAGAATCGAGTAAAAGGCAGTGACTGTAGAGACGTGAAGGTCCATTCTAGCTGGGTGGTCCAGGAAGTTCTCTTTGAAGAAGCAGCAGTTGAACTTAATTCCCAAAGGAAGGAGATGTGGAAGAAGATGAACCTTGTAGGTTAAGGGAGCGGTGGGTGCAAGGCTTGGAGCTGGGACAGAAAGGAGGCCGTGTGGCTGGAGCTGCATGAAGACCAGATGGGTGGTGGTAGAAACCGGCCAGAGGGCGGGGCTGGGCGGCCCGTGAGGCAGGGCCGTGGATGCTGTGGGGAGGTGAGGCACAGTGGCCAGCCTTTGGAGGGTCGAGTCGAGAGAGTAATGGGATCTAATTTATTTATTTAAAGGTGGCTTTGGCTGCTACGTGGAGAATGGAAAGTTGGGAGACAAGGATGGATGTGAGGAGGCTGGAATTGCAGAGAGAGAGAATGGAGGCCTGGCCCAGACAGGAGCCCCACGTGGAAAGTGGTGGAAGATGTTTCCCATGTGGTGCCGGGCAGCAGCAATAAACATCCTAATGATGAGATGACTCATGCTGCCTAGCACTCAGTTTTGCAAGAGTCACAAGCTTCAGACCTCACAGCTTGTCAAAAGCAGCGTTTGGGCTCTATTCCTAACACTGCAGAAATATTACTAACATCACCCTGCCATGAGGCACCATCCACTGATGTTCATATTTTTCTTTTGAGCAATGAGAATTTATTTGGGGGGGTTATTGAAGATAACCGCATGTCCAGAATTTATGAGGTTAAACTGGGTTCTGTGTAGAACAGGGTTAAATACACTTTTTCTGTAAAGGGGCAGATGGTAAATATTTTCATTTCTGTGGATTCTCCTGTCTCTTTATGCAACTACTCAACTCTGCCATTATAGCTGGAAACTGACCTTAGACAATGCATTAAAAATGGGTGTGGTTCTGTTCCAATAAAACTTTATTTAAAAAACAGGCAGGAAGCCGGATTTGGCCCATGGATCATAGTTTGCCAACTCTGGTAGAAAATATAGTTTATTTACATGACCCAGATAACTTTTTTTTCTACAACACCAATTCAAGACATTTCCCCCAAACTCTTTTGTAAAACTAAAGTGCATCTTACACATCTCTGCTTAACACTAGAAGATATGATATAATTTAATGAAGACTCTGTTCCGTGGTTTTCAAATCCTGGGGATTCCTTGGAGGTAACTCAGGAGACCAAGGTGATAGTGAGAGTGGAGGGCTTGGGGGCCCAGCTTCTGCTTCAACGAGGAGCCCCTCTTGGATCCATTTTTAAAAATTAAATTGGTGGTCTTCATAAGAGTTTGTCTGAAAAAAAAAAAGGGGGCTTGGGAGGTAGAAAATAATTGAAAACCACTAATCCAGTCCAAATGGTTGGAGTTCATGTCCCCCTGCAGGTGTTTATCACATAGTTGCTCACAGAACAAATTAATACATACATTTTCTAAATGGATGGAGGGGGGTCAGGAAGGAGTTGCTTTGGGGTTATATTTGTGGCGTAGCGAATGTGCAGGGAACACAGACCAAAGGGTCTTATGCAGATTTAGACTCTGGACAAAGGCCACAGTGTCCCATGTAGAGCTGCGGGGAGGGCCTGCTTTCTGAGCCTGGTAAGGTGGCAGCAGCAGGCTGGCATGTGGCCGTCTTAGAGAGGCAAGGGAGAGAGTGGCTTGGACTTTACGTCCAGGCACAGGTTTAAATCTCTGCTTTGTCACTTAGTAGCTAGACAAGTTCTTTATTTAATCTCTGGTTATCTATTTTTCCATCTGGAAAACTGGAATGGTACTACTTCTCTTCTCAAGCTGTTGGGTGGATCAGATCAATTAACGATTCACTGCCGATTGCCTAGCACATTGCCAGGTGCTTGAGAAGTAGAAATATCCTTCTCCATTCTGTTCTCAAGGGTGTGGGATGAGCTCAGAGGCTTTGCGACCTTTTACCATCTCTTTCCTGTTGACTCCAATTTCCATTCCCCAATCTTCTCTTCTTAGGATGTGGCCAGGTTCTACGAGTCCCAAAGGGTCAGATTTTGTTGGAGAGCTACCCCCTGAATGCTCACTGCGAATGGACCATTCATGCCAAACCTGGGTTTATCATCCAGCTAAGGTAAGGGGCTGGGGTCAGAATTAGGGAGTCTGAGGTTATAAGGAAACACAGTAACAGGACCAAAGGTCCTGGATCCTAGTGACCAAGGGCTAATCAGCAGAACTTCATTTTTAAAAGCAGAAAATGTATATTAGAATCTTTACCTCTCGGTGGTTTTGTGGGCTAAGGCCTGGGTAAAGCTATAGTCAATTAGATGTTTGTCATTCACTGCCCAACGACAGTGAGGCTTAGGTGAAGGTGACCCAAGGATAATACCAACAGAGCAGGACACTGAGAGCAGTCTATCCCCCAACCCCCAGATCCTGACCAAGTCTTCCTATTCACTCAGTACTGGACTAGACTCTATGGGAGGGAAGGGAAGAAATAAGGACAGGTCTAACCTTTAAGGGATTTGCCCTCTAGGCTGGGGTTTATGCTCATCACAGCTCCTTTCATTGCTGTTCTCAGAAGACAGCCACGCCCCTGCAGCCAATAAACTGATTATTTCACATGCGTGGAAGATAAGCTGATTCTTCTTATAGAGCTTTGGGGTCCTCACAAATGTGACTCATTTATGCCACAGTCCAAAGTATAGACCCAGGTTTATTGTAAGTATAGATAAATAACACGAGTGCATCCTGTTTTGTGAGACCTCCTCACTGCTGCATCCAGGTGCCTGAAACAGGACCCGGTACACACCACAGGTGCTTGGTGGATTCTTTTTTTTTTTTTTACATCTTTATTGGAGTATAATTGCTTTACAATGGTGTGTTAGTTTCTGCTTTATAACAAAGTGAATCAATTATACATATACGTATGTTCCCATATCTCTTCCCTCTTGCGTCTCCCTCCCTCCCACCCTCCCTATCCCACCCCTCCAGGCAGTCACAAAGCACCGAGCTGATATCCCTGTGCTATGCGGCTGCTTCCCACTAGCTATCTACCTTTGGTAGTGTATATATGTCCATGCCTCTCTCTCACTTTGTCACAGCTTACCCTTCCCCCTCCCCATATCCTCAAGTCCGTTCTCTAGTAGGTCTGTGTCTTTATTCCTGTCTTACCCCTAGGTTCTTCATGACATTTATTTTCTTAAATTCCATATATATGTGTTAGCATACGGTATTTGTCTTTCCCTTTCTGACTTACTTCACTCTGTATGACAGACTCTAGGTCTATCCACCTCATTACAAATAGCTCAATTTCGTTTCTTTTTATGGCTGAGTAATATTCCATTGTATATATGTGCCACATCTTTATCCATTCATCCGATGATGGGCACTTAGGTTGTTTCCATCTCCGGGCTATTGTAAATAGAGCTGCAATGAACATTTTGGTACATGACTCTTTTTGAATTATGGTTTTCTCAGGGTATATGCCCAGTAGTGGGATTGCTGGGTCATATGGTAGTTCTATTTGTAGTTTTTTAAGGAACCTCCATACTGTTCTCCATAGTGGCTGTACCAATTCACGTTCCCAGCTTGGTGGATTCTTGTTGCATAAATAAAGTTGAAAGAAGTGCTCCCTGCTTCCAGTGTATCTTCTCTCCCCTGGCAAGCACCTCTGCTCTTCCTCTCTAGGGAAGCAGAGTGGCCCACTCTCCCCTGGGACATCTAGGGACATTGTCCACCTAGCTCTTCCCTTTTCTAACCAGTGGGGAGGTTGGCAGTGATGGAAATCTCTAATCTTCTAGGGCACAGGCTTTCAGTAGGTATTTTCTGGGTGGATCAATGCACCTGGAGGTGACCACATGCCAGCTGGCTCCTCCATGGTGTTCTGTCCTTCAGAGGGGCAATACGATACCCGCTTGGGAAAGATCCAGCAAATCAGGTCCCCTTCTCAATCCTTCTCATCAAAGCTGCGCTTAGTAGCTGGTCTTCTTGCTCCCCCAGGTCCTGGGGTTAGGGGTAAGCTTCTTTAAGTGGACTTTCCCGGAGGAAGATTAACTCAAGGAGGAAGTGAGAGGCCACACAGTTCTGCTGGATGGGCTCCAGGCTGGGTCTGGCAGGATGATTAAGGCAGGTGTTAAATGCCACATGTTAATTTTTCAGCAGCTCAGGGACCAGGACCAGTGGTCCCCTCAGGGGCCTCTAAAGAGCTTCTCAGGAGATACAGGATACAAAATAAATCCCCTCCCCCTAACCTCGCTAAACAAAAATCCAAAATGGTGGAAGGATTGAGAAGCACATCACCTGCCCGGGAAAGGGCCCTAGGAAGGATTGGAAATATGTAGATTTCTTTCCTTCCAGTCAAACCTGGACCTGCTGGCCAGGGATAATAATAAGGACATAAATACTCTGAAGCCTAGTGTTCAGCCCAAAAGCTGGCAGTCCTCCCTGATGCCCCCCTTTTCCATCACCTCCCACAGCCAGGTCATCACAAAATCTACTTCCTTACTTGTAAAATAATCTCAAGTCCATCCACTGTCTCTATTGCCAACAATTCCTTTGTTTTCTGGTTTCCTTGCTTATTGTCTGTCCCCCAGATCCGAACTCCATGAGGGCGGGCACTGTGTCTATTTGGAGCACTGCTGTACTTTCAGCACCTAGAACAGCGTCTGACACAGTGCAGACCTGCCACAAATGTGTTGAATAAGTGAACAAATGAATGAATGTAAATACAAGTTGCAATGTCTCATGTTTCAGTTTCAGAAAAAGCTGTGATCTCTGTTGGGTGGTGGCCTTGTCCCCGCTCCTACCCTTTTTAGACTAAGATACCAAAGCCCAGAGAAGGAAGTGATTGCTCAAGGCTCACAGTGAGTTGGCGGTGGCATCTGGCTGAGAAGTCAGATCCTTACATGCTACAGCACGTTTCACAAAGTATGATTAATAGGACGTACACTCCCTAGCGAAAGATTTTGTGATAAAAATCTTTGAAAAATAAGCACTAAGCATACTCAGTGATTGGGTTTCTTTTTCAGTAAGACCTTTAAGAGCATTTAGAATATCCTGATTGTTCTCTAACTCTGGCTCTTGAAGTTTTTACCCAAGGTGGTAGAAATAGCCCAGGTCCCAACTTTTCAGGTTGTAGTTCTGAGCTCTTCTGTCTGTGCCTAACTTCTCCAAACTGTGAGGGACAAGATACAGACGTACATTTTGTGAACTTGATGCTTAGGTATGCCCTTGGGAATCTTCTAAAAAATGTCTTTTCCTCTCTTGCCCTGGGATGTGACTGCCTCTTTCCTTATCTCTTGGAAATGGGAGCTTAAGGTTACCTTCTGCTTTTTTGATCTGCTGCACCCCAGTATTTCCAAACCCAAGACCCCTTTAAGGTAATCACAGATATATCAGATCTCTTTCAATTCTGAAATTTCGATATGGTGCTACTTTTTCCACTCCTTGGGGCCAGAAGAATTGTTACCAAGAGAATAATTATCTTCTGATCCTTCCGTCAGACAGAAGAGCGTGCAGAGAGTTTTTTCCTTTACTTGGTCTTGCAAGACAACATACTCTTTTCCATGCTCCAGTTGTAAAATTACGATAGAGCATCCATTGTCATCTATTCGGCAATATTTGTTTATTGTTTCTATACGCCATGCACTGCGTTAGGCACTAAGCAAACAGTGGTGGAATAAGACAGGTGTCACACTCTACCCTCGAGGAATTTGCAGTCAAGGGGAGGAGACAGGCATGCACACACACTCACAAAGTCAAGGAGATAAATATGAGAAATTAAAACGTAGCTACGCATTATGAAGAAAACAATGGATCTCCTTTAGAAAGAGTTGTCAGGGAAGCCTCTTTGAGGAGAGAATATTTAAGCTGAGACCCGAGGATAGGAAAGAACCAGCCACGCAGCCTGGGAGGAGAAGTGCTCCTGGAAGAAGAGCCAGTGTGTGCAGAGATTCTCCAAATGGACTGTGGCGCCCCCCTCACTTGGGCATGCGCGTACACACACCTGCACACAGAATACCTACCTACACACATTAAAAGAAATGTATCTGACCTCAAGTCCTCCAGGACCATTGTCCTATCACATCAGGCCAATGGCACCACTCTTCAAGAGACCTGTTTATCATCTGGCCTTGGACTTGCCCAGGGGTGTAAGGACTATCTGGGGCCCACCTGTTTCCCGCTGTCACCCTCTCCACCCACAGGATCGTCATGCTGAGCCTGGAGTTTGACTACATGTGCCAGTATGACTACGTTGAGGTCCGTGACGGGGACAGCAGCGACAGTCAGATCATCAAGCGTTTCTGTGGCAATGAGCGGCCAGCTCCCATCCGAAGCTCGGGTTCCTCGCTCCACATCCTCTTCCACTCAGATGGCTCCAAGAACTTTGACGGCTTCCATGCCATCTTTGAGGAGATCACAGGTAAAGGCCAGGGAGACAAATGTCGCATTTTATGGCTGTGCTCCAGACAAACATTCCTTTCTGTGTACCCCGCTTCTCCCTGCCCAGCCTTGTTAAAACCCAGCGTGCTGGGTTCTCAGAAGCAACCTGCACGTTAAGAAGGTAGAGAGAGGAGCTTCCTTGGTGGCGCAGCGGTTGTGAGTCCGCCTGCTGATGCAGGGGATACGGGTTCGTGCCCCGGTCAGGGAAGATCCCACATGCTGCGGAGTGGCTGGGCCCGTGAGCCATGGCCGCTGAGCCTGCGTGTCCGGAGCCTGTGCTCCACAACGGGAGAGGCCACAACAGTGAGAGGCCCGCGTATGGCAAAAAAAAAAAAAAAAAAAAGCATGTAGAGAGAAATGGCAAGGGATATTTCAGAAACGCTCACTAGGACCAGAGCTAAGAATTATTAAATCACCCGTTTAAATGCTGCAGCACAGAGAGACCAGGTAATTTGTCTGTGGTTGCACAGCTCTGGGGATGGAACCAGAGATCTGTACAGTTTGGCTCTAGAGCTTCTATTAGGGGCTCTCATGGTTAAGAGCATTGGCTTTGGTCCCTAGCAGATTAAGCCATGTGGCTTGGACAAGTTCTACTTCTCTGGGCCTCATGTTCCTAATCAGGGAATAAGGACATAAGCCTAGATCCTGCTCCGTTAAGGAGGTGCTGGAAGACAGAACAGATGAAGAGCTTAGCACAGTGTCTGGTACAGAGGAAGCCCTCAGTAGCCGCCTTGCCCCAGGCATGCCCTGAGCCTCCCTTTGTCATCTTTCAAATAGGTGTTCAAAGTCTTAAACTACATAGGAAATGCCACATACTTTATGAGTAACTCTGAGTCTGACTTCACCTCCTGTCCTGTTCATATTAGGAAGTGGGATTTGGCCAGAATGAACAAAGTGCTCAGTCCTCAGAGACTGGATTGCATCGGTTTTACAAAATAAACTCGAGCTGGAAGTTCTGTTGTTTTAATACTGAATTTTAAAAATTGCAGTTGACCATTATAGCTTCCTAATGGAAGGTGTGATACAGAAGTCTCAGGAAGGGAGGCGGGTAGTAGTGGCATCCGCCCTGTCCTTTCAGCAAGACCGGCAGACAGCCCACCCTCCCCAGCCTCCTCCCGCGGAGAATGGTCCCACAGGAGCTCTCAGCAGTTGCTCCTGTGTGACTGCCTCCTTCCGGGATGTCAGTCCTCTCTGCAGCTGCTCAGAGCCTGGGAGTTCTAGAAGCCTTGCTGCTGTGGTGCGGTCGGCCTGCGGCTGAATCCTTGCCCCTCGGTGGCGCCCTACCTGCTGAGGCTGAGATACATCTGGGGGTGTTTAGGGCAGTCAGCAGTTGGGGGCAGCAGTGGCTCGCCAGCTTGTGACCCTGCGACTGAGGGGAGAGTTAGGAGGGTCTCTTCTTCAACCTCCCCTGGAGAACTCTGGAAACTCTGGTCTCCATTGTCAAACAGTCAGACAGAGCTCTTCCCGTTCCTCAAACACCCGAAGCGTCCCGCCTGTGCTCAAGTTACTCCCTCTGACTAAACCCACCTCCCAACTCCTGCCCATCAAGTCCCACCCTTCGAGGCCCTATCAGGTTTCTCCTCCCCTGTTAAGCCTTTTCCCTTGTCCTGATGGGCTGTGGCTTTGCCTTTTTCTGAATGTCTTCTAGCACTTTCTCTCTTTTCTGACACTAACTGAATCATGCTTCAGTTTATCGTCACTGCCTACTCTTCTTCCAAAGGCTCTGATCTGGTGAGTGGGAGCTCCTGTTCAACTTTGTATCCCTCCAGTGCCTTACACAGAGCAAGCACTCAATTTGCGTTTGTTGAACTTGGCCGAGTGATATATTTCTACACCAGGGTAAATGAATGTGGAATTGGTGGGTAACAAGCAGACTAGTGTTTCCCAAAGTGTTCTCTGTAGAAAAATAGTCCCCAGGACACTCTGTAAAATGCAGTCTCTCAGGTCAGATAAGCCTGTGAAAGGTGGGACATTATGTACATTCTTAGAAATTCACAAGGCACCTCAGAATGTGGAGTGTTCGGAGAAGTTCTGCAGTAGAGAATCTGTTTAATTATCATTTAACACCAGTAGCATTTCCCCACCCTATCTGAGATCTTAACTCTCAGTATCTCAAGGGACTACTGTTTATAGAATGCGTGTTTGAAACTTCTTGAGTACACTTTCACTAGTGTCATGAAGATCATCTTCCGGTTCCTTTCCCCCAGTATCCCGGATACTGAGCTTCCTTGAAAAAAAAAGATGATCTATTACCCAAGGCTGCTGTCTCCCACTGAGCGCCTACAGGACGGGGTGAAGCCCGCCGCCGCTTTAATTATGTGGTGCGCCTGTGTGTGTTGTCTCAGACTCTTAAGTGTCTGGAGCACACTTCTGGGTCCTTGGAAAACATCAGATAACATCAGCAGCATTTGATTAATGAGCCGCTGTTTTAGGCAACCTCAAACAATGGTAACATGATATCGATAAAAGGAGTTAAAAAATTGCAAGAAGACTGACAAGTGAAAGACCGGAGGCTTGAAGAAACTGACTCACTGCACAGGGGCACTGAGAGAAGTTGCCTTTTCTCTTACAGCGTGTTCCTCGTCGCCTTGTTTCCATGATGGCACTTGCCTTCTTGACAACACCGGATCTTACAAGTGCGCCTGTCTGGCAGGCTACACCGGGCAGCACTGTGAAAATCGTGAGTGTGCCTCCGGAGTGGGAGTTAAGGTGTCACGTGGGGCTGGCATGGAGAGGGTTTGGGGAGCTTGCCGGGGGCGTTGTTCCCTGCTGTCTACCATGGTCCCTCCAAGATGGTGGATAATGTGGGCTTTGCCATTGAGTGGATCTCAAGAGGGCTGGGCTACCTTTGAGTCAGGATGTCTGGAACCACCGAGTTTTGTCCTCAACTGCTGCAGATACCTCTCAAAAAGATACGCCTTCAGTGGCCTTGAATAATATTCCGAGCTCAAACACAGTGAGAAAGTGTCAACAGTAGAAAGCCACCATCATACACCCACCTGGGGCCCAGAGTCTGAACTCCCTGTCCATCCCAGGATCCAAATTTTGGAGTCATGCCAGCTATGGAATTCCACACATCCTTCTCTAGGATGGCTCCCCTTCTGCTGTCACCACTCAAGTCCCACCTCCTGCCTGAGCTGTATCCTGGCTGTCCCATTGAGTCACCCACACTCTCAGACACAAGTCAGAAGCAGAACCATAGTAGTATTACCAAACCAAACTTGGGTCTGCTCGCCCACGTGCAGTGAAGCCAATCTACTGACACCGGGTTGTGGTGAAGGAAAGTGCGGCATTTATCATAGGGCACCCTACAAGGAGTCCAGGACAGCTAGGGCTAGGAAAAGCCAGAAGTCCCCGAAGGGTTTCAGCAAAGCATTTTTAAAGGCCAGGTGAGGGAGGGCGGGTCACAGGGTATGTGATCAGCTCGTGTACAATTCTCTGATCAGTTGATGGTGAGGTAACAGAGTGGTGTCAGAGGGATTAACATTATCAGTCCTTAGGTGCCAGTAGGTCTGGGAGCTACATGCCCATGATCATCAAGTAGTTAATTTCTTCCACTTGGTGGTGGTTTTAGCATCTGTAAAACAACTCAGGAAATGTGCACCAGATACTCTTACCTAGGTACTTCAGAGAGGAGCTACAGCGGAGGATATGGGGGGGGGAGTCTGTCCCGGGAAGGGTCCATAGGGTCCTGCTCAGTTACAGTGGCCCTCATTAACCCTGGTTCAACCAAACAGCAGAAATAAGAAGAAACAAACACAAAGGAATAACTCACTCCAAAGCAGGTAGAAGTTTCTAATTCATGTTCTTGAAAGGCAGATCATGACTCTTCTCCGATATTAGACTCAGACTTTTGCCAGAGGAGAGAAACTAGAACATGTATCTGATGGGGCAAATCCATTGCCCTGCGGAAGGGTGCAAATGCTGACCACTGCCCACGCCAGCATCAGATGACATCCAGCCCAGTGGTGCCGTACCCAGGACTGTGCCATTGGCAGAGAGGAACTTAAAATACACACTATGACTAGGAATCACCTGTCAAGGGTCTCTGGTAACCGAGACCCTGTGTGTATCCTAACAGAAGTTTGAGACTTAAAACAGGTGCCGCAAACTGCAGCTGTCAACACGGAATGAGACGTTTGGAAGAACAAGAGGAATCAAAATGTGGGGAAAGCCAAGGAGGGCAGCTAATGACCTAGGCAGGGTTCCCCTGAAGCAAATCCTGACATGCGGATGTGTGTGGACATGCCCCCAGGCGAAGCTGGTAAGGGAGTGGGGAAGCTGGGCCAGGAGGGAAGGAAGCCAAGCAGAGTCATGGTTTCAGGCAAAATCCCAGCCTTAGTGTTAACAGGCAATGGACTCCGGAATGTGAAGTACATCTCAGACTGTGTCCTGGCTTTAATGCAAGGCAGCTGGGCTTTCATAGCCCAACTGCAATCGGTGATTGGCTAAGGGCTGCCTTGGGCGAGCAGGACGTGATTAAGTTTCTACGCTGTGTGCCAGAGTGGTTCCAATAACCCTTGAGCAGTGGAAGAGTTGGTAGGTGCAGGCCATTGGAAGTAAAACAGTGTAGACTGGGCGGGGGAGAGAAGATAAAGGGCATCCAAGGACAGAGCACCAGCAGTGTTTGCTACCATCACTTCTAACTAGCATGCACAGGTAACTTTGGGGTCATCCTATATATAAGGGGCCTGGTCTGACAGCATTCTATAAAGTTCATGCATTTTTTCAATTAATTTCATGAACTTGCCTTGCAAGCAATGTAGACAGAAGCCAGTTTCGGTAGCGTGTCCTTGAGTGTACATTTCATTCTACTCAAAGCACTCCTTGCTTTGGGGTGGCACAGCTGACCTGAGTGTGATTATGCCGGATTCTTAGAAAATGATGTTCTGCTTTGTGGTTCCTGCCTCGTTTAAGTTCACTGGGTGGTGTGCAAGGTAGAGAAGAGAAATGTTGCTTTCCCTTTGTTTCAAGAATTTGTATATGGAGTGATTCTGGAGTCTTGACAGTGGCAAATCCTGAGTTCTACCCTTTAGATGCAGAGGGGGAACAAAAAAGGAAAGCTTAAATTCTTGGTGAACTAACTGTACGATATTAGAGCTTTGATAAATAAAGGTAAAATTGGAGTGAAGTTAAAACATCACCAAATTAGTCAAAATGCCTTTAAGAAGCTGGATCAAATCATGGAGGGGCGGGTGGAGGTGGGGGGAAGGAAATTGGTCCAAAAGTTTTGAGTAAAATATTTATGAGTAGCTTTTGAGCCAAAAAAAAACCGACTTCTCTTCATTGTTATTCTATCCAGCAAAATACCAAAACAAAACAAAACAATTAACCATGATGAAAAACATGTAATGTCATTATGAACTGATTCCTAGCTTGGTTCAAAAACTGTCTCAAATTACTTTTGGTCTCAAATCACTTTCCGTCTCAAAACATCAGTATAGATGGTCAAGAGAATTCTTCCTAGCTACTTTACAAAATGTTGTTCAAAAACCGTGATTTCCTTAGTACCCTATAGTTGTGACTGGGTGAAGATATTGGTGGTGGATATCTGATATGCCATTTGCTAGCGTCAATGTAGGGGACCAAATGTTTGATTATTTACTGTAAGATTTAGGTCTGTTTTTCCTTTTAGGAAATTCAGCATGAATTCCAACTAACTCAATGAGGGAATGATCACAATTGGCTGTGGCAGTTTACCTTGTAATTTCTGAACAAACGTTAACCATTTTTCCTGAGCAGTTTATCATCTAGAAAAAGAAAAAAGAAAAGAAAAAAAAACTTTATTGTTTTTCTCATGAGTATATCAAAAAACCGAACAAACCTCCCTGGAGGAAATTCTTTCAAAATTAATAAGAAACTGAAGCATTCTGGGATTCTCCAAATTCTAAATTGTCCAGATTGGACTAGGCATATGTTTTTTAAAAAATGGCTTTAAAAGCGCCAAAGCCGGGCTTCCCTGGTGGTGCAGTGGTTGAGAGTCCGTCTGCCGATGCAGGAGACACGGGTTCGTGCCCCAGTCCGGGAAGACCCCACATGCCACGGAGCGGCTGGGCCCGTGAGCCATGGCCGCTGAGCCTGTGAGTCCGGAGCCTGTGCTCCACAATGGGAGAGGCCACAACAGTGAGAGGCCCGCGTACCGCAAAAAAAGGAGAGGCCACAACAGTGAGAGGCCCGCGTACCGCAAAAAAAAAAAAAAAGCGCCAAAGCCAATATTAATGAGAATTGCATCTTTTGTTTATGTAGCACCAAATCTGATGAGGGAGAACCACTTCATAGTTGCTGCTTTAATGCACTGCTCTCCTAAAGGTTTTGTGGAAAGGTAGATGACCCTTTAAGCAAATGAAGGATTTGAAGTACAGGGTGCAAGACCCTGATCCCGGTCAAATTGAAAACCAGAGGCCAGAATTCCTCATTTCCCACGTTGTTCACAATCTCTCTGACACCATTCTCACCACCTGGCTTGATGAGACTCCAGGTGATGGATCGATGAGCTGTGGTTACCATCCTGTCTCATTATCAAGTCCTCCCAGAGGGCTTCCCTTCCCAGGTAAAGCCCACCTGTCTCTCTTTTCTAGAGTCCCGATTGACTGTCTCTTGATATGAGCTATTCTCTTTATTTTCTTTGTGTCTGTGTATATCGGTGAGTGGGAGTGGAATAGAAATAGATTTTCTACTAAACTACAGAAGAAATATATACTTGTAAAAATAATCAAACAGTACAGAGGTGTATAAAATAAAAAGAGAACATTGTTTTCCCTGACCAATCCCGGTTCCCAGGGGAACCACTGTTAACAACTAGGTGAGTATCCTTCCAAACTTTTTCTATGACATGCAAACCTAGGTTGTCTATATGTTTTCAGCTGGGGGAGATTTTGTCCCCTGCTCCCACCCCCTGTGGACTTTTGGCAAACTGGAAACTTTATTGGTTGTCATAATAGCAAGGGGGGAGAGTGCTACTGACATTTGGTGGGTAGAGGCCAGGGATGCTGCCAAACATCCTACAATACACAGGACAGCCTCCACCACAAAGAGTTATCTGGCCCAAAGATCAGTAGTGCCAAGGTTGAGAAACCCTGTTTTAAACAAAAGTGGATTAAAGTATACATACAATGTTTCAACTTTTTGTTTTCCGTGCTCATATCATAGATATTTTTTCCAGGTCATTCCTTGTTGGTCTCCCTCATGGGGGAAAGAAATGGCTGCTCAGGACTCCATTGTATGGGTGTCTATACAATCATATCATCACTCCACCCCTTAAGATGGACTCGATACCACGTTTAATATTTTTACTATTATGAAGAAAGCTGCAATGAATAGCCTAACATATGTTTCTTTGCTCACATGCAGAGGTATTTTTGTAAGACAAATTCCTAGATGTTGAACTGTTCGTCCAAAGGGTACACGTATTTAAACTTTGGAGAGCTGTTGTCAAAATGGCCACCAAAAGGTTTTACCAGATTTTACAAGATGAACCATTTTAAATGCCAGTCCTCAAAATAAGAATCAGAAATTGCAGGTCAGAAGCCAGGGTCTATTCTTGTCAAGCTGGAAACGGATTTATTTTAGAAGGAATTCTGTGGGTCTGAGGGGAGATGTCTCGTTCAGATTTTGTGTTGTAGTAGATGAAGAAGAAGATACTGTCAACACAGGTTTGCCCTGTTCGGTTAGGGAGAGGGTGCAAGAGCCCCGAGGACAACCTTCAAGGACGGCTACCCCAGCCTTCTCCTCAAATTTTTTACAAGGAGCAACAACCTTCCTGCTCCCAGGTGAACTCCTCTGAGAACAAAAAGAGGGGAGTGGCCCCTCCTCGGCTTTGGGGCCAAGCTAACCTCCTGCCAGCACCCTCCGTGACCCCAACCTCCCTGGGCCACCGTGTAAGAAACTGGGGCCCCTTTCTTTCCCTCTGAAATTTCCTGTTTCTTTGTGTGGAACACGAGGACAAAATAAGTTCTTGAGTAAACGGTCGGAATCTTGTTTTGAAAAAGTGGAGAGCGAGGGATTCATTGCCCCGCTCCAGTTTCCATGTTGCCTTTGTTCCTCTGGCCCAGTTGACGGTGCCGGGGTCTCCCCTCTGCATCCTAATGAAGGGTGATGAAACGGGCTAAATCTTGGGGCACAATGCTCATACTGCAGGCTCTGACACGCCTTTGAACAACACGAATCGGCTTCCACCAATTAAAGAAAAATGGTGTCTCTGGATTCATCGGGGTTTTGGAGCATCAGAAGGTTTCCCACTAGCCTGTCCCAAGGACTGAGAAGAAAAGAGCCCAGGATGAGAGGCACACTTTATACTTCAGCTTCAAAGGGCCAACCCGCGTTTCTCAGCAGAATAAGTGATTGGGAGCTTTGGGGTTTTCAAGTAGACGTTAACACTGATGCAGTGAGGATGTACTGAGACCCCTAGTGGGTCACAATTGCCTCTCCCATCACAGATAAATAACGTGCCTCAGGTTAGCTGGAATTAATGCAAATTCTTGTAAGATCTCTTAGGGGAGGTATGGTAAAAATGGAATTATTTCACTGGCTTTTTTGCAGTTCTAAAGGCCTATTTCATCCTTAACATGTGGAAGACAGGTGCACCTTTGTTCACAGTGAGATGATGCAATCCTGGGTGAAGAGCTTGGACTCTGGTCAGAAAGACTTTGGTTTGGTTCTAAGCCTGCAATTAGCCAGCCCAGTAAATCTCGAGCAGGTCATTCATCTCCTATGGGCCTCAGTTTCGCCACTTATAAATTCCAGGAAAATATTATCTAATTCTTCTTAGGGGTGATGGCAGGGATGGAATGAGATGATCCATGTAAGGCACTTATATATAGATATTGATGTTATTATATTGAATAATAGAAGCAGTTATTCTTATTACTACTTTTGGCCCCATGTGGCCATTTCAAAGTTTGGCAGAAAGCAGGGATTCTCTAGACAAGGGGTTAGGATAACAGCACTAGTTTCTACAAACTAGATGATCATGACAAACCTTTCTTAGGGTTTAAGAAAATTCTCACAAGACTTTCTAAGTTTTCTCTGTGAACCCTTCCTCCTGAATCATTGCCAGACACTAAGTATTGCTACCATTACACCAGTATCCAGGCAAGGAAGATTGGGTTTTAAAGGACAGGTAGATACTGCCAGTGCCCTTGTCATAAAGGAACCCTGGATCCCAGGAGAAGACATGCACATTGCCATGATGGATGGGGAGTCTTTGGAGCCAGAACAGCCAGGAAGGGGCTGTTAGAGGTGATAAGTGGAGTAATGTCAGGGGGAACTAGATTGGGAAACTCCAGAGCAGGTTGCCCCAAGCATCATGTTATCTAGTCAGCCTCCTTATTTTCTCATGGGACTTTTTAATGGTCACTCATTTAACATGGGGTGGGCTGTATGTCAGTTCCCTGTGGTTATGCAGGAAACCAAAGCTCCAGAGCATCCCTTACATATTTTATTAGAGTAACAGGGTAGAAAAGAGAATACACAGTCTGCCCTGAGAGGGTATGAAGGGTATAGGGATAACCCCAAGGGAAACAGTCCCGGGGAATCTGTAGTTGTTACCCACCAGCACTTGGTAACCCAGAGCCTTCAGAGAGTGGAGGAGCCCGGAAAGATGACTAGCTAGTGGACTGCTTACTTCTTACACATCCCCTATACCCGAGCCTCCCACCTCCTCTCCCTCCCTAACATGGAGGTGAATCTCTGCCATCCTTCTTAGCATGTTTAGAGGGATGCTGTCTCATTTGGATTCAGATCTGGAAAGCCAAAGAGGTCACTGAACACAGTAGAAGCTGCCCTTGTATAGTTATCAAGGTATTTGTTTGTTTGCTTTTATAATTTAGGGGAAATTTTCCTTTTCATTTGGATCATTCCTTCTTGGTAATTCTGAGTCTACATAGACCTAGTGACATTTTAGTGTTAACTCTGCTGGGCTCCATGCGCCTGTGGCCTCTTAACCAAGGCATTGCCTCTTCTCATTCAGAGTAAGGTGATTGGGGTTGGTATATAAGGGATGCATTCTGCTAGTCAGTAATTGTTTTAGTTATGGATGGCATTCCAGCCAAATAATAAGAGGACAGGTCAGGCCTCCTAAACAACTCTCCAGCCTGACTGTCTCCAAGAGTTTGGGGTGGAGTGCCCACGAGTGTGGAATGGGCCACGTCCACCATTGTTTTACTAAGACTTTGCCTGCTTCTTGTTGGGGCCCCCTTGGCTTTTGCTTTGGCAGACGTGGTCACTGAGGCAGGACTTAATGCAGGGGGTGGATTTTATTTTGGTTTTGGGTTAAGAGGTAACCCATTAGAGCTGGGATGGACTGTATGCCCATGCAGGGAAGTGGGAGGAAGATGCAGAGTAGAAGAACTTGAGAGCAAAGCAGAATTAACTTCTGACGGAAACAAACATCCCTGCTGTCACAGACCCTGAGACTCCAGCCCCTTGACAAAGGCTACAGAGTTCCCACTTTTCCTTAAAGCCTCCTGCCTTGTGGGGTGTTCACTACCTGTCCCTCACCCTGCTTCAGAAGGTGAAAGCTTCCTCTCTGTAAAACACAAGACATCCTTATTGGTATCCAAGTATTAAAAATTACAACAGTAGTTATTCTCACGATTCTCAATATAGGTCAAGCTCTGTGCTTTATGTGACACTGTCTCATTTCATTGTCATGACATCCCCCTGGGGTAGGTACTGTTATCCTCCCCACTTTGCAGATTCATCCAGCCGGACATTTCTGAGTGTCTGTTAGGTACCAGGCACTGAGGAGATAAGGCAGGGCTCTTCGGTGTGTCTCCCCCTTCATTAGGTAGAACTGTTAAACAATTCCAACCTTAGCATGAGGAGAGTGGTCACGCCATACATTTCCCAGCGACAACTTTTTCTAGAAAGGCCTTTGGTAATGGTGGTGGTGGTGAGAATTCCTAAGTTGGCAGGATCTCTTAGGACTCACATGTTCTCAGAAGCTCAGGACTCCTCCGCAAGGTCATTCTCTTCATCCCCAAGGCTAAACAGAATCGTATTGCCTTGTTTGGGCCATTTTCATTGGGATGTATTTTATATTTGAAAAGTTAACCATGAATGCCATGGGGGACATTTCCCCTGGTAGTTTAGTGTTATTACCCCCCTAGCCCCATCCCCAGGAGCTGACTCAGAAACCTTCTGAGATTTGTGGGAGCCCTAAGAGGACTTACTGAGCACATCGGCTAGGTAGAAGACAGCTAAGTTTCTATAGTTATGTAGGTTGCTCATCGGCTCTACCGAATGAGGATGTGTGAGGTTCATTTTTTTGTTTTGTTTTTTTCAATTAATTTTTATTGGAGTATAGTTGCTTTACAATGTTGTGTTAGCTTTTGCTGTACGGCAGAGTAAATCAGCTGTACGTATACACATATCCCCTCTTTTTGGATTTCCTTCCCATTTAGGTCACCCTCAGAGCATTGAGTAGAGTTGCCTGTGCTATACAGTAGGTTCTCATTAGCTATCGATTTTATACATAGTAGTGTATATATGTCGATCCCAATCTCCCAATTCATCCCAACCCCCACCAAAAGACCAGAACTTTCTGAGGATGTTTTGAAGCTGACCCATCTCTCAGGCACAGGGAGTTTCAGCTGTCTAATGAAATAGGCCATCCAAATACCAGAAAAGTGGTATCCAAAAGACACAGTGTACCCAAAGCCAAGGACAATACTGATTAAGATCAATAGCCTCAGCCTCCAGATTGCTGCCAGATGAACAAATAGCAGTGTGTGTGTGCGGTCCAAGCATAATGGCACACGGGCAGTCTCATTCACAACTTCGGAAGGCTGGAAGCCATCAGGGCGGCAGGGTTCCATTGGCTGGACAGCGATCAAAAGGGTTTTCAGTGGGGGTTTATATCACCAGTTGGTATCATTATTCCTGGTCGGGGGAGACCTGTGGGGAAGTAAAAGATGTTGGGTCCAGAGGCACCAGACGCAGATGTTAGCTGAATAGGAAGAAGTGAGGAAGAGATGCGAGCCCGTCCAATGGTTGTCTCTGGGTGTTGGTCTCAGATTAAGTTGGGTTTCCAGAATGAAGGAAGTCCCGATGAGAAAGTTAATGCCTTTCCCAAACAGAACTTTAATTCTGTCACAAACCATTCCCTTGACTTTTTGATGAGTGAGAATGGGTGGATACCAAGAATATGTTAAGGATTGAGACTAACACCCCAGCTCACGCTGCCAGCTAGATAATGGGGTAATGAATATTGTTGACATCTTTTTCCCTTGCTGGAACTCTCAAGATAATCTTACAGCTCTGAAACCCAGCTCCTGTTAAAGAGACAGAGTAGTCCTCTTAGTTTTTTTGCTCAGGTGGCTCTCTGGCTACCCTAGATATATCATTAATATAAAATTAGAGGAAAAAAGTATGCTTTTTTTAGGTGCAGTTTTGTAAATCACATCAAACCATTCCTGAAAGCAAGCAGGGTATAAGTGATAATTAAAGTAAAACAATTTAGAAGTGGGACAAGAACAAGCGACGGAGAACACTAGGTGGTGCAAGAAAATTAATCAACGAAGTGGACAGCCAGCAGCACTTCACCAGCCTTTCTCTACAGAGAGACTTACAGGGCTTCCAAAAGGCAAAGCGGTGATTGGATTCTTTGGTTCTTAGGGGCTTCTTCTAGATGTTGTCTCCAAATTTGAACTTACAGCTTTGAGAACAAAGGAAAAGACAAATATTCTTGAAGTCTGGTATATCATACTGAAATTCTAGACTCATTCATAAGGAGATAGTTTGTGAACAGGGATATACTGGTAGAGAGCAATATAATGGAGCAAGAGGTATGTTTTCTTGCCACAGCTGGAACTGCTCCCTGAGTTTTGTGATTATTTGGGGAATGGGAAAGTGGGTCCACTCCCTAAATTAGGGATGAAGAGTGTGAACTTCCTTCTCTTATGGTCCATATAGTTGATCTGACAAGAAGGCACAAAAACGTGGTATTATTTGTGTGCACCAAAAAGCTACTTTTCCTTAAAATGTCTCTACGTTATCCTGACTTACTCCCTGACGTCTTCATCATTGTGTCCATTTCTTATAGACCTTCTGGACCTGGTCATATTAGCTACTTTATATTGGGTATGAATCTTCGTGCACCAATCAGGGGAGAAAAAGATACAACTTTATTTGCTTTAAATGAACTTAAATCTAAGACCCACAGTTCAGGCCCGTGAGAAGTTCTATACCCCAGGGCTGTAAAAAGGTCCCTGGCTTCCCACAGACAGCACCAAATCAGCAGGGAGAATCCTTGGATGGTGGATTCCGCGTCTACACTGTTTAGCTTAGGGAAGTCCATTGTCTTAGAGCACCTGACCCCTTCAGGTCAAACAGCCCTGCTGGTAGGGGTAGGGGTGGGATGCTGGAGCCTGAGATATCTGTGGAGGCTGGAGACCCTCTGATGAGACGCAGCCTTTCTAGTTGCAGTCATCCTCCTCAAGATCTCCCAGGAGTGCTGAAAGGCAAACAGGGCCCTATGCCCAGGGCTGAGATGACAACCTCTCTCGGGTCTCATCACCTCCCAGGAGTGTTGCCCTAGGGAGGCATGAGGGGCTCTGGTACTCAGGGCTAAGAAAACAGCAGAGCTGTCTTAGCTTAGTTTCTCCCCAAACCAGACCCTGAGCCACATTTGGGTCCAAATGATTTATTAAAGGAACTACTCTCGGGATCAACCAGTAAGGGAATTGCAGCAGCAAAATAGGAAAGAGGAAAAAACCCAGCACGAGTGATTTCAACTGAACTCCCAGACTCAGCCTGATCCTGTGGGGTGCTGGGAAGTGTAAATTACACCTCGAGAAACAGGAGTTGGGCTTTTGTACTTCCACACCCATCAGTCACTGGCTACAGCCAACCCTGAGGTGGGCATGAGGGAACAAAAACCTAGGCATTTTTTTAGCTCTTCATATGGGCAAGATGGTGCCCATGCCCAAGGGGCAGTCCTGTGAAGGTGGCAGGTGCCAGCTCTCAGCAGCAAAGCACACCTGTAGAAGCTGAGTTGGTAAAAGGATACAAGGAGACCTGGATGGGGCACCAGTAGTGATCACTGGAAGAACCATCCCACAGCCATTGCATCTCCTCTGTAAAGTGGTATCACAGCCAACTGCCTAATACTGTTGCCCTGAGAAAAAAAGAAAACGAGGGAAGGACTTTCTTTAAATGTTTATCTGAAACAGTATCCATAGAAATGCATCCCAAGTACTATTTTGTTCGAAAGATAGACTGTAAAGGCATGCTAACCTTAATGTGTTCATATCCCTGGGCCGAGTCCCAAAAGTAACAGGACAATGTGCTATTTATTACTAATTATATAATATTTTACTTAGCAAAAAGCAAGAGCTTGATGGTCCTTCACACCGGAGATGCAGATGTTGTAAATTCTCATTTGGCTTTGTGGAAAAACATCCGTCCTACTGAGGGGAAATGAAATCCAAAGTTCTTGAAAAATCAAATAGAAAAGAATCATGAGTCTGTTCAGTGGGGAGATACAGAGCCTTCTAACCAGAGACCCACAGGGGTAAAAGAGAGGGAGTTGGGAAATCTAACCCTGGGGAGATGGGCTTTTGAGACGCAGATGCTCTATGAATCCAACAGGTAGAAGTCTAAACAGGGAGAGAAAAGGATGGATAGAGGAAGTCTTAGAATTCTCTTCAAAAACATCATAGGAGGGCTTCCCTGGTGGCACAGTGGTTAAGAGTCCGCCTGCCGATGCAGAGGACACGGGTTCGTGCCCCGGTCCGGGAGGATCCCACATGCCGCGGAGCGGCTGGGTCCATGAGCCATGGCCGCTGAGCCTGCGCGTCCGGAGCCTGTGCTCCGCAACGGGAGAGGCCACAACAGTGAGAGGCCCGCGAACCGCAAAAAAAACCAAAAAAAGCAAAAAGAAACATCATAGGAGAGGGTACAGAAGGAAGAGAGACGAATGCCCAGTAGATGTTTGATATAGGAATATAATTTTAAGCCTTCATTACACAGGATTAAAATAGATGAATGTACAGAGACCATGGTTGGTACCCAGAAGTCTGAATCAACACACTGGACCCAGATCTGGAAGCCCATCACGTTACCAAGAAGCCAAAAAATATTGCTTTATACTTGAATATGCCAATAATGGGCCTTTAGGTTCCTTTATGGGTTTTTCTTTAAGGTATATGAATTTGGGGAATTGATTTTTAAAGGCAGTAGGGTGCTTTGTAAATAAAGGCAAAAACGGGAATTAGAGACTATGTGTAGTTTAAATTACTCCTCAAAACCACCCCAGCCAGAAAAATGTTATTATCTCGTTTTATAGATGAGAAAAGCAAGTCTTGGAGAAATTAATTAATTTTCCCAGGCTCTGGTTTATTAAGTGGAAGAATGAATACATTTTAGCCTTTATCCCTTCCACCCGCAAACAGACATTTGTTGAACACCTACTGTGTGCTTATTCTGGACACTGAGGACCAAATGATTATTTAAGCCTATGGCTATCTGATCCTGGAGAACATTGTTTTTCCACCAGAGTCTAGTGACAAAACTCATTTAAATCTGAGTTCATGGAAAGTTGGATTAGTCTGTGATTATGCAAGATGGTAAAGAGATTTGCATGGGTTGGAGAGGGTATGGGAACACACACACAAAAAAAGGCATGAAGACTTAATGCTAGATTTATAGGCTTAGTGGGGAGGACCCAAACCATTTTGCCTGATACTTTAAAATATAATAACAATAGAAACAACAACAAAAATAATAAACTCTTATGGCTGCCTTTTCTGATTATAAAACTTCTAAAAAAAAAGTAGAAAGAAGCAAAAAACATTCTCAGCGTTAGAAACCAGAGATAATGACTGTAATTATTTTAAAGGATGTTTTTCCAGTCTTTTAACCCTTTGGCTCCTTAAATTGTTTTTCTTTGGTTTTGGTTTTGAAGAGTTTTATATGATATGTCTATGTGTGGTTTTCTTCAGATTTATCTGGTTTGGGACTTTGTAAATCTGTAGGTTGATGTCTTTCGTCAGAAAAATTTCAATTATTATCTCTTTACATATTGGTTTTGCTCCATTCTCTCTCTCTTCTTCTGGGATGCCAATTACACGTATTTATTAACCTCCTCACTGTATCCTTACATTTTCCTTACATTTTTCACCTTTTTGAGTCTTGGGGTTTGTTCTGAACCTTTTCTTTGAAGTTATCTTTCAGTTTGTTAATCCCCTTACACTGTATCCGGTTTGCTATTAAACTCAGCCACTGAATTTTTACTTTATGTCATTATAACTTTTTGAGTTCTAGATTTCTCCTTTGGCTATTTTTTAAGGTTTTCAGTTTTCTACCAAAGTTCTCAATTTTGTCTTTTATTTCCTTGAATATATTCAGTCTATTTATTTTTCAGTAGTGTCAGACAACTACATTATCTGAATCCTTTATGAATCTGTTTCTAATGTCTGCATTTCTCTTGAATTTCAGCCATACAGTCTCACCTTCCATTGAACCCTCACTTGGAAGCATCATTCAGCTCAACCCTGGTGACATTTCATGAGCATAACTTAAAACCAAATAAATCGTTCTCCGTTCTAAGATTCTAGCAAGTTTAAGGTGCACCGTTGATTTAATTATAGCTGTTCTGGGGATTGGGAGTAAAGAAATATTACAGGAAATGTAGGCATGTGACCTGATTTCAGACACATCACGTTATAAAGGAATAGGCATTTAAGAATTATAGAAATACGGCAGAATTCCTCAGCCGTGGGCAGACCTGTTTGGATATCTTGAGTCCGTTTCCCTTTAAATCTTCCTTTAAAGCCTCTTCAGTGAGAGGAAGAAAGAACCTGAATTGTCCTGAGGCTTTATTACCTCCAAGAGCTCGAGAACTCTCCAATGTTCCTGCCAGTTAAACGCACATGAAATGTAACAGAAATAGGATCCATGAGAATCCTGCACGTAGGAGATCATGGAGTGGGAGCCAACTGGACCAGGAAGCTACTTACTTCTAAGAGGAGAAAAATGCAATGATTAGGCTTACAGTAGACGCCTCTTCTTGCCTTCTGCTGAGACTGATGTGGCTAGAGGCTAGTTCGTTTTCTTTCAGTATTCCAAGATGAGTCTTAAGTATCACCCGATCGTTCTTGGCCATGAGCTCTAGCAAGCAAAGCTCAAAATGAATGAGGAGCTACACTTGAATTACACAAATCATAGCCCTTTGATATAGCCTAACAGGCCACAGATTCAAGTGTCTGCCAGAGCCAGGCAGCTGGTCGCTGGGGGCCTGTGGCCGAGGCAAGGCTGTGTGGTCCAGTCCAGGCAGGGAGCTCCTCCCCACACCAGCTGATTCTTGCCGTGTGAGCATACGGACCCAGGGTTTCTGGAACTGAATTTTGTCAGAAGCCAGGAACACAGATTTCTGTGAGAAATGCCCTGATTTTTATGTTGACAGTGAATTCCATTTTCTAAAACTTGCATGTATAACACATGTTTTTGAGATGGTTGAAGTCTGTGGCCTCTTGCTGGTTGTTTCTGGGCTACATGTTCAGCACTGAATGAGTCTGTAGTATAAGAAGGTGGCCCCATTACTGAAGCAATATGGAATGCTTGCTCTCGCATCATAGAGGGATTCCTGGAAATATAAGTACTGGGGGACTTTCTGAGTCCACTTGAAGCTTCAGAAAAGTGCATTGCCCTCACTATACCATTTCAGTATTTTTTTTTTTTTTTTTTTTTTTTTTTTGGGGTACGCGGGCCTCTCACCGTTGTGGCCTCTCCCGTTGCGGAGCACAGGCTCCGGACGCGCAGGCTCAGTGGCCATGGCTCACGGGCCCAGCCGCTCCGCGGCATGTGGGATCTTCCTGGACCGGGGCACGAACCCGCGTCCCCTGCATCAGCAGGTGGACTCCCAACCACCGTGCCACCAGGGAAGCCTGCATTTCAGTATTTTTTTTAAACAGCTCACTCAGTGAGGTCCTTTTTTGACACTTAAAATGGGGCTTTGGAGTCGACCCTCAGGGAAACTGCTCAAAGTACATAACCCAAAACACACAGAGTGTCATTGAGATCATCTGTCATGTGATCTACAGGCAGTCTTAGAGCAGACAAACCAGAAACTTGGACAATATTAGCAACCTTGCCAAATTGCACAGAGGAATATTCATAAATTTTTAATTCTCAAATATTGTAGAAGTATTATATGAATGGACATTAATTTCTTGCCTGGAGGCAAGCAAGTAAGTTGTTTGAAAGGTAACTGGGACATTTATGGGAAGTAAAGCATGTCCAGTGCATAATTGTATTGCGTGGGGAATGAACCTGTGTCTTAGAAAAAATGATTAAAAAGAGACTAGGGAGGCTGATAGAGTGATTGGTACCCAAACTCAGTAATTAAATGTTGAATTCTTCAGGGGACTTACTCTGTGTCCTTAGGCAAGTAATATTCAATAATTTGCCATAATCTATTTGAGAAAAATATGTTATCTAGCTGATAGAATATGTCCAGGATATATCTAATATCCTGTTCAGTGCTTAGAATAGCTGGTGATGCCAATTTTACTCTAAGTAGCTGTGCAACATGAATTAGAGAATAGAGGTATCTTTGTAATGAATATTGTTAAATGTTTAGATGGAGCGTTATATTTGGAGATCAAGGGAATTTGTTGTATCTCTGAATTTATATTGTCCTCTAGTGTTCTTTAATTACAACTTCTAACACACTAATGTTCCAGCAGATGAAATATAAAATCTAAATTTATATATGTACTCATTTAGAATCTGTTCTACTTTCTGGATACAACACAAATAGGAAACTGAATAGTCTGGTTTAATTGCCTAAGCTTTAGGGAACAAAGGAGATGATATTACAACACTGAAAGCCAATAACCCTTGTATACTGATCATAAAAACTTAGGCAAAATGTGTATTTTGTCCAGGCCTGGCCATCTCCCACAGTTTGAGAAACAAATGAACATGATTATATGAGAGACCGTTGTAGTGTCAAATTTATTTGTATCTGGGATGAAACACTTCTCAATTTAAGAATAAATCGTAAAAACAAGGGGAAGATATGTCCAATGCATGCATTTTTCTATTATGAGTTTTCTCTTAGTAATTCCTTTGAGTACCATTGTTAGCAGGTTCTGTATCACTGCGTTTTTAATTCAGTGAGACTTGTAAAGATTTGATGCTAAAATGGAATGCTTCAGACTATTAATAGCTCTCCTTTTCTTTCCACTTTCAGTCCTTGAAGAAAGAAACTGCTCAGACCCTGGGGACCCAGTCAATGGGTACAAGAAAATTACAGGAGGCCCTGAGCTTATCAATGGGCGCTATGCAAAAATTGGCACCGTCTTGACCTTCTTTTGTAACAACTCCTATGTTCTTAGTGGCAATGAGATGAGAACTTGCCAGCAGAATGGAGAGTGGTCGGGGAAACAACCCATCTGCATAAAAGGTAACTTGCAAATAATTTTGAAGTCTGTAGAAATAGATGGAGTTGCTGGACATTTTGGTAGCTCTCATACATGTTTTTGAGCCCCTGGAAAAATGCCTTCTATCTTAAGTTCTCACTGGAACCATACATTACTTTTAGGTTGGAAATCATCCATAAAACATTTGCTTCTTTTTTGAACAGCCAAAGGACCTGCTTTTCCTAATCACAATGTCTTGATGTGATCAAGAAGAGTGATGTAGTTAACAGAGCAGTTTAGGAAAGATGACAAGGCTGAGTTTTATACATGCAAACCCAAGCATAGATTTGAAGCAATTAAAATGCATTTATATGGCTACATTTATCTACTGTCTATGCAATATTAAATTAGTGCAAGAAATAAAAGAACTCAGTAGACACATCATCCCTGCCAGCCTATGTGGAGGGAGGTTTGAGATGTTAAGATGTTTAAAAGCATCTTAAAAAGACAGTAAACCCTTGAACGTTCAAAGGAGAGTTATAGAACAAATGAGTGGTGTATATTCCGAGAAGGAGTGAAATAGAGACGATTGCATGTAGCAGAGAGCACTGGAACCTGTCTGAGAAGCAGGGAAGGATTTATAGAGGTAAAGAGGAGTTGGGATGATATTCCAGTTAGAAGACAAAGGGAAGGTGGTGTAGGCAGAAGTGAAAGAATCATGGTAAACAAAAAGTGAATCAGTCCTGGAATCTGGGAGGGACATTTTAAAAGGTAGCTGGGGACCAGAACGAATGGAACGTTGCATAGGGAAGTTTGGACCTTACCCCACTTGAGAGTGGGCGTGCATAGTTTCTTGCTGAGTTGATTCCCTAGTTGCTCCAGGTCGACAGCCCCTCTCCTTTTGGTGGCAGGTCACAGTTATCTAGCTGTTTCCTGGGAAGAAAAGCATATCCTTAGCCTAGATTATCCAGATAATTGCTTCAATCCTCCACTTTCCCTTCTGAGTGTTTGTCAACAACCTGAATCATGGGAAAAGGAACGAAAGAAAGATTTGTGAAAGGAAGAAATCACTTTAGACTTTAGCCAGGAGCAAGCTTCATCCTCACCAGCACAGACTCTGATTCTTGATTTCATTAAGTATGGAAACGGTGTTACATATGTCCTTGGAGATTTTTGTCAACTCTTCTCTTACAAATTAATACAAGCAGAGTTCCCTAGGTTGCTAATTAGACGAATGTTGGCTGCTTGATTGGGAAAGTGAGATGGGAAGGATTCCTTTTCACTTGTGAAGAAAGAGAGACTTCAAAAAAATTAAACTGGGCTTTGAGTTGCCCTCAAAGGACCCTTAGGAGCCTTAGTTGCAGAGACATGGAGGAATCAGTTACTCAAGATTTATTGACGGTTGACACTGCTGTCTGGTTTTAAATGAGAGCCCTGTGATTCACTATGCTGGGCTATATTTTAGAAGCTTGATCTTGGCTTTTATTCTGTATTGATTAAGTTCGCCAATACTATTTATGTGAACAGATAATCCTAATCTATTAATTATCATTGTTTCATATCACCTGGGGGGAGCAGCTCTGCAGAGGTGTTTATTCTACTTGGGTTCTTCAGAGGGGGTTGCCAATTTAGATAAAACTCAGCATGCTCTTTTGCTAAGGGAGCTGTCCACGTCTGGCTAATGTATCTTACCTTTGAAAGCCTGAGCAATGTGCACTGGTCTCCAGAAAGGGTGGTCAGGTATGAACCTGAACTGAATGATGTGAACAGTTAATGTGGAAAAGGATTACGCAGCATTGGCTTTTTTTTTTTTTTTTTTTTCTCCTAGCCTGTCGAGAACCAAAGATCTCAGACCTGGTGAGACGGAGAGTTCTTCCAATGCAGGTTCAGTCAAGGTGAGGTTGAAACACCTGAACTCTGCTTTAAAGGCGAATGAACGTTCCTCTCCCACCCCCTTTCCCCACTGGTGTTTGGCCAAAGACAGTCTGAGGTTTCTTAGGGACACTCAGTGCTGACTGGCCAAGGAAGAATAGGGCTCGTTAGATGGAGGCTTATTAGCCAGCTGCCTTTAGCCAAGAGGTAGCAACTGTTGGAAGATGCACAGATTTCACTGGATTGTGGGAAAGTAAGTGGTGGTGGGAAGCCAGACTTTAAGATGGTCTTTGAGGAACTGGATTTTAATACTCGAGTCTTCCTGAAATTACTACGTATTTATTATGCAGCCAGCTGTGGCTTAGGAAGATGTTCTTGGTAGTGACCAATCAGATGAGGCAGGCTGGTGGGGCCAGGAACCGGAGATGAATGACTTGCCCCTGAAGAGGGATGTGAGGCCTCAGGGACACTCACCCAGCTTTTTTCCTGGAAAGATAGAGGTGGGGACCCCTGGTGGCAGCTACGGAACCTTACACCCATGGCTCCAGAAGGAACCTGCTTCCACTTGATTTCAACGAGGCTTAGTGCCTGGTTTCCTTCAGTTCCCTGCTTAGTTTTTACCTGGCAGAGAGACCTTTCAAGACCATCGTTTTAAAAATAGCAATCCCGGGCTTCTCTGGTGGCGCAGTGGTTGAGAATCCGCCTGTCGATGCAGGGGATACGGGTTCGTGCCCTGGTCCGGGAAGGTCCCACATGCCGTGGAGCTGCTGGGCCCGTGAGCCATGGCCGCTGAGCCTGCGCGTCCGGAGCCTGTGCTCCGCAACAGGAGAGGCCACAACAGTGAGAGGCCCGCGTACCGCCAAAAAATAAATAAATAAATAAAAATAGCAACCTCACCTCCACCCTGACTGCTGAGCTGACTTCTTTAGCCAGCGCTCTCTGACCTTTACAGAGCTCTCCAGTTTTCACCTTGGCATCCATCTCCACCTGTTGTCCTACTGACATTTTGTTCATTTATTTGTTCAATTTCTGTCTCCCTGTACCCCACCAAAAAAATGTGAAAGTTGTAAGTGCAGGAACATTTTCTGTTTGGTTCATGCTGAATTTCTAGTTCCCAGAACGGTGCCTGCCACATGGTGGACACCCCCAGAATATTGAATGCATGAGTGAATGAATGAATGGATTGGATCAGTTGGTTCAAGATCTGCTGTCATCTCTCTTTAGCACTGGGTATTCTTGGGCAAATTCCTAAGCTTGCTGAGCCTTTAGTTCCTCTTGAAAAGTAAGGGTGATCACAGTAACATTTGTCTCTGGGGACTGTTAAGGATTAAATGCAAGGCAAATAGCTAGCATTTACTGGGTGTTTGCTCTGTGCCCGTTACACTTCTGAGTTCTTTACATATATTAGCTCATTTAATCTTCACTACAACCTCTGAGGTAAGTATTATTATTACCATTTCATTTTACATTTTATTACTTTTTATTACAGATGGGGAAACTGAGGCTCTGAGAGGGTGAGGAACTTGCCCAAGGTCACATTGCTAGAGGAAGGAGGAAACCCAGGATGCAAATCCAGGGTCTTCAGGGGCTGCTCCCTGATGCATGAAGCTTGAACTAAGCCTTATATAAAGGCCTTAAAAACGCCTTGCACCTATGAACACCTGTAAGCAGTATCTATTGCTTTTAGAAATGGTAACAGTGAATCCCAGTGACTGGAACTGACCCCAAACAAGTGATCTGAAATATTCAAAGTTCAGAATATTCCTTCATCTCTCACACTGCCTCTGGCTCTCTCATTCCATTTCCTTTTTGGGCAAGGCATTTCCTTGGGGACAGTGGCAATGGAATCCAGTGTTTCTACCCACCCTCCTTTCTGATCTTTGTGATTTACCTGGGGCTGGACTCTCCAGTAAGTATTCTTCCCAAGGAGACATCTTGGAGAGGAGGCCCAGAGCTGTTAAAAAAGACCACCACCGGGCTTTGCATTTTCTAAAGCGGTTGTAATGGGGGCTTAGGTGACAAGGTGCCAGGTGTCCCACGTAGATGAGAAAGCAAGCCTAAAACTTGGTTGTAAATATCTTTCTGGAAGATACGCTGCTGAGTGGGGATATGATGGTCTCCAGCAGCCAGGCTCACCCAGGAACCCCCAAAGGCAACGCAAACCTTCAACAGCCAAAAACTGTGTTTGTTTGCAAGTCCAGAAGCTCCCTGAACTGCAGACCTGGTTCTAAACTTGAGCTAAAGATTTGTTGGATGAAATCAACGTGGATGGAATGTTCGCTCTGAGCACAGCACGGTACAGACACGTGAAACAGATTTCTTACGATGGATTGGCACGGCAGGGAAACCAGGGTGGGAACCATGACTGCCCTGTGTTGCCTGGGGTACTGTCTTAGCTTCCTGTGTGCCCTTCAGCACTCCTACCTACCTCTCTGGGCTTCCTTCCTCCATTCATTAAATGGGATGAAAACACTGATTCCTAAAGGAACTCTAACTTGTCAGTTAATAGTCATTATGCACTGATACAAAATGAGCACAAGTTGTGTAGTGTGCATAGCTCTCTCCCAAGAATCCCAGAGTGGCCTCTGGGTGCTTCAACTTCAGGGCTCATTTAAAAGACCTTTTCACATTCGCACACAACGCTCCTTATTTCTCCCAGTCAATGTGCTCTGAGAGAAGGTTTTATTCTCTGAGGTGGACTAATTACATCTGCTAATTGCTAAATCAAGCTGCTGTATCAACACAGTTCAATTCGAATCAATTCCTGATACTGCCCCATTATGATAATGGTTAGAGAAAAGCAGCCGCTTGGATTTCTCCCCTTGAAATTAACTTCCTTTTTTGTTTAATTTCACTATTAATTTTTGTGTGTGTGCACGTATAGCATACCTTTGGATAGCAGCTATTATGTCAGATATTATGCTCTTTGGTTAAAATCCAGGGCAGCTGGAGGCATGCCAGAAATGGAAATGGAGGAATACATTGAAGGTTGACGTGTACAAGAAAATCTGTTCAGTGGTAGAAGAGGCGTTCATGTGTGTGTGTGTGTGTGTGTGTGTGTGTGTATGAGAGGTGTGAGGGGAGAAAGGGAGAGAGACACACAGAGGATGAGATAGCTGTTTTCCCTTCCTCTGTAAGGAATGGACTTGGATACTAAAAGAGCCACAATGACTGTCTCTGGCCCTCCTCTCTCTCCGGGCCGGGTGCTCCGATGTAGGGAGACGCCATTACACCAGCTATACTCATCAGCCTTCAGCAAGCAGAAGCTGCAGGACTCCTCCACCAAGAAGCCAGCCCTTCCCTTCGGAGACCTGCCCACTGGGTACCATTATCTGCATACCCAGATCCAGTATGAGTGCATCTCACCCTTCTACCGCCGCCTGGGCAGCAGCCGGAGGACATGTCTGAGGACTGGGAAGTGGAGTGGGCGTGCCCCGTCCTGCATCCCTAGTGAGTCAATGCCTGTCCTTGGTCTACAGCAGCTTAGATCTCCCATTGCTGCCTATGAAAAGCCACTGACCCCATTGAAGACTTCTTTGGGAAAAACTCCTTGTCCAAAAGAACGGCCCTCTAACACTTTCCCTAGCTTGGTGAAGTCTGAAATTCCACAGTTAGAGCTTCCTTCCTTTGGCTTAAACTTGTTACCCAGGAGAAATGAACTCGTTAAATTGTAGACAAAGTTTTTGGGAAGTGGGGCATACTTTTTGTGGATAATTCTTTCATATTTACTTGGAGAAAAGGGACAGAGCAGTTATTAAACACCAAGTGGGGAGGGGGCTAAAGGTGCTAGAGGGCTTCTGGTGATATCTCCTTTGTTACCCTGTCTAACCCAGTTTTCATTCTCATCACCCAATGGTATTAATTAGGTTATTGTTATTAATTAGATTATGAGCTATTAATTACTCACAAGGTTATAATGATGATTACTGCAGTAATACATGGAAGTGTCTGGAATAGGGTCTTGCCCATACTAAGCTACCCCCATCCTCTTTGTCAAAGAAGAAGGATATGGCTTAGTTCGAGGTGGTCATCTTTATAGCAATAGTCATGATATTTGAATCTAACTGTTTGTATACATCATCTCATCCACTCTTCTCAAGAACCCTAGGAGACAGTTGTGATTACTGTATCCATTTTGCAGGCAGGAAGACTGAGGCTGTAAGAGATTAGGCAACTTGCCCAGTAAGTGGCTGGGGTGGTAAGCCTCCAATCGTAATCCTAGACTTTATAGTCAACCATGTCAAGGTGGTTGATTAATGTTTAAAGGGAAAAGAAAAACGGGTTAGATGCTCTGTGGTCTTGACATCCGTAGGGTCCACCTTTCCAGATTTGTGCTCTGTTGGGTGACTGACACATTCCCCTTTGGATGGGAAGGTCTGAGTTTACATTACTGAGCTGGTGCTTTCTCCATAGTCTGTGGGAAAACTGAGAACGTCACTGCTCCGAAGACCCAGAGGGCGCGCTGGCCGTGGCAGGCTGCCATCTACAGGAGGGCCGGTGGGGTGCACGGGAGCAGCCTGCACAAGGACACGTGGTTCCTCGTTTGCAGCGGTGCCCTGGTCAATGAGCGCACCGTGGTGGTAGCTGCCCACTGCGTCACCGACCTGGGGAGGGTCACCGTGATCAAGACATCTGACCTCAAAGTCGTCCTGGGGAAATTCTACAGGGATGATGACCGGGAAGAGAAAAGCATCCAGAGCTTGCGGGTGAGAGAGGGCTGCAGCCTGGAAACCGGGTCTCTGGCTCAGCAACTCCCAGTACTGGGCGAGCAGTGACTGTGTTGGTCCTGTTACTCTAGCACTTTGGCATCCAGCCCAGGGTCTGGAAATATTAGGCACATAGTAGGTGGCTAATATATATTGACAGATACTAGAAACGGGCATCTAGAAAGACTATGGAGTCTTTCCCCCCTAAAATTGTTTTAAAAATAGGATAGTAGGGCTTCCCTGGTGGCGCAGTGGTTGAGAGTCCGCCTGCCGATGCAGGGGACATGGGTTCGTGCCCCGGTCCGGGAAGATCCCACATGCCGCGGAGCGGCTAGGCCCGTGAGCCATGGCCGCTGAGCCTGTGCGTCCGGAGCCTGTGCTCCGCAGCGGGAGAGACCACAATGGTGAGAGGCCTGCGTACCGCAAAAAAAAACCAAAAAAAGATAGTAACAAATATCTTCTATCATTGGGGTCATCAAAATGTAACCACCTCTTATGTTTAGGACACTGTGCTAGGTAGGCTTTGAGGAAAAATAGAGACTCCTAATAAATTTGTAAAATTCTTCTCTTTCCCTGCCTGCCTCCCTCCCTCTCTTCCATCCACCCACTCACCCATCCAGCTCATCCATCTGTCCATCCATCCTTCCATCCATCCTTCCATCCATCCATCCATCCATCCATCCATCCATCCATTGTTGAGTTCCCACAGCATGCCATTTGCTGGGAATACATACAGAACTGAATAAGGCATGGTTTTTGCCCTGAAGAGTCCACAGGCTAGGGGAAGAGACAGACCAGTATATTGTGACTAGTCCAACACAATAGAATCCCTGAGTAAATGAGCCCAAATGTAGTTGAAGGAATAGAACACATCTGTGAGAATGTTACGGCATATCACAGATGTAAGCTCCTAGAGGCCCCCGTCAAAGAAGATGATCAGCAAGGATGGGAACAATCAGGGGAGACTTTGTGGAAAAGTCTGTAGACCACCCTGGGTGTAGCTCTATCTTACTGGCTTGAGGGTAAATGCAGTGTTTACAGTGGACCAGATGTTGCAAACTGGTAGCCTGTAGGGGTTTGTGTTTTGATAGTGCTAACATATATTTTTTTAATCAGTTATTTGCCAACATTTAAAAACCAGGAGGTTTCAGCCAGAGATCTGGAGCCTATTCTCTGGCAAAATGAGCACTTCTGCATGGCAGTGGTCAGCTGGAGCGAAGTGGCAGCTGTCCCCTCTGCATGGGGCATGCACTCCCGTTCTCTGAAACCTCACCTGTCCACTCAACTTATTTAAAACAACCTGCCAGCCAGGCGGGCGTTTCAGTTTGCAACCCTGGGAATAGAGCAGTTGCTTTCTATGATCCCTTGAGAAAAGTATCTCTGTATAATTGTAGCTGTCTCTTAGACATTTTCTCTCAATCATTTAGCCCCGGGGCCTGCCTGTTCCTGTCACTATGGAGTTGGTTGCTCACAATTGCTGTCCATTCCTTACCTTGGTAGATTTCTGCAATCATCCTGCATCCCAACTACGACCCCATCCTGCTGGATGCGGACATCGCCGTCCTGAAGCTCCTGGACAAGGCTCGCATCAGCACCCGCGTCCAGCCCATCTGCCTGGCGGCCCCTCGGGACCTCAGCACCTCCCTCCAGGAGTCCCGCGTCACCGTGGCAGGCTGGAATGTCCTGGCAGATGCGAGGAGCCCCGGCTTCAAGAATGACACGCTGCGCTCGGGGGTAGTCAGTGTGGCGGACTCGCTGCTGTGTGAGGAGCAGCACGAAGAGCACGGCATCCCGGTGAGCGTCACAGACAACATGTTCTGTGCCGGCTGGGACCGCACTGCGCCTTCTGACATCTGCACAGCAGAGACGGGCGGCATCGCAGCCGCGTTCTTCCCGGGGCGGGCGTCCCCTGAGCCCCGCTGGCATCTGGTGGGGCTGGTCAGCTGGAGCTATGACAAGACATGCAGCCACGGCCTCTACACAGCCTTCACCAAGGTGCTGCCCTTTAAAGACTGGATCGAGAGAAACATGAAATGAGCCTCAGGCCCATCAAGAAGCACTTCCGTGCATCCTTCCGTACGTGTGTTGCCCGAGGCATCGTGGACCTGAAATGTGAATCTGCCCATGAATTTGGCTGTGCCAGGGCTTCTGATGTCAAAACCAGTGGAGGGCGAGTCGAGCTTACTTTCTGGTAGGCCACTGCCTCCCTGACTGCTGGGACCATTTGGAAGATACCAGGGCTGCTTGCAAGAACTCAGTTTCTTCAAAATAGACTACATGAATAGCAAAGCAATCCTCCCCATTCATCCGGCCCCAGTGGCCTTCCCCACCTGCCCCTCAGTGGTGCGAATGCCATGGTCAGCTGTGGTCGAGAGAGGCTTGATTGGCTCCATCAGGTCTCCTCCAAGGCTCCAGCCAGACAGAGTTCCAGAGAGCCGCCTGCAGGACAGTCCCGGACAGCGGAGCCTGGCTGCGGCACTGGTGTCCGTGCACACTGCCACGTCCCAATCCCCTGTACACACTTTAATAAAACAAGGGTTGGCTTCTGACCCACGGAACGAATGTGCCATGGCTCTGATTCCTGCATGCAGCCTCTTTGAGCTACATATGTTGGGACCAATGGCTGGGTGGCAGCCCTTTAAGAGAGATCCTAGATTATCATTCCCAAATAATGCATAGAGCAAAGCTGATGCCATCTTTTCAATACCAGTGCTTGCAACTTGCCGGGCCTTCAGGTGGGGGAGAGGGAGGTTGGGCACCACCAGATAAGGCACAAACAGAGGAAAATACCAGGGATTTGAGGAGTTCTGGTGTCCCCTCTTGTTCTTATGTTCTAGATCAAGCACAAAACCCTGCTTTGAATCTCTAGAAATCTTTAGGGCCTATTTTCGTAGCATCTGAACTGGAATCACCTATATACTCACACTCGATTGAGATATGCCAAGAAACTGCAGCTTCATTCTTCTCTATAACTGATATGATTTTCCTTTCAAGCCCCACCCCTGGCTCCCACTGGATAGTGGAGGAAAAAAAGATGAATTGAATCCAATCCAATCCCCGAAATGATCTTTTCAGGAACATTCTCTGTTTTGGGTGACTCACTCTTTTATCCTTTCTCCCCTACCCTCACCAGTTTCCTCCTTTCCAAGATGTGCCATGGAGGGTTACGTGACTTCTAGCCCCGGGACACACACAGTAGGACTCCTGAGTTCCTGGTGGTTCTTGGGTGTGTGTGGTGGGACTTTCTCATTCCTGGGCGTTTTGCCGACACTGGGTGCTCGTGTCTGTAACTACTGCAACTTGTGCTGTGTTCTCTGTTTCCCTGGGGCCGGCGGTCCTCCCCACTGACTTAGCTGCTCGTCAGGTCTGGCTGGCACTGATACTCCTGAGATCCGGGGGGACTCCGACTTGGCACTGGTTTGGGTTCCTCAGCCTCCTGGCCACAGTGACAGCCTTCTCCGTGGCTACCCAGCCTGACTTTCAGTAACCTCCTCTTCCTCCCCTGGGGGCTTGTGGGAACTTCTTGGTCTTTTCCTCACCTCCTGAGGCCTGAGAGTCAAGGGTTGGCACATTCGCCTCCTACAGACCCCAGCAGAAACATTACTCTTTCCTCTACTTATCAGAGAAAACTTTGACCCCAAGGACTTTAGCCCCAAGGCGGGAGGTCACATCTGTCTCCCAACCTGCCTCCTCAATTCTGTGTCTTTACATAATTCCCTGGGCCAGAAGAGAATTTCTGGTGCTTTCTCTTTGGGTCAGGCTTTCTTGGGGCTTTCCGTAGCTCACGTAGTCCTTCTTTCACCCACCCACTGTATCCTCATGGCTTAATCTCAGGGCAACGTATTACTTACCAACTTCTGAGTAACAAACATCCAACACGTAGTGGTTAAGCTGGAGTATTGGATTTGACCAATATATATCAGGCTGCTCAAAGGTGTTTTTCTTGCTGTTTTTAAGCCTAGAAAGTTTGGATCTCGAGAGGTGTAATGGAAGTCGGATCAAAATATCTAAATTCAAATTCCTGTCTTTCAACTTCTTTTAAGTGATCTTGGGCAAGTCACCTAACCCCTCCACCTCAGTTTGTCATTTGTTAGGTTGGCATGCTAAACTCTGTCTTTTGTAGTAGCGGTGATGCTGAAATGAGCTACTGTGTAAAGCAATGAACATAGTACCTGGCATACAGTTTGGTGCCTATAATAACTGGCAGGGGCAGGGCTGTCCAGCGGGGCACAGCTACGTAAAGCCTCCACATCTGCCACGTCTCACCTGGCTGTCCATGCTCATACTTTCCATTCTTTAACTTGTCGTGACCCCTCACCTGGACCATCGCATTCCCTATTTTCTTGACACTCTCTTTACTATCTAGTGTCATTTTCCGTCTTTGCCTCACCACTCAGATTTGGTTCACATTGATGTCATCTCAGCTATGACTTTGTTCCCTTTAGAAGCTGAATCTGGCCCCCAGTCCTGGTGACACCACCTGGAGCTGCTTAGTTAATAGCCTCATGGCCACTTGCCACTCGCCCTAGATCTTTCTACCCCAGCACTGCTCTCACAGGCTGCAAGCACTCAACCAGACTAAACTAAGACTCCGGGTCAGGACGAGAGAGTCAGACACGAGCCTGTCCCTTGGCCATACCCGGCACTGGAGGAATCTCATCCTTCTCCCTTCATCACATGGCCCTTTGGTCTTAGGATAGAACTCCAAGGATGAGGAATCTCTTCTTAGCTGGAAATCTGGGGTGTATATCAGTCAGGGTTTTTTCAGACATTCAGAACTTTTAAGGGTCATCTAGAATAAGGGGTTACGATGGCCACATACAATTGTGGGCACTCGTGGCAAAGTCTTTTACAGGCTGTTGCCTTTGCATCTGATGTTGGATCTGGATCCAACCGGCCAGCCGTTAGGAAGGAAAGCTGGGTGTGAAATTGGCAGAGCAAGGACAAACTGGAGCCCACGAGGACAAATGGAAACCTATGTTTGTCTCTTGCTGTCCCCAACCTTGATGATTTGAGTGACCTGTGCACACACACACACACCTGGTCCAGGACACTCGGAGGAGCCGGAAGAGGATTTCCAGCAGGTACGGGAGGAGCTGTGGGCCTGGGTGATGTCCCGCGCCAGCAAAAGGTGAACGAGCGGATCAGTGACGTTTTGTATGAGCTACCACAGTGCCCGATGCTCTTCGCCAATTTCCAGAGCAGGGAGACAGCTGTTCATTCACTCGCCAATTTCCAGAGCACTGAGACAGCTGTTCATTCACTCACCTTTTCAAATCTCATGTAAGTTTCTCTTGTGCCCGCTCTCACCTGGAGCCATACAGGGAAGGGAACTCTGCAAACATAGTTCCAGCCTCTGAGTTGACACGGAACAGAAGTCATCACGAGTCATGGAAGATGAATGCATGAAATACTAATGTGGTTGTCAACTGGGGACACCTCTGTGGAGAGCTGGAGAAGGCTCCTGATTCATCCAGAATGGTTTGGCTCTAATTTCTTTTGTAGTGGTTTTTTGTTTTGTTTTATACACACGAAGCCCCTGACATCTGACATTCTATCGGGGAGGTCTTGGCGCCTAGGAGCTGGCCTGGCACTCACAGCAAAGCTGTGGTGTTCTCCTGTCGAAGATCAATCGTTTCACAGGATGCCAATATCAGTCCAGATCATTCTGTGACTCTGATGGATCAAGACAGAAACAAGACTGCTTTAGAACTTGTCTATGAAGAGACAAAAGCAAGGTTGTTATTCAAACCAAAAAATACCAACTATCCCCCTCTCCTGGTTAAGAGGAGTTGACTGCGACTTCTTTACCAATGACAGTGTTAGCCTGTATTCTTCCTTCCTTCTACATGAGATTTATAAAGACAGCCGATTATAGAATTGTCCCCACTTAACTGTTAGCATGCGATCCAGAGCAAAACCCCACGTCCTCAGAACCTCCTCCAAATCACCTAATAGAAGCCCAAATCCTATAAGAAGTTCATTCTAATACTCCCTTGATGAAATACCCCCCATTTCCCCATGATGTGCCTTCTCTTTCACCTCAAGGAGCAATAAATTCAACTTGTTCAACTATAGGTGTATTTCTGGTGGTCTTTGGTCATAAGGCATTGAAAAATATATAGACACACGCATATACATATAGGTATACAAGTAAGAACCTTGCCTAAGTCATACAGAGTTTACTTAAATTTCCATACTCTATGTTAACATTTATATGATGCATAAAATTTAAGTAAACTCAGTATGATTTAAGCCAGATTCTTGCTTTCCTTAGGAGTGTCCAGGTTTACATATCAAGTGGACTTGCAAGAATTACTGAGTAGTCAACCCATATTGCTTTCTCTTACGTAAACTCCAACAGGAATCGAGAGCAAGCGGCGCTCCAAATAGGCCCGTGTTTTCAGTTAACTTGTCACTCACAGGGTACTTAGAACTTCAGTTGAGTCTCTGGAGTGGTGGATGGGAAGGAAGTAGGATGCTGTAAATGCAGGAAGAGCTTGGAAAGCACATAAGATTCAACATGGAGGGGAACTGGCTTAAAGAAGGGCCAATTCTTTCCCAACATGAATCCTCTATTGCAATGACAGGCCAGGTTGGCCAGCCAAGGTGAAGCCAGCCAGGGTGAGGCCAATTGGTGGTGGATCTCAAATGCTAGGATCAATAATCTGGCTTCTCATTGCCTATGTGCAAACATCAAGCTCATGTTGATGTCTCCAGGAGCGTGAAAGGATAGAAGTGGAATTCTAGAAAGGCCCATCAGGCTGGCTGTGCTAGACAGAGACAGCTTGATCTCAACTCCCAGCTCTGTCACTTACATGCTGTGACCTTGAGCATGACATTCAATCCCTATCCCACAGTTGTTCCATCTGCAAATGGGAGCGAAATGATATGAGGAGCCTGTGAGTTAGTGTGCATGTGAGTGGAGCATGTAGAGCAGCATCTGACCCACTGCGCTCTGTAAATATTGGCCACTGTTATGATGGTTGTTGTTTCCTTGCTGTTCTTGAAGGAGGGGGAGACTGGAGATGGAGAAACCAGTTATAAGAGACATTACGAGGGGTGGAGAGAGGAAGAGAGGCTTTAGAATGCTGTTGCGGCCCACGCATGTGGAAATACGTTTGGCAATCTGTGGGGTGAGCTTGACAACAGGGAAGGGTGGGCAGAAATAAATGGGCGCCACAGGTTAGAAGAACCAAGAGAGTTGAGAGCAAAACGCAGTGAGACTGTGTAAGTGGAAGTAGTCTGGATAAATTTCTAAGAAATAGTGCCAGAGCTTGCAGTGAGTTTTTACACATTTCCCCATCTGCACATATGTATGTGTACGTGTTTGCCGGGGAGTGTTTTTTTTTTGGGGGGGGGGTGGCGTACAGGCTGGACTTTTTAAAAGGGATCAGGTGCCGCTGGACTAGTAGGAAATCTGCAGCCATCTTATCAACTCCTTCTCAGCATGAAACCTGTTGTTCTTTGGAGTTATGGGTATGAGGTTTGAATATGAATCTTTACAGTTCTTTGGGACATGAGAATTTTCATGCTTTCCAATTCATCACCTACTCAGAACTTAATGGGCCTTCCACAATTACCACCTACATCAGAATATTAGTCGATAAAATCTCTTCCATCCTGAATTCAATCAGGATTGTGAGTTCATTGATTTTCTGCCTGTCATTTATCCATCAACGAAAATTGATTGAGTGTTAGGGATTGAAATACTAAAGGTGGACAACATAGGCTTGGTGCTTGCCCTCAGTCATAGAATCCCAGAAATACATGAATAATCAGAAATCATGGTGACTACTAGGAAGGAACATACAGCATCTTGTAAAACTGTATAACACGGGTAATCGATTTAATCTGGATGGGGCGGGATAAAAGGTTGGCCCTCCTGAGGAAGTGATGGCTGAGTTGGGAAGGAGGTGACTAACGAATGGATGGTGGGGAGTGGGGAAGAGCATTCCAAGCAGGGATGAGCATGTGCAAGGACGTTGAGAGGAGGGCACTTGGCATATCTGAAGAACTAGAGAACCAGTAAGGCTCTCTAAAAGCGTGGGAAAGCGTGAGGAGGGGAGCGGTGTGATGGGAGGCTGGAGATGGAGTTCCGGTGTGCATGGCCACCTGGGTAGCTGGGAGAATTAGGTGAGAAGGCACTGCTAGGACCACACTATGTATGTCAAACCCCATGAACTCCTAGAAATGTGCACTAGGAACTATTAGTGAGGCCATCGACTCGTCAACTATAGCCTTTGGCTTTGACTTTGGAGTTTTCTGTTGTCCTTCTAACCTGGACATGAATGAAGACCTTGAGTCTCATGGCAATAACACAACTGCATATTGTTCTAACGGAGAAATATCTTAAATGAGTATGAGATAAGCTAAAAGAAGAAGGCTGACGGTCAATGCAAGAGGCAAAGAAGTGAGACACTTATAGCTTCCCTCCTGCCTTATTTTTTCTCCATCTTTAGTATCCTGTGAACATTTTGAGTGAAATACTTTTTGGATCCCTAGGGCTTGGGGAAGTTTATCTTTTTAGGGCTGTTGGAAAGACAAGAGCATTTTGGAGTGGTTTGGTAGCAATTTGTGGTCTCTTTTTGCTTTTCTTGGCAGTAGGACCTGCTTTCCCTGGCAGGGCTCTGCCCGGATGTGCTGTTGAGGCCCAGCATTTTAAGAAGAACATCTCAATGGCTGAGGTTTTTAAGGCTCACTTCACGTTTGTATTCCAATTCACCGAGTGTTTATCCAGGAGCTTGTGGACCAGACACGACGGAGAGCTTTGTCAACAAAGAAAAAAGTCAGCAGATAAAATTAGGGAATAGCTTTCTCGGGTGAAGAGTAATTTTAGAGATTGAATTCTCAGAGGAAAAAAAAAAACAGTGTTATATTCCTGAACTTATGGTTTCTAGGAAAAGATAACTCCAAACAAAAGAGAAAGAAAGAACGTTATTAATCCTTATTTAGAAAGGGGACAGGGTGTTACAAATAAAACAGTATCCATGTGCTAATAAATGAAACCTCCAAGTGAATTAAGGCCCTTCTAATTTACTGTTTTTACCCAAAGACATAATTCAGCCTTTAATTTAAAATATATATATATATATATATATATATATCCGAATCTAGAATCTCAACTTAAAAGTAAATTACCTGGTAGCTATCTTTCTCTTTCTCTTAATAAGGAAAATATCTTCAGAAGAAAAATACTTTTGGGATTTGATAACAAAGCCTCTCTCAGAATTACTAAGTGATTTCATAAAAGAAATGAATACAGATATTAGAACCAGAATCACATCACGGGATTTTCTGAGGTCACCAGAGCCTAGCTTGGGTCCTTGATTTGGTCCTTTAGCCAAATCATTTAGCACTTAACCACAGTGAGGTGGCATCAAGCAACGAAATCTCCCACAAAGATAAAAAAATTCTCTCCATCCTTTTGACCATCATAAAGATATCACTACTGAACAGTGTCCCAGCAGAACAAAGGGAAAGGAAAGATGCATAACTGGCATTCTTTGCCATGATTAGAAGGAACTGGGGGTAGAAATGAAAATACCAGCAATCACTCTCAAAAAGTATTTCTGCTTTATACGGAATCGAGCTACTAAAAAAGAGACAGTCACTCTAATTCAAAATTGTATGGTTTTTATGCTGGGCATAAAGAATTTGCACCAACCCTGACATTTACCCTCAAGCCATCACCTAGAAGAAGATGCTGACATCTAGGAATGATAAACCAGGAACTCACGATTCACCTTTTTCCATTGTGTCCTCTCCTCTTTCATCTTTGTGAAGTAAATGGAATGAATTCACACTCCTTCCATTAGAATTCATCAGGCAATAAGTGTAGCTAACAAATGTTTTAGTCTTCCTGAGCCTTCTAATTAATGGTGGAAACCATCTACTAGGTGGCTTCTGCCTGAAGAATGGATTATAGTTCGACCAAGTTCTCAGTCTGAATTGAGATTTCTCTGAAGTGACATCTCTTTTCTCATCAGCGTAGAGAGTCAGGTAAAAATAGAACTCCCTTACTTCTCTTCTGCTAATGTGTGTTAACAAGAAAAGAGTGAATGAACTCAACTTGTATCTTACTGCTCCAAACACCCCTGAGAGGGATGATTCCCTTTATTTTCTATTCAGTGACCACACTGGACAGGCTCATCTGTAGCTGTACTGTGTTGTTGGATCTGAAGCGTTACCACTATTATCACTTCTGAGTGATGACAGCCTGGCAGCCAGGAGGCTGACATAATAAAGATGACAATAGCTATCGCTGTGTGCCAGGAACTGTGCTAGTGCTTTATGTGACATCACCTCCTTTAGTTCTCCTCTGAGCCCAGTGGATGGGGTCATTGCTAGTCCCATCAATATCCAGAAGGTTAAGTGACTTACGTTCATTCAAAACGAAAAGAGGGAAAGTTGGATTCCCTTTGAAACTCACTGCTCCAAATGTGGTTGAGATGAATGGTTCCCAGGTCGGTCTAATTCTGAAGGCCATGTTATGACTTCTACAGAGACCACCTTTGCATTCTTTTTTTCTTTTAAATTAACATCTTTATTGGAGTATAATTGCTTTACAATGTTGTGTTAGTTGCTGCTGTATAACAAAGTGAATCAGCTATATGTATACATATATCCCCATATCTCCTCCCTCTTGCGTCTCCTTCCCACCCTCCCTATCCCACCCCTCTAGGTGGTGACAGAGCACCGAGCTGATCTCCCTGTGCTATGTGGCTGCTTCCCACTAGCTATCTATTTTACATTTGGTAGTGTATATATGTCCATGCCACTCTCTCACTTCGTCCCAGTTTACCCTTTCCCCTCCCTGTGTCCTCAAGTCCATTCTCTATGTCTGCATCTCTATTCCTGTCCTGCCCCTAGGTTCTTCAGAACCTTTTTTTTTTTTTTTTTAGATTCCAGATATATGTTAGCATACAGTATTTGTTTTTCTCTTTCTGACTTCACTCTGTATGACAGACTCTAGGTCCATTTACCTCCCTACAAATAACTCAATTCTTTTTATGGCTGAGTAATATTCCATTGTATATATGTGCCACATCTTCTTTATCCATTCATCTGTCGATGGACACTTAGGTTGCTTCCATGCCCTGGCTATTGTAAGTAGTGCTGCAATGAACATTGTGGTACATGACTCTTTTTGAATTATGGTTTTCTCAGGGTATATGCCCAGTAGTGGGATTGCTGGGTCATATGGTAGTTCTATTTTAGTTTTTTAAGGAACCTCCATACTGTTCTCCACAGTGGCTGTATCAATTTACAATCCCGCCAACAGTGCAAGAGGGTTCCCTTTTCTCCACACCCTCTCCAGCATTTATTGCCTGTAGATTTTTTGATGATGGCCATTCTGACTGGTGTGAGGTGATACCTCATTGTGGTTTTTATTTCCATTTCTCTAATGATTAATGATGTTCAGCATCCTTTCACATGTTTGTTGGCCATCTGTATATTTTCTTTGGAGAAATGTCTACTTAGGTCTTCTGCCCATTTTTGGATTGGGTTGTTTGTGTTTTTGATATTGAGCTGCATGAGCTGCTTGTATATTTTGGAAATTAATCCTTTGTCAGTTGCTTCACTTGCAAGTATTTTCTCCCATCCTGAGGGTTGTCTTTTCGTCTTGTTTATGGTTTCCTTTGCTGTGCAAAAGCTTTTAAGTTTAATTAGGTCCCATTTGTTTATTTTTGGTTTTATTTCCATTTCTCTAGGAGGTGGATCAAAAAGGATCTTGCTGTGATTTATGTCATAGAGTGTTCTGGCTATGTTTTCCTCTAAGAGTTTTATAGTGTCTGGCCTTACATTTAGGTCTTTAGTCCATTTTGAGTTTATTTTTATGTATGGTGTTAGGGAGTGTTCTAAAAATATGGAACGCTTCACGAATTTGCGTGTCATCCTTGCGCAGGGGCCATGCTAATCTTCCCTGTATCGTTCCAATTTTAGTATACGTGCTGCCGAAGCGAGCACACACCTTTGTATTCTTAATACAATGATCTGGGGCTGCTGCTGTGAAGATTCTCCTCCCACCAGTTATCACCCTAAACTCTCTTCTTTTTCTAAAACCTTTTTATTTTCAATTTAGTTTCTCCAACGTCTCTCTCAGATGCTCTTGGCTTCAGGGCCAGCGCTGTGAGAGAATATTCTTTCCTCTAAAATAGAACACTGTCCGAGGATTTTCATTCATGGTTTTCATTCATACTAAAAATAGCTCACAGTTTTGAAAAATTAGCATACTCATTTTAATTGTCTTGATGAAAGGGCCTCCAGCATCCTCTCTGCTTTATGTATTTCTTAAAAACCTTAAGGTGTTTATTTTATAGTCTTAATGATCAAGCCAAAGTTTCAAAAGACAGATCCAGACATGCTGCTCTTTCTCTGGGTCACTTTCTCCTGATAAACTTTGGACATTGAGACATTTCTCCTCTGTTGTCATCAGGAAGGGGAATGGGCTTATTTAACAGCCTTTTATGGGAAAACAGTGTAGGGCTTTTTTTCTCTTTTCTATATTAGGAGTCCTCCCACCCCCCAATCGGAGACGCGATAACCAATCTCAAGCAATCTGAAGGAAAAGCAAGACGGGGAATGAATTCCTTAGAAGAGCAAATAAGAGAAGGGGACGCTTTTATCCCTTCTTTGGTTCAACTAATCTCCTATTACGATTGGAGAAGAGCACTGAGAATTATAGGATTTAGGACTGGAACCTTTGAGGCCATCTGGTGATTTCTTCCATGGTATAAATATACCGTCTTCTAATCTGTAGCAAATGGTCTGGCTGAGTCCTCTCTGCTAGAAGATCCTCCGTGGTGGAGAGGACCCTGCATGGGGGCAACCTGTTCCAGTAATGATGACATTATTATTGCTATGGGTTGCATAGCAGAGAGGTTAAAAGCAAGGTTCTGCAGGAAGGCTGCCTGATCTCCAACACCAGTTTTGCCCCAGCTTCATTTGTTGGTCCTGTAGATTCCTTCTCCGACTGTCTCCATCCTGCTCTGCTCCTCGGGAGGTTGAACTACAAGGTCTGCACATGAGTTGTGCCAATGTGCTCTCTTGCCCTCTGCTTCCAGCTTTGGCCAACAGGCAGCCCCGCAGGGGAGAGAACAGGAGGGAAGTAGGGGTCAAGTTATTTATTCCCAGGCCCCCTTCCAGCAGGTCGCCATGGCAACAGTTTATGTCAGCTGGAACTGAGCGCTCCCTCTGGGTTCAGGTTAGGGTGGGTAATGGTGCCCCACTGTTACAGTCTGTGGGCTCTGCACTATCCCTTAGAGTTTCCCTATATCCTTCCCATACCCTTCTAAATAGTCTCTTTGTTAAACTTTGCACAACGTACTTAATTTGAATATGCCATCTTTCTCTAGCTGGGACCTTGACTGACACAACCACTCACTAACTGCGTAATGCTGGGCAAATTCTGTAACCTCGCTTGGACTCAGTTTTCTCCTCTGTAAAATGGGGGTAATAATAATAATATACGCTGTAGAAGGACATCTTAAGAATCAAATGAGATAATATATATATTAAGAATCAAATGAGATAATATATATATTAAGATACTTTGAATCAAATGAGATAATATATATATTAAGATACTTGTTATTTAGGACTCAGCAAATGCTAGGGTAATGCTCCAACATAGTCTCCAACTGGGACCATGAAGTCCCAGCCTAAACACTACCGTAATTCAACCGTGGTAAGTCACTTCTCACAGCTTGGGTTAAGCCTTAAGTCAACCATCAATAAGGCAGAAAAGAAAAAAATCCCTCAGAGTAAAAACTAACTTTGAACATCCCTTACGTCACCTATCAGAGGACACTACAGTCAGTTTTTTTGGTATTCAGTCCTGCATTGTAGTTTTTATTCCTGCTAAGTCTGAGAACCTGTGGGCAAGACTTAAGGTAAATCAGCATGCAAATGTGAGAGCATCCCACCTCTTCTGCTTTTGCCATAACCATGGAATCCCTAGAGGAGACTGAGAGATGCTAGAAAATTCGAAAGTGTTCTTACTGGCTTGTAGGGTTGACCTCGTTCTGTTCTCATATCAGGGCTTTATCGACTTAATGTTGGCTGGGAGATTTGTATAGTTTGTTGTGAAGATAGAAAGGAGTTAATGGGGTTACACTTTAGGTGGCTTGAGGGGAGGCTAGATTTTCACATGGGCTCAGTGGGAAATTAAACGGGGTGTGTGCTGCTGTTCCCACAAGTCCAGGATGACCCTTTCTTGAGCACTTAAGATGTGCCAGCCTCAGAGCTAAGCACTTCCTACATGTTAGTTATCCCATTTTAACCTCACGGCAACCACAAGGTGGTATTATTATGTTCTCTGGTTTTGAGATGAGGAAGCTGAACACCTCAAGTGCCCAGCCTAAGAATACACAGTTTAATTGACGCCAGGGGCAGTATTTGATGCATGTCTGCCTGACCCAGAGCTGAGTTTGGATCCGGCACCGAGGCAGTGTGGGAGTGTGTGGCTTACCCTCAGTGTTCCATATATGTGCAAACTGAGAAGAAAACTCCATGTTTTATAGCTTTTCATGTTAGTTGTCCGCGATAGCACACACGTGTTTGCCTGGATAGATTTTTAAATGCCCTGTATTTGGCGAGAGGAGGGTCAGCCTGGTATCTTCCTATTGTCTCTGCAAAGGCTAAACACACCAATCTGCTCCAAGTACTCCCCAGGGCCATGTTTCTGGACCCCTTTCCATCTTTTTGAATCATCTCTAGTCCAGTGGTTCCTGATGCTGGCTGCACAGTAGGGGAGGTTTCACCTGGGGAAGTTTAAAAAAAAAACAAAACCTGAGTCAGGGCCCTTCTCCAAATCTCTGGAAGGTGGCCCTAGCATTATTGTTTCTAAAAAGCTCCCTCAGTACATTTTAATGGGCAGTCCATATTGAAAAGCACTCCTCCAATTTGCTTAAAAAATGAAGAATTAGTGGGAACGTTGGCAGGGCCCTCTGGAGCAGGGAAAAAGAATCAGTTCCTTCTAGTTAATGATTATTATCCAGAATTATCTGTGGCAAATTCCACATGAGTTAATAGGCCTCATCTCGAAGGGCAGCTGAATGAAAATGTCTAAGTATAAGACGGGTGTCAAGGTTCCCAAACATAGCCGTTTGCAGGAAAGGTGGCAAAGTGGAGCCACTTCTCCTGTCTAATCTGGCCATGCTTGTTGGTTCACTGAATTCTCTCAGGTCCTGAACACTGAAAATATAATTAAGACTGTTTTTCAATTGGATGGTTTAAAAAGTGAAATCAGCTCCATTTCCTTTTCTCTGGTCTTTTACTTAACTCTGTTTCTGTACCATCAGGTGTGTTGCCCTTGGCAGTGAGAGCTAAGGAATGGTGCTGCTAAGCCCTCCCCACCTGTGTGCAGATACTGAGGAATTCTGATGGAGGTCTTCCTTTGTGCTCATTGTAAAGGGGGTTGAGGTAGTGCTGCTGGGATCATTAACGTCTAGAGAGACGCCCATGGCTTTGTTTTCCAGCTGCCACCTCAGCAGAAAGGGCAGCAAAATCCCTAAATTATTAAGAGAAAATGAGACTGTACATATTCTGCACTTGACAACTTCACATACAAAGTCACACATCCACTCCTGACAGGACTAGAGAGAAGGCAGTACCAAGCATCACACGAAGGTTCAGGAAGGTCGTTTTTCATCTACAAATTATTATAAATCACAACTAAACTTTAAAAAAGAAAATGCACAATTAGAGGTGATATGAAGGGTCCTAGGATAGATATGATATAGGTCTGGTTAATCTAATGGGGCACACAGGAAAGAGAGAGAGAGAGCAGAAGGGAAGGGGAGAGATGGAGGAAGATGTTTGGATTCAGATTTTGGGAAGGGAGGTGAAAGGAGGAGGTGAGCAGAAACGTTTTAAAACCTTCTATTTAGTTCTTTTGTCTTGTTATTTCTCTAATCTGCCTATTCACCCTTGGATATTGTGCTCAAGAAACTATCCTCCAAGGAACCTCAGATTAAACTGAACAATTTTTGAGGGTTTACTGGGTGCCAGACTCTAGTTAAGAGCTTTGCGTATCTTTTACATTTCATTTCGATTTCTTAGCTATGCGAGGTTGGGAATGGTACTTCCGTTTTGCAGATGGGATGAACAGCAGTTGAGGACTTTCCTCCCAGATTATTCCACTGGAAGGTGAACTCAAGCTCTCAGATACCAGCGTCAGGCATTTAACCACGAAGCGTCCCCGCTGAGTCTCCAGCTCCCCTGGCACGGTCCCCGGGATGAACTCCGCGAGTTTCCACGTGGCCCGCTTCATTCGGTCTTCGTAAAGGGGTCAGCACAGCCACGGGCCTGGAGAGCTCCTCTCCCGGGGAATAAGACTAGACAGGCGGCGACTGAGGACACTACGGGCGTCCCAGACCCCCTCCCGGAGGAGCCTGGAAAATTCCAAGGGGCAGGCTTGCACCACAGATATCTCTCGGGCGCGTTGACACTTTGCAACTCTCTCTCAAGAGAGCCTGTTTAATTCTCACCGCGGCCCTGCAAAGGGGGTTATTTTGGCCCCATTTTCCAGAAGAGGAAATTGAGGCCTGCCCTCCCCGCGGTGGGTGTCTGTAGGTGTCTGCCTCTTCCTAGAGACAATAAAATCTGCACAGATTTTGTCTTTATTATGCAAAGCCGGCGTGGAGGCTCGGACCCTCCCTTGACAGAGCCCATCTGTCTCTGCGCGCCGCCCCCGGGGCACAGAAGCCTAAGGCAAGCGGAGCAGAGTGGGTGAAAACGCGTCCCCACCACTTGCCTCGCCGTCTCATCGCGCCTTCCCCTACAGCGCCCCGGAGGCCGACCTCCCTTGGCTTAAAAAAAAAACCCAAAAAACTACATCCTCCCCAGCACCCGCCCGCCGCCCCAGGGAGTTGCATTAATATTAATCCCGATGCATAATTGAAGGCCGGAGATTTACTCGGGCCGTGGCGGGGGAGGGCGCACAACTGGGCTGTATTTCGGCCGCGCCACTCGTGTTTTGGCCGCTTGGGTTCCGCGGGGCCTGGTACCCAGGACGTGGGGGGGGGGGGCGGGGGGTGTGCCGCCTGTGAGGATGAGCTTGGGAGTGAAGTGAGCCGGAGCGAGTGTGCCAAGGAGTGAGACGGGGTGCTGGGGGCTGCTCCAGGGAGGCGGGGATGGAGGGGCATCCCAGGTCTCCGCGACGTGGCTTGTGCTTCGCCCAGCGCGGGGTGACCCCGGGCCACGCGGGCTTGAGGGGAACAATAGAGACTCCTTAGATCCTGGGCTCCTGCCACGGACGGCCCAGGCCTTCCCGGGAGACCAGCGGGGCTTCTTTGCTTATTTGGCTAATTTATGGCGAGAGGCTGGGGGTAGGGATGGCAGAGGAGGGACGGCGTCTGGAGACGGGGGGCGAGGGGGCGGCAGTTAAAGGAGTCTCCTGAGGCGGCGGCGCTGGTGATGTCAGCTCTCGACGAAAATAGAGAGGGATCGCCTGCAAATCCCCCGCTCCGGCGGGGCTAAACCTTGCAATCCCTCCCCGACCGGCGCGGAGCCAGGGCGCAGCGGCCTCCACCGCCTCCCCCGGCGCGCACACACACCCACACACCCGCGCACGCACGCACACACTCCCCTGCACACCCACGGCACACGCACTCGCCGCCCTCCCCTGCCACCGTCCTCCGAGCCCGCGCTCCGCCACTCGCCCCGCGGCGAGCCCCACAGCAAATACAGGTGGCAGCGGCGGCACGTCGTCCCTGCGCGCACTCCCGCAGCCCGGGGGACGGCGCTCTCTCGGGGAAGCCACCCTCCGAGGTCCCCCCAACGCCCCCCCGAGCGCCCAGCCAAGCCCCAGCGAGGCCGGCGGAGGGAGCGCGGTGCCGAGCGGAGACGCGGCTTAGCTCCGGCTGGAGCCTCTTGCGCCCGCTGAGGCGCTAAAGGGCTTACCCCGGAGGGGGGTGGAAGGGCGGGGAGAGGCTCCCCCTTAAATACCGCGCTCGGCCACACTCGCGCGCTCACCCCGGCACCCGCTCACTTCTCGTCCGCCGCTGCCGGATTGTGCCGAAGAGGAGGGGGCGTTCCCCAGGCCATGGCATCCACAGAAGGGTGAGGGGCTTTTTCTCTGTACCCGCAGCGAAGCGGGGGGCGCGCGCGGTGTGGTGTCCGCCTATCCGGGATGGGAACAGAGAGACGCCGGCGCCGGGCCTCGGAGACGGTGGCAGAGCGATGGCCTGGCTGGGGGTGGGATGGTGGGATGGTGGTGGTGGGGGGAATTGATTTTCTTTCGAGAAGCTTGCTGCTTAACCCTTTGAAGATGCGAGAGACGGAGGATTGCTTTATTTTAATTAAAAAGGTTCGGTGGAGGTGTGAAAAAGAGTGACGAAAAATCCTGTTGAGGTTACTTTTGAGATTTGAAAACAATAAGGGATTGGGCACAGTAAGAGCGGCAGACATTGCTGAGGGAAGCAGCACTTGGAGCGCGGCGCCGGTTGTATGGTGGGGACCGGCCGGGAATGAATGAGCTGGGACCCGGGCCGGGGCGGGGCGAAGACCAGCGCGCGCCGTCTTGAATGTCAGATTTGCAGAGTCGCGGAGTAGATACCCGGCCTGCTCCGATCTCTTCATGTCCCTGGATGGCGGAATCTCCCTGGCCAGTGTTAAGGAAAAGTGGAAAAGATTTGGGTGCTTCCCGGGTAGAGGCAGGAAAATCAGTGGCTTTGGGCAGGGACAGGAGTCCCCAAACTCCAGCGGAGCGTTGACCTCCCCCCCCCCCCCCCCCGATTCTGCCCGCTGTCTTGGAGTTGTCTCCTGCCTCCTGAGGCTGCAGTTGGATGGAGAATGATCCCAATGATAAATAAAGGGAGTGTCTTTAGCAAGAGGGAGATGGGGCTGCAAGAATCCCTTGAATACTCGTACCTCAAAGGAAGTGTCCAGAACAACGTCCCTGGACCAGTATCTCCCAGGAAACTTTCCCAGCTCGGTAGAGTCTGAGTAGGAATGAAAGACTGGTTGCGGAGCTCAGCCCTTTGGTTAATTCACAAAAGTGCACTAGATACTTGCAAGAGACCACTAGATCCATATTAAGTGGAAAGCAAATATCAGAGCCTCCTCTGAGCACAGGTGGAAGGTCCTTGGTGCTGGAGCTTTCCAGGGCTTCTGCCTAATAAATTTTACCAACTCTGCAGGCTTGTTTTGGGGGGAATGGGTCTCTAAGTAGGAGTACAGAGCGGCTCCAAAGTTAGATCTCTAGACTTCAACCTCGAGCGAAGGGCAAATATTTCTAAAACTGTCTCTCTGTGTCCAAGAGAAGGGACTCTTCCCTTTTCTGGCCCCTGGAGTCCTTCCAAAGAGGGGCTGGCACCTTGTGGTTGCATGAGATTTCTCCTCTTTTTGTCCTAATATTTCAGCAGTGTGGACCTTTTTGATTATTAGTTCCCCAAAGAGATGCTCCAGGAAGATGCTTGTGTACAAGGAGGGCGGTACATTGTGCTAACACAGATCTCTAGAATTAAATATTCAGAGCTCATATGTCTCAACCCCAGTGTCTTTGCCTGTTTAATTAAATAGTCTTTCATATTAGAAAAGATATAAAGGCATTTCTGGCTGCCTTAAGGTCCCTTCTAGATTTGTCCCTGCTTGTAAAGGCTAGGTTGGAAAACATCGGTGAAAGAGATTGATGATGGCAGTCTTTCAAATCCTGCATCCTTATTTCGATGGCCAGATAGTAAAGGGAGAGGTTAAGACAACAACAAAAATCCCCAAATTAAGTGTGTTTACCTCACCTGTGTCCTAAATGAGACCTGCCCAATGATGACTCTATATTTGATTTAAATATAGAGCAGAAGTGATTCACATTCAATTAATTAATGTCGTGTTATACACTCTGCATAGTCAGGAAAAGATTGGTCAAAGGAATTTGCATTTAGGAGAGGAAAGAATTGAGAACATTTGAAAGGCTGGGAAACAAATACAGAAAGAGCATGACACATTGTCACTTCAGAGCAGTTAGTGATGAGCAGGTGACATTCTCAGAAGCCCTGGTCTTTCCTTTTTTCTTCTCTTCCTTTCTTCCATCTTTTCTTCCAGGTGCATTTACTCAGTACTTGTTGGGTAGACCTCACATGCTAGGCACTCTAGGGGGCTACAAAGACACAAGACTTTGATTAGTAAATTGTTCACATGGTTTAGTGAGATTCTCTCGCCTCTTCTGATGTCTTTGGTTAATGTGCCTTACAGAGGGACGTTCACTAAGAATCCTCAAGCTGGTTGCCTTTGTTAGCCTGTGTCTTCTAACAACGTTGAAACTGTTTCCTTGAGACGTGCATTGCTGAGAAGGAAGCAAAAATAACAATAGAGTCTTATGCTTTCAATGTATGTATTTTCCAAATTTTTTTTTTTTTTTTTTTTTTTTTTTTGGCGTACGCGGGCCTCTCACCGTTGTGGCCTCTCCCGCTGCGGAGCACAGGCTCCGGACGCGCAGGCTCAGCGGCCATGGCTCATGAGCCCAGCCGCTCCGCGGCATGGGGGATCTTCCCAGACCAGGGCACGAACCCGTGTCCCCTGCATCGGCAGGCGGACTCTCAACCACTGCGCCACCAGGGAAGCCCCAACGTATGTATTTTCAGTTCAACTCTGTTTGATCCAGAATGTTTGGGGAATGGAAGAATATGGCAAACTGACCATTCTGGTCACCATTTATTTGGTGATGTAGTTACAGTCAACGGCATATGCTGATCACCAATTTTGAAAGAATTATTAGAAGCAATAGTGACATCTTATGTTTGTTTAGCACTTCCCTTTCAAAGCTCATTAGTGTACATCATCACATTTGATTCTTCCAGTAACTGTGAAGTAGGCGGTCCAATGAGGATGGACTTTGAGAATAAACTGATATAGAATGTAACGTCATCTTTCCCAAAAGATTCAAGGACTTGGCCGAACTTGGGAGTTATTGTCTGGAAATGTCAATTATCCTGGAAGAGTGTGCTAGGCATGTCTGGAGCAGGAGATTACCAGCCTTCTCTCAAAACTTCAGCATACACTGTGCAAATTGCCTTGTGGAATATTCTTATTATCAGCCTGTGCACTTGGTCATTGCCTTTGCAAAGCATGCTCAAACACGGTCTGGTTACTTGAGGTTTCTGATGATTTGGAATTGGGATTATTAGCATCCAGCTTCTAGAAAACTCAACAGTGGACCCTTTGGTAGTTCCCAGGCCCTGAGAGGTATTTTCCTGCAAAGCAACGTCTAATTTGATAGTTGAGCATTCTGTTTTTCTGAGTCCTCAGACACGGCTAGAATTATGGTTTTGGCCCCTGATCCGAATTGGAAAGAGATTATCAGTAGTTGGTGGCAGACTGGCTAGTGTCCATTATAGACTGAATTATGTTGGAGCATTCAGATGCTGTAGAGGCAGGCATTTTAGAACTACGTTCTGGGGGTGGGAGACAGCTAGGTCACCATGTGTGTCACAGGTCCAAGGCGATCTATGTTCTGATAAGCTCCCAGGAGCCAAGGGGTCAGAGCGAAAGCCATGTGCGAGGGCTTGGGTTTCAATTTGACTTAGAAAGCCAGCGAAACAGAAAACTGCTGACAGCAGAAAAACCCCACAAGAGAGATCCCTGGATGTATTATTTCAAGCAAACAAAAGCAAAACGTAACGATTGCTTTCTCCCGCCCCCCCCCGCCCCCCCCCCCCCCCCACCTTGGGAATGAGGTTGAGGTCAGCAGAAGGAAGATCCCACGGAATAGGCTTATTGGGAAGGGAATGGAGGGCATGGGGTTTGGGTTCCTGAGGAGGTTGGTTGCACGTTGCGTGCCTCAGGCTTCACTGCAGTTTTCATTTCTCATTTTCAAGAATATAAAAATCAGCCTCCTTGGGTAAAATAAAGATGAGTGAAACTCAAATGAGAAAGCCATGTCATGTTTACTAACATGGCCTCTTGTGAGTCACTGAAAGCTTAATTCTCACGAGATAATTGCTAAATCCAAATGAAACTTGTGATGTGGAAGAGCCGAGATGTTAAAAACCAAAAGGCATCAGAAAAGAAACAAAACAAAGCCAAAAGGCAGTTCTGCCCATAAGTATCAATGGCCGCTTCTTTTCTTCTTTAATGCAACACAATGAGGAGCTGTCTCCTTAGGCTTCAGATTTCAGGGTATTGTCGGACAGGGAAAAGTCTTTAAGAGATGGTGGTGCTTTGGCTGCAGAAACGAGCATTGTTTAACAGCATAAGTGTGAGGTTTCTGGGTCAATGTGCCATAAATCATACAGATCCAGGATTGCAAAACTGACAGTTTGAAGCTCAACACAGGTTGATGTCAATGGAAATCTCATCTCCCCATCCTCTTCCATGGCTGTATCACACAATGCCCAGATGTCTGGTTTTCCCCCTTTCAAAGGCAAGCTAAATTGTTTTCCATACTGATTCTTTCCCCCTTGGGACTGGCTCGCCTCTTGGAAAGAACTGCATCTACTCATTTCAGTCACCTGCTATACTTATTTTCACCGAATCAGACACCCATCATTTAAAATCTTCTAGCAACGGTAGGCAAAAGAGTCATTCTCGAGATGAAATTTCAGTTTTGTTTGCATCTTCACAACGTGTCCTGGAAGTCTGAAAAAGCTAACAAGTGCCACACACCGCCTTGCTTGCTGTCTTCTCTCCCATGCCCTTAACAGCTTGTTGGGGGCCAGCAGAATGTTTCATAGCAAGGGTTTTAGTATCCAGATTACGGCAAATCTCTTTATTTACCAGATCCTGAGCTTGCTGTCTCCTCCCTCTGCCCGCCCCTCCCCCCTCCCCTCACCAAGGGCCAAGTCCTTGGAATGAATTAATTAAAGGAGTGTTTAAAAATATCTCATTGCTCCATCTCCACGTGCTCTGTCGTTGATTGGAGGCAGATGGGCTGCATATTTGTCAGTAGAATAGAAAAAGACTAGCATCTCCTTGTAAATCTGTCTGGTTGGCATCAGATGATGGCAGAAAGACAATGGGCCAGCAATATTAAAGGGGAATAAAGACAAGGGGAGATCCTTAAACTTTAAAAAAGAACACCTCATTTTCTTAGTGCTTGGTTTTTTGTTTTTAATTTCAATGGTTGTTTTCCAACAGTGGATGTTTATTTGCTTATCTTTCATTCATGTATCTACTTAATTTCTCACGGCTGTCTGCTGAACGGCCCGTCTGGTGTTCTTGGCCATCTCGGCGGCTGCTTTGGATTATGGACTCATTGAGCAAGGGCTGTCCTTTAAAAATGGAATGAACTCTGTTTTGGCAGTTGGATATGTCAATCTGGGTCTCTCTGAGATAGGTGGTGGTCCGTGTTAAAGACCTTGAACGAAGTCCCTGGGCGGAAGGCGGGGAGACAACTTGCCCCTTCACTTACACACCCTGTATATTAGAGGCTTCATTTAAACCATTGAGAGGACTTTCTTCTGTTACATTTGGTCAGGCGTGCCATCTGTCACTCGCTCTTTGTAATCTGGCATAGAACTCTCCATCACGTGCTCCTGCCATCCTGACTTCCCAGCCACTGTGCTCGAAGGATCACCGAGCTGGTGGCCAAGTTGGAAGTGGGGTGAGGCCTGTCTGCTTCCCAAGCTCTGCTATTCCCACAACACCAGACTCGAGGTGTCGGCCCCCTGCGAATTGTATGTGGCCCACAGACATATATGTTTTGCCTCACACAGGATTTTGAAAACATTTGAATTATTTGCTTATATTTTAAAAGATTTCACCTAAAAAAAAATCCTGATTCTGGCTTCTCTTAAACATTGGTAAATCTGATGACAAAGGACCTGCCCTTTTGTCTTGGTACCATTTACTGAATGCTTACAGCCCTACAATTTTTTAAGCACTTTGCATGTATTAATTGATTTAATCCCCACAAAAATGTGATGCACGGGGACTCTTATTATCCCCATTTTATAGGTGTGAAAACTGAGACACAGAAAGATTAAGTAACTTGCTCGAGGTTTCACAGCTAGCGAGTGGCAAAGCCGGGCCTTAAACTCAGGCAGCTTGTCTCTGGAACGCATGGCCCTAACCACAGGCTATACCTGCAAGGTGGTGGGCGAGTCAGCTGGGGCTGAAGCGTGGCTGCCCCCGGAGACAGGGCATGTGCCTTCCAGGTTGGGCGCAGTCTTTTCTGAGACTAGTCGCTCATGCTACCTGCCTGACCCCTCACCTTTCTAAGGCAGCCATTGAGAGAGTAAGAGCTTGGGTTCCATCTTCTCAGGGTATGCCACTGTTTAGCAGTTGTGCCTACTTTTTCCTGTTAACCCCTTAAACACTACCTTCTTGGTATCCCTTTTAACTTTGTTCTTAATGAAGCGTTCCTTTGTAAATTATTGGTTGTCAGGACATCAATAGCATTGTCTTATCCACATGCAGTGCTCTGAGACAGCCCAGGGCATGACCACATGGGTCCAATCCTTTGGAATCTTGAGCCTTGGGCATGCACTTCTTAGTGGTAAATGTAGTGGAGTGTTTAGCAGGCCCTGGAATTTATTCTTCTGTGATTTTCAAGCCTGGCTGTTTAGGGTTGTGACTTAACTTACCCACTTTCCTAAAGCAGCTACTAGTCCTACCTGTTTAGGAGGAGGGCTGTTGTTGTTGTTTGCAACATATGCAAACAGTGATGGCTGGGGAGCCTTTTAGATTGAGGAAAAATCATTCAGAGGCTGTATTTCTGTGTATTTTTAAGAGTGGCACAGTTTGCTGATCATCCAGTAGGTGGCAGTAAATGTCAGAACTTTGTCCAGACTTGGGGTTTGACTCCCTTTGGTTCTTAGGGAATCACAATTCCTACAGCATCCCATTCTCTTTTGTTTCAAAAGTGTCTCCACCAGATATGTCATTTAGTATTTGTGAGATGATTGTCACATATCAACAATGTTTATAGATATCACCATAAACAAACATAAATAGGACCATTTGTTTGAACTTATTCCAAGTCTGTGTGACTATACACATATGATTTCATTAAGTCCTTATGAACGCTTATGGAATTAACCCATTAACTCTTATGGAATATTATGCTCATTTTACACATGGAGAAACTGAAGCTTCAAGATATTTTGATTTTATGATGTTATTGGGTGTCTGGGGTTTTTTTTTTTTTGTCATCTAATTCTACTGTTTCATATTATCCACATTTTGTAATTAATTCATATGTCTTTAAATTTTCACGAGCCATCCCTTTGTTCATTTGTTTGGTTTTGCCCCAGTGGGTGTCTCCAATGGTAGCAAGATAGCCAAGCGTTCCTGCAAAAAGAGATAATAAAGAATTTAAGAGGCAATGCACAAGAAGGACAGCAATGGTTACGGAAAGAAGTTAACTTACCTTTGAATGGAGGTGTGACATTCAAAAGAAAATGCCACCATTAAAAAAAGTGAGACTTAAGTATAAGCAACTGAGAACGATGGTCAGACCAAGGTTGTAGACATTAGTTTGGAGAATTTGAAATAGAAGAAGCAGTTGCAGTGCATGAAGGGAGATAAGGTAAAAGAAAACAGATAAAAGAAGGAAAGCATTCTTGTCTATTACGTATCAGACAAGGTCAACTGCTGCAGACGAAATTGTATTTTTGTTTTTATCTCAGTCTTTGCTGAAAAGGACAGTTGTGATCTGATAATCAGCTTCATTAGGGAAGTGGACGGAAGTCCACGTGAACAAAGCACAATTAGATCGACTTGTCTAGGGGTGAAATGGAAGAGTATCAGCTGACAACACTCATCTCAGACAAGCGAAAGGTTTCTGGGTTCAGCTATTACATTTTATACTGAAATGCAGCATATGGTCTAGAAAAAGTGTCAAAAATAAATATTGGGCTAATTTCTAAGAAGAGAATAGAGTGTAATGGAATTATAAACTGAATCTATTCTCCTAGTGTTTTTCTGGGATTCAAAGTCATCAATCAGCAGACATTAGTAAAACCATCATAGAATAGAAGTGCTGAAGGGATCATTGATTTTTCCATCATGATTAATTGTTAACATTTCAATGAAGAACTAATCATTTATAGGCGTTTCTCTCTTAGTCTGAGAAGATTCAAATTTGGAGTCTTTTCAGGACATTGATACATTGGGGTTGAGGCATTGTTGCTGGTCGCTCCTGGGAAACACTTTGAGATGGAGACCTGTGTGCATGAAATTTATTGGCGGGGGGAGCTCCCAGCATAAATCCCCGTGGAAGAGAGCAGGGAGCAAGGGTGGGCAGAGGGAGAAGTTGAAACAGTACAACAAAGTGCTCAGCCCATCCCTCAGGAAGTTCTGGTGCAGAACGGTCCTGAATTGGGAGAAAAGAGGCCTTCTACTATTACATCAACCAGTCCCTGGATCAGGGCTGTGCTCAGGCAGTGGGCCTGGCCCTGGCTGAATACACAGCAAGGCCTTAGAGGGGGATATAGTTGGTAAACGTTGTCACTTATCAACACTCCCAGCAGTTGGAGGGATAAATCCCTCAGTCCTTAAGTGGGGGAAAGGAGGTCAGGGGAGCACACCACAGCATCCACTATCGACTCCAGATTCCGATGTTTGAGAGAGTATAAAATAATGGGTTCCGTTGCTTTCCATCTGAATATCCAGGCCTCCACAAAGCTATCATCTGTAATAAAATACTGTACCTTAAAAGGAGTGTGCAGTTGTGGGGCAGGGAGGGAAGGTGGATTCTGGTGGGCAAGGCTGGGGAGAATTAGCGGACATCACCTGCCTCAGTTTTAGCTGTGACCCACACAGCCCCGAAAGACAGATGACTGAGCCCTTCTGTTCACTCCAGACCTTCCAAAGGTGTCTGGTCCAGCGGGAGGCTGGTTATCTCAAACTGCTGCCTAAGAAAGGGGAATCAGCTCTAGTGAATGGAGGGGCCAGAAAGAGCCATAGATAAATATCCTGGGAACCAGAGTCTAGCTATGATTGATATTTCCAGTGTTCACAGCAGCTGTTTCTATATTCCTACCAGTGTGGTCTTCCGTGGAGTCCTTACCTTGGGAAAAGGGGGGCAGTGAACTGGGTCACCCCTTTCTGGAATATCCACTGCATTGTTCTGTTGTTTCAAGTCATGCATTCTGTCAACCTCGGGCCCAAGGTGCTTGTATGTTGACTGTTCTCTGCTCTATTCCCTTGGTAAATATTAAGATGTGTTCAGAGACGAAAGAACACTTCTGTACATAATCCAAGGCCTTGCAGATTATACCTCTGTGGGTAGTTTCCCTTGTTTTCTCACAGCAGGTGTGACCTGGTCTGCTTTGAGACCAGGACATTGATTATCAACGTGTTTGTGTTTTTTTGTTTTTGTTTTTGCGGTACGCAGGCCTGTCACTGTTGTGGTCTCTCCCGTTGCGGAGCACAGGCTCCGGAGCGCAGGCTCAGCGGCCGTGGCTCACAGGCCCAGCAGCTCCGCGGCATGTGGGATCTTCGCGGACTGGGGCACGAACCCGTGTCCCCTGCATCGGCAGGCGGACTCTCAACCACTGCGCCACCAGGGAAGCCCTGGACTCATTCTTGATCCCCATTCTCTTGGCTTTGCATTCTCTTTGGATCACTTCTTGGGCTTTTGCACACCACATGTATACTTATAACTTTCAAATGTATATTTCTATCCCAGACCTATTCTCCAAGCTCCAGATTCCTATATTCTACCACCTAATAGACATCTTCATTTGTGCAACACACAGACATGTTGAAATAACTGTGGTGCACTGGAAATCTTGATTTTTTTTTTTTTTTTTTTTGGAAATCTTGATTTTTAAAAAGTTTTTATTTTATATTGGAGTACAGTTGATTTACAATGTTGTGTTAGTTTCAGGCGTACAGCAAAGTGATTTAGTTATACATATACATATAGCTATTCTTTTTCTGATTCTTTTCCCATATAGGTTATTACAGAGTATTGAGTAGTTTCTCTAGAGATTCAAAGCCACAAATGTAGGTGTTACCCCTGTTGTTTTCTCTTCTGTCAGCCCCAACCTATAAGCTTTCTCAGTTCTGCCTCTAAAATGTCCCTAAGTGTGGCCTTTTCTCTCCACTGCCATGGCCATCACATCAGCCCAGACAACTGTCATCGCTCCAGTGGAAGATTCATGGCTTCCTAACTGAGTTCTTCAAATACCCCATGCTCTCGCCCACCTCAGGGCCCATTCCCTTTGTCTGGACCACTTCCTACCCACCACCTGCCACCATTCTTCAGCTGGCTGGCACCCTCTTATCCTGGAACATCCTTTAGTTCTTAGCTTGAACAACATTTCCCGGAGAACTCTTCTCTCATCATTCCACTGAAAATAAGTCTCCTTTCTTAGTACTACATCATTCCTCCTTTTTTCCTTTCTTCATGGCATCAGTTACAATTTTAAAATATTTCATTTATTTATCTTCTTATTTGTATCTACCTCCCTCACCAGAATGTAAGCACTCTGAGGGCTGGTTCATCATGGCTTCCCCCAGGATCCTAACGACCGTGCACTCAGTAAGCATTTATTGATTGAATATTCACCCACCTCAGCCTAGGGACATAGGGAAGGCTTCTCAGGAGAGGTGACATTTGGGCTGAGCCTTTTCCAGGGACTTTGTCCCCATTACACTTATTACAGCACTTCATTATAACAGAGTGTGCTAAGTGTTTTCTTGTCTGTCTGAACCATCACCATCCTGAGATCTCTCTGAGTATCAGGACTACATTCATTTCTTTTTTTTTTTTAATAAATTTATTTATTTTTGGCTGCGTTGGGTCTTCCTTGCTGCACGCGGGCTTTCTCTAGTTGCGGCCAGTAGGAGCTGCTCTTCGTCGCGGTGCGCAGGCTTCTCACTGCGGTGGCTGCTCTTGTCGCGGAGCACGGGCTTAGTTGCTCTGCGGCATGTGGGACCTTCCTGGACTAGGGATCGAACCCGTGTCCCCTGCATTGGCAGGTGGATTCTTAACCACTGCGCCACCAGGGAAGTGCCTCCATTCATTTCTTTGTGCCCCAATTTATTATCATTATCACAATGCATGTAGTAATTGAATTGTAATCTCTTTGGGAAGGAGACATGCAAAGGCATAGAGAGGGCAGGAAAGGGAGGGTTTTAAGGGGGTAGCAGGACCAAAGTTGAAAAAAACATGTTCTTTTGCTTGTTGGGACAAGTCCTCCCTGGTGGTCAGTTGAACTTCCCTGTCTTGCAGTCAGTAACCAGCCTTTTCACTGCAAAGTGTTGATAGGGTTCAAGTAGGTTACAAGAATAATTAGTTGGGTAGCAGCTCATCTTGTGAAGCCAAAATGTATTTGTCATAGTCAATCATGTTCCACTGCTGTTGTCTGGGAAAGATTACAAACTCACATAGCTGGTGTTATTTTAAAATGCAATAAAATGGAATCAGATAAGATTTTTTGAGCCCATCCGCCCCCCCCCATGCCCCCGCATCTTTCCTAAGACTGCCTGCTTCCCCTCAGAGGGATGTCTTTCTATTCCTTTTCCTTGTTCCTTGTGAAGGAAAATGAGGAGAAGTTAGCATGCATTTGATATTCAGATGCAAGGAAGGATTTAAGTCAAAGATGGTGTTTAAATTACATCAGTGAATAAATCCAAGGCTCTACAGACAGTGCAATTGTTAGTGAAACTGATTTAGAAAAAGTTACCAGAAGCTGACAGCACTGTTGTCAAATTTGACGCTTTTTAACTTTTAAAGAGATTCTGAATGTATTTAATCATTCCCAATAGAGTTTTCTTCTCTGGTTTCCTATTGTGGTCGGGGGAAAAAAAGAGCCATGGGTCTAAAAATAATATGTCTTACCTTTGGTTATATGTGTTTTCTGGTAACATAAATAACAATGTTCGATATTTCTATATTTCCTGAAGTGGAGTTATTTTCTGGAGTTTTCCAGGGCCGGGACATGTTGAGGGGTATTTGTTGTGTCCCGGTGGGATAAGAAAATAAAAACTCTGCCCGGCGTGTTCTTTCTCGACTCTCAGGGAGAATTCTGTGATTGGATGAAGGGCCAGTTTATGGAACCCGCTTCTTGAGCCTTATGTGAAAGTCTTCAGCTGAAATATCCCTCCTCATCCTTATGGCGAATGCTAGATTCCTCCTAGAGTCAGAGCTAGGGCGTTCAAACTGCTATTTTTGAGTTGAAAGTAGAATCAAAGTAGAGTCGCTGTGTTTTCTAGTCTCCTCTGACATAGAAGTCATTGTTAGTTGGAGCACCCACGGGTCGTGTGTTTACCTTCTTTGCTTTCTCTCTCCCTCTGAAGACTCTCAGTGGGTTTCCAGGAAAGTAAACTCCAGATCTCCACACACAATCCCCACGTAATTAATTGTTCCTCAATCTAAAAGACCTACCGGGTTTGTCCAGAAAGGGGCACGGTGGAGCCTCCCGGTGGCCAGCTGCAGGGCAAGGCTGATTTTCCTGCTGCCCTGAATCAAGAGTCAGAAGGCAACTGCCTCTGTCCCCAGGCCAGCACCAGCTGTTGCCTCGGTTTTTGAGAAGAGAAGCCCTTCCGCTTTGACTGTTTACATTCCAAGTGACCTGGAGTTAAAACAACCAGGGGACCAGAGCTCTTGAGCCCAAGGCTACACTTGGGTCAACGGGACTGAGGTTGAGCGTGAGTTGACCGCAGTCGCCATTTACACCCTGGTCCTGGGTCCACGTTCTTGTCCTCGTCCTCCTGGATACTTCCTGAGAGTCATCAGCAGGGTTCGAACGAGATTTGCTGGTTCCAGAGCTTGGGTATGTCCAACCTGGGTTTAGTCTGGGTTATTGGCAGACTTTTTAAAATGAAGGGGCAACCCCTGGGAAGGAGAAAGGCCTTTAAAGGGGAGGAAACAGACGAGGGATTGAAAAGTACATTTGGAAAGGGTTGGAAAGGCCCCAGAATAAACAATTCAAGAATAGAAGCATGAAAACAGATATTCCTCTTTTCCAAATCACTAACCAGCCACCCCAGAAGTCCAGCTTGTGTTCCAACCCAATTGGAAGCAAGAAACGGAATTAAAATAGGCGTGAAAATGCTGTGTTTTTGTTACTGGGCTCACTCTCTTAGGAGGAGGCTGTAGAGGAGGAAGGGGCTTAGCCATGTGTCCATATGTTGGTTGAAAGAGGACTCTCCTCTCCACCTTTGAGCTGCCCAGGCCAGCCAGCGAGGTGGAGATGTTCCCGAGTTTTCAAGCCGCAGGAAAATCAGGCCTCTGTGCAGCTGTAACTTTCGTGTCTAGTCAAGGGGGCGTTTAAAATTAACCTTTGAGTTTCTCATGTCATAGAAGCGCAGGGTATTTACTGAATAAATAAATGAAAGCAGTCGAAAAGCTCACTGGATGAGTTCTTTACTGCAAGAATTCCTGATCCCTCCTTCAAGAGAACCTTGGATTATCTGAGTGTATTGATTATAAACATAGGAACACAGGGAAGCAGGGCTTGCTTCGTGGGCACGCGATGGGCAGTCACACAGGGCTCAGAAGGGGCCTGTCCTTGGTTTAATGCTCTGCAGTTGCCATCTTGAAATTCTTAATAACAGAGGCTTTGGGTTTTTCTTTTTGCATTGGGCCCAACAAATGACGTGGCCAGTGCGGTAGGGAAGCCACACAGAAACAGGCCAGTATGAAATACTGCTATTAGTGGTGACGGTGACCATGGAGAAGATGATAACTCTGAGACTATCTGACCTCTTGCAGTGCGCTAGACTATTTCATCATGAGATATTTTGCATAAAACAGCTTCTGGGGGCCAGTGTTGTACAGTGGTTGAAAGGATGTGTTTTATACTCGGACCCAAGCCAAATTTCCTTACTAACGGTATGACTCCAGTGAAGTTAGTTAGCCTCTCTGAGACTCGATTTATTTATCTGCTATATAGGGACAATATCACCCACCCGATAGGGTTTTGGAAAGGATTAAGGCAGGATGTGAGTGCCCGGGACACGGAGGACACCCTGTAATGATGACTGTCTTTCTAGATCTTGGAATAGCCTTACTGTATTGCTTTTAGCCTGCTGAATTTAGGTGGGGTTATCCCTCAGTCTCCTAACTTTGCAAATTAGGTTGTTAACACTCGGTGCATACCCACGGTTATGTTTGCTAATTCTTTCTCGAGAGCCCCAGGTGATAAGATTAGAAAGTAGGTCCTAGACTTCTTTGATCTTATGGTGGTATTTGCACTAGTGAAGGTCTGTTTGAAGATTTTTCTCTTCTTGTGCTTTTAACCCTTGAACTATTTTTACTCATAACACATCTGACTCAAAATGAATGGTACCTTTTCCACCACACTCTGATACCAGCTGGGTATCCTACCATTCAATTCAGTTCTGACACTGTCTACCTGGAGTTAGCGTCAGATCCCACAAGTTAAGGGCTCAGTCCCACGAGGCTGCCCCCGCCCACTGTAGATGCCTGTTGCAAGCCCAGGTTGTGCTTCTGATGGACAGGCTGTAAATTCAGGGGGTTCCCACAACCCCCTCGTCAGGTTTGATATTGCCCCAGAATGACTCACAGCACGCAGGGAAACACTTTACTTACGTTCCCCAGTTTATTATAAAGGATACAAGTCAAGAACAGCCAATGGAAGTGATGCATAGGTCAAGGTATCGGGGAGGGAGTTTGGTGCCCTCTCTGGGCAGACCTTGATGTGTTTACAACCTGGAAGCTCTAGAAGCCATCCTTTAGGAATCTCTATGGGGGTTTCATGATGTTCCATGATTGATTAAATCACCGGCCATTGGTTATGGACTCAATCTCCAGCTCCTCTCCCCTCCCCCAGGGTGTCGAGGGTGAGAGGGCTGAAAGTTCCAACCCTCTAATGCCTCGGTCTTTTTGGAGACAGCCGCCAGCCTGAAGCTACCAAGGGATGGGGCCCCTAGCCACCACTCATCAAATTAGCCTACAAAAGATGCTCCCATTGCCCTGGAGACTCCTACAGTTTGGGGAGCTATGTGCCTTCCAGAAACCAGGGACAAAGACCAAATATTTATTTTTCTTATTTTATCACAGTCCTATAATAGGAAGGTCTCCCCAAGCAAGAAGCATCCTTCTCCCTGCTCATTCATTTGTTCTGAAACTGTCTAAAGATAAGATGAATTGTTTCAGGAGATGCTGGGCAGGGAGATGGGGCAGAAGGTGTCTTCAGGCCTAAGTCAGACGACCATCAGGCAGGGGCACCACGGAGGGTAGACAAGCCTTGGAAAGAGAGGTGGGCTAGCTGACTGTTGTTTCCTGTAACACTGAGGGTCTGGGATTTCCTCTCTGTCAAGTTACCCTCATCAACTCCAACAACTGGTGGTTCAAGATTTCCAACACGTTAAACCGCCTTAAAGCATCTCACGAGTGTTTGATTGGTATTCACCTTGTAGATGACCAAAAACATGTGACAGAATGTTACTCTTTTATCAGGTGAGCTGGTATACGGGGTAAAAGGGACCTCTGTGTGCTGTAGAAAAGAATGCTTGTATCTCCCAAATAAAACATAAAAAATAATATGCAGCTGGGCACTAAAATATTACTATAGGATAATTTTCAAGGGAAATCAAATAGAAAGACTTCTGGGTTTTTCTTTTTTCCCTTTTCTTTTTAATGTTACCTCTGTTAAACTTTCATGGGACTCTGACTTTTCAGGGATATTCTGTATCATTTGTGGCAGGCATAAGCTATATTAAGACATTATTCTGGAAGGGTGGAGAGTTTATCTATAACAAATTTATTTATTATACGTGAACTCCATACTGGTTAGACACAAACAAGATTAAAAAAACCCATAATACCTATTATCTCACTAATCAGAGATAAGTACCTTTAATATTGGTATATTTTCAGTTTGGACTTATGCATATTTACATGTCAATACATTTTTAATAAAAGTAGAAGCAGAACCTACAGATTGTCCTATGAACTAATATTTTGCCTTGGCAATGTGTTATGAACATCTGTTAATAAGTAAGTCTGTAAACTTTTATGAGTGCAGTTTTCATTCTGTGGATATCATAACTTTTAAAACCAAGCTCCTGTTGTCAGATATTTAGCTTGTTTCTAATTTTCCACTGTTATAAACATCCCTGCACATACATCTGTGCAAACCTGTCTCATCAATGCCTTGGGGTGGAGTGCTAGAAGTGGAATCACTTGGTCAAATGGCGCACATACTTACCGGTTTGACACGTATATATCAATTGTGCAGTGACTGGGAGGGGCGGGAGATGCAGGTGAATGAATTCGGGTGAATTCAGTGTCTTATTGAGTCTACCTCACTGCAGTGTCTATTAATTATTAATTACAGTTCTAATATAGGATGGCTCTGTAGTTAACTTTAATTCCTGGCAAAAACATAAGCCAGGTGTAGACTGAGAAATGCCTTTCTCCTGCACTTGGTTAGAAAACATTTTTCTTTTCTTCTGTGTTGGTTTTTCCTGTTTTACGTATCCACATCGGTCTATACTGAAATGGTCACATGCTTTGTTTCAGAGGTTTTAGACAAATGGCAGAATGTTCTATCTGTAACCATGTATTGTTGACACTGTGTTCTAAGGGGTTATCGCTCCTCTGATGAGTGATTTCCATGAAAAGGTGGTTTCTGACGTTACGTGGGGTTGGCTTCTTCCTTTTTGCTCTGTGTTTTTGCTGCAGATGGAAAGAACTAAGTATCCCCTCTACGCTGAATAGGAATAGATGATGGAACGACTATTTCCAGCTATTTCCAGTTGTACACAACTGGCAAAGGCATCCTCCGTACGCAGGCATCGGGTGCAAGCTCTGCTTCTTGCGTTCTTAGACTTCTTGTCTCAAGACCCAGCCCTGCCCCTACCCTGGCCACCTCCCTGCCTCCAGCTGTGGTCATCTGGATTTTGTACCCCAGTTCTAAGGAGGTGACGTCTACCTCACAAGCAAACAGGGAGAATCATCCTGTTTGTCTTTCTTATCTGGGCAGGTCAAAGTTAAGGTGTTGGGACCAAGTCATTCAAAGTGCTTGCTTCCGTTTCCAACGTGTCCTAGGAGATGTCTGTAGAGGGCTGCGTCCGTTAAAAGCCAGCCCTCGACTTCCTTAAGGGTAAAGGGGGACCTCGTGGGGAGGATGGCAGTTCAGGGAGCAGGGGAAAGAGAAGAGGAGAATAGTACAGACATGCTGAAGGTCAACGTGGATGGGATGGCTCCTCCTAGGGTGGTAGGAAGAGATGCAGCTGAAAATTTTTATTTGCAAGTAACTTACAGGCTGATGCAAATGGAGTCTCCCCTCGAGTAGATGGTGGTCCAGTCACGGGCAGGCTCTGCAGGGCTAGTGTGGTGTCCTTCCTTCCCATCCAGGAGTCTCCAAATGGCCTCTCTTCTCATCTCACGTGTTTCACAGCCCCGTGGAGCTGAGTAGGAGGCTAAGGGGCTGCTGCTTAGGGTAAGACTCTACCTTTACTTAGCTCTCTTAAGATTAGGTAAATCACGTCATCTCCCTGAGGGAGAAGCAGGGGCATTGCTCTTTATTCCTCTGCAAACAGTGGACCCCAAATATCTATTTGAGCAGGCTTTACTTAGCTCAGTGTGGAGTTGCTGTGGGCTTAATATCCTTTGGGCTACTCACCGAGGTAGCACTTCAAGTTTGGGTTGTGTTTCCTTGGCCAAACTTGGACCATATTTTTGTTCCATCCCCTTCAAAAGGGAGAGTGGTCAGTGTGTGTGAAATTGCCTTGGAAATGAATGCTGAATCGGCTTCTAGGTCTTGTTAAGGATAATAAGGGGTTCCTCATTGTTGTCCCCAAGGACTCAGAATGTTCCAGAACGTTTGGGCCAGCCCCCTCATTAGCCTGAGGCTCGCAGTCAAAGTGAGTTGAGAGACCTGAGCTTTAGTCCTTGCTCTGCTACTGGCTTCTGGACCGTTATATCTCCTAATACCCTCTGTGACTTTCAAAGATTGGGAGAAAGATGGAAATGAGGTTTCAGCTAAAGTCAAAGACTGTGCCTTAGGCGTGTTCTGAGCTTTTCTTCTTCCTTCCCAGTGTGTGAGCTTTAGAAGATGTGTTGCTCGCTTCACCTGTGTTCTTCCCTTCACCTTAGGCCTCCGTTGGCTATTCTGGGGTCCCTGGGACCATTGCTGTCCCTTGGGATGGTGCAACTCTGTCTGCAGTCTCAGTAGAGGGTAAGGTGGGAAAGCCAAACTTCCTTAGCTCCCCTACCCCTGAGTTCCCCAGAGCCTCTCACATGGAAGGGGGTTGTGAATATACAGACTTTATTGAAGATACGGGAATTACCAGAGGGAATAATGATTAAAAAAAAAAAGATAACCATTAAAAAAAGACTATTCTCAGTGCTTAAGAGAAAAAAATCCCCAACTTTGGACAGAGGGGTCTCCTGAGAGATGAGCTCATTCCTGGTTCTGGCTTGAGGTCTGAGAGCAGAGAAAGAACCTCTCTTTCAGTCCTTCACTGGGTGGGCAGGCACCACTCCCTTTTGAAAACCACCACACCTGCCCACAGAGATGTGGGTGCTGTCCTTGGATCTCTGTCACCCTTGATGCTCCAGGACAGCTCAGAGCTGTTCGCTGTGGAGTGTTCCTGAAATCAGAGTTAATCACTGTGGATGGCACAGCGGCAGCATACCTGTGAGAGCTCACCTCCTCCTGGGTCTCCGGGAGCCTTTGAGTGACTATAGGCCATGGCCCATGCTCACCACACAGAGCATCCAGGCTCCTGAGGACAGCAGTGGTCCAAGGGGGCAGTGCACCCTCCACACCTACCATGGAAAGGTGGGTGGAAGGATCGTGTCTGGGGGACCTTGTACAAGGCAGGGGAGTTTACCTTTCCAGACTCCTGTGGTTAAGGCTGGGATTTGTTCAGGGTCAGGGGCAGGAGTTGGTGACAGGAGGGCAGTAAACTTGCAAATTGCTGAGGGCGGAAGGGCTCCATTAAACGAAGACATCTTCTTCCGTTACATGTGGACCGGAGAATGCTGGGTCACTGTTATAAAAGGGTCTCAAGGGCCTGGGACCTCCTCTAGCCATTCCCATGAAAATACAAGCTCGGGGAAGGAAGAGGAAAATTGTGAAGGAAATGCCCATGATGATAAAAGGGAATCTTTATTCTCTCCCATCTTTAAAAAACCAGAACATTTTAGGCAAAGACTTTTTTAAAATGCCTTTTTAATACCCACATGCTATTTGAAGATGCGTGTTCTATTGATGTCTATAATGGTTTTCATTTGGTTACTTTTTGTATATGGAGGGGGGCACAGATCACTAAAGGGAATGTTCAAAGCTTGCAGGAAAAGTGATGGATGACTTCTTTTCAAATTCATGAAACATCCTTCCCATTTTTTCTGAGTGCCTCTTCCTGACTACCAAATATTAATTTGACTGAAGGCTTAGCAATGAATACCAGTTTTAGAATCATTTTTGCCATCTTTGCTCGGGACAAAGGCAGCAAAAAGAATGGAAGGGTGGGCTGTAGATGCTCTGGGTCACTTGCAGCCATCTGGCTTTAAAGTGACCAGGGAAGGGATTCCTGTATTAGCTGGTGGGGGGTGGGGGGTGGAGGTGAGATCAGGGGCTGGCCTGGCCTCTGCCTTCTTCGTGGCAGCTTTAGAAATCAGGGGAGTCCCCTGACATATCACCTGGACCCCCAGCTTAAGCCGCAGTAAAGCATGGTGCCGTTCATTGATTTAACAGATGCTTGTGGAGTGGCTGGCCCTCTGCTAGGTGTTAAGGATGACCCTCTGTGGGTCAGCTACAGCCATCTGGTGGGACCCAGCAGCCTGGTGCCTGGAGAGGATGCATCTCGGTCTTCTGCTACCTGCTGTCCTCACAGCCTGGCCAGAACCTTAGTACAGGACACTTGGCACCTAGAAGGAGCTAGAGATGCTTGAATCTAGGACCAGCTACTTTCCAGATGAGTGACTTGGCTTCTTGGAGCTCCAGATTCCTCTTCTACCCCTACTATAAAGTGGAGAAAATAGCACCTACCTTGCAGGACTGTAATGAAGGTCATCTGCCATTTGACTGGTACTGGAACGAATAGGTGCTTGAAAAAAAGGTGGCTGTTTTGAAACATATTGCCATGTAAGCACAGTTGTGCTTAAATCTCCCTGGAACACCTAAAACTGAGCCTTCAAGGTGTGTAAAACCTTTGTTCAAAGTGTAGTAATGCTACATTTATGCATGCTCCCCCTTCGAGCACACACGTGCACCTCATTGCTGCCGAATCTGCCAGAAAGGGAGATCCCGATAACGCTGAGCCTGGACAGATGCTGTGCAGGACTCAGGGCATCCCTTCTAGGTGGCTTTCCCAAGCCCCTCCACTGCCGCCAGGAAGATTCTGGAAACCCTGGAAGCCTTTAGTTCAGCAGGCAAAAGGTGGGCTTTGGAGCTCCAGCTCTCTCACTTGTCTAACTCAATAAGCATAAATACTGTTTGGTCCTGGGCATTCCTAGTAGTCTATATGGAATTGCCCAGCAGGACCCCTGCCCCGGAGCAGCAGAGGCCGGCTTCCTCCGCCGGCTGCTGGTAACGTCCCCGACCCTGGACGCAGGGAGGCGCTGCAGCCTCACTTTTCCTCAAAGACGGCTTGGTGGCCCTCCCCGGGTTTCCTGACTGAGCCCTGAAGATTCCAGTCCTTTGTACTCAGTGATTATCCTCTGTGTCTTCCTACGTGGAAATCAGTGGAAGGATGGCAGTGTTCTAAAAACACACACAGAAAATGTGCATGGCTTCTTCAACCAGGAAAATTTAAACATTTGCAAGCAATACACTTTCATTGTAACAAATATTTAAAAGTACATACCAGCAAAAAGAATTCCACACACCCTGTGAGAATAGTCTTCAACACACACACACACACACACACACACACACACACACACGACAGTTACAATTGATTTTTATTTATTCACCAAAATAGGATATCACTCTGAAAACTATTTTGTTATTTGCTTTTTCACTTAATAATAGCCCCAGTGAACTTCTTCAGTCTTTCCCACACTATTTTTGTTTCCAAGTGACTTTGTTTAACTGTCTGGGACCATCAAATCTGAGGTGTGAAGCCCTAAAGTATTAGGGTTGAAAATAAACAACCAGGCACCTTAATGAAAAGCCCTCATTGAAGTGAAGAGAGGCTTGAAATGATGGCAGTTCGGTCACTCTTAGAGCAGCATCTGAGCAGTATTTATTTGCAAGGTGGTTGGCAGGCAGCTCACTTTCCCTAGAACTGAACAAGTATTTACCACCCTTAAATTCCCTGAGGAGAGGCCTTCTTCCCCCAAACCTGTCCCCGTTTCCCTCTGGACTGGTTGACAGTCCCATAGGCCAGTTCTCCAGCCACAAAGGTAGAATTTAGTGCTACATCTAGCTAGGAAGGGATTGTTTGAGGGAGGGGAGGGTGCATACAAGGTAGAAATGATAGCCCAGGCCTTGTTGTCAGACTGGCGTGGGTTCAAATCCCAGCTCTGTTATTTGCTGTCCAGCTGGGTCATCTTGGACCAGTTACTTAATTGCTTGGAGCTTCATTTAGAAAGTGTGGTAATGAAACTCCTCTTGCAGGATTGTCCTCAGTATCAAGTCAAGTAACATATATAGGTACATATATATATATATATATTCACACACATTAACTGGCTGATAATAAGCATCTGGCACTCTGTTAGGGGTCAGCAAACTTTCTCTGCAAAGGGCCAGGTGGTAAATATTTTAGGCTTTGCAGGTCATACACAGTCTGTGTCGCAACTCCTCAACAGTACGTGAATGAAGCAGTGAGGATGTGTTCCAATAAGGGTTTCTCTGCCAAAACAAATAGCGGGGTGGATCTGACCATGGACAGTGGCCACTGACCCCGCTTAATGTGAGTCTCCTCTGTAGTATCAAATTTTCTTGTGGCCACAGGAAAAAAGTAAAGAGAAACAGGTGAAATTAGTTTTAGTAAAATATTTATTTGCTTCAAAATATCCAAACTATTATTGCTTCCACGTGCAATCAATATGAAAGATCATTAGTGAGGTATTTTCCTTTAATGTTTGGTAATATTTTTCAACGTCTGCAGGGTATTTCAAACTTGCGGCCCCTCTCATTTCCTACTAGTCCTGTTTCAAGTGCTCCAGCATGAAACTGGACAGCACAGCTTCGGAGAGCGCTTCTCAAACTGCACGTCCCCACCGTTTAGTGAGTCAAGAAATCCATCTGTTAGAAAAAAGTCAAATTAAGAAAATGAGCTAGAGGGGAATAGAATCTATCAGAGTACATTGCATATAGAAAGAGTATAGGTTGTTTCCTGCGGTTTTGTGTATGCTTGCCTGTGTGTGTGCACGCGTGTGCGTGCTTGCACGTGTGTGTATATATGTGCATGCGTGTATATATGTACATGTGTGTGCATGCTTGCGTGTGTGTGCATGTGTGTGTGATGCACGTATGTGTGTGCTGTCGCGATGAAAAACAGCAGGTGTATTTCTTCCTGTGGACTGTTGTCAAACATGCTTGAAATTCACTCTTTTACAAGCTAAAGTCAAGTTTATTTGTTTTTGTTTTTAAACTCAGGCTGAGGTGTTTAGCTTCCTCCTCACTTAGGCCGTGCCTGTGCTGTACCAAAGCCAACTGTTGACCACATGACTGGTGTAAAACGAGTCAAACCAGTTACTAAATGTTAGGCTGACCATTTCAAAAATACAAATCAAGGTTCTCAACTTTAACCTTTACTATCGCTATACTTAGTTTCACAGAATCCTCATTTTACAGATAGTAAACTGGAGCCCGGAGAGCTGAAATGCGTAATTAAGATCCCAAGCGTGAGCCGTGATTTTGGGTGAGAACGAGACGCTTCATGTGCCCAGCTTGGGGACAGCTCCTGCCTCACGTGCTGGAGCTCTACCTGTGCACGTGGACGGCGGATGGGAGCCTGGGCCAGCTCACCTGGTGATTTAAGTGTCATGAGTCATTTTTGCTCGGAACTTTGGAATTTATGAAACAAAAGTTAAAGGGATGTTGCTTTAAAGTATTTCCATCTCTTCTTGATTCTTTCATTGATTCACACATTTTTCTGAGCACCCCCAAATGAAGGTGAAGTAGGTTCAGGCTCTGCTCTCAAACAGCTCAGCTTTTATCTTTCTATAAAAATATGTCTAATATTTTTCAGAGGGTAGTGGAAAAGAGCATGTTGTTGTGTCTGGCTCGTAATTCCATAAAAGAAGAAAATAGGAAATTGATAAAACTCATTTTCCCCTCTTCTCTTTAGCTATGTGATGAAAGATATTTTAAATAATGTGTATAGTTAAAATTATTTAAGGTCCATTTTCCTGAAAGAAATTCTGGGTTTATCCCACTCCCAGTTGGATTCAGTTTTCTTCCTTTCCCACAGGATTGGTGTGTAGAAACAACACAGACTTTGGATTCAGGCTGACTTGGGTACAAATCCTGCCTGCGTGGCTTCTAGGCTGTGAGGCTTAGCTGTGGTCTCTAAGACTCAGCTTCCTCGTCTGTAAAATGGGGATAATAATTCTGGCCTCATAAATTTGTGGTAAAGATTAGTTGTGGAAATATATGTTAAGATAAAAATGTTTGAGTGTGGGAAAATACTTTTATATATGAATTTTCCATATGAATATGTTTTCATAATAATAGAGCCAAGTTGAGTATAGAAAATGATTTTTTTCACTTCATCTTCCTTCCAGAAGGGTGCAGTGTAGAGCCAAGAAATGCTTTTGTTTAGTTTATTTTAATGCCCTGATATTTAACGACTTACAGACTGCATTTTTAAGATATCTTTCCTCCACCCGTTCCCATCTCATTCTCACACATATACAGTTTCCGTCAGGAATGCAACATTCGAGAAGAAATGGCCTCATGTTTTAGATACTTAAAAAAAAAAAAAAAGGGCTTTATGTTGTTGCCGTGACACCCAAACCCTCTCCTGTCAGTTATCCAGAGTGAATTAATAAAGAGCCCTGTCCAGAGAGTCATTCTGAGGGGAAGGTTATGTGGCTCTAATAGCGAGAGAGCGGTTGCAGTGCTGGGAAAGTGGGGCATGGTCTTGCCTTCTCAGCCCACCCACGGAGGAAGACCCAGATGAGCCAGCCATTTGCATGGCCGGAGTCTATTTTCCTGGCATTTCAGGTTGCTTAAAAGGCTGAGTGCCTCTCTGAGTCACTTTTCTAGAAGCAGGATGCTTAAACTAGCACTTTCTTTCATTCCCAGAAAGAGTTGACCCGTTCTGCTCAGAAAATCCTTCCCACAAATTGAGATGGCCATCTACGGCGATTGGTTGACCAGGAACAAATTCTTATACCAAGTCCATGAGAGAATGGGGGAGGCCGCTGGAAGACGAGAAAATCAGAAAGTATATGTTTGCAACTTATTGAGATATAAATGGCTGTCCTCATTTTTATTTTAAATTAAGAAGCACTGCATGTTAGCCATGGATAAGCTTCCCAGACAAGGTAATTTTAAGGCAACTTACTTAACTCTTCTGAGCCTCAGTTTCCACACATGTAAGGTTTAACCAAAGGTTTGACCAAATCTTTTAGGGGTGGTTGTGAGGATAAATGCATAGAAAATGTAGAAGGAAGTTCCTGGCACACCGCAATCCTTTGGTATGCTAGCTGTTGTTCTTAAAATGGTTGATCCCCAGGTCATACATCAGTATTTCTCTGACATTGTCAAATCTCCTGAAATCTGTTAGGATGTTCAAAATAAAACCTTTTAAAGCTGATTTTATTATCATTAAAAAAAATAAGTATTGCTTTTCTTTCCCTTTCTTTCAGAAGAAAATGCTTGAACCTGCCATCCAAGTCATAACATCTTGATGGCTTTTCTTCAGTATTGAGTTTTGGTTTATACTAACATCTCTGAATTTCACTGCAATGGTGTCTGAGGGTGTCAGTGTCTGAAAGTATCTAGAAAATATATACATTTTAAAAGACATGTTCCTTTACTGACACAGTAAAAGAGTGAGAGATGAGAGAAAGCAAGATGGGCCTAAGATTTTGAGTATTCCATTGAAGAGAAAGACCTGGTGGTGTGGAAGAAACATAGCAAGGAACATGGTTAAGGCCCAGAGATAGTAGTTTCTAATGGTTTTGCTTGTAGCTTTCTGCCTCCTCTGCCTAAATTCTAATTCTGATGAGACAAATTCCTGTAGGGTCAAGATAAAAAAAATTATTACATGAGTTTAGTTAGAAGATGCTAAGGAGAATCCAGGGGACCAGAGAGAAATGAAACTAAACTCTGTGTCTTTGAAGGAGCACACCCTGGGGACAGATGAAATCAGGAAAGCAGATGGGCTGGCCTGGTTCCTTGTGGAATTGGTGCTCTGAGATAACTTAGGGGCCCCAGCAGTGTACCTTTAAGGGATTCCCAAAAGACCATTTTACTGCCAGTCGTGCCCCTCTGAGGATTTTCTGCCTGGCAAGAGTGAGAAACATAGCACTGCAAAACCCGGAAGCATTAGAACCAAACAGACTAGCTCTGTGACCTTGGAGAAATTGCCTAACCTATCGGAGCCTCAGTTTGCTCATCTGAAAAAAGGGAGATAATATTTTCCTTGTAAGGTTGTGATGAGGATGAAATGAGAAGCAATCTGTGATGTGCTTGTCATGTCATTGGCTTTCAACATCTGTTATTCCTCTTCTGTGTATCGAAAAAGCTGTCCATTTTTCTAATACGTAAAGAGGGCAGGGATGGTTTCACCTGGGAGATTTACTGGTCTTTATAAGTTACATTTAGGAGTGAGCTTTTATTTTTGAATATTTCTATTTTGCTCTCATTAGCTCACTCTGAGGCCCACCACATAGAGTATGATCTTATCAATCATTCAGCCTGTGGGTAAATTTTTATAATCATACTTCTTTAGTTTTTCCTTGTATACACAACAAATTTCTGGGAAATTTACCAAGCGCCTCTCTATGAGTTGTGCCATATTTAGGCAGATGGTTACCTGTTGGGTACACGGAAGGGTAGGAAAACCATACTGCACTGACTGTGGGCTTCCTGGCCTTGGCAATCACCTTGACCTCTCTAACCTTTATTCTTTTTTTCATATGTAAAATATGAGGCTGATGACTGGGTTTCTAAAATCCTTCTACATCCTCCAAATTCTACGGTTCAAGTTCTCAGTTATTTGTGTAATTGTCCAATAGCGTAAGCAGATAAATGGCCTAACTCCTGAGGTGGTATTTTTCTTCCCTGAAGTTGGTGAATCTTCTGAAGGTTTGAAAGTTGGAACACTGGTGAATATGCCATAGTGCAAGTATGGATAGGCAACTCAGCAAGTGAGTAAGCTTCAGTGATGAATTGATGGTCTCTAATCCATAGGGTTTAAGGCTGGAGCTGTCTGAGACTCATTTAGGATTCTTAGATCCTCCACGCGCTTGTCATTTTGAATTATGGTCACATGCTGTGCAGATGGCCTCGGGGCTGGTCTTCCTTGTTTGACAGGGAAGAGGTCATCTTCATTTATCTGTACTTCTCTAAAACTCCTGGGTTTCTAAGGATGAGTTCAGGATTCAGGCACACTAGGACCAAAAGCCATATGGGTGAGAACAGTCATCATCCGTATTCCACATGGGATCTGAGGTCATCCAGAGTTTGGCAATGTTTTTATACACTTTCCGTTAAAATATTTCTAGTATTATGATATTTCAAAAAGTCATTCTCAGCTCTAGCTAACCAATCACCCAATGACTGGTCCAAATTGCATTTGGCAAGGTAGCTTCTATTATTATTCTGTTTCTTGTTCTTGGATTCCATGACATACCCATGCCTCACACTATCACAGTCTTCTCTTGTTTTCTGTGAGTGCATTTCTCTTTCAAGCAACCAAAAAAGTCCAGACCAGGGCAATGGAGGAAGATGGCAGGCCATTGATAAACTTTATTGGGTTGTGGCCATACCGTTTCTCAACTGTCCCTTTTGTTCCCTGAACAGTCAGCCCTCCAAACTGGCCACTAGAACAACTGCTGACCCTTCAGTACTAAGAAGCCCCAAAGACAGGATCTGGAGGGAGATTTATGCAATGCCTGTCATGAGTGAGGTGGTATCATGGTGGCCACACCTCAGAACGCTAGCATTGCCCCCTGGAATCCAACTGGGCACCATTCAACGGACATTGATCAGACACCCACTGTGCATGAGGCCCTGTGATACATGCTGGAAATATAAAGATGGATGAGATAAGGGGCTCGCTCTTGACGTAATGACGGCAACAACTTGTACAGAACATGCTCTATGCCAGGCATTGTTTTAAATGCTTCGTGTGTGTTAGCTCATGTGACCTTCAGAACAGCTCCATGAGGTCAGTGCTATTATTCTCATCCCTGTTTTCTAGGTGGGGAAATGGAGATGCAGCGAGGGTGGGTAACTTGCTGAGTTACAAAGCAAGTGAGTAACAGAACCAGAATCCAAACTCAAGCAGTTGACTTGAGTCTGGGCTCCCACCCGTATTCTGCTTATACTTTCCTTTTCTCTGATAACCTCACTAACATCATCATCTCCCTAATCCTTGTAGCCTTTTTCTTAATAACCGTTATAAACAACCATTTATCAAGTAATAACCATTAGAAAGATAATGTTGATCAAAGCAAAACAAACAAAAAACTTTCAACCAAAAAGGCACAAGACAAAAAAACAACCAACCAAAAAAAAAAAAAATCACCCACAATCCCACTACTGTTAACCATTTTAATTTATGTCCTTTAAACCTGTGTGTTTGTTACTTTTGTAAAAGTAAACGTTTTAAAGTCTGCATTTTTCGTTGAGGATTATGATAGGTTTGTTTTTTTCCCCACTGTATTCTTCCTCAACATAACTTCAATGACTTAATCGGTGTACGTGTTTTCAAATCACACTTATACTGTACGGTTCACTTAACTAATCCCTTATTGTTGGACATTTAGGTTACAACTTACATTTCACGGTCATAAACCACATGGTCACGCACATCATTGTATATACATTTTTTTCATATATGTTTGATAATTTCCTTAGGTGGTTGTCAGCTTTGAACTTTTGTGGTGTTTAGGTGGGGAAAGCAGAATCAGATGTCAGTATCATATTTCAAAGAACAATTTAAGTTCTTTTTACTCCTGGAGAGCTGAGAAATAGTAATATCATAAATGTCTGAAGCATGATTTAAATCATCATTTTTTTTTAGGAAAAAAATTTAAAACTTAGGATTTGTTCTCTTGGAAATATAGAGAATTTTCTTCCTGAGAACTGGATTCATGATTCTACCAAAGGTTAACTAAACCAAGATGTAACTGGTTGGTTGCCCCTCTTCACCCCTTTTGAAGAACCACAATGGAATGATGGAGAATCAAACACAAGAGGGTCAGGAAGACACCACACAAATTTAACGGGAACTTTGTAGGAGTGAAAATGTAGAGAGTCTGACAGGCCAGGAGGGAAAACACAGTGTGAAATAAATAGCAAGTAAATGTCCAGCAAGCAAGTGGGTGGTTCAACGCATAGTGGGCGACCACAGGCTTTGCAGATACATGGGGTTGAGTTGGAAGCCTAACTCCTCGTCTTACTTGCTGTGTGACCTCACACAAGTTGCTCCATCTTTCTGAGCCTCAGTATCTACATCTGTAAAATGGGCTTGTGACAGTATCTGTTTCAAAGTGTTGTCCTGGCGATTTAACCAGATCATGTAAGTACAAGTGTAACGGCTGTCGGCTGGTTGCTTTGTGCAGGGCACTAGACCACTGCAAGTTCATTATCATTATTTTCATTACCAGCAGCATCACTCAGTGGAGAGGACTGTGTGATCGGAGGTCAGCACTCACGCACGGCTGTGGGGGCATGAAACCATCAGGGAAGTTTGCTTTTCTGGGAATGACAACAAATGAGAGGATGCCATGTGATATCTGTGGGAAATGAACGTTACACTTTTTTTTTTTTCTGGAAGTACAAAGTAGGATCAGCTTGGAATTTCCCATCTGCTTTCTGGGACAAATGAGGGCAGTTAGGAGGCCTTTGTTGACAGGGCTTGTATCTTAGAAAGCCGGGTGGGCATAAGTGGATAGGCTTATGGCTTGTACTTCAACATTCCTCTGGTGTTTTTAGAAATCTACGTTTAGAGATCACCCTGCATTAAGCTTCTTTTGGGTGTTCTTGGTAGAACCCCAACTGAAAGGGAGAAAAGGGGGAGCTTTATTTTTCAGGTCACCGGGATGTCTAAGGAGTCAGTGGGCTGCAGACAGAGCAGGGCCAAGGGTACAGACACCATGAGCGTCATCCTGTTCCCTCCCATCTCTTGGCTGGGCATTCCTGGCTTGTCTCATTTCAGGCAGTGATGGCTTCTGGCAGCTCAGGGCTTATAGCATCCTCACCATTGATGATCTCAGCAATAAAAAGTGCCTCTTTCCTGATGCTTCCAGGAAGAGGCCCAGGGAACAGCCTCATTAGCTAGACTATCAGTCACACCTGTTCCTGGTCTGACCATTGCAGGAAAGGTTGTCTGATTGGCCGGGTCTGGATCACTGGCTTCACTTCTAGGAGCAGATGGAAAGGGGTGGAAGAGCAAAAAGAAAGGAAAAAAGAAAAAAAAGAAAAGGGGAAGAAGGAAGGAAGGAAGAAAAAGAAATATGTCTGGCTCCTACAAACGCCTAAAAATCTCATGATTATGTGGCGTACACCTGAGCTCTGCAATACTTAATTTACGAAGAATTTTGTCTCCCTTTTCCACCTCTAGTTCCACGTACGTGTGATTTCTAAGTCAGCTGTGGCTTCCTTTCACCTGAAACTTCGGCAGTCGCTGCGTGCATCCTGCTTCTTTAAGCTCAGGGTGTCATTAGTGGCATAACAGCCACCCTGTGCAGCTTAACTTCTCCCTCCAGATTCTAAAAATACCCAGCGGCACTCAAAACCAACAGTGGGGCCGAGGCGTGCGCAGGCGCCACTGCATCCAGGCTCCCTAAATGCCTCAGTGCTGTCACTGGAAAGGCAGCCATTGGCTCCCTCAGCTCTGTTCTTCGTTCTTCATCTTCAGTTTTGGCTCACGTATACTGCTGCTTATGCAGAGGAAGAAAAAGGGGTTATTGACGGGACAGAATTGACTGGAAGAAAGGGAAAGAGAAACACCAAACTAGTTCATGCTGTCATTTTGCAGCTCGCCGTAGACCTGAACTAAGATGTGTCAAAAGATCAGATCAGTCCAGGGAACAGCAAAGATTAGCTGGCATTTAACATAAAACTCTTTAACCAGAGGTCACCTAGAATAACTCTCATGTATGTGTCCATGAAGAGACCCGAGGACCATATTCGGAGAAGGTTAGTACTCACAAACGACCTGGGCCACAACCTGGGTTATTTTCCAAAGGCAAAGCAAAAACCCATCCCCTTTCTGTGAAATACTTAGGTGGAGTCGATCCGTCCAGGGAATTGAGGTTTTCTTGTTTCAAGGAGGTGTCCCATTTTGTGGGATTGAGGACCTAAGAGTATTGGCATCACATGGTTTGGGAAGCTGCCTAGCATCGTTTGTCTGATCAAATCAGTGAGTACTGGGGTTTTTTGAAACCCGACCAAGGGATTAAATGATAAAATCAGGTGGGTTATGAAAATATGTGAGTCATTACAGATCTGACCTTTTATAGATTTCCTGGAAGAATCAGACATCCTCTTTAAGGTAATGAACCTGAACCCAGTGGAAGCATTCAAGTAATGTCTTTGGCTGTTGGTGCCTAAATGGAACCTAATAGATGTCACGAATGATGATCATGGAAAGAAGAAAAAAGCACAGGTTTTTACTAACTCTACGGATGTCTGGACTACATCGAACCTTTGTTTTAGCTGTTGGGAATTGCCACGCGATTAATAGATTGCCCAGAAGTTGTTCTCAGAGCGGCCTTTCAGTTGGCTGGTTTATGGCAGGATGCTGGGATTTAAATTAAAAAGTTCAGCCTTGTAGGGTAAGCATGAGTCGATTCTTGGGACAGAATGTACTTAGCATTGTTTCCACCCGTGTGTGAGCGGAGGAAGCATATGTACCCTGGACATATGCTTCTCATTGGGAAATGCGATCAAATATCTCTCTCTGGACTGGTTCTCGTGGAAAGTCCTTGGCATCTTCTCAAGCCTCAAGTAAAGGCTTCTAAGCTCCTGAATTGCTAGGTGGTCTCTCCCAAGGCACGTGTCAGAGGCAGGGGTGCTTTGCTCTTTGTGGGTGGGAGTTTGCTTATTCAGGATTGCATGTCCCTTCTTTAAAAAATCTACGTTGCTTATTTAAATTGAATTGCCTAAATGTGCTGAAGGTTTCTGATAGTTTTGTGAATCTGTGCAGCCCAATAACAATGTTAGCAATGATGATCATAGCAGGAATAAGAGCTAACATTTCTAAAGCACTTCCTTTATGCCAGACACTGTTCTATGTGTCACAAATTTTAATGCATTTAATCCACAAACAGTGGGGTTTCAGGTTTATCCCTCCATCTTCTCCTTCTCCTTTCAGAGCTAAAATTAGCCAGGCTGCCTATACACCCTTTCCAAGATGGCCAAGTAATTGCCAACTTTTAACTGTATCCATACAGATTTGACTTTTAATAGAGTTTAACTGAAGAGAGCCACGTGCTATAAGTTTGAATAAGAAGAGCAGTGGACTTTTAGAGTTGCTCATAAAGACACAAATTGCTGATGTGAACGGAAAGGTTGAGTGTTTTCAGAAATGAAGATTTTGGCAAATCAGTTCAGGTTTATGACAATTTTAGACTGCTTCAGATTAGCCGTTAATGTTCTTTTCTAGCTCTTCCTCTGCCTTTGTGGAAAGATGTATAATATGTAGCCACGAGCTGCTCTAAGGCTATTGTCTTCCCAGGAGGTAGGGTCCCCTGAGTGTCTCGTGTTTCGTCACCCAGACAACGTTTCAGAATAATCGGTACCCAGAGTCCTACAGTACAAAGGCATCGGGCCACTTCCACTGTGCCTGTGTTTTAGAATCTGGGGATTCGGTCCTTTCCTAAATTCACGTATTGCTTTTCCTTTTGAAACGTGGAGTCCTACACTGCGAATGCACTTGTGAGGTAGGAGACAGTGGTATTGCTGATCCTGTTTCCAAGTTTGAAACCAAAAGGCTGGGCCTGTGTTTAGGAGAGCTTGTCTGGTTCGGTGTGGCTTTATTCTGGCTGAAACCGCTTAAGGAACTTCCAGGTGTAAGGCTGGCCCCATTTGCCATGTGCAAGTGTTTTCATTTGGAATTGCCTATTTTGTGAAATGGATTGTGAATCTGAGTTTCTTAAAGAAAAACTCACATTGGAATGCAGGAGAGGGGTATTTGCAATTTTCTAGATAGCTTAAGTCATGGAGGTGTCTAAAATAAGAGATGTAGGCCCCAAACAAAAGAAAACAAGCAAAACAAACAAAGCAAAATAGACAAACAAAAACTACTCTAATTGTTCAGGGTCTGAATAATCTGGATTTGATCAATGTGACAGGCAAAATCAAGGATAATGGCAAAATCGGCATGAATATGCCTATTCAGGCATATCTTTTAGGGTTACTTTTCAGGGGCTTGAGAGGAGGTTCATTTATTCTTAGCTACTTTATATTTTTTTTTCACCTTGTGACTCTGCCTTGGAAATAGAATGAATGGAGAGAGCATGGGCTTTGGCCGTCAGGAAGATCCGGGCTTAAAAAATTCTGGTGTGGGGCTTCCCTGGTGGTGCAGTTGTTGGGAGTCCACCTGCCGATGCAAGGGACACGGGTTCGTGCCCCGGTCCGGGAAGATCCCACATGCCGCGGAGTGGCTGGGCCCGTGAGCCATGGCCGCTGAGCCTGCGCGTCCGGAGCCTGTGCTCTGCAACAGGAGAGGCCACAACAGTGAGAGGCCCGCGTACTGCAAAAAAAAAAAAAAAAAAAATTCTGGTGTGGCCACTCAGCTGTCTGGTAAATTTTCTGAGCCCCAGTTACTTCATTTGAATATGGAGTTGTTAATCACTCCTCTTTGGTGATGATCAAATGGAATGATGGATGTAGAGCAGCTGGTACATAGCGTGTGTTCTGTGATATTCATCTGGTTCACTTTGCATCTCACTCTCTGAGTTGAGGACAAACCAGAGGATGATTTGATAGAGAGAGCCAGTCCAATTTTGGCTGAAATAAGAAAGTCGACAAAGAAAGGGAAGCCTACAGTCTCTCATGATAACATGGTTTTCATGCTATATCCCAACTCTGCTCTTGACTTGCTGTGTGACCTTGAGAAGCTGTTTAACCTCGCTGATCCTCAATTTCCTGATGAGTGAATTGGGAATAATGACAATGGTTCCTTCCCCCGAGGGCCGTAGAGAGGATAAAATGAGCTAATGCAGGCAGAGTTTTACCTCAGTGCCCTGTACATAGTTTCAGGGAGCCGTGCACCTGTTTTTCCTTTACCCCTCTGGCTGCCGGCTGCCAGCCACCTTGACCCTCATGAAGACTTGGCTCTCTCTGGCTTGCCCATTCCTCCTTGTTTGTGTCAAGCCCGTGCCTACGAAGTGGTCCTTCAGCCTCCAAGGGATCCAGGCCTTTCCTGGGCAGCGGCCATCTACCTGTGGGTATTGAGTAGATTTGTTGAATAGCAACACTGAGAGTGGGAATCTGAGAGGGAAAGATGAGACTGTCACATCTTGAAGCACGTGTAAGTGATCCGTTCCTTTTTCTCTTCCAGTTTTACTGAGCTATAATTGACATGCCACGCTGTATAAGTTTAAGGTGTCCAGCATAATGAGTTGAATGACGTACCTCATGAAATGATAATCACAAGAAGTTTAGTGAACATCCATCATCTCCTATGGATGCAAAATAAAAGAAATAGAAAAAAAATTTTTCCTGGTGATGAGAGCTCTTAGGATTGACTTTCTTAACAACTCTCATATACAGTGTAGGGCAGCGTTATTATATCCATCATGGTGTACATCACATCCCCAGTACTTATGTATCTTATAACTGGAAGTTTGTGCCTTTTGACTGCCTTCATCCAGTTCCCCCTCCCCCAGTCCCCACCTCTGCTAAACGCAAACCTGGTCTCTTTTTCTGTGAGATGGTTTGTTTGTTTGTTTGTTTGTTGGAGTATAATTGACCTACAGCACTACGTTAGTTCCTGGTATACAACATTGTGATTCAGTATTTCTATACATTTAAAACTGTAGTGATGGGTTTTTCTGAAGAAGATACAGGTTTCTAAACCTAATCACTGCCAGCTTTCCTTTTTATTGTTGTTTACAGTTTTTAACAGATTTAATGTCAAATCAAGATAACTACTTATTCACATACATAGGAGGAAACAATGTAGCTTGATTACAATTACAAAGGTAAACACATTAGTTTATAAACCGAGAATGTCAGTGGTTTTGATCCTTTTGTCATTTGTATTTCTTTGTTTTTTCAACAACAAATTCTAGAAAAGTTTTAGATAATTTTAGACTTAAAGAAGAATTGTAAAAATAATATGGAGAGTTCCCGTATGCCCCTCACTCAGCTTCCTGTAATGGTAACATTTTACATAACCACAGAATATTGATTAAAACTAAGAAGTCAACCTTGCTCCAGTGCTATTAGAACTCTTTTGGATTTCCCCAGGTTTTCCAAGAAGGTCCTCTTCCTGTTCTGGGATCCGATCCAGGATCCCACGTTGCATTTAACTGCCCTGTCTCTTCCCGTCGGTGACAGTTTCCTTGTCTTTTATGACTCTGACACTTTTGAAGAGGACTGATCAGTTATTTTGTAGAATGCCACTCAAGTTGGAAGTATCTAATAATTTCTCCATTTCTAATTTTTTAGTTGGCTGCTCTATATACACTTGACTACACAGGCCGAGAAACCAGTCGCAAATGACTGTTTCAAGACCTAATAAATCTAGTTGCTTCTGAGGCTAGCCTGGTGTGGGTATTAGAGAGCCTAGAGGTTAAGAGTATGGACTCTGGAGACAGAGAGCCTGGGTTTTGTTCCTGGCTCTATGACTTACCTACTGTGTGACCTTATGAATGTTACTTGACCTCTCTGTGCCTAGTGTCTTCAACTACAAAATGGGGATAGAAATGACTTCTTCGGATTATGGTGAAGATTGAGTTAAAATACAAGGTGCATCAGACAGTCCCTTGCAGGCTTCCCTGGTGGCGCAGTGGTTGAGAGTCTGCCTGCCGATGCAGGGGACACGGGTTTGTGCCCCGGTCTGGGAAGATCCCACATGCCGCGGAGCGGCTGGGCCCGTGAGCCATGGCCGCTGAGCCTGCGCGTCCGGAGCCTGTGCTCCGCAACGGGAGAGGCCACAACAGTGAGAGGCCCGTGTACTGCAAAAAAAAAAAAACCAGTCCCTTGCATGTAGCCATCACTCAGTGTGTCTTAGCTGCTACCACTGCTGCCCTCTGTAGCCCCACCCCACAGAAGTTCAGGCCTAGTGATATCCTGGTGTCACTTCTCAGGTCTGCAAATTCAGGTGTGGTTCTGGCCAGAGTGATGACTTTGCAGCAAAGCCCTGGGGTTTTGGACATGGGCCTCAGGTCCCATGGAGAAAATCCGTTTCAATGGGAGGATTGAACCTTGGCTGCCGGGACCATATAGAGGTTCAGTCTCCAGGGCCTCCTGGAGGTGCTCAGCTCTTAGAATGTACTTGTTGCATCCCCTACCTTGCCCAGTTCCCAGACCAGTGTACCCCCAGGCCATGCTGTATTAGTCCCGCAACCTCCCCTCTACCAGCAGATGGGCTCACCCACAGCCCTTCACCTTGATACAGCCCAGCCTGCAGTCCTCTATCTGTTTCTGATCTACTCAGTTTCTAGTGTCTTTGCTCCTTTTCCATTTAGTTTCACCTGCACCTCCAATGTTTGGTTCTGCTTCTCTGGCCCTGTTTCTGCCTTCTTGCCCTCACCCACAGCTGGCTTCATGCCTACCCTGGACCAGTTGCTTCCTGTCCCCAGGCTCAGCCCCTGGGACCTGTTGTGTGGCACAGACTGAGGCAGGTCCTTGTGACTGGTGTCCCTGCTGGGTTTGCCCATCTCATGAAGGGACTCTACCCTGGTATGGAAGCAGCAGCACTTGGCCATGGTCCTCGAGGTCTGAAAGAAGGTATTCAAGGAGAGGGGAGTGCAGAAGGACAGCTGTAGAAGGGACAGGGGGCAGGAGCCAGCCAGCATTTTGTTCCCTGGTCCCAGGTAGCCCTTTTCCTCATCCAGTGACTGGAGGCCCCTCTTGTTGCCTCAGGCTCCGTTCCAGACACCGTGTCTGAGAGGAGGCCTTCTCCATGCCCTAGATCCGGCTCAGGCCCTGCTTTGGTGAATCCCGGTGCTTCTGAAAGTCTGCCCCCTGGGTTGTACACAGACCTGAATCTCTGACCACGCTGTAAAGCAGGGACGTGTAGTGGGCAGAGTCCAGATGCTCTAGCCGGAGTGCCTGGGTTTGCATCCCAACTGCCACGTGCCAAATGAGCTCAGGCAGGTTACTGCAGTCCTCCATGCCTCAGTTTCTTCATCTGTAAAATGGAGCTACTAAGGGTATCTACCTCACAAAGTAATTTTAAGGAAGCTCAGAAGGTGTTGATCCTAATTATTTTTATTAGCGGGAATTTCTCGAGGCCACGTACATCTTACTCGTATCTGTGGCTGGTCCTGGGCTAGGTCCTTCCTGGTTATTGAGAATAAGTTTGCAATAAGTACCTGAGGATTTGAGAATAAATATCCCAAGTTGTATGGAGTGTGCACTTGGGAGATACTCCAAGAAGTAGAAAAGTTAATAGTCTAGCTCAGAGGGTTTTAATGTGGGCTCCAGGCCTGGGCTCCAGAACCACGGAAGCAGGGGAGATGAGGCTAACATATAGGATGAAACCACGGAGAATAGTAACCGAGCGAGGCCATCAGCTGGGTGGTATGAGCTGCTGCTGGAGGCTCTGTATGAAATGATGAGATTCTAAGTCCGGCTGAACATGAATGAAAGAATCATCCAATCCTAAGAGACAAGACGGCAGGGAGCGTGGCGTGGCTGCCTGGAGGGGTGATGGGGGGAGGGGCAGGGGGAGGGTAGCCTCATCATTACTCTTCCCAGGCACGCTTCCTTCTCTTGCCCTCTCCATTCCCTCCCTGCCTTCTCGCCAAGTCGCTTCTTTGCTCGCCCTTCTCCCTGCCTACACTGTGCCCACACCTTGGGGAGCTGCCAATGGTGGCAAAAGCACCAAGGGCCGAAGGGGGAGTCGGATTGTGGGCCAGACCCCTGGTCTCCTTCCTAAACTTCCCATGAGGATTGGTGGTTTCATGGCTCTCAGGCTGCTCTTACTGTGTTCCGTTTTTGTTTTTTTCAAATTAAACAAATTTTAGACCCGCAGGCTAGTCAAATGAGTTTCCAGATCAGGTAGAGAGATGCTTCTTAAACCTCAGAGGGTTTAAGGATCACCTGGGGATTCCGTTAGAAATTCAGTTTCTCATTCCTCAGGGCTGGGAGGGGCCTGAGACTCTGCATTTCTGTCTCCTAGGTGACGGTTGCTTGAGTATCTGCTGATAAGCAAGAATTCCAGCACATTAATTCAGCCAGTGGCACTTCTGACTGTTTGATAAAGAATTAAAAGTACAAACAAAGGTGTTGCCTTGAGGCTCACTGCAGGTGTTGTTGCCTCCTCCTAGAGATGGTAAATGAGGTCACAGTCTGCCTTGGCAAAGGTTTCGAGGCATTGTTGGCATATTCCCTCATCTGCTGGTACCAAGGAAAATGAGGCCACAGGTTCAAAACCAGCTCTTCAGGGAGCAGTCAGCTTTACTTTGCTCCGTAGATGTAGACTGTAACTCAGTAGCCATTGGCCACCAAAGTCACATGCAAGGGCCGGCGAGGGGAAGAGAAAAATCCACTGTGATTGAGGGATGAGGTCCTGAGGGCCCAGCCGGACCATGGTAGATGCTTCTCCAGGTCAGCAGGAAGGGAGTGAATGTGGCTCTGGCGGAGTTGGTGCCATATCCAGGTGGTAAGGGGAGGCCATAGACAGGAGGTGAACGGAATGATGGGAAGCAAGGGGATGGGAGCCATACTGGAAGTGTCCCTGATGGGCTGCGGGAGGGGACTTGCTCCGGATGCAGGAGGCAAGGTCGTTCTCACTCAGGGTGGCCACCAGGCTTAAAGGTGCAGGGTGAGAGTCAATACGGGTGAGTCAACTCATTCCATCACCTGGTGATGAAAGAGCTCAACTCTCACCCTGCTGATGGGAGAGGGGCTGCCCCCCCTTTCTGGTTCTCTGAGCCCTCACAGGCTGTCAGATACGGAGGGCAAAAGTTCACATCTTCCACCCACTCTGGCCATCTCTTCTTCCCCTTCACTACCCAGCAGAGACAGCACATTCTGTTCTTGGTCTAGGAGGTTATGGAATCTCTAACTGGCCACCAAAATGCCGGGAAAGAAGACTCAGCACTGAGGCCTCTTACTGCCCGTAGTTTCTCCCCTCTGCCGTCTGACTCAAGTGAGACAGCCGCTCACACGGAATGGAAAGAGATCTCACCTCACCCTGCTTGGTCCCCATGCCCCTGCTTAGCCCTTCTCTTCACTTACCGCTCCACGTGGAAGAGTCCCGCTGCCCCCCCACTAAAGAGCAGGGGTACCTTCTAACAGCCCCTCTGTTCTTTGCGCTTCTCTTCCGATTTATAATCCTGTCTGTCAGGCTGCTGGATGCGGGGACTCCAGGCTGCTTCTCTCGTGGCTGGCGGGGCATAGTTACCGCCACGCCAGCATCATCCTTGTTCACTTGAAAGCTCAGGTAACTCACGCAGTTATCTGAGGACAGTCTTGGCTACTTCCTTGAGGAGGCTTAACTCTGCCTGGAGTACAGGTGGACCACCACCAAAGGGAAGTAGGAAGGGATAGTGGAATGTTCTACCGTCACCCCTCCCCCATCATTTCCCCTAGAGATCCTTGATTTCCACAACCAGATGAGCTCATTACTTTGTTCCTATGTGAACAGTTTCTTACTTTTCTAGCTCTGGATACTTATCATATTCTGATTTTCGTTAGCATTAGTTATGTATTTGAGCTACTACCATACCATCCTACCCAGCCCCCTGCCTCACCATGTACACCCCGCCAACATCTATGATGATTAGTTGTAAGACAGTGGGGTCTAGCCCTGTTCGGCCTGCAGTGGGTGGCATAGAAGGCAGTCCATGAAAATTCAGAATAAATGTGTCAAATCCTGATATGGAAATGCCAAGCCCCTTTCAGGCCCTTAGATATGGCTGTATCGTTCTCTGTTGGGTGTGAGGGATCTAGAGTTAGGGACAGTGCTTTGACAAGTATCCACAAAGCCATTTTCATAAATGAAAGAACATAAGTTTCCATCCAGAACTTCCCCCCTCCTGCTTCCCATGAATGCCCATGGGCAACCTGGGGTGTCCGTAGCCACAGCACTAAGTGTCCTTCAGCTGCTGGCCGGCCAAGTCCCTTGGGGGGCTCCCTGAGAATGTCCAGACAGTCCTTTGCTTCAGAACCAAGTGATCAAATCCAAAGCAGACAGAATCCAGCAGGCACTGGGGATGCAGAGTGGCTTTTTCTGGACGGTTCCACTTGTCCTGGGACTCCCAACCTCAGCCAGGGACTTTTGGGGTGCACTCTGGGTGTGGCCCTGTGGTGGGTCAAGAACACCCTGGGTCCCCTTTCCCACAGTCCCACAGACCATGTACCTCCTTTATCCCCAAGGCCCCGTGTCTTTATTTCCAGCCTCCAGCCTGGGTTTCCATTCATTCTCTGCACATTTGTTTTACTTCAGTTTGGGAGAGGCAGGGAGGTGCAAGGCTGCTGATATGGAACCTGGAGCCTTGTAAACAGATTCTTGGATGGAGCATCTACAACACAGGTGGTGCTGAAATATAACTAATAATTTTTAAGCTAAAAGAGTGTCTGACTCACTCCACCCTCACCAATGCCTTGAGTTCCATGACAAAAGACCCATCCCCTGGGTATTACTTTAGTCTTCAGAGCCCCTAGTCTCTGGGAAGGCGGTGGGGAAGAAAACTCCACTCCGGGATGTGTTATTTCTGCTGCCTTCACACTGTCAACTCCAGAGCAGGACTTGATGTTGGTGCTTTAAGACCAGGGTATGGGGAGGGAAGGCAAGTGACATGTGTCGTACGCTCTCTCCCTTTTCCGAACTTGTGCTTCTCTGTCATTTTAAAGTGTTCTCTGCAGGTGGTAATCTGAAGTAGAGTCGAAGTAAAATCAGATGAGAAATGTATAAATGGAATATTAAAAACAGAAAGGCACAGGGATGACAGCCTCGTCCACACTCACCCCCATCACAACAAGTAGCAGGGCTCCACACAAACGATGTGTCTCCAGTGGTTTTAGATGAGATCTCTGACCTCACGTGCTGTCCTCCGTGAAATGACAAACCCCAGCACAGGTTGGCACACTTTGGGGGTCAAAGACAAGGCAGGCGCATCACAAATTGGGCCTGAATCTGCTCCCTATTGCTTATGTCCAGGAAACAATGCCCTCTGTATTTTGGTGGGAGGCAACCAAGCAAGCTTGCGGAGTTAGGAAAAATAAAATAAAACAGGACAGGAGTAAAAATACCTGACTTAATATAATGACAATCCTGGTTGCTCTTTCAGGCAGTTGCTTATAAGAGTGGCAAAAGCGAGGCTGTGTGACCTTGACAGATTACTCAACTGGGCCTTCCTTTCTTCATCTGTAGAATGGGCATCAAAATACCTACCATACAGAGTGAACAATGATAGATAATAATGACAGGCGTAATTTAGTGAGCCTGACTGTGGGCCAAGCATTTTTCAAAGGTCTGCACATTACAAAGTAGGGACTATGATTATCCCCATTTTGCAGATGAGGAAACAGAAACCCAGAGAGGTTTAGTGACTTTGCCAGAATTGCACAGCTAAGAAGTGGTAGAGCAGGACTCAAACCTATGCTGTTAATAATGAAACCACATGAGGTAAGGATCCAAGGCAATGATACAGCTTTACTCAAAGCGTGAAACAGATGCTCAATGAAATGAAAGACGATTTTAGAGGACACATGACATGATTGTTCACTGGGGGCAAATTGAGGAACATTGCATCACGTGGTGAGAAAATTACTCCCTTTTCAAATATCTTCCAATCTTTCTGATTAGGACAAAGTTAAAACCTTGGTTAGGTGCTGCCAGGCCTTTATCACTGTCCTAAAACCTTTCAACTTCCCTTTTTTTTTTTTTTTTTTGCGGTACGCGGGCCTCTCACTGTTGTGGCCTCTCCCGTTTCGGAGCACAGGCTCCGGACACGCAGGCTCAACGGCCATGGCTCACGGGCCCAGCCGCTCCGCGGCATGCGGGATCCTCCCGGACCGGGGCACGAACTCGTGTCCCCTGCATCGGCAGGCGGACTCTCAACCACTGCGCCACCAGGGAAGCCCTCAACTTCCCTTTTAAACCAGGAGAGCAGGAGGCCAAGGCTTCAGCAAACATCCAGGTAGAATTCAATAAAGATGTTTGTTGTCACATTTGTTTTCACGCCTACCTTCTGTTTATGACAAGTGTTACTGGGTTTTCATTGACAGTAGTCATGTAATATTCCCTCTGAAGATACATGTATTTAAGTACAAAGAATCCATCAGTGCTAAATATTATTAAGTCAGTACTAGTAGAGGTGGTATTCAGATATGGCAAAAATAGCAAAGGCTGATGTGAGTGACTCAAGCATGAGAAATCCTGTGATACGTCACGAGTAGGTTTCAGCCTGGTGGGTTGCACAGGGTTCATACTTAAGTGAATGTTAAGGACAGAGGGAAGGGAGGCTGCCAGTCTCTCTTTCCATCTGCGAACAAAGGACAGGAAATGAGCTGTTGGTAAACTGCATGCGACGGTCTTTCCCTTGAAATTTTGGGTCTGATTTTAGCTCGTTCTAAAGGCTGATGGATCAAGCAGGGGATGAAGAAAATGAGGTTGGTTTTGGTCTTCAGTGAACCACGGAGGCTGAGTGCTGGCGGTGGACCTCAGCTCTTAGGGTCAGACCCCAGGTTACAGATGGGAGGCTCCAGAGGAAGAAGGGGTTTCCCCCAAGGTCAGCCAGGCAGAGAGAGCCGCAGTGTGACTAGTGCCTTCATCCGTTTCTAGGCCAAATGCCTCGTCTTAGTCTCTTTTCCCAAAATAGTCACCAGGCCTGAACTGGTTCGTGGTAAAACCCAGATGGCTCAGGGTTCAGTCCACCTCTGTAGGTGCTCACCGGTTCCCAGCACTGCATGAGGAACCATGAGTTACAGGAAACTCCACAAAGGGAAGAAAGTAAATAATCATCTCCAACCTCAAGGCTCGGCTGTATGATTTTGCCCTTAGACGAGCATCATTTGGGAGGTAAGTGGCCCAGGTTTTCTAGAATAGCATCAGTTAGGAAGGTCCCTCTAGGAGTGATAAGCCCCATACTAGTCAGGTTTCACCAGATTATGCTTCAGTAACAACAACTCCCAGATGTCTGTGTCTTACAACCACGGAAGTTTGTTTCTCGTGTCTTTACCTGTTGGTTGCAGGCCAGCTGCAGGTATCCACCATGTCTCCTCCATGGGGGACCCAGGCTGAAGACGCAGCCCTTAGCTGGGTCATGCCATTGTTGTAGCAGAGGGAATAAGAGCAATGAGAGAATCATGTGAAGGTTCTTGATGCTTCTGCTGGGAAGAGACATGTGTTATTTCTATCTGTCGGTTCAGGTACCTAAGGGCAGATTCCAGAACAAGGATTCCAGCACAAGTAGTTTATTTGGGAGGTGCAGGAAATACCAGTAGGAAAGGGAGAAGTGGAAGGGCAGCCAAGAGAGGGTGGGTTATCAAGCCCGCTACCACTGTGGGCAGCTCCAGTTTAACCCATGGGGAAGTCTGTGGAGACAGGGCAAATCACATGTCCTGTTATGCTTGGAATCACGTGTCCTGTTATCCTCTCCAGGAATGAGGGAGCAGGTGTATTTACACATTCAAACTTGCCAGTCCCTGGTTGAGGGCTGCTCCTGGCCGGGGCATTTAATTCCCAGGCACTTCTGACCTGAATGGGGGCAGAGTAGCCTTTTAGCTTCTGAGAAAGCCCTCAGGCAACGATACGCAGACACGGGCAGTTGGAAGTCAGCTGGAGTGCATTAGAGTGATAGGCGTGTGCTATGGGTGAGGCAGGGAGAACATCTGAGACATCTCTCATCCCATTGGCCAAGCGGAAAGGCAAAGCATGGCATCAGGACTGGAGACATATAATCCTCCCACAGAGGTACAAACAAATAGTTGAGGTCTGAAGCACAGTTTGCAGCAGGCCCTGAGCCATGATGTACGGAGTACAGTGAACTCTTTAGTCAAGAGTATCAGTGATGCTTAATTGAGAACTCCTAGGTAGATGAGGGTGTGTTGACCTTGGCACCATTGACATTTGGGGCTGGATAATTCTTTGTTGTGGAGGGGATATCCTATGCACTGTATCCTGTGTACTTTAGCAGCATCCCTGGCTTCCACCCATGAGATGACAGTAGCATGTTCTCACCTCCAATTGTGACAACCAAAAATGTCTCCAGATTTCCAGGTGTCCCCTGGGGAGCAAAATTGCCCCTGCAGAGAACCCCTGATGTGGATTATGCATGCATTGCTATTTCCCAGAGAATTGAAATAAATTGCTAATTCCCAAAGAATTAAAATAAATCATAGGTGCCTGGATAGAGGAGTTCACAGCCTAACTGGGGAGACAAACAGCAAGTCACTCAGTGTTGCAGCACTTCGAAATATGGAAAGGAAGCAGAAATATGTAAAAGAAGCAGAAATAGTTCAGGAATGGAAAACATCCATTCGTTGAAGGATGGGGATGGACAAGGAAGGCTGTATAGAGCCAGAAACAGCTGAGTTAGGTTTTGAAGGATGAAGAGGAGTTTTCCAGATGAGCGATACCACAGGTAGAGGTTAAATATAATCTTTGATGATAGTGGAGACTTGGGAATGCTATAATAATTGATGTTGGAAATGCTGACTTCAGAGCCTTCTCACACTCAGGCCAGTATGCGGGACTGTAGTTGAATCATCTTTACCTTGTGATGACAAAGCATTCTGAGTTCAGATGGACCTGGGTTCCAGCCCTCCTCTGCCATCCACCAGCTGTGGGCTTCTCTGACTCCCTCCCCATTTTCTTACCCGTAAAATGGGTATAATACCTACCTTATGGGATTGCCTTGAGGACTAAATCATGCTATGTCTATAACTCTCAGCCCTGTGCCTGGCACACAGCATGAGAGGAATAAATAACAGTTAATCATTACCATAAGTATTATGAAATATGCTGAATTTGCGTAATGATAGCTAACTTTTATTGAGCGCGTGTTGTGCTCCAGGCGCCATCACAAGGGCCTATATGTATTAAGCTTTGAGTACAGTAGCTCTTGTGATTATTATCTCCGTTTGACATATGAAGAGCTCAAGGCACAGAGTAATATGTGTGGTGGGTGAGTGGTACTCAGACGCCAGCACACTGTCTGAACAGGCAATCACTTTGCTGGATTATTTAGTACTTAGCATTTCCCCTTAACTTTTTGAAGAGAGATCAAGGGCTTGGTTATAAAGTTGTTTCCACCAATTAGAGCCAGTGTAGCAACTTTTGGATAAATGAACTTTTCTCACTGTTGGCTGAAGGTCCTTAATACACTTACATATTATTAATAAGAAGGTGGGTGAGCAGAGACTATTTTTTTGTAAATAAAATTTATTTATTTATTTATTTATTTTTGGCTGCGTCAGGTCCTCGTTGCTGTGCACTGGCTTTCTCCAGTTGCATCGAGCTGGGGCTACTCAGTTGCGGTGCGTGGGCCCCTCACTGCGGTGGCCTCTCCTGTTGTGAAGCACGGGCTGTAGGCGTGCAGGCTTCAGTAGTTGCAGCACGCGGGCCCAGTAGCCGTGGCTCACGGGCTCTAGAGCGCAGGCTCAGCAGTTGTGGCGCACGGGCCCAGGTGCTCCGCGGCATGCGGGATCCTCCCGGACCAGCACTCTGTTCTAAGAACTGGTTTTAAATCCAGCCTCTGTGCACCTGGTGACAGCTATGGAGATCAGCACAGGGTCCCAGCGTCTGGGGGATGCCCTTCTTCTGCCTGTGGCCCTGTGTTTTGCTAAGCTCTCATCTCTGATAGCCTCTTCTTGTAGGAAGAGAAAATACAGCTCAAAAAAAAAAAAAGAAAGAAAATACAGCTCAGTGAGGGCATGGAACTACATATGGACCTGCCATATGTAGTTCTGCATCCTGGACCCATTGTAGAAGCTCCAGCAAGAAAGAGTCAGTGAATGAAAGGTGTGGACGCTCCTTCTGTCACAACACCGCCCATCGAGTGCCTAGACTGCACCTGATCTGAGTTTCTCCCGTCTTGGGCTCAGGTCGTGGCTCCAATTCTTGCCGGCTTCATGTTCCGGGTTAGATTTCTTTCCCTCTCTATGCATCATCAGGAAGGTGGAGAGAATAATAATTCCATACAGAGGGTGGCTGGAAGAATTCAGCTAGAGCACCCGGCTTATAGAAAGTACTCTTGGTGGTAGTTCTTCTGTTTGTCATTTCGAAAATGGAGCTGACTCTGTTGACGGGGGCAGGGGAGAAGGACTGACATCCTAGAATTCCACAATGTGGAGGGATCTTAAGGTACCCTCTGGTTCTGTACCCCAAATGATATTTGAAACCCTCTGGTGACCCCCTGTTTTACAAGTGACAAAAACCTTGACAACCTAGAGAAAGAGGCATCTGTAGCAGCTTTGCTCTCATTAGCTGTGTCCCAGGCTCCAGCTGGGACCCCTTCCTTGCTGCCACGCAGCAACCTGCTCTCTGCCTCCTACTCAGGCGTCCATGGGTCTGCGGCAACCCCAGAACATTCTGGGGTAGGATGTGAACGCGGCTCAGGCTGTGCCTGACTGATTAGCTGGTTGTTTTCTCTGCACGACACCGAAAAGGTGGTTTCACTCTCTATGCCTCACCAACACCCACCCCTGCGTCCTCCACTTCCCATTCTTTCACGAATATTCATACCTCACACTGCCCCTTCTCTAGAGAGACAGTAAACCCCTCCAGGGAGAGTCAGGGTCATGCGATGGTTCTGGGCATAGGCTCAGGAGTCTGAGTTTGAGGGTTTGGATCCCAGCTCTGCCATGGAGCTGCTGTGTGACCTTGGGCAAGTTACTCAGCCTCTCTGTGCCTTCTCCTGGTCTACAAATGTAAATAATAGTAGTGCCTACCTCACAGGGTTGTTGAAAGATTTAAATTCACCACACACATGTAAAGCATGTAGAACGTGCCTGGCACATAGTAAGTCTGCAGTGAAGAATAGCTAATATCAAGATCTTACAGTGACAAATGGCACCAAGAGAGGATGAAGATGCCGCAACTAGAAGAGCTTGAATGTAGTCAAGCTCCCAAGGGGATGTGAGATCTGAAAATCCAGTTGGCTGTGGATTTGCCATGGATTCTAATGGCAGCTCTCAATAGCAAAATTGTTCAAAGGACGTTAAGGGCTCATAAAGGCAATGGCTATTGTACCTAAGAAATATTTGTGGATTGAATGAATACTGATGAAAATAATAGTTACTATTGTGTGGCATGCTATCCATGTTCTAGGTATGTACATGTATGTTGACTGATTTAATTTTCACAACCTTGTGAGGTATTATATTATTATTATTTATGAATGAGGTATTTGAGGTTCAGAGTTGTTAAGTAATCTGCCCAACGTTACACAGATCATGAGTGGTGGAAGTAGGACTGAAATCTCAGGTGGAGGCCCAGAAGGTGTCCACTGCATGCTGTAGACTTACCTATGGCTGAGATTAGGAACCAAATAAAATACATTTTTTTCCCAGATGCACAGCTCTTGTGAAAATTTCGGATCGATTGGAAGGCTACAACATCTCCGAACCTTAAAAGGAGAGGGTTACTTTCATTTACATTGGGAATTAGAAGGTAAAGACTCGGTACTTTGATGATTCCAGGTTAAGTGTCAGGGAGCGAGGCTGCCGGGGATGGAATGGTTAATGATCGCAGTAGCTGTAAGGATAGAGATAGAGGAGTGAGGGTAAGTGCCAAGGGAGGATGGTCTCGTGACAGTGACTGGGGCTTGCCAGCAAACTTCTGGGCTCGCCGAGTGGAAAGTCACAACACCTGGATAGGAAACAGGTACGGTTCTTGCTTATGGAGAGGAAAGGGACATCAAAGGCCTAAGGTGATCCTGATGAGGTCTTTAACTCCCATAATTACACAATGTTCAAACAAACACTTAGTGACCTTGAGCTTTTCAGCTAAGTGACAACAGTCAGTAGGACAGTTTGTTACTTCTGTGACATCAGAACTCTGGCTAGGTAAACTTTAAAGCAACGGGCAGATTTTTCTCGGAGGTACAACAGCACCGAGATGGAAGACAGAACTCACTCTGGCGCTACGTGGCCGGTGCGTTCCTGGAGACGAGAGGATGGTCAGGTTAGAAGCCTTGGGTGGGGTGGCGGTGGACAGTGCTGGGCAATGAGAAGGGAGGAATCCCCTTATATTCCTGGAGGAAGAGGAGAAGCAGAAGGTGGGACAATGGGTTATTATAAAACACTTATTGGAGCCTATTTTGGTATTTGGCAAAGACTCTTGCTTTTCCCAGTGGTTGAGATAACGTGGGCTTCCTTCTGTGAACCAGGTCTTCCCTAGAAATGTAGAGGTTTCAAGAAAGAAGGAGTACAAATTGGGAAATATAATCGGTTCATCAGAAAAACAATTGGCCTTGAAACATCTCAGGCTGGTGAAGAAAATGTGTGGGTCCCTGCACCCCAATGCCTAGCAATGAACCAGGCACATGGTGTGCTTCTCAATGAGTATGTTTTGAATGAATCAGTGGATGAATAAATGATATTCATACTTTTTCATATAGGCGTTTTCTCCTTTAGATGATTGCTTAAATAACATATTAATAAGGTGTTTAGGGATGAGTTGGAAAAGCTGTACCTTGTACCAAAATCATCATCCGTGATTGCATCTTGAAGAACTTAAGGACCCAGAAGTATGACACAGAGTCCTTAACGAGGATGTCTTCTGCAGTCAACCCCAGACTCTTTCTAGAAGTTCCAGTGTTAGCTAGCGTCTTCAGCAATCATTGCTGAAGAAATTGGTCCAGATAAAAGTCCATGCACCTCAGCTCTGCCATTTACCTGTTGTGCGGTAACTGTATTCCCCTGTGCAAGTGCAGGGTATGTCAATGACTTTATTAAGACTGTATCATCAACCAGTTAATCCTGCTGCAAAAGGTCTTGGGACCAAAGATTGAAAAGCGAAAGTGTAAGTGATGTTGCACTTGGTGTGATGGAAAAGCCAGCAGCCTTGGTTTACATGATGGAAAGATATTTTCTGATATTGCTAAATATGTAAGGTGTTTGGTCCAATGCTCCACTCAGGGACCCTAGCATTTCTTATTCCTCTTGCAACACAAAGTGTAGGTGTTACAAAGACCACCAGCTCCTCATGCTGTTTTTCCCTTCAAATTACTCTTTTTTTTTTTTTTTTCCTCCATAATTGGGAAGACAATGGCTTATGTTCATTCTGTCCTTCAATCATATCTTTTGAGTGTTTTCTATGTTTTGGGCCCAGTTTTAGGGTTTACCAGAATTGGGGCAGTACTTAAATACTCTATCCTTTTACATGCTGATTTCTGTTTTTAGAAGCTCAAAAAGATGATAAAAAAATAATGATGGGACTTCCCTGGTGGCGCAGTGGTTAGGAATCCACCTGCCAATGCAGGGGACGTGGGTTCGAGCCCTGGTCCAGGGAGATCCCACATGCTGCGGAGCAACTAAGCCTGTGAGCCACAACTACTGAGCCAATGTGCCTAGAGCCCATGCTCTGCAACAAGAGAAGCCACCGCAATGAGAAGCCAACATACCCCAAAGAAGAGTAGTCCCTGCTCACCGTAACTAGAAAAAGCCTGCAAAGACCCAATGCAACCAGAAATAAATTAATTAATTTTTTAAAAATGAGTCAAATGAAGCAGAAAGTGCTGATAGCAATAATTCAGGAAATCAGAAAGAAGAGATAAACTGTGGAAAGGTTGGATTTTGGGCGAGGGCTCTATGTATTTGACACGGTGGATGACACCAAGCTGTAAAAAACCTGATGATTTTCCTTTTTCACAGTAATATAAATGACTTATGCTTTTCACATTTTGCCTCACTGTTTAAAACTAAGTCCTAAAGGTTCATTTGTTTATAGTTTCTTTTTTTAAAAAAAGGTTATTAATAATATGATCATAAAAGTTCTGTATGCTCATTTCAGATAACTGTCAAAATATTTAAAAGTATAATTAAGGGGGAAAAAATCACCTGCAATTCCTTCAACCAGAGGTAATCATTATTAGAATGAATCTTTTTCTAGTCATAGTATAGGATAATATTTGAGATCATGTTATGTATCTTTAGTCTTATGTCTGTTTTTTAGGCTGCCTTCCCCCTCCTCCCTTTTTTAAGAAAACGAACTCAAATCATTTTACTGTAAACTCCTGTTCTAACGTCCCTTCTATCCTCGTGGTTTTTCTTATGTCCGTTCTTGTCTTGTACGGGCCTTGTGGAGGACCTGCTTTATGCCCAGCTGCGTGGACGGACACTAGGTTGCTGTGTGGGAATGTGGATAAGAAATTACATCTTTAACTGGCTTCATTATACTTCACTACTGTTGTGCTATCATTTGCTTAACCTCTTCAGAGTGATTGAATGCAGCTGTTCGTAACTTTCTTATTATCTAAATAGTGCTACAAATGACCATCTTTGTCCGAATTGAATTTACTTTTCTTGGACATTGTTCCCAAGATGGGGTTACCAGGCCCATGAATATAAAGAGATTTATAATACTTGTTACCTCTTTCCAGAATTACTAACTCCAATTAACACTCCCACTTACGATGTCCAAATGTACTTGTTTGCACAAAGCCCCACTCCTGTCTGATTTAAGTCATTATTTTATATCTGCTGCCTTAATAGGGATCTAAAGTTAAGTTCAACAGGTTTGAATTTACTTTTGAAAACTTGTACCTTTTCATAACCAGAGGTACATGCAATGCTTGCAAAAAAAAAAATGTGCGAATTAAAAGAGCATGTTAATTATTAACAATAAACAATACTTTAAAATATGTAATGTGCTAGTAGAAAGTTAATTTCTACTAAATAATAAAATTAACATGGTAGTTTGTGTTGGGGAAAAGCTCTGAAAGAGAAGGATTGCTTCTATTTTCATTTCCCCTCATTTTTCTTTACCTTCTCCCCAAATTGTCAGAAATTTTACACCTCTCAATGCCATTCACCTACTTGCCCTAAATGTTTTAAGGCAAGCCTAAACAGCAAGAGAAAAGTGATATTCTAGACCTTCAGAACCAGTTTGCTTTCAAGTGGCAGAGCAGGGTCCTTAAATTTCCTTGCCTCAGAAAGAAAAGACATTATGTATTCTTGACCCAGAGTGACTGTCTTGGAATGTTAACCCCTGTCTGCTCACATCCTAACCAAAGGCATTCTGCCCAGAGTTCCAGGTGAGCCCTGGTTGTTGTCTGGAGTCTTAATCTTAGCAAATGCACTGCCATGACACTTGACCAGAGACATGCATAAACATTATTAAATTCTCTCCGACTAAACCTTCCTACGATGCAGGGATACCAGTGGGGTCAGAGATCTCATCCCTGTACATTTTATTGAACAAAGGAACACAAGGCCCTATTATACCTTATTTTTAACTAATTGTTAAAAATCAATTAGTGGAACTTCCCTGGTGGCGCAGTGGTTAAGAATCCACCTGCCAATGCAGGGGACACGGATTCAATCCCTGGTCTGGGAGGATCCCACATGCTGTGGAGCATCTAAGCCTGCAGGCCACAACTACTGAGCCTGCGTGCCACAACTACTGAAGCCTATGTGCCTAGAGCCCGTGCTCCGCAACAAGAGAAGCCACTGCAATGAGAAGCCCACGCACCCCAACAAAGAGTAGCCCCTGCTCGCTGCAACTAGAGAAAGCCCATGTGCTGCAACGACAACCCAACGCAGCCAAAAAAATAATAATAATAATTTAAAAAATCAATTAGTGATTTTGTATGTGTTTATTATAGGTTTGTGAGGATGAACTTGGAAAAAAATCACAAGCTGCCCCCATTTAGATGTATTTGATAGCATTCAACCCATTCAGGATTACCCACTGTGTGACTACGTACCAGGCTATGGAGTCTTTAGAATCACTGTGGCTGGATGTCTTACAACCCGCTCAGAAGACCAAAACAACTGTTATGGGTAGTTGGCCATGCACTGTGTATTTCACATGATTCTTTTATTTATATCCAAAAGAAAAAACAACTCTGTAGTGGGCAGTGCTATTATAATCCCCTGCCATTCTCCATAGGAGAAAACCGAGCTGGAAAGAGTTACCTAAGCTTGTCCCGGGAGACAGTCGGCCAAGGTGCTGAGTCTAGGTCTGTAACTGGCCTCACTCACTCCAGAGCCATTGTACTGACCACGCCCTGCTGATTTGCAGCACCCATGCAGTCAAACAAGGTGGTCAGCAGGCAGGACCCATGGGTGCTGTCCTCCTAACGAGCCTCGGAATGCCGCCAAGTGCTGACCACCGGAAATGGTACCGGTTATGGGAGAGAACAGAAGAGAGACAGTGGGGATGAATGGGGAGGAGATGCGGGAGGAGGGTGCTGAGGGCCAGGAGGAGGAGAGTCTGGATCACCTGAGGTTTTAAAGCGAGCACACCATGGTTGGTCTCATCACAGACCCTCAGGCTACTGGTTGTTTTTCATCCTGAGAGTAAAGTCTACGCTTTGAACTTTTCTACCAACGAGGTGGAGGCATGTGACCTCACACTGGTGGGGCCTGCTGCAAGAGAGAAATTCTCTGAAGGCTTGTGTTTGGTCTTTGTCTTTCAAGCACATTTTACATCACACTCCGTCATCTATTTGTGTTTATTTCTATGTGTTGTGTTTTAAACTACCATGTTTCTCTGCTTCTGATACATAATCGTTTATAAGAGTTTCCATTGATTTCATAATAGCATGGGGGCGGGTAAACCTGCATTAATTATAAGGCACATTCCATTTTCAGAAATATTAAGATGTATTTGAGAATCGAGACAATTCAGTGAATGCTGCTCCCAGAAGATGTGTCATGTTTCTGGTGGCGCTGGGGCTGTCCTCTGGTCCATGTTTGTGTACATACGGCAGTAGACAAGTGCCTTGGTATATGATACACAACCTTAGATGTGTTGTGGTGAGGGGAGCATGTTGTGGTTGGGGCCGAGAAGCGTGAGGAATTGCCCAGAGCTCATTCTGGGTCCTTTTCTGACATCTCTCGGGGCAGGGTTCTTTGACCTTTGCACTGTTGGCATTTGGAGCCAGCTAACTCTGTTCAGGGAGATGTTTAGCAGCATCCCTGGCCTCTGTCTGCAAGGAACACCCCTTCTCTTCAGTTGTGACAACGAGAAATGTCTGCAGATATGATAGAATTGCCCCTGGTTGAGAACTGCTGTGTTAGGGCGAAAGAGAAGCGCCTGAAGCAGTGGACCAATACAGAGCCTTAGGCCATAAGCTTTCCCTTTTATTCTAGGGGGTCTCTTGTGCCAGGATACACCAGTAGGACACCTGTGTCATCTGGCAGCTGATGTTGTCTTTGGCCTTTATCTGCCAAGTGGCCAGATCTGAAGGTTTCTCGGGATCCTTCTAAGTGTGAAATTTTTCTCAATGGTTGAAAGGATTACAGGATTTGAAAGAGTATCAATAATAACCTATCGCACCATTCCAATACCTCTGTTGAAGTTTTCCTTCCTCAAGGTTTAAAATGTATACTATTATTGTACTAAATGTTGTGGTCATATTATTTATTTAACATTCATTCAAGTGAGGATTTGGCTTATAAATGAAAGAGGAGTAAGAAAGAGTCACCAGGAGCCAGTACAGAAAAATAATAAATGCCTAAATATTATTTAACAGGCAGTGAATTAAATATCAACATGGTCCAGTGATGGTAGGAAGATGGCAAGACTTCCTTCTCTCCTGAAAGTCTAGCTCGTGTCCACCCTTGTAGGTGGTGATATTTGCCAAGAATTTTTTTTTTTTTTTTTTTTTTTTTTGCGGTACGCGGGCCTCTCACTGTTGTGGCCTCGTCTGTTGCGGAGCACAGGCTCTGGACGCGCAGGCTCAACGGCCATGGCTCACGGGCCCAGCCGCCCCGTGGCATGTGGGATCTTCCCGGACCGGGGCACGAACCCGCGTCCCCTGCATCGGCAGGCGGACTCTCAACCACTGCGCCACCAGGGAAGCCCGCCAAGAATTTCTGAAAGGAATTTGGAATCATCTGAGGCAAGAATTAATCATTTGTCTTCCAGCTCTCATTAGAGACTCAAGTTTATTCATGAAGCAAAGAATTATTGAAATTCCTATTGTGCTCTCTTTTTTTTGTATTTTCAAAAATTAAAAAAAATTTTATTGAAGTGTAATTGATTTACAATGTGTTAATTTCTGCTGTACAGCAAAGTGACTCAGTTATACATACATACGTATATATATATTCCTTTTCATATTCTTTTCCATTATGGTTTATCACAGGATATAGACTGGAGTTCCCTGTGCTATACAGTAGGACCTTGTTGTTTATCCATCCTATGTATACTAGTTTGCATCTGCTAATCCCAAACTCCCAATCTGTCTCTCCCCCAGCCCCCTCCCCTTTGGCAGTCACAAGTCTGCTCTCTATGTCTGTGAGTCTGTTTCTGTTTTATAGATATGTTCATTTGTGTTGTATTTTAGATTCTACATATAAGTGATATCATATGGTATTTGTCTTTCTCTTTCTGACTTACTTCGCTAAGTATGATAATCTCTAGGTCCATCCATGTTGCTGCAAATGACATTATTTCATTCTTTTTATGGCTGAGTCATATTCCATTGTGTGTATATATATATATATATATATATTATATTACATCTTCTTTATCCGTTCATCTGTTGATGGACATTTAGGTTGTTTCTATGTCTTGGCTATTGGGAATAGTACTGCTATGTATTGTGCTCTTAAATGGTGATTTAACTGTGAGGGGAAAAAGGCCCAATCCTGCCCTCATGGCAGGTACAGTCTAGTGGAGGATGGTGGACATCGATCCATTACACAGACAAATAGGGAAGTTAGACCTGATCTTCGAGGTCAGGAAGGCTTCCTGAAGGAAGAAATATTTGATCCAAGACCAGAAGGATGAACAGGAGTCTGCTAGGTGAGGCAGAGGCGGGGCTTTGCTTCTGTACATTTGTATGAACGGCTTGAGTAGTGGAAACCTTAACAGTAAAGAGACAAGTGAGTGAGAAAGTCAGTGCATCTGCTTCTATCAGAAGGTTCTTATTTATTTATTTATGGCTATATTGGGTCTTTGTTGCTGCCCGTGGGCTTTCTCTAGTTGCAGCGAGCAGGGGCTACTGTTCATTGTGGTGCTCGGGCTTATTGCAGTGGCTTCTCTTGTTGCGGAGCACGGGCTCTAGGTGCACAGGCTTCAGTAGTTGTGCACAGACTTAGTAGTTGTGGCTCACGGGCTCCAGAGCACAGGCTCAGTAGTTGTGGCGCACGGGCTTAGTTGCACCACGGCATGTGGGATCTTCCAGGACCAGGGCTCGAACCCATGTCCCCTGCATTGGCAGGTGGATTCTTAACAACTGTGCCACCAGGAAGCCCTATCAGAAGGTTCTTAAACAGCTGCATTTACTCCATCCTAAATCACCCTTAGTTGTAATCTGCAAAAGCAACTTAATAATAGTTTTTTCAAGTAGAAAGGCAAACACCGCAATAGATGTATATATTGAATATTATATGCAAGTATATATTCCAATTTCAGAAGTTCTAAAATATTGAAAGAAAAAAGAAAGCTTACCTTAGAGCCAAGGAAATAAGGCATCAAAATTCAAGTGTCAGAGTCTCAGAATTTCACAAATCATCCAGGTGGGCACAGGATGTTACTGTACTTTATGATTTACGTGAAATTGACTTGAAGCTCATACTCGGAGGGCCACTGAGCCTCTCTTCCATGGATTCTTAGAGGCTTGCATTTCTCCAAGGCACCTCCCAATCTGAGTCCTGCTTCTGTTGAATTCTTCCTCTCCACCCTGTCACCATCTGTGCAGGCTCTTTCCACCCTGCCTTCCCTCCCTGGAAGCCGTTTTGATGCCCCGCTTCCCAGGGTTCCACAGCCTTAAGGCTGCAGACACAGCAGAGCTTCCTGATGGTCTGAGCGGCGAGGGAAGCGGATGGCTTACACTGCAGAACAACACAGCGGGTGGGACACAGTTGTCCCTTTGGCATTTCTGTTCTTAGGGAAAGAGTGTGTAGTGATGTGGTTAAGAACAAAGTTTCTGAAGTCAGGCTGAGATTTTCAAAACCCACTTAACTCTGTCACTTTGGGCAGATAATTGTACTTTTTGGTGCCTCAGTTTCTTCACCTGTGGAATGGGGATGAGAGTAGTACCTACCTCACAGGATCGTTGTGGGTATAAAGTGCTTGGAAGGACATCTGGAGTTAAGTGCTTTGGAAATGTTAGCTATCATTACTATCAACATTATTATTATTGCTATTATTATTGAAGGTCCTTTGACCACCCCTGCTAGCTAGGATAATCTTCATTGGCCATCTCTGCCACGCAAGCTCCCACCTCCCCACTGTGTTGATAGGACCTCTTGCTTCCTGGTCAGGATCCTCCCTTTTCCTCCCCAGATCCCTTCTCCCCGACCCCCTGAATTCCCATTTACCATTTACATCTTCTGCGGCACTGTCTACCCATTGCATTAGCTTACTCCCAACTGTCTCAGCCTAACCCCTGGAGTGAACTGTGTCCTTTAAGGTGCATTACAAAAGAAAGGCAGCTCGCATTCTCTCTCTCTCTCTCTCTCTCTCTCAGATTTGGTCCAGCTCACTCTGAGATGTTTTTACAAATCTAACTGGGGATGATGTTATTAGGAGGAGAAATTGTGCCAGTGCTTTGGAGAAGCGAGCTGGAACCTGGCTGGTTCCTCAGCCATTGGAGTGGCTTCTAGAAAAACAACCTTGGCACCGGGACAAGATGAAAATGCCTTTTCTCTGTGACCTCTGAGGCTCGGCCAAGGCGGGAGTGGATAAAGAGCTATCCTGCCCCGCCTGCCAGCCAAAAATAGGCCAACTGCATCACAAGGCTGTCGGTAAATAAACCTTCCCTCTGCAGAAGGCTGTGGCTCGGGCTGGAAAGGGGCCAGGGACAGGTTAAGGTAATTCACTCCCAACCCTGACATTTCTCTCTTAGCATCAGAGGCAGGCTTGGGAACCACGTAGTGCTACGTGGAAGTGGAAATTCGTAACCAGGCACGATGTGTTAAGCAGCCAGGTGAGGGAACATGTGCCAGTGAGGTTACTTACAGATTAACTATTCTTTGTCTTTACCGTGAATAATGTAGACTTTTGTGGGGGTCAATCGGCTTATTTTTGTAAGTTTTTTGTTTCTTGTTCTAAAGGTTAATTTGTGTTCGTTGTAGAAAGTTTGAACATAAAGGGAAGAATCAATAGGGAAATAAAATGCATCCGTCAATATATAAGGAAATAAAATGCATCCGTCATCCTACCATTACAGCCACTGGAAACTTTTGGTGCCTTTTTTTTTTTGGCATCTTGATGCAATGTACGGTTTTCCTAAAATTGTGATCATATGCAGTTTTCTGTCTTGCATTCTAAAAGTACACACAGAGCACTCACAATGATACTGTATCTCATGAGGTCACTAAATATTACTTGAAAACCAGATGGTTTTTGGCTTATTAACCTCCTTGTGGCCGGGCTGAGTGCGGTGGAGTGGTGGCACACATGTCCATGTTGGTAGGAAAATATGCTAGTCTGGAGTGTTCTTCAGACTCCACAGTCCCAGGTGCCCACGTGCCATCTCTGAGAGCGGAGAGGTGCTGGCCGTTCAGGGAGGTGGGGAAGGAATGGGAGGCTGCCCCAGCTTCCCTGGAGAACGTGTGACACAGTGAGTAGAGCCTGGGCTCCTAAGGAAAGCATTTCTGGTTTGTATTCTGTCTATGACACTAACCAGCTGCCTGACTTTGATTAACCTACCTCATACTCCAAACCTCAGTTTTCCCATCTGTAAAGTGGAACGAATGATTGATTGTATCTATTTCTTTGGGAGAGTACCCGACTCGGAGTAAGTACTCAGTAGCAATTGTTAGTATACTATTATGATTAATCTCTCAAATGAAGACTGGGTCAACTGATTCTATTCTATGAGGATAGTGGGTAGATGAGTTCACTCTGTAAGAAAATCTCTAAAAGGAAATAAAAATGTGGGCGGGATTTAGTATGTTCTCTCAGAGAGGTGGTATGGTCAAGGTGCAAGATGATACAAAGAATGGAATTAAGGCTCCTTCCATTACGCTTTTAAGGCCATGAGTGGAGGGTGCTTCCAATGCCTGCTAGGAGGTCACCCACCCCAGGGTCTGGGTCTAGACCAGAGAGAGGCTCCAACCCCAGGCGGTCATCTTCCCAATCAGACTTGATGGAGCAGCTAAGAGTATTTAATACATCGTCGAAAGTTTCGTTGCTTCTGCCAAGCTTGTTAGGGCCTGAAATTGACACACTGGGATTATCTTATCTTGGTGGACCTTCGTGGAAGGATCCCCAGGTACCGGGGGTTCAGGTATGGCTCCAGTCAAGAGCGGGGGAAGCATCTGAGGTGGCTGGAGAGGCCCGGGTTTGAAGCCCAGCTCTGCAGTAGCTATAGGACCTTGGGGAAGTTTCACACCCCCAGTCTCTCTTTTCCGTCTCACTTGATCTGGGTTAAACGTTTGTACCTTGTGGGTTGTTGTGAGGATTAAAAGAGATAAAGCCTAGGACATGCCTAACGCCATGCTGCACTCACTGTAGATGCTCAATAAATGTTGATAGCATCTTCCACCCCTACACTCTGCAAGATAAAACAAGGAAGAAGAAGAGAGTCTCTTGGTTTCTCCGTCTGGAAATAAGAAGGGTTGATAAGACTTAATGGCTCACTCAGCCTCTGGGGTTTAGGAGATGTTGTCTTGTCCTCCAAGTGTGAGTCCTAAAAGTCAGTAGTGATTCCTGGCACATCCTGGCAGGTAACCAGAGTAAATGCCATGTGCCGGGCACTGAACTGAGCCCTTTGCATGGGTCATCCCATTCAGAGCTTACATTCCAAAAAGGAGAAAAACTGAGGCTCAGAGACATTAAGAAACTCACTCCAAGTTTCTTAGCTGGTAAGTGGTGGAGCTGGGATTTGTACCCTGGAGAGCTTGTTCATAACTAAAGACTTCTGCCCCCGATGAAAAAAATAAGTACAAAACAGACTAGAATGGCCTTTTCAATTGCTAAACTGTAAGCTCCCTGAGCCCAAGGACTGTGGGTTATTCACTCCATCCCCTCCCAGGCATGCAGCAAACAGGAAACTGTACAGACATCCAGAAAATCTAAGCATCTGAGCCAGGCTTCCTTTAAATGCAGATGTCCTGTGAATAGTAAGTGTGTTAGATACATATCTTTGCTATGGGATACACCAGGACTTTGTCAGGTCTCTGGGTGAGTGCCCAGAGCAAAGGAGATTGCAAATCTGAAGGGGAAGGGCCTTTTCTCGCTTTTTGTTCCTCTACAAAAGGAAGGGAGGAAAAGGAGCTAGGATGAAGAGGACAGCTCCATAGGTTTCAAAAGAAAAAAAACTACCTGAATGATTGATTTCTGGGCTCTGGGCATTTGACAGACAAGGCTTGGTGGTCTGCAGTCCACAAAAAAATCCATGTTTCTAAGGACTTATAGAAAACTGCCACTTCATCCATCCTTTGATGTTTTGTTCCTAGGGTCCTGTTGGCCTTTGATTCCCTTTGCACCTTTGATTCCTTCCTGATTCTCCCTTTCAATGTGGGCTTGGTTTTTTTTATCATCTTTATTTTCATCCATATAGTCCACACCTTAATTCCGGCCTCATTCCTCACTGCCTAGGCCCCTGCAGTGCCCCCCATTCACATCCCTGCTTCCAATCTTGCTTCCTGTTTCTCCCAGATTCTCCTCCCATATTGTTCCTCCTGTTGCTGAACTTTGCCGTTCCCGTCCTGCCTCCGAGCTTTTGTCCTCCATTTCCTCTGCCAGATGCCTGTCTCCCCTTCTCTATCCCTATCGAATGTCTACCTACAGCCTTCCAAACTCAGCCCACACTCTTCTTTCTCCTTTGTGACTCTGTTCCAAACTGTCCCATCCATCTCTCTGTAACTCCGGTAGCACTGATGTGTGTGTGCATCGTTCCTTTGGCAGTTAATCATGTGCTTCCTTCCTCCCCATCTATTCAGGAGTTCTATAAGTGCCTGTCTTATTACTGAGTCTCCACTACATACAAGACACTCTGCTGAGGACTGAGGGACAGCAAAGAGGATTATAGGGTTTGCTCATCAATAAATACTTGAGGGAAGACCCCCAGAAATGGCTGTTCATTGGCTCAACCCATTGCTAGAAGTTCTTTCACTAACCGCAGGGGAGGCCAAGCTGGGCGTGTCTCTGCTTTTGACGTTCCACAAGCCTCCTCTGCAGAAGCGGATGCCTGGGGAATGCTTTGGTGTCAGCCTGGATTCACAGGCCTGTTCCTAGTGAGGCCGTTAGTAACATCTCTTGCAGGGCAATGCATGGATGCTGTCCGTTGGCTGGGTACTTTCCCTGAATGAGGGCAACCTCAGCTCAACCCAAGAGGAGCCCAGACTGTCATAGGGAGTTTGGCCCCTGGCAGGGTCAGAATGGAAAGCTGGCTTCGGAGGAAGAAGGCCCTTCTGCCACCCCTGCATTCCGAAAGCTCACAGCACCCAGCTTCTTTGTCGTCGTTGTTCTTAGGAACAAATGAGTGTGATCATTCATTTAAACACTGGCTGAGCACAGTGATCTCTGTTCCCTAGTGCCTACCTGGCACAGGGCCTGGCACAAAGATAAATATGACGGTCTCGGGGCTTCCCTGGTGGCACAGTGGTTGAGAGTCCGCCTGCCGATGCAGGGTTCACGGGTTCGTGCCCCGGTCCGGGAAGATCCCACATGCCGCGGAGCGGCTGGGCCCGTGAGCCGTGGCCGCTGAGCCTTCGCGTCCGGAGCCTGTGCTCCGCAACAGGAGAGGCCACAACAGTGAGAGGGCCGCGTACAGAAACAAAACAAAACAAAAAATATATATATATATGACAGTCTCTGCTCTAAATGAGCCTACATCTAAGAAATAAAGTGTGTGCAAATTACTGAGGCAAAGATGGCAAATATGGGCAATCAATTGTGTGTCCATGGCAGACATTTCTAATCGATCATAGAACTCATTCACTTTGAATCTGGATTGAGCTTCAGAATCCTTCTCAATACATTGCTCCAGGCAGCCACTATTTTTGAATTGGATTTTGCCCAAAAGTTGATTGGCTTGTGATCCATTCTTATCTTTAAGGTGGTCTAAAGGCCACTGAGACAGGGGGAGGGAGGCTCATTGGATTGAGTTACTGTGTCTGTCCCTTTGGTGGGAGTGCTAAGAAGTAGCACTGCTTTTGGGGAAGCCCCTTAAGATGCCTCCTCATGACGCCTTCATGCTTTTCCTGCTCCTCATGACTCCTTTCTGCCTCCTTTTTGGAGGATTCTCCTTCCTCCTCTTTCCCCACAAAACTAGTTGCGAGATTCAACTCTCATCCTTTGTTCTTGCCTGTTCTCTTACTTGGAGAGCTAATTAGAGCGGTTAACTCCCAAATCTTTATCTTTAGATACATCTTTTTCCCAAGTCTCCCCTCCTTCCTTTGGCATTGGAGCACCGGTATGACCCGAGCCTACTTATCCTTCCCACTCCCTCCCCAACCCCCGCCCCTTGCCTCCAGAACCTCTGCTGGGAGCACCCGGGTCCAAGTCCTGTGGAGTCAGCCGTGGGGTGTCCTGCCCCCCTTCTCTGCTTGGTCACGTCTTATCCAGCCTCTGAGTCTCAGCTGAACTGTCACTTCACCTGGAAAGTCATACCCAATTTCTTGATGATTTCAGAAGAGCACCACGGGCCGAGATTCTTATTATCTTACTCTTTCAGGCATTCAGCAAACAGCTACTAACCGCCTCCTTTGAGTCTGCAGTGAATACGATACAAACCTGCCCTCAAGGAGCTTAGAGTCTGGCCACACTCCTGCTGTTAGTTCTTGTTTACATGTCATGTCTCTGCCATCAGACCAAACCCCTTGTGGTCACTGTGTCCCCACCATCCTGTACATATAGTTGATGTTCTCCACATCCTGAGTGGACTGAAAAGTGGCCTCTTTTCCTTTTTGGTTTGCTGTCAACTCCATCGAATATGTGGTTCTCAGGGAAGCTCACAAAGGGTTGGAGCGCTGGCAGGAGAAGGAACAGCCCGTGGGGGATGGACCCCAGAGCAGTGGGAGCTGGGTAGAGATGGACACCTCGAATGGAAAGCAGTTATGATTAAAATGCCATAAGAACAAGGTCTGGGTTTGAATTCCAGCTCTTCTGCTTAATAACTAAGAAATGTTGGCAAGTCACTTAATTTCTCTTTGCCTTGGTTTTCTCATCTGCAAAATGGGTCTTAAAGTAATGTCACCCCTATAGTGTGACTGTGAGGTTTAAATGAGTAAATGGGTTTACATGAGCGTAAAGCACTGAAAACAATGCTTGGTATACACATTGGCTATTACTTAGACTTTCCTGGCAATGGGATTTATTGGGGATTTTCTTTTTTATATCTTTCTGTAAACAAAGTGCATATTATTTATGTAATCTGAGAAACAGACAAAATTTTTTTTTTAAGAGACAAGGAAAGAGTCTGGCGGGTAAGGGGGTCAGCGTTAGCCCTGCAAACCCCTGCTCCTTGCCCCGTGTGTGTATTTCTTGGTGCACTTCGTGTAGGAGAGGCAAGCTTCAATCCCCCTGTCTCCTGTCTGTCCCCGTTGGTCCCTCCTAGCCTTTCACAGTGTAAAGCTCCAACCTTCCTGGATGCTGTCATCATTGATGCCCAGAAGTCTTGCATGGAGAAAAGGAATGAAATCACCCAAGGGTTCCCTCGCAGAGAGAATTCACTGATCAACGCAGTGGCAGGCGCACCAGGCCGGGGTGGGTTCCTCAGGACTGCGCAGAGGGCTCCAAGAGTGGAAAGGTGTGTGTAACGCCGAGTGGAGAAAGGAAGAAGGGCCAGACTCACGTTTGCAAAAGCAGGAGCCAAGTCCACGCGTTTTATGAAGTGTTTTATGGTGAAGATGTAATTGGAACCCTGGTATTTAGCAAGAATTATTACGTGTGATGGTCTTAACACTGAGAGTCCTGTGGGGACCTGAGAAACTGGCAGGGGAAACAGGCAAAGTAAACACCACAGAGTGGGTTGCTTGCATTCAGCACTGCTTAAATCTGCCTATTTATTGTTTTTTTAATTACTATTATTAATTTTTTACTCTGGGGCATTCAAAACTCAACTTAGAGACAAACAAGGAATATTTGTCAGTTACTTGCTGTCTCTCTGAAACAGAGCTGCTAAGCCTAATTGAATGGTTCGATTCTCTTACTGTTATACCTTCCAGAGGCTAAAAGTGCCTCTGGGTCACTTCCAACTCAGAAGGCAGTGGGATCGGATCCAATCAGAGTGCTCAGGACCCAGAGGGCTTTCCCTGCCCAGAGAGGGGGCAGTGAGCAAGCCTGCGATTGATCCTGTTCATCATTGCCCCAGGTTAATTTCTCAGTCTCCCAAGATGAGGGAAGGGCCTCCCATCCCTTTGGAAATTCAGAACCAGCAGGTTGTCCGAAGAAGGAATTCATCTCCTCTTTGTCTCTTTCCTCCCGTGAGGGATGGCAGCCCTGATTCAGCCGTTTGGAGCCACACTAGCTCCAAAGCCACCATCTTCAATGGTTGGAGTAGAATAGAGTTTCCTAACTGGGGTCCATGGACAAAAGGCTCCAGGGGTCTTGGGGTAAGGAAAACGTTTCTTTCTGTGCATTTTCAGGGGGAAACTTCTTGAACTGCATCAAACATGTGCTTACAGAATTTGCCTGTGTGCATGACGGTAAGGAAATCCTCCTTGCTGTTTTTAGAATTCACCACCTTGCCTGCTTCAGGGCCTTTGCACTTGCTGTTCTCGCTCTCAGAATACATTTCCCAGGGATTCCACATGGTCACCCTTACTTTCTTCAAGTCATTGATTAAATGTCCCCTCCTGACCCCCTTATATGAAATAGTCCCCCATCACTCTCTGTCCCACCCACCATTACATCACTCCATTGTTTTTTCACAGTACTTTACGGTACTTATTACCATATGACATTAATTATTTGTTCATGACCTCACTCTTTGTGAGCCTCTGTTGTGTTCACTGATCTTTCTGTGGTATGTAGGATAGTGCCAAGCCCAGAGTAGATGCTCAGTAAATATCTTCTGAATGGATGAGTAAATGAACAAATTAATAACTTTGATCATATTTGGGTCTCAGATGTAAAAAAGTATTTTTGAAATGATGGAAAATGAAGGTCTGAGTTCTTTTTAAAAAAAGTTTATTGAAATATAGTTGATCTACAATTCTGTGCTAGTTTCAGGTGTACAGCAAAGCAATTCAGTTACACACATAAGAATATAAACATATGTATTCTTTTTTTACATTCTCTTCCATTATAGGTTATTACAAGACATTGACTATAGTTCCCTGTGCTATACAGTAGATTCCTGTTGGCCATCCATTCTATACACAGTAGTGTGTGTATTCCAATCCCAAACTCCTGCTTTATCCCTCCCCCCGTCCGGAGCAACCACAAGTCTGCTCTCCAAGTCCGTGAGTCTATCTCTGTCCCGCAAATAAGTTCACCTGCATCACTTGTCTAGACTCGCCACACAAGCAACACTACATGAGATTCATCCTGCTCTGTCTGGCCCACACCACCTAGCACGATAATCTCCAGGGCCATCCATGCCGCTGCAGATGGCAGCATTCCACTCCGTTCCATAGCTGAGCAATATTCCACCGCACACACACACAACACATCCTCCCTTCCATCCATCCCTCGATGGCTTCCCAGGCTGCCTTCATGTCCTGGCCACTGCAAACGGTGCTGCTGTGAACTCCGCCACCTGAGTTCTTAGCGTGGCCACTTCTCAGCCATGTACCTTGGGTTTCAAGACTTTCATCTGCTGTGAAATGCTCACCTGGGCACTGCAATGGATGTTTAGGCAGAAGCCTTCTAGGGATTTCACAGTGTTGGTGCATCTATCGTTGATTTCATCAATCCTTCGAAATTGCCAGATCTGTGTGTGTGTGTCTGTGTCTGTGTCAAAATGAAGGGGCCAGATCTTGGTGCACCGATATTATTATTATTATTGATTATTATTCTGGTGCACAGATAATGGGTTACCCCCTGTGAAGATGGAGTGCTGACATTACAGACACATCACCGTGTTTGTTGTTACTTGCCTGGGTCCTCACAGTGTGTCAGGGCGGGACAGTGATGAAAGTCTCACTTGCAAGCTGCAGCCCTATCCTAGAATCATTCTTATTAACATTCTGGGGAAGATGTCCCAGTGTGGAACGTAAGTGGCCAGGACCAGTTTGGGGCTAGTATTTTCTGTTACACGAACTGCTGTGTGAATGGGATGCAACTGTCTCTGTTACTGGCCAAGGAAAAGTGGAATTCAGACTAGGAAAAGAGATTCTGCATTTTCCTCTAATTTTAAAGAAGATAAAAGGTACCCAGTTTTCCAGGAAGTGCATTTCCTCTGGTCCTTCTGGACAGGTTATTTGTTTTGTTTCTTGGGCATAAACCTCAGAATCATTTCGGACTTAAGGTTATCTTTTGTCAATATCTGTGTTGGGTGAGCTTGGAAGTAAATTCAGCACAAAGGGCTTATGACCTCCCCGATAACTCCTTTTTAAAGGACAGCTTCTAAATTTTGTCTTTTAAAAAGTTAATACTTTCCTGCATTAAAAAATTTTATGTCCTCTTCAAAACATTTTAGATGGCTGATTCACCATTCCTCAAAATAAATTTTAATCATAGAGCATGACACATGACATTTTTAAAAAGTCAAAACCTACACACAAAAAAAAGCCTGCAAAAAATGTGTATACACACACCTGCCTCGAAAACCCTCTTTTATTCCCAGAGTTAAACCCTGAGAGTATTTTTTTGCTTCTCCTTCCAGAATTTTTCTCCATGCATTATAAATGTCCATTATAAATGTATAACATTTTCACATGTTTGTATCTTGGAGATTTTTCCAAATAGGGATACATCAGCCTTTTTAACACGTACATAGTCTTTCATTGCATCAAAGTGTATCAGAATTTTTTCAACCATTACATATTGATGGAATTTAGGTTATTTCACAGGTTTTACTATTATAAACAATTCAGCAAAGAATGTACATCTTTGTGCACAGACATACACATTTCTCTAGGACAGATGTTAAGAAAAAATGTTTCCGGGGTGGGGGTCAAAGGGTATTGCACACTTCTTATTTTGATAGAAACTACCACATCAACCCTCCCTCCACCCTGTCTTACCAATCTAGACTCCCATGTTAAATTTCCCATGTCCTTGCCGATCCTAGATGTTATAACTTCAGAGTGTTCTGTCAATTTGATGTGAGAGCTGCTGTTTTCCTTTGCTCTGCCCTGATTTCCAAGGATATTGAGAATCTTTCTGTCTGTTGCTTGTGATACTGCCTAGGTTGGTGGGTTTTTAACATGGTTTTCACACATTTTCGTTAATAAGACTATTTCAGAAATGCCTCTCCTCCAGGGCTGACACTCAGGTGATAGTTAAAATGTTGAAATATTTTGCAAAAACAACCGGCTTTTACCATATGTGTATTGATAGTGATGTGAAAGTGATTTGGAGGTATAAAGCATTTTCTGATCTGGAAGTCAATATGGAATCATAGCTCTGGTTATGTTATATACTTTAATAACTCTGAAAACACAGAATCCTATGGAAAGGAATATGTTGGTGTACATAGCTGGCTTATAACCATACTTTTAAAACTAATGTTAGAAGAATGAGACTCCCTCTGTCACTGATGTGGTCTGTGGCTAGGTAATAAACCAGATGAAATAACCAAAAATAAATAAATACAATATTGAAATACTTTCACACTTGTTGGTAGAGTGCCCTGACCTCAAGTTTCTGTTCCCTCACCCCCTGCCCTGGACCTGCCTGGGAGGCAGCAACTACGAGGTTAATACGCAGGCTAGAGCGGCAGGGGACCTTCAAGGCCCTGCCCTGTTGCAGTTCCAGCCTCTATTCAGGTGGTTTGGCACCCTGACGTACCATTTAAAAAATATTTCGACCATTTTCTCCCCTACTCTCAACCAAATGTACTCCACCTGTGTTTTAAGCCATTTGGAAGTTTCTGGCTTCTGAGACATTCATTGGAACATACCGCTGGCTTGCTTCTTGAACTGGTCTCTGCTTTGTTTGCCGATTTCCCAGGATTACGCTTACGTAATTTCCTTTTGCCCTTAGCCTGCACGCCATAATCCCAGAGGGCACACTGGGGGAATAAGATGCCCCTTACGTAACTTGTTACGTATGAGTCCAAAGACCCAAGTCTCACTGGAGTGTCTGCTGAGTTTTCTAAGAAGTGTGCAAATTCACTTTGACAAGGGTTTATGTTGTCTCTTTTAGTCAATTGAATGCTTTAAAAAGCATTTTGTTATTTCAAAAATAGCCGAAGGAAATGGGGAAAGAAGAAAGGACAGTACTGCTACTCTGTGGCAGACACTGAGCAGAAGTTATTGTATCTAATTTAGTCTTCTCTGAAATCCTCTTTCCTTCTAAGAAGATGGAGGGATGAAAATGAGTAGCTGAGGCTCATACAGCTGGAGATACCAGCCCTGGGCTGTAAAGCCAGACCCAGGTTCTGCCTATAGAATGTGCGTGTGTGTGTGTGTGTGTGTGTGTGTGTGTGTGTATGTGGACAGCTCTGTTTCATGTCCTGTTCTCTTGAAGACAAACTTTGCCCACTGGCATAAAGCTGATAGGAAGCTGAGACCATTCTGAAGACTTCCAGTACCTTGGGGGCCAGGCTGAGGCCAGCTCTTTGATCTCTGTGCCAGAGATACCCTCCCTGGACCTGGCTCTGCCCAGATGGACTGGAGGCTTTGTGGCTGGAACACTGGCTCCTTAATGATCCCCTTCCCCTTTACCTCAGAGCTATGGCAGACCCCAAAGCAGCAGGTCCTGTGTCACATGCTTGCCTGTCACGAGCTGGGTCCCATTGCTTCTTCTCTCTCTGTTCAGGGAAGTGACATGGAGAAGAGATCACGCCAGGGTGTATGTTTGCAATGGCCAATCTCACCAAGCCTCAAAGAAAAAGCTTAACCAGGAAGCTTGAGGAAATGGGGTTCTGGTCATCTAACTTTTGAGTCATTGGGAGATGAAACTAGAAGCGTTTGTCGTTAAATATATTTTTGGTAATTCTCTTATTTTTAATCCTTACATTGAAAAAGTAATTAACACACAAGGCAAAACATTCAAATTTTGCTAAAGAGGAGGCAATAATCAACGAGTCTCCCTCTCACCTGAGATGCCCATTTACTCATTCTTCTCCTCAGAGGCCATCACTATTAACAGTGTCCTGTGATCCACCAGAAATATTATCTGTGATCTTTGTGTATACAATAGCAAGTGTGTATAGTTTGTATCTATCTAATCATCTGTCCATCCATCTAACCATCCATTCTTCTATTCCAACGTACGCTTAACTCTTGTTGAAAATCATTTGATATTCTCAAATTTATTTTCTCATCTTGGTTTGGTGTGTTAGGACCAGTACACCCCTGACAGAAGGTCTTGTGTGTCCCCTGGGATGCCTGTCTGAGGTCCAGTCCTCATTATAAAGTCCTCCAGCTGGTGAAGGTATAGCACTGAGTCACACACCAACCTCCCTGAGAGGTTGTGTTGCCACGCCCTGCGCCATACTCCTCCTGGTGTCCGTCCTTCTCTTCAAAGCAGAATATAAGACGATGCTGTAGGAGTGGGGTGATAATTTTCCCTCTGCTCTTCTAGGTTCTTGGCTGATAGCTCGTGTAATAAAAAGGCAGATTAACAGGAGAAAAACAAAGTTAATTACTTATGCGCATATGTACAAGAACTCCATAAAGATATGAGACCCAAAGGCAGCCCGGCAATTGAGACTTATATACCATCCTGAGCTAAGGAAAAGGATAGGGGTCTAGGGCTTCAAAGGGGAGGGAGGCAGTTTGCAGGGAGAGAAGAAGAGCAGGTATTTGGCAAACAAACATTTGCCCTGCCATGCAGTTAAGTCTCTCAGATGAAAAGGTTACCTCTGGTAATAGCTTTCTTCCAGAGATACAGACCTCCTTTCTAAATTCTTTTAGGCAGTTAAGGGGAAGGTAAAAAGCTTTAACTGAGCCTGCTGGGTCTTGATTGACTCAACTCAAAATAATCCTCATACCAAAGAGGCATATTTTGGGGTGGCATGTTCTGCTCCCCTTCAAGGCCCTGTGGGATGGATGGATCCAGTTGGGTGAGATTTCATGGAATCCGTGCTTCAGCAAACACTGCCCTTACTGATCCCTTGCTAGAGAAGGATCCTGATTTATAATCCTACTCCCTACACGGAGACTACCTTTTTACATAATGTTGATTGCTAGATAACCGTATGCTCCAACAGAAGGAGGTAGGTTTTCTCTCCAGCAAATTTTTTTCCCAGTTAAGTATGGCAAGAATGAAGGGCTGAGAAATGGCTAAGACCCCAGTTTTTATTACAACTTCCTCTGAATTACCATGTGAGAAGCCAGTACTCTACTGGGCCTTGTCACGGGATAGTCACAAGTAGAAGGCACCACAGAGATATCCAGTGCAAATGCTTCATTTTACCAGTGAATCTCAGGCCCAGACCAGAGACAACACGTGAACAAGTTTATACAGCAAACTAGTGGCACTTCAGAATTTGTAGCTGTTACCTCTGGCCCTTCTCCTGCAGTTTTGAAGGACTCTGCCCTGTAGACACATGGTACACCTAGGACATTTTTAAACAGAGGTAGAATCAGACCATAAACATTCCTTGACTTTTGGATCCAAACTGGGTAGCGTGGTGACTTAGTATCGGTATTATTCTTGAGCCAGTGGAAAGACCTTATTCGGGACCAGCATGTGTTTTTATGACTCAGGAGAACTCCTTGCTGCTGGGATGACTCCGATGTTTGTTTTACATGAAGATTACCAAACACCTCTTGGTACTTTTGAAAACAGTGTATAAAATGGAGAGTTACTCATTGCCTTGCTTACTGCCCTCTGTCACTATTTCTGTTGGCTTGGTATGCCGGTAGCCATCCAAACATCTAGGTTCCAATTTGGCTGTATGCTGATGAAAGGGTTCCCCTCAAATCTGCGATCAACATGGACAGAGAGAGGCCCGTGGGCATTTTTATCTGCACTAAGTGGGTCATACGCTTTGGGCAAATTCTTCATGACTAGCAAAGCCCTCTGTGGGTTTTGGTTAACCGGTCATCCTGCAGTGATCCAGAGGTGGATATTATAGGACCACAGCTCTTTAGCTTTTTTTTCTTTTGCAAATTTATTTCCAACTTTCATTACTCAGGGTCATTTACATAAATCAATGAAAAGAAAATTTTCATGAATCAAAAACAAGCCATATAGTCCTCTGGTCTCAAGTACTACAGAGACCTCAGTAAACAGAATGGAACATTTGGGATTTGGTTTACTGTCCCTCTAAGCCAAGGGTCAGCAAACTTTTTCTGTAAAGGTCAGATAGTAAATATCTTATGCTTTGTGGTCCGTTTGGTGGGCCATGATTTTCTGACTCCTGCTCTAGGCTCTAGTTAGTTAGAAAAAGAAGACCAAAGGCTGGAGTTTTTGAATTGGCTGCCCAGTTAGTTGAATGTAATCTTTAAAAACGAGCTTTAGAGTTGGACAGATGTAGGTTTAGTTCTGTGGTTCTGCTGCTTAGTGGGTAAGTTTAGGCTTGTTAGTTTCCTTGTCTATAAAATGGGGACAATAATAGTCTCCCCTTAAAGACTCATGAGGATCAAGCAAAGAAAGTCACTTGCCACAGGGCTGGTATCTCTAAATGATAGTATAACTGAGGAACTGACCTATCTGTTTACCTTCAAAGGGAGCGAGGTAGGGAATGCCAAGAAAGCTCTTTTCATCATCATCTTCTAAGGGGGAAAATCTGAGACTGGATCGCACTGGCTTTGCATTGTTGCTAGGAGCCTAGCGCTAACTCATGACAGACCGTCTTCCTTTCTCCACAAAATGAGTCCTTACATCATTCAGACGAAAGTGCAAGACAATAATCCCTTTCTTCTACACACACACACACACACACTCACTCACTCTACCTGGAACAATTCAAGCACAGGTCTATGATGCAGTAATTCAAGGAATATCTAAGAAAGCAATCTCATCTGGAAGTTCCAGGTTCTCGCAGCCAACATATTGTGGTGGAAAGAGATCGGGTTTTGAATGAACACAGATCAGCCTGTCATTTCCCGCTCTGCCCTTTCCTAGCTATTTGACAGCAGGCAAGTTACTTAATCCTGCTTCCTCAATTGGACACTAACTTACAATCACTTCTCACACGGTACAAAATGTCTGTCTTAAAAGATGCTGCAAATAATGGCTGCCCAGCCGGACCGTATAGGCTGGAATCCCAGTGACCAAATCTGCACACCCTGCCCTTTATGGCAGACTTGTAACAAAAAAAGGCCGAAGTGATTCTCAGCATTTTAGCACGCGCTGAGTCATTACTCTAGAAGGTTCTAATCCTGCAACCATGATATCAAGGAGACCTGCTGAGAAGACAATGTAAAGCCTACTCCACCCTCTGTGGCCTGCTAGCCTGACATTGATTGTACCTCCTCCATTGGCTCTATCTGCTGTCAGGTCACTTGCTTTTCTGTGTTCACAATTGTCCCCTGAGGACCTTTGCTCAAAGTTGTAAGTCAGGTGACATCTTTAGTAACAACATGGTTCACTCTAAACCATGCTCTACCTGCTTTGCAGCCTGGCCAATAAATCTTCATTCCTTGATTGGGGATTTTATTTCAGCACACAGGGAAAGGCCTCCATCTATTCAGTGAGGAAACTAAATGGGACAAGGCCTGCTAACTTAACAGGAGCCAGGCAGGTGTGCAGATGAAATCAGGAGGTAGTTTACTCTCCTGTTAACATTTTTCTTTTCAGGCAAAACAGCAGTGCAAGCATGATGACAAGTGGTATTTGACATTTGGCCTTCATGTCAGGGAGCAATAGGTACTGGTGGGGACTGTGGCAGACTGGAAAATCTGTGTCTGTCTAAAGCACAATCACTTCTCAGTGCTAGCTGATTGTCGCCACTCAGGAATGAAGTCTGAGGATAGCTAGATTTTTCCAGTACTTTAAGAGATGGGAGAAATCTGGATTTTGATGTGAAATCTACTAGCTTTTACATTTTGTTAAATAATTCAAATTAAAAAAACAGCAACAACAACTGTGTGTTACTCTTGAATTTATAAGCACTTACATAAACTGAAAGAGAGAACTGGTGGGGAAAAAATGAAGTTGGGATGGGGGAAGATGGTCATGTGGACCAACACCTCAAAAATTGTATACAGGGCTTCCCTGGTGGCGCAGTGGTTGGGAGTCTGCCTGCCGATGCAGGGGACGCGGGTTCGTGCCCCGGTTCCGGGAAGATCCCCCTGTGCCCGTGAGCCATGGCTGCTGAGCCTGCGCGTCCGGAGCCTGTGCTCTGCAACAGGAGAGGCCACAACAGTGAGAGGCCCGCATACCGCAAAAAAAAAAAAAAAATTGTATACAGCCTTTCTTGTAACACACTCCAAGTGGAAAAGCTTGCCTATTGCATTCAAGTTTTGTCACGTTCCTTAGACATTACCTACTAAGGCAGGAAAGTGGTCAAACACCTTTAGTACTTTTCAATAACAAGGTCAAAACGAAGAGTATTGATGTTTAGTTAAGAAAAATGTAAATGATTAACAATTTATTGGCAGTTAGCACTGCAAAGTAAGAGGTTTTTAGAATTAATTCCCAGCTTGTTATCGTTAACAGTGTTACTGAGTGTTAAGTTACTGCTGACTGAACTTAACAGTAAAGAAAAGGAACACTTGCCTAAAGGAGTGAATGCGTTCTGTGACTTCTCTCCATTATTTTTAGTGTAAAAATATATGAATATATTCTTAGTGGCTGAGAAAGAGACCTCTTTGGGAGGACTTGACATGCTGTGTAGACAGGGGGAAGAGACACACTCCAAGGAGCATGCTGGAGGCAAAACAGCTGGGCAGCTGTTGGACAATCCATCAGGCTCATGTTTTGCTCAATGGACTATGGAAATTGAGAGTGAGAAATTTGGGGGAGTCTGAGGAGGAAGAACAAAGATGCTTCCCACGAACTTTTATTAGGTGTTTGCTGGGTGGTGTGTGATGTAAAACCTCTTCCCCTTCTCCCCATACAATAGTGACTACCGTGTATTGGATTGTGGAGTTGCATCTGCTTTCAAGTAAGGGACAGTGGGCTGACTGTGAGCACCTAGATGGGGTGGGTAGAGGAAGGAGGCAAAGTCACCCATGGCAAGAAAGCCTGCCACTTCTGTGTTAACCCAAAGCCCTAGGGTGTCCTGGAGTCCAGGACACTGATATCAAGGAACACTGCAGATCTCACCCAATCCCTACTGATCTCGGAGAGGCAGCAGTGAACGGTGGCTTGAAGTAAGGTCTTAGTTTTCTGCCCAGGAATTGCACCAGGGCAGCCTGGATGAAAACCAGGAATCCTGGCTGCTCGTCCACCAGAGGCTAGAGGCTGGAAGCAAAAGCCCCCTGGCCCTTGCCCCCATTGAAAAATGCATTTCTCAAGGAGGCCAAAACTGTAAAAACAGGTACAAAGTTTATTGTTAAGAGACACAGCACAAGTGGAAGATCACACAGGGAAACAGTTTGTTTAGTTAAGGCAGAAGGCAAGCAGAGAGATACATACCAGGAGAGAAAAGGTGTGGGCATCCCCCCTAATAAGGAGGAGTGCAGTAAAGAGGCGGTTAAGTCATTTATATAGGACAGTTCTTCCAGGTCTTTGTTTACCTTTGGCCAATTACCTGGTTTCTTTTTCCACACCTGCCCCGCCCTAGGGCCCTCCTCAGCATGTGTGCACAACTCTTTTCCAAGATGGATTCCAGCCCAGAGGCCTATGGGGGCCTTGGCATCACCTATTATGGGGTGGCAACCCCTCCTTTTTGACCCCCAAGGAACCTTTCTGCGCATGTGCAGTGTCTCCCTTGCCCCAAGGATGGGAAATATGTGACCTCTTGATCTTTTACTCAGACAGGGCCTAGCCCCTCTCTGTCCCTGCCATAACTGTTATATTAAAGTGTCCACAGGAGGCAAAGTCCAGCGATTTACTCTGTTCTTGTTGTTATTTCCATCTCGAAGTGCAGACAGGAGGCTGGTCATAAATATCTAGCCTGGAGCCCACTTGCCTCCTGCCTCAGGAAATGTAAACAGGAGGCTATTGTAAGTGTCCGGCCTAGAGCCCATCTCTTTCCTGCCCCAAGAAATGTGAACAGGAGGCCAGTTGTAAATGCCTAGCCTGAAGCCCATCTATCTCCTGCCTCACTATAACCATATTTTATCCTAGCACTTAATTTGATCGACTGGTTTTCACTGAACACCTTGGGTGTCTGGCATTGTACATGCCATTATATGGTGGATACAAGGAGTGACAAGACATGATCCTTGTTTTGATGTCATGATTTAAGAGCCAACCAGATAAGGCTTTGACACAGAAAGAAACCACACTCAAATAAATGAAAGATTTTACAAGTTGAACAAGATTGAGCCTTTCTTCCCAAGCACCTGGGATGAAGGGCTTTCACCTCAGTTACTGTGGAGTGAAGTGGTGCTGGTGGTCCAGTGGCCAACATACCAGACCACTTCCAGGGGTGTCAGGGAGAGTTGCTGCTGGAATGACTTCAGGAGTGCATAAAAATTCAAGGTATGATCACCTACGTTAATTAGAAGCCCTGGTTGCTTTTGGCAAGGTCATCAGACATTAGTTTGAGCTTCTGGTCAACTTCAAGGCTAAGGAGTTTTGTACATCCTTTCCTTGTGCTTTGTTTAGGCTCCTTTCCAAATCTGTATCCATAGGAGGAGCCTCTTGTTCAGTGCCTGAGTTAGGAAGGCTTCTGCCACTTACCAAAGTTTCCTCCTAGATCCTACAGACTTGGGTCCCCCTTGTACCTGTACCTTAACAAAGTCTTAATGAGCACCTAATGAGTATTGGGTCCAGGGGTAGATACAGACCCTTCCCTTGCAGAGTTTAAAGTCTAATGGGGAAGACGTTCAGACATCAAGGAGACAATCTGAATGTGATGAAATGTGAAGTGCAGGATACTACAGTAATGAAAAGTAGGTTGGGGGCTCAAGATAGGATTACTCAAAGAAGCGACATCAGAGTCAATTAAGATTTCAGGTTCTAATGTAAGAAGTAATACAGTTCTAGGACGCCATGAACTGCGACTGGCTCTTAAAAAGGGGGAAATGGATCATGAAGAAGGATATAGTCCACTTGTGGGCTGTGCCATGTTTACATAGAGCACCATGAACCAGTCTGTCTCAATAAGCTACCAGTTTGAGAAATGCACGTTCTTCTCTTAAGAAGGAATTTTCCTGGTGAGAGGATTGCCCTTCTGTGGTGATTGAATGACTCAGTTTATCACTTGTGAAATAAACATATAAAACGAGTTAAGAGGAGATTGGGCAGTCAATCTGGTGGAATTAGCAGGGACTGAACAGTTGACAGATCGATAGCCACATACTTAGAGGCGTATTAGAAGGAACCAAAGTAAGAAGAAACACAAGTCATCTGGGAGGCCCTGAGATGCTTCCTTGGGTTTTATTGTTAAGCTAAAGCAATAAAACAGCCAGTTACTTTTACCAGCAAAAGAGGCTTACCCGGGAGCAGTGAAGAATTGCAATTTGGAACATGCAACTATGGTGAAACATGGGCAAGTCTGGTAAAGCAAAGGAGAGGCGACTCTTTTATGGAGGAGAAGGGGAAGTTGGGAGGGGCTGTTATAAACAAAAAAGTCCATTGGAGGAAACTGGGGGTTCAAAGTCTAGGAGCTTTTCATTGGCTGAGTTGTGACAGTCTCTCACTGGCTGAACTGTTGCCAGGCAAGCGGAAATTTCTCTTCCTCCTGCTCAGGGTAGTAAAGTAGGGTCTCTCCCTGCTGGGGATGCAGAGTATGTCTCTTCCTGTTGGTCTGTGCATGAGAGCTCTCCCTTCTGGTCCTCTGACTCCGCATGGACTGACGACACCAAAGTCAGCTGGGTGCTTTCTAAAAAGTCGGGAGGTCTAGGACCCACCTGATGTGCTGAATTGGGATATTGAGGGATGGGGCTTAGAGATCTGCGGGTTTTTTTAAAATTAATTTATTTATCTTTATATTTATTTTTGGCTGTGTTCGGTCTTCGTTTCTGTGCGAGGGCTTTCTCTAGTTGCGGCAAGCGGGGGCCACTCTTCATCGCGGTGCACAGGCCTCTCACTATCGCGGCCTCTCTTGTTGCGGAGCACAGGCTCCAGACACGCAAGCTCAGTAGTTGTGGCTCACGGGCCTAGTTCCTCTGTGGCACGTGGGATCTTCCCAGAGCAGGGCTCGAACCCGTGTCCCCTGCATTGGCAGGCAGATTCTCAGCCACTGCACCACCAGGGAAGACCCGGTTTTTAAATAGACTTAATTTTTAAAGAAAACTTATAGAAAGTTTAAAAGTTAAAGTTTTTAGAAACTTTACAGTTTTAGATTCACAGCAAAATAGAGCAGCTGGTACAGAGAGTTCCCATTGACCCCCTTTTCCCACATGTGGACATCTTCCCTCACTAACAATACCCCACCACCGCAGTGGTACGTTTGTTACAATTGACAGACCTACACTGACACGTCATTGTCATCCAAAGTCCATAGTTTATATTAGGGGTCACTCTTGGTGTTGTACATTCTGTGGGTTTAGAGAAATGTACAATGACATGTATCTGCCATTGTAGTATCATATAGATACCGGTTTTACTGCCCCCAAAGCTCCTCTATGCTCTGTGTTTTCATCCCTACCCCTGGCAAACACTGATCTTTTTACTGCTTGCCTAGTTTGCCTTTTCCAGAATGTCATATAGTTGGAATCATACAGCAAGTAGCCTTTTCAAACTGGCTTCTTTCACTGAGTTATATGCATTTAAGTTTCCTCCGTGTCTTTCATGGCTTGATAGTTCATTTCTTTTCTATTAGCACTGAATAATATTGTATTATCTGAATATACCACAGTTTATTTATCCATTCACATAATGAAGGGCATCATGGTTGCTCCCAAGTTTTGGCAATTATGAATAGAGCTGCTCTAAGCATCCGTGTGTAGCTTTTTGTATTTTGGAGATCAAAAGTAATCCAGAGACAGATTTGGGGCTCCAGACCAGATAATCAGGACAAACCAGATAATTTGTCTGAGGTTGAGATTGAGGGAAGACCGAAAGCTTCCCTGGTTCTGAAATTCTAGAATTCCATGTAGTTCTTGCATCAGGCTTTGGTTTGGACTAGGCATTAGCCTTCTCTCTGGACTTTTCTCCCCCAAACCAAAATCGTTCTCTTGATCAAAGGATCAGTGTCGATGTTTGTGGTTAGCACAAAGTTATCTAATATAAAGAGCAATTTTTCTAGTTCTGGAGACAGAGTGGGCTGACCTGTTCTTCCAAGTTCAAGACTGCCTGGGTTCAAATCCAGACTCTGCTACCCACTAACTGTGACTTTGGGCAAATCTTTTAACCAACCTGTGCCTCAGTTTCCCTTTCAGTAAAGGTTGCTAATAATATATTTACCTCCTGAGATTCTCGTGGGTATTAAATGAGTTCATACACATAAAACGTTTAGAAAGAGCATGTCTAACTGCCTGGTACAAAGTAAGCTTTGCATGAACGTTACTTGCTATCATTATTGTCATCATCATCATTTTTATCCTTATTATTACAAGTTACCAGACATGTGAGTGCCTCTGAAGTGAAGAGTCCTTCCTGGTGAAGAAGTGGGGGAGCTGGAGTGACCCCTGGAGGCATCTCACACCAGCCTGTGCTTCCTGCACGCTGTGGTTGCCTGAGGGGAGGAGCCACTTCAGTGGATGCCAGTCCACTCTGGTACACCTGAGGCCGCAGCGGGGCGTGGGTGTCCAGGAGCATGGATTGTCCAAGACGGGCAACAAGGTGATGGCTTTCCAGAGCTCACAATGCCTTTTCCTTCCCCTAGGGGCGCACTCCTCTGTTGTCCTTCTCCAGGAGCTAGGATCACATGTCCCATAAGTTGCTAGTGCCTGCGCAGAGACGGAAGTTTTGTTGTGTCCATCACTCTGCAATCATCCCTAGAGAGGATGTAGCCAAAGGACCCTGGACTCAAAGGCAGAGCGCAGCAGAGGTTTAATTCTGGCTGCTTGACCACCTGGTTCAAATTCCAGTTCTGCTGCTTCTGAACTTGGGCGAGCTTCAGAATCTCCATTTCTCTCTCTTTTTTTTTAACATCTTTATTGGAGTATAATTGCTTTACAATGGTGTGTTAGTTTCAGAATCTCCATATCTAAGACGGACTAATTCTTTTCCTCTCAGGGGTGTCATGAGGAAATAAGTCAATGGGTGTGAAAATATTTTGTGAACTATGCATATTTTAAGTTATTATTAACTTATGTGTTTAAAGGTCAACAGATGAAATGTTGGTTATTATTTATAATTTAAAAGATGAACACACAGAGTGAATTAAGTCAGAAAGAAAAAAACAAATACGGTATGCTAACACATATATATGGAATCTAAAAAAAAATGGTTCTGAAGAACCTAGGGGCAGGACAGGAATAAAGACACAGACGTAGAGAATGGACTTGAGGACACGGGTAGGGGGAAGGGTAAGCTGGGATGAAGTGAGAGAGTGGCATGGACATATATACACTACCAAATGTAAAATAGATAGCTAGTGGGAAGCAGCCGCATAGCACAGGGAGATCAGCTCTGTGCTTTGTGTCCACCTAGAGGGGTGGGATAGGGAGGGTGGGAGGGAGATGCAAGAGGGAGGAGATATGGGAATGTATGTATATGTATAGCTGATTCACTTTATCATACAGCAGAAACTAACACACCATTGTAAAGCAATTATACTTCAATAAAGATGTTAAAAAAATAAAATAGGGCTTCCCTGGTGGCGCAGTGGTTGAGAGTCTGCCTGCCGATGCAGGGGACGCGAGTTCTTGCCCCGGTCCAGGAAGCTCCCACATGCCGCGGAGCGGCTGGGCCCGTGAGCCATAGCCGCTGAGCCTGCACGTCCAGAGCCTGTGCTCGGCAACGGGAGAGGCCACAACAGTGAGAGGCCCGCGTACTGCAAAAAAAAAAAGAGGCGAGGTCAGGACACTGGATGTGAACTTTGCTACTGCCCCAGGCAGTTCGGAAGTCACTGAGTTCAAAACTCTGTGGCCACAACAGGGTTTCTTGAGGCTAGCAATTTTCTTTTTCCTTTCTTTTTTAATTTGGAGGCTATGTTCACATGTGTGTTCAATTTCTGAAAATTAATCAAGCTAGTTACTTAAGATCTATGTGCTTTTTTGTGTGCACCTTAGACTTGAATAAAGACTTTAAAAATAAACAAGCAAACTAAGTAAGTTATGGTGTTAGAAGTAAATATACATTATATTTCTAGCTTGGACCCCAAATGGCTGATTCCAATGGCAGTGGATTTGCCAACAAAAGAACAGGTACTAATTTGACCCAGAAAACACCTTATATTTGGGGAACATGTAAAGGTCTCCTTCAGGTGAGACAAAAGCAGTGGGGCTTCTGGGTAGCCCAGGTTACAAGAGAGTGGTCTCACAGGCCAAAAAAAGAAATTCCTGGTCTTTGTCTGCCTCTGCTTTTCCATGCCCATAACTGCACAGTACTCTCACACACAGTTTATCTTCCAAAAGAAGATTCCCTGAAGGCTCGTCCCTTTGTGTTCTTCTTTTATTTTATTTATTTATTTTATTTTTTATTTTTTATTTTTTTTTGCGGTACGCGGGCCTCTCACCGTTGTGGCCTCTCCCGTTGCGGAGCACAGGCTCTGGACGCGCAGGCTTAGCGGCCATGGCTCACGGGCGCAGCCGCTTCGCGGCATGTGGGATCCTCCTGGACCGGGGCACGAACCCGTGTCCCCTGCATCGGCAGGCGGACTCTCAACCACTGTGCCACCAGGGAAGCCCTCTACCCTCTTTTTATTTGGCTTCTGGGTGTGGTTCTGGTCAGGACCTGTGTCGAGAAGTTTTCCCCAGCAAGTCTTGCTCTTCAAGATAGATCTGAGAAGCTCCTTCTCACTGGGGTGTCAGTGAATGCTTTTCCCTGGATTTCTGGCTTTAATCTGGCCTCCTGCGGGGATACAAAGGAACAGGTCTCTCTCGAGAAGGAATTTCAAGGCCTCTGGGAGCCAGAAGCGGGTGACTTTGAAGAGCAATAGAGAAACCTTAAAGAAGCCCTGAAGCATCACCCCACGGTGTGGCCTTTTGAACGCCGGCCCTGGGAGAACTGACCATTGGCATGGTCACGGTGGTGACTTGCCTTCTTGCTTGGAACTAACACTGTGTTTCGTGCTTGTCTGCTTGGTCTAAAAGGTGAGAAAAGGCCCACAGACTGCTCTGCTCACGAAGAGAGAGAGGACTGCGCTGAAGAAAAGCAATTGTAGGGTGTGACCAAAACGCCCAGAAAGTCTCAGCTACTGGACGCCTCACCCAGTTTCTGCTGGTGCCTGAAGGCCCTGCAGCTAATTAAGCCACTTAGTCAACATTCCAGCCACTCCCCTGTCTGGGGGACTGATTGGGAAGGCTCAGTCTGGGAAGCTTCTGGGGCTAGAGAAAGAAATTCTCAGGCCTCAGGGCCAAATCCAGAGCTCTGTTAATCAAGGGAGCACCTCAAAATCAGAATCCCATTGGGAAGGGAATAAATGCCCAGGCTCTTTGGTTGAAAGATCACATTTTGGAGAATCCAAATTTAGGGATGTTGATCTTAGCAGTTGAGTCCTAAGGCGTCTTCCTGTGTCCTCATCAGTTTCCCCTGAAGGCCACGTTAGCTGAGCCCAGATTGGTTCATGGCTCCACCCTCCCCCAAGAATGCTGGAATCCGTGGAGCCACCACGTTTGGGCAGGGCAGCTGGATCAAAACCAGCAGCAGGGAAGGGCCAGCCCTGGGTGGTGCTGACCCACCCCTTCCTGCCACCCACTGGTTTTTCTAATGTAGGTGTTTGTGCTTTTGCTCTCTTCTCTCTTCTTCTCAGATTTCCTAGTCTTTGAGAATACTACCCTCTAGAACTGTGTCACACAGAACCTGTGACTAGAACATGTTTTTTATCTAGTCACCCCTTCATTCATTTATGTTTTTAAACATACAATAATTGAGCATCTACTATATGCCAGAAACCATGCTGAGTGTGGGGAAGACAGAGTCAAGTAAGTCAAGATCTTGCCTTCAAAGAGTTTATATTCTAGGGCTTCCTTGGTGGCGCAGTGGTTGAGAATCTGCCTGCTAATGCAGGGGACACGGGTTCGAGCCCTGGTCTGGAAGGATTCCATATGTCGCGGAGCAACTAGGCCTGTGAGCCACAACTACTGAGCCTGCGCATCTGGAGCCTGTGCTCCTCAACAAGAGAGACCGCGATAGTGAGAGGCCCGCACACCGCGATGAAGAGTGGCCCCTGCTCTCCGCAACTAGAGAAAGCCCTCGTGCAGAAACGAAGACCCAACACAGCAAAAATAAATAAATTAATTAATAAACTCCTACCCCCAACATCTTCTTTAAAAAAAAAAAAAGGAAAAACAAGAAAGAAATTCACTAATCAAATAATAGAACTATTATTCTAAAAAAAAAAGAGTTTATATTCTAGTGGGGAAACAGACAAGTAAATTGTGATAAATACCTTGAGAGAGGTAAGCACAGGTAAGCTCTGGTAAGCTGCAGAAGGAGCGTCCAAAAAGCAAATTTGGGAGTCAACAAAGGCTTCCTGAGGGAAGTCACACTTGAATTGAGTTTTGAAGAAGAAATAGAAATTAGTCTATGAAGGCTGGGTTGGAGGGTAGGGTGGGGAGGACATCTTAGCCGGAAGAGACGGTTTGCCTCAAGGCAAACTGATTGGGGCCAAGTTCTGTGTGGCTCAAACCCAGATGCATGCCCCATGAATCTCCTCCAGTTGATTGAAGTTATGTGAAGTTTTCAAATGTATTTTCATGTTGTTCCGTGAACCAGAGGGGGTGGCATTTACTTCAGAATCGACATGCCTCTGGGGACTGGGCTGGCCAGTGTGCTTCTAGGCCATGGCTCAATCTTTACTTTTTGATAGGGTTCCCAATTTTGGAAGATCAAACACCCCCATCCCAGTCTGTCTCTTGGGCCTGGAGGTTTACTGTGCCTTGGTGTCTTATTTCTGTTTTGGGTGGTGAGCCTTTCTGGAAATGGGCAATTCCACTGGGTCAAGGCCGACTTAAGTCTCCACCCTGGGGAGGACTTCACAAAAGTCCAAAGGTTTTATACTTGAGACTGTATTCCTGATGCCCTTTGAGAGGTAGTCTAGGCCATTCCACAGTGTGGAAGCCTACAGCAGTGGGAACTTCCCAGGCTCACACCCACTTGGACCCCCTTCTGGGACTTTCTTTTTGTAAAAAGCACAAATACCATTTGTTGCTAAAGTGACTTATTAAAGCTCAACAGTAGCTAAGCTATCTGAATGGTCATTTTGTACCATTTTGGGCATTTAAGGCAAAGAAAGCAAACTAAAATTGAATATCAATTATATGTTAGATGCTGTTGGTGCTTTCATAAGTATTATGTTATTGAAGGCTCTATAATGACCCAGTGAGTTGAATGTTATTGTCCAAGAGATTAAATGAATGCCTTGTCCCAGCCACAGCTGCAAAAGGTAGATTTTAACCAAGAATCCAATGACCACGTTATTATGTAATCTCATTCCACTGAGGTGCCTTCTCTCAACTGCTAATCAGAGCCAGTGTTTTGACTTATGGCTCTTGGCAGAGTGAGTGCGATTTTACTTACTCCCTCATGGTTTTGTCTCCCATTACTTCTTCCTTCTCTCCCACTACTTCTTGTGTGAGAACATCCAAAGTCCCACCTGACTCTCTATTTGCGATTCATGTCATTAGCCAGTTTGAGCCCCTTGGCCTGGGAAGTGATATGGAGAAAGGATTCCTTTCCCTCAATTTTTCATCTTGAATGTTCCTGTGAGTGCATCCTGTCCAGTTCCACGGGAGTTGACTATGAATGAGATAGGTGGACTCTCAGTGATTCAGTGGTGGATTTGGCTATTGGCTGGTCCCAATGCCAGTTCACCTGTTTGACTATATTCCCACGGCATTGACCTGCCCACCTTAGAAGTCTAGACTGAGAATTGGTCAAGCGTGGATGCGGGATTAAGATGACGCCTGTGTCTGAATTGTATACTGAATTTGACCCCAAACTCAGCTTTAGTAGCACTAGAAAAACATGTTTATGTAGCAGAGATAGGAAAGGTAAAAACGGAGATAAAGGCATAAAGAAATGGTTGTCACCGTTATTATTGGTTTGTCTCTTATCTCTAAGTCACCCATGATCTCTAAGCTCATTCAGTGCTGGATAGAATAGAAAGGAGGCTGCATCTCTGGAACTGAAGGCTATTGATTACCACCTCCCACCCCAGGAGACTTAGAGAATCACAGAATTTTAGAACGTTAAAGAATTTCTAATCCAGCCCTCTTATTTTACAGATTAAGAGCCTGGGACCTCAAATATAAAAATCTGCCCAAACTGATACCTAAACCCCATTGGTATTTCATGTTAAGAGTGTGTTTTTATCATTTCGTAGTGCTTTACCCTTCTGTCTGTTATGTCAAGTAACTTTACATTAATCTTATATTATTTCTGACACAGCCAGTTAGCAGCAGCCCTGGAGTTAGAACCCAGACCTCCTGACTTCCCATCTCAGGTTATCTACTAGGTCCACTCCCGTCATAATTTGGAATAATTGTAAACTGTGCTCTTTAGCCAGACCTTCCGATATTCAAGAAGAAGATTAAGATGTATCATTTGTGAAGCCTGGTGTTCACTGGCAGGACCTTTCCAGAAAGCATTTATGTGATCTAGGAAATGGACACAGTGAACAGAAGGGACTGAGGAGATTTTGGAGGGTGTGAACTTCTAGGTTTCATTCATTCTCAGGATCGATGAGGACACAGTATCTGTCAGAGAGATTCTGACTTCTTGGTCAGTGAGCACCCTTAACATGGTTAAACCAGGTCTTACAGGATCTAGCACGGGTGAAGAGACTGGTTGTTGGAAATTCCCAGCTGTTTTAGAGTTCCAGTCCCTTTTCCTGTGGGTGTGACATTCTTTAGGGAACCAGGGAATTCCCAGATATGGGACAGTCGCAACTGTAATCACCGTTCTGTGGTGCTTGGAGCTGACAGCACTGGTATTTCCGGCATTCTTTTTCAAGTACCTTGACCACCTTGGGGGAAAGCCCCATCAACAAACACTATTTTTGCTCTTGAGGGTCTGACCTAGTGTCCCCCCGTTAGGGCCATTTCTGGACATTGTCTCTTCTGTGCCTCTGAGGTCTTTAGACTTGGGTAGCAGAGGGTCAGATGGGTGATGCCCATGGCAGACCTCACATCCTCCAGGCAAAAACACACCGGTTGCTTTTAGGTTCCTTGGGGAACATTCTGTTGTCACCTCATTGAACCAGCGAAGGAGGAAAAATAATTTGGTGCCAGATAAGTTGACACAGAAGTGTGCCGGCAGGAAATCCGAATCCAGCACCACATCTAATGAGCCTGTTATTTTTATTTTATTTTATTTTATTTTTGCGGTACGCGGGCCTCTCCCTGTTGGGGCCTCTCCCGTTGCAGAGCACAGGCTCCAGACGCGCAGGCTCAGTGGCCGTGGCTCACGGGCCCAGCCGCTCCACGGCATGTGGGATCTTCCCGGACCGGGGCACAAACCCGTGTCCCCTGCAGTGGCAGGTGGACTCTCAACCACTGCGCCACCAGGGAAGCCCTAACGAGCCTATTATTAGAGGCTCTTGGCAGAGCAAGGGAAAGCAAATGAAAATGAAAAGCAGGTCCTGAGAACTGTTTAAAATTTAGCACCAGCCCCATTACACGTTCCCTTTGGAGTCACAAAGGATGTTTTACATGATAAGCTGAGCTTGCCTTTGAAACAGGACTCACATGGATTTGTGTGAGAAAGACGGGGCAGTGACTGCAAAATTAACAGCTGTTTAAACAGTTTAGTGGAGAAGCTAAGGCTGAAGGCAATTATAGGCTCATTGTTCAAGTTTAAATCATACAAACTGCTCTCCCATCGCATGGCCTTACTTTGCTGAGCAATGGAGAGAGGTGTGGCCTAATTGGCTTACACTGTAGTAAAGAATTACATTGCTAAATCTTCCATCCGGAAGGCACCCGGGTAGAAATAGAGGTGGTGAACAGTGTGGGGAGAGCATCAGGCTTGATGGATTTGGTATAACCAAGCCATGCCTGGGCTTTCAAAATCCTTATTTCTTGGTTCCGTCTGCATGGCCACAAGTTGTAGGGAGGGAACATTCATGAGGGAATAAGTGTGCACATTCGAAATAACTTATTGTCTTTATACAGTGGACCTACCCAGATCAGGCCTTGCCCTTTCTGTTCATTGCCAAAGAAGTAAATCTGTAAGCTGTCATGACCTCAGGCCTCCTCCTGTGTCCAACTCACCTTTCTCTGATATCCATTTCTTTTGCTTGGAACTGGGACAGTCACTGAACCTCCACCATATTCATGATGGTAATGGGATGCAGCATTACTGCCTTGACTCTTATTTGAATCAGTGCCTGTGCTAAAAACCAATGTGTGGGCACCAAGATTGGCATCTGGTGGGAGCTTCGGTCTCTGGTTTGGACCAACAGATTTCCAAATTGTGTGTATGCCATTTATTTGCTAAGCTCTGGACAAACTGCATAGGTAATTTAGGAGACCCCTTATTCCTCCAGGTTTCTGTTCAAATGTCCCCTTATCACGAAGCCCTCCTTCTCTGACCACTGGATGCAAAATAACTCTGCTTTCTTCCCACCTGTCACCCACTTCCTAGCACATTATCTCCACTTGAAATATATTTATTCGTTTATTTGTTATCCCACTAAAATGTACAGCCCGTGAGAGCAAGGGCTTTGTCTATTGTGATATTTTATCACCTAGAATAGCATGGGGCCTGTAATATATGGCCAGTGGGAATTTGTGGAACAGATGCAGAATGGTAGGAGGGGTGCTAGGTGGTATGCTGCCAGTCTACTGTAGAAGGGCCTGGTTCCCAGGAGAAAGCACAGTGCCCTCTATAGTTGCTCTCCAATTCTTAATTTCTTTGAGCAAACATTTATCAAGTGCTTGGGACCAGGTGTTAAAGGTGCTCTTAGGGTTCAAATATTGGTAGAGGATGTAGACATTTAAATTAAATCCATCCTTTAAGATCCAGCTCTGGTATCAGCTCCTCCTGGCGGCCTTTCTTGAACAGCCTTCTTCCCCAAAGCTAGGTTAGGCACCATTCTTACCGTGTCCCATAACATCCTGTACAGGGCCTTATCATGACCCATGTGTAAAGCAGACAAGTACCACGCAACGTGCTTTGTGTTTCGCCTTAAGAGCTCCTTAAGCACGAGGATTACACCTTACTCATCACTGACTATAGTGTTGGACACACGGAGTCCTCAGTAAACACCAGTTATCCTTGTTATTGCCGCTGTTACTATGTGCATTCAGTAACCAGCATTCACATAGCTGTGGATGTGTGTAATCTCATTTGGAAAACTATATCTGTTCTAGGGATGTAATGAAAGTTGTTAAGAGAGTCAATCCTAAGAGTTCTCATCACAAGGAAAAAATTGTTTTCTATTTCTTTAATTTTGTACATATATTAGATGATGGATGTTTTCTAAACTTACCGTGATAATCACTTCATGTTGTATGTAAATCAAATTATTATGCTGATCTCCCTGTGCTATGTGGCTGCTTCCCACTAAAGACCACCTAGAGGGGTGGGATAGGGAGGGTGGGAGGGAGACACAGGAGGGAGGAGATATGGGGATATATGTACACGTATAGCTGATTCACTTTGTCGTACAGCAGAAACTAACACACCACTGTAAAGCAATTATACTCCAATAAAGATGTTAAAAAAATTATCTTGCTGCTTACCTTAAACTTATACAGTGCTGTGTGTCAATTATATCTCAATAAAACTGGAAGAAAAAACCCCAGAATTATAGGAAGAAATAAAGAGCATTGGAAATGGTGAATATAAAATAAAGCAAAAACAAAACTATATCTGTTCTTCTGAAGATATATAAGGCTTAGAAGCAGCTCTGTATTATGCTATACAATATTATTTAATGTTATGTTCTGTAATAGTCTCCATTTCAAGCTCTCCTTGTGTTCTGGGGGATGCAGGGATCAGTTAGACTGGTCTAGGATCTTTACAAAGAGTTCTCCAGGGACTCCCTGCATCCCCAGAGGCCAGCCAAGGCTCTGATGTACTTTAATAATGATTTTCTATGTGCAGAGGTTAGGAGCTCCTCTGAGCCTGGAGCACATGTTTAACTTCAAGAGGGCAAGTGACAGGCATTCTCTCAGTACTTGTGGGTTCATGACATTTTGATGCTGCCACTTTGATGCGGCTGTTTTGATTCAGGGCTTCAGGGACATTTTGTCATGGCTTAAAAGACAAATCATTAAACATACAGCGATTTTGTGCAACTAAGAAGTGTAACCAGTAGGCATCCGACCACACTGCTGGATCGAGTGTGTACGTTAACCTAATATTTGTGTGTTTTCACTTGGACACGGCTGCCTTGGTGCTTGACACTTTCATCGCATCATATGGATCCTGCCAGGATGTCTGGTTTAAATACGTGTGAGTCTCACTGAAATACCAACCATGTGCCTGATTCTAACTTCGGTGGCAGGAGGGCTTCGAATGAAGCAGAAGGCAGGGGATTCCGCTCTCAAGGGGCTCCTAGAGTTTTTGCCAAGGGCTGGCTAACGAACGCATTCACCACTTCTGAACGCGTACGGCCCCCATTCTCCGTTGGCAGCTTCCTGGTTTACAGCTTCAGATTACTGGCTGGAGAAGTGTTTAAAAAATATAAAAAGATCCTAATGCAAGCATAGAAATATGGTCTATCCGTGTTAAAAAGATAGTTATGATCATTTCCCCTGCTGTGCTGTAAAAAGAACTTTTCCGTCTGTTTCACTTGGTGACGGGAGGAAGTGGTACTTACTGCTCACCGGTCAGAAAGCCCCCGTCTGCTTGCTGTGAGCTTCATGCCCTATTTTCTTCTTTAGACTGTCTGAGCGATCATTAACACACACGTATGCCAGATAGAGATTGCCCCCAGACTAACTAGATGAGTAGAATATTAGGCCATTAAGGGAAGCCCAAGAAGCTTATATTTTGACTAATGTTATCATCTGGGCGTTCTACCAGACCATGTCACATTATTCCTAATTTTAAAATATTCTGTTATTTATTTATTTATAATTTTTATTTTTTATTGGAGTATAGTTGATTTACAATGTTGTGTTAGTTTCAGGTGCACAGCAAAGGGATTCAGTTATACATATACATATATCCATTCTTTTTCAGATTCTTTTCCCATATAGGTCATTACGGACTATTGAGACGAATTCCCTGTGCTATACAGTAGGTCTTTGTTGATTATCTATTTTATATACAGTAGTGTGTATATGTTAATCCCAAACTCCTAATTTATTCCTCCCCCCCCCCCCACCTTTCCCCTTTGGTAATCATAAATTTGCTTTCTAAATCTGTGAATCTGTTTCTGTGTTGTAAATAAGTTCATTTGTATCGTTTTATTCTGGAAGCAAGTATATTAGGCAGCCTGTTATGAAAAAGTAAGTCTTGTGTTGGGCCCCTGGTCTTGCCTCTGAGATTCTGGAAGCTAAGCTTGGTGTCTTGAAAGAACGATGGTGCAACTGGGTGGGTCCCCGAACTTAAATGTCACGCTTGTCGTGAATGTTCCCCGGAGAAAGGAACTACTTGTGTTGGCTGCCATGCCAGGCCCCCAACATACATTATCATGTTTAACTTCCACAAGGTAGGCCTCGAGCCCTTCTTTCTATAAACCACACAGCTAGCAAGTGATAGAGTCATGATTTGAACCCAGGCTCTCTGTTTCCAAAACCCACACCATTTCCATTATAACCAGTGATTCCAGACCACTAACCTGAAGAGTTCTGTTGGTTCCAAAGGAAGATCTTCCCAGTCTGTGGTGAGAATATCTGGGTGAAGCTGACACCTGCCTATCTGGGAAGGTATTGTCATTTATTCAGAGACTGTGACTTGTCTTTCTAGGTGTTAAAGAACTTGTTTTGTTTGTTTGTCACATGATGGTGGTTGTAAATGGCAGCTAACAAAGGCGTCCTAAGACGTCAGAGTGAAAACTTGGCCTCCCTATGTTGGTCCCCAAGCTTAAATTTGAAATTTTATTGGCCTGGGAAGTGACATAGCTGGAAAAAAGGCAGTATACTCATTATCCTGGCAAGGGCTCCATTGGCAGAGTCTTAGCACAGCTTGGGTTCACATGGGGTTTTTCTGGAAGAGGGCTGGGGTGCCTCTACGGGTGAAGGTGATCGCATGCTTCTTAAAGCCATACTTCTTTGACACGGGGTAGCATGACTATTGGCAGCTTAGAGGAGTCCTGATAATGCAAGTGACCTTTTAAAAAACCACAATGGAATGAATTTTTTTTTACTAGATAAACCATCTTTTCCAAAAGAGAGGTAAAACTTGGACTGCTAGCATGTATGACTTTTCTGTGTCCAGAATGGGGAAGGCTTGAGCTCAGAGGCATTTAATTTAGCAGTGACTTAGGCTGTGACGCTGCTGACCTTAGATTATTCAAAAGCCATCTTCCTGCTGTTGATACAAGAATGAAAGAGCTCAGGTTTTGAAGCCAGGCATATATGGAGTTTGACTATCCATTCCTTTTAGCCTGTGACCCTGGGCAAGTTACTTTCTGTAAAACAGGGCAGAGATACTTGCCTCAGAGAGTTACCATGGTGGGCAACTCTTGGAAAAACCTCCCACTGCCTGTGTGATGCCTTTTTCTGTGATGATCCAAGATAATAAGGATAAAAGCACTTGGCGTGTTGGCGTTCAGTGTGTCCTAGTAACCTGCTTATAGGCAAACTGGAATTCAGGGTGCCCTGAATTGCCCTGGTTTTTACTTTCCTGCCCATGGTTCCAGATTCCCAGCTGTGCCTGGGGAAGGCTGTTTCGCCTCCTACAACCTGAGACCCTCAAACTGCGGAGATGCCCAGCGGACTCTAAGCACTGCCTCCCCTTCTGTTTTAGTGCCAACAACATGCCCAAGCAGGTGGAAGTACGGGTGCACGACAGCCACCTCAGCTCGGAGGAGCTGAAGCCCCGGCATCTGGGGCTGCGCTTGTGTGACAAGCTGGGGAAGAATCTCCTGCTCACGCTGACCGTGTTCGGTAGGTGACAGGCCTGCCCCACCCTCCCCTCTTCCCCTGGTCTCTCCTGGCTAAGTGTGGAAGCTGCTTCTGGAAGCCAGCCCTCCCCCTGGAAAGCAAGCCACACGCTCTGCCTAACTCTGCCTTTACCCAGGCACGGCTGCCTCAGTGATGCCATCTTCCCTGCCACCTGCCCTAGCCATGTTTGCCCCCTTGGGATTCTTGTGGTTCTCAGATTTCAGTATGCGTGTACATTTCCCATGGGTATGTCAGCATGCAGGTTCCCAGGCCCTACTCACAGAGACTCTGGGCCACTCGGAGTGAGACCTAGGAATCTGCATCTTAGCAAACCTTCTAGGTGATTCCAAAGCAGATGGTCAGTATACCACATTTAGAGAAGCACCTGTGTCCAGAAAAATGCAACAGTTGCCCTAAACGCCACTGACAGGGCTCCCAAGGTCTGACCTTCTTCAAGCACCTCATTAACTTAGATTCAGTTAGCACATTGGCTAACGAGGCCCGTGTGGAAGAGGCTTGTCCCAAAGCCTTGATCCACTCCAGCTCCACCTCAAAAGCCTTACTCCCCTGCCTCTGGCCTCACCCAAGCTCTGGTTGTCCTTTCGTGTGACTGCTGATACAGACTTGGCCTTGGGTTTTCAACCAGGATTGATCGAAAATGGGGGAAATTGCGGTTTCTTATAGTGACAACCACATCTTTTCCTTTCTCAACGCCCCCTCCTTGTTCTTCAACTCTTATGAGGCTATACAATGAAGCAATGAAGAGCCATCTACACACACACACACACACATCGTCCATGGCTTCTCCTTCGAGTCAGTCATCTTGGATGTCGGTGGACTAGAGTCAGGACTGGGAACTTGCCCCCCAGCTCAGTTCACTTAATAGAAGAAGACCGCAGGTGTGGTAGGGTTTTCCAAGTGTTACCCTCCACAGAAGCAAATTTCATTCATCATAGGTTTTGAAGAAGTGTGTTTTTCACCTGTGGAAGAAAAAAAGATAAGTCTTTTGGCCATGTTACTCCCTTTGCATATCTGGAGTTAACACCATAGCCGCATACCTAGGACCTCCCTCCCCCCCTTACTCCAGAAGGTAGTTTATGTTGGCCACCAGTTTGGAGAGATCCAAGGTTTTCTTGTGGAATCCCTGTGTATGCAAAGTGAAAGGCTCCTGCTAGCATCTCTGCCCAAATTGTTTCCTCCCAAATTATATATTTTTAGACACCCACCTTGACCTCCCCTAAGATCAGCAAGTCTCAAGATTATGTACAAGGACACAGAAGTCAAAGACAAAACTTCTTGAGGATAAGCCATGGGGAAATTATCGGAAGTCAAAGAAAATAGAAGAATAAAGAAAACACCCCAGCTTGGTCACTTAAATGTTCCTTTTATCTGGTATTCAGTTCAAAAGGGAAGAAAAACATTAAACACCATGGAGTGTGGCCAGCCTAGGCTGCGAAGAGAAGCAGTATCTGGCACTGTGGATTATTTCTGCTGACAATCTGTGACTCTGCAAGTGGATGATATCCTCAAAGAAGTCAGAGTCAAGTTGCCAGGTTATATTTCCCACAAAGCCTTGAGAAGGCTCTTCTTGACTCTTCCAGTGCTGCCTTCTAGAATAGTTGGAGATACAAAGTATTTTCTCACGAGTCATCAAAATTCACTTTTCTAATGGTATTTTTGTTATGTGTTAGTCATCATCTGATGATGGAGAAGTATGAGGAAGGTCAATGTCATTGAACTACATCTCTAGAGCTATTCATTTGATGAGGGCAAAAGCTAAATTCATATTTTCCCCCTTTCTGATAGGTGTCATCCTGGGGGCAGTATGTGGAGGGCTTCTTCGCTTGGCATCTCCTATCCACCCTGATGTGGTTATGCTAATAGCCTTCCCAGGGGATATACTCATGAGGATGCTAAAAATGCTCATTCTGCCTCTAATCATCTCCAGCTTAATCACAGGTAAGACCACCTCTCTGGCACTGGGCCAAAGCGGGTCATACTCCCACTCCAGCTTTTGGATTGACCATAGATTCTCAATTTGGTTGAATCGGTGAATGTGATCATCTGTGTCATTTCACTTCAGAGCCTTGGTTTTTCCTGTCTCTAAAATTGGGATAAGCAACCCTAAAAAAAGAGTTTGCCATCTATTGGTTGGTCCATCTGTCTGTCTAGCAACAAAAGATAAAAAGGAAATAGCCACATGTTAAAAGTGATCATATCTAGTGATTTTAATTTTTAATGTATACTTTTCTCATTTCCCAAATTGTATTTCTTCAGAAACTGACAAATAAAGGTAACAAATAGAAAAAGAAATTTTCTCTTTACTACTTAATTGGGTGTAGAGGGAAGTGGGTATTAAAAATAAATGAAATACTAGATATGAAGCCCTTCGAGTTTTTCAGAAGAAAGGTACCCTTAATGTATGGGTCATGTTCACTTGTCTTTTGGCTGAAAGAGTTGTTTTATTTGAAAGAATTTTTTTCCCCTCCCTGGGCTTATATTGGTAGTTTCCTCCTTACCAAATAATATTATTCAAACAAGGTATAAATTGATGAAGTTTAGAGGCTAAGCTCTGAGTTAGGGATGAAGAACTGGACTTTGGTTTATATCTGGGTGCCAACAGGCTGGGTGACCTTGAGAAAGCTGTACCTCTGGACCATCCACCTTATGAAGGTAGTGAAGCTCTGGTAACTCCAAGAGATTCAGATGCTACAGTCTCACAGCTGGTTGATCAGTGAATCCAGTGAGGGAAAGAGCTAGGACTCAGTGTCGGGAGGATCTTATCATTCAGCCCCAGATTGAGTGAAGCTATATTTTACTTTAAATGCTCCTTTTTAAACCAGAGAAAATTTGTTCTCCATGCCTGTTTAACAGATTGTACACTGGCCAACCTGGTAAGGAAACCTCACTTCCGTTGGCCAGAATTAGACTTCAGGTTGTAAGGCGAAACGTGTCACATATGGGTCAGCTTCATTCAGAGAATTATTAACATCAGTAATAACTTCCTCCCCCACGGCAAAAAAGACTGATCCCCAGAAAGGGTTGCATCTCTCAGTCTAGTAAAAGCAGGAACTGAAACCAGGAAGTAGAAAAACTGAAGAAACTACTGGAAAAAAAACCCAACGAAGGCTGGAGTTTTTGTGACTTGCTTGGAATTTCCGCTAACCATCACAGAAGCTCCTGAAATATAGATGAAGCTCCCACCCATGCTGGGTGTTTTGTGCACCTGTTCTCACATCCCTACTTGAGATCAGAAAATGTGGTATCCATCAAGTTTCACCTCAGGGGAATGAGAAGGCTGTGCTAGAATCACTTTTCCAGACTTTTGATTTCATGACCAGTAATGTATTCAAAAGACGTTTTGAATACACAGGGCTACCAATCTTTTATTTTCCTAAGCGAGAACATTAAAACCAACAAAAAAACCTAGCATGTACCAGGACCACCACTTCATAAAGAAAGGATATCTTAATATCAAATAATTGGGAAGGACATAATCTCAGAATTAAAAATTGAAGAGAGTATTCAATTTTAACTCACTCTTGCAGACTGACAAAAAGTAGTCACCAACCAGTTTATAAACCCTGAACCAGATGTTCTCCAACTCTCCCCAGTTCTCTAGAATCTCAAAAATATCCTTGGAAAATTGAATTGTAAACTGTGGAATTGACCAAATATTCAGGTGAAGAAGCTTTAATTAACCATTAATACATTTGAGTAATACGAAGCCGAGGGTTGGTTATAGGTATGCAGAGAGGGGCTAGTAACAGGAAAATAATAGAACTAATAATTCTGGATTTCTTTTCCATCCAGGGTTGTCAGGCCTGGATGCTAAAGCCAGTGGCCGCTTAGGCACGAGAGCTATGGTATATTACATGTCCACAACCATCATCGCTGCGGTGCTGGGGGTCATCCTGGTCTTGGCTATCCACCCGGGGAACCCCAAACTCAAGAAGCAGCTGGGGCCTGGGCAGAAGAACGATGAAGTGTCCAGCCTGGATGCCTTTCTGGACCTTATTCGAAATCTCTTCCCTGAAAACCTTGTCCAAGCCTGTTTTCAGCAGGTAACCTAGAGTTCTGATATCCATTGTTCTCCAAACTCCTAAGTTACAAAGGTGGTAACTTAGAGACTGTTTCAACAAATCAGCTCTGGGGGGTAATTTTTTTCATATTTATACTCTGCCTAGGGGTTGTATGGGGTCATCTGGGGCAGGAGTTTAGGATTGGAGTCGCGTTGTCTTTGTTTTTTTAACCTTCCCTTTCTTTTGCAGTACACTTAATAACATTTAGCTCTGGGATCCCTCTTCTCCTTTTATTCTTTGATCTCTTTTTCTTCTCTTTGGTTCTTGTCTCTGTGTCGTCCAAGGGGACATTTTGATCACCCTTGCCCACAACTCTCTAGAGTACTCAGTACTCAGTGGTTCTTGATCTTAGCAGTATAGCAAAACCACATGTGGTCCATTTAAAAATGCACGTGCTCTACAGAATCAGAATCTCCAGGGTGGGCCCGGGGACTGGGTATTTGTCAAATTCTGGTAGTAATACATGAGGATTTTGGAAAGTTTATAGATGCACATAGAGTAAAAATTCAGGTCCCCACGTCGCTTCCCCAGAGCTACTCATGTTTCCTCCTATATATTTTCTTTGTCACATACGCGTGTGTACGTGTGCATAAAATTTTAAAAAATTCAGCTCGGGTGGTGCTGCCTTGTACATACTGTGTTACACTTTGCTTTTTCGTTTAACAGTGTTTCAGCGTCATCTCTCTTTCATTTTTCATTGTTGTGTAGTATTTCTAAAGGATAAATTCTAGAAGCAAAACTGTCCTGTCAAAGAGTTGATATTTTGAATTTGCTGGATGTTGCAAAAATAGCCTTACAAAATTTGTATCGATATATATGTTCCTACCAGCTGCACACAGGCATATCTAGTTTTTAACACATGACTTTTAAAACCAGTTGATTCTGCTGGGTGTGTTACCGACCAGGGTTCTTGGACTCTTTCATCAATAGAAATTGATAAGAGGCCAGACAAGAAGTTCAGGCCAGGCTCTTTTGGACTTGTGCTGCCATACAGCGAAAACAAGTAACAGCTTCCCTCGCTCCCTCCCTGGGGGTGGGGGGCAGGGCCGGCAAGCTGGTCCCTTAAATGGGGTGAGGGTGAGGATGGGTCCAGGGCTCAGGCGGGAGGGGTGGCTTGGGTGGCGTGCCCACCCCCTTGGCGGTGCCGTGTGCAGCTTTTGCTTTTGCTCCAGACACCTCAGAAGTGGCAGTCGGGTTTTGGGTCTTTTTGTATCTGGTTGTTCGTAATTTGCCCCAACTGTGCAGGCACGCAGTCATTTTTAGTCCCTTATAGTTTCTTTGTATCCTGCTGTCTGTCCAGGTGCAAGCACTGCAGCAAAGAGTCCCAGATATCCCGGGTCCCAGATCCCAGCCTCTCTCAAGTGGAACCACTGAGTTAGCTGCCCAGGCCCCCCTCACCAGCCTGTTGTCCAGACCTAAGTTTAGGTTCGAATACACCTCAGTTCACATTAACTCTGGTTGGAAGTAAACTAGAATCAAGGAACCTCCTTCAACCATTTCCAGGGAATCACAGAAGAATACATTGAGGAAACAGGTCGCAGAGAAGAAAAGTCTGCGTTCCCAGCTGCCCCCAAAGTGCCATTGCCCATCACTGCTGAGCCCAGTTGACTCTGGATAAATCTGGAATATGGTCTCTGATTTCCAATACCACTTCAGAGGCACTTGTAGCAAGGAGCTATATTAAAGGAAACATTCCACGCAGGGGAAGTTGGGTGGGGAGTGACTAGAAACAGGCTAGGGAAGGGGTGCTTACCGGTACCCTCTCTGTGCAATGTGCCTGCCCCTCAGCCAGCCTGCTTAGAAAGATGAGTTTGCTTGCTTTGGGGTGATAGACGCAACCGGGTGCCAAGTCTATTCTTAACGTTTTGGAAAGAGCGCTCTGGAGCTGTAGCAGCTGGAGGCTGAGCTGGTAGGAGTCTGGGGGTAGGGGTAGCATCGGAAGGACGGGGAGTGACAGGTTTGGGCCTCCCTTCTGTGTCCCATCACGACCACGCTCCATGCAGGAAGGAGTCCCTTTCGTCTGCGTCAGTGAGGCAGAACTGAGAAGCAGGCAGCACCCAGAGCTGTTGCTCTGGGCTGGGGTGAATTTCTGTGGTGTCAGCCACGCTTATGCTCCCTGACCTGTCTGGTCGATGGGCAATCTCTAGTGTCCCCCAGGGCAAGGGGCACTGGGGGACACTAGAATAGAGGACCACGCCATTCCCTCCCTCAGCCCTGCCCTGGACCCACCCCTCCACTGACAAAATTCATCGGAGGAGTGAGCCCTCAGTCCTCCAGCTAGAAGCCCAAGGACATGGTCCTTTGGGTTAGGACACTCAGAGAAATAATCATGTGGAATATTTGACTGCAGGGTGAGGGAGGGTGCAGCTTCCTTAAGCCAGACTCCAGGCAGCCCAGAGGAAAGGAAGCTTAAACTAGGTGCAGTCGGCAGGCTTAGGAGGGCCTTGAAGAGGGTTGGAAGAAAGGGAACTCTTTGACGGTGACATGGAATTACCAGAGAGAAAGGGTGCTGGGTGATGCCTTCCGTGCCCTTGGGGTACAGCTGGGAGTGGTTTCAAATCACCTCTCTTGGGTGGAGGGAGCTTCAGGACCAGAGTTAGACACAGAGACATAAAGAGAAAGGCGTGCTGTCTCCAGTGCAGAGGCTCCTCCCCCAAGGTGGCAGGACCTGTGTCTCTGAGAGCAGGGAGGCCTCCTGTTCACTGCTTCGGGCTGACTCTGAACCAAGGTGAGGTTTCCAAGGTGGCAACGGGCTGTCAGGTGTGGCCTGACCACATTCATCAGGCCCAGTGAGAGTGACCACATGGGGTCCTTTCTTCCGGGAAATTCACTGAACTGGGTTTGCTCCTTTGGCCGATATTTGGGTGCACAGGATACCACAGAGAATGAACCAGTCGGGGTCCCTGCTCAGTGGAGCTGACTTACTTTCAGGGACTGCGGGAAGATAGACCAGAACAAATGTCAGGTAAACGCACAAGGTACTTGAAAATTAAGGTAAGTGCACTCTGAGAGCTGGAGCAGGACGATGGGCTAGTAATTGGGGGAGACGTCTGAGCTGAGACGATAAAGGGTCAGAATGAGCCAGCCCGGGGCTTCCCTGGAGGCGCAGTGGTTAAGAATCCACCTGTCAGTGCAGGGGACACGGGCTCAAGCCCTGGTCTGGGAAGATCCCACATGCCGCGGAGCAACTAAGCCCGTGCGCGACAACTACCGAGCCTGCGCTCTAGAGCCCGTGAGACACAACTACCGAGCCCACGTGCTGCAACTACCGAAGCCCGTGCACCTAGAGCCCGTGCTCTGCAACAAGAGAAGCCACCGCAATGAGACGCCCGCGTACCGCAATGAAGAGCAGCCCCCGCTCTCCAGCAACTAGAGAAAGCTGGTGCGCAGCAACGAAGACCCAAACGCAGCCAAAAATAAATAAATAAAATAATTAAATTTATTTAAAAAAAAAAAAAAAAAGAGTGATCCAGCCTGAGGAGAACTGGGGGAAGAGCCTGCTAAGCAGGGGCAGAGGCTCATGGAGGTTGGCAAGCATTTGGTGAGAAGAGAAGCAAGGCTGCTGCTTGGGGAGTGGAGTGGGTGCAGGCGGACCTGACAGGCCAGGGTCAAACTCTGGTTCTTATTCTAAGAGTTTAGGCAAGGAGATGACTGTTTTTCTATTTTTGTTTTATTTATTTATTTTTGCGGTACACGGGCCTCTCACTGTTGTGGCCTCTCCCGTTGCGGAGCACAGGCTCCGGACGCGCAGGCTCAGCGGCCGTGGCTCACGGGCCCAGCCGCTCCGCGGCATGTGGGATCTTCCCGGACCGGGGCACGAACCCGTGTCCCCTGCATCGGCAGGCGGACTCTCAACCACTGCGCCACCAGGGAAGCCCTGTTTTTCTACTTTTAAAAAATCAACCTGGTAGCTCTGGATATAGACAGAACTCCAGGTAGCTACTTACCTGGGGATCGCAGGTAGCCAGGAAGAGGAGGTGAGTCAGTGAGCAGGCTTTTGCAGGTTTTAAGGTCAGAGACCCTGGTGGCTCGGACTGGAGTTGGCAGCCAGCTGGGGTTCTTCAACCCAAACAGGCCTGAACTGAGAACTCAGAGAACCCGGCCTGTCGTCCAACCTTCCACTCAGCCGCTGAGCCGTGCTCTCTGGAAGCTAGATTTTGGAGCTGAACGTAACTCATTTTGAATGCTGCTTCAGTAAACTACTAGCTGTCTGTCCTGGGGTTAGTTACTCAGCCCCGTGAGCCTTGAGGGGCTCCTGTTGACACAAGAAGTAATAGTTGTCAAAGGTGGAGCAGCTGGCCGCCCCCCTGTTCCTGGAAGCACCATTTATTCAGGCCCATGGCCGTTACTCCTTTGAACTTGAACTTTGGCTTCTTTAGCCTTCTCAGGATAGGCCTACAGTTGGCTCTGATCCCCACTTTGTCCCCAGGAGGGTGACTCTGTTGTTCATGGAAGCTTCCCTTCAGATCCTTCTTGCGTTCTCTCTTTGTGCCAGCGTTGCCCGGACCAAGGGAACCAATGAACTGCCCGTTCCCATTTAGCTGGGGCTGCCCTTCTCCCTGCACAAGTGCATGCGGCCAGGTTAGAACACAGAGTACCTGCCTTGCCTCAGGGAATGCTATGCCTCCCTCTCTCCCAGTTAGGAGAGCTGGTCAGGTCAGCCTTGCTTACTCTCGGGCCCAGCTGCTGTACGGTTGGGTCCATAGAGTTTATCAGGCAACACAGAAAGACCTCAGTGGTGGTCAGTGCATCTGAGTTGAGATCCCAGTTCTCCCAATAATTCTATGACGTCTATGAGTCACTTGACTTCTCCATGCCCCCTCTTCTGTATCTATTCAGGCTTCAGCCATCTGTCGCCTACTACGTGCCGGCACTGACGTTCTAGGATTCTGCATGACTTCTGTTTTAATGCCCCTGGAGGTAGTGTTTCTCGGGGCTTAGACGTGAGTTTTCACAGCATGCAGGGTGCCTGGCACCTTTAAAAATAGAGTGGCCGCCCCAGATGTCGAGGAATAGCGTGAGAGCTTCTTAGGGGTCCGTTTGCACAGGGATGCTTGGGGAACATTGAGCAAGGCTTGGCACCACCGCCCCAAAGGAGTGCGTGTCTTCCCACCTTACATATGGAGTATGAGCCAGTGACCCTGCCATGGGGGCTGCTGGCAGCTACATGGAGCTTCCCAGCAGAGCCAGGCTCTGGGAGGAGCCTCAGTGAGAATGGGCCTGTGAAGATTCCGTGCGACAGGAACCAGGCAGGGAGAAGCAAATCACCTGGATCATGAGGTGCTGATCTGACGTCCAACAAGACCCCTGCCCTCCTGTTCGTGACCAGATCCAGGACCCTCCACAGGGGCTAGCAGGGCATCCAGCTGGGTCTCACATTTGCTACTATCTCCATGGGAATGAAACAAGCAGACAGGCATCCCTCAACTTGAAGCTTGGGTCCCGTTACCAATCACACTGCTTATAGTAGTTACAAAAGAATGTTATAAATCCCGTCATTATCGTGAGATGAGGACAGTCGTATCCCACTGCATTTGTGCCATGAAGCGTCACTCTGTCAAGCACAAACATATAAAATATTCCCCGATTTCATAACCTTGTTTGGCCATTTCTTAATTATAATATTTTTGACATACTGGGAATTCAAACATTTATGTAAGCGGCCAGGCTTTTGGTGACCTTTTACACCAAACCTCTCATCTTTATGGTTTTTTTTCCCCACTCCATTAGATTCAAACAGTGACAAAGAAAGTCCTGGTGGCCACTCCATCAGACGAGGACAGCAATGCCACCAATGCTGTCCTCTCGCTGTTGAATGAGACTGTGACTGAGCCGCCTGAGGAGACGCAGGTGGTTATCAAGAAGGGCCTGGAGTTCAAGGACGGCATGAATGTCTTAGGTAGGCACACTGGTCTTCATCTCCTTGGGGGAGGTGCCTCTGCCGGGGCCACGTGGCCAGCTTTCCCTGCAAGTCAGCACCTAGGCATCCTGGCTTCCTTCTCAGAAAGCCGATCGCCCTGCTGTCCTGTAGGTGGAGCAAGAGGCTGTCTCTGGGGAGCGAATTCGAGGGTCACTGGGACTGAAAACTGAGAGGGGAGGGGCGAGGGAGACGGCAGGGGCAATAGCACGTGGGGACGTGGCAGCTGGACTGCGGCATGGGCGAAGCGAGGGGACTGACGTTCGCAGGGCACTTCCCCCCACTTTCTGCGTGGTGTTGGCAAGTCACTCTCTCTGACTCTCCATTTCATGAAGTTACACGTCCAATCCTTTCATTTCCTAAGCACTTCTTTTTGAGGCGCCCCTGTGTCTGTCCCAGGACTATGCTAGGCATGGGGGCTGTCCCACCCCAGCCCTCACAGTCTGTAAACAAATGCAGTGCTATCAGGAGCGAAAGTGTTGGCACTGGTGCCAAAACGGGCTTGTCAAAAGGAGACTGGCTTAACTTTCTGGGATTTCAGTGAGCTTGGAAGCTTCTGAGAGTGTCATCCCAGGGGTTCTTTGGCTCTGACGTTAGACTGGTTTGTATCCAGTTTGGATCCCTTATGGACCACTCACCGGTTATCTAATCGTGGGCTGGCTCCTCCGCTTCTCAAGATTCATCTGTAAAGTGGGCATGGGGTTGGCATTTCTCCTGTAGATCATTGTGAGGATTCAATGAGGCTGTGCACGTAGGCACGATGATACGCGCCCTATGCTTTATCATGTGAGCCGCTGTCATCATTAAAGGCCGGGGGTGGAGAGCTAAGTGGCTCAGTAGAAAACACCCCACAGGGGATAGAGACTCCCCATTGTGTGGGTGGCTCCAGTTTGCTCACTTTATTCCCCATCCACCCTCCGGGTTCACTCCCCCACCCATAATAACCCCCATCCACTGTTAGAATGGTGTCCCAAGACAAGACATTTGGTCATAAGCTGGGAGAAACGGGAGATCTATGTGGAAGAAGTATGTTGATCCACGCAAGCGAGATTTCTAAGGATTCGAATGAGAGCTGTTTAGAAAAGGTTGAGCTCCCTTTACCATCTAGGAGATCAAATGCCCTAGTCTCTTTGATAGGGGCATCAGATAAAATACAGGGTGCCCAGTTTCATGTGAATTTCAGATAAACAACAAATAATTTTCAAGTGTTAAGTATGTCCCAAATATTACATGCGATATACTTGTACTAAAAAATGTTTTTCATTGTTTTTCTGAAATTCAGATTTTACCTGGGAGTCCTTTTTGTTTGTTCTAAATTTGGTAACCGTTCTCCTTACTTATCCAGAACGGTGGAGAAACAGAGGCGGAGGGAGAAGGATTGCCTGACCAGTGAAAAGTGTCTTTTTCTTTGACCTGGCAGGAAGCAGAGAGTGAGGGAAGAGATAAGCTGACCCGGTTGCCAGGCAACAGAAGATCAATAAACATTGCTGACAACCAGTGGGAGGCGAGAGGAGGAAGGAGTGAGGAGAAGATAGGAGAGTTCCTCTGAGAAGGAGGGTTTGCAGATATCCTCAGCATCCAACCCTGAGTGGCTCTTCTCTCCCACTGTCCAGATATCTGTGACCCTTTCAGGCATTCCCAAATCCCCTTGCCCCACAAACCCTATGGTCAAAGTGGCCCCACTATTTTCTACTGTGGCCATGAGTAATGGGGCCAGAGCTTTGGGGTGAATCATTCAGAAGACTTTTGTGGTCATTTCCAGAGTTCTGGTGGATTCTGGGAAGTCACATGACCTTTGGCTGTACCAGGGAGTTTCAACACAATTCACGACTCTCTCAACCCCAGTGACCAAGTCTAAGAGGGCTTTGTTCAAATGAAACACCCCTGTTCCAGCGACTTCAATGAGGCAGTGTTTACAGAGGGAAATGCACAAGCTGGCTGTGGGCTTCCAAGTGCAAATTGAAGCTCTGGAAAGCTAAGGGAAGTTAGATTGTTGAGAAACTTCCCATTTACAAATCATGGCTGAAATAAGGTTCTTTCCATTGTCTTCCAAGGGCGGAGATGGTGGCCTTTTTTTTTTTTTTTTTTTGGTTTTGGTTTGTTTTCCGGCTTTGGAAAGTCCCAAGGATCAAGCATTGCAAGAGTGAAGATAAAAATCCTGGCTCTGGCCCCCCACTTCTTTAAAGACTCATTTCTTTACCCCCCAAAACTCCAGACTGCTCCGGGCTCTACTTCAATCCCAACCACTTAAATCAACTCCTGTGAGAGACAGCTCCTTTCAACATCTCTCTCTTACACTCATAGAGATGGCCCGTTCCTGGTGACCCTGCCAGGGATGGGGACCTTGAGACCTTGAACATTTTCTCTTAAAATTTCCAAATGGAATTAACCAAGTGATACTAGCTTTTCTCAGCCAGAATGTTCACAGATTATTGCTCACCACACACCTAGCAAACTCCTCTCCATGGGCTTGACGAGAGCCTGAATTTGATTTCCTCCATTACCACAGAACTGGGTCGCTCTCTTCTGTCACTCTGATTCTAGGTCATGCTAATTCTCATTAAGCCTTTGTGTTTATGGCCAATAACTCACTTATAAGTCACTAGTTAAGCTTTCTGGCCGAGAGCTAAAAAGGGGAAATATTAACTACCGAGGATTAACAATTTCAGTGCAAGGGATAGATTCTTTTTGCTGAGGGTAGCAAAGGGTAGTTGAACAGTCTGGGTTAACGTGTGCTTGGTGTGGGAGGTCAGTGGTTTCGGTGACTAGAGAAAAGGTAAAAGCAGAGGTTTAGAAAGAATTTTCCCCTAAGAGAATCATATTATAATGCTATCATTTACTTTGATACAGCTCAAGACTGCAGGCATAAAAGGACGGACGCAATAGGAAATTGGATGGAATAGGGAGGGACCGGAAATGAAGTCTGCCAAACTGGGACAGGGTAGGTGTAAGGAGAGGAGGGAGAGAGAGGGAAGAGTGGATGGCCCGTACTGCAGGTCAGAGAAAAAGTCAGATGGGCAAGCAAGGGCCTGTTGCCAAGGGGACAATGACATTGATTTATAGTCCATGCAAGCCTTCAGCGTTGGAGCCCCAAGACTGGCAATAACAGATTGGGAGCTGGGGGGCGCATGGTGACTGGTTATCAGAAATCCAGAGAGCCTTCAGGCAGTAACAGGGACATCCGTTAGCCACGGGAGGGTCTGGGTGAGACTCCAGGGTGAGAGGCTGAGGAAGAGGGGTGGGACAGAGTGGAGCCAGAGAAAATATTCTGGGGAGAGAGAAGCCAGATCTTGCCTTGGAGGAGCTAAGGTATCAGGCAGGTTCCCTGGACGGATACTCGGGGAATGAGGTAAAAGGTAACATAGAAATAAGACCCAAGGTTGGCTGTTGGGCTTGGTCCAGGACCTAGTGCAATATGATGCCAGCATCCAGAGGTGGGAACAGGGTTCCTCAAATCCTCCTGGCCCGGGATTAGATTGAGCCTGGGGGCTGGGGGGAGGGGGGCTGCACTTAGATGGAAGTCAAGGGATATCAAGTGAAGGGAGAAGAGGGCCAAGGAAGTAACAAAGACTATGTTCTCACTTTATGATCCTGAAAAAAAAACCACAATAAAAAAGAAAGCATTCTAACCATTTTGACCATGGAAACAATGCTGATGAATTAATAAGTAACAGGTTAAATCCAAACAAATTGGGTCATTTGGGGTTTCCCAACTGGTTTGGATTTTTCATTGCTTTCCCTTGGATTTTTCGAGATTCTTCCTCCTTCTCCAATCAGGCACACAGCGACAGGAAACATATTTTATGTTTAGCATTTTCCTAGAGTGAAACATACCAGCCATGCATTAACTTGGGATAACGCCAAACTAATACAGACACAACCCTGGCAGAGACTGAATTGGCTAGTTGGTCTCTGCTATTCTAATATTGGCTCCAAAGTTTGCACGATAATCCCCAAGTCCCAACAAGCTTTCCTTCTTTAATCTATGTACTAATGGAATCTGCTTCCACGTGATTTCATAAGTGAGGAGGAGAGAGAAGAGAGTACTTTTCAGTTTGGAATGAAAATGAATTCCTTTTCTGCAAGGAACTAACCTGCTTACATTTCCACTTGCTTGTGTGGAAAGTATTCAGGAAAGCCATAATTATCCAGGGGAAAAGCGTGAAGCGTAATGCTTTTGTCTTTTAATGCCTAATTCATAGGGTAACAGGTGGTAAGAATGTGTCTCCATACGCGGGGGATAGTAGTGAACAAGGGAGAAGAAACACATACTTGGTAATTTGTCCTTCTGTGTCCTGTGATTCACCCAACAGGTCTGATAGGGTTTTTCATTGCTTTTGGCATCGCCATGGGGAAGATGGGCGAGCAGGCCAAGCTGATGGTGGAATTCTTCAACATTTTGAATGAGATTGTAATGAAGCTAGTGATCATGATCATGTGGTAAGTGGACTTGTTCTTACTTCACGGTGGTGGCGTGTGAGATGGCCTTGGGGTCGCCAGAGGACACTGGAGCCCTCCCAGCAGGAGAGAGCGGGCAGGTGTGAACCAAGCAAAGGGCACTCCAGAAAGACTTTGAGAAAGGGATGCAAATCTCTGTTTTGGAGCTTTCACTAGAAACTGGCCTGGAAAACTACAGCCTGTGGGCCAAATCTTATCTGCCATTTGTTTTGTATGGCCTGTGAATTAAGAATGGGTTTTATGTTTTTATTTGACTGAAAAAAAAAAATCAAAAGAGAAGTAATATTCCACGACAGGTGAAAATTATGTGAAATTCACATTCAGTGCCCATAAATAGTTTTGTTGGAACCCAGCCATACCTATTTGTTCATGTATTGTCAAGGGTTACTTTTGTGCGAAAAGACAGAGTTGAGTAGCTGTGACCAAGACTGCGTAGCCTTGTAAGGCCTAAAATATTTAGTACTTGGCCCCTTACATAAAAAGCGATGGCCCCTTCCATCCCTGCCCTGGAAGAAAAGACGTAAAAAAAAAAAAAGAAAGAAAGAAAGGACAGAAAAGCTGAAAAAACCAATTAGTAATCCTGAAGGTGAGCGGTATCAGGATACACTACACCAAGACAGGGCCAAGATCTCAGGGATATGGCATGACCCAGGGTGTCTGGGAGAACCACTGCGCCAGTATTCTGGTGTCCAAAAGCAATGCACCTTAGACCTGGGTTACCCGTGACTCATATAAAAAGAAAAGGCAGTTCTCAGGCCATGCAAGAAGAAGTGAAATCACAAAAGATTAGAATTGTAAGTGCTCTTGGAAATCTGGTCCCACTCTCTGGTTTTACAGCAGAGAAAACTGGTCCAGAGACACTAAATCTTGATTCTTTAACATCATCGTGACCACCATCATCATAAAAACTATCTTTTATCGATTTCCTCTTATCTGCCAAGAGCCATGAGAGTGCTTCATACCTATCAAATGTAATCCCCACAACCCTGCAAAGATGGTGTTATGGTTCCCATGTGACAGAAAAGGCAACTGAGGCTCACTGAGGTGAGTTAACTTGCTTAAGAGTGGATAGCTAGGGAGAGGAAGAGCTGGGGTTTATGCTGATATCAAAACCTTTGATACGTAAGTGGGTGGGGGGGGGGTTTGTTGTTGTTTGAATCATGTAAGCAATATTGTCTCCACTTCATTTCATGTGTGTTTATGGTCAGTGGTTCTGAAGTATAGGGTAGCCCAGAGCATAGGTGTTCTCTCCTTCACCAAGGAAATTGTGTCACCTCCAGTCACTGGAAACTTCTCGTGTCCGGTATCTATCAGACAGAAAGATTTTTCCATACGTTCATTTCAGACCCCTATGACGGTCCCGTATGCCTGCCTAGGAATAAGGCCAAACCACGTGTGTGCTCTATTTGCCACAGGAATTCCGCATTACAGATTCCCTGTGCTCCCCACCAGCCTCCCCACTCCTCCTCTGGTCCTCCTCCGATTCCATGTGTCTTCCCCGGAAATTCCACCTTCGTTCTCTCTTCTTCCTTTCCTTGACCCTTACTCCCAACTTACAAGGGCACGATCTGTTCTCGACTTGTATTTTATCTCCAAACATGATGTGCCTGTAGTAAATTCTTATTAAGACTTGAGGAACGAGGGGCTCGCTGAAGGCCCCAGGGTCCTAGATCAAGAAGATGTGTCCCGTGATTTCATGAACCGTATCTAATAGGTCTGGCTGGTGTTGATCATTGCTTTCTTGTACTTTAGAAGCATGGAAAGGATGCTGGTGCAATAGTGTGTTCTTTTCGATTATTGTACTGATTTTTCAACTTCCCAGTCAATGCTAGATTTCTGAATATTTCTTTTGTGTGAAGATTTAAAGTCACACACGAGGTCATGCTGTAAAAATATTTTTAAAGTCTTTTAAATCCATTCTGAGCTTGCTGAGAGATTAATAAATGGTAATACACGAAGCAGAATAGGCCTCTTGGTTTTAAACCTTAGGATCTGCCTTCATTTCCTAAAATTCCTAGCAGTGAGCACCCTAGCTCTAAATATGCAGTCCATTTTTCTGTATAATGACGCCAGCGATGTGGGTAATGTATGAAGATTCCTTCCTTTATCCATACCACTGTCATTTCCACTGAGCCCTTGGAGCAGAGGGAATCTTCTAGGAAATCAGATGAGTCATGGGATAAAGTGTAGCCTCCCTTCTCTGCAGGGATGGAGTGGGTGTGGATCGAGAAGTTTCCTCTTCACTGAAACCAAATATCCTAAAGATTTAGCATCATATCCCAGGAGATGAAGAGCAATTGTGAGTCAGGAATAAGACCTATGGAACAGTTTCTGACAGCTGTTGGGTTACCTCATCTAGGCTAACCGTCCGGAGGGTGTAATATGACGTGAGATGCCAATCCTACACATTTCTTTCATTCTTTAGCTGCTTCATCAACAAGTGAAAACGATGTGTGTGAGAAGGTTCTGGATAAAACAACCAACCACTCCTTAACTGACACCCTCAAAGCTTAAATCATCAGAGTTCTTTCATAGTCTTCTCTACGTGGTAGTAAGAAGAGTAGTGATAGCAAAATGCATCTTTGAGGAGATTACTATTATTCTAACAATAATTATTATAAAATTATAACAGAATTATTAAATTCTTGCTATATGCTCAATACTTTTTCAATTACTGTCCTGTACCTATTACCGAGAAGATAATAATACTATAATTATTATTAAATCACAACTAAGATTTACCAGATTCCTGCTGTATGCTTAATACTATTCCAATACTTTACATGCATTGACTCATTTATTTTTCACAATAATACCTAGCAAAAGTAGGTACTTTGGTGAGCCCTATTTTCCAGAGGAGAAAACTAAGCACAGAGGTTAACTCATTGCACAGCCTAAGTAATTGGAATTATAGAGAAGCATTACCTTAATCAACTTCCATCTGACCTCAGACTGGATTGAACCCAGGATCCTCCTCTTACTAGCTGTGTGACTTTAGGTAAGTTAGAAGCACTCCAAACCCCTCATCCTGATCTGTGAAATGGATTGATCATAGAATCCATATCATAGGGTTGCTGTGAGAATTAAGTGAAACTGTGACCAATAGTTATGGAGCGTTTCCTATGTGCCAGGACCTGTCTGAGCATTTTATATGAACTAGCATTATTATTGCTGGTACACTATAATTACCATTATTATCAATTCAATCTGTAACCCTTTGCTTCTCTGTATTTGTGAATTCCTTAAGAGACACTGACTGAGTTCAGGGTATGTTAGTGCTGTGGATGGGTCTGTTTGTGGAGTAGAGAGCAGACCTGAGGGGGCATCTTGGCCGGAACCTTAGGATGACAAGGACTGAGGCGCAAAGTGGGCAGAGGCAAGAATGCGCGATGCGACGGTAAGAAAAAGATGCCACAGGCCAGTCCTGGATGAATCAGTGACTTTGAAAATGAAGCCCAGAGCTGAGGATATAGCCAGTCTCAGGGCAGCAAGGGAGCCATTCCCTCTCCCAGCTCTGTAGTTATGTCCTTCTAATTTAGAAACTGGTCCAACAGTTACTGGGCATCACTTGGCTTCAGAACGCTCAAGGGAGCTCTCAGCCTCTTTATGCACTTTAGTCTATGGCTTTGTTTGCTTCATCTCAGAAACTTTAAATGGTGACCTTGAGCCCTGAACATTTGCCTTTTCTTTTCCATTGAGTATATTTTCAACAAGGTAATTCGTTCATATGGAAACCCAGGAACTCAGAAGCTCCAGCTCCTGAGTGGAGGCTTAAGCTACCTGCTTTGAAAACAGGTGCAGGGAATTCATGACCCTAAAAAACGTCATAGAACAAAGTCTCTTTCCCTGTCCTAATTAATGCTCATTCTAGTTCCAGAGACCAAAGTGTTTGGGTTAACTAGGGCCCCTGCTTGCCGTATTTATTTACCCTAACACTCTACCTTCCGGCCTTTGAATGACACTGTCCATTGATATTGGGGACTCAGGTTTCTCCCAGCGAGCTGAGTGCTCTGGAGATAACCTGTTACCTCTCTCTAACATTGGGCTCCGGCAGATGTGTCCTCCAGGGGTCTCTACAGCTGGTCTTGCTTGGCAAAGAGCCTTGAACACATTTTCTCTCCATTCTACAAATCGCTTGTCCTAGAAGAGCAGGAAAATTGAATGGCACCCAAAACAGCTCGTATTTGTGTTTTTCTGGACATCTTTAAGGGGTGACTGGTGCTTGGGAAAGAATTAGTCTCTTGGTTTATGAAGCTAGATGCTTGTTGGTTTTATCAGAAAGTGCATTCTGCTTAGTTGTTTATAATCGCAGGGAACACAGAGCTGGCCCCTGAGACCACCCGACTGATCTATGAGATGTTGTGACTATGGGCACAGCAAGATAATATAAAATGGTGGGAAAGCCGAAGGTTTAATGACTTGACTCCCTAATTCCCGGGAAAGCAGCCCTCGAATATCACCAGGCTTCACCTCCAGGAACGGAGAAACGGAGACTACAGGCTAGATGCTCCTCAGGGAGAGTAGCCACGCTCATGTTTTAACTACTTAGTGTCAGTTACAAATCAGCTCTTTCAGGAGAAGATTCCTCTTGAGAAAATAGTTTGCACGTAAAAACATGTGCAGTTGGGTGGCAGTAGCCTGTGAGATGCCTTAGAAAACCTCTTCAACTCAGACTTGACTCATGACGAGGGGACATGGGGAAAAGAGAACCTGCAAGGGACTCCTGTGTCAGGAGTCAGAGAACTAATGGCACTGACAGGGATGGGGGAGGGACTTTTGATAGTGCGTATCTATGCATGTTCAAAAACTTAATCCTCACAGCAATCCCATGAGGTTGCAGGCAGCCTCTCTACACCTCGACTTGCACATCTGTAAAACGGGAATAAGTCACTAACCAAGGTCATATAGCTGGTAAGTGGCTGGACAAGCTCCGTGTCTCGTGTAATCGTGTATATGACTCTCGTCTACTCCTCATGGCTTTGCTTTAACCCAGGAAGTGCTTTTGCTCCAAACAACTGAAAAAACAAAAGCCACCCAATCTGCTTGCTGGCCCTCTCTTTTTCCTGACTCCCCTCCCCAGGCTGGGAGCGTGACTTCATTTGCTCCACAGTCTTTCTTTCAAATATGTTCATAATTCTTAATAAGATGTCCACGTTCCCACAAACATTTTCATTTCAGTCAGAAGTGTTACAGGCTGAACAAGTTCATGCTCCAACACCACCGGATTAGGCAATAAAAAAAAAGGGTGTTGCCAAACGTGCAAAAAGTATACCCAAGGCGAGAGAGAGCATGGTTAGCTGACTCAAGAGTGAGGACAACAACAACAAAAAAAGAGTGAGGACAACAGTAGATTGTTTCCAAGCATGCTATAAAATAATAATAATATAGAAATAGAAAATAAGTCTATTTTAGGATAGATTGGTAGAGAACAAATTGTCTGCTTATGTACAGAAAGCTACAATTGCTCCTTCAAGGAAGTGGTTTGGTTGGCAGGGATGAAAACCCCCAGTGGTACAGTTTCACAGATCTGAGAGTATTCTCCTCCTCCTTCCTGTTTTCATGGTCTTGGGCCAGTTATTTAACTTTTCCAAACCTCAATTTCCTCGTTTGCCAAACAGGCATAATGATTCCTTGGTTTTAGCGTTTTTGTAAGAATTAAGTGTGTGGATGTGTCCCCATATTCTTGAAACACGATGGATGGCAGCCAGCATTACTCTTGGAGTAGGTATGGAAAGAAACACTTTCAGACTTGGAAGTAATAAAACCACATTTTTCTAAACATGCTTCTTGGCTCAGATGGTTTTCTTGTTTGGGCAGCTCTCTCCCTCTCTCTCTCTCTCTTTCTCTCTCTCTCAATGTATTTCCTAGATTCCTTCCAAGGCAAAAACAAAGCACTATCTACAAACACCAGTGTTTGTAAATTGGTGAAACTCTAATGAGCTTTCTGAGAAGCTCTAAGTTTATTCTCAGTTTTCAAGGAAGGAGATCTGGAACAGAGAAATCAAATAAGATTCTCAAAGATGTAACCTGGGTGTCTCTCAACTTTTATCTTGGTGCTTACTTAAGAGGTGGTAAATCATGTCTCCTTTAGCCCTAAAAAATTACCTGAGCAACAAAGTTTGCCTTGGGATTTTTCATCAAAGCAGGGGCCACCAGGTCCATAGGAAATATTTCAGATAAAGCAGTTAGTCGGAAGCAAAATATAGCATCTATTGAATCTCATAGTCCTCTTTAGGCAACACTCTACAGGAATGCAAAGGGTTTTCCTCAGGGTGTGGTATGAAGGAGGGCCCTGATTTAAATTCTGAATCCCATCACCAGCTCTTCAATGCTTTTTTTTTTTCTTTTATGTTTTTCAGGTACTCTCCCCTAGGTATCGCCTGCCTAATTTGTGGGAAGATCATTGCAATCAAGGACTTAGAAGTGGTTGCTAGACAACTGGGGATGTACATGATCACGGTGATTGTCGGCCTCATCATCCATGGGGGCATCTTTCTCCCCTTGATTTACTTTCTAGTGACCAGGAAAAACCCTTTCTCTTTTTTTGCTGGAATTTTCCAAGCTTGGATCACTGCCCTGGGTACCGCTTCCAGGTAGAGAACACAAGAAATCACTGTTGTTTCTCTCTGCTCATTCCTTTTCCTTCTTTGTCACTTACTCTTTTTCAAAACCTTCCCATCACAGCGTTCAGTGAGAACACTTTTCACATATTTTAAAAATATTTTTGAAAATGTGGAACATTTTAGATTCTTCACTCCTTTTAGGAACTTTTAAGCTTTCTGATGAACTTTTTGCTGGTATGTAGCTGTCTTGGAACTATGATCTCATATTGTTTCCCAGGTGAATACATGCTATTCATCTCTAGACATAATTTGCCACATATAGCATTAGTTCAGTTTTAAATGTTTTCCAAAAGGGTGTAACAGGATGTTATTTTATTTAAGAAATTCTCTCACCTGTGATTTGAGACAGGCTATTATATCACTGTACTGGAATAATTTTTCAAAAGTAGGAGCACAAGATTTTGCAGGGTAAACGGTAGGTTAGGTGAGATTTTTCAAACAAACCGGAAATCAGACAAGTCTTTGAACCTGTAATGGAACTACTCTGCCCCATTGACTTTGAGGAAAGTCAGGTTGGCATTGATTTGACTTAACACTGACCGAGAGTCAGTTCCTTCTTCATTACCTAGTCCCAGTTCCTCCCAGAGGCCAGTGAGGACTCCAGAGATATGCAAGCAAAAAAACCTCTTTTTTTTGATATCATCTTGGACTGAATTTAGCAAAAATAAAACCAACAACCCAACAAAAACAGATACATAAGAAACAGCCAGCAATGTAGAATTTCAAAGACTAAAAGAGTTTTATTCTTTCAGCCTGCAATAGTTGCTTTTATTTCTGCACATGTATCCTTGGGTCACAAAACAAAGACTGAGGCCATAAAGCAGGTGGCAGGGAGGCAAGTAAACTCTGCAACCCATAGCTCAGCGTTATCTCTGGAGTCACAGGTTGGCAGGTCCTTGTTACAGAACCCATGACCACTCACTTCCAGGGAGGCAGCTGCTCTGTGACACAGGGAGACTGCTTTTTTTTTTTTTTTTTTTCCAAAACTACTGAGCAGTCAGTCAGGTTTTTCTTAAGTGACCTAACAGGCCAATAGTGGTGACAACCTGGGAAAGCCAAATTATATTTCCATCTTGCAAATCAGTGAGAATTCTGTACTAGTAGAACGTGAGGTTTCAGAAAAAGCGAAAATCTATACAATTCGGGAGATCTAGATTCTGCATTCAGTTTCCCAAGATGAAGGGAAACACTTCAAAATTTCCTTTTTCCTTCTTGGTCCTATACATTTCTTATCACTAAGTATCTCTATCCATAAAGATTTTCTCATTTTGGTGAAAAAGTTAACTTTTTTTTCAAAAATAAAAACAATCATGTTTAGTTTTATTTTTGTTTTCTGGTTATGAGCATGGTATTTGGTCATTATGAAAAAGTTCAGACAGTGTATAAAATTTTGGAGGAAGAAGAATGGGCAACACCACTGATAACTGGTAGTAACCTTTTTGTTAATCTTTACAGTTATGTACATTTCCAGTTCTTATTATGTATAGATATTGTACACTGCTATTTTCACTGGTCAACATATCATAAAAGTTATGTTATATCTATTACTATAGCTCTTACTATATCTATTACTACATATCTATTACTACTATTTTTAAACTTCATAATAATATACTGTAGGTGCTACAATACATCCCCCACCCCAAATGTACATTTAAACCTTGTCTATTAAACAGGGCAGTGACAAGCATCCTTGTAAATACATTTCTGCAAGGATGTTTGGTGATCCCCTCAGGATAAATTTCTAGAAGTGGAATTTCTGAATCCAGTGGTAAGCACCCTGATGGTTTTGAAACATATCACCAGATTACTTTTTAGAAAAGTACACTCATTTATGTACCCACTAACTGGGTACAAGTGTGCCTTTATCCACCTGCTCATCAACACTGAACATTATCTGTCACTTTAATACTTTCAAATCCTATTGGTGAAAAGTGATCTCACTGAATTTGCATTATTTTGATTACTAGTGGGGAAACATCTTTTTTATGTTCTTTTTGACCATCCTTCCCTCCCCTCTTCTGCCCTGTGAATTGTTTGTGAGCTTAATTTCCTGTTGGGGTGTTTATCCTTTCCTGATTGGTTTTCAGCTCTCTACATGTATAGAAATATCAACTCATGTGTCATATGTTGTAAATAGTGTCCCCCTTCACTTGACATTTGTCTTAAAAACTTACAGCGCTTTTTTTTTTTTTGCGGTACGCGGGCTCTCACCGCTGTGGCCTCTCCCGTTGCGGAGCACAGGCACAGCGGCCATGGCTCACGGGCCCAGCCGCTCGGCGGCATGTGGGATCTTCCCGGACCGGGGCACGAACCCGTGTCCCCTGCATTGGCCCTAGCAGGTTTTAATTTGTATGTAGTCAAAGTCGTCAGTTTTCCTTTGGTATTTAGAACTTTGATTTTGCTTAGGGATATCTTTTCCGCCAAAGATTATAAAATATAACTTTATATTTTCTTCCAATACCTTTATGGTTTTGATACTACACTATTTCAAAATATTATCATTATCTTTTCTTTTGAATGACTAGACAATTATCCTAGTCCCTTTATAAGACAAAGGTAAATCTTAAAAGCATAGGGAAAACCCAAAATCATATTTAAATCAAAGACAAATTCTTGGGTTATCTGACCAAGACCACAAACATTAGACTCATATCTCCCCCTTGCCCTGTATTTCATCTGAAAAAAAAATATGGTTTTAATCTTTGGTTAAAATGTGGCTCTTGCCTAGATGAGGAATTTCTTTTCAAAAAAAGTCACTGTAGCAGGAGTCACGTACTAAGAATTAACTCAGGGTTTATTTGCCATTATGACCACAGGGGAAAAGCCCCGGGACAGCCAGCGCTAAATATACTTTCCATCTCCTCAGACGTTGGACTGAATGGGGATGTGCGGGGGAAGGGGTTGACCCCGTTTTCTCAATAGGCACAGAGGCTGGTGTCAGGGCAGCTGAATGGAGTGGGGATGGCCTGCGACACATCTCTCTGCATCCCTCTGACTTCCGAGTGCGCTGTTAAAACTAATCTGGATAAAAACAAGAAGAATCTCAAGTACCAGACAGTTATTATTCGTTTGAAGACTGTCATATGGCCACTGAGGCAGGAACCGAAAAAACAATGTCAGAATGTCAGCCTGTCAACACAGGAAAGAGTTAAAATTCTCAAGTCCCAGTTTGGACTGATGGGGTACATATGGATTTTTAAGACACAAAGCCTGTCCAGTAGTGACATTAAGAATATTTTCATGCCTTACCAGTTGTTTCTTCCAATCTGTTGAATTGTCTAAAGACCCTTTGATGACACTGTGGGAAAATGAATGCAGTAATAATAATGGATATGTTCCAGTCCTCCCAGCAGTGTCCTTAGATTCATACCAATGAGAATTCAGCTGCCAACCATAGCCTTGCTGCCATTTCAGACTAGTCATGGTGTCCTGGTAACCTCAAAGCGGTCTTAGGAAAGGGCTGGGAGTGTGTGACAGAGGAATAAAGGGACACTAACTTCTCATTAAAACAGCTGGGGCAGCAAGCCAGGTATGATGGCACCCCAGCATGTGAATGAGGCCAGACTCCAACTTTTCTCCCTGGGTTTATAAGGTTTTGGTAATGAGAGATCTCCAAGCATCCATTTCTTCTCCCCACCTAAGACCAAAGAGGAGGCACGAGAAAGACCCCTGACCTAAAATCACAAAGAATGTTCCAATAAGATGACTCTGGTTTCCCTGAGGTTGTTAATAGGACTTGTGGGTCTGTGGGTTGATAACATGCAGATCTAGGAGACCCTAATTTTAGAACTTTAGGGACTTTTATGGTTCTGCGTGGGCCCTGGAATCTGCATTTTACTTAGCGTGCCTGAAGCTGACGGTCCTGTCCCACTCTCTGAGAAACTGACACCTCTGCAGATGTCTTTGTCCAGCTTGCCTGGAGCCCTAATTCTGACAAGTAGAAGGAGGGAGCTATGACTAAGGCTGTAAATGCAGGAGAGAAAAATGTGCTGTCTGCACTGGGGACAGTTTGCTAACGTTTGAATAAGAGAAAAGAGAATGGACCACAAGGTACTCCCATGGCAGTTGGAATGTTCTACATTGCTTTCCATGTCGCTTAAACTTTGAAGCAAATCCGCCTGCCCTCCCATCACCTCTATCCACATGGAAATAATATTCTGGCTTTCAGCAACACTTCCTCTTGTAGGTCTCTTGTTTTAGAAGGCACAGAACATGTCAGGAGTTCTGGCCTTTGAGATTGATTCATATGGTCGTGAATTCCCATCCCATGCCTGGGAGGAGTGGGGGTGAAGTCACTCCCTGTTGGGTCTTTGATTAGCTCCAGAGCACAGGCTTTTCTGCCCTATGTCATTGGAGAGACTGTAGAATTGGCAATGACCATTTATCAGGGAGTTGGAACTGTCTGTGAGGGTCCCCAGTGAATTGCTAGAAGCTTGGACTCTTGCTGAATGGTCACTAACGTATTTGTCCAGCCTTCTCAACATTAGCAGGCCCGGCTCAGGGCAATTCCCAGGGGCTAGATACAACCCATGTAGTCATCTTGTTGGAAACAGTGTTTCTAGCATGAAATTATGGGTCATTCAAGAATTCCTCATTCCATCTTACTGTTGATAGCTGATCCTTTTCTGACACTTTATTTTGGCAGCCCAATTGATGTGGGTAATCACATGGGCTTCAATATTTAATCCAAGATGGAAACAATGACCAAAGGGAAAGGAGAACTTGAAGCTCTGAGTAGATCTCAAAAGCTAGAACCAACAAAAATATTTTGCTGACTATTACCATGTTAATAAGATTGTATTTGAGACCCCAAATCAATGGGCTTTTTTTTCTTTATTATTAGAATTAGATTTTATTTGGATTTTATTTTTTAAATTTTTACTGGATTACAGAACTCTACTCAATACTCTGTAATGGCCTATATGGCAAATCGATGGTTTTTAATTTAGCTCCAGACACTGCTTTTTTCAAGTCACATTGATTGGAACAAAAGAACGAAAGCTTTGTGGTGGCATTTCGGTTTGTGCTTTGTCTTGCTTCTCTAAAATGGACATAACTCTTGTCTCTCTCTCTCTCTCTCTTTGCCCCTTAGTGCCGGAACTTTGCCCGTCACCTTCCGTTGCCTAGAAGAAAATCTGGGGATTGATAAGCGTGTAACCAGATTTGTCCTACCAGTTGGAGCAACCATTAACATGGACGGTACAGCCCTTTATGAAGCCGTAGCCGCCATCTTTATAGCCCAGATGAATGGCGTCATCCTAGATGGAGGCCAGATTGTGACCGTAAGGTGAGTGAAATGGGTGGTGTGAAGCACTGAAACAACTTTTGACCTTATCCCCTTCCATGCTAACTCCATTTCACAGAGGCCGCTTGAACTGCTGTTCTCCAGTTAGAAGAATGGTGAGGGAAGTAAAGGAGAAGAGGAACTACCGACAGGCTCAAAGGGAAGATTGGTTCAGAAGGAATCAGGCTCATACTAATGCCTTATGTGTGTATTGCCCATGTGAAGTTGCTTCAGAAGTTTGATATTATTTGATTTTTAACAGTCCTGTGACATTGCAAGGTAGTTATTTCTATTGTTTAATAGATGAGGAAGCACAGGCTTCAAGGGGCATGGTAGTTTGTCTGAGGCTGTAATACCATCAGTAACGAGCCAGCAGGGCTGTCACTGGGGCCAACATCGACTGACTCTGGATCCAGTTTCTCTTTCATTAAAATACGTTCCCTTCAGCATTCCAAGGAGTGACGGCAAAAATGATGAAATACAGGGAGGAAGAGATTCCTCAATATAGTGTAACATTATATTACAAATAAACAGCATACATTTTTTGTTGTTTTTACTAAAGGTATTTTTACCATATGTATTCATCATTTTAAAAAATTCAGAAAGAATACTTTTCCAAGACGTCACTAAAAACACATCGCTTCTCTGCAAACTTAAAGATCACACCTACTTACATATATTAATTTATCTAATCCTCACAACCACCTTATGAGGTATGTACTTGTCTCAGTCAACTCGGGCTGCTGTAACAAAATACCATAGACTATGGCTCAAACAGCAGATGTTTACTTCTCACAGTTCTGGAGGCTGGGAAGTCCAAGATTAAGGGGCCGGCGGGTTCAGCTCCTGGTGAATGTCCTCTTCCTGGCTTGCATATGACTGCCTTCTAGATGTTTGCTCACATGGCCCTACCTTGGTGCATGGAGAGAGAGAGCGAGCTCTCTTACATCTCTGCTTATAAGGGCACTAATCCCATCATGAGGGCTCTACCTTCATGACCTAATTACTTCCCAAGGCTGTATCTCCAAACACCATCACGCTGGAGGTGAGGGCTTGAACAAATGAATTCAGCGGGGACACAACTCAGCCCATAGCAGGACTGTAGGGGAGCCTCAGTTTCCTGTATAATGGGTACAATAATCACATATTCTAGTGTGGCTGAGAGCATAGTCACCTGTCAATAAATGTTAGCTACTAGTATTATTACTATTACTGATGCTTAATAAAATACAGTACTCCTAGGATATGAAAGAAAAATGTGACTATGATATAGTGAGTGCCGTGATGTTACTCAGTGGAAAACATGCTTTGGGTCAGATTATCAAGCCATCTAAGTCCTGTCCTAACAGATTGCATGTAAGACTGCCAATCTCCCTTGCTTTAAAATTCAAAGACAAATAGAGCTTCTTAATGGCCGTGAATTCTCCCCATTGATGAAGCAACCATGCTTCGCATCAAGCTCACACCATTAGATGAGGACTTAGAGGTGGGAGGATGTACCAGGGAGTGACCAGGTGGTTGAGACTGTGCTTGAATTATTTAAATTTATCCTTTATTTTAACAATGATACGACTGAGAATTTTCACTGGACAAAGGATAAAGTTGGCCAAATGTGTTTAATACTTGTGCCCCTGGCAACTTCAGCTGAATCTGCCATATCTGTATATGTCACAAGGGCTGTGTCTGGGGGGACCGCCCCCTCTCCATGGAGTGTATGTAGTTCAATGTCTTCAATTTAGTCAGAAAAATATAGCCAAGTCCAGCTTCATTGCTGTGCTTCCAAGTACATTCCTCATCTTTTCATTTCCCTGCCGGCAGGAGAACAGTGGCCAGGAATTCTCAGCAAATTCGTTAAGTCATAGCGTTTTCAATGTGAGGAGGAATCAAGGGACATCAAAAGCCAGTGTGGTATTGGAATCAAGCAGACAAGTGTTCAAATCCCAGCAGACCATGTTCAAGCTGTGTGACCCTAAGTTTCTCCACCCTTCCAATCAGTGGTACTACCGTATGTACCTTGCAGGGTTACTGTGACATTCTGCTGTGATTAATGTGTGTGTGTGGTAACTTGTACAACATCCAAGAACCAGCCATAGGGAAATGAGTCAGGGAAGGACAGGAAAAGCAGGAGGGGATAAAAGGACAGGGGGAGATCACCGCCCAGGGAGCTTTTACAGGACTTACAATGCCCCAGACACTCTACCTGTGGTCAGGTGAGGGTATAATTGGGATGGAGGAACAGAAAGAGAACCAGCCACCAGGAAGGTTTCTTTATAGGATTTTGTCTCACACAACCAAGGGGTAACAAGACAATGTGGCCACAGTACACAGGGATGTGTAAGAGTGACTCATGTAACAGAAGCAACAGATGTAAACAAAATTGCCTAGGCCAAGATCATTGGAACTTGGGAAGCTCCCCTTCCCTGGTGTTCTATCCATCTTGGGAAAATGACTGAGAATTCCCACCTGCCAACTCTCAGGACTAGGGGTGTTTTCATTGCAAAGCAACTCTGGTTGCAATGTGCTGGCCTCTTCTAAGTGCTTTATTTCTGAGCCCCTGATGCCTCTACAAGTGAGACACCATTGTTATCTTCTTTTCTACAGATAAGAAAATCAAGGCACAAAGAGGTTAAGTAAGTTGCCCAAAGTCATGTGGTTAAGTGGCAGAGTTGGTATTTGAACCTAGGTCATTCAACTCTAGAACCTTCACTGATAACCACTACACACTACTACCTCCTATGACCTAGATGGATCTCCCACCAAAATGGAGTTCTTTAAACCCTGACAACAACTCCACGTTAATGGAGCAGGGGAAAAGCAAAGATGGGTTCTAGATCCCACCTAGGGGAAGGATGGCAATGTGGAAAACCCAGTGCAAAACACAAAACCTCCCAGGACCTTTCTTTCCTCATATGTAAGAGTAGGTAAATTTGGGTTCCTCTTGACTGTAAGACCAGGATTCTGTGCTTGGACACACCAGTTGGCAAACCAGTTTGGGAGTCTGATTCTTAGTTTCAAGCCCGAAGACCTACCAAAAAAATTCTGGAATCATATAACCACAAAGAAAGCAGCCCCTTTTTTCTTTTCAGCAGCTAGAAAAGCAAGTTGCAAATCCATGTTTTCATAAGCCTCCTTCCATTTAGAAATGATGATAGCTTTTATAATTAACATCCAGAAAAGAGGAGAAAAAGTCACTGCTCTTTGCTGGACCACAGAGGCCCTCTGGTGTCTAGACAGGGCCCTTGAACCCTAGATTAAACCCTCTTCCGGAGATGACTTCAAAATGGTGCTGGGTATGCCCTAGGCATTGCTTGGAAAGCAAGGGATGAGATGCTTCAGAAGGAAAGCCTCCTGTTATTTTATTGTCATTTCGTGGCACCCTCTTTCTGAATAATGTATTTTCCAGCCCATGGTGAAACGTCCAGGCATCTGAACCTTAATGCCCTTTGGATTTCTTTTGATTTGTTCTCCCGATGTCCACTCGGTTGAGTCTGGATACTCGCTGTTACGAGTTCTCATGTTAACACTGGCAACCTTCTCAGACTCTTGCCACGCAGACTAGAAGTCTCTGCTTCTCACAGAGACGTAAAGGGGTAAGCAGAAATGAATGCTGTGGTGTTCCTGTGGAAGGATTAAGGGTGACTTGTTTTTCTTCTTTAATATTCCCTTGCCTGCTTTTAGAGCCACGCTTACCTTGTTTGAGCCCTGTGATAGATTCAGTGAACTGGATATCATGATGGGGGTAAGACTCTCATCCATGAATTTATAAGTTTCCACCAAGGTTAAGCAGAATCCAAATAGACCCTATTTCCTGGGTCTTGGTACTCCAGATTTCTTTATTCCTTGGGAGGAAAAGGGGATTTTATGACTGCCGGGAGAAATTAGAGCCGAGAATTGCCTGCCAGGGATGGTTTTGCCAAGACCACTTTCTCTTCCCTTGACCTGGCCTTTTCTGTTCTCACAGCCTCACGGCCACGCTGGCCAGCGTTGGTGCAGCCAGTATCCCCAGTGCCGGGCTCGTCACCATGCTCCTCATTCTGACGGCTGTGGGCTTGCCGACCGAGGACATCAGCCTGCTGGTGGCTGTGGACTGGCTGCTGTAAGTGTCTGTGTGTGTGCTTCTGCTGGGGATGTGAACACTGCCTCCCAGGGGTGGACAAGATGCAGGGCTGCAGCCAAGATCTTCACCAATCCCCATGAGAACTCCCCTGTTTCCTTCCTCCTTTCTTCCTTCCAACATTTGCTGAGTGCTTATTTGGGAACCAGAGAAGGAAAAGAATCTTTGAGGGCTTCAGAGTCTAGTGGAGGAAGCAGGTAAATTATAAGACAAAGTTAAAAGCAAAGCTATAAGCGGGGCTTCCCTGGTGGCGCAGTGGTTGAGAGTCCGCCTGCCGATGCAGGGGACACGGGTTCGTGCCCCGGTCCGGGAAGATCCCACATGCGGCGGAGCGGCTGGGCCCGTGAGCCATGGCCGCTGAGCCTGCACATCCGGAGCCTGTGCTATAAGGGACCCATACCAAAGCAGGCAAAGGATCTCAAAGCACTACGCTGAGTGAACGAAGCACAAAGGAAGATATACTGTCTGATTCCATTTATATGATGCTCTAGGAAAGACAATATAATCTCTAGCAATAGAAAGAGATCATGGTTGCCTGGGCCCAGAAGTAGAGGCATGAGGATTGACTGGGAAGGACACAAAGAAAGCTTTAGGAGGGATAGAAATGTTCCATGTACACAGGTATGCACAGGTGTCCACATTTGTCAAAACTCACCATACCACACGCTTAAAATGGATACATTTTATTGTATGTAAATTACACTACAACAAAGTAGATTTTAAAAGAGCACACACATAGAAGAATAGCGATAGAGACAGACACACATCCCAGTCTAGGATGGAAGGGCAGAGTGGAGAAGTCAGAAAACAAGGAAGATGGCTGCTGAATTTGAGGGCCTACTATGTGCCAGCTGCTGCATGGAGCCCTTCACCGCCGCCTCTAACAACTGCCATTTTATAGATAAGAAGCCTGAGGTTTAGGGAGAATGAGTAGAGATTGGCCCTATGTCTGCTTGGCTTTGGAGGCCACCAATTCATAATCATGGCCGCATTCAAGCTTCTAAAGGCAGTGATAGCTGAGCTGGATCATAACGGGTAAGTAGAAGTTACCCAGGTGTCCATAAGTGCGGGGGGGAAAATAGGACATTCTGGTCAAGGCCAGCCCACACAAAGGCACTGAGGCAACAAATCGTATGGGGACCTATGAGTGGTTTGATATTGTTGGAGCACAAAGTGTAAGGCAAGGAGTGGTAAAAGGTGAGGCAAGATGGACAGCCTTGAGGCCATGCAGAGATGCTTGAACTTGACAGTGTATACATAGCCCAGCTCCCTTTCCCAGTGAAGGGCATTGTCCTAGTGTGGGACTCTCAGCCCATTCCCAAAGGTGGGTCAGTCTAGCCAGATGGTCCCCCAAAGGAGGTTGGAATCAATTCTTGCTAAGGTCTCACTGGGGCTCTGATATTCTATGGGACGTACACTGATACTTCCGGTCCAGCACTGGAGCTAAGTGACAGGAGCTGGGGGATGCCATTGGCTTCAAAGTCAGAGGCTCGGAGTAACAAGTGCAGAGATCCAAGGCCAAAGTGCTCACACTTATTTTCTTTTTATTATCCTACATTCCATTAGCAATCTTTCTGACATTTATTGACAAAGATTTTAAGAGCCAGAAGCCACATTTTATGGACTTGAGCTTCCTCAATGCTAAAACAAGTTCCACTCTTCTGCAACCACCCTTCCAAAGAGAGAAACGTGCAAGTGACTGAAGGGAAGAAGGACATCTGGGAAGGCTAGAAGGAAGCCTGGTCTTTCCAGAAAGCTTGCTTGCTGTTGAAGTTTAGGTTAGAACTGAGAAGTGCACTGAATCTGTTCAACTCGGGAGGGCTGCGAGGAAGGGCACGGATCTTCCTGACTGGTTCTTCCGTCACCAGAGAAATGCTCTGGAAATGCCTTTAGTGGGAAGGTGACGAGCAAAGGAAATGACTCTTATCTGTCCCTGCCTGTCTCTCTCAGGCGGGGGTGGCGGGGTCCTCAGTGCCACCTTGGTTGCTCTCTGTGCCCTACGCTGGCCCCAAGGGGCAATCTTTCTCATGAGGTCCATTCAGACGGGGCAGTCATGGGGGCAGCTGAGATTCGGTGGCGGTGAATCGTGGAAGGATTTGGAGGGAATAGGATGGAGACAAAGGGGTGGGGTTGGATTTGGTTAGGAGGAGGACAAAGAGGAAATGAAGACGGTGGCAACCGCTTGGGGACAGAGCACACAGCAGGAGCTCAATAAATGCATGCTAAAAGTCACCCACAGAGCTGCTGTGTGATAACCAGGGGCCTTTCTACACATGAAGGAAGACAGAGGAAGCTATTAAAGTCCCAGCTGCTTCCCTTGTGGCTTTGGCTTACTGAGCCCCCTGCCTCTTTGCCCCTTGAACTTTCGTTGTCATCGAGGGTCCTTTGCCTGCTCCAATTACGTTGCCTATTCTCTTCTTGGGCTTGTTGCTGAGGCTTGAAATCCACCATTAGAGATTCATCTCTTTAACAGTTATTATTATAAATGCTGCCTCCATTATAATGCAAATGCATTTCAGTGGAAAAATGTACTTGTGTTATCAGGAATGAAGGAAAGGAGCAGATATTTCGTGCTACCACCATGCTCTTTTTTTTTTTTTTTTTAACGTCTTTATTGGAGTATAATTGCTTTACAATGGTGTGTTAGTTTCTGCTTTATAATAAAGTGAATCAGTTATACATATGCATATGTTCCCATATCTGTTCCCTCTTGCATCTCCCTCCCACCCTCCCTATCCCACCCCTCTAGGCGGTCACAAAGCACCGAGCTGATCTCACCGTGCTGTGGGGCTGCTTCCCACTAGCTATCTATTTTACGTTTGGTAGTGTATATATGTCCATGCCTCTCTCGCGCTTTGTCACAGCTTACCCTTCCCCCTCCCCATCCATGCTCTTTACATCAGTTTAAAGTTAATCCTTAAAGATCACTATGGTGTGTTTAACAGATGAGGAAACTGGGCATCAAAAGGCACAGGGGAGCTTGTGCGGCCAGGTCAGGGCCCTTCACGCCACCGCACACAGCATCCTAGTTGGTACCCAGCAGGTCTAACAGTGGGGAGGAGGAACAGAGGGGTCCAGAGTCAGAGATGTTCGGGAAAACAGACCGATTCGGGTCACCCCCGGTTCTACATGCTAATCAGAGAGTTTTTTGTCTGACCTGGTTTTTCCCCTCTCCCAGGACTAAAACAAAACAAAACAAACAGGTTAAGTGGGGACAAATGGGATACAATCAAGGTCTCAGCCACTCTTAGAATTCAAGTCCTCCAGCCCCACCCCACCCCCCCAGGTCATTCACTGTGGGCCCTGTCTTTCTGACAGTCATGTGCTTCCAAGCCTGTTGGAGGAGAGTCACCTCATGAAACATTCAAGACCCTGTCTCCTCCTGACCTAAATGTTAGCGAATGGGCGCTCATATGCTCACACTTGCACCCAGAGCAGGGCGTCTTAACTCCAGGGCTGAAATGTGCTAGCAGAAGGGAGTTGGCTGAACAACAAGAAAATGATGATGCATTTGGGTTAACTCTATTGGTGAAATTGCATTTGAGAAAACTCTACCCCAGGCTGCAGCTGGAAAGGGAAGAGTGATTGAAGGCTCGCCTCTAGTTCTGGGGTCTGATCTCAGATGGAAAGAGGCCCTGTGAACAAGGGAAGAAAGGCAGAGGCAGGAGCCCTGGGTCTGAGCTCTGCACCTAGTCGCTGTGGGGCTGCGGGCGAGTTACTTACTCTCTGGATTCAGCTGGTCGTGTGTACAATGGGAACAGTAACTTACCAGCTTGAAAGCACAGTCTAGACCCCATGCCCTTGAGTGCCCTTCTAGTTTTAAGACCCAGACTAGGCTTCTGCTGGTGATGGATGTTTGTATACAAATAAGCATGAACGTTCCTTTTCAGAAGAAAAGAAGAGGGAGGGTAGAGGATCCTGGGAAAGTGTGCATAGGGGTCTGTAGCTAGGTCAGATCTGCTTTGAATTAGGAATGATTCCACATTCTTTGTCACCAGCAAGAGGAGCTCTGGAAACACGCTCTTGGTCATCGGCGCCGTGGCTGTTGGGTGCCCATCAGCGTGTGAGTGGGGCAGGGGGATGAGTTGAGAGAGGGGGTGCAGGGATTCCCTGGTGACATGTAGTCTGTGGGGGGAGAGCAGAGACAAAGAACAGGGGGGCATTTCTTTTCCTCCCCAGGCAAGGTTTGTAAGCTTTCAATTTGTAAGCTTTCAACTTTTCAATTTAAAACCAAACAAAGCCCGCAGTGACATTTAATGTGCCATGGTGTTTGCCAACTGCTGGAGATCAGCCAGCCTCATTACTGCCCGCCGAGCCCTGGACGTTTTTCAATGAACAGGCTTAGCTGCTCTGTAAATGTCATGGTGGAAACCAAGATTCTGAGCCCTGAAAAGTATCCGAGTCCTAGAACACCGGATGGGTGGGGCTGGTAAAAACAGAACCTTCCCCAGAATCTAAGAAGCCCTTTGTAACAGGAGTCCTTGGCAGGTATTTATGAGATCTTGTGACACGCCTCTCTCTCTGAAGGATTCAGGATGGAAGGAGAACTGTGGGCCAATACCAGGAAGAGATGATAAATAACTGGGTCTGGGAAAAGGAAAGCCAAGTGGATCTACGGCCCACTTATCACATGGGACTGCTGTAGTGAGATTGTTCCTGGGGACATATTTGCTCATGAGGGGGTATACTTGAGATGGCACTTATAAGGAAGCCTGAGGGAGCCTCCACCCTGCAGTGGGCACTCAGAGGCTCCCTCATTAGCCTCCCAGGATGGAATGGAGCATTGGTTCTCAAACTCGAGCGTGCACCAAAACCTCCTGGAGATTCAGGAGATCTGGGGAGGGGCCCAAGAAGTAGCTTTTCTGATAGGTTCCCAGGGGATACTGATGATCGGTCCAGGGACCTGACTTCCAGAAGCAATGGACCAGAAGTAGGGAGCAGCAGTATATTCCTGACTGTAGTATATGAGCATCTCTACTCTTTTTTGAGCACTGGTTGACATCGTGTGCATCCATTCAATGAAACTAGATCAGAAGGACCCAGGACTCTGACAGCTAATACTCAGTGAGTGCCCCTTCATTGTCAGACATTGTTCTAAGCACTTTACATAGACTTGTTTAAAAAGTTGCAACAAATTATGAGGCAGCTAGTAATATTATCCCTGTTTTACAGTTGAGAAAACTGAGGCTCAGAGCCAAGAAACTTATCTCAGTTTAGTAGATATTAAAGGGCTGAACTGGGATTCAAAGTCAGACGATCCCGCTACTCCTTAGATGTTCCAGGCTTGCCCATCTGGGTTCTCGTTCTCTTATTTAAGACACACATAACTGATTTAACCCTCATTCCACGTCTGGTGGAAAAGAACACCAATCCCTACATCTACCCTATCTCTGAAGAGTCTAGGGGCTCATGTTTAAGCCTTTTGCTTTGATTTCCTATTTCCACTGATTTCTCCTTTTTTCTGCATCTTACCTCATCTTCTTTCTCTGTCATCCTTAGCATGACATCCTTATCCTTTTCGACTAAGTCTTTTCTTCCCCTGCTGAAGTGTCCCTGACCTGACACAGTGTGATTGCCCATCAGGGGGGTGGGGTGGAGGCGGGGCGATAGTTCCACACAGCGAAATCATGTTTTAATGCTCACAAAAGAAATATGTGCTCCTGGAAGGGAGAGGAGGGACCAAGCTCGGGAGAGTTATAAAATGAGAAAGAGAAGTCCCCCATCACCTACAATTGAATCTTGAAAAGGAGCAGAATATGCGACTCCTCGCAAAATGCCAGTTGGCATGTGGGTTATTTTAAGCTGAAAGCAGTCAAGACCCAGCAGACTCAAGACAAGCTTTTTACCTCCCCTTAACTGCCTACAAGAATTTAGAAAGGAGGCCTATACCAGGAAGAATGCTATTACCAGAGAGAACTTTTTCACCGGAGAGACTTACCTGCGTGGCAGGGCAAACATTTTTTTTACCAAATATTTGCTCTTCCTGTGAATTGTTTTTCCCCCACTTTCAAGCCCCAGACCCATATCCCCTTCCTTAGCTTAGGATGGCATATAAACCTCAACTGCCTGACTGCTTTTGAGTCTTCTATTTTTATAAGGCTCAGGTATGTACAAAATTAAATTTTCCTCTGCGTACAAAATTACACTTGATCTTAGCCATAAGGCCGAGAAGCGATTGTATATGTACAAAATTAAAATTTCAATATAATTATTAGACCGGCCAAAGAATCTAGAAGGGAAGAAGGGAAAATTTTTCCGTCCCTATAATTTCAGGTCTTGTTTCTCTGAAGTAATCACTGCTAATACTAATTTACAGAAAGTAAAATGTTAATAATAGGCATTTATTTTCTTTAAAAAAAAATCCTTTAGCGTCCCCCACCATGGGGAACCTCTCCCTACACCTGTTTAGTTCCAGTCTCTGCCTGCCCCGCTGGGCTTCCTGGCTCTCCTCCTCTGTGTCTTCCCCCAGCTTTCAAGACACCTCTCTCATTCTCCTCTGCAAGGGAATCTGGTGTCTCTCGGTGTCTCTCTCCTCCTTCTTCTGGATCTTGTCCTGCATCCTAACTTGTCACCACCAAAATATCCAACTGGATGTTCGCTAAACAAAAGAGAGTTCTCTTTCTAGAGTTAATCTGCTGCCACCTCTTAAATAATGATCCATCCCCACCCTGCGTCCTTCACATACCTGCCCACCTCCTTCCCCCAGGTCCTGCCCATGTCCTAAACGAATATGGTATCAACTCTCAAAGGGCTAGTAGTCTTAGTAATGGGGATAGATGTGGTCAGAAAATCCCCACAGTGCTAGGTGCAAAAGAGGAACGTATAAGACGTGATGGAGGAGTAAGATAGGAAGTGATTTGCTCCCCTTTTCGCTTGGACTAATGATGATGGCGGTGAGCAGTTAAGGTTGAGCGCTGAGTTTGGGTCAGGCGCCCTGTGAAGCCTTTTATAGGCAGAGTTTGGCTGAGGACCTCTCAGAGGACAGGCGCTCCATATGGGTTAGCTGTTGTTACCTTCTCCACATGCTTGCAGGTGGGCATTACTTTCCGTGTTTCACAAATGAGAAAACTGAGTGGAAAAAGCTATTTTCCCAGCTAATCCTGCTGGAGCCAGGATTGCAATCCAGGCTTGAGTCCAAAATTCACACTCTTAACCCATGCTTCTGTGGGTCCTTCTTCCCTTCCCTAATCCCATGTGGTTTGAGCTCTCAGCTGCCCGGAACCGTGCCAGCCTTCTCAAGGTCTGGGGCCTCAGGCGACCCACCTGCCACACTGCGCACCCTGCATTCTGAGAGGCAGACACAGTGATCTGTTTCCATGAATATTAAGCTGACTCACATGAAATTGACAATAGTCGGCCTTTCTGGACTCATTAAGATGGTAATTTCATGTGGTTCACTCCAATACCAGGGACCAGATGAGTCTTGAGTGACCCTGCCCCCTTGGTTCTGTTCGTCTGTGAGCAGGACTTCCAGACAATCCCACCGTCTTCCTGCCAGAAGATTTAGACTGAAAGAAGGAGAAGGAGAGAGAGCACCTTGGCAAATGCTTTTCTTCCAGGGTACCAGACCCGGCGCCGCCGCGTGAAGGGGCTTCGTCAAGCTCCCCTCTTGGTTTTGATTCCTGGTAGTCCCCAAAGAATAGCTATGTCATCTGTAGTGAATTCATTCAATTAAAGATTCTGCCTTCACCTCTGTCCCCTTCTCAAGGTCCTGACACACCACATCCAGACCCAAGAATAACAGCAAGCACTCTAAAATTCTTTTTACCGAGCAGCCTAAAAACTCCGGAGGTCAGCAGGGTTTCATGAACGGGTCAGGGCTGTTGGGAGAGAAAATGAAAGTATTTGCCTGTGGAGAAATTTTCCACATGTGAACCATAAATCCCCATATCCTGCTTTTGGCCAGAATCGGACTTCCCCAGAGTTGGTCAGATATTCCCCTGGTGGCCTCAAAAGCAAACTGAAATTTCTGTCTTCCGTCTGCCTCTGTCTACCATTCTGTCTCCTAGCCGTCTCAGTCAGTCTTCTTGAATAAGTTGATTCTACATAGTAATGCCCTCTTCCTCATCTCTCGTTCAAGTTTCTAGTGATGGCAAGCAGGCTTCTGTTGTCCCTGCCTCTGTATCGAAACTACCCTTGCCAGGTCAATCATGGCCTCTTCCTTGCTGAAACCAAGAGACACTGGTTTCCCTTATCTCACCCGACCTCCAGGCAATCATGGGTATTGTCCTTCACACCTCTATTTTTGAAACACTCTTCCCCCAGGCTCTTCTAATTTCCTGCCACCTTGGCAGGCTCTTACTCCTTTGCCCAGTCCTTAAACGTTGGTGTCCCTGCGCGTTCTAGACTAGATTGTCTGCTTGTCTCACTCTGCTTCTCCCCAAGGATGAACTGAACCTGCCTTGGCTCCCATCCATGGCCTCTCTATGTGTTGACTCCTAATTTCCTACCTGTAGCTCAGCTGTCTCTCCTGACCTTTAGTCCGTACTCCCAACCACTTGCGGGACATGATACCAGAATCTTTCTCACCCCAACCAGTTGTGTCCCCTACATGTGGTAGTCCTGTCCACTGGTTGTCCAAACCAGAAACTTGGGAGGAATTCTTCACTCTTTCTCTTTTTTATTCTCTATAACCAATCAGTCCTCAAGTCCTGTAATTCTGTCTCCTAAATGTCTCTCAAATTCATCTTTGTCCGTATTCCCCACATCTTCACTAAGTGGATTTTGCTCTTTCAGTCTCGCCATCTTTTATAATGGAACAAGCGTGATCCTTCCCTCCCATGGCTCCTCGTCACACACGGGATGAAGTTCTAACTCCTGCACTTGACCGATAGGGCTATACATGATTTAGTCAGTCCTTACTTTCTGCCTCTCACTGTACTCACGAGTCATCCTGAACACTCCTGAGGGCGCCCACCTCTTAGATTTCTCACGTATTAGTTCTCTCTTCTCTCTAGCTCATTATCTCAGACCCACCCGTAGCGCCTGACTCAAGACACTTCTATTCAAGCCTTTGCTGGGGCCCAAGTGTAGATAAACTGTCCTGCCTACAAAACCCAAGAACACGCAGCACTTATTCCTATTAGAATATTTATCTTGCTCTAGTGGGGGATACAGACAGGTAAAGAGAGTGTGGGTTCTACCAGAAAAGAGAACAAAGAAAGGGTCTTTTCTTGCTCTTTACTGCTTGGACACCTGGCATAGTGCACACACTAAGATGCTTGTTATGTACCTGTTGAATGAATCAATGAACTAACAAAGAACTCAGCAAGTATTAGAGTCCACATTCTTCTCTTATTTCCACTTAGCCATTTTCAGGCTTCTGTGCTCCTGCAATCTTTAATGAGTATTTAAGGCATTCCCATTGTGTCTCTCATTTCACTTAACCCTCGCAACTTCTTGTGAAGTTGGAATTAGCCTCATTCCATATTTCATGCTCAGGTAAGAAGTGAAAGAGCTAGAACACTTGGGTTAGGGTTTTAGCCCTAAGTCCAGGGCCCTTTGCATGTTGATTTGGGCATCAAACATTAGTCTGCTTTGATTTCACCCAACTCTGTCTTCCATCCATTACTGTCCTGGTGACTATTTCCATTGGCTAGAGTTCTTTTTCAAATTCAAAGAGACCTGAGCGTATGGAAGAGACATGAGCATTGTGCACATTTGGAGAAAGCTCACCCAGAAATGCTATTCCCCAAACTTGGTTCAGTGACTGCTCAGGAGAGTGGGGTTTGGTGTCAAAGAAAGCCAAGGGTTGAGGAAGGGGGAGTTTGTGAACTTGTATCACTCATTTGAGTGGAAATGGCTTTATTAAGCTGGCAAAGTAATTAACCCTTGAGCATAGTATTTTGTGCTTTTGTCCCCCTGATGGGATATGAGTGATGCTTATCTCCAAAAGGGGAAGGAGACAGCACATAACGAGTATGAGCTGTGGATCAGGAACTGGCATTATCTTCCCCAAATTCTGTAAAGTAGGTATTTTGACTGGATGAGAAAAATTCTGGTTGGGGAAGTCACCCAGGTCACACCGTTCATATGTGGCTGAGCTAGATTCAAAATCGGGACTGCCTGGCTCCTGGGTGCTTTGCATCACATGGCAGACAGTGGATCCTTTTTAGTTTAATTTTATTTATTTATTTATTTTTATACAGCAGGTTCTTATTATCTATTTTATACATATTAGTGTATACATGTCAATCCCAATCTCCCAATTCATACCAGCACCACCACCCGGCCCCTGTTTTCCCCCCCTTGGTGTCCATATGTTTGTTCTCTACATCTGTGTCTCTATTTCTGCCTTGCAAGCCAGTTCATCTGTACGGGGATTCTGGAGTCACGTTGCCTGTGTCCAAATATGGTTCTGTGACTCTACTAGGGTGTGTGACTTTGGGAAGTCGCTTATTCTCTTTGGGCCTCAGTGTTTCCATCTCTTAAATGTGGATAATAGTCCTTCTTATAGAGTTGTGGTGAGGATTAAGTGAGGATATAGAGGTAATATCTATAAGGTAGATTCCTATACAAATAAAAGTTAGCTGCCATCATCATCACCACCACCATTACCTTTGGTCCCTCTACTTGCCAATAAGGCAGATTCTTCTGGGCCATGAGATAAGTGAGTATTCAAAGCATTCCTCTCCAAGACTTTAGTGCTCTTTGGAATTTAACAATTGATCAGGGGTGTTGGGTGCATGGCTCAGAGCACAGACCAGGAGGGATGGAAAGTACAGTTGAAAAGCAACAAAGTAGACGACAACTGCATGATGAACAAAACTCAGCTGTTTAGTTGGGTGTGCTGCCATAGGAATTGGGCTATAAATAGGGTTAACGTTTTCAGGGTAGAGAGTAGCTTAAGCAGGCATGTTTGGATGTTCTACCTAGGAGCTGCCAAAAATATATATGAATTGACTTGATCAGATTAATAGTGATATTAAAAGTATACATCATGTAAAATTAATGTTTTGTGAGCTCTTATTAAATGTCTGGAACTGTGCTAAGCATTTTGTTCACAACAACCCTTATGTAGGGAACACTTTTATTATTACCACTTTATAAATGAGACAACCAGGGCTCACAAATGTTAAGTATGATCAAGGTGGTCCAACAGGTAAGGGGCAAAGCTGGCATTTCATCCAGGTCAGCCTGCCTCCAGAGTCCATGCTTTTCTTTTTTTTTTTTTTTTTTTTTATGCGTTACGCGGGCCTCTCACTGTTGTGGCCTCTCCCGTTGCGGAGGACAGGCTCCGGACGCGCAGGCTCAGCGGCCATGGCTCACGGGCCCAGCCGCTCCGCGGCATGTGGGATCCTCCCAGACCGGGGCACGAACCCGTGTCCCCTGCATCGGCAGGCGGACTCTCAACCACTGCGCCACCAGGGAAGCCCCCATGCTTTTCTTAATACATATTCCTTCTCATCTCCTTATACTGGGGCTTCTTAGTGATCTTGATTTCAAGAGCCTGATGCTGTGGCTGACCTCAAGACCCAGTCTTCATTCACGTTAGACTATCACGCTGAAGCAGATTCTCTAAAGCGGAAGGGAGGGGGAGAGCCTTCTCAGATGGAGAGATGCCCCTGAGAGTGGAAGCTGGGCTTTGATCTTTATTGTTTCATGGGCAGCATCTTCCTGCTTGAAACCAGAAGGCCAGCTGGCTCCCGAGTTCCTTGCAAGAGAACCAGGCCAGACTCCTCCTAGTACAACTTCATAATTACTGTTCTCTAATGAGAAATAGATTTGATCATAGCAACTAGAATTTATTTTAGGCCTTAGTTCCAAGAACCTATTAAGGTTTCCACTTTGCCTTGAACCAATTCTAGTATCATCCTTTATTTATTTTATTTTTTTGCGGTACGCGGGCCTCTCACTGTTGTGGCCTCTCCCGTTGCGGAGCACAGGCTCCGGATGCGCAGGCTCAGCGGCCATGGCTCACGGGCGCAGCCGCTCCGTGGCATGTGGGATCCTCCGGACCGGGGCACGAACCCGTGTCCCCTGCATCGGCAGGCGGACTCCCGACCACTGCGCCACCAGGGAAGCCCTATTTATTTATTTCAAATTGAAGACTAGAGTGCCCTGAACTAAGATGTCTCAGCAGCATTTTTACCTAAACTCCTTCTTTTTCTTTCGTTTCTTTGTGGTTTTCCAGCATCCTTCCTTTTAGAGCTTTGAGTACCTCATAAGCCTGGTCAAAAGGACTCTTCACACCGATTTAAACTTATGGGTGAGAGACTACAACTTACTCTTAAGAACTTAATTAGTTTTCCTGGTGCTGACGTTCTAAGAGGGGATGTTATCAACCATCCTATTTTTTTCAAGTCAGAACCTGAGAAACAAGATTTGAGGAAGGATTTTTCTCAACCCTTCTTGGTTCAAGAGGCCCTCTGGAAGATTTTATTTTTTTTTAATTAACAGAGAGCGCAAGAGAAAGCATTTTGGTTTTTTTCAGGACACATAGGCACTACACATATAGGTCAGGGAGGAAATTGTGACTGGGTTTCTTACCCAACAGCTGTGTATGTGTGTGCTAGGGACAGACTGGGGCCCAGGGAGAAGGCAGTGTTGTTTTGATCCTTACAAAAAAGATGAATTTTCTACTATGGGGGAATTCACAGGTGGTTGCACTTTCCTGTAGAATTAGTAAATAGAATAAGTGGAGGTAATCCGGAATCTTTGAAGAACAGTTTAAATCAAGAGGACTTGCTGGACACAGCTAGGAATGGCTGCAGTCTGGGAGCTAATTCTGAGATCTGGACACATTATTTCCCTCTAATTCTTCCTCCCCTCCTCCTCCTTTCTCTTTTCCTGTTGTTTATTGGGCGCTTACCATTCATTAGACATTTTGCTAAGCAATTTACATACATTGTCTCATTTAATTTTCATACGAGCTTATGCGAGGAGTATGATTGTTATCTCCAGTTGACAAACAAGGAAATCAAGGCTCCTAAAAGTTAAGTCACTTGCCCCAGACCAGGCAGAGGGAAAGGTAGAGCCAGAACTCAACCCCAGGTTCTCTCCGTTCTAGACCTTGACCTCTCAACCATCACATCGTACTGCTTCCTCACGAAACGTGTCCTGTTCTTTGTCCCCAGGGACAGGATGAGAACATCCGTCAATGTTGTGGGAGACTCTTTTGGGGCTGGGATTGTCTATCACCTCTCCAAGTCTGAGCTGGACACCATTGACTCCCAGCACCGAGTGCATGAAGATATTGAAATGACCAAGACTCAGTCCATTTATGATGACATGAAGAACCACAGGGAAAACAACTCCAACCAATGTGTCTATGTCGCACACAACTCTGTCATAGTAGATGAGTGCAAGGTACCTTTCCCATTCATGGATATCGAGACCTGTATATAAAAGTGCATGCTCAGTTTCTTAAAGCCCTGCATGTATTATTGTCACATTTATTCTTCTAAAGAATCGTGTAACTCAAGCGTCTGTGAGTCCCAGATCATCTAACTCTGTGTCTAACGTGGCAGGGAATCAACAAGTCTAATGGTGAAAGAGCCAATCGGTTGCTTGTTTTATCCACGTGATGTAAAACAATCACTGTGACTCCCCCGTCCACCCACTCCACAAATTCAGTCAGTTTTCTTTGAATATTATGCTCAAGAATTTGGGGTTTCTAGGGCCTTGCTGGCTTTCAAATATTCTGTTCAAGTGAAACATCAAGAGGAATACCCAGAATCATTTGATTTACACAGCACAAGTATTCCTTCTTGCTGTATATCATGTATTGGTCAAAAGTGCGCCCACATGACTTTGTGCAGCTATCTTTCTCTTCATTATTTTTGTGGGAAGGTGAGTTTTCACCTGGCAATCACTCTGCTCCAAGAATGGGGAAGCAGTTTCAAGTAGAGAATAACTCTCCTTCAGGACAATTATCCATAGATGGCTTTAAAAAAAACACTATATGTCACGTACTGCCTGGCAGCACCATTCTTCCTGAAGCACGGATGTTCTGGACTCTTTTCCAAGCTGTTGGATGCTAAGTCTTCAAGCTTGATTGGCTCTGTCTAGCCTTCATTGTAACTAACTTGACATTGTCAAAGTGTCATGACCAGAGTGAAGCAAACTTGGAGAAACCCTGGCAGGTGAGCAGTGTCAACTCTTAAGGGTTGTAAGTGGCCACTGAGGACAATCTGAACCGAACACAGATTTCTGATACCTTTTTGATTCCTGTTGACGGATCTCATTTAATAGTTAATTTCTCCCTATGTTATTTCTGGGTCATTCCAAATATATGCCATGGCTTCTGCCAGACATCTAAGGATGACACAGAAGCAATCCCCTCTACTGGACTGTATCATAGGTGCAGCCACCATCTTTGGTTCATCCCCTCTGTATAAGCTACATGTGTGGGTAAACCAGGGCTCTGATGCAAATTAGGGAGGGACCCCGCCCATCAAGAGGCAACTGCATAAATTAATTGGCTCAGTGAAAACAATTAAAATTGTTAGAAATTCAGATGCACCTAAATGGTATACTCCATTCTCCTGGAAAGTTCGTGTTTTCCACATCTCAGTGATTGTGCTGGATTATTCGCCATCAAAATGTTAGTTTTGGTAAACAAGGGTCAACATTCCGTGGAATAGCTTTATGCTCTGTTATATTTAACGAGTATTCATCGTGTGCCTTGTGGGGTTTAATTGAGCACCCCCATCTTATTCCTATGACCTCCTATATTTTGATTATTAGTCAAGTTTTATTGAGTGCCCATAATCGGCAAAGCCCTGAGTTAGGCACTGGAGGACAGCAAAATGAATGTGCAGTTGTATAGTGGAGATACAGCTTGATCGCAATTACTTCCCTATGAGGAAAAATAGTAGTAGGAAACAAAATAAGATCACCACATATATTCTTTAACTTTGCAGTTATATATAAGAAGAGTCCTAGTGGTTAACTGCCTTTGGTGCGGCCCTTTTGGAGCATCTCAGGAGAGGCTTCTTAACCATATGGTGTAGGACGAGTTTTGAGGAAAGTGTATAGGCATGGAGATGTCTTTAGATTTCAGACTTCCTGCACTTTTTTTTCCCCTTAAAGCATATCAGGACAAATGTGCTTCATTTATTTTAGCAAACAGTTCAGTCCCTGTTTGTTGGACAGGGAAATGTTGGTCAGCTGTCTCTATCACTGTGAAGTAAGCCCATGAGAGAGACTGTGTCCCTGTTTATCACTGCTGTGCCCTAAAGCAGTGCCAGGCCTGCAGTAGGCTGTTCAGAGATATTTATTGAGTGTGTACTTTTAGCATCTCGACCCCATGCTTTAATTCAGATAACCTTTTTTGCTGGACAGTTTGATAGAGATAGTGGCTCAGTCTTTCTAGGTAATCGACCACCAAACCAACCACCTGCAAACTCGTTGGTGAATTAGTGTTTAGATGGTCAAATGGTGAAACTGAGCAGATCGTGGAAATGATGAAACGGCCATATTGGTTTAGTAACTCTTTGGCGGTTTGCAGTTTTTAGTGAAGTGATGGGTTCAGCTCAGTGAAGATTGTGAGGCGAGGCCAGTCGACCCTTCTCGCTCTAGACCAGTTAACTGAGTTGACACCTATATGCAAAGGAGGCAGTCAGAGCTGCGGAGATGAATTTGAAGGCTTTCCCAGAATATCTGAGTCCCATCTACTCCTGCCTTTGAACCTCCTTCTGGTCCATTCTCAGTCTCACTGTTTTAAAAGCTGAGTTGGGAGACATCACTGCTTGCTGCCAGTTCTCCCCTTTTGGCTCTTCCGTTACCCAGGTGTTGGGACGGAGCCGGGTGGAATAGACTGGGGGAGCGGAGTCCCTGCTTCCTTTAATCCAGCCAGAAAAAGGAAATGCCAAAAAAGCTGCAGTCCCAGCTACTTCAGAGACACAGGTCTTGGTATTTGAAAACAACAGCCTCCCTGCCCCTGCCACCTGAGCTCTGTCCGGTTCTCCAAAGGCACCATGATTCATAATGTTGCACAGCTATTGATCTGGTTCATCACTGAAAGCCAAATAGGTACATTCAAGGTCATGGTGAACGGGCAGCTTGCTCCGGGCAGTTAGTTTGTCTCTGGCCGTCTTTCCTGACAGTTCACTGAAGGGGAAACAAGTTTGCTGCTGCTCTGGTCACAACTTTAACCATTCTAAGCATTGTTCTGTCATGTTGGTCTCTCTATTTTCAAACTCTTGCCTTGTAACCGTAGTTTGAAGTTACGCAATGTTTTTAATTTTAATCAGAAGAACTGCGTGTGATGCTTTCATTTGCTTGTTGCATGGTCTTTTTTTAAAAAAAAAACAATGCGGGGGCCTCATGGGGACCGGAGGAATGAGTAGTTTTTATTTTCATTTGCTTGGTTCGTGAAAGGTTTTCTGTTCCTAGCATGTTGTGTGTGTAATGCATGCCTCTCACTTCCACTTGGGTAAGAAGAAGGCCGGATTTCTTTCAAACATTGCTGCGTTTGTCATGTCTCCATATTCTAATGCTTCCATAAATCCAGTCTCTCCATTATGTGGAATATCAGTCGTGGGTTTAAGTTTGCACATGACGTTGAGGACAGACAGATGGAAGGTAAGCTAGGAAAACGACTTAGATGTGGAGGGGAAAACTTCCCACTCTGTGTAAGGGTTCAGTTCGCTGAGAGCCAGGGAAGCATAATACTGACAGTCTGGGGATTATAGTTGATTGATAAATGTCTGCAATGAAATAATTTAGAGGTACTGATTTCAGCCTTTTAATTCCCTCCTTTCCTTTTTAATTTTTGAAGCCTGGATAGCTTATATGGTAGAGCCAGACCATCACGATTTGAAAATTGGACGTGTATAAACTCCACCTGGCCTCATTGCAACTGAACCTTTCACGTGCATGAGTAGAAGTAGCTGCCTAGTTCTGGATTGTTTTTCTCTCTGTGGTTGTTTGGAGTAGCACAAGGGCACTATGTTTCCAGGACTGCATTGTTGTGTGGGGGGGTCTATGGGTAATTAGACACCCTCATAACCCTGAAAGCATAGTAGAAGTTATTTATCCCCCAACTTGCAAAGTATCTCTAGTCGCTCAATACCCGCCAAGGCAAATATGTATATTTTTTTTAATGTTTGCAAATCAGTGTTGAAAACTAAGTTCAAAATCAATTTGGAAGGAACAACGTTTAAAATTAATATTTACGTCGTGTAGTAGAACCTGGGTCTGGTGGTCCTCCACATAACCCCCCAGGTGGTTTTTCTGGTTCGTGGCCCGTAGGCTGGATATTGATGATAATTATTTTCAGGTAACTCTGGCAGCCAGCGGAAAGTCAGCCGACTGCAGTGTTGAAGAAGAACCTTGGAAACGTGAAAAATAAGGATATGACTGTCAGCAAATTCTTGAATAAACTCCCCAGCGTATCTTATGGTAAAAGAGGATATAAACAAGCTTTCTTTAAAAAGAAAAAAAAATATTTCTATGTTTACTTAATCTGTTAGCTGAGGCTTAGAGGATCTGTTGTGAGTCAGTGATAGGCACGGTGCTGTGTCTTTGCCAAATAATGCTTGGTAACCATCTAATTTTCTCACTTGTATTATTGTTTGAATGGATGCCGCTGGAGGAATCAGTTTGAATTGAAGACGCGTTCTTGCCAGCTTCGCTTTTCTCTCACGACGCAGAACCGTGGATGCTCTCTTCCCAGGGGACACGACTAAAGCCGTGTGGCACATTCCAGGGATTTGGATTAATGAGCAGACAGTCAGTGTGTTACTCCTTCCAATGTTCTCCATGCTTCACCTTGTGACACACAAGAGATTCTGTTAGAAGGCTTCGGAAGTAAATCCCCTTAAATGTCTTGTAGCGTACGTCCTCGTGTTGATTAAAACAAAGTACCCATCTTAAGGTACAATTTCTCTTCTGTATACGCTTTAAGTTAAATGGCTAAATGTTTCAAAGAGAGTCATAGTGGGAGCCATATCTTAAAGGTAGCCGGTTATGGAACCCACTGAGTCTCTGCTCTACCCCATCTAGTTTATGGAAATAATTGTTGAATTTCAAAGTAGGTTTCATAATTTGCTCTAAATTTGATAAGGGATTAGGATGTAATTTACATATAACTTCTGTATATATTGACAAAAGTAAGAGAGCACAGTCAGCATAAATTTTAACCAGATTCAAAGATTCAAATTCGTTTGTGTTTCGTTTGCATCACCTGGCATAGTGACATCAAGTGAGATTATTTGATCCAGGCTTCAGTGTCTTTGTTTCGTTCATACAATTCTTATTTGGGTCTCTACCAAAGAGAGACGTCCTTAATCCCCAAGTTATTTCAGTCATATTCTCATCAAACTAGAAGGCTTCGTCATTTTACTCTCCTCACAGATGGAGGATAGTCGGGTTGGCTGTGCCTCTCTCAATACTAATCTCATGATAAAAACAAAACCAAAACACTGTTAGTTATCTAATATGCGGAAAGCTTTTTGTTATATTATATCACAGCACCTAAAACCAGTTACAGGACACAATTGGAAGCAGAGCCCATCTTTTCCCCCAGTCTTCTCTGTGGAAAGGAACAGAAAACAAACATAGGTGCAAAAACCCTATAAAGGTGACATTCTTATGGCAAAGTCAGGGCAGCCTTGAACCATGAAGTAGGAACAAAGGTTGGCTCTACGGAACTTCACAGATGGAATCTTCTCAAGGCTGTGGAAGTTTGAGGGAATACATAATATAATTGGAATAGCCCAGTCGGTGCCTTGCATGCTGTAGGCACCTCCAAGCTACATTTTTCAACATTTTCTGTTGAATAACCCACAGTATTTTCCTAAGGTTGCTGGCTTTAGGAGTTTGCTGAGGACTTGAGCATGAATCATTGAGAAATAAGCACATTTGACGTGTGTAGAACCTTGGTCCAATGTGAGGGTAAGGTGTTTTTCTGCTGCCAGCAGATGGGTGCTGAGATATTCAGGAAGAGTCATAGGGTCCAGATTTTCTTAGGAGAGGGTGTTTATGGACATACATGCCCTTTATTACCCTCTCCTTGTGACTTTTCTCTTCCAAATCAGATACCTTTGGAACACACAAGAGACATGAGATTCTAGTAGTTTTGTCTCTTAAGCTCTAGTGGGTTATTTTGGGGGATAAAAATCAGTGTTGAGCAGTATTAAGTAGTTTTTGCTTTTTTTTTTTTTTAAATACATTTGTCTTCATTTTCATTAGATGGACAGTTAAGAGGGTGGCCAAGGGCATGCTGAAATGTAGTAGTGGAAAATGCATCCTTTACAGCAGATGTTGTGGGTCAAAGGGACAGTTCCTGGGTTTAACTGTGAAACTGTTAAGGACCATCGTTAAGTGGTGCTCCCAAGAGCTTTTTTACGGTGAGGAGAAGGATTTAGGCAAGGCATCTAGGAGCTTGTGGTTTTGCTGTTTAACGCCAGCTTAGCACTTTTACACACTGGCATGTTACTCAAAGGAGTGGTCTCAGAATCGTCTTCCGAAGACTCTGCCTAAAAGTCTTCCCTGTTTGTTTGTCTTCAGCTTTTTTCTAGTTATCGAGTTAACCTACAAATATATAAGGGGACAGCGTGTTCAGAAGAAACTAGGTGCACAGCTTAGCAAAGCAGGTTTTTCAGGTTTGAAACTATGCAATAAGTTTCATGAGAATATACTTAGGAAATCAGTTCATCTGGAAGTTCAACAAATCAGTAAAAATAAGCAATGTCTCAAATTCAGGACTAGCCTGAAAACCCAGGATGTATGTAGAGCTGACGTGTGACTGTGTCCTCTGTTTTTTTAGGCCTCATTCATTCTTCTCATGCCATACCCACTGGGGTCTTCCTTGCCCAGCATATGTGCCATAAACAGAACAAGTAGATCCAGAATATACCTCTAACAACCATTTTCTAAACAGGGTATTATAACCTGTCAGTTATATGCGTAGATTTATTTTAATAGGTCCAACACAAATATGAATGCTTGTAACAGTCCATTAATGTTTGACCATACATAAATGTTATGCTTGTGTACAGACATGGCAGGCCAGATACATACACTGCATCCTTTAGGTTCTGTTAAGTCAGGGCTTTGGCAACACCGTTTTTTATGAACTCATTCACTATTTTTAGGAATCAGAATTGTCAGGAGAAAACCAACGAGGTAGACTTTTATTCTCTCCTTTCTCATTTATGTCCTTTGGGAAACCCAAGTGGAGTCATCATGTGATTACCTACTACAATTCAATGAATCGAGTCCTATCAGTGAAAAGAATCACACTCAAGGCAAAGCTTTACCTTAGATCTTTGAGGATGTGCCTCCCATGCAGAGAGCATCAGACAATCAAGGCAATCATCTAAATCACGCAGATCTTCAATATAAAACTTCAGATGATGAGTTTTGAGCCAGGTAGCTGTCAGGTTTGACTCTTCACTTCCTATTGTGTGTGGAAACACAACCTAGAGCCTCATTGCCTGCAGAAGTGGCCATGTTCCGTAAAATATAAATATTTACTTCTCTTTAACTACTCATCAGCTTTGGATGTTCAGGAAAGTCTAAAGAAAGGTTGCCAAAATGCCTAGCTTTTGGATTTGAACTGGTGGAAGCTGAGAAAGGCTTAGGGTAAATTCAGATTATGGGGAGATGTACTCCTGGTAGGTAAGGTCAGGAATCCCAACGACCGGTTGAATAGAGGGTCTCAGATCATTTCCACTTGTGCACAGAGAAATATGTCATTTGCAAGTTTATATCTAGTCAAGAAGCCCCTTTGGAGTTGGGTAACTCACCTACTGGATCCCCAAAAGGAAACCCAAGCCTGCCATGCTTTTGCAAATACCACACTTCCCTTTGTTCCCAATAGCAAAAGTTATGGTACAATACTTCACTTTTGTCTGAATCAAGGGTTCTGTCTGTGCTATATTTTCCATGCAAAGAAGGTCAGAGGATTAAGGCAATCATGTAGCTAATACAGATCTTCATGATCTGAACCAAGTAGCTATTAGAAATATGGCAGTGAATCCAAATAGGTACCCATATGCTCAGAGAGAATTCTCCATAGTTCAGACTCTTGATAAACAAGGCTCAGCAGCTCTTGCCTGGTGTGATGACTAAATGCTCAGCAGTTACACCCAACGGAGGTGGCTCTTCCCACTTCGCTGCTCTTCAGTGCTTGGGGCCATACAATTGTGTGGGCTGCCGGTTTGGCTTTGCTTATTCTCCAAATAAATTCACTCCAAGCCAAGAAAAAGGAACAAATGGGATTTTTCAATTATTGTAATACTTGCTCTTTAAATAAGATATGATAGTCTAGGAGCCTAAAAAGATTAAGTTTAAAAACAAAAGGCTTGAAGGAATTCTGAAGTGAGAGCTTTGTAAATCTAGTTGTCAGAGAAGATAAATGGTCTCAGGATCTGGTAATTTCTGGCTAAAACCGAGAAGGACCGCTGAGTGCCAACCCAGGGACGTTGCACTGTGGACAGATTTGTCTCCTTGGATGGAGTGAGTTCAGAGCTGTTCAGACATCAGCTGCTTATGATTTTTCTGAAGAGAAAACCCGATTTCCACTCTTCCTTCTCCTCCCTTCTTATTCCAACCATCATTATTGCTGCTTAAGAGACAGTTTAATAAATGACCATCCAAGTTAGCGCGAGGGTCGGTTTTAGAATAGATGACAGAGACTCTTAACTGAGTAGTGTCTTATTTCACCGCACAGCACAGCTAATTCAGGGAATGGCATCGAGGTGAGGAGAAATAATGCAGTTGGGTGGAGAAACTTTTGACTTAGACTCTGCCCATTTTTATTCATATAACTTACACAGGTCACTTTACCCACAAGCTCCACTGAAGAAAGAAGAAAGTGAAGTGCTGGATTCAATGATTAAAACCCCCATCCAGCCCTATGAAACCACCATATAATGATCTCTACTTTAATTTCTTCTTTCATAAGAGGCTTACTACTATAACACATTAGCTATTTATATTGTAGGTCAGAGGGGCCCACAACAATGGATAATCAATTTGGATTTTTCTCGTCCCCTTTGGGGGAAATTAGATTCAAGCCTCTCTCTTCATCTGAAGTTTTACAACAAGCTTGGAAGATAGCCATGTTCATCCACAGTTTGGTATCTGGGGATACAACAAACCTCCTTTTATAAAGCTGTCCTTTGCCTAAGGCACTGTCTTAATAGAAGTAGCCATTCAGCTCAGGGAAAAATGCCGCCAGAGTCATCATGCGGGGCCAGGGTGAGCCTATGGCCTCCCTCAAGGCCTTGCATCATTCCTCTTGTGGCAACAGGGCCCACCCCGAATACCCTAAACACACAGTTTCCTCCAAACAGTCCTAATTGCCAACCCAGTGTGGGAATTTGGGAGCATCTGGCAAATCGACTTGAACACTCATGAAACTGGTGGAAGACTTACACAAAAACAGCGACTGTCCGTAAATATTCCCTTTCCACTGGTACGCAGACACGCACATCCATGCACAGGGTGGGCCCGGGCCAACTCCTTTCTCTAGAGAGGTATGCAGAGATATTTGGTTGAGTTCATTTTCAAATTTTCCTCTTGGTTTGCTATTACTGTGGGCATCACATCACAGGTGGAGAAGGTCTGTCTTACAAGAATAGACTTGTATTGGTGATCATTGCCTTTTTCAATGCCCAGAGTTTCTAGGCTGGATAAAATGCGTGGTCTGTCTGCGAGGTGCATGTGACTGGCCATGGCCTTTGAACAATCTCTTGCACGTTCTGGTACTGCTGCAATGGGCCATGTTTGCGTCCTTGCTCTTTGTCCAAACTTCTGCTAAATACGCAATACATTTGGTATTATTGTGTCGTGGGCACCTTTATTGCCAGAGAAGACTTCAGCTCTGTAGATGCGGAGCAGAGGGATGTAAAGCTAGTACTAAAAGGATCGAGTTAGTGTTTGTTTGTTCGTTTAAATTGTTAGTGCAGAAGACCTGACACTGGAGCATCAAGAAAAAGATATTTCTTAATGGATCCATATAAGAATGTATGGAAAAGTAAGAGAAGCCCTCAAGTTCTTCTTTCGTTCACTCTAAATAATATCCTGAGTAATTACTGATCAGCTTTTTTTTTCCATGTCCAGCTTTGCCTCACCTTCTTACTTCTGGTGCAAATATCCATTTTGATTTTTTTTTTTTTTTTTTTTTTTTTTTTTTTTTTTTTTTGGCGGTACGCGGGCCTCTCGCTGTTGTGGCCTCTCCCGTTGCAGAGCACAGGCTCCGGACGCGCAGGCTCAGCGGCCATGGCTCACGGGCCCAGCCGCTCCGTGGCATGCGGGATCTTCCCGGACCGGGGCACGAACCCGTGTCCCCTGCATCGGCAGGCAGACTCTCAACCACTGCGCCACCAGGGAAGCCCCCATTTTGATATTTTTTGAAGTCCTTCTGATCATTATACAGGGCCCTTTTGTGCTGAGGATAAAACCTGCTACTGGAACAGATCCCTCTACCTCGCAGAGTCAGCAGTTGACCTAGAGCCTGGGTAGCGACAGGTCTCCAGTTCCTCCGGAGACACCTCCCACCCCTGGGTGAGTGTTGGAACGGAACAGCTGACTGTGACCCTTGTCATCTTTCCCTGTGGGGATGGGGATGATGCAGGAGACTCGCTCCTTCTGGGGCTCCGCTTCTTCTCATGGCAACCATTTAGCTGCCTAGAAACAGCCTGTTGCCTTCGGTAGGAGAGAGGTTCACACACTAGCCGAGGAAGTTAGTCTAGCAGATCTCTGAGTTTTCGCCTCCGTGGAGCAAATTCTCTGAAGTGTATGATCAGAACGCTGGCGCTGTGGTTGCTCACTTCTCCAGGAGAGTTTTTCTCCTTACTAGGAACTCATCCTTCGGCATCCAGATCTTTCCATAAATGACCTTCACTCCTTCCCTTCTTCCTTCCCCTGGGAAACCTCAGCATTGCATTTCCATGTTGCACAAGACAGATCAGGTTATCTGGTCACTACAGAGATTTGTATATAAAAAACTACTTTTGTGAGGATTTTTGTATATCGTTTTTCTATTTGTTTTCTATGGCTTGAGGAGAGAGCTGGCAAACTGTGAATCTAATTTGGTCTTGCTGCCCACGGACATATTTTGGCTTCCCGGTAAAAATCTATGTTACCGGGGACAACATATTGCCCTCTGATCGGTATTGCATCCACCCCCAAATTCCTCCAGTCCAACCTTACGTTCTTTTTTTAAACAAATCCGTGGGCTTCTTTGCTATTATTTATAAAGAGCATGAGAAAACATATTTAGAGTCCTGGATATTATATGGTTAATATTGATTTAGCCTTTAATGATGTTATAGGTTTGTATCTATTCTTCATAAACCATAAAGAACTCAGTGTAGACTGAATTGATCTATTTAGTATCTGTAATTTTGCAGACAGATATCTTCTTACGGTATTTTCTATATAACCACATACGTAGAATTACAACTAATTAGAGCACAGGGCGTTTCTACAGCAATTGAGAGCTGTCAGTTGTTTCCCGAGCATACAGCCACATTTGAAAAATTTAAGAACCCAGTCCTTTGCGATGCAATGAACAAAATGACCGTTAAGAACAAGGAGTCACTTCAATCCCTTAGCTGGTTAGGATATGCATTTAAACAATTAGTCTTTTTAACTCACGGAATGGTGCTGACTCCTTATTATTATTTTTTTTAATTAATTCATTTATTTATTTTTGGCTGCACTGGGTCTCCATTGCTGGGCTTTCTCTCGTTGCCGTGAGCGGGGGCTACTCGTTGTCGCAGTGTGCGGGCTTGTCATTGTGGTGGCTCCTCTTGTTGCGGAGCACAGGCTCTAGGCGCACAGGCTTCAGTAGTTGTGGCTCGCGGGCTCTAGAGCGCAGGCTCAGTGGTTGTGGCGCACGGGCTTAGTTGCTCTGCGGCATGTGGGATCTTCCCGGACCAGGGATCGAACCTGTGTCTCCTGCATCGGCCGGTGGATTCTTAACCACTGCACCACCAGGGAAGTCCCCTGACTCCTTATTTTTGACACCAGGCCTTGTTTTTCCAGCTAAGCATTCTAATTTTGCATTTCTCCAAGAAAATGAGAAATAAGGTGATAATAGTTGGATCATTTCTATGTCAGAATCTCCCATGCCTTCCTAATAATTTACGTGAAAATTGGCTTAGGAAAACTTTGAATAGAGAGATTGAGGGTGAGTGCAAGGAAGCAAATCAGGACAGATTTGTCGCAGTTCGTTCTTGCCAAGCAAATTGGTAGTAAATGTCACATTGTTATGTGAATTGAGCACATATTTTTAAGAAAAAAAAAAAAAAACTGGTACCAGCTCTGAAGCAATACTCCATCACTGGGGCTTAGAGTCACATTGAAATTGTTTAGAAGCAGCCCAGGTAGATTCTGTCCTCAGGTGAGTAACAATCTATGTAAATTTCCCCAAAAGGCAAATCAATAACTACTGCAAAGACAAGGGAGGGTCTTCCTTCCACCAAACACGCTTTCTGATATGGTTGTAGGGCTAGTATTTTTGCTATGTTTTAGGAAAATAGTCAGTTACATAGAAAGTGTACCGGTGTGTATTTGAACCCGCTCCTCGTTAGGCAAACAGATTAGATGTGCCCTCAACTGGCAACGACTGTATCTGTGATTTTCAAGTACAGATAGCTGTCAAGCATGAAGTTCTTGTGTGTACACAGTAACACTTGGTTCACGCATGAAGAGCAGTGCCTACGCACTTTGTGTAGCTATAATGTAGGTATCTATGTGTAATTTCAGTGAAATGGTATATAGATGTATTGTAATTTAATTTAAATGTTATTTTTGGCCGTTCATCTAAGTGCAGTAGACATGTTGGTTGTTGTTTCGAAAACCCTTCTTTTCCTTCCTAGATAACTAGTAGTGAATAATTTTTCCTCTTTCTTAAAGTGACTTGGGAATGTATATCATGAAGAACTTATCTATGAATCCTTTGTACCGATGATGGTTTGAAAGTCTGTGTGTGTCCAGTGTCTTTGTAAATGTGCAGTTCGGGGCAAAGGAGGGTTGGATGTGTGTCATGATTCTTAGTGAAAGGTCATCTGAAGTCTACGTCGTGCCCAATGAATGCAACTGTGGAAATGTTGATTATCTCGGCTTAGGTAGATTTAGAATGAGGACATTTATCTACAGCCCTCCTTCACTTGATGGATCGGGCTCACAGAGACAAAAGGCTCGTCTCCTTCTCAGCATGAGCATGGTAGCATTACATCCTCAGGAAAAGGTCTGTCTCCTTGGTTGCCAAATACTGACCATGATGCTCGTGACTTAAAGGTTCTGAAGAGCCTCGTCCTCCTTGGTTTCTTGAGTCAGGGTACAGGAAAGACATTCACTGACTAACTGCCGTGTAGGCAAACCCCACAAAAGCACACTTCTGGTAGTACATTGCACAGTTGTCTCTAGGAAGATAAGAGAAGCACAAGCATGGTCAGTGTACAGCTTTGGGGTTGCAAAAGAAAAAAAAAAATCAACTGGTGAAGCACAGATCCCACATATGTGAAGGGAGTAGGACCTCTACCTAGTAGGCTTTGTGTGTGTGTTTCAAGCAGTGGAAGAGGAGGTTCAATGCAATTATATACCCGCCTCCAAAACACACATCCTGTCTAATTATCACTAAATGGAATGCTGTGGTGTCTATAGTTCCTGTAACCCCCTTTTCCTCTGTAAGGACAGAGACGGATGGGCATGTGCAGCTGGGAACACTGAGTGCCCCTCTCTTTTCACAAGAGGAGTGAAGCTTAAGAGATCCTCTGAGGGCACAAAGCACGTTAATTTTCAGTGTCTTCTCCAATGATTGGAGTGAAGGAATGTAAATGGGAACAGGCACATTTTTTTTTTTCCTGAAAATGTGGCTTCTTCAACTCCCGTCAAATTCGGGATGAAAGCTTACCGAAAGAAAGCTAACCTTTAGGCCGGATTCCCTTTGAAGATTCTTTTTGTGTCCAGAATGAAAGATAAGAATAATTGTTTCCCTCACATAGCACATAGTGTTTAAAGACTAATGAATGAAAAAAGATAAAAACTTCAACTAATTTTGGGGGTGTTTCTTACATATGGTACTAGGAAATGCCTTGCTGGCAAAGCACATTTTGGGTAGTTGAAGCATTTTGTTCTCACCTTTAGCTTTCTAAGCTTTCTTACAATGTGGACTGATTACTGTAACATTACATGTGTAAAATAACTGGATATTCTTTATATACAGGAAATAATCTGTAAATCCAATATTTCACTAAGTGTTTTAACTTTTATGTATATATCTCTCATCAATAAATGTGGATTCCAATTTCTCTTGGTTGTTGCCTCTCCTTCAACTCCAATTTTAAACTAGTGTTGGTTACATGGTGTCTCCAGTGCTCCTTTTGGAGAAGTTTGTGGATCAAAACCTACAGTGTCTAAATGAATATTTTCTAGGAAGCCTAAATATATGGTGGAATCACATCTTATGCTATAAAGTTATGAGTTGGGGCTTCCCTGCTGGCGCAGTGGTTGAGAGTCCGCCTGCCGATGCAGGGGACACGGGTTCGTGCCCCGGTCCGGGAAGATCCCACATGCCGCGGAGAGGCTGGGCCCGTGAGCCATGGCCACTGAGCCTGCGCGTCCGGAGCCTGTGCTCCGCAACGGGAGAGGCCACAACAGTGAGAGGCCCGCGTACCACAAAAAAAAAAAAAAAAAAAAAAGTTACGAGTTGGATAAAAATGGTGTATAATCAAAATTATCCTTGTGAACAGCCAGTATGTGTTACCCCCCAAATCTCAGGAGCCTAAAGCAACTGAGGTTGATTTCTTGCTCATGTGATATGTCCATCATAGTTTGACTGGGGGACTCTGTTCCACGCCATCCTCACTGAGGGGATCTGAGGGAGACTTCCCCCTTATGCTTCTGCACTTGCCAAATGCAGGAATAAGAGAACATGGCACATCTTACACTGACTCCTACAGCTTCCTTCCAAATGTTGTATGCCTCACTTGTGCTCATTTATCAAAGGCCAGAACTAGTCACATGGCTCTACCTAACTTCAGAGAGACAGGAAAGTACAACCTTACCAGATGCCCAGGAATAAAACTGGAAAGAGTTGATGAACAGCTCTAATGACTATTAGGCCGTAAAAAATTCCTTAAATCATTCATAAAGGATAGTATACAAACATATAGTCTTTCCATTTGTCCAACACAGCAAGTTCTTCTCTAGTATTGAGAAAATCATTGCTATGGAAGTAAGTGACGAGCATTTAGCAGTCACGTTGTAGAAATAAAATGCATGGTCTTCAAAAGTAGGATCACAGTCAGCGTAAGATTTTCATGCAGTGAAAGGTGTATATTACAGGAAAGGAGCCCCACTGAGAGAGTGACAGGTTTTCTGTTCACGCTCCAGGGCACCCACATATTGAATAGAATGGCTTGGATTAGTTGAATTGTTCTCTCTCATTGTTTTTTGGGAGGAAAGGAAGCAAATATTTGATTTTAACTAACTAAAATACATGTATGTGATACATCACAATTTCTTTCACCAGTGTCAGCGATTTATGTAAATTGTTGGTGAAAACGGACGCTTCCTTTGAAAAGGCACTTTTCCTTATCCCTTTGGAGTCAAGCGTACGTCACACCCATATTCAAAATGTTATTAAAATCTTATTTACAGAAAATATGCTCGTCGGTGAGTTTCTGGGCTGCCATTTGGTCTTGAAGTAGCAAAGAGCCACAAATCAGAGTCAAGATAAACTTAATACATTAGTATGGATACAATTTGATCATTATCAACTACTTCTTCAAAAGAGGACACAGGCCAAGAGAAGCTTGACTTTGCTTGTTCAGGGAGTATGATCCCCATGTTCTAGTTTCTTACCCTGTCTTCTGGAACAGAGGTGTTTAATCCACCCACTGTCATTGTAAGACCACTTGTACGTTGCTTCAACTTAAAGGAGAAGAAGAAAAAGGGGAAGAAGAAGAATTACTATTATTTGGGGGCTGAGAATGGAAGGAGGAATTGTAGACTAGGAACCAGTAGGCAAGAGTTCTGATCTTTGCACAGTCACTAAAGAGTTGTGCAAATGTGGTCAGGTCCCTTTGCAATTTGGAAGTCATTTTGACATATGTAAAATTAGGGGTTTGAAGTAGATAATTTCTAAACTTTTGAACTCTGAAATTTGAATTCCGTCAGCTGGGTAAGTCATCGTGACTACAGATAGTTTTATTTTTTAATCTGATTATTTTAACGTCATATACATACAAAAGAATATATGTGACCTACATCTAAGTCATGATGCCACATCATATAGAATCATACGAATCTATTAGCCAGTGGGAAAATTAAAGCATCACCAATAACTTCCCTTGACCTTTGTACTCCTTCCTTATCCCATTAAGCTGCTTTACTCCCCGGGGGAAACTATGGGAATTTTGTGTTTATCATTCCTCTGCTTTAAAAAATATTTTTATCTCACACACATGCATGACTCCACAAGCTTTGCTTATTACTGAGCTTTATAAAAAAGGGTATCGTACCACATGTGGTCCTTTCCAACATGTCTCTTTTCTACCTAATGTGTTTCTCAGTTCATGTTGTTACAAGTAGCTGTGGTTCGTTCATTTTCACTGCCGTATAATTACATAGTATGTGAAATGTGCCACACTTTGGTTATTCACTTTCCTGCCAGTGGACATTTGCCTCATTCCCAGTTGTCTTCAGATGTCAAATAGTGCTGCTATGAACGTTCTTATATGTTTCCTGGGCATTGCTCCTAGATACAATAAAAAAAAGTATGTATTTGTGCGTCTGTGTTTCTCTCTGTGTATGTGTGTGTGTGCGCATGACGGAAAAGTTCCTATTCAACTCTTCTACCTATTTGTCCATGGCTCCTTCGGTGGGCCCACTTGTGGACACTGTTGGACCGCCTGGTGGACCTCCACACGCTGCTGGCTGTTTGATGGAGTCCATCTCTCTAGCAGGAACACAGAGCATTTTTAAAAGGGGAATTTAAATTGAAAGCTGAAGGCTTCTTTCCTCAGGCTCACATGGTGCGGCCTTTGAGTACAGCTCTGACGGTAGCCAGAGAGGACCTGCTAAGTCTTTGACCTCTTCTTTAACCAACAATGCGCTAGGCCCAGCAACTCCACCCAGCGTCGGCAGGCCGTTTGCTATGATGCAAAGAGTAGTTTGACGGAAGAAGTTACAGGAAGTCACAAAAAATCTCTCCACCTACCCCAAGAACCACTAGTAGCCCCATTAGCTACACTCCCTTCCCCCCGCAATGGAAGATTATAGAAACGTAAAGGGTAGTGTCTCTGCAAAGGAAGAGCTCTGTGGCTGCCACCTAAGGCATGAGACCTTCTGGCACCTCTACTTCCAGGCATACTGACATAAACAGGAAGCCAGGACTCTGTACTTCAAAGAACCACAGGTGACAGAAGGTTCAGGCACCTCCAAGGAAGCTTTCATGAGGTGCTCTCCCCGCTCGTTACCTCTCAGCCCAGACAGGAAGGCATGGGTGGAGATGCCCACACAGTTGACGTGGGCCCTGCCAGAATAGAGGACTGTGGAGTCCCCGGAAAAATAATACTTTCCTTCCTGGTACTTTTTAAAGTTTCGTTTATTCATCGTTCTACTGAGGTGGTGAGAGGCCATCTTTAATTCTCTTGTCATTATAAGAAAAACTGAGCCACAGAGGCTGAAATTCAGGAGTGTTAGTTGGGTCCGCACTGCTTGTCCAAAAACAGTATAAGGAGAATAAAGCCATCCAATATAAATACTGTTTTTACTCTCAAACATTTAAAAGCAATGACTTTAAATTCTTCTGAATTCCAGAGAGCAGACAAATAAAACGTTATTGCATTCCTCCAATGCACTTGATTGGGTCAGAATGAATATGAAAAACCCCAAGATCTATTTTTGTCTGTGATTTGAGGTAATCAGATTTTAGTCTTCCAAATATTGTCTGGAAAAATCTAGAGGCCTAGATTTTCCAGTGAAGGAAAAAAAAAGGCAAATATATAGAGCTGCTGTTGTCTGAGGTATACTCGTTTTGTTGCATGACCTGGCTCTCCTGGAATTCTCCGATGCCTTCTGTCACTTCTCAGATGTTTTCCAGGCCTGGGAGGGGCCATGGAATTTCCAAATTGTCTTCATCTGAGTGAAAAGTTCAGCTGGAATGCAGTATCCCCTTTCTGGTTGCTTACCCTCCTGATCCCAGACTTTCCTCTCATCTCGGTGAGGAGGATAGAGATTGTTCTAGACTGTAAGACCGGCAAGGACCTCAGAGGGCAAATATTTGAAGTTTAGCCGTGCCTTTTTGCAGATGAGGAAATTGGTACCATAATTTAAAATGAATTAGAGACAATACAGTGGCAAACCAAGGTTAAATCCTGGTTCTGTATCTTTCCTAGCTATAGACCCTTGGCGTGTTTACGTAGCCTCACTTTCCTCATCTGTGAAATGGGGCTAATCATGCCTGTGCTATAGGGGCTTTAACAGAGAACATCCATAAAGTAGTTAGCACAGTACTTGGCACATAGTAAATGTTCAGTCAGTGATAGCTATCGTCATCATCACTACCATCGTCCTTCGCATCATCAGTCCCAATTTCTTAGTGACTGAGCTGGAGGAAGCCTGGCTTCCTCTTTCTCAGTTTGGGCTCTTTTACAGCCATATCACATGGACTCTAGTCTATAACGCAGGGCTCAGCTGGCCTTCCAAAAATCTGAGCTTTGTTGCTGGACCATGACCTCTCCTGAACAGGCCTGGGGTAATCTTTACTCCTAGAGAACCTTCATGAACGTTATAAGCCTGTACAGTTGGGTGTTCCAGGTGCCCCTCTACTCTTTCTTCTGTTACTTGCCAAAGCTCTGATCCGTGGCAGTGACGGAAGGCACTGGATTTCTTCGGGGACAGGAAGCGAATCTCAGCCTGGCCAAACTGGCCTCTCACTGGGATGGGAGCCTGAGCTGGCTCTTCCAACGGGAAAAGAAACAGGACATCCAGAAATGAGGCAATCCTTTTCTTCACTGGAGAAGTCCCTCGAGGAGTCCTTAGCTCAGAGTGTTGCAAGTACTAGTAGAGAGAAATGTCATGAGAAAGGCTGCTTCTATGGAACGTGGCCAACCCAACAGGGCCCTCCAGAACTCTCTTGGCTGAGTCTATTCCCAGCAGCTTCCCTTCCCATCATCGTTTTCTCCTTTGCCCTGTCTTCTCTCCTGAATGACATTCCTGTTCTCTCTCAACAGTTTCAAGAACAGAACTTGGGAGAAACTTTTTGCAGCCTTTTGGTTTGGGGAACTCATCCATTGCTATGCTAGCATCATCTCAAAATGATACAGCTTTCAGCAGCTCCGGGGCACGGCCACAATCTTAAGAGCCTGACAGTTATGATTAATAGTAGCTATTGTCATAGGTAGCATCCCTAGAAGCAGAATCTTGGACAAGATTCAAGTTCATATGACTTTTTTGAGGGAGTACTTCTCAGGAAATGCAGTAAGGACGTGAGGGTAGCAGGAGACGGAAGGGAAAGAACTGAGCAAGGAGATAGCTTCAGGGTAAGTCTAACTTTAAGTTGTCTCCCCTTGAGGAAAGGAGACTTGTCTTTGGCACCCATATCAGTCAGTCATTGACTGTGGGCCACTTAGGGGTTGCAGGCAGAACCTCCAGGGTAAGACAGATCCCATTTGCAGAGAGTCATTCTCTAGAGAAGGGGGCAGCTGTGAGCTGTTAGCTTTGACACAGCAGTTACGGAGTGGGTGCACCAAACTCAGAAGGAGAGCTGGGCAGAGTACCAATGGCGTCTACTACAGCTCTCCTCCCACACGTACCTACCACATGGCAGGCTCTTGTATACCTTAGGTCTTTTAGTTCTCACAACAATTCTGTGAGGCAGGTGCTATCACCCTCCCTATTTTACAGGTACTGAGATTCAGAAACGACCTCAGAAGAATTTGACCTGGAGGTCTTTCCAGTTTCAATGCCTCCCACTATACTGGCTCCATTTCCTCAAACAACCCAGCAGAGTATATTGCCACAGTGTCCATTTTTAAATGGCATTTGGACCTCTGTGCCATACTCCTCAATGTCTAATCTGGAAGCCTAATTATGCATAAGACTTTCGGCCGTTCAGAGAGGATTGGTCATGCTTGTCACCCCAGGAGGTCCTGCATCACCCACTTAACTGTTCCCTGGAGTAATGAAACACGTGTTTGGTAAAGAGAAGATCTCAAAGGATACCTGGAGCTCTAAGGTACACCTGTAATAGCTGGCCCAGCTCATCAGAACATATTCTCTTCCCTAAATCATTTGCTAAGTCAACAGGCCAATGAGTGTCATCTTGAGTGTCAACTCTGATCAACTCTGAGAGTGACGGGGATTCCCAGGCACTATCTGTGCTCACTAGGAAAGAATCCCATTTGATTTTCAATGACTGCAAAAGAAGAGAGAAGAGGCTGTGATTTATGTCTGTCTTATATCTGCCATCCTTAATTGTAGCAGCCAGGATTAGTTGAACTGCAATGACAAACAACACCCAAGTCTCGGTGGCCTCAGCAAGATGAGTTTATCACTAGCTCAAACGTAGGTCTCCCACAAGTCTGCATAGGTCACCCTGCTCATTGCACCCTACTCAGGATCCCTCGATGATAAACCAGCTACTATCTTGAACAGCTGTGTTGACACGACGGGAGAAAAGAGCTCTAGGAAGGTCCTCACGTGAACAGTTAAATGTCACCTCAGCTCCCAACTCATCGGCCAGAACTAACACACAGCCCCACCCAGCTCTGAGGGAGAATGCAATGCAGTCCCCCCACGTTCTCAGAATGGAGATGATCCAGAAACATTTGTTGAACAGCACTAACAAATTATTACGGTCCACTTCTCTCGTCACCTAATATTTGGTGCACTCTGTTTTCCAAACGCAAAATGTGCTCACCACTTCACCAAGGGAGACCACATCAAAGTCTCATCCAATTATGGCATCAAGCTCAAAACCCAGGATCTTGGGGTGATGCATGGAAATTCCTACCTATGGTTCGGACGTGGCTCCTGTTGGCCTAGAAATCAATAAACAAAAAAATCCAAGTTTTCCGCAGCTTCTAATCTCTCCTCCACACCGCCCCCACCCCCAATATAGTCCCATAGTGAAATAGGGACAGTTTAGTCACCCTAAATACTCCCCTCTGGAAAGGGGACAAATGGAAGAATTACAAGTCACTGAGCCATAGCATTTCAGAAACCCAGGTGGGCAGACACTAGAGGGCCCCCTCAAAGACGGATATGGGAAATTTCTTGATTAGGTCTTGATCTGGCTCCCTGGGAGCCAGTCCATTCCCCCCCGACAATGACCCTGAATCCCACCTCCTAGTAAGCCCTTCTTTTTCCATTATACTTCATTGATGCACATGAAGAGAACATTCAGGAATAATCTCTCCTGTAGCAGCATCTTCTGCTTTCTGTTAATAGAAAGTTAGGGTCCAGGGCTCCTTTTAAGTCTTGATCAATTACAGAGTTTTCTAGTTGAGGCCCATGGTCTCTGTGGCATCACGACTCTTAAAAGTTTTGCTGGCTTTCATCTGTTTGACTCTAACCAGCCTCATATACCAATAGCCACACCTACAGTCCTTCTAGAAACACATCCCTTTCTCTTAGTTGTGGGTACCTTGAGCCAATCAGTCTTAAGGCAGAAAGCCATGTCCTTAGATTTATTTTTCCCAGAGCCTTTTTTTTTTTTTTTTTTTTTTAATGAAAGACTATGCTGGATGCTGCCTTAGGTCCTGCAGAGGTTTTAACAATAGACACGATAACCATGTACTTGAACTGATTTTGCCTTTGAGGCTGAGCTGGCTTTTAGGGCATAAAACATCTCTCTATTTTATCTTCAATTATTTGGGGTTGAGAAGCGGTGACTTCTTCCAGCTGTACAGGTGTTCACATTTCTAGAATCTCTCCTTCCCTCTGGCAGGTAATGAAAGTATTTGAGTTAGTGACTGTGCCATCCGTCAGGGTCTCCAGGTGTCTCTGATGGCAGAGCCTGTCTGAGGCCTGTGATGAATGCATGGCATGAGTGGGCAATAAACTTTGTTATTAGGGGCCATGGAGAATTTGTATTTGTTTGTATGGCAGATGGCTGCTTGATATATCAGGCAAATTTATCTCCCGCTCTGGGTTTCAGCTTAGATGTTTCCTTTCTGTTGCAGCCTCATTTGGAAACAAAATCAAACACTTAAGTTTCAGTAACTATCTGAGGATGATACATGTTTAACTGGTCTGAAGAGAAGGGAACTCAATTGTCAAAGGTTTCCAAAGGCAAGGTGAAGGAAAGGCAGTCTCGGCTGCTATAATGTAAAAGTTGTTTTTCTAAGATTGAGGCTAGAGAGTCTCAATCACAAAAAAAATTTTTCTGCACCAATTTCAAATTAGAAATGTATATATATATGTATATTAAAAATAGTTATGTTATTGGAAACTAAAATGATGAATTGATTGATTAAAAATGCCCCCACACTAATGTTATACCTATATTTCTGCCCCAATGGAATGGGTGTCTAGATATCCTCTGAATTGATGGGAGTCAGGAGGAAAGTCTTTCCTCTTTCTCCGGCTGGATTCTTGCTGCGGGAAATGCTCATGTTGCTTAGTGGAGCACACAGGCAGCTTCTTGTTTAACATGTATCAAATCTGTATTAAGTGCCAGACACTGGTCTATGGATATCTTTATTTATATCCTCACAACAACTCTATGACATATGTGCCTTCGTTAACCCCATTTAACAGATGAACAAACTGAGGCCCCAAAATGTTAAGTAAGATGCCCTCAGGCATACTGTCCACTCAGTAAGTAATAATCAGGGAGGAGGAAAAGATACCCCTTTTCTATTCTTCTCTTGGATAGTTGGAGACTGGAAGGCAGATTAATTTTGCAAGGGTGCTGCCACCATGACTTCCATCACCAGCTCTGCCACTGGACATGTCTACCACGTTCCTACAGCTGTGAATCTCTCTTTACTTCTCGCTTGTCTGTGTGTCATTTGCTCAAGATTCAAAGTCCTGGGCAGGAGGGTCCTTTTGGCCAAGATTGTCTAGCTCAAGCTTAAGTCATGCTTTTCTGTTTCTCACCCACTCTCTGTCCACAAGGTACCTCAAGACATAGACATCTCCTGGGCTCTGCTGGACCTCTTCTCAGAGATACTTTCTCTGCACACACTTTGGGTTAGAGCTTCCTACACCAGCTGAACCAGGAACCCCTCTACCATTTGCTTTCTGTCTTCTAAAATCTGTTGAAATCTCTTTTTCTGAAGTGACTTCTTCCATTCTTTTTTGTACAGGTTGGTCTATACTTTCGATACGTTTGTTATAATTTGAGTAATTCTTAAGGAGAAAAATACATAAATGATTATATTCAAGCTGTTGACTTTAACTGACAGTCCGAGGGGGGATATCCATTCTCAAATGTGAGCAACAGTGCATGTTGCATCCTTTCCCAACCAGCAGTGCCAGGCCCATATGTCCCTCGTTTATACACACCACTGTATAAGAAGCTCTTCTATACAGTAAGTCCCCTACATATGAACCTTCAAGCTGCGAACTTTCAAAGATGCAAACATGCCCCGTATGTCAGCTGTTGTATTGTACTTCTGTACTTTTCAAGATACTATACTGCAAGATTAAAAATGTTTTATTTTTTGTTTGTTTACTTTTTATGTATTATTTGTGAGAAAATTATTATAAAGCTATTACAGTACAGTACTATGTAGCCGATTGTGTTAGTTGGGTACCTAGGCTAACTTTGTGGGACTTACGAACAAATTGGACTTACGGACGTGCTCTTGGAACAGAACCTGTTCGTATGTAGGAGATGAATTGTACACCATCACTCCTCTAGCTAGCTAGGTCCACTCTGACATCTTGGTGACATTCTGCTAACTCTTAAGCAGCTGTCCTGGGGAATATATTCACAGCTTAATTCTGTTATGACCTGATTGAAAATAACCAGACACCCTATCCCCATTCAAATACCCTGGGGAAAAAAAATCTCCAAAATGCAACCAGTGAATTAGGTTCCTCCTTTTCTGCCACATAAGATGTGTCTCTTGCTATGCTTCACCTGTGCATTTGTTCAGCACTTATCATTGAGCACCTGCTATGTGCCAGGCATTCTTCTAGGTGTAGAGGAACACTGCAGGGAACGTGAAGCTTATTGTGAAGGCTACACCACTCCAGCTACTGGCGATTTGAAATCCTTCCTCAATTGTAAGAATGCAATGGGGAGAGGACATCCAGGCACTGTGGACCTGATTTAACTTCCTTATCCCCAGGCTATGCAAGCTGGTGTGTGTGAGTGTGATGTGTGTGTGTATCTGTGTGTGCGTGATGTTTCTTCCTGGAGTGGGCAATGTGAGATATGCCTTTCCAAGGCTTGCTCTTTGTCTGCTTTTACTTCCTGTCCTTCATCATCTCTCCTCCATTAACCCCATCTATCTCTGGTGTCCCCTCCCTTTCTCCTAGTACCCACTACCCCTTCCCACAGAAACCATGACGTCTCTTCCCTTTTCAGCTCTCTCTGCTTCCCTCACTTTCCCAGCCTTCCGTGTTGGATGTCAATTATTTTTCTCCTCCTCCAAGTTGCAGCTGTTCCACAGAGAACGGTGGGCTCCATCTCTGTGTCCTCTGGATTCCCCAGGGAACTGGAGAGATTGGAAGAAAAACTTGGTGAGAGATTGCCACCCTGGGTGGTGGCTGGGTTTCCCCTGGATTACCTAAAATTAAACATATCTCATCACCTCCAGGATTAATCTCTTTCAGAAACCCCCTGTCCTGACCTAAATAACAAATACCATTTTCTTCCATTCATCTTGACACTCCTTCTAGCAGAATTAGTACCTGGACTAAATATGCTACTAGAGCAATTCACACCCACCTGGCCTCTGAGGTAATTTATCAGACACCTTACTCTTATTGGACAGTAAAGAATATCTTATCCAAATCATGTTTCCCTAAACTCTGAAGGCAGGAAGAACTCTCAGTTCATACAGTCCCAGTGATATTATTTGAAATTTAACTCATTTGTGTAAGTTGTTAAACTTAGAGGATACTTTTGGGAACAGAAAACATTTCCAGCAAAAAAAAAAAACTTCTGGGAATAAAGAATTTTCCAGAAAAGATGTTTGGTTGTCTATTTACCTTTCTATAGTAATGGAGTAGACCATTAATTTTGTATTTTTAATGTTAAATTCTTTTTAAAGAATGAGACAAGCCATCAAATAAGCCAATCCCTTCTTTGAGAAGCCTAGATGCTTTTAGCAAATTCATATAGCCAAAAGAATAATTCCAAACCAAAGTTAAGAGCCACGATTTGGTATGGAGTTGAACTTTTCCCCAAACACCAAACAGACAAATAATATGTGCTACATTTAGAGCTGACTAGTAGGCATAAACTGTTTGAATCCCAGATGATGTCGAAACTCATTTACTAGCTGGTCAGTGCTGATGCCAGCACCTTAGGAGCTGTAATGAAAATCATTCCTGTTAAAAAGATGGGTAGGTGAGGGCAGAAGCAGTGTATGCAGGGGTTAGGAGAACAGGCTCTGGCTCCAGGCTGCTCACATCGACATCCTGTTTCCGCCACTTCCTAGCCGAATGACTGTGCTCCCCGTGGCTTAGTCTCCCCATCTGTAAAATGAGGATAATAAAGTACTTGATCTCACATGGGTGTTCTGAGTTTTGTTTCAGTTTTCTTATTTTAGCACACATTCACGTGATGTGCTGTGCCAAATACTGCTCCAAGACCTTCAAGACGTTAATTTGTTTAGTTCCGATAACTCTATAAGCTATGTTCTATCACCTGCTTCACCACGGAGAGGTTGAATAACTTAACTGAGTTAATACATAACCACATTTAAATTTTCTAAATTAAATCAAAATTTTAAATTGAAATATAGTTGATTTACAGTGTTATATTAGTTTCAGGTGTACAACACAGAGATTTGATATTTTTATAGGTTATACTCCATTTAAAGTTATTATAAAATGTTGGCTATGTTCCTTGTGCTGTACATTATATCCTTGTATCTTATTTGTTTTATACTTAGTAGTTTGCACTTCTTAATCCCCTTCCCCTGTCTTGCCCCTCCTCCAACCCGTCCTCCCACTGGTAACCATTAGCTTGTTCTCTGTACCTGTGAGTCTGTTTCTGTTTTGTTATATTCGTGCATTTATTTTGTTTTTTTAGAGTCCACATATAAATGAAAGTATACAGTATTTCCCTCTGTCTGACTTACTTCACCAAGCATAATACCCTCCATGTTGTTGCTAATGGCAAAATTTCATTCTTTTTTATGGCTGAGTAATATTCACACACACACACACACACACACACACACACACACACACACACCCAACATCTTCTTTATCCATTCATCTGTTGATGGATACTTAGGTTGCTTCCATCATACCACATGCTTTAAACAGTGTCTGGTGGATGGTAAACACCCAGTCAATGCCAGCCATCATAGATAGGTTCCCTCCTATATATCCCTCTGTCATGGCAGGTCCTCTGCTGAGATTGTCTGTATCCCACAGACTAGGATGTGTAGCCCAGCACACAGCACAGTGCACAGCACACAGGAGGTATTCAGTATTATGATTAAATGGTAACTAATGATTTCCTTCTCCTTTAATGATCATTGAATCCTTTTCAAAACACAAGATAGTGATTTAAAAGAAAATGTGGACAATCAGTTGTACCCTGACCCTCGGTCCCATCATCCAGGCAACTCAGTTCCATTCCTACTCCTTTCAAGGACTGAAGTCAGGTGGCAGGACTCAATTTCCACGTGGACCAGAGGGATGTTCCGAAGCGTCCACTAGGAGGCGTGTTATCAACAGGCCAGAAAAGGCCAACAGGATGGTTGGACTAACAAGGAAAACAATGTATCTGAAAGGACTGAAACTAGATGGGAGAATTCCATTGGTCTCAACTTTTTTTTTTTTTTTTTTTTTTTGCCAGATGAACAAAAGACTTTTCTTATTTCGCTTTTACACAAATCTTTAAATTTTGCCAAAGGGGAGAGTGATTTAAAACAGGGGTCAGGAAGTTGGCTTGCTGAGAGAGGTCCCAGCCTTGTGCTGCCCTAAGACAGAGCACTGGGTTGCCAATGACTCTGTAGGTCCATCCAGACCTTGTGCTTCCGAAGGTGCCGGGTTCCAGATGCCAGAGAAAGTGGCTTCAGAGGGTGGAAGAGAAGAGAGGGCAAGTGTGACCAGTCCAACCTGCCCTGGGAGTGAATCCAGCAAATCTCACTGAGAATGAGAGGAGAGATGCTGTCCTTCTTGAGACTTTTTTGGGATCACTTACACCTATTCTGATTTCTATATCTGCTATATGTCGAAGGTCCTTAATAAATAAGTATTAACTTTTTCCTTTCACAGCAACTGTTCAAGTCTTGCTCTTCTTTGCCTTCTTCTAGCTCTATTTTTATCCTTCGGACAGCTTTTCCCAGCATTTCTTTCTTCATTTCTTAATGAGATTTAAAGAATCTTGGGAGGAGTAGAAAATGAAAAGCACAGCTCTTCCTGAACTCCAGTAACCTTGCCTGAAGTTTGAATTGCCCTTAAGCCTTTAGTGCTAAAAACCTGTCTCTCCACTTTTGCATGGAAGAGTTCCCAAGGTGTGAGCCTGGGATCTCTGGAGCTCGGTCCTTGGAATTTCAACCTGTCTCCTCTCTCTCCCCATCTAGGTAGGAGCCAGCCTGAAGCTTGGCAGTAGCAGGGCCTCTGTGTAGTAAGATTGTGTTAATAATAAGCCTAGATAATTCCACCCTTCCCTAGAAGGCAGAAGGGGAACCTCTTTTCCTTTCTGATGGCTATTTGGGCATCTCAGGGTGGGAGGTTCTTAGGACCCCAATTCTCAGACGGGTTTGGGAGGGGCTCAAAAATTCTTGGAATACCTCTGACTTCCCCTGCATCATGGTTCATATTCTATCTAGGTCCCTACTATGGATTCACACAAGAAAAACATTGAAGATGTCAGGAAGGAGGGAGGAAACCAGTGCACATCTACAATATTCCATGCATTTTATACACTTTACCTTATTTAATCCACCAGCAGTCTTTCTGGTAGTAATTACTATTCCCATTTTACAGATGAGGAAACTGAGGCACAGAGCCATTCAATAACTTGTGAAGGTCATAAAGGGGGTAAGTGGCAGGGGTTGGATTTGAACTCGGAGTCTCATTTTATTTTATTTAACTTATTTTTGGCTGTGCCACGTGTTTTGCGGGATCTTAGTTCCCCGACCAGGGATCCAACCCGCATCCTCCGTAGTGAAAGCCCAGAGTCCTAACCACTGGATCATCAGGGAATTCCCAGTCTCATTTTAAAGACCACCGTTTTCTCACCAAACTTTAGCTTCCTTTCTTGAGGTTTTTGCCATTCCCCTCTAAGGAGTTAGGAAGGAGGAAGTGGTTTGGACTAGATTCCTGGAAAACAGTAGTCATCATATGATGAAGCAAGCAGTCTGGAAACCTGAGGGGGTGGGATTGAAGAGGCGGGTGATGGGGAGTCGTGATGGGCAAACCACTGGTGATGAAGACCAGATGTCAACACAGTCAAGGGAGGGGGCTGGAGGCTGGGGTGCTAGTTATTGGGAAAGAAGGATAGCTCAGCCAGACTGGCTGCTCCCCTGACCCTTTCTCCAGGGCACGATAGCAAAACTCACATTCACACACGACTTGCTCCTTCCCTTTCCAATAAAGACAGCGATCCATGAGGTCGTTTATGGTTTCCTAAATTAATTCTATCACCACTATGGCCTAAATGGTGAGTGTATCTTCACTCACTCATCCCTAAACCCTTCCTGTGGTTTCTGAATACCTCCTTTTGCCCCACCAGGCACAGAGAGTGAGAGCGTGCTGACCTGGTTTGCGTCATTTGGAGACCATCTCTTAACTTTGACAAATTCAGTTTACCAAACTTCTGCCAATAGTCAATAAAGCACGTTAAGTCAGAGACTTTGGATGGAGCTGAGCTCCATTTCAGGTCCCACCACCTTCTCCTTGTGTAGTTGGGGACCATAATTAACTTCTTGGTACCCACCAGTGCCTCACCTGTTCAAATGGGATAAGAATTCCCCTTCACTGGTTGTAGGGAAGACTCACAGATGTGTAAACCCAGGTATCCATAAATGCTCAGCAGATGGTAGCTTTTGAGGCTGTTACAAAGCTGGGCCCTCTGTTGTGTGTTGGAGATACAAAGCCAAAGCCTGCCCTCAAGAGACTCACTGTCTCATGAAAGAGACAGGCCCACAGGCGAATTAATGAAATGGCAGAGTAAGGCCTGCTTCAGTGACACCTGGACAAGGTGAAGAGGTGTACTAAGGGGAAGAAAGAGCTCTACCTGGGTCGGGGTGGGGTGAGACTACCTCCTGGAGGTCATGATCAAAGCCGTGGGTGGGGCTCCAACTCTGGTTAGTCTGCAGCCACAGCTTGAATAGCCAAGATTTCATCAAGGGACACCAGCTAACCTGCTTCCTGGACTGCTTGCTCTTCAGCCTTGCTTTAAAAGCAAAAGGCATCTCTGTTAAAATCTCTTGGGAGATTTCATTTAATCTTATCACTCTTGAGAGCCTTGGATCCTGAAATAGTCTGGCTCCAGGTACCCTAATAGCCACACACATTTAAAAGCTGGTTAGATTTCGGAAAACTGGAGAGGGTGATGAAAAGAGAAATCAAGTACCTAGAGTGTGCATGTGGGAGATGAATTAGCATTCAGATAGGAACTAAGATTTTTGAGGGCCTGATATATGCCACGCATTGCCATGTATCAATAATTATTACCTCCTGTAATCCTCATAGCGACCCTGTGAAGGTTTTATTGTCCCTTATTTACAGACGAGAAAGCTAAGACTCAAGGTACTTAAGCCGTGTGAGCAGGGCTGCACAGCTAAGTGGTAGAGTCAGTATTAAAACTCAAATCTGTCTAATTCCAGAGCTCTCTCTACTGTCCCAGGCAATCTCCCAAACTATATTTACACAGCATCCTGCTTTCTTTTCCAATAAATGGCATTTATGAAGTTGTTTATGTCTTTCTAAATGAATGTTGTTGCCAACACAGCCAAAATGGTGTGTGTATCTTAAGCATAAACATGAGAGGTGCCCTTGAAAGCAAGAATCTTTCAACACATCTGTCCTAGGTTGATTGTACTAATGGCCCTGGTCATTGGCCTTCTTGTAGCTACAATTTTTGCAATAGGACTTTGCAGCAACTCCCATGAAGAGGTAGAAGCTATTTCTCAGCCTTTAAATCTGGGCTGCTCTTATGCCTTGCTTTGGCCAATAGTAAATGGTGTTAGGATAGAGTGCCAGTTCTGGACCTCAAGAAGTGTTATGGGCATTTGCTCTCACCTGGAACCCTGCCAGGCCTATACTAGGTGGTTGGGGGCATGTGAGGGACACATAGAAAGAGACTCCGGTGGTCCCAGCCATCCCAGACGAAGCCATGGTAGACCAGCCAGTTTCTAGTTGACCTGTTCATCAACCACAGCCACGTGCAGTCCAGTCATGAACTGAGCCCCGGTCAGATCCCAGCTGAGCTCTGGTCAGATCACAGAAGCACCTTGCCAATGGGTGGACTGGTGAGAAATAACCAATGTTTGTTATTTTAAGCTATTATGTTTTGGAGTGGTTTTAAATACATCAGTAGGTAACTGATATAACCAAAAAGTAATCTTCTTTTTAACTAGAGGTCAATGAAGCTGAGACATTTGTTGTTTCCTTTATTAATCAGTACTCTAGCTTGGACTAATTGCTCCCTAGATATGCTGTACAGCTGTCATCTCAGGGTCTCCCCTTATTATCACTTTAGGAATTCCTTGTACTTTGCTTTCAGAATTTCACGTTTTCCCCTTTCTTGGTAACTCCCTTGTTTTGCTGGAGTACATCCTTCAGGAGTTGCCTGGGAATGGGTGAATAGGATTGGAGACAATGCATATCTGAAATGTCTTCACTCTACCTTTACAGTTAATTTGTGGTTTAGCTACATTAGAATTCTAGCTTGGAAACCTTTCGCTCAGAATTTTGAAGGCACTTTTTTCACTGTCCTCGCTCTTTCAATGTGGCTGTTGAGAAGTTTAATTCTATTCTGATCCTTGATCCTCTTTATGATGTAAACTTTCTTCCTCAGAAGCTTATAGGATAATCTCTTGATCTTGACTGTTATGAATTTTTATGATGATGTGCCTTAGTGTGGGTCTGTTTTTGTCCATTGTGCTAAGCGTTCAGTCATTTTAGTCTAAATATTCATGTTCTTCAACTCTGGGGAATTTTCTTGATGTATTTCTTGGATGATTTCTTCTTCTTCATGTTCTCTGTTTTCTCTTTTTGTAATTGCTATTATTTGCATGTTAGATTTCCTAGAATTTTCTCTACTTTTATCTTTTCTCCTCTGTTTCCATTGCTTTGTCTTTGCTCTGTTTTCTGGGATTTTTCTTCAACTTTATTTTGCAAAGTTTCTGCTGCGTTTATTTTTTAGTTTGTGCTTTCATGCTTAAATTTTAAAAAGCTTCTTTTTTTGGGTGTTCACTGAATGTTCCTTTTTTACACTAGCATTGTGTTCTTCTTTCATAGATAGATATTATCTCCTCTTCTCTTATTGAGATTATTAATGATATATTTTTAAGTTTTCTTCTCCATGAATTGTCTCTGCTCATCATGTGTAAGAGGGAGTCACAGAAAGCTAAGAACCCCATGTACCTGGTAGGGTTTGAGATCTTCACTGTAGATTGCTTTGCTGGGCTATTTCCTTGGGAAACTATCTTGTTAGTATCTTTCAGGTTTGCTCTGAAGTTTATCAGATTCCCCAGAAAGACTGAGCTTTTGCTTGGAGCATATATGCTTGGCTGCCTGCATTCTGGGAGCCAAGCTGGGGAAAAAATGTCTAGGGAGACTCAACATTCCTTACGTATGGTTTCTCTTTTTGGTATGATACTTTTAATGTCAAATGTGTATGCTTTGTTGCCCCTCAGTCAGAGACTCTCTCATTTGTCCTCGTTAGAGAATCACCTTCCAGTCTTTTTCTGGGATTGGGAAAGAACCATCATTTGGCTACTTAGAGTGGGAAAGAAGATCTGGGGTTCTGACTGCATCTTAAATAGATGCATTTAAACCCATTCCCCTAATTTGAGCCCTGCCTTCTCCACCACAGAAGACTTCGGGGGTTCTGCTACACAAATCTGGTTGCTTCTCAACTTTCCCCACTGCTGGCTTAGGGTTCAGCTTTTCCAAATTTGCTCAGTTATCAATGAACCGTCACTTTCCAGCTTCATATTTTTTGTTGATATTGTCTCTTCCTCCACCCTCTTTCATCCCATTGGTTTATGCCTTTTTGCAATATTGCTTTATTGTCTTTTTAGAGGCTTGCATGAGGGAATGAAGGCAAGTATATTCTCTCTCCTTTCTTTAACTAGAGGGCCAGGGGTAGTTCTTGGCTTTTGAAGAACTAACACTTCACAGTGTCTCTTTTAATTTGAAACGTGTAGGCCATACACTTTCTCCAAAAGAAGAGTCTCAAGTGACAGAAATTCATGTAATTTTTCTTCTTAGAAAAAAATAAAATGAGTATGAAGCTTCAGCCACCTCATAAACCTTTAAGCCTTTCGTGTCTAAATTACCCAGACAACCAGATAATCACAGCTCTGCAAACCCACCCCTGACCTCCCACCCCTTTAAATCAGAGACTCCTGAGCCCATTTCCTTTATCCTTTTAATAGCAGCCTTTTAGTATGTTCCAATAAGTGCTTTCAACTGGGCAATATACATATCGTGCTTTCCTCATTATTACTGGTCCATTAAAAATATATATAAAAATCAGAGGAAGGGTGTGCTGTGAAAAATCAAACAATGGTCATTGTACATGCATGAACAATGGGTTATTCTTGGGATATTCAATACAAGTGATTTACAAAAGGCATACCTATGACACAAAGGTGAACATTATTCTTAAGTACATTTTCCTCTTCTGGAGAAGTCGGAGATTCCTTTCTCCTATTCCTCTGCAGTACCAGCACTGAATAAATGTAGGCTATGAAATTTATTCTAGGTGCCAGTGGTCTCAATGTAAAACTTTTGGGGAGGTTCTGCTAGAGAAATCTACTCTGTCAGGCTAGAATCTGCAAAATATGGATATGAAGTTGTCTTTTGCCTCATCTTATTTTTCACCCGGTGCTAATTTAAAGGAAGCCTTCAGGAGACGCAAAAGATTTACAGTTCTAGGAAAAATTACACCTTAAGCCCTCAGGTTTGCAAAGCTCTCAGCTTCGCTCTCTTAAGCTTTGCAAAATAATAGAATGCTGGCCCCTTTCTTTTACAAACAAGGCTCAGTTTAATGACCTAGCCCAGGCCACCTGGCAAGTCACTGGTAGGAATGACGCGTAGTGAACTTGTGCTTCTGGAGTTACGCCCTTATTTCAAGTGGCATAGAATATATCCTATTCCATGAGCACAGGCAATATTGTAGGGGTACTGCATCCAAGGATGAATGCTTTAGACCTCCCCTTTTCCTATCTTAAGAACACAGGGGTACATCCAAGTGAGAGATGACAACAATAATAAAAGGAAAGATCATATTTAATTCCAAAATTAAGTAGAAAACAATCTCCTATTTCAGCCTATTTGATGGGAATGTCAAGAAGGGGTGGAAAACCATCCCTAGCTGTGAGACTTCTATGACTATCCAGGACCCCAGAGAGAATCTGGGCGACAGGTAGAGCCTGGTCTGGCCTGCCTGAACCTGACCCTGTTATGATTTGTTGCATTTAGGTTAAAGAGCCTGCATGAGCCTGTTCGGGTCTGCAGCAGACCCAGGACAGCTCTTGGAAAGCGGGGGTACTTGGACACTAGTGGCAGTAACAACAGCGTGGCTTGAGGTCCATTTTCTTTTCATTCAACTTGAAAATAAAAAGAACACCGGACAGCTGAATATGGAGCTGATCGAGGACGTCCACAAAAGAGAAAGGAAATTTTCAAAGACCATGATGCGGAGGGTGTTATGAGCGGGGTGAGTGGGGGGTGTGAGGGTGGGGAGGGGAGAGCAGAGGTTGAGAGTGAGCAGAAGGCCGGCATCTCTCCTTTAAGTGTATCTTTCAGAATCAATTCTCGGTGTAAGCCCAGCCCTGATCTACGGGGGACCTTTTACTTCTCTTCCTTCTTTTTCATATTTGGGCAGTGAAACACTGCCAGTTAAGCATATCAATTTAGGAAACAGATTACTTTTTATGGGTCCCATTTTATAGGAACGCTTACTTTACAGATTCAATTTCTTCTATTACAAGTAGCCTTGGGAAGTTCCAGGACCAACGGAGCTTCCTCAATTTACAAATAAAGACCACAGAGGACTTGCCAAGCAAGGGATAAAGCCATTATTCTCTTATCTGGCCATAAAGCTGCCCATCTGGTGATAAGATTCCAATGGTGGGAAGCCCTGTAACCTTTTGAGGGATTCTCCAGGCACTTAGCTTAACCCTGAGTAGCAACTGCGTTGGCGACAGACTTGGCTTGGGAAAATATAAGCAAATAGAGCCATAAAAATCCTCCAACAGGATCTGCACTGTTCCCTACCCCACTTGCCCAACCTGCGTCAATCAGTTGGGTACCGTCTAGGCTTGTTGATTTCCACTGGTTTCTCCTTTTATTGCAAAAGGTCAGAAGGCACTTCCATATTGTTTTTGGACATCATGAACAGGGTCAGCGTCTAGGACATGGGACATCACAAATGGTCGGTCATGCAAATTTGATGTGACTTTTTACAGCCTTTCAGGGGAGAGACTAGGGAGCCGTTAATACATAAGAGCAGCTGAAGCTCCTCCTCTCACAATTCTGGTTCTAAGACAGGACAGAATGCCTTCAGAGCCTCAGAAATAAAACAATGCTACCTCCCTTGATCCTCTGTGAGATTTGGGTGAGTGAGCCTGACTGGGGGCTTAGCTCTGAGATGAAGAGCTGCAAGGAGGACCTTCTCATGTCTCCCTGATGAGCTGTCGGGACCCAGACTTTGCTGGTTAAGAAACTGAAGGATCACAGCACAAAGGGTTAAAGTGGAAGAAGTATAGATGTTTATTATGAATTAGCGTAAACCTTTTTATGCCTCTGACAAAGTAACAACAACAAAATAATCATTCTGATCAAAGGACCTCCAGGGTTTCATATTTCAAAAACACAGATAAATAGCTTACCACAGATAAATAGCTTCACTGTATGGGTATCTTCCAGAAGCATCTGAAAATTTTCCAGGGGGTCTGTAGAAGCGGATGTGTGACTAGTGCATCCCCTTCCCCTACCCCACTGGAAAGAAATGTCCAGGGATTGGGCTGCTAGAAGGGCAATATGGACCCATTCAAATTTCCTCCCAGGGACCAATCCCTCTTAGCCCTGGGGGATGTCCTTAGCAGGTGGCTGTTCCCTGGTTGGTGGGGTGGAGGGAAGGCTGAAGACCAGGAAGATGGATGTGTGGCTTTTGCTAGAAGCCGTCCATAACACACCCCGGGGGGGAGGTGAAAGGCTTCTAGGTGGGAACTGGGACAGTCAAATTCTTGCCGATTATTAACTGGGCCCTCATTTCAGAAAGCAATGCTGTTTTTATAAATTGGAACTGACTTTAAGAAACAAAACACACACACACAAAAACCCAAAAAGGAATAGAAAATTTTATGCTGAAAAAGATCCCCAATGAAACAATCAGTAGCACATCGCATCTGTGAAGTGTCCCAGCTCCCTGTAAAGATTGTGTCTCTGACAATGGTTTCTTTCCAAGGTCATGGAGTAGGTGTTACACCCCAATCTTCATGTCCACATTCTGCAGGTTCCGCCTCTCATCTGCGGTCATAAACTGGTCTGGGGTCTCTGACGACTCCTTGTTCACCAAATGCACCATCTCCTGAGACTTGCTAGCTTCTCCGTTCAGTCCGCTGGGCTTTCTCTCCTCCATAGTGCCATTGCCACTGTTGATCACCAGCTTTTTCTTCTGCCCACACCTAATAATTTTAAAAATCACGTGAGAAATGGGTGCAATGACCCAATTATCATCGTCACTGTCACTGCCACCACCACTACAGTTGATGACAATCTGAGTATGTTTCATCCTACTGACTCTTAACAAGTGGCACTTCTCAAAGTGAGGTCCTTGAACCAGCAGCAAAAGTTAACAAATGTAAGTTTGTTAAAAATGCAAATTCTCAGCCCCACCCCAGACATACTGAATCAGAAAACTCGAGGAGAGGGGCCCAGGGTCTGTGGTTTAGCAAACCCTCAAGGGCTTTCTGATGTGCACTTGAGTTCGAGAATCAGTGGTCACAGCTCTGGGAAGCCAGTGCTATCATTATCCCGTTATCACAGCCAAAGAAATCTTGGGGCTCAGAAAATTCCATAACTCAGGGCTTCCCTGGTGGCGCAGTGGTTGAGAGTCCGCCTGCCGATGCAGGGGACACAGGTTCGTGCCCGGTCCGGGAAGATCCCACATGCTGCGGAGCGGCTGGGCCCGTGAGCCATGGCCGCTGCGCTTGCGTGTCCGGAGCCAAAACAAAAACCTTGCTAGAAAATTCCATAACTTGCCCCAGGTTATTCAACAATGCTAAAAGAATTGGGATTCAACCCCAGTGTGTCTGACTCCCGAGTTCTAACTCTCCTTCCACCATACTAAAGAAGGGAAATGTTTGCCTCTTTTAAACTCCAGCCGTTTCTGCAGGCTCAGATAAACCATCAACGGAACGACTGTAAGTCATTCTGATTTGCGTATTCAAGGAAGTCCCATTACTTCCTCTCCCGGTCAACACGTTGTGGGCCTTGTCAGGGTTATTACTGCAAGTACCGAGAAGAATGAGACAACTCTTTTCTAGCAGTATAAGGCCATATTGATTTTTCTCTTAACATTGGTTTAACTGCCGTATAACCCTGGATATAGGAGGTTTATACTACCTCCTGGCAAGTTGTTCACTGTTACTTTAAGATTTCTCAGTAACATTACTTAAGATCCAAATGCAGAAGGTCTTCTATGGAAGGGCATGACCGTGGCCTTGGTTGCTGGGTCAGAGCATTGCCTTATCATACCCAGCCTGACGCAATGCTTCCTCTTTCCTGTAACATAATCACTGCCACACATCTAGAAGTCAGATGCTGCTTAAACAAAAGCAAAGGTTGCAGACCCTCACAACTACACATGGAGTGGGGATGGGGGACATGGGCTAGCATTTATCGGACACCTCCCGAATGCCAGGCACTTTGCATGTAATTCCAAGTAATCCTTACAATAATCTCACAAAGCAGCTGTCATTCCCATCATACAGCAGTGGAAACTGAGGTTCAGGAAGGTTTAGAAACTAGCTTGAGGGATCGAGTCAATGTTCAAATCTAGGCTTTTATGACCGAAAGCCTGGGCTCTGCCGCACTCAATTCAGGCTACTAACCATCTGGAGATCTGGCAACAGTATGAAGTCGCAATTGTTCACTTTGCCACTGGATATGTGGAGTTGTACAGACAAAGCTTCTGTTATTCATGATCATGGGCCACTCCCTCTGGGACTGCCAAGGCCATAAACTTTAATCCCTTGTTTGGGGAAGTCAGACATTATACATCCTGAATAGGAGGTTGATCCTGTCTCCTCTGGCATGACGCTTGATGAGGGCTCGGGGGAAGAAGGATGCTTGACTTGTGATGGTCTGTGGGGCTGGGCATATGGATGCAGTCCATATAGACAAGAGCAGGGGCTTGGAAGGCCTGGTTTGGGGACCTTAACGCTGTGTGACCTGGGCAACTCACTTCACTTTCTCTGAACCTCAGCTTTCTTATCTGTAACACCAGGCTGTTAAGAGTACCAGTGTCAAAGGATTGTGAACATCCCTTGAAACAGAGGCTGGCACTGGATACATAAGTCTACCACTGTTTTATTTGCTGCTCCCCTGAACAACGTGGGGTGAGGAAACCGAGGCCTTGGATAAGCACTCAGAACAGTATCTGGAACACAGTAAATGTTCAAGAAGCACTTGTTGTAATTGCTAATGTAACCAGAGCCATATGAAATGTGTTTGGTTTGTTTCTTCTGGCTACCTCCACCCACCTTGTTATATTTACCCTGAAGATGATGGAAAAGGCCAAAGGTGGACGCTGCTTATGTCTTTTCAGATTGCCAGGGGGTATCTCATATGTTCTTTGTTTTTGATAGCTTTTTGTTTAAATTCAATTTTATTGAGTGTAGTTGATTTATACAATGTTGTGTTCATTTCTGCTGTACAGCAAAGTGATTCAGTTATACATACATATACATTCTTTTTCATATTCTTGTCCATTGTGGTTTATCACAGGATATTAAATACAATTTCCTGTGCTATGGAGTAGGACCTTGTTGTTTATCCATTCCATATATAATAGTTTGCATCAGATGTTTTTTGGAGAAAAGGTGTCTTATTAAAGTAAATCCCGTTCACCTACCTAATGTGTACTTGAGAAGTTGGATGAAGTATCGTGGGGAAGTGATTTATACTCATAAAAAATGTTGTGCAAGGGGGTGAAGGTGGGGAGTAATGTTATTACCCTAAACGAAGCTGATTTTGAAAGTGGGTAACATTCGACGTGCAGGGCTTAGGAATATTGGGCTTGGGTTTGGTCCTGACCCCATTTCCCTTTGGATTCATGGTCTCTGTTTTTCGTCTGCGTTCTTTCAGGAGGGCAGGGTGATGCTCATAAATAACTCAGCCCAATATTTGGTGCTCCGGGCATTTCATAAGCACTTTTAAAAAGCCAGTTCTAATTCTTTCATTCTTATTAGTTATAGGAATGTTAAAAGAAACATTAGAGCTGAGGGTACTTCAGAGGTGATCCAGCTAACCTCTTTTCTGAGTCCAAGAAGTCGAGCCTATCACGCGAAGCTACCCCGCTAGGTACAGCCAGGAACTACACCGGATCTGCAACTTTATGACTTTATGACTCTAAAGGTCAGAGATTTTTACTGAACTGCATATGGCCTGTATCTCCTTTCCCCTTCAATCTCAGGCATTAGCTGAGGATGCACTGACGACACGATGTAGAAGATGCCAGACCGAAGCCGGCCAGGAGCGGGTGGGGTTTAGAACCCAGGTAACATATATTTAGGGCATGGGGGAGTTATCCTGAAAGACTTGGGTGGGTGAGGAGTAACTTAACAACTGACCTTCTGTCTCTTCTACCTGACAGTCCTTAAAGATATTTAGAGATTTATTTTGCATTGTGTTGGAGCTTTGCAATTCCATCCAGTAGCCACCAGCCAGATGTGTCTATTTAAACCTAAGCTAATTCAAATGAAATAAAATTGAAAATTCACTTCTTAAGTCGAACTAGCCACATTACGAGGGCTCAGTAGCCACAAGTGATTAGTGGTTGTGTACTAGCACAAACGTGGAACACTTCTGTCATCACAGAAAGTTATACTGGACAGCTCTGTAGAGGGCAGGAGATTGGGTTAGCAGAGATTACAGTGGGCTACACTGCTACAGCTTTATGATGGAAACTCACGGATCACTTCCTCGTGGAAGCCATGTTTAACTCTCCCACCTCCACTTCAGCAATTAATGCTTTTCCACTTTTACCTTTTAACTGTAATTAACATAACGGGGCCTGGCCCAGAGAATGTTCTCAATAAAACATTAGCTGACTCAAATTCAACAGGCCAATAGTGTCACGAAAGCCCAAGATTCTTGCAGAGAAGGGATGGTACCCTTTCGTTGTAATGTCTCCTCTTCTCTGCAGTGTTGACTGTCGTAGCCACCCCTCAAAGAGGTTTGCTGAATAAATGAATGGCTGCTGTAGGCTTCTCATCTTCAACCAAACTTTCTTTGATGAAAATAGGATTCTGTATCCCTCTATAATGGAACGCGCAAAGCAGAAAGGCCTCAGCCTCTTAAGAGGATTAGAAATGGGCTGGCGGCTTTAGAAACACACTGCACACTCAGGGCCCTGTGCAGCTGTTAACCACCCTTTAGCTACGTGGCAAATCTGTTTTTGATTATCAAATCAGGACATAGTAATTTACAGCATCCAAGCAGCTACTTTCCCTGTGAGACACTTGCTGTGCCAGCTCCTGTGTGTCCCTGTTTGCCTGTTGCCAGGGTGACCACTGGTCTTGGCAGGAGGGGGAGGAAAGCAAGGGGGCCCGTTTTTGCTGCAGACATGATGAGAAGCGACACAGGAGCTAACCAGCTACACTGCAGGGACTCCAGCTGCTCTGGGGACAACTGAGATGCTTCTCCAAGTTCTCTCCCACGCTGCGAGCATCTGAGGCCAACGTTTCTATGGTGACGTGCACAAAGCTTATGGACTGTATATGTGAGCAGAAGTGGTGCATTCTAGGGCCTGGAACAAAAGGATTGATTTCTGACAATAGGAAATTCATATTTAATTGAGCAAAAGTCATCTAGGAGAAAACACAGAGGCCGAGGGAAAGTATAAAGACTCTTTGTAAGGGCTCCCTCAAATCGCATTATTTAAATTCAACTGAAAATTAAAAAATCTCTTTCCATTTAGTCATGGGAGACTTCTAGGAGGTCTTTCAGATTTATTTTCCTAGTTTTTGTTCCTTATACAATTGGCTATCATGACTAATATTTTTTTTTATTTTGCCCTCAAAGGTACAAATAGCAACACAGCTATTCGACTTTAAAAGCACTTTCTTTAACTTGTACCAGTGTAAAACGACATTATTTGATTTCCTCCGATAAGTATGGGCTGTAACACGGCAATGAAATGAGCTGTTTCTTGCTTTCCAAAAGCCAACAAGAAAGATTCTAGAATTTTCTCCAGGTCTTTCCCCAAATGGAGGGGCATTTTTCTGGCCTGTTAGATGATCTAGTGATACAATCAATGTGGTCCCACTTGGATGTAAGATTCTTTTGCCTTATAAGAAGGAACCTCAAGGCATGTTTACCAAAGGTTAAATGTTCCCCTGCATTTGCTTGGAGAAAAATCGTGGTTCTTTAGAACAAGTTGAACAGGAAATTTAGAATTACACTTCCGGAATACCCCTGTGAAAGCTCATTTCCTCTGATGCTAGAATTACTGTTCTACTTCACTTCATTTTAGGTAGCATTATTTCTAGAGCCTGGTCACAGCTCCATCAGGTATACGCATTGTGTACGTTCCAAAACGATAGGCCTTGGTTGAGGTCGGAGAGAGGGGACGTTTGACAGTATGAAAACAGCCCACATGCCGGTTCTAGGGAGCTGTCGTTTTTCAGACTTCCCTAAGGAAAGTTTTTTATTGTCTCATACACCTCAGTCTCAGGGAACTCTACCTAGGCCGTAACCTGAATCCTTTCAATGACAGCTTCCAGAAAGCAGAAAATACTGTCATTCCAAAAAAACCACAAAACAACCCAGCAAATAAAAACACAAACCCGATACCTGCTTTAGGTAAGGGTTCTAGAACTTTCTAGGGGCCTCAGACAGGCCAAAGGGCCAACCCCTGAAACTCTATATAGCGTTTTTGTGCACTATGAATTCACAATAAATATGTGTTTCATGAATCAATGAATGAGTATATCTTTTATGTCCTCCTGGTGAGATATTGTACAACTTTCAGCACATAGCGTCTCCATGGGCTTAACGCCCCCAGAATTAAGAACCACAAAAAAGTCAACCACTATTTAAAAGCAGATGTCCAAATAATCACAGTCTCCTTTCTCTAAGGAGTATATGCCAGAGCAGAGCTTCTTCAACTGTACTGTCCACATGAATCCCTTAGGTCTTATCAAAACACAGACTCTGATCAGGAGGTCTGGGGTAGGCATCTCATGCTGCCTTCCTAACAAGCTTCCAGGGCGCGGAGGCTGCTGGTTCCAGGGCCTACACTCTGAGTAGCAAGGACATATCACCTAAGGCTTTTCAGTTTTAGATTAAAGTATGGTTGACTTACAATATTCTATTAGTCCCAGGTATACAACCTAGTAATTCGATATTTTTATAGATTGTACTCCATATAAAGTTAATATAAAATATGGCTATATTCCAAGTGTTGTACAATATATCCTTATAGCTTATCTGTTTTATACTTAGTAGTTATACAGCCCAAGTTTAAATGATGCCCTTTCAAGGTTGAAGGCCCCGAAGAGCATCCCCTTACCTTCTCCTACTGTTGACAGCGATGCAAACTGCAAGAATCAAAGCCAGGGCCAGGAGAGATGCCAAGATGATCAGCCATTCTGGTGGGAAGCAAAAGATATCCATGAACTTGGGAAATAAGCTTGTGAAAACAGAAATGCACTTTACAAATTGACCTGGTCCAAAAAAGAATTACAGTCAGCTCTATACATGGGTCCAAGCAAAGGTCCAGTCAACAGCCAGACAGTACTGGAAGAATTATTTTGCTGTAGGTCTTTGCCCAGCAGGACTCTTGTTTTCATCACTTATCATCAGTCAAGATTTCCAAGTCCCCCGAAGAAAAACACGTTTCCAAAAATGTGTAGAATGACCTGTGGAAACCTGTAGATGCCTTTGGTGCAATGTTATTAAATAAATTAAAGGAACATTCCTTTCCTATATGAGAGCATTCACCTTACATTTTATTAAGGAACAAAAATGGAGGCCACTAGTGGGTGGGCAAAAGGACATTCCTGTGTGTATAGGGCGGGGTCATTTGGCAAAACTTGTCAAAATCCTTCAAGATATACAGCCTTTGATCCATCATTAACACTTCTAGGAATATATAGGACCTCAGACTTAGCTATAAAGATGTTTATTACTGTGCTATTTGTGATAGTAAAGTTGGAAACAACCTACTATCCAACAATTAGGGACTGGTTAAACGAATTAGGGTACATCCATTGTATTGTGTACTAAGATACAGGGGAAGAGTATTTAATGACGTTGGAAAGCTGTAGCCAACTAGTTGGGAATGTAGTTTACTAAACAGTGTGTATAATTACATGTTTGTATAGAAATTAGATTGAAAAATAACAGAAAGGACCTACATGAAAATGGTAACCATGGTATTCCTGGATGGTGAGGTAGATAATAAGGGATTTATATTTTTACCCTTTTGTTTAGCTGTATTTTCAAAAATGTCTCCAAAAAGTAATGTATCACTTGTAGACCAATAAAATGTTATTTATATGTTTTAAAACCAAGCTTTAGTGGGATTAAAATATGACTTGACAATTTGCAAGTCAATTGCAAAGTGGGCCGTACATCCACGCAATGAACTAAAGCTTAAGGAACAAGAAAAATGGGAAGCCATTCACTGGCCATTCTTCTTCGGAAGCTTGATTACTCCTCTGATTTCCTGCTCAGTACTGCCTCTGTCTGACCTCCCCTGGTTAGGTGAGTTTTGGGGAGGGAGGTAGAGTTAGGAGGTGGGGAGGCTGACAGGAAGTAACCATTTCTGTTCTTTTCCCAGGGTTCTAGCCCTGAGATGCTCCATATTCACTCTCACTAGAGCTGGGGAAAATCTTGCTGCCTGATTATAGCAAACTGCATCCCACCCCCACCCCCCAGCCCACTCCCCCTCTCCACGTGCTCTGCTCAGATAAGCCGAGGTAAGGGGACGCGGCCCACACCACGTTCTTCCCTCTCCCCAAGGGAGGCTCAGTCTAGAGACCTCTGAAGAGCAGAGTTAAAAGAGTCATTTACAACCCTAGGAAAAACCTTCCTTTATTGTAATCCCCCTTTACAAATGCCCAGTTCTGAGCCCAAGTGGAATAAAGAATTTGCCTCAAATGCCTTAAATCCTTATGCTCGAGGGAGCCAAGTGGCCCAGCCTTCTCACTGCACATCACACATTCTGAAACTTTCTTCCGTCTGGATCAGTAAAGACTGTCCCTCGAGAAAAAGTAGTTTTTCTTTTAGTTTTTATGCCAGAAGAATATTCTCACTCCTCCTAACATGACCCTTGTATCTCCCCATTGTCTGCAATGCAAGGGGAAATTTACACGCTTCACCCAAAACCCGGAAGTAAAGCGGTAACTGGACTGGGATAGGAACGGATCAGGGATGACAAGGAGCCCCTGGGGTGATCACTCATTTGGGAAGGAAGCTGTAGTAACTAACATGGCGCTTCTATGGGACAGACCAGGGACAGGTCTAAATAGGAGCTCAGTCAATCTATGGGACCGAGATAAAAAGGAATGTCCCATCCTTTCCCACCAAGAGGCTGTGGTGCTCTCATTCACCCTTTAGCTTGAAAAGAGGAGCCATCAGCTTCAAGGTTAGACATGCAGGAGAACACGCTTTCTAGCTGGTCTCTGCTTCCTTTCTGGGACATTCAGAGAGACCCACTTTTAGCATTATTTTTCCTTCACAGCTCAAAACTCACCTGGAATTTGAGGTTTCCGCATAGGACCTGAGGTTGTGTTTGCCCCACGTTCCTGACTCCCACTTGAGTGCCCTAAAGAGAAAAACAACATCTCTCAACCAAAGTTTGGCACGCATAACCACGAGTTCCTTACAGAGCAGCACATAGGGCCAAGCTCTATGCGCTGCGTCACCGTAAAGCTATTTATAGATTCCAGCCACAGACATTTATAATGTGTTGCATGGAAAAACACCTCCCCAGAAAACTCGGTTTGATTAAGGCTAAGGTTTGGAAATCATGAGAATTCTCAGCGGCAGTACTATGCAGTGTTTAAGAGGCTGTTAAGCAGGACAGCCCTGGGTTCAAGCCCTACTTCTGTCTCTTGCCAGCAACATCTGCTGGGTCAAGTCATTCCTCTCTAGCTCTCAGTTTTCTCACTCATAAAATGGGGTAATAATAGAATCCACTTCATCATCATTTTACAGAGGTTTAAAGAAGTGCACAAGAATTAATTGTGTGCAGTTCCTGTAATAGGGAACAACCTCTGTTTCTATTACAAGTCAATCACTAAAGAGATGCTACCTATAAGCTTAAATTATACATAATGGCCCATCTTTGGGAACCCTGCCTCCCAGGGAATGAGCATTATGGTAAAATATCTTTGTTTCACTCATAGGAAACATTCTGATCAGCATCACCTGCGAATGACTGCAGGCAGGAAGAAATTAACACATCCCCTCCGGAGGCTGACCGGAAACCAGGAAAAGTTTGACTTTATTCCCTCCTCTTTTAGGATAAAAGAAGCCTGAATTCTAACGCAGGCAAGGTCATTCTTTGCGATACCAGTCCATCTTCTCGGTCTGCTGGCTTTCTGAATAAAGTCACTATTCCCTGCCCCAACACCTCATCTCTTGATTTACTGGCCTGTCATGCAGCGAGCAGTACGAGCTTGCACGCAGTCACATTACAATTTTCTGTTCTTAACTTAGGACCTTGCTACCCTGGACCAGCAACCTCACGTGGGAGCTTGCTGGGAATACAGAGTCTTAGGCCTCATCCCTAACCTCAGAATCCTCATTTTTAACAAGATCCCTAGGGGATTCAAATGCTCCAGGTAGTTGAAAACAAATCTAGAAACCACATCCAATATCTTCAATAGATATAAATACAGGTATTAAAAAAGAAGGATTTGGGGTGGGAGGGGCAATGGCCCCTTCTGTCTGTGAAAAATCACCTGAAGGAGTGTGCCTGTTAATGTATTCCTGAAGCATGCATTGCTTAGAAGACAACATTTTCTACTGCTACAAAACCAAATCAGGAGACAAATACAGGATCTCAAACTGGAAGGAACAGGAAGTATCACAAGATAAAGAATCCAAAAGTCAGAACGGGAGGTTCATCAAAATGATGGAGGAGGGGCTTCCCTGGTGGCGCAGTGGTTGAGAGTCCGCCTGCCAATGCAGGGGACACGGGTTCGCGCCCTGGTCTGGGAAGATCCCACATGCCGCGGAGCAACTGGGCCCGTGAGCCACAACTACTGAGCCTGCGCGTCTGGAGCCTGTGCTCCGCAGCAAGAGAGGCCGCGATAGTGAGAGGCCCGCGCACCACGATGAAGAGTGGCCCCCCGCTTGCCGCAACTAGAGAAAGCCCTCGCACAGAAACGAAGACCCAACACAGCCAAAAATAAGTAAATAAACAAAATGACGGAGGAATTACGTTTTAAAAGAAACTTCTAAGACATCTTGTGAAGGACACTCACCCAAATGAAAGTTTTGGTTTGTGTGTGTGTGTGTGTGTGTGTGTGTTTTGTGCTTCCTCCACTGCTTCAAAGTGAAATGTGAAAAATTCCCACTAAAATCAACTCTTTTTCCCTACCCAATAGGACCCCTCTGCAGAATCCTGAAGGCTTCCAAGAAAAAAACCAAGGAAGTCTGTTTGGCTAATCAATGAATGAAGATAGCCAGGCCTTAAATGGTCTTTTCTCAGAGGGTCAAACTGCAGACTGTGCACAGGGGACTCTGCAGTTTTGATGGCTGTGGTTATTTTGGGTAGAATGGCTCCTGTTTATGCAATTTGATGTTCTTGTTAAACTCAAAATGGAGCAAAACAAAGTCTACCAGACATCTGGCTGTTTCAGCAGGCCATTTTGACAGTGGCCCTTTACTTTACAAATCTCAGAAGGAGTCCAAGGGGCTTCCTCTAGCTGCCTCCCAGAGGCCTTGGTCATTATTGGCAGGTGTTTGCCTGTACAGGTCATGGGATACTGGCCATCTAAATTAGAGATCCTTGCCTTGAAAACCACCTAAGAGGTACAGCCACTCTCACTGGTCTTTCTCTGACTCATAGCAGTCTTTGATATTTGAATGGGACGCCACTAATGGATCACAATCCCTATTTTGATTTTCAAAAAAGTGCTCCCAGCAAGGAAAGATCTGGGTGTGTGTACAACCAGATGAAACCTCCCGTTTGAACAATACACACCTGCACAGGAGGCAAACAAAAGAGACTGCTCCCGCCCACCCGATTCTCACTTCAAGCAAGAGCTGAAGAAGCTGGAGGAAGAGGGACGAGACACAGCAGGCCGCCTCGCCTTGCGCCCTAGAGGCCTGCAAATCTAGCCTGGGTAGGGCTGGCTGGGGAAGTTCTGCAAAGAGGGATGCTTGACAGTGCAGTTGGGAGGTGAGATCCAATCTAAGACATACGCACAGAGATCATTCAACTGGCTCTGACTGTGAGGTAAAAGTCTAAGACAGTGCTAATCAAACTTCAATATACATACAAACCACCTAGTGGGGGAGGGGTGGGGGAGGCCTAGTTAAAATGCAGCTCTTGATTCAGTTGGTCTGGGATGACTGGGGAGTCTGCATCTCCTGCCAGCTCTTAGGTGATGTCCCTGCTGCCGGTCCAGGGACCACACTTGGAGTGGCCAGGGTCTCTTGATTTTAAAGAGCACTTCCTTTTAGTCAGAGATCCATTCATCATTTCCAAAGCACTTTCAAATTCCTGATACCACACGCTCTTCACAAGAACTCTAGGAGGTAACGGAGGCCAGTGTTCTGATCTCCTTTTTACCGATAAATTGAAGCTAGGAAAGGCTAACTGCCCCACCCAAGGCCCCCAGAGAGCTTGGGACTTCTGTCTTTATTTTAGGAGCACTTCTATTAGGCCCTTACATCCCTGTGCTCTTACAGTATAGGTTATTACTGAAGCCACCATGTAAATATCCATCTTCATATTTGCTGTAAGTGTGTGAATCTTCAAGCCTGGAAGTAACCCTACCCCCACTTGGGCACGAAGGGGAGGACAATAGTTCATATGGCTTACCTGGTTTGCATGGGGTCACCTGGACAGGTGACTGTCAGGGAGACCACAGTGAGACCGCACTGGCAGAACCTTTCAGTAGCCCCAGCATCAGTGGTCACAAGTCAACCTGCCTTATGGCCTACTTTTGCTGCCTGGAGTCATGTTTCTAGGGGTGTGATCATTACAGTAATTACGGCAGTAATGACGGTCATTACAGGGTACTCTCTCCAGATCCGGCTTCTAGAGGCAATAGGAGACCTCCGGGCTTGAGACCTGGCTCCACCACTCAGCTCACTAGTCATGTTAACTCAGCCAGGTTGCTCAGCCTCTCTGAGCCTTAGTTTCCTCATCTGTAATATTGGGCTAATAACAGTACTGACATAATTAAATGAGTTAATAATAGATGAAACATATGAAATCACTGATATTTGACTGTTGACCTACAGAAATGGCAGTTTCATATGGTCCAACCTGATACATGTAAAGTGTTTAGAACAACGCCACCAGCACAACAGTAAATTCTCAATAAAGGCTAGCTATTACGCCATGTTCGGGGAGGCGAGGTTATGCTAAATGCTTTACAAGGATACATCATTTAGTCTTTAAAAGAACGCCCTGTGACAATTATTATTATCCCAATTTTATTGGTTAGGAAATCGAGTCTCAGATCCTTTAAACAAGGTCTCTCGTTAGCATGTGGAGGAGTTGGAATCAAACCCAGGCCGTTCTTTCTCCAAAACCCATGTTCTAAATCGCTCTGGTGTAATGCAATGTTAAACTGAGCGCCTGCCTGAATTCTTCCTGATCCTTTCAGATGGAAGAGTTTTCTTGAAAGCAGTAGTTCTCAAAGTGGAGTCCCTGTCCCAGCAGAATCAGCATCACCAGAGAACTTACTAGAAATACAAATGCTTGGGCTCCACCCCAGACCTACCGAATCAGAAACTTTAAGGATACGGCCCAGCAATGTAGTTTAATGAGTCCTCCCCGTGACTGTGATTCATGCAGGGAACGTATGAGAACCGCTCTTCAGGAGACACTGACACATACTTCGTGAATGATCAGCAGGTCCAATGACAATAACAATAAATGACTAAAGCAGCTCAAACTCACCAGCTGATTCGGATCCATGAGTTGTATAGGACCTCCCGCTGGGGTCATGGGATGAGTCTTGGTCTTCTGTAAGGAGCAATAAAGGGAGGTTGAGTACTGTGTGCTCAGTTACACCGCCATCTGCTTTTCCTCACGTGTGCATTTTCACACAGCCCATCACGAAGTTTAGCCTTTTAAAGGTAGCCAAAAACAATGACAAAGCAGCTTCGAATGGGTTCCACGATATGAAATATTGTTCATTGCTCCATCTACTGATGAGTGGTCTAGAACTTTAATCAAAATTCTAAAAACCGGGACAGCACAGACCTGCAAGGATGACCATAGGAAGTGCGGCTTTAGTAAAAATCCCCAAACTGTAACACTCTACCAAAATATTATGAGGTCTTGGCAAGTGTGAGGTGCGGATTTGATGCTGTGTCTTTGAAATAAGGACTATATGCTTTGGATCATGACAAATGTGATCACTGGGAATGCATGTACTCTGTGGCTTAGGGCATGAACATTTAAAGAGATTTCTCTGAGGCAGGAAATAGAAGAAGGTTTTGGTGTGCAGTAAAGGATCTTGGCGTTGAATCATGTAAGGATTCAAAGAGAAAAGTTAGCTGTTTATCTAGAGAAAAGTCTGAAAATAAGTGACAAAGAAATGGGCAGATGATAACTGACACGTGGCTAAGGTGCGCCTGGTTTTTAGACTATGTTCCAAATAATAGTTCCCAAAATTAAATCTGTATTTTTAACACCAAGGGTTACTATAATCCCATCTTCTCAAACATCCATCACCAAAAGGCTTTAGATGAGGCAAGTTTATGAATTGCTAAAATCTGGACCCACAGGTCAAATCTTGGGTTCAGCATATGGCAACTCTCGATCTTCTCCCTCCTCCCCACACATTTTCCAAAACTCTAATGGAATCTTAAAGCAACAAAACACAGGACAATAGTTCATAAAATGGCTATGGTCACCCATTATGAAAGGTTCTTATAAGGAATACACAGTAATCTGATCTTCACCATGTCCTTGTTTAGACAGGCAGACACAGGTGACCTGTAATCGATTATGTAATTGTACGGGGGAGATAGACTGCTTTGTTCCTCGGCTGATGGTTAGAAAAACTGAGAACAGCATTTGCTGAAATGCTGAACACCAATACCCCCAACACCACCACCACCATCACCATTATCACCACCACCACAATTCCAGATGTTTTCATTTTTAACATCAAGCAAAATGATGGAGAAAAAAAATGTATGGGAGGCAATGAGCCTTATCTGAGTGTTCTGGAAGAAAACAAAGGGTGATAGATCATTTAATCCATGGAGAACCATGGAAAATTTGTCTATACCACCACAGAATGTAGAAGGAATCAGGGTATGTAAATATCAATTTTGTAGAAAGTATTTTATTTACTAACAAATAGACTATGTAATCCTTCAAGGCTACTGTAACTATTAAAATTGCCATTTAAAATTTAAATTCATTTGGGTGCATAAAGGGCTCTATTTTGCCAAAAGAAACCAGACAGTGCTCTAAGATTCATTTCTCCAGAAGAACACTGACACTGGTGCTAGGAATTTTTAATAACTGAGGGCAGACCTATGCTGAATAAAGAACCAACGAATGTAAGGGCTTTTGTCTTGCCAATACTGTCGAGGTTAGTATATTTTTTTAATTTATTGTTTTGGCTGCATTGGGTCTTCATTGCTGTGCGTGGGCTTTCTCTAGTTGCTGCAAGTGGGGACTACTCTTCATTGCGGTACGCGGGCTTCTCATTGTTGTGGCTTCTCTTGCTACGGAGCACGGGCTCTACGCACGTAGACTTCAGTAGTTGTGGCTCACCAGCTCTAGAGTGCAGGCTCAGTAGTTGTGGCGCACGGGCTTAGTTGCTCTGTGGCATGTGGGATCTTCCCGGACCAGGGCTCAAACCCGTGTCCCCTGCATTGGCAGGCAGATTCTTAACCACTGCGCCACCAGGGAAGCCCGAGGTTAGTATTTTTTAAAACTGTTTTCCTTGAAGCCCTGGGATGGGCAGCCCAAGCATGTGGGCTCTAGGATAGAGGCCAAGCACGTGGCATTCTCATTCTGGGTTTTCTGTCCCACATCAAGTAACAGTATCACAGCTGTTATCTGTTTTACATGTTGGGTTCTCATAAGATTTATTATTCTTTAGAGAGGGAGGGGGATGGGAAAAGACATAGGCTACTATATATATATATATATACACACACATATGCTACCATATATATATATATATGTTTAAAATCATGAATATCTAATATCCCTTAATGGTTGAACGGTAAGAACATTTGAACAGTTGGCACCAGGAAGAGAGAGTTCAATTTTAGTTTCTTAGCCAGGGTATTTTGCAGTTTCCTTTTCTTCCATGTTAGTTTCTTAATGCAAACAGAGAAACAAAAGTGGAAGCAGGGAGGATTGCTAGTCCCATTCCATGTGTAACTTAATTGAATAAGTCATCTTCAGTCATCTCTTTGCCATCACAACAAGAGAAAGGGTGCCTAGTCATTAACAGTAGATTGAATCATATAGTTTTAAGTGTACAATGTAGTTAGAAGAGGTTATCCATAAGCCCTTCACCAAAAGTAAAATTCACCAATCCATCACCAATAAAAGAGAATTTCAGAGCAAAGATATTAGTATATGGAAATTATTCACAAGTTGGGTAAAACCTTACTACATAGGCAGCATATATTAGTTGAATCAAATGAAATTGATACTTGACTACTTTCACTTACAAAAATATCCACTTCATATGGTTCAACTAAATATATCCCAAGATCAGGAAGAAGACAAAGAAAGAAATTCTGCCGTAACAACCAAGTCACAAAAAATAGATGGAAATTTCACAGGCAAATGAAAACATGATCTAAAATAAATCTATGGCACTAGAATGATGATCTGTGTGAAAGCCATTCCCATGTTACAAATCAGTCTAATCACAGCCTACACAGAAGACATCCCCTATAATATGAAAGGATGTGTTGTTTCTCCCTGTAGAGAAAGCAAACCAGATAACAAATGGCCAAATTACCTGATAAAGAAAGATCAACATTAGAAGTAGAATCTCCAACAATAGTAACTTCAGGGGACCCAGTCTTAGCAGGGGTCACTGGGATGAGGGTTCTGTATTCATTTGTGTCTGGAGAATAAGGAGTATAACCTTCCACTGAAGTAGTTGAGTCCTCAGGAAGATTTTCACCTCTTCTGCCACCTGTGCCATCATTCCTATCTGTGTGGAGGTGGAATCAATGGTAAAACCACATTTGTAAGACCACCACCAATTGTGTGCTTGTCTTCTGAACGTGAAATGGCTGCAAAGCTTTCCACTTGTTATTTGTGAACATGGAGCAAAAGACAGTGTGGTTTGTTACACTATTGAACAGGATCAATATTTTGCAATCAGTACCGCCTGGACATCATTCAACGGAAGAGATTTTGGTGATCCTAATATCTAGAAGAGACATTTGTTGCATCATCTACCTGGCTTATTAAAATAAGGTTTATGCCACTAGAACTGTTACCTTGAAGTCAACTCAGGTACTAGATAATCTTGAGCCCTTACTCAATTGGACCCACCTTTGATGAAGTGGAAGAAACAAGCTATTGAGCTGACAGGTAAAATTATGCTCCCTGCGATTGGAAGAGCAAATGCAAAGTTTCAAAGACGTTGAGGCTTTGATTATTCTTTCCTTTGCCAGAGGGCACTGCTTCTTGGTCACCAGTACCATGGATTTATGGTCCAGAGGATAAATGGCAAAATAATATTATTAATGCAAGGAAAATAGAGAGTGATATAATTCAGATCTTTCCACCAAATCATACATAAGTGATCTGTTATTTTTAAACAAAGCCACTAACTCTGGAGTTTAAGAAACCCAAACTTTAAGATTAAAAACATATAGTTTGCATTTAATATACAATGGCTTCTAAGAGATCTACAAAGCAGAAAACTCCAAGAACCATCGCCAGCCACAGCTTCTGACCAGGAGCAAAGAGCACAACAGCCAACTGAGGCACCTCCACCAAAGACACTGCAAAAGCACCCATAGTTCATTGACTTGTTTGTCAATAGCCGAAGCCACCTGGGCTTTACAGTCCTTACTGCTAGATGTTGGAGTAGCAGTCATGGGATGGTCTTTGTCTTCTTCCAAGCCTCCACGTGATGTAGAGAAGCTCTGAGTATCGCTCTGCTCTGTTTCAATGAGGGATGAATCCAGTATTAATTTGTAGTCATGAAACAAACCCTCTGTTATCTGCTGACAGGGAGGATCTAATAACAGTGGAGTCAGATGGATAGATGCATAGGAATACCAAGGTTTGTGCACACCATTCTTCTGTGATCAATAGAAATGCGCGACAGAATTCTGCTTTGCCCCTAGTTGGCTTTGTTTTTCAGTACAATAAACAAGGTAAAATGCCAAGGTGAAATCTGGGCTAAAACTTTGCCCACCCTGGATCATCCTGGCCCAATTATAGCGTTGCTTCCTGTCACTCAGGAAAATCAGAGAACACAGAGACAAAGAAAAAGGAATGTTTGAATCCCGGTGTTCCTATCAACCATCAAGAGCACCTTAGCTGTGTGTCAAGAAGTGTGACTACAGGGAAAATAAACACGATCATAACAGGTAGTATACATGTAACCACAAAAGAGGAAGAAGCTCATCTAGAATAACTTGCTCAGGTAACTCAGATCAAATTTATACAAGGAAACACTTAAGTCTCTTCTAAAGAACATTAAATTAAGTTACCATTGTACTCACTTATTAGGTTTTTGATCTCATCTGTGGATGAGAATTCTCATCACTGCACTGAAATGCCAGGAAACGCTTGTCTGGGCAAACACAGGGTCCTCACTGATATATATCCATTTCAGGTTGAACCACTGCCCATATCTGAAATGGCTTTCATTGTTTTGAGTTAATTTCTTTTGTGTTCTTCTAAGAAAGGGACTGACCTCTGAGTTACAGGTGCAAGCACTCCATAAAGCACACCACTAAGCCATGTCCACCACCAAGTAAATATTACAACCAGGAGAGAGACAGTCACCAAATCGCAAACCCAACATCAAAACAAAAGTCAACAGGGACATAAAGTAGGAATATGAGACCCTCCATGGTCAAGGAGCATTTTAAGGCTTATCTGCATCTGCTTTGACGCTTAACACTGGGTTATTTACATTCTTGACAATTAACACGTCCTTGCTGATTTTTCCCTTTGCCTAAAAGGGCTCACATGAAAAGACTCTGCCCATTATGTGTAGCCAACAGTGAAATGAGGCCCTCTTAATTCTGGATTTCTTTCATATTCAGTCAAGAAATTATGAATGACTTTATGGTGATATCTAGGATAGCCCTATACCTGTGGTGGACATTAAGGCTACTAGAAGTTTAGCATTGTTTCTACCAGATGTTTAGCGATAGGAAGAGATATAGCAACTGTTCCTCTTTTGTTCCCGGGCCCTGCAACCCATGTCAATTGTCAACAACATATTTGCTCCTCCTCTGTGGGCTGATGTGATTTCCCTACTCTCTGTGATTATCTGGCCCCAAAACATGTTTTTACAGCCACTGAAAAAAGGCTACCCCTCTTCTGCCTTGATTGAAAGATGGGAATCTAAAGGAGCTGGTCAGTTAAAGCATAGAGACACCACTGTCCTAGCTGTGGTCTTAAATTTCACTGACATAACTACTCAGAAAAGGGAAATCAAGTGGAATGGAGTCCCACATCCTTTTTTTTTATGTTTCAACATAAAGTCATTGAATCTGGAAAACACCACAAATGAAGGTATAATCAGATTTAAAGAACCGTCAAGAAAATATAGAAAATGAAGACAGCTTTTATGTTCTGAGCTGAGCTGAGCCACGCAGCACTGAATGTGCTGTCCCATCACCAAGCCCTGAATGTGCTGTCCCATCACCAAGCCCAAGCCCTGCATCGGGGCCGAGGAGAGCAAGAGCTGAAGCAGGAACACAGATCAACAGAGACCGAGTGTCATTATCCTTACGAGTTGTCACTGAAAGAGGTCCTGTCCTGTCCAAGTCTTCCACCAAACCTGTGTTTGGACCTGCAGAAGGCTGAAGCGTTGTACTATGGCTGGTGTCCACATCTGAAGGAATTAAATCAGCGTTATTGCTTGATTTCCTGACTACTATCTGAGGGTTGTTTATGGTCTAGAGACAAATTATTCTTATATTCAAACCTGTATAAGAGGAAAGAAAGCACATACTGATTCACGTCTCCAGAACTGAAACGGATTATCATCTCTCCAAAAGAGCATCCCAAGAAGTAACTGGTTTTCATTTAAAGGCTGAGTCGTATGAAAGCTACAATTTTTGTTCTTTTTTTTGCTGAATCTGGAAGAATGCTAGATGAGCACATGATGGGTCTCCCAAGCCTTGCAGGCAGATGGAAATACAACCCACGTGTGACTTGTCCCATTCTACACAAGTGATCTGACACATGCAGAAAAGACAAAGTGCACTGGTTCAGGCACCATTTTGTCATATCCCCTTGACGTGGCACAAAAGCTTTGGTTACAGCCCTTTCCCTCATTTGCTCCTCTTTCGCTTCACAAAGTGAACGTACAACTAAAACATAAAATCATCATCCCATACTATCTAGTTGGCGGCTACAGGAACATTTTAGGGCAAGGAATAAGCAGCAATGGATGTCAGTGAATCATTCTTCCTATAAACGCAAGTAGGAAATGTCTTTGGAATGTAACATGTACAATGTTGAGTGGTACAGAAATTTCACTGAAATATTTATAGAAGCTGTTTCTAATAACTATCACAAATCGATTTTGCTGAAATAAGTCCTGAGTGAAATAGAGGGTCACACAAACCATAAACACCATCACTATTGCTGGCTCTTGGATTCAAAGACCACCCACACTGCTGCCTCTGGGGAGATTTAATGTGCTCCAGATGACTCCGGAGGGAAACAGTGGAATATTAGGCGCCCACGTCTACATTGCAGCCTTTACATATAAAAAGAAAAGAGTATCAAGATCTTTGTAGGACAAAACGTGGCTGACTCTATTATTTAATAATAATAATAGTAGTAGTAGTAGTAATAGTAATAGTAATTATTCAAAAAAGAGGAAAGGCTAACTAATCCAAATCAAAACCCCAAATGGATATTCTCCCAGAAGAAGTCCTGCCTGTTGATGGTCTCTAGACACTCTTGTTCATCTTTCCTTTAAGAGGTATCACACCATTCCATGGTTGAAGCCAATTGTAACATTCTTAACATCATCAGTTTGACGGAAACTCATTCTGTTCATCAGTATGGAGACGTAATATTGATTCTGAAGCTCTATTACTGGCTTGGTTTTCCACAATGGTTATCATCAGAGCCTCTAGCCACCATGTGCATAAAATGTGTAATGGGCCTGCAAGTGGCACTTCAGCCACACAACATAATGGCCCCAACCTCACCATTCACAGTCATCTTCCTTTGTGACATACGGATCCATTCACTCTGCCAAATTCATTCCTTGGCTTTCCTTCCTTTAAGCCTGTCCTTACATGTGCTTCCTTCCTAGAAAAACTTTCTCCAACTCCCTTTCTCTGACTAACCAGGGTTTTTTCCATTTTTCAAAGACCAGATCCAATCTACATTTCTCTGATGTCTTCCAAGGGGTCCTCTGAATTTATTTTGTGTTTATTGCTAGCAATATTCATTTGACATCTATTACTTATTTTATTGTACTGTTAGATCTATTTTGAAGGTAACTGTTTTCTTTTCCTGGCTAACTTTTAAGTTCCTTAAGAGCATGGACCATGAATTAAGTGTACATCGTTTGTCTCCATAAAGCATTGCACATAAAGTATTAATACAATTCTATTAGCAGATATTTAAGACGATTGTACTTTAAGGGATATATGATCACTAATATTTGGGTACAACATAGTTAGGGTGTTCTGGAGAAATGAAACCATAGAAACTGTTGGATTGATTTTGGAGATAACTTTGTTTAACTCAATACCAAGAGACATTATCATTGCATACTGAGAACTCATTTCAGTAGTTTTGTGTCACGTATACCCTTGGGAGTCTGGACCCAAATAATACATTTAATGCTACGACTGAAAATTCATATCCCCATATTGGTTCTTTTGGTTGATCTCCCTTTTTGGAATGTTACATTTCTGTGATCAAGACATCTTGTTAAATTAAAAATAAATAAATAAAACTTGCATAATTCTATTCATGGATATAGTAAGGATTCTTCCCAAAGATAAAACATGGATTCTTCCACTTCATAAACACTGAGAAAAGTGGGGCACCACCTGCTACCAATTCTTTCAGATTCTCTCAGGAATGTTGTCATCTGGTTCTGATAAAGGAAAAATCCCTTTTAAATATAAAAATTTGTTAAATAAAATAACAATCTTCCATTCTTGCATAACTCCAGCTAGTATTTTCTTACTCTCTCTTGTTTAATTCTGTTTTTGAATTGCTTATAGGTAAATAAGAATGCTAATTAAGAAAACAAGGATTCCATCTTGTGTAAAAGTTGTCCATTCATTAAATTCATGAACATTTATTGATGGACAAGAGTGGTCTAAATCCTAAGTCACTGGGTATAGTATTTATTTCTAAGTGCAAGAGTAATTAATACCGTTTTCTGAGCCTTTTAGTTACTTGTTTGGAATGAGTACTCATCAGTGTTTGATCTCTAAGATTTCTCTACCAAAGACAAGTTTTATCTTTGGGTCTATAATGGAGACAGTCACTGAATCCATCACTTCACTCTTTTTAAAACCCTGCACTTAGAAGTAAATGGAAAAGAAATCTTGAAACTACTCCTATTCAGAGGAAAAGACTTCCCCTCCCATCATCTTAGGACTAATCCTTCTTTAACCTTCCCGCCAAATTCTCCACTCTCACCTAGGATTTCAGATTCAGATGCATATCACTCTTACCAAGAAAACTAATTTTTGAAGAAACTTAAAAGTTCCTTAGGAAAGCAGACTGGTCTAAAGCCAAGGGGATATTTCTAGGAGAAGAGCCATTTGGGGGCTTTCAAAAACATAATATATAAAAAAGCTGAGATTATTACCCATCCTTCTTTCTGTTTGATGACCTCGTCCCATTGGATGTGAGACTGGGTCGAAGAAATAAGTCCAGGAACGGTCCTCTTGGCTCTGCACTGTCACTCTTTGATTTTGATGGCTGTCACGGGCTGAGGCTGCTGTGACAATGCAGTTCAAGCGATTGTCAAAGTGTTAGTTGACATTTGGCCAGGGATACACTGATTTTTTTAAAGACTTTATTTTCTATACAAGACAATGAAACCGTCTTCCGGATATAGAGCGCCAGGAAGTTGCAGAGTGTTTTAGCAGGTATAGGTTCATTCATGCTCATTTTCCCTAGCAATCAGCATGTGAACTAGAGGTCGCAAAAGCATTAACGACTTCTCCAGTGGGTAGATGAGAAGTTATAGACATCAAGTGAAGATGGAGGAGAAATAGTTCTTTACCCACACCATGTTGCCACCATCCCGTAAGGGAGGAAGTGTAGAAGTCCAAACACATGATGTCATTCCTAGACAACCACGTCCCAGTGAAATGCACATTAGGCCAGTAGTGATTTAGAGAAGGAATCACGTAACAGCTTCCCTTGAGATAAACATGAAAGTAAATGCCATTCATCTCAAAAGCATGAGTGGAATCTACTAGAAGCATCACCTCCTAACAATGAGATTTATGGCACAGTGGCATATAAGAATGCAGCATGTGCTTTGGCTTCACTCTGAGCCACTGAAGACGTATAGGTGGAAAAGATGACAATAGTAGCCCCTTAGCAACAACTACACCACATATCCAGTCACTGAATCCACTGCTCTGCCAGCTATGCATTCAGAAGCTGCCACATACCAGAAGAACATCGTGCGTTACATTCTATATTGCAAATAAAAACATAGGGATATTTCTCACTGATATTAAGTAACGATATGGAATTCACATTGTTTTGCAAGAATGCATCTTGCATGCATTTCAATATTTCTGTCACACAGACAAAAGAATCATGCACAGGACCTGACAGAGCCAAGTTATCTGGCATCACTTAGAAATGTTGACAAGATTGGGTCTAATCTCCCCAGTCCCACAATTCAAATATAGAGAAGAGGTGTTTTTCATAAATCTAAGAAGGAAACATTGTACATTCAAGGAGAAATCTCCAAATAAACATGACAAAGGGCCAAATGACACCAGACAGGTGTTTTTCTCAAAATGTCTGGCTCCATTTCTTTGACTACTGAGGTTCTGACCAAAAGCTTTCTAACAAGCCCAGGATTTCACAGAACTGTGTTGTAAAGCCTGGACCCATATCATAGAGCAGATTCCTTTACAAAAGCAAAGGGAGTATTTTATAAGATCAGAGTCCCTGCATCCTCTTACCAGGGGATGCCCAAAATTAGATCTGAAAGTGACGTACGTAAGGGCACATTCTCTGTGTCTCCTTATGTGCCTGTATCCATTTCTGTTCTGGTGATTTGTTACGCGCACTTAAGGGTTGGCTCTGTGTTGACTGAATGGTAAGTGATTAAGGAACTGTAACACCTTGTGACATTTCCTTCAAATTCTTCTTGTTCACTGTCTTCAATGCCCAGTACTTAACCCCAGAGGAAGTTTTCACCCAAGTCTGCCTGTGAAACCATCCATTACCAGTTGTCCCTGCTGTTGAATGAGAGTCTTCTTTTGGCATTTGGGGATATTCCCCAGGCCATCCATTCTCAAACCACTGCTCTTTCTGGGTAGCTGTTTCTTCCGTTGTACTAGTAGGGGGTGCCCGGGCTGTGAGAAGAATGTCAATTGTGAGCCGTTATTGTTCAATTAATTTCCTTACCAACACATATCTTTCTACCTTAAGAGCATATACATGTGGGAGAGAAGGCAGAAAAGGAAAGCAGGAAGGAGAGACACCACGGATACTCTTGAAAGGGATATTAGAAATCAAATGGCCGGATACTTTAGCTTTTCAGATGGGAAAACTGGGGCTCAAAGAAGCTTTGATTTGCTCAAAATCATATAGCCAGGTTGGTACAAAGTTAGGACCAGACCACGGTCTATGAATTCCAGTATTATTCTTATTTTACTAGAGTCTATGGCCTCATACGTCTTGTCTGAGAGAACTGTTCGTTGAAAAAACTTAACCTGTCTTCAGTGATTTTGGAGGGAGGAGTATATTATATAACAGTCCATGACAAGATCAGCCTAGTAGGAAGCCTTCTCAAAAGGTGGTCACATGACTCATAATTGCACACACTGGAAATACACCAGAAGTGCATTTGCCCAGCATGAAAGATGCTGGGAATGTGAGACGCTACCCCACTGACATGTTACAAAGTTATGTCTATGGAGCATCTAAAATTGCCAAAATGACTTTTTAAGAAAATTAATTCAGTGGAGAAAAACTTTTCTAGCCAGTGTTTGGCATTATATAAAGAGTAGGAGTGTGTGACAGGCTTAAAATTTCAAACGCTCAGTGTTGTAATTGTCCAGTTTTAAAAAGGGCATAATGAATGAAATGAAATTGTAATGGGGTGCCTTTGGTAAAGATCAGAAAGCCACTGACATTTTCATCTGTAGCGACTAATACTAAAGTTTTAGTTCATCAAGTAAATGAGAGTGTTATAATACTGTATATCAACTATATCTCAATTAAAAAAAGAAAAAAAAATGAGAGTGTATAAACTTGCCAAACTGAAGTATATTTTGCAACTTGTAAAACTGGTTTATTTCATTATTTTAGAAATTAATATGCATGATTTGATAATTGCGAAAACATTTAAAAAATAAAACTTACTGTCCTTGTTTCACCCTTGCATGGGCCAAAACATCCCTGGGGTTAACTGGTTATCCAGAGGGAGGGAAAAAAAACCCCAAAATCTTAAGTTTTACCTCCCCCTGACTAAATCACTACCTCCTGACAAATAATAAAGTTAGAGAAAACACTGGGTGTAATTACAAAAAAAGAAAAATTAACCCAAAACATAGACTGCATACTTAAAGTTTAAAAAAAAATGTGCGCACACACACACACACACACACACACACACACACACACACTATTCTATACTACTTCTACCTGTCTCTTTATAAAACACAATGATCCTTTAAATATCCAGTAACTCCTTGTTGTCTTCAATATATGGGTTAGCAGAGTAATGGATTTCCATTGCAAATGACTCTCTTCTGGAAGTTGTAAATGTTCTTTTGATAACGCCCAGAATCACTTATGTTTTGCAAGTCCTGATAAAAGAACTGCTGCAGCAGCTGCTGCTTTCCCTCTGTTAGGTTCTGTTATGCCCTGTTTTGCAACTACCCTCCAGTAATCATGCCCCCCCCACCTTTAGACAATAGGATCATTAATTCCAAGCCTCTTAGTTTTCCACTTTTTAAGTACTAACCGTCTTAAATAATTTCTAAAATACACTGCTAGGACCCGAAGGGACTGGTACAGAATCCCATTCTGAAGAGACTTCTGTTTCTTATGTCCTTCCTCTATCAGAAGACTCTTTTGTGAACTCAGCCTATAATCCACATGCGTATATCGAATCTGTTGGGGTCAATAATGAGATATAGGCCTGATGGGTGTATTCAGTACAATGCCCAGGAGGTAGTAACCTATTCAGTCCTAGCCGATGTCTGAAACTTTTCTTTTGTTGTCTGAAGACCTCCTCAAACCATGGATTCCCAAACTTCTTTGGCTTCTAAGTGATTGTTTCTTACATTTTTGCTTTAGGAGTATTCAAGGCTATGAGAATCATGGTTGAACCATAATTTCTAAAATGCTACAAGCTGTTACCCTAAATTAAAGCTTCTTTTATTCCAAACATCATAGGCATCTCTCTGAGAGATAGATAAAAAAAGAAGAGTATACACTTCTTACTTCTTTTTTTGTCCTATCCTCATAGGCCAGTAGTGAGACCTGAAATTGTTTTAGGAAACCTGAGATGTTTGCACATAAGTAAAAATAACAGCGTCAAAGCCTTCCCCAAGTTACCCTGGGCTTAAAAACAAAAAAAGAACAGTCAAGGAATTCATATATAGACCATCTGAGCGATTGACTTTCTTCCACAGAGTACAAGGGATGCCTTTCTACAATGCAGCGAGGAACAGAATGTGAAAAAGAAACTGAATTCATCAAAGATCTTTATAGAAAACAAGAATTCCAAAGATCCTTGCACTTGTCATGCTTTCTTTCCAGATCCCACTACTAAGCATCAAAAGAACACACTCTTCTTCATACATTTCCATAAAAATACACAAATTACCCAAATGGAACCTCTGGGAAACTTTAACACAAAAACTGTATGTCAGATCTTTTTAAACATTTTGGCCTTTTGGGCCACCTGACAAGTTAGTATTTTATTCCAATTTCTATGAAACTGTGTGCAGATCTGGCAGCTTTTCATGCTCTGGGGAGAAAAGAAATTACTGTGTGGAAATAGAAGATGTAGCCAATGTCTGCAAAAAAGTCTTCCCCATTCTCTGGAGTGACTTCACTAACTCAACTAAACCAGAACTGATGACTGCCATCCTTCTTACTTGTGCTTGTAGGATGCTGGGTCTCCTCTTCATCATGATATCCACGGTGACTGAGAGAAAAGTGTGTTTCCTGGGTCCATTTTTCTCCATAAGCACTGGTGCTACTTCTGTCCACATCTGTCGTGATGATGGTTATATACACTGTGACTTTTTATCAACCAACTTTTGATTGTTCTGTTTTTTCATTAAAGTACATGTCATCTAATGGTCAATGCCTAAATAGTACCTCTGAGTATCTCCTCTTAATACTTTGGAGTGAATCCACTAATATCTCCCAAGAGAAAACCAACGGGCATGGACATTTCTTAATGATTACCTGTTATTGTACTACAACCACTTTATCAAGAGCAGCACCACAAACCATTTTAATGTATTCATTTTTATTTTTTTATTTTTTTATTTTTTTGCGGTACGCGGGCCTCTCACTGTTTTGGCCTCTCCTGTTGCGGAGCACAGGCTCCGGACGCGCAGGCTCAGTGGCCATGGCTCACGGGCCCAGCCGCTCCACGGCATGTGGGATCTTCCCGGACCGGAGCACAAACCCGTGTCCCCTGCATCGGTAGGCGGACTCTCAACCACTGCGCCACCGGGGAAGCCCCGTATTCATTTTTATAATGAAGCAACATAAAATGTCTTGTGCCCAGATGATATAATTGACAAATGACTCCTAAGCTGAACTGAGTATCCTCATGAAAGTTCACTAAGAATCTGTGATGAGATATTAACTGGATTTCCCACTGTGTCCTGATGATTGACCTCTGCAGCATCAAAGACTTGGAGGGAAAAAAAAGTCTTTAATTAAGTATGTGTAACCCATTACCAGTCATCCTTGTGGTTGTCTGAAGTGATACTTCTGGATTCGAATGGCCTGGGCTCGGTTGCGTCCAATCCTGGTTCTGTTGTGGGTGGTTAAAAACCCGTGGTGTGGTTGAAACTGTGATAATGATGATTGAAGTAATTAGGAGAATGTTATTTCTTGAGCCTTCACCACTTGTTCTGCATACGTCTCCCTTCTTTAGTCTATAGAGTAAGTCATCTATACCAGGCTGTATAGATGGTTGAGTGGAAATGAAGGGAAAGCAGAGAATGCCTTCAGCTTGCTTCAGCCATACTGTTAAGCATCTCAGTGTCCTTTGCATTCTGTCAGAGAACACGTAGGGGTCAGAACATGAGATCTTCTGGAGGAAGCAGCCAAAGAAGCTGCAGCAGGAGGAAGAACAGCTTTGAAAACACCAGCCCTACACCAAGGAGAACCAAAGACGTCAGCGCTTTGCCTGTCCATGCAGTCTCTAAGGACCCTCTGCAATGGAAAGCCCAAGGAATCTGTAACACTGCCAAGTGTGCTACATGTAGATCCTCAGGCTGAAGAGCAGACACCTGAAAAGTTATACCATGATGACCAGTTTACATTATTAGTTTTGGTGGGGAAAGAAACACCCTGCGCAGCCAGAGCTTTCCTATAGATGATTCTAACAAAGAATATCTACCTAGAACAGCCATGTGATTTAGCTGTACATTTCTGAATATTTATATTTATCAAACACCTACGGTATTCTCATCAAACACAAAGCATTTCATGAGCAAGCCATTCATAGCCAATGAAAGAAAACCAAGATGCACACATTCAGTAGAAAACACCATAGGTAACCAACCACCATCATAGCAGCTCCCCAAAGATAAAAAGGGGCATACATCCACCAGTGCCCTGATACTGTCACCCAAAATGATAGGGCTGGAAGAGGAGATGCACCTGACAGAAGAACCAGGACAAAATCAGAATCAATGTCTTTTGTGAAAGGTTATTTGCAAATACATCCTAATTCTTTCAAACTTTATTTTGATACCCAAATAATACAAAACTCTTTTCAGAACTATAATACTATCAGTTCTATTTCACAAGTTAATAAAATCAGGTTTAGAATCATTAACTACATTCTCAGTAAGCATGAAAAACTGGCAGTTATCATGCCCTTATAGAAGAGAGAGGGCATCATGCTGAATTACGTGCACAGGTGCCAAGAAGAAAAGTGAGCTGAAATCGGAAAATATGCCACAGAGATGAAATAATATCAAGGGAAGTTTTCCCCTGGAGCTTGATGATACGATTCATTTTCAGGTTGATCTGTTTGGCTTGCCACTCAAGAGGGTTTAGTTTCTCAAGTGTCAAGACCACATCTTTCCTGATGCCCGACTTAGAAGATGTGGCCACATCCTGAACCCAGCAGACAGTATAATAGTAAAGCTCCAGTGTCTTGGGGTATTTGGTTTTCTTTTTGAAGTAACTAAAGAGAGTTTCTTTGTTAGGTCTCTGAGCTCTGCAGGGGTGTCCAACTAAGGAATACACTACTTGAAAGCTTAGATATAAAGCATATAGTTCATCTCGAGTATTTGTTGTATCGATGTCATATACTCAGATGCCTCAGGCCTAAGCTATGCTTTTGGACCCCTCCCTCCTGGGGTGCTGTCCTTTTGGGGATGAAACCCTCAGGTTCCAATTGGATGGACAGGACTTCTGTGACCTGAGGGAGCTCATGTAGCACCTCAAAGGCACATCTTCTCTAAAAAAAAAGGCAGAGCTGTGATAGAGTCAGGTTCAGGATCTCATCTCGGTTCAGCAATATCGCAGATCATGACAGGTATGTATAGGAAACTCAGTCATTTGGCAGAATATTAGACCAACCTTTGAATTTTTTTAAAGGACCTTTCAGCTCAATTTCCATCTCTGTTCTCAAAAAGGTTTATAATTGTCACGAATTTGGATACTATTATGCAATGGTTTCACTATTTGTTTTTAATAATTGGCACTGTTTTGTTATATAGCTCAGCTTTAACACGTAAATAAACAAAACAGGAAGTACCTGAGGCATTAGAAATTTTATAAAAGATATTTTTTCCATTTCTCCTCCAAATATATTTTGGCTTCCATTAAAAAAAATCAGTTTTTTCCTTCATAATCTCATCAAGGTATAATTAACCTGTGATCATAGACTCATGCTCAATTTTCATATTAACTATTTCCTAAGATCGATACTCTTGGGCATCACTCAGATTAATCGATAAGCCTGGCATAGATGGTTCTACAGGAATTGATTATTCTTACTGGTGCTGGAGATAAAATCTTCATCATCATCAGTGTCTGATCCAGAATAACTGGGGTGTCTGTCACTTTCATCTTCATTTTCTTCAGTTGCCTCCCAGCCTGCTGAGATGATATTTGAATCCGTACCTGTTGTGGTGACTTGCATTAGTGGCTGAGCTGGATGCCAAGCAACCCATTCGACAAAGGAAGAAAATCAGGCACAGAATGTATAAAAGGATTCCCGAGATCATAAGAAGAGAGTGAGAGATTTGACTTCTATACCCCAAATTCTTATATTCTGGTCTCTGAAGCTAATGTATAGATCCAAAAACAGCTGGCTATGATCTTTACAACTGAACACTCTTTTTAAGGAAGTTAAAAGAATAAATATGGACATAATCCCACCAAACAAGTAAAAGAAAAAGAAGGCCAATAAACACAGCCCCATGCTTTCAGATGCATTTATTATTAACCATATGCCATGAAAGCTAGGGTGTCAAGAATAGAACGAAAAGGTTTCACACGAGCCTATTTGTTTTATCAAGCCACCTTCAGTAAAACCTTGGAATCTAAACACGTCAGTCATTTCTAAAAATCCCTTAGTTGTATTCACTATTTGCTATTCACCCAGCTATGAGGTTTGATCTTCTCTAGCATTCGATTATCGATTACTGTAGGTCTGAACGCAAATGAAAGCTATACTGCAGTTCCCATCAATACTTTAGCATGTAGCCAAAACAAACAAACAAACAAACAAAATTAGTCAATTAACAGAGAAATTTTGCGGGGCATTTATTAGTCAACCAAAAGGGTTGACTAGAATGGACTGTAGCCAATATTTGGGGAAATTCTCACTTTTTCCCTTTAGGATGCAACCCTAGGAAAGGAGATGGAAAGCCTCCACCTCTTCGCAGTGGTTACTGTAGATGTCTCTTTACTAGAAAGGGGTTTCCGATATTTTGAATGAGATTCATGCTATCTTTCAGAATGACCATTTATCTTTGCATCCTATGAGTATCTATCCCAAAAACAGTTCCATTGATGGAGATTTTTGTTAGCTCTCCCTATGCTATTTTATTTTCTCATGAAAAGTCAAGAACTTTTTTTATCACTTCAGTCATTTTAGAACATCTTTCAGAGTCAAAGTTTTGTTCTGTCATTGAGAAAGACCTAGCCCCCTTCTCCAGCTCCCATATTAGCCTCCTCCTGGGCTACATTAATTCTATAGAATAGAAAGAAGAAATCTGCTTATTAGTACTAAGAAGTCAAACATATAGATCTCAGGGTCATGAAAAACATTTGTGAAACCAGCATGAACTTTAGACTTTGACAATATCCCCGAGGTTAATGAAAATTACTGAAGACTGCCAAGAAAACATAAGAAATGAGATAATAATAACTCATTACCAGCCATTATTGTTGTGGTGTGAAGATGAATCTTGGTTGCTGACGGCTGAAACCACCAAGAAAACCAATCCTGAGCTTCTTGCCTCTTGGTTGCTGTTTTGGAAGTTGTACCACTAGTGCTCATCAAAGCTGTTGTAACCATAATTGAATTGATTGTTGAAAGGTTAATTATCAGTGCCTAAGAAATAGCATTGTATGTGCTTTCATTCTTTTACCACTCAAGAGTCATCTATACATGATACAGATGGCGGAAAGAAAGAGAAAAAGCACAGAAGTTCCATTTCTTTCCAAGGCCCAAACCAGGGTTCATAGAATGTCAGAGATGGAAGGATCTTAAACAGCATCTGGTTCGTGCTCCTCAACTTGAAGATGAAAAAGCTGTGCTGGACAGACCTTGACTTGTCTGAAGTTAGGGTGATTAAACAAGAGAGAAGTCTTGAGGAGAGCATGAGAGCTGTCTTTGAATTTTGAAAGGCTATAACATAAACAAGGGATTAAAGTTTTGTTTGTGTTCCTAAAAGGTCAAACTAGGACCTGTGGTGAGAATTTCAGGGAGATCAATATTCTTCCAGATGTTAGATTTTAAAAGGTAATAATCTGAACTCTCCAACAATGACAGTATTATACAGAAAGTATTATAACCCCCACCATCAGAAAGAGCACTTAGCAGGAAAATTGTGTCAAAGATTAAACGATTGGAAATGTTGATGGAACGAGACTGTTTAAGATCCTCTCCACATCTGAGAGTCTTTGATGCTAAAGGATGATAAGTCCTCGCGCATCATCTTCTACACATTCTATCTTGGTCAACCAATATCATCCTCCAAGAATTTAGGGTATGACACTTCTGCCAGCAGTCCCACACACATAGCCCCAGAAACCCCTGATACGTGGAAGAAGGACACATGAGGTGGAAGCCTGAAAGAGATGCCATTCCACTTCAGTTGGCATCCAAATTCCCTAGCAGCCTTGCCCATGGTCGCTTTTATATCAACACTAGATTTTGCAAAGCAGAACAGAACATTTTGAGACCCAGTTTTTGAAAATAGGATAATCAATCAGTAAAGACAAACGAAGATGAAGTGACCCAATGATCTCACTAACAAGACCAGAAGCAAGACTCTTGACTTGAAAACTTCCAAAGACTGCCATTTCTGCAACCATGATGTGCATCAGAAGAACAGTAGAGAATAGTAGACAAAAAACTGAAAAAAGTTCGAGCAGAGAGGCTGAAACCATCGTTAAATCGCCAAGTACAAAAGTAAAGTGAATTAGATTTCTTTTTTCCAGTTATCAAGAAAGCCCAGAAGTGTCACAAGATGAAGTACTGACAAGACCTTTTCCTTCACAGTGTTTGTACTATGAAGATGAACATAGTCAACATTTTAAAAATACCATTTTTTAAATTCTGCAGTCAGTCTCTCTCTCTCTCTCTCTCTCTCTCTCTCTCTCTCTCTTTCTCTCCAGCATTATCTTAATCAGTATGATATGCAATCATAACATAACATCAGTACTATTTTCCTCACAGGAGTATTTGTGAAAATAAAAAATACAGTTTATTCAATGTATTATAAGCTAAGCAAATGTAAAGGACCATTTTTATAACTCTTTTCCTGCATAAAAAATGCTTAATTATTTTGAAATATGGCCATATCCTCCATCAACGAAAGTTAGTAAGTAAAGGTATGCTTGTAATATCCCATTGTTACAGACTTTGAATCTTTTTTCCGCAAAAGCTCTCAAACTCTCAAAAACACTTTATAGTGATTTAGAATTAACAGTCATACATCCAGGGAGCTTTTTAGAGGCCTAGATTTTGATATAAAGCAACAGGTCACTTCCCACACTTTATAGTTGAGGTATCAGATGTCCAAACAATTGTTCAGGGCCTATACTTTCCATCTGTAAATCAGTATTTTCCTCTATTATTATTACTGGCTGTGATAATTAGATCAGTGGAAAGTAGGAGTATGCATTTTCTAATAGACTTCTTTCAAGAGGACATGTTCTGAATTAATCTCTTAATTGAAGCTCTGAAGGAAAAATAATTCTGATTCTACGTGCATGTTGCCAAAGGAAAACAAGTAGGACATTGGGCAGAATCCAGTCATGTCCGCAGATCTGTGGGCCTCTCTGTTAAATGAAATGGTACCAAGATCCTGTCCTAAGGATGGTGACAGAACATCAGTAGGAAACTTCAGCATGATAATGGTGTCCCTTCCGTTAACATTGAAAGGCTTGGCATTTAGGACAACAGATAAGCAAAAGACGTTAACAGTTTACCTGCCACTGCTGTTGTTGTCGTCTGATCCTGAGTCTTAGGCTGTGAATTACCAAATGGGGGCCATATCCAATTATTTTGCTCCTGAGCTGCTGCATGGCTGTTTGAGGGCACCGTTGAAGTAACTGGATCAATTATGAAAATATCATTTTGTGAGGTCTTTCTAGAAAACCTTTACTCTCAGTCCTGTCTATATAAAATGTATGCATGTACTATAGAGTGAAGATTAGAGAAGAGTGAGGCCTGATTTTATCTTTCCAGTCTCCTAAAGTCTCTTAGAATCTTAGGACAACATCAGAAATGCAAATTCTGTATGGATAACCACAGAGTGCTACCCATTCTTCAAACGGAGACCCCTGAATACAGGCTCAGAACAAACCCAAGTAGCAACTGAATAACCCGTGATGGAAAAGAGATTTTATAGCTACCTGATTGGGTGACCCAGCCATGAACCGGATCATTCATTTATTTTCGGAATATCTTTAGAGGTGCTTGCTTGTATCTTTTGGATCTGTCTATCATTTTACCCAGGAAGCTTGTGATGACAACTGGCATTTCAAAGTTCCACCCACACTCATTAATCTCAAGTCAAGCTTTATACTTGAGCAGGAACTTTGCAAAGGGTGTGTATTCAAAGTGTTGAAATCAGATAAAGCTTTGTCAAGTATCCATCTAACACTTTCTGTCACTTTTAATTCTAATTCAGAATGTGTTTCCAGAAAAGAAACACAACTGCCCAAGTTAGAGAAATTCTGGACTCTATGCAAATTAGAGAAAGGATAATCGGTGCTATTTTGCAATTTGAAATCTCCCACTTGACTCTCAAGCTAGACTTGAGTCGAGAATGTTTCCCTGTAGAAGAATGGCAAAGATCATCAGGATAAACATCTAAACCAGGTGAGATTTTTAAAAACCATTTTGAGTCATATGCGCCCTTGAAAATCTGATATAAGTTATTGCTTCTCTCCTCGAAAAACAGATCCTACACATACGTATTCTCAAAGTTTTGCATATTTTTGGTGGCTCTTAAATAGCTTATGGCCTATCATTGAACCTACTGAATGTCCATGAACTCCAGGTTAAAAGCTTTGACTCTATACACACTCAATGTCAACTACCTACACAACATGCTCTATGCTTCAAAGGACACATTTACACAGAATAGACTAGAGAGATTGGGACCAATTTCACCACTGATGCCCCCAGATAAACCTGGGCATCCACTTGGAAAATCTGCAGATTTTCCACTTTCCCCCACTTTCTTACCTCAGTAACTTTATTAAAGATGCAGAACTCTGGACACCCTCACCCTATAGTACATCAGATAGAGACCAACAGGAAGCAAACATACAAAAGCAAGACAGAAATAGGCATTATTTCTGTCTTCCTAAAAAGAGGTGTATGAGATTTGGGGAAAATGAAAAAAGCTACTGCCAAGACAGCAGAGTTTTCAATTTTCCCCACCCAAGTAAATCATGCCAGACCAAAAGATAATAATAATGATAAAAATTTTAAATATATATATTTATATATATAAACACACACACATATATATTTTTCTTTTACACCCAGAAGACAAGGAACTAGAGAGTTCCAAGGCAGGAGTCTGCTTCCTGAATTAGTTTAAGTTTTTGGATTCCAAAGAATTCCTGATCACCAATAGAAAAAAGGCTTATGACATGCCTCCAGGAAAGCACTTCCAAAAACAACATTTATAATAGAAAGCCTGCTGGAAGTCAAAACCTAGCCAGATGGTCGTTCTCACTGGCTCTCCCTATTGCCACCCACTAAGGACCCTTAAGGATGGAATCAGCCACACAAGCCAAGATTCTCTTCTCTGTGCTCAGCCAGCCCTCCTCTTGACTTCTGCCCTCCTGTACGCATTAGAGGGGATTTGCAATCACTCCCTCCTGGTAAGTCCCAACTCTGAGTCCAACACTCATGAGGTTTTGGGATTCTCCTCACTGGGCTTAGAAACTATGGTCTATTCATGAACCAGCGCTAACTTGTTTGAGTACACCATACGCTACGTTCAAGTTTCTACCTGATTCTTTTCTTTGACACCTTTCTTCCCATGAGCTGATTTATTTGGCACTGCCGTAATGGGTTCTATAGCACTTCCATGACTCTCAAGTTGGCTCTGGACTCACTCTGCTGAGCATACAAGTCTCTCTCTTCCTAAACTACTGAAACTTAACTAAGTGCTCTGGAAAGAGGAAAACACAATTCTTTTCTCAACCCAAATCCTGAACTATTTGTATTTAAGTAAACATACTTTTAACTAAATCATTTCCTTGATTTCTGAACAGCCTATAGGCTCCATGAAGGTAGGTCCAACTCTGAGGGCCTAGTAGCTAGAGCAATGTCTTGCACAGAGAAGACCTCAAATACCAGTTGAATGAATGACTAGGTTACTAATCCTTACTTCTCCTCAATATTATTTTCTAATGGTGTTTACCAATAGGTCCCAGGCATTAGAATAGCTTGGTATGTAGTAGGTCTTCAAAATATGTTTGCTGACTAAGGCAGGAGAGGCGCGGTCCTTTAAAAGATGTGCTATGAATGTTTATAAAGTGTCCTCATTGCATTTTTTAAAGGACATGTGAAATACTATTTCTCTATAGGCTGTCAGCAGCTTGAATGTTAATTTCATCTGGTTCCCACAAGATATCTTTTGTCACTATTTTCTTCTTTGGTGGGAAATGGTACTTTAGGATAGACCCGATCTGCTTCCTGCTGAGACCACTAGTTGTTGCGTTTGCCAACATCTGACAAAATTGCATGTCCTGATGATAAACCCCTTCAATGTGGCTACTTTACAAAGGCAGGGAACTCAAGAAGCAGCAAGTAACTAGCAGCCCACCTGCCTGGTTTGCAGAAGCTTCTCTCAAGAAGGGTTGTCCATGGAATTACAGACAATACAGTGACACAATCTTTGGAGAGCTAATAATCTCGGAAATCATGGGAAGTTTGAAAATATGTGCTTTTTGAAATGTTTCAAAGAATCTGAGGATCACAACCCAACCCTATTTGTATCACCCTTCTCAGCAAGATGCTAACAGAAATTTAAGACACTGTTGAGAAAGTAACCTTACATTAAAACCTAAGTGTCCATCGACAGATGAATGGATAAAGAAGATGTGGCACCTATATACAATGGAATATTAGCCAGCCATAAAAAGGAATGAAATTGAGTTAGTTGTAGAGAGGTGGATGGACCTAGAGACTGTCATACAGAGTGAAGTAAGTCAGAAAGAGAAAGACAAATACCGTATGCTAACACATATATATGGAATCTAAAAAAAAAAAAAAAAAATGGTTCTGAAGAACCTAGGGGCAGGACAGGAATAAAGATGCAGATGTAGAGAATGGACTTGAGGACACGGGGAGGGGGAAGGGTAAGCTGAGACGAAGTGAGAGAGTGGCATGGACATATATACACTACCAAACGTAAAACAGATAGCTAGTGGGAAGCAGCCGCATAGCACAGGGAGATCGGCTCGGTGCTTTGTGACCACCTAGAGGGGTGGGATAGGGAGGGTGGGAGGGAGACACAAGAGGGAGGGGATATGGGGATATATGTATATGTATAGCTGATTCACTTTGTTGTAAAGCAGAAACTAACACACCATTGTGAAGCAATTATACTCCAATAAAGATGTTAAAAAAAAAAAAATCCTAGTGCTCTGGTGATTTCCCTGGCTTCTGGGTGATGAGGAATAGAAAAGGGCCCTGTCTGGAGCATTTGCAAACCAGTAAATTTCTGCCACACTCTTTGAAGACCCAAGTTCCACCCCTCAAGAGCCGGAGCCAGGAAAAGAGAAAATCCACACCATAGTAGGAAAGCTGCTGAAGAAGCAGCTGCCCTATTTGAGCGTGAATAATCCTCCACAGGAGGGACGCAGCCCATCTGGGAAACAAACAAACCATAGGGGAAAAGCAAAGAAGGAAGCAGAGAAGGAGACAAGGGGAAAATGTAAACACCTTCCAATGAAAGTGAAGCCCCAGGGCCAAAAACCCAAAGAAATCTAACGCAGTGTTTACATATTTGCACTCTAGCTGTCCCAAAGTAATGATACCCACATAACCCAGCAAGAATTAAGAACCTTCCCCTACCAGCTGGGATAGCATACTTTTAAGCAGATTACTTTGATCAGATAACTCCTTTCAGGTATGCTTCCTTAGACCAAAAACAAAGGAATTGCTTAGCAAATCATGGGTGGTGGATATGACTAATTATTACTCAATTAATAATATGAATATAAATCAGGTTAAAACCTAAAAATATAAAATTAAACTGAGAAAAGTAGCAGATGAAATGGCATGCATATGCTATGATCACAACTTTATGAAAACAACCTTATCCACAGATGGATAAGAACAAGAAGGAAACATGCAAAAATGAAAAGAGCTTCTGCATCAGGCTTGAATTGTCACCATATCTCTGGGACAAGAGAACAAGGGAAGTTCTTCCGAAAAACTTCCAATATGGTACTTCTTGTAGACGAAAAAAAAGAAAGGTAGGCAGTAGCAGTCAATGCATACGGTGCACTGGTGCACTGACAACCACAGCAGCCCGCCTCCCCAGATGATGTCACCACCTTCTAGAGACGGAGGCAATCAACAGGTGAGTGGGGATCGCTCAGGAAGAGCAGAGACGTTTTTTGCAAACGAATCGCTATCGGAAAGCACAGTGATTCATTCTCCTTACTGGTAGCTGGGGTAGTCTCTGGGTTGCTGGGGACCCAGGGACTATCTTGGTCCGGGGTCGGGTACACAGTTGGAAGATGGGTGTGGAAGATGTTGTAGCCCCCTGAAGTGCTTCTCTCACTGGAGGATCCACTGCTCATGTCCTCCTCGGGAGTGGTGCTGGGGTTGATGTCATCGGGGTTAGTTCTGTATTCCCCTTTCTTGGTGTACCGGGTGCCATCACGGTTAACAATAGCTGGGAGACAGAGAAGGCACTTTCAGAGCTGGACAGCTGACGTTTTCCGACTGCAGGAAAACTGTGGCTTATCTTAGAAGACTTCAAAGCTATTTTTCTTTTTTATGAAGCAAACCAACACCTAACTACCTCTCTAGTTGGGGGGATAGAGTGACCGATGCACTAAGAAAGTGAACTCTCCCTGCCCACCCACACACCCTGGAAATGCGGTGGGGGGAAAAGGGTGTGTTTGGGAGTCCCCAGGTTGGAATCCCAGCTTCGTGTGGCTCTAGACAAGGTAGGTAACCCTCTGAGCTTCAGTTTCATCATTTGTAAAATAGGGATGATACTAGCTTCTGCTATGAGCACTATATGATATGTTGTATGGAAAGTGCTTGGCGTAGTGTTCAAGACAGAGTTGGTGCTCAATAAGTGATAATTCTCCTGCCTGGTCCCCACCCTCCCTTCTCAAGTGCATGTGATATTTGTTGCTATTAATTCCACCTATTTCGAGAAAGGATTTGAAATAGGAGACAAAGAAGTGATCGGTCTCAGCAGGGAGTATACAAGCATAACTCATTTATTTGTGCTTCAATTTATAGCTTCACAGATACTGTGTTTTACACCTTGAAGGCTTGTGGAAACTCTGCGTTGTTAGATAATGGTTAGCATTTTTTAGCAATAAAATATTTTTAATTAAGGCATGTTTTTTTAAAACATAATGCTATTACACACTTGGACTACAGTATAGTATAAATGTAATTTCTCTATGTGCTGGGAAACCAAAACAATTTATTGCAATATTCACTTTATTGCGGTGGTCTGAAACCTAACCCGCAATACCTCTGAGGTATGCCTATAAATTTAAAAATCCACAAAGAATTAAATTTTCTTTCTAAGCGGCAAATGTCAGTTTAAATGAACTTCCAGTCCTGGCTAAGAAATCAGCATGCTTAAATATCGACAGAGCCTCTGCCATCTTCTGTGAAATTCAACCTAAAATGAAGAAGCACAGATGTATACAAAGGTCAAAGTCTTTGGTTTAAACAAGAAGATGACTAGAATGACAGGAGGAGAAAGAGCAAGGAGGACTTCTTTCATCGTTCTCCTCTAAATGTGTTTGTTGCCTTCAAGCGTGGGTCACTCACTTCACAAGTGTGCATTTAGCGGAAATGATTTTCTGCTGTATGGCACTGGTAGGACTAAAGAGTCTGTCTGTCTGCCTATCTAGATTGCCCAAGTAGAACTATTAAAAAAACATAAATTTGAAAACATTCCAAAGTCTCAATCACCCTAATTATCTCTGCAGATAAAGCTCTGACGAGAAAATATGACTAAACTTGAACAGGTCTAGACTTTGAGAGAGATCTGTGGGGACCAAGGAAATGGGGCATTTATTGAGCATCTACTATGGGCCAGGCGTGCATCAGACACATTATCTTTCTTAATTTTCATGACAAATTTCATATGTTGTTTCATTACTCGGATGAGAAAACTGAGGCTCAGATCACCCGGGTGGTAAAGAACTAGGATTTCAAACCAGGCCTGATGTAGACAGCACACCTCACAGTGCGGGCCTCCCCTTCCTTTTCCAAGGTATAGGCCAGGGGCAATCTCTTTCCTAACTGTGGGGGGCTGGAACTGTGTGGTCCAGGGCGATTCTGGTCCCCCTGCCACCATCATCACTGTCCCCATGCACACGGAGGGGTCTGGCTCTTAGGAGGCAGAGATCCAGCCTCCTCATCACTGTGATACTTCTCAAAAAATGAGGCTCAGAGTCGATCAGGTCAAGGTTAACAGGTTGACCTATTTGAAAATTCTGGCTGAAATATTCCGTTTTCCACAGTGCCAGCTGCCTACTTCTGAGGATAATCAAGATGGTTTTAGGTCGACATGTTGTAAATCATGCTGAAACGCATATCAGGAAGTTTGTATCCTTTGTTATCATTTTTCAATACTCCAGTTAAATCAAACAGAAAATTTGGGGGGCCAGAATGTCCCTACCCCTGACACTTATCAATCCCTGTCTCTGAGAGAGAGAACATAGCTCAGACTCAGAGCCTTCAGCAGCTAGAATTTAAGAACATCATTGAATTCTTCTTACATTTACATTTATTTTTAAGGTTACATTTTATTTATAGCCAGAGATGTTGGCTTTCCATTTGCAGTTTTTTAAAATGTATTTTAAGTAGAAAAGAATGGGTCAATTAAATGAAAAATATCAAGTAAAAGATAGTTCTGTGTCCACAGAGATGCCAAAAAAATGTGAAAGTAGTTTTCAGACGACTGATGTTTGAGGAACAATGTATTGGGGTAAACCAGAGAGCAGTCTTAAGTCATCGAAGGAAAAGGGGAAGGGATGGTAAATCACAGCCACTGTCCCTAACCTTAGGGAAATAAGTGCTATTTTATAAAACATAGAAAATGCACCTCATCCTTTCTCCAAGAATAGGACAACTCAATCAAGGTTAAAAGAGATACGTACTTATGGTAATTGGTCCTTCAAAGGCATTGGGCAGGTCTGTGACTGATGTGCAGTCTTCTTCAGGTGGAGCTATGAAGTAGAAAAGAAAAAAAAGGCATGAGAACTTGAAAAAAATAGGAGCCTAATTGATGTCCATTTCTACTAGTTAGGATGGTATTTTATTATAACTTATCCCAAATCATTCTCTTTTTCTGAAACTTAAGTTTCCTAGGAACTTCTCTGACCTTGGTGACGAATTTCCCACTTTTATTTTGCTGCACACATTTTTGGAAGCTTACTTGTTCCCCTCCCCATGCCAACAAATTCATTCATTAACAAATGTACATGTTCTATATCAAGCACTGTGGAAAGCTGGGGATACAACGGTAATACGATAGACATGGTCCTTCTCTAATGAGGTATACATTAGAAGTTATTTTTAATTTATTATTATAAAATTAATATGGGAGTAACTGTAAAACTGTTAAAATAAAGAAATGTATGAACTATAATGAGGAAATCACGTGTAATCCTAATAATTTACAGAAATGATGGAAAAACACAGCCGACAAATGCAATCAAATGCCTGTCAACACGAACAGCATGAGAATCTGAAGATTAAAATAATCAACAAAGAATTTACTTAGTAGAAATATTTTTTAAAAAACTAATCTTTCATCTTTTAATTAATGTATAAATTAATTTATTTAACAAATCTCCTAAATGCCTACCGTATATAGACTGCTTCTCCCCATATAGTTTCTGAGGTTGTCCGCCTTTGGTCCGGGTGCCCAGAGTAGTATTTCCTGAGGCTTCTGTTTTGGCTTATCTCATCACAGGCGCCTCTGACTTCTTTTTCTTTTGTCCTCCATTTACCTTCTACTTCCCCCCCTTCTTCAGGGATAAAATTTCTGACTGTATGTTGGGCCTGCCTGATCACCCACAAATGTTACAAGAGCAGCCCTTTGAGAAGCACAGTCTAAAGCTCTCTGAAAGCAGACCCTGAAAGTTCCACCCTGCCTGCCATCCCATGAGTCCTAAAGGAAGCCTGTAGAATGCTTTAACCAGTGGTTCCATTCCTGCCCAAATGCTCTATTCCATAACTGGACCTTGTGTTGAGCTCTAAAAACTCAGAGAGTTTTAAACTGGCTTTGCTGTTACAGGAAGATTGGATTCATTTGTGTATTACAGCTTTTATACTCTGTGTGTGTGTGTGTGTGTGTATGTGTCTGTGTGTATGTATGTGTGCGTGTGCGCTTTAATGTAAAATGGAAACTTATTTGTTAGGTTGGTTTTTTCCAGAGTTGCTTCTTGGCAAAGAGGAAAGAACAAAGAGATGGATGGATGGATGGGTGGATGGATGGATGCATGGATGCATGGATGGATGGGTGGATAAATGGGTGGATGGATGGATGGATGGGTGGGTGGATGGATGGATAAATGGGTGGATGGATGGATGGTTGGATGGGTAGATGGATGGATGGATGGATGGATGGTTGGGTGGGTGTATGGATGGATGGATGGGTGGGTGGGTGTATGCATGGATGGAAGGATGGGTGGGTGGGTGGGTGGGTGGGTGGATGGATGAATGGATGGATGGATGGATGGGTGGATGGATGGATGAATGGATGGATGGATGGATGGGTGGGTGGATGGATGGATAGATAGATGGACGGATGGATGGGTGGGTGGGTGGATGGATAGATAGATGGACGGATGGATGGGTGGATGGATGGATGGATGGACAGGTGGGTGGATGGGTGCATGCATGCATGGATGGATGGATGGACAAATGGTTGGATGGATGGATGGATGGATGGATGGGCAGGTGGATGGATGGATAAATGGATGGATGGATAGAGGGAGGCAGGCAGGCAGACTGCTATCACAAGGAAGTCTGTTATCACAAGTATTTTAAGTGTCCTGCCATAAATTGCTGGGTACCTATGACACTGGACAAAAACACAAGTTAAATGAAACAGGGTTTGATTGCTTCCCAGTTTCTAGGAGCATCTTTTCCCACAGATAAAGGGGATGCCCTTTACCTGCCTATTCTTTGGCCTCATAGTGAAACTAACTGGGAGCTTTATATATTCAACTGCAGAAGAGCAGGTTTTAGAAATAGCTGTTCTTGCAAGCGTTGATCAAAAGATTTCTCCGAAGAGAGACTCTTCAAAGAGAAAGTCACCTCCTTGGTAAGGCCATTCCTCACCATCCAATCTAAACCAGCCTCTCACCACTCTCCCACATCCATCACCATTGCATATTTGTTCTCATTTCTTCTTCAGGTTTACTGCTAGCTAAAACTATCTTTACTTGATGGCTGTTCATGTCACATCTCACATTCCCTACCCTCTGCCACCCACCCACCTCCACAGAAATATGGAAACCCCACAAGATGAGTAGTAACTTCATCTTTCTCGGCTAGAACAATTTATTTGTGATGGGGACAGAGAAGCACTCAAATATTTGTTGAATGAATGAAAATAAAAAACACACCAATATAATTTCCCAACAGTCCATTCTTCCAGTAAACATACCTAAGATATTAATCCCCAAAATGGTCTGCAAATACAAACAGGTCAAGAAACATCCAGATGAACCCTGAATGACAATGCCATAAGAAATAATTAAAGGAAGTTTCAGATCTATCGGTTCTTTTACTCATTTTAAGCATTTACTCAACACATATGACAGATCCCATTATAAACAAGGAGAAAAAAGATAAACATTTCTGTGTCTGCTTTTGAGGAATTCACAGGTCATGGGAGACAATAATAATACTTCTTTAGATTTTTACAGTTTTCAAAAAATTTTCCCAATGATTCCCTCACTTGAAATTCAGGGCAAATAGCCAACCTGGGAGATCTTGCAGAGTATCTACACAGTCTGTTCTGGGGACACCACCAGAAACTGTCCTGACCTATGAGATGTTTCTGAGATTATTATATTGTGCAGACCCAGAAACAGGCCTTGGATTATGGCTTCTTAGTGGCAGGGATGGAATAACCTCCCCCAACTTCAAACACAATTGCAGGTAACAGCAGTACACTGGGGATTTCCAGGAGTAAAGTTGTAACAGAACGAAGCATGATGTCAAAAACACTAAGACAGTTTTGCAAATGGTGAGAGCATTGGTTCGAATGGAGTCCCTTCATGCTCCAATTCACCCTAACTTTTATAAAGAACATCAAGTCTGGCAAACATACTAAGATGGATGCTGACCCAAATGCGCGGTTAATGCATTCACGCTCCCATGTCAGATACAGGGCGTCATTGGACAGCCTTTCACTGTGTTTAATGAGCATCGCACTGCTGGGAGAATCAAGCCTGGTGAGGTTTCCCTGAACCAAAGGATTTGTTAGAAAGACTCTGAGATGAGCTTCCTGATAGGCTGCATCTCAGAAACCTTGCACCCACCACACCAAAATGGCCAAGAGAAATGTTAGTTATTCAGTCTAGCCAATCACTCAGTGACATAGAAAGACAGCTTCCTCAATGCCCAATACAGACTTGTTGAATAAATGAGTGAATGAATGAACAGATGAATGTAGAATCTTCCCCTAAAATCCTCCTTGAAAAGAGAACGAGGTATTTTACTGAAAGCAAACTTCAAAAATGACCTAATTCAGGTCAGTTCTCTGTGTTAACACAGAAGTCATCAAGCTTGTGCTGGGCCTGACCCCTGAGAAAAGAGGCAATAAAAATTATGAAGCCTTATTTTCATTTGTAAACCGTAGGCCGTGTTTTACAAAAACACTGCTGAAATTGTAAGCTTATGGAAAGTATCTGCTAAGATGGAGCTGGCTTTGGTCCCTGTAGCCAACTTGTGTCGGGATCACATCACCAAGTCCTGACCACTTGCTCGTAGGTCTCAGGCTAAGATAGATTCAAAGGTATTTCCAATGGAATCCTTGGCATAGAGCACAAGGTTATCAAGAGCTGTCTCTCACTCAACACTCCCATCATCATTCAACTCTAACCCAAGACATTTAGAATGTATTTATCCTTAGATAAACATTCTTCCCCAGCTCCTTTATTTTTCATCTCATGACTTCAACAAGATTAAATCCCAAGACAAGAAATATGCCCTCTGGTTCCTTCTAACTCCACCCTGCCCCACACACTACTGAATGCATGTCATTGATCAATAAATACTCTTTTTAAAACATATAGAAAATTGATAAAAGCGCTCTAACCATATTGAGTAAATTTAGATACGAGAAAAGGAAAACCATCGCTTTGAACTTTACTACTTCGCTACAGCTGCTTTGCCGCGCACTACCCCTCGGACATCTCAAGCTTTTTAACAGAACTAACCTCCCCAAAGAAGAGGAAAGTTCATCGGTACCGTTCACTCCCTTCTTTGAAAATGGGCCCAACCCTATGGGCAAAAAGGACAGGGAGAAAAGTCTCAGTAGTAACTGGCCTAGACAGCTTCAACTCCAGGTGATAAAACAGTGGGAGCTTCTACCTTTTTGAATGAAGGTTCTTTCCAGCAAGGGATACCGACTTGTAAAACAGGCGAGACAATGTGCATATACTACAACATAACTTATTGCATACATTCACCCGAAAAGATTCAGTGGGAGAAGCAACAGGCAGAGGCTGGAGAGTATGCGGCCTTGAATTTGCCCTTCCCACGTGACCAACCCCTTCACCTAAAGCACGAAGCCTTCCCGAAGCCTTCCTCCGACCTCTGACATTAAGCTAACCTAGTTAGACCACGTGTTGCTCTGTGTCTCTTTCCTACTGAATAACTGCATGTGGTTTTTCTCATCATGTTATTAGAATAGACTTTCTGGTATAGGTATGGGGACTGGATAGCGATCACGTATTGTTTAGCCTCAGTTGGACTCTCCTCCTTGGGTCAAACTCCATTTGTGTTCTTTGCTTATGTAACAGGGAAGAGTAAACACTCTGTAGTTTTCCTCGTTTTAAGTGCCCCTCCATCGGTTCAGTGACCTGTATAAATTTGACATAATTTACTGGCCTCATGCACTCCATTTCAACTAACCAGCCCTGGTATTTTCTCTTTCTCCTAAGCGCTAGAATTCCCTTCTGAATTCCCACTCTCATCCCTGCTGCTCACACAACAGTGGATGGGTGGGGAAGCCAAAAGCTACTGATGTAATCTCACAATTTCTTTGATGCCCCTATTTAAGCTTAAAAATCCATGTAGATTTTATATTCTACTATCATATGTAATATCTGTGTTTGATTTATAAAAACAATGTCTTAAGTCATCATGTAATAATATCTATCTCATATAGGTAATATCTCAAGTCATCTTCCAGCTAATTTAACATCCCCTTCCTACCTTTAAGGAAACTGACATGTCAACAAGATGTACCACATTTGCCTTGTGACTCCGTCTTCCCCTTCACACACTCTTAAACCTTCAGGGGGGAACAGAAGGCCCCATTTGAGGAGTAAGACATTTGATGGCTGGCATTCAAAAATTTGACATTGCTGGGTTTGACTCTCTTCAAAAGACCCTGAAGATCTACGGTGCACAGAATTTCAAGACGTTGCTAGGGCCTGAATTAGACTTGTAAGCACGAGTCTCCAGGCTGGCGGTTGGAAGCAAGTCCCTTACACAGGGAGGGGGGCCTGGCCAGCAGCCCAGCACGCATATCCTAACTTGGCTTTCTTATTCTCTAGCTGTTGGGTTTTCAGTTGTTGGGTAAGGACTCAAGAAGGTCAAAGGCCTACTGTATATCCTCCCAGCCTTCTCTCCAGCCCCAACATGTAACAAACACCTCCAAGCGAAGCCATTTGGCTTATGCCCCAATGCTACCATTAGATTCGATTCATGTCACTCCCTTATTCAAAACCCTGCCATAACTTCCCATCACGCTGAGAATAAAGTCCAAACTCTCTACCATAGCTTACAAAGCCCTATGCGACCTGGCACCTGCCTACCTCTCTGACTTCATTCCCTAGCTTTCTCCCCTCTGATCACCGGGTTTTATCCACCATGGCCTCCCTGCTACTCTCAGCACAGGCCATGATGCTCCCACAGGCCTGGCTTTGCACTGCTATCCACGGTGCCATGGCTTCCCTCCCTCACTTCGCTCAGGGCTCTCCCTATACCCAGCTCCTCAGAGGTACTTTCCCTGACTATCTTCTCAGGAAAACAAAGCATCCCCAGCACTCTGCAGCTCCTTGCTCTGCTTTCTTTTTTGTAACGCTTGTTACGCTCTGACTTTATGTTACGTTATTTAATATGTATTTGTTTACTGTCGGCCTTTCCAACTTAGTAGGTAAGCACCCTGGAGACAGGAATCCTTCTTCTCCTGGAGAGATACTCAGTGAACATCTGTTATGTGAATGGAGGCTACACGAATCCCCACTTAAGCCAAGATTGTCAACCATGTTGCCAAAGACTGGCAGGCCAAAGGCAACCCAGAACACAAAGCCAATCCACTTGGAACCAACCTGAAGCATTGAAGCAATACGTGTCATACTGGGAGGTATTGGATGTAAGGATGTACACTCCCGTGTTGTTTGCAGCACAGATGGAATTGGGGTGGATCCGGGGGATCACCACGTGCCCATCTATGAACCCGTACCTGCAAAAGAAACACCAGAGGTCATCCACCCGCAAGGCTATAAGCAGGGGTTTCATAACATCCCATCGAATGACATTTCATGCAGCGCAATACTTCCTTCAGTTCACCCCAGGGATGCTACAAGGTTTCGACAACTGAGTTATGGGAAAGCCAAAAATAACAGCAGAGGGACAGTGAAAGGGACCAGCAAGGCTGATGAAGACAAAGTGATTTTTTTGGAGCTCTATAAAAAGTGTTTGAAAAAATCGATTCATGAAAGAAAAAAAAATTAGTTTCAAATAAAATCTATGGTCAGCGGTCAGGCCAGTCTGAAGAAGCAGACGGACGCCCGAGTCACAGAATGACCCCTTGACGATGTGAGACCCACTCTGGCCCGCCATTACCTTCCTATTTGCCAGAAAATACAGAAAATGACTGCCTCGCATCAGACAGAACTAGGTGGCTCTTCGTTTCAGTCCACGAACGGCAAACCTGCCTTATTTCCCAACCCCTCCTCTTCTTTCCTGGCCTCACCTCTTCCTGTGATTCCCTCACTCCAGACCTCATTGTTCTAAACACAAAGCCTTGTTTATATGCCAGATACAATGCATCTTGTCCCATGAGCATCTCAGGCATAATTCCATTGCCAGTGGAAGTAAATCGACCGTCATTAAAATGGGAGTCAGAGTGATTAAGTAGATAGCAGTGCCTCATTAGCTCAGGAATTTTCCAGAAGCAGCAGAGAAGTGCTTAAGCCCCTTTGCCCCACCATGGTGTTTCTGGGAGAGGTTTGGAGCCGGTGGCTCTTTCAGATACAACATACAGCACCCAGCCTCTTCGATCAGCATCGTGGTGGCTGAATACTTACCGCACGATTTCTCTCCAATATAAATTGCCTCAGAAAATGAGATGTGGGCTGAGAAAATACCATTTACAAGGGAAGAGGCAGAGGCAAGGGAAGAGCAGAGAGGGAGAAGCTAAAGCCAACAGGTTTTTGAAAATGCAGTGCTGGCTAAAATGCACAGCCCAAATCCTTTTAATCTTTCCTGCCAGGGGTGACAGTACATACTGCATCACCCTGCAAGACCTATGGGAATGGTTGTGAGTCTGAAATTTCTAAGCACATCGAAATCATTATGTCTAAGTTGCAAAAGCTGACATGACTAATTCCTCATCTGAATGGCCAGACTGGTTTCTCCAAAGACTTCTGAGCTTGGTGCGGGGAGCGGCCGCAATTAAATGTTAGTAAGTTTCCACGTATCTGAGAATTGCTACTAATCAGGGTGGGGCAGACAGAAGAGAGGAGATGCTAAGGTTCTTCCATCACCCGTGAGACTCTCACATCTGTCCTGTGGCAGGTATCTGATTCATAGCTACCTGCGTGAAATTATGGAAATAAGTTTTGCAACACTTAAAACCAGCCATGGGTAGAATGATAGCTGTCTTTGGCACAGTTTTTCTTCGTTTTTTTAAAATAATAACACTCCTTGGTGAGCCTCATGCCCACCCCATTCCCATCACATTCTGCTAGCCTGTATCACACCGACATTCTGGAATTTAACTTATTCCTGAGTTTTTATCACATCGTGTCGACCGCTGGTTTTATGTGTCATCCCGTCTATAAGTTGGAGATATTAAAATTTATATATGTGTATACTTCATGAGTAGGTTGTTGTTCCCAGGGAGGAAAGAAATACTCAGCAAATCCATCCATGCACCAGACTTTCATCTCCCTTTTGCTCTCAGTCCTTAGGGAGGGCGGGGTCATTGAATCTTGCCCTGGCCTCGGAAGCTGGTCCGGTATCCGATCTCCTCCCCATGAAAGTGATGTGGCCCAGGGTGGGCTGCAACTAAGCCTCAGCTGCTTCCTCTCCAAAGTGGGGTCATATAACCGACCCCTGGTGCAGTCTGAGGATTAAGAGAGGGATATGGGCAGGTGGGCTGGGGTCACCCAGCATCTAAGGGCTGCATGATTGGCCAGTGGGTACAGTAAGAACGTCCCCTGTTTTCAACATATGAGAACTTTTCTCATATTTAGCAAGTTTGCCTTGTCTGCATTTCACAATCAAAATTCAGCTTACTAAATCCACTTTCTTAGGCCACTGACCTAGTCAGGGCCATATTTAAACAATTAGCCTTAGGAATAGAATAAGTGGACCTGCTAATTAGCTTTCCTTCATTGCAGCCTACAGCTCGGGTTCAGAAGCTACCAGAGCTATCTGCTCCTTTTATATTCTCCCAAGACCCTGCTCTGAGCACACACAGATGCCTGCACACATCTGCTCTTTGTGTTCGAGCAGTGCTGCTCATTAGGACTTTCTGCAAAACAGAAATGTTCTATAACCTACGTTGCCCGATGAAGTAGCCACTAGTCATTTGTGGCTAATCGAGCACTTGAAACGCAGCTAGTGCCAATGAAGAGCTAAAGTTTTGATTTTATTTAATTTTAATTAAGCGTAAATAGCCATCTGTGGCTGGTGGCTACCATATTAGTGCACCTGTGAAGATGTGCTTTTTCCTCAACAGCAGAAGTATCTCAGTTCCCACCCATACTATGGGTGCCTTACTCTGTAACCAAGGACAGGGGATAGACGTATTTAACTTACATTTAATGGTTTCCATAAAGAGTTCTGCAGCTTGGCTTTTTAAAAAGCAGCCTGTGTTTGCGTGTTGAAGAGAAAAGGGAACCACGTTACCTAACGCTATCACGTTGCAAAAGTGCAGAGGGGTAGCTGCGGGCTGGGGTGGAAACTTCAGAAAGCAGTTGTCCAGATTCCCCAGAGCTTTTCTAGAGAAAACAAACCAAACCGAAACACTTCACCACGGTGGTCACCGCTGCTCGCTCTTAATGTGCACCACCTTCCACAGGGCCATGAGAAATTCAGAAAAATAAGGGCTATGCCTGCTGTGAATATCCTGGAGCAGCTATCCTGGGCCTGAGGACAGCTCCCTGAGCACTGTGGAGGTAGGAGGCCTCTCTTGGTCCCTCTCATCGCTTTCCCATCACTTGTAATAATACATCTCAATAATTTTCATGCCCTTTTCTCTCAAATCAGAGCAACAGAGAAGAGAAACAAAATCAAAAGAGAGAGAGTTGTTTGAAAAACCTGCTTTAGCCGAGTCTGCAGGGTGAAGACTCCACCAGGCACAAATTTTTTTCAAGCACTGTTATTTGGTTCCCTCTCTCTTGTGGTTCTGACAAGGATATTGCACGCTTCTTCAAAGCCTGGAGAGCATGCTGTGGAAGCACCTCGGGCAAGTGGCTTCCAACACATGACCCTTAAGGGCCTCCTCTAGGCAACCCCTCCCTCTGTGATTCACAAACGTGTCTTCAGCCGGCCCTCAATTTCAGCTGGTCATACTGGTTCCAGATGGACTTGGCCAGATTAATGGGTGGTGCCAACTCTCCGGGCAAGCAGCCATTCAGCTGTCACAGAGGAGCCTTCCTGGGCCTTAAGCCCCACCCCTTGGACCCAGGCAGCCTACTTTCCCGCAGCAGGTGGGGGCTGGTCCCTTACCTGCAGGTCTCAAACCCTGCGCGCAGGGCTGCCTCCATCTGGGCCATGGTGGGCAGCGTACAATTGAAGGCCTTGCAGAGGTCAGCAGCCTCAGTCTTCGAGATGCTGTAGCGACCATTCTTCTCCACGTGGAATACACCTTTGTATCGGCAGGTTATATTTAGATCTATGGGATGAAAAGAAAAGGTTAGATCCTTCTGCACCAATAATTTGGAAAGGATAAGAAGTCTGCTTTAGAGCAGCCTCATTAAAAAGACAAATAATCTCCCTACTGGCCAGAGCCTTCAACATTCACTGTAGCATTTCAAAGCATCACTACTTCACTCTCAAATCTGAGATAAGAGGCAGAGAGTAGCATCACTTTTACATTCTCTCCACCGACTGCTCTACAACAAAGTTTTTACAAAGCATGTGATTTATTTCTGATTAGGAAAGTAGCACAAACTTGGGGAAAACTTACAAAATTCAGGGAAGTAATGAAGGAAAAGCAAGTCCACCTCTAAGAAGACTACTGCAAACATTTTCAACATTTTGCTATATCTTGTTTCAGTTTGTTTTCTGAATGTGTGTGTTATGTATATACTTGCGTACTTTAAATGGTACTAAATATACAATTTTAGATGTAGGAATCTTTTTTTCCACTTAATGAGTATTTTTCCACAATCACGAGGTACGGCTCCCCAGCTGATAACCTCCAGTGACTTCTAGTCACACCCAGAATAAATTTCCTTATCATGGCTGATAAGACCCACATGACCTGGCTCCTAACCTTTAAGTAGCTCACTCTCTTCCAGGCACAAAGCTTTCCTTCAGTTCCTCTGGACATTCTGAGCCCCTTCCCACCTTAAACATTTAGGTCTGACTTTACCACTTCTTTTTTTTTTTTAAGATTTTGCAAAAACTATATTGATAGGGTATATGTGTGGAAGTCAGTTCTAAGGGGGAGTTAGAACAAGATGGGATAGATGGGATACCAAACAATATTGGACCTAACTTACTGATATGAGTGCATTTTACATGTTTAGGTTTTTAAAAAAATTTTTTATACAATTTTTAAAGGTTACACTCCATTCAGTTATTACAAAATATTGGCTATATTCCCTTGTTGCACAATACATCCCTGTAGCTTATCTTACACCCAGTGGTTTGTACCTCTTACTCCCCTACCTCTATATTGTCCCCCGGCCCCTCCCAACTGTTAACCACTAGTTTGTTCTCGACATCTGTGGGTCTGCTTTTCTGTTATATTCACTAGTTTGTTTTATCTTTTAGGTTCCACATATAAGTGATAGCATACAGTATTTGTCTTTCTCTGACTTATTTCACTTAGCATAATGTCCTCTAAGTCTATCCATGTTGCTGCAAATGGCAAATTTTAGTCCTTTTTATGGCTGAGTAGTATTCCATTGTATATATAGACCACATCTTTTTACCCATTCCTCTGTTGATGGTCATTTCTGTCTAGAATGTACTGTCCTCTGATCATCCCATTTTGTTTTTCAACTTGAAATCACCTCAACTTGGGGTCCTTCCCTGAACATTCTTATCCAACCCTCAGCGTCTCCCTCAACCTACTATGCTCTTGTGTCTTCACAGCAACTTGTCTATTTATTTGTGCATTTGGTTTTTTCTGTCTGCCTTTTCTTTTGATGGAAACTCCAAGAAAGCAAAGGCCTTCTGCCTGTTTACAGCTGTTTCTCTAACACTCACATCAGTGGCAGACAGAGAGCAGATGCTCCATAAATATTTGTTGAATAAATGAACAACTCATTGGAATTTCTTCAAAAACACACTTTGAACATATTGCCAGATAGATCCAAGACCTGTTCTTTACTCGCAAGAGTTAATGCATCCAAAATGAAACCTAACTGCTACCAAGCAGTTTAAAAATGATTTAGTCCTGGGACTTCTGTGAGTTTGCAGACATGAATCTGAAATCTCAATAAGGAGCTGAAAAAAAAAAAAAAATCACCTGGTGTTCCCTGATCCTCTGTAACAATCTCAAAAGACTTCAAAGCCCTTAACTGAAAACTCAGTATTCTTCTGTATGATGCCCAGTTTGCACTTGAGTAAACGCCAACACAGAAAGGTTCTGTCCTTGAAGCTGTCCTGGTGAAGCAGAGCACTTCCTTGAGCCTCAAAGACAGTCAGACATTGACTCTGCCAATGCCAGACACCACTCTGTCAGTCCCAATTCAGACAGAATTGGCTTTAACTCAGAATCTCTCTCTCACGTGGGTGGGTCCACAGGTCATCAGGAAGATTCTGCTTACTTATCAATGAGAAAACTGGGGCTCAGAAAAGTGAGCTGCCCAAGGAAGTGAGAATTGCTGTCCAGAGCCTGTAGTTGCCTTCCTGAATCCCAGCTGCTTTGTTTTACATTTCTGAGCTGATAGCCAGGGCGGAGAAGACTGCAACTGCGGCGTCCCTGGTTACCCAGCAACTTTGGGGTTCCGTGTGGCATCACCTTTCAAAGACCCTGAGAGGTGACTTGTATGTATGTATGTATTATTTACAGGTGGAGAAACCGAAGCTCAGAAAAATGAAATGACTTTGCAAAGTCACCCAGCCATTAAGTGGCAGAGCTGGAATTCCACCTCAGGTCTGTTCAACGCCAAAACCCACGCTCCAATCCACTTTGCTATGTGCCCAAGAATCCTTTCATATCATTAGAGCAAGTTTTCACTCTGGAGGGGAGAGATACACCTAAACAACTGTTACATAATGACAAAGATAGGGTCAGTGTTAATGGGATTGTACAGCCAACAACTGCTTTCTCCTCTCTGAGCAGGAAGCAGCTTCCAATCACTAGAAAACAGAGTCTGATGAATGCAAATCGAGATGATAAGAAAACTGTTAAACTTCTCTACAACCTTTCTCAACTCTGAAAATAGTAAAAGAAGACATAAAAAGTAGAGCTTTTGCAAAGACATAAGCCAATATCAAGTGATTCTCTTTTCTTCGCATCATTAGCATGGAGGTGCTTTTAAAAAACATGAGAACTAGGTGAAATGGAGAAAACGTGTTTTGGGGAGACTAATTCCTTTTTGGCGTGGTGTCCTTTGGAAGCCACTCACACAATACTTGGATGATGAGCCCGGGGGAGCACAGAGGGGGGAATGTACAAGGCCCTTTTGAAACGCTGTTTGTTTTTACTGACATTTTCAGCTTTGGCCTCGGTCGGCCCATCTTTGCCAAAGGAGACTGTCACGCTGGGTGACCGTCCTTCCGGGGGTCCTCTGTGTGTAGCTTACAAAAGAGCAGCAAAGCCTCCCAATCAGTTTCTTGGAGGTGAGGGAGACAGAGGACACTTCAGCAGATGCCAGGAGAGGCAGACCGCCCATCAGCGTGTGGCCAGGTGGCTGCTGTCACTCCTAGGTTAAAAATAAAGTCTGAGGCATGGACGGTGGTTTGGAGCTGAATGGCAGTTTCTGTCTTATTAAAATAAATTAGAGTCTGCCACTTGGCACACAGAATATGCAAATGCGAAAGGAACCGATTTACAGAGACGTTTGAATAAAATCCCTTGAGTTCCACGGGCGGCAGCCAACATCACTTGATAGATGATACACACAGGAATGTGTAAGTGTGTTTCTAGTTGTGCATGTGAGCGTGAATGTGTGATGTGTGCGCTTGAGGTCAGCCAAGACAGGAAGAGACAGATAAAATCAAGCTTCAGCCTTCCTAGAAATGCGACGCTTACCCAGCGTGTGTAGTAGGTGTCAGAAAAGGGCTGCTGAACGAATGAGGAAATTCTATGCAATGTGAGAATTCCACGGCTTACGTTTATCTTAATCTCACACATAGAAAAGGTCCAACTCCTAATCTTGATGGCATTCAGCCATCTGGGAATTCCAAAGACGGTGCCAAAACCTTCACTTCAGGTCAACAGTATTCAGTTCCTCCCCTCTGGGTCCCTCGTGTCTTAAAAAGGACCAAGCCTTCAGGGCTGTGTATCCGTTAAGCCCTGATAATTTATGAAGACTTTCCAACAGGCTTTCTTAACACTTACGCAAACAGAAATTATTACCCCAAAGGGTATTGATAATACTAACAGCAATAATAGTAGCTAACACATGTCGTGCGCTAATTATGTATATGCCAAGCAATCTTCTAAGCATTTGACAAGCATTAACTCATTTTATCCGTAAAACAACCCTATGAAGTAGGTAATATTATTATCCCCACCTTTCCCGATACAGAATCTGAGGCACAGAGAGGGGAAGAAACATGCCCAGGTTCACAGAGCTCGTAATGATGGAGCCAGGATTCAAACCTAGCCAGTCTGGGCACCGAGAGTCCACAGGCTTAACCACCAGGGCACACTATACTCCTCACCCCGATTTACATAACTTGTTTCGCCCTCTCAACCTCCCCCGTGTATAGCTGAGAATATCCCCAAGGTTCAAGTAAGGTTAGGGTAAGGCCGAGGCGTGAGTAGCCAAGGACCACAGACCACTGGACAGGCACCCGTGTCCATGGCCATGGCACTGGCCACACTGCAAACCCGTGTAGAGAGGCTGGACTCCGGAGATATCTGTGCATCTCTCGTGAGAAACGGAGATCCCTGTGATGCGGGAGCTGCCGTGACTCAAGAACCTAATATTAAATGGCCGATTGCATCTCTCAAACAAGCCTGTCCAACTGGACGTGAATCAAGAATGTTTTCCGTTAAGCCCTCTGGTCTCTAATAAATCTCCTGTATCATGTAATAAAGGAAAGATTCCAAGTTCCTCCCTCCAAGAGGCCCAATGGGCAACATTAACGTTTGGAGGCCACTTTCAGATTCAGGGTGGAGCCTTTCTGGAGGGTGTTCGTTATGATGGGGTTGCCAGGAGGACAGAGGGGTCATCGGCCCCCACCCAAGCATCTCATTGCCCACGTGGGAAGAGGTCTATCAGTAACCTGTCAGGAAGACCACAAAAAAGGAGCTCTGCAAGAGAACTGTTTAACCAACTCTCTGGCACCAACTCACGTGAAGGCTGGTAGTTCAACTTAGAAGAGATCCACCCCAAACTGGGTTCAAATCCTGACACTGCCACTCACTCCAGGTTACACAGCTAGTTAGTTTCTTACCCTCTCTGACATTCAGCCTTCTCCTTGATGCGATGACAGTAACATCAGGGTTTGTGGGACCGTGAAATGAGACAAGATATGTCAAACACTTGATACGGTGTTTGGCACTTAATCAGAGCCAATGAGTATTGCATACTTATTAGGTGGCTGATCTACTTCAGCTAAATTAATTCTCACAAAGGTGCTATGGAGTGGGCACTATTGCCAAACCCACTTCAGAGACAAGGAAACTGAGGCACAAAGAGGTTAAACAGTGTATCTAAAGTCACCCAAGTGGGAGAGTCAGGGTTCTAACATCTGTGCTACGCTGCCCATTATGTGGGGTTCTGGGTAAATTCATTCTTATTTGGATAAACCAAAGCTGACCCATAACACCATTAATTTTACCTATATTTTTCACTAAGCCTCACATCAAGGAAAACAGATCTTTCTAGTAAAATCGCCCTGGGCCTGAGACAAACAGCTTCTTGGTTTGCTCCAGTCACGTCGAGAGGGATAGAAAAGCACGGCGTCCGCCGAGAGTACAGCACTGTGTAATCTTTACCCAACTCACCATTAAGTGCATGTGTCCATATTTTCCTAAGAGGTGAGTGAGGGTGGGGATATTACACAGCCGACTAGCAGTGGAGCTGAGTGACAAGACGTGTTCAACCTGGAATCCACAAGTTGGTCTTCAGGGGTCTATAAACCTGGGAAATTATACGCAAGACTGTGTGTGTGTACGTATATATGTGTCTACATGCTTGTGCGCACGTGTGTGTGTGTCGGTGTTTGGCTAGAGACAGCATCCCTCAGCTTCCATTAGCTCCTCAAAGATGTCTGTGACAGAAACAGGTGAAGAATTACAAGAAATTATTATCTTTAAGGTCTCTTCAGTAATTAGAAATTCCAGGATTCTGGAATTTTGGAACTTCCTTGTGGGCTTCATGACAGCAGGGGCTGCGTCTCTCCTTCAGCACGTGTCCCCAGGACCCTGTGCAGCACCACACAGAGGAGGCACGTGTGGGACAAATGAATGAATGAATGAATATTCTCCCCCACACACAGGACAAGCAGATGTGTAGGATGCAAACAGAACACGCCTCGGGTCTACTCCCCACGTCACGTCTAATAGAATCACCAGCTGGGCCTGGTTGAGAATTCCCTAGCGGACACTTCAAATGTTTAAATGTTTTTAATCCGAAGCATTTGCTTCTGAGAACCTCTGCTGTTTTCCCTGAAAGCAAATGTTTCAGAGACCAACTTTCAGCTTGGCAACTGGCGTTGTCTGCCTGGACTTTGCGCTGTCATCTCAGAGACGAGCACAGCCTTTTCACATCCTGTCATAGGGCCCCTTCTGAGGCCGGATCTCCTGAGACAGGAATGACAGACACAGTGCGTCCCATGTGAAGACCACAGGAGATGATCTACCATCACGCTGTGCCCAGAGACACTCAATTCTCTGAACCAGACTTCTCCAGACGGTCCAAAATGAATGAATGTATTTTCCAACAGGCACCACCTAGATGTGTCTGGCTCCTTTTGTCATCTCCTCAGGAAGGATGAGGCAGAATTAGATTTTTTTCTGATTTGGTCCCAGAGCAGCTATGTGTCTGGGGAAGTTGGTTTTCTTGAAGATGGGGATGAGGCCAGTTCCTGAGACCCAATGACTTGTGCAATTCCCACGGCCATGAGAACAACTGCAAACATTCACCTAATCAGGCCCATATGAGGTTTCCAACATTTTACACCTAAAAATTCATTTAATTCTCACAACAGTGGTATGTGGTAGGCACTTTTGTTACCCCCATCTGATGCAGGAGGTAACTGATTCTTTGAGAAGACACGTATGACCTGAGCTAGGGGCTAGTGGACCCGGTTTCAGACTGGGCAGTCCAGCTGATCATACTGCAGTGTTAAGTGGCACCTCGTGGGTGGGACAGATGCTAAACTACAGGAAACCCTCTTCTCCACGTGGTTTCTAAAGTGCAGAGAGGTGAGCATTAAAAGAGAACTCTGCAGAGAGGAATTTGAGCTTATTCAATATTATTAAATATTAATAAGCTCAAATATTATTTTAAGATCACAGGTCTCTTGATTCTGGACCAAAGGCTTAACAGGGCAGGGCCCTTTGCTCAAAGGCTTGGAAAACTTAGGTGGGAAAACCTGCCCTAATGGAACTTCCACCCTCTCCCCAAGGCAAAGATTCCGAGGTCTCTGTGTTCGCTGGCTTTCCCCCAACAGAGGTCTGGCTTCCTCTCTCTCATTCTACCTGTGCTCTTCCCGAGATCCCCCTGGGGATCAGAGACCCCCCCCCCCCCCAACCCCAGCTTCAGCCTCAGGCTTCTTCTGTCCTTTACAGCTTGAGGGCTCTGGCCAAGGCCAGACAGAACAGAATGAAGAGAGGTTGGCCCAGGGCTGGGATGCCAGACCACAGGCTGTCCTTGTGACATTTTGAGATGTCTGTTGCCCAGCCCCCAAACCTCAACAGACCAGGCCCTTCTAGCTGGAGCATGGCACTCCAGGCTCACTGCATCTGACTCCGTCGAGCCCCTGGAGTCAGTCACATGCAAGCCTCCTGGGCAGAGGTGGCCAGAAGCACCAGCGAGCTCTCCACATTTTTCATCTTTACAGTGTTTATCATGAAGCAGCTGGGATTCGCTTTCTGTCCTCTGATTTGCCGAGCTCATGTCTGAAAAAGATTACGCAACATCACAAATCTAACCGAACTAATCAGAACTAGGGAGAGATAGATAAGGCCAATTGTTTTTTAAAGCATTATGGCTAATCGGATCATCTGTGTTTAAAGCGAGGAGGAACAATGGCCAGCCAGCATCAAAAATTCTCTTGAGACGCAAGAGAGAAAACAAAAATCCACAATGACTGAGCGTGGTCCCCCAGCCAGCTGGGAGGAAAGCAGGACCTCCGGGGTCCATAACTGCTAGTTTTCTGACTACTGAACTGCTTTTATAAGAGGCCTGAGCAAGCCGTTCCAATAAAGCCACAGTCCACTGTCTTAATGGGACATGAAGAAGCCATTCTCTTCTTCATTGTGATTGTTTGATGTCTTCAAAGCCCAGAAGTTTCCATCTGGGAGTCTTCCTAGCTATTATAGCCCCTGCTGCCACCCAGGCCTGCCAGTTCAGAAGGCTGGCAGCCTTCCTGCTGCCCCACATCTCTCGCCCCCATCCCCTGATGCCCATGTGATGAGCGCCTGGTGAAAGGGTCTATTGTTCAGCATCCCATTCTGAACGAGGCCAAAATCACACTCAGTGGCCGAATCGCCTCTGGCTGCCCTGGGCAGACCATAAATCTTGAAGGACTCAGTCTCTCCCCGAATTGCCCTGGAGGCGGGTGAGGGTTTAATGAGCAGAGAAGATAGTCATACACCATCATACCGAGAGAATTTCCTCCAGAATGTGTCCTGGGTTGTTTTCAACTGAGCGATTCATCCCTTGGCACTTAGAAGGGAAATGCACCCCAACTTCTTGGTGCTGGCTATATCCCCTGACCTCTCAGCCTTTGTGTCCGAGGAGCCTGTCATGGCAGCCAGCAAGGGCCCATCACATCCACTCTGTCAGAGAAGAGTCCAAGGGTTCTCTCAGCCACTACACTGGCCCTTCAGTCTAGGCCTCCAAAGAACCAATCCAGTGAAGCTCTTGGATTATTTGTACGGAGTCTGAAGAAAGACCCCCACCCCTGCCTCCTGGTGGAGTAATGGGAACTGGGGGAGGGGAGAGGGTGGGAAGGTCTGGTTAGGCCCCCATTCCCGATCCTGGATCCAACAGTCTTTCTGGTAAAGGAGAGTGTGTCCCAGAACTGTTACCTCAGTACCCAACTCTGTGAGGCCAATGGTCTTTGGTGAGCGAGTCTCCGGGAAGACAGCTGAGGGAGAGAAACCACAGTGTGTGCCCCTGCGTGTTGCCATGGCGACCGGGAAATGTTTGGCTTTGGGCCTGAGACCTTGTTTTCTTCTTTTTTGGACCATATCTGTTTAGCAGACTGGCTAGCACAAACCCAGGATGTGGTAAATGAAATGAAAAAGCATCTCAGGGGCCCACATGGGGTTTTTCCTGTTGCAAGTAGAAAAAAAAAGAGGTCCTACTTTTTGTTTCATAGTTAGATTTTTGTGGGGGGAGCTAATGACAGTTATAACACCTCGTTCAGGTACAGCTTTGGCTCAGGTCTGTGGCTGGATCTTTGAGGAACTGGCTGATTTTAACCTGAGGGAAGTATGTCATGAGAGCTGAGGTGGGCTGAGACTGTCATTCACAAGTAATAGCTGCATCTCGCGGTGGTTAGTGAGTCACTGACACGCTGATGAGCCATGGACCCCATCTGGGAGAAGGACAAACGGTTCTAGCCTGACTCCTGTTCATTATATGCTGTGTGATGTTGAATAAGTCACTTTAGGTCTCTGGTTCACACCTAGGCTTCCTGCCTCCCAGGATGAAGCAGGAAGTTAGGAAATGCTTGAAGCTAGTGGGGTAAAGCGGAGAGGAGTTATATGCACACCTGGGACAGTATGAACATCTCAGAAAGCTTCCCAAAAATCTAGTATTCTCCAACCCCAGCAGAACAGGTGGATCAAAGTACAAGCGTCAGTAATAGTGCCATGGGGGAACTTTCCATCTCCAATTATGAAGCATTTCCACATCCAAAAGCAGCCCCATGAGGCCCATCAGGTAGGTACTATGGCCCCATTTTACAGATGAAGAAACAAAGGAGCAAGAGATTCAGAGACTCCAAAGTCTTACAGAGTTTGAATAAAACCCAGACCTCAACTCAGATTTTCAAGGTCTTCTGAGTTTCCCCATTACCCGTGGTGCTGCCCTTTCCATCTTGCGTGTCAGCAAGCAAAGGGGAAAAGTGACAGCACTCAGACAGAAGAGCAGTGGTTTTCATACTTTTCTTCCCCTCCCCCTCCCAATGATGTCTTAGGCAGAACCACAATATTTAGGATAGGAGAAAGCAGAGCTGCTCCTGTGGGAGTAGGAGTGAGGGTGGAGACCCCAGAGCCTCGATCCTCCAGCTGCTCATTCTTGCCCAGCCTCCACCCCACCCCACCAATGGTCCTGACACCCTCCACAATGCTTTAGGAGGCTGCGTGGAACACTCTGGAAACCACCGCAGTAGGCGCCAATCATAGCAATGATAACCACCCCTTGGTAAGGCTTGCGATGTGCCAGGGGCTCCAAAGCATCCTAAGACGTTTAGCTGCCCCATGTGACAGCTGTGGAAACAGAGGGTCAGAGCGCTAAGTAATTAGCAGCTCAAAGGCTGCAGCCCAAATGAAATGCATTGTATAAAAATGCTTTACAAGTGATACAGGCTTAGCATGGTTTTTTTTTTTTTCCTGTCAGTCTCAAGAATAAAAATACCTTGCAATGTAAAGTTCCCCTTAAAGGTTGTCCCTGGCTCACCCTGTGGAGAGGACATAGCAAAGTCTGCTTTTCCAATCCTAACCTACAGGGATGGAGGCTGGAGAGCAGTGGACTCGAGAGGATTTATAGATCCAGAAACTGAGGTGAGGCTCAGAAGGTAGAGCCATCCAGGCAGAGCCATCCAGATGGAGGGGAACAAAAGGCCACCACCAACTCCCACAGAGTCCAGCATCACCACACAGTCCAGGGTATCTCCAGCTCGGATTTGATTTTCTCTTCTCTATCTCTTTTAGCATCCAGCATCACCACACAGTCCAGGGTATCTCCAGCTCGGATTTGATTTTCTCTTCCCTATCTCTTTTAGCATCCAGCATCACCACACAGTCCAGGGTATCTCCAGCTCGGATTTGATTTTTCTCTTCCCTATCTCTTTTAGCATCCAGCATCACCACACAGTCCAGGGTATCTCCAGCTCGGATTTGATTTTCTCTTCCCTATCTCTTTTAGCATCCTTTCAAGTGATAAAGACAAGATTCTGGAATTCACGGAGCTGCTATCGTGTCAGACGTTAGTCTAGATGTGGTAACAGGTGTCGTACTGCGTGATCTCCAGAGCAGCTTTGAGAGGTCAAATCATCAATCCCATTTTGTAGATGAAACAAGTGAGGTCCAGAGCACAACTGACTCAACATTTGCTGTGAAAGTGGCAGGGCCATGAGTCAAACGCTGGGATGATATCTGGTCTCCGACGTGAGTTAGCCCAGATGTTTACCAAAGCCACCCCCCTCTGCTTGGGGCACACAGATTCTCACACTGGAGGCTAGAAATGAAAGGACCCTGTGGGGTGTGGTTGGGACGGGTCCTACTGCTGAGCCTATGGCTGGGCTCCCCAGAAATATTACCATGGATGGAGCACCTACTGTGTGCTAAGTGCTTCACACTGATTATCTCATTTAATCCCCACAATAAATGTATGAGATAAGGACTATTATTGACATCAGACCTTATTACAGATAAGAAAACTACAGTTTGGAGAGGTTAAGAAACTTGGTCTTTTCCTATTCATTTATTTATATAATTAAATGTAAGTCGCCTTTAGAAGTTATTTTAACTACATCATAAATATGTAATTGTTGGCTTTTTACTTGTTTTCCTTATTTCTGAATTTTAGTACTTGGAATAAAGACTCTTATTATAATGTCAAAAAAAAGGAAAGGAACTTGTCCAAGTTTGCACCGTTAGGGGGTCAGGCAGCCTGGCCCCTCTCTCTTAAATGCCACACGAATGCCTCTCTCATCACTTAATTTCAGGAGATCCCAGGTGAATTGCAGGATAATGCCTCCTGCCAGATAGTTTGAGCATCTACCGGATTTGTATTTGCTAGTGTCATGCCAATAGAGTTGGTGGATGGTGACTGCTGTCTCCTCCAATGGGATAACTAACAGACCCAAGGAGATGGGGACATTTTCATAGAGAAATGAGTCCTGCACTGGGACTTAACAGCCCTGTGCCCTAGGCAGGGGTGACTGTCTCAGGATCACAGTGAGAGGAAAATGTTGAGGAATGGCTTGGATTTCCACCTGGCTTCGATAGTAACTCGCTACCTCTTCTCTTTCCATGACAGATGGTACCTAGTTCAGACACCCCTTAGATTGATGGTTTTTATCCTCTTTCCCCCATGGCACCACTTCAAATTCACAGGAGGGACCATGTCAGTCACACTCCAATGGGCACCAGGTACCTTGCCATCCCTAGTGGCCTCTTTCCCTGTCACTCAAAAAATCTTACCCAAATGCAAATGAGTGAGCACGCAAAGTCTTCTAGGAATAGCCATGAGTTTGCTGCAGTTTATAAGAGAAGAAAGTCATTCATAAGCCTTGGCACCTGGTTGCCAGTAGCCCTGTACTTACAATTTACCTACTACCAATCCTGACCTTCACGTGGTTTGAGATAGAACAAGAACCATGCCTTTAGGTCACCCCTTTCCTCTTCAAATGCATCAGCAGTGAAGTGATGTAGCTGCAAAAGCATTTGTTTACAACAACAAGTATTAGAAGTGACCAAGGAGAGATCTAGATTTTCACTGATTCCGAATTAGGAGGGCTCAGAAATCATCAGGTCGTATTTTAATGACTCAATTGCTCTCTTTTCTCGTAGACTCTCTCTCTCTCTCTCTCTCTCTCTCTCTCTCTCTCTCCATCAGATGCTAAAGTGAAGAGGGGTGTGAGTGCTCATGTGAGTAACAGGCCCCTTCCCAGTCCAAGAACCCTACCCTTATTTATTCTCCAGATGCTTTTAAGAGTAATACAAATGTTTCAAAGCAGAAACCCTATCGAGGGAGAGGCTGGATTGAGGGGATAGTTTTTAAAAATCTGGGCCAAAAGATTTCCAGGATCAGTACAGTTCCAACTGCCCTGTGAGCTAAGAGCTTGTAATTCACACCTCTTCCTGAGCTTTCAATCTCTGAAATCTCATCTGTAACCACAGATGCCAGTTGCAAACGCCAGGCTCCAGAGAACACACTTCTGACAAGCTTTTAAATCTGACTCAAGCCACAGGGTTTGGACCAAAACCTTTACCATTTCATGTGTAGCCGGAGTGGGCCGAGCATAACTCCCTGCTTTTAAGGAACATGGCTCACGCAAAAAGCCAGGAGGCTTGGAAATGGAGGAAGCTACAGATGATCCTTCTGCGAAGTTGTCAAAAGAAAATAAGATCTTGATTTTCCTTCAACTAAATAGCCATCGAACGTGGCAAGAGACCACACCTGGGTGAAGGCCTAAGCTACTTTCAGCCCGGACACTTGAGAGACATTCTAGAAGCAGCAGGATAGGCACAACAGGGCAGGGCCTCCTCCTATGAAATCTGTGCCTCCCAAATTGGTCTTCTTAGGGCGTGGCGCAAGGCATCCATTCAAAGCACCCTCCAGAAGATGTGAGTGTTATGTACCAGATATGAACCTGGGTGCTGAGGAGACATACGAGGTCCCTGCCCTGAAAGAGCTTATGCTCTAGTGTGGGGAAACAGACGATATACAGGGAAACGATTAGCATATAAATAAGGCAATTTCGGGAGCGATAAAGCTACACAAAAATAAAAGGGGAACAGGCTGCCTTTTCGGGCAGTCTGTGTGGTCTGAGGCACACTCTTCTATGAACTTATGGGCATATTTTCCCTACTTATTATGGAGCTCTTGGTGAGATCAGATACATGGCGAAAGGAAATACCTACACACACACACACACACACGCACGCACACACACACGCACACACACAGAGAGATTAAATCAGATTTGGAATTCATTGCCTTCCAGGGTCCATAACGAGATGTCCTTAGCATGTGGACTTAGTAGGGTAAACAAGGGAGACTTGGAAGGCAAAGGTATGGCAACCGAACGACCCGGCTTTGTGGATAAGAGTTCCATCTGAGTCATAAGCTGGGTACAGAGCTGATGGAAGATGGCTCTGTCTGCCCCTTCTGGGTCTTGGCCTGAACTTCAAGGAGGCAAACCAAACAGCGTGACAGAGCAGCCCGTCAGAGTGCAACTGTGATGTGTCCACTCACCAGCCCTCTGAAGGCTTACAAGGATCTCCTGGCATCTTCAGCCTCCCTTAGTTTATAGTTACTAAGGTGACAGAGCAATTACCCCTATGCTATTGTAAGATGGCACAGCGGCCAAGGTCATAGTCTTTCATATCAGAAAGACTTGGGTCCAAGCCCCAGCTTGGGCTCCTGTGGAATGTTGGGCACACCATGTTTTCTTAACCTTTCAGCCTCATTAGTAAAGTGAAGGCAATACCTACGTCATGGGGTGCTTTTAAGGTGTCAGTGGGGAAATGCACCTGAAACACGTAGCAAAGTACCTGACGCTTAGCCAAGTGGCTGGGACTTGATCAATAGTAGGCAATCATCTCAAAGATTAAGTGTTATGTAAGGCTACTTAATCATAAAGAGCCTCCCACTCTGACAATTCTTGATTAACTGGTCGGTCATTCACTGTATCACTGGTAATAGCCACTCAAGACCTCCATTTAGGAGTCAGAAGCCTAATTATACAATACATGAGCTCCTACTCTATATAATACATATGACAGATAGATATACAGATAGGTAGCTAGATGATAGATAGGTAGGTAGATAGGAAGGAAGGAAGGAAGAAAGAAAAAAAGAAAGAAAGAGAGGAAGGAAGAAGGAAAGAGACAGATGAATGGGTGGATGGACAGACAGATGGATAGACAGACAGACACTATCTATAAAACATTATTCTAGGAAGAAGTATGCCTCAAGTGATACTAACCCACATAATCAAAATGGGTTCCACTGGGATTATGCCTTGTTCATCCTTATATCCACGATGTCTGATACATAGTATGGTGCCCAATAGATGTCTCTTTAGTTTTGTGGGAAACGCATTAGAGTCCAGTGACCTGGGCTCTAGAGTTGGACTTCTTACTGATAAGCTGTCAGTACTTATCAGTACGGCTTCAGTTTCTTTATCAGAGCAGGAAGAAGTTGGCTTTGGTGGTGTCTAGGTCCCTGGCCAACCTAACGCTCTGCCTCTAGAAGTCTACGTTTCTTTTAAACTTGTTCTCTAAACACTCCAGGAACCCGAGTGGCTCCCTCTTGCCTGCAGGGTTGTGGCATATCCCTCTGGAATCAAGGCGGTGGTGGTGTGATGGATGCGTCAAGCAGGCTGGAGTGGCCAGCAAAAAGAAACAATAGACAAGAGTGTTACCAGCATCCTTCTCTCCAATTACAACAGCTAAATGCCTTCCAGCACACAGAGACTACAACCTGCCCCATCCAAGCTGGACGGAGAGAATGGTTTCAATTAAGGGAAGCATAGCAGGATGGCTGATCTCCTTAGAGAGACTACTCCTAACTTACCACAAACAGCCCCAGCGCTCCCTGCAGTGAATTTCAGCATCACGGGCCAATGCAAACCATTCTTTACTTGTGAGACAATCCTCAAGTGAGGTGCTTCTCAGCAGCTCCCACCTGCACAACTGGAAGTGGAGACACCCACCCCCGATTGGCTCCCTGATCCTTGGTGGTCTCGGAGGTCCCACTGCGAATGGGAAGAGCAAAGAGGGAAGTTCCCTTCACCTGTTTTCCCGAAGATAACTCTCGGTAGTACTAAATTGTTTCAAGGTCCTTCATTGTCAAGGAGCCAGAAAAATCCAGATTCTCAGGAAAAGGAGATGCCTTGAATTTTCAAGGCCTCCAGTTCTGGAGATGGAAGGACAGGATGGGTCCCATAAAGCTGAATGGAACGCTGGTGTGATGTGAGAGGGAGAGGATTGAATTCCAGCCCCACCACATGAGAGCGGAGCCTTCTTGGACAAGTTACTTTATCTTTACGAGCCTCAGTTTCTCAGCCTGCAAAATGACTCTAAGGAAATTCAGTCATTTATTTATTCAGTGGATATTTGATATTTGCTGCGTACCGCCAAGAGAGGTTTATGGGAGTTAGATAATAAACTCAAGGGAAACACCAGGGTTGCGTTTGGTTCATAATAGGTGCTTAATTTTCCTTCTCCCACGGGAAGATAAAACCCTGGACGACGAGTCACAGCTCTCCCAGATACCAGGGGGACCCTTCGGTTCTAATTTATAATGTATTTACACCACGAACAATCATCTGTGTTTCGATAATCTTCTGTTTCAGCCCAAACTACAGTCTGCAACCACACTCCTATGAAATTAAAAGCAAAATCAGAACCTGACACGAAGGCAAACACTCCTACTAAAAGGTGCAAAAGTTTTAGCCACTTCTGAGGTGTGGCTGGGAGAGGCCAGATGTTCCTTTCTTTAGAGGTGAAAAGAACTGAGCAGTTAGAGACAATTCAAGGTATTCTGGGAGATAAGAGGATTGAACACCCCAATGATTGACGGGTGGGCACTTCATGTACTCAAAAGCTAGTCCCCTCCACAACCTCCACAACCAGGAAATTCTAAGCCCGGGCTTCTGGGGAGGAAGTGGGCTTTGGGAAACTTCAAAATTTCCAGAATGAGAAGAAAGCTACAGCATTAACTTGCCCCTAAGGGTCTTTCTATACTCTCGAGACCAGGGAACAGTACTGTAAAGAAATACTTCTACCCAAGAGGGAGGAAGATACCATTTCCTCCTCCAGCCTCACTGCCGACTGCCAGCACCGAGGGCAGGAAGAGGCAGATCCTGCTGAGACTAGCAGCCCAGGAGACCGCCTGTCAGCGTGCAAGTAAAGACAGGACCTGGAGCGTGGTTCCCCACTCGCTTCCACCAGCTTCTGCAATGGCCAAGCTTCCCGGAACAGCCTATGCCACCTTATGCCTGGCAACAGTTGTGCCAGTAAGCACGGGGGTGCCAGCGCTTCGGTGCGCCCTCCCCCCACATTAAATGAGATCTTATTGGCTAATGTTTTGCCCAGAAATGGAATGAAAATCTTCCAAAGGCAGCTGGAAGCATGTCTCAAGTGCAGCAGGAACAGAGTTTGGGCTGAGGGGAAGGGAGAGGTCCCAGGTCTGATACTTACAGTGATCTCGATGATTACTGAGGACGCTTTTTGCTCCCTGTCAGTCATTCCGCACGCGATCACAGTTGGTCCTGACACAACCCTGCACGTAGGTATTATTACTCCATTTTAAAGATGAGGAAATTGAGGCTCAGGGTGTTGTCAATTGCTTAAGGACACAGAACTGATGAGGGACAGGACTCGAACCCAGGTTTAACTCCAGGACCCAGACTGCTTGCTGAGAGCCGGAGATACCAGACTTCGATCCCCCTCATGCATCCCTGACCCCTGTACTTAGCCCAGAGGCTAAACTATGTAGGATGATGAGTAAACACACACTCTCTAATCTAGCCTTCAGAGGAAGGTAGAAAACCTGACTTTGACAGACACTATTCCCTGGTGGCCTATTTCTAAATGTCTTCCAGGGGGTCTGGGAAGCTCATTTGGAGAAGAAACTTGAATGCGTCTTCCAAAGGTTTTAACAAGGCAAACAATGTAGAATACAGAAGTAGCTGCTGACTTTAGCCTTCCAAACAATACAAAGAACAGGAAGCCCAAAGAGATAATAGGGTACCTTTCCTCTACCCCGAGAAACAGTCCTTAAGGAAGGCTGGAGATTATCTGATGATACTTATTTGAAAGGAAATAGAGCTGCCCCAAACATGTTCCAGAAGCAAGCCACAGGGAGCCCCTCCCTCTGCCCCCAGGAAGAAGAGTCTAGAATATCCAAGGCTTTCCTTCCCAAACCTTGCCCCATCTCTTCTAGCCCTCAGCAGAACATGTCTCCTCCTTGTCTTTCACATCCATGAAATATTGCACATATTCAGCCTCTGTTTGGTACCTTCGCAGGAAACCATGGAAGAGACTGTTTCTTAGGTGACGCCAGCCAAGGAAGAGGAATGGAAATTGGGGTGGTGCATGGCCATAAAGGGAGGAGAAAAGATGTGGTCTGCTTGCTGACCCTCATTTGCTTTTTAAGCACTTGCCTCTTTTTCCAATGGACAGATATAGATAGATAGATAGATAGATGATAGATGAAAGATACATGGATACATACACATATAAAGTTGTTTTTTTTAATTGAATTTGGACATCACGGCCTGAATCCACCATGGTAAGCCACAATCCCAGAAATCCAACCAAACATTAAAGTGGACACCAGCCTTCAGAAAAGAGAAGACAGATCCCAAGTGTATTCATTCAACAAGGTTTCATTCAGTGCCCCCACGGGCACTGTGCTAGGCACTGGGACCAGGGCATTGAAAAAGGTCGGCAAGGTCACTGTGCCAAAGGAGATTATGGTCCAGAGGAGAAGACAGACACTCAACAAGTCAACAACACAGCACAGTAAATGTTGTAACAGAAGTGCAAGGTGCTGAGCCCTTAGTCTAAAGGGAGGCCTTTCCTCCTCAAGGCCTTTGATGTCCCCAAGAGATGCCTCCCCAAGGCAATGACATTTCAGCTGAGAACTGAAGGATGGACTGGGAACAGCAGACCAGGCTCAGCGGGCCTCACAGTCAGGAAATTCACCCTCAAAATAAAGCATAAGTCATTTCAGTTTGATAGAATCCATTTCCTCAAGCTCTTTCATCATTAGATTTCGAGAAGGAGAGGCCCCCTTCCCATGTAAGAAAAAATCACATTCTTGAGGTCCACATTAAACATCCGCTGGCTTTCTCTTCCCTGGATTCAGTCATTATAAATCCTTTAATGATATTTAAGTGATAAAAAGGAATGGGAAAAAAAATTTTAATCCTGAGTTTCCCTCGGTGTTGTTAGATTCATGAGGTAACTGCATAGGGAGGCAGGGGACTGGCCCAGAAAACCCACCTGTCCACCTTTGGGCTTATTAAATGTTAAGATGTTGGGCCCTTGAACTTTAGACTCAAAGAAACTATTAGGAAAGAGTTTTCCTGCTTATGAAAGAGCAATTATTAATATAAAATTCAATGGCCAATTCTAGACTCCCTGAAAGCAAGTCAGATCCATTGGGAGCCAACATAGTGTGGTGGACATGGACATCAACTCTGTGGGTGGACAGCTAGGGTTCAAATCCTGAATCTGTACTAATTAGCTCTATGACCCTGAGAAAGTCGTTAAACTTCCCTCCTCTACAGGAGTGTAATAATGCTAGCCACGAAGTTAATATGAGGGCTGGATTAGATAATGGAGCTGAAAACACTTCACACACATTAAAACACTCCAGGAGTGTAGTTTTTGAAAAGGGAAGCAGGCTCTCTCCTTTGGGGGTCATCATCTCATAAGATGCTCTTCCAAGGTCACAGTAATTCTTTTTAAATGGATCACTACAGACTAGTGAGCAGTGCTGAGATGGGTTGCAATAATGAGTCCCTAATAATAAAGTGCTCAAGTGTGCAAAGATGGACTGTTTCTTATAAATTATAACAGATTTAAGGTTATTCCCTGATATGCTTTTTTTGGAGAGAGAAAAGGATAAAGTTATAGCTATCGTGACTGAGTATAAACCCAGATCATCTAAGCCTCAAACTGCAGTGTGTCCCCCATGTGAACTTCGTCTGTGAGGCGTGTCTTCTTAGGATAAGGTTGAGGGTGTGGCTTAGAAACACAAGAACTTAGCTTTGCCTTTTTTCTTTTGCCTACAACTCTACCAGTTGCATAGACTCCCTTTAGGGCCTTACTCATTATAACAGACATCGTTACCAATGCAATAAAATTCTTCTAATTGAACCCGATTTTGTTCCAAATCTCAAGCTTGTGCTTCAGGGGAGGCGAGGCCCCAACTCCTAGCTCAATTGGGTAGATCATGACTGGTCTAAGTCAAGCACTGTGGTCAGAGTTCTCCTTGCCAGCGATTGGTTCAATGTGGGCATTCCAGGCAATGGGACCCCATTCTTCCAAAGGGAAGTCAATTAAGAACTTCTAGAAAAGCCATTCCTCCATTTTTCTAGAAGAGATGTTTATGAATAAGCATCCTTCTGGTGCTGGATAATGATTTTGTTTTTCCATTGGATGCCTGGAACTGTAGGAGTCAATTTGGGACCACGAAGGAGGCTAAACTAAAGAAAGACACTGCGAGGGGCAGAGTGGGAAGCTGGAAGAAAACTGGGTCTTTGATAACAACGTCGAGCTTCTGGAATCATCCTACTTCCATACTTCTTGTTACGGGAGATAATGTTTTATGAGGGTTGATTATTCTTTACTTACAGAGATACCCAGCTGACATGAACTGATGTGGGTATACCAAGAAATATGTGACAGATAACAATTACATGGGGGGCTACACATCACGGTTTGATGCATAGATGGGGTGTGGCTTATGTTCAATCATGATAGCTATAACTCCATCCTTATCTCTCCAACCCAAGAAAGCACATCTGAATAAAAGGGAAAGGATGTTATCATCATTGCTGGTTGGGGTGGGCGGGGGGGAAATAAACTTGAACCTGTTCTTGTTTATAAGACACAGTTGTTTATAACTGACCACTTGGATTGCCGGTGCCTATATTCTACCAATTGATAAATAAGTGATGTTTTGTGTTTTTGTTTTTTTCTCACCACATCTATCTCACTCTCCTGATAGAGTCCACTCTGGTCACCTCCAAGTAGTTAACCACCAACAAAGGAAATAAAAGAGTGAGGCCCTTGTAGTCAAATGGTTGGACATCTGAATCCCAGGGCTCTTGCCTGACCCTCCTGCCTGGACCCAGGAGATTCACCTGTATGGCTGCTGGAAGTCATCCTATAACCCTCCCACTTCCTACACATCAGTAGACCCTGGGCCCGAGCTCTAGCCACCAAAGTGCTTAAAACAAGACCAAGAAACTTCCAATAAAATGGGCCAATAAATCTGACCCTAAACCGAGGCTTAATGCTCAAGATTCCTAAGTAAATTATGAATTTTTCCCCATGGAAAAATGACACTTTTTGTTTCCCAGGGTTTGGGTTCTTTTTCTCCCCCAACATGTGCTTCTAAAAGCTTGAGTCAGCTTGGAGCTTCCCATGGTTCTCTTCCCACCACTGTCTTTTGCAGGGCAGGTAGGATAAACTGGTTGCTTTCAGAATCTTGAGGAATAAAACTTGCTTTTCTGGCTCTCTTACTCAGATGACCCACGCGAGAGGCAGCTAGACTAGGAGCTGCCTTGGCTAGAGTTGCTATGAGGAGCTTTGACCCCACCCACCAAACTGTCCCCCGGTCCTGAGAGCTGGTGGGGTTGAGAAGTCCAACAGGTAGGCCTCCCAAGGAACTGTGGGGATCCTGCAAACATAGTCACTGCTAGCCACTGAGAAGTCTTGAGAAGTCTTCCTTGATGCTCTAGATCAGCTGAGGACTCCCTGTTACCAGCTCTCATGAGCTCCGGCTTCTCCTTCCTAGCTCTGATCACAAGTATAATTAAATAAGGGCATAATTAGTTGTTTACTATGTCTTCCCGGATAGCTGGTAAGTTCCATCAGAGCAGAAACTGTGCCTCTCATTTAAAGTTGTATCCCCAGCCCCTGGCAGAGTGCCTGGCACATACTGGTATTCCATAAATATGTGTTAAGTGAACACATGGATCATGTGGAAACCAATGATTGATCAGAGAGGCTGGGCAAGAGCAATGCCAGGTTATGCGGGGCCTTCCGGTTTCCAAAGGCTCATTGAGTCAAAAAGGATCAAAACGAACACCAAATATGGATGTACAAGATACTACACAGGAAACCAGATTCAGGTACAATGAAGACCCCAGCAGAGTGTAAACACCTACACTGTTTCCCATTGGGTCCCAAAAACCCAGGACCATTTTATCTTCCTCTCTGTCACTCCAAGTCTTCTTGCCCTGGTCAGCCACTGTCCTCCTGTTTAGTGCCCTTTCCTCTATCATCTGAAAGTATGAAATGGAAAGAGTACTGGATTGAGGTTCAGAAACCAGAGTTTTGACTCGAACTGGTTGTATGACCTTGGGCAAGTCACGTGCAGTCTTTGAGACATCCTTCCCTTGTTTGTCCAATAAAACTAGCGGGCTATACAACTTCTAGCACTTTCTCCCATCCTGACATGCCATCATCATGGGCTTTGTGTCACCAGCTCATGAAAACTTCTCACTTAGGGCCCTTTCTCCCTTTCTCCTTTTTTCCCTCTTTGGATCCATACTTCGACCCAGCTCAGTCTTGCACCTAAGCCCTAGCAAAGCATCTGAAAGCCCTCCTGCCCCTGCCTCCAGCACTCTTACTGAGTTACCCCAGTAAGGGGATTGTGACTCAACTTGGCAGGGTACCCCAGTCCCCTGCAGGCTGGCTGCCTCCGCCTGTCTCTGGAAACGGCAGGACCAAGAACCTGAGCACAGAGCAGGGCCCCCTAGATAAGCACTGCCCAGGAGGGGATGGCAGCTCGCAGGAGATGGGTGAGCATTCTGAAGAATACAGTTTCAATGACTGGGGTCAACTAGCAACAGGAGACAGAGATAAAGGTGAAAGTGACTTCAGGTAATAATAGAACCTTGTAGTTCTGCATCACGTGCTTCTGCCTACCAGTACAAAACACTTTCACACCAGCAGGCAAAGGTGGAGAGGTCTAGGGGAAGCAGACAGATTATTATCCCTGGGTGGGTCACACACTGTATTGAAGCATTAGACAGATAAAGCCAGTAGCCCAAGGTCACACAATTAGGCTTTGACACAGTGGGAATTAGAGCAGAGTGTCCTAATCTCACCCAGGGGCTATTTCTAGTAGACTCTTGATGGAGCCTTTTGTTTATACCTTGGTTCTACCTTATCTTACCTGCCCAGGTAGTGAGCTTGCTTTTTCCCTTGGGGATGAACAGTGGGAAACTTGAGCAGCCCAGAGTGCGTTGACCAGCCTGAGTTTAGAATCCAGCCTTCTTGACTTGGATTCTACCAGCAGGACCCAGGAAGGCCAGCCTGTGGAATGCTGCTACTGTTTGCATTTGGGAAGCACAGAAGAGCCCCAGTGGCAGCTGAGAATGCAGAGGCTCCAGGGCTGCTAAAAGTTGTAATTAACGTGCATATACGATCTTTTCATCTTCAAAGGCTTTAACTCACATGAGCTAGTTATGCCTCCTATCACCCCCATGGCTGAGGAATCATTTTTGTCGTCTCAGTTTGCCGATGGAGAAGCCGATGCATGAAGGAGCTCTTTGCCAGGAAGTCTGGCCCTGATTCAAAGAGAGGAAATTCCTTGCTCCCAGCATCTTACCTCACTTGGGGTAATGGTAAAACAGAGTGTGAATTAATCATAAGAGAAGGCTCAAGGGACCAAACTCCTCTGGGTGAGAGACTGCATTTATACTGCTCTGGAAGGAGGTGGAGTTTATGGTATGGCTAGCTGACTAGATTCAACTCCCAGAGTTACACACAACTATCAGAAATGTAGACTAGAAAAGCCTACTGCTCTACTGTGGGGATGTCCATGTGATACAGCGGGGTCAAATCCTCCATATTGTGCCCATGGCAGACATCACTAATGGATCACAGCACTCTCTGTGACTGAGCCAAGGTTTGGCTTCTTAGCACAGCCCCACAGGCAGCCTCTAGCAATCAATGGGAAATGGTACAGGAGCTGAAATCTGTTTGTTATTGCTGCCCTGCCATACAGTCTGTTTGGGATTCTCTTAAATTGCCAAAAGTTGCCAAAGTTTTATCTCAACCAATGTTGGAGCTGGCCTTTTTCTGAACTCTGTCTAGCACAGTCTAAAGAGGGTATCATGAGAACTTCTAAGTCTCTGGGGCAGCATAACTGGATCTCATAGATGTTGCCACTGTTACATGATCACCTGGAATCTGTCCAACCTCATCCTTCACTGTTCTTCAACATGGCATCTCTTATTCAGGTAGATGGAGCCCCCTCCTTACCCCAATCAAGCCGTACTTATTTCTCTGACTTTAAACTTTCAGCTGATCCTTTACACTTCTCTGGGTTGCTCTCCTCTCTCTGTCCATCTTCTTTCCCATGCTCAGTTCATCCTCAAACTTTACTCCTTCCATGAAGCCATCCTATACAACTGCCGCTCAGAGAGGTCTGCTTTCTTGTATACTTAATTACTTCACTTGTTTACTTTTTCTTTCACCAAACGGTAAACTCTCTGAGGACAGAAACTAGATCTTCTCCATCCCTCACTTCTTTCCACAAAGGATTCTTTCCAATCACATGATAGTTTTTAGTGCATTGATTGGTGAGTGTAGCCCCATTTTACAACTGGGGAAACAGAGGCAACCAATAAAGGAAGAACCTTGCCCACAGTCATCCTGTGACTAAAACAGAGAAATGTTGAGCCTCTGCTGGCCACATGTGGTTCTCACTTCTCCTAGAATGCAGTGTCTGGGGGACTGGCTGGAGACACAGATGACTGAATGGTACCCAGTAATCACCGAGGGCATTGCCTACTACAGGAGAACTAAACCCAGCCTGGTGTTGTATTTCAACTTCTGGTTAGTGGATTCCAGATGGATATGGGCATACCCAGGATGGACCGTGATCTCACAAGGATTTTCAGTGACTGATAGAAGGTCAGACCCCAACAGGGCATTTAGTCTCAGACCCACCACTCTGACAAACTCCTAAGTAACACAGTCTTTATAACTTCCTTTTTCTTTTCTTTCTTTTCTTTTTTTTCCCCCACTGAGCAGGAAGAGTTTCTCTGGTCTCGTGAAAAAGAAAGAAATATCTTAGTAGGAGTCTGGAAGTTTCTCTGTAGAAGAAGCAACTCACCATCTCAAAGGTCTGCCTTGCCCTGTGCCTTGGTATCTAGATGTTTGTTTGCTTTTGTTTGCCTTTTTTATTTTTTTCAGATTCCCATGGCTGTCCTAGTTACTTTCCCTAGGATATTAGAGCTTGCCCTCTAAGCACTGCTTTGGCTGAATATTAGGGTTCATTTTGCACCAACATGTTGCAGGGTTCCCTTGAGGGAAGCTGAGAAATCCAATGTGTTCATGGAGCTTTGAGAGTGAAGGACACAGTCTTTTCTCTTCTTCAGGGGTTTACTGCTCTGACCTCTTGAAGCAGTGTTTTTTCAAAGATTATTGCATCCAGATCCTGTGGCTAATCCCAGGGCTAACTTCCTGCAGTTTTAGCTGTGTGACTGACGCCTGCTGCTAACTTCTCTGGCTTAAGCTTCATCTGCTCACCCGCAGGTGGTCGGGAGGACTTGGGGGAGTCCTCTGAGCAAAGCACCTTGGCCTAGGAGTCCTTCTTGCCCATTGGAGTTTAGAGTGTAACTGGGTCCGTATGCTTGTTGTTTCTGGTGTGGATTAATAATTCACTTCTGACATTTAATACGAACCAGGCATCGCTTTTGTGTGCTGGGGGCACTGCGGGGGACTGCATTATAGTTGTGTTATTCTTTCCATTAAGTTTTATGAGGCTTAGGTGTTTGTGGGCCCACAGAACGGTGGGTTTATAGAACACGAGGCCTGGAAAGGACTGCACAGATCAACTTTCACACATGGAAAATTGGAGGCAAATAGGAAGCAAAATGATTGGTTTGGCATCACATAGTGAATCAGTAACAGAGAGGAACTAAAATATCATAGTCATTTCTATCCTTGAGGCACCTTCGGTGTACTAGACACTTAGCTCTAAACATTGTTATAGACACTTAATGTGTGCGGTGCTGGAGCTCACGCTGCTCTTAAGGGGCGGGAAGGAGAATCAACCTGTTTTACAGCCCTTCTTCCTTCCACATGGCCCTCCTCCAAAGCCAACCTCCTAACTCCTATACCACCATACGAAATAGCTGGTTTGGTATGGAAGGTCTTTAAACCATTGAAAGAAAGAACTCCTCCCGTTGTTCCCTTTTAACTTAGTGACCGAAAAGCCAAATGCTTTTCTCTCAGCATTCTTGAGAACATGATTTTGAAGCTTGGGGTTCTTTCTACATGAGGCCGGATTTGGAGGGCAGTGCTGGGGCTGAGAGGCAGACAGACTTCTAAGAAATCAAGATCCCTTGGGCTTCCCTGGTGGCGCAGTGGTTGAGAGTCCGCCTGCCGATGCAGGGGACACGGGTTCATGCCCCGGTCCGGGAAGATCCCACATGCCGCAGAGCAGCTGGGCCCGTGAACCATGGCCGCTGAGCCTGTGCGTCCGGAGCCTGTGCTCCGCAACGGGAGAGGCCACGACAGTGAGAGGCCCGCGTACCGCAAAAAAAGAAAGAAATCAAGATCCCTGGTTTACTGGACAAAACCCAGTGAGCTCTAAACTTCCTCTGCCTTGCCTGACATGTCAAACTCGAAGAAGGATACGCTCAAATTAGAGAGCATGCAGAGAAAAGCGATTTCAAGGAGATGTGAACATGAGCCATTAGAAAAAAATAATAAAAAGATTTCTATAGATCAGAAAGATAAAAAAGGATGAAGAAAAATCAGCCAGAACCTATAAAAAATCACAGAAGGGAAATGATAAAGATGGCTTTGCTAGCCAAATCTAGAAATTTCACTCACTCAGTCAGCCACCCAATATTTATTGAACGTCTACTGTAATTGAGGAACTGACAGCTGGGGACTACATCAATACAAAATTGTACATAATGTACACAAATGTACATAATGCATAAGCTTTCCCCTAAGAAGCTTACAGGATCACCTGTGAAAGAAAACAGAGCATCGTAATACAGCTCAGAGGCATCCCTTGAACTTCTTTTTAGATGGAAATATGCTTGTGGGGTTTTTATGAATGATCAGGGAGAAACAGTTAGTAGACAACAGGAGAAGGTAAAAGTCACTTTGGGAAGTCTAGAGGGATGTACCTGACCTCTACGGTTGACCTTGGAAAGATAACTAGTGCCATCACAGGGGATCCACTGCAAAGACGAACTTCTGGGCAGGAGATTTCTACAGCAGTATTACTTTTCTCTCCAAACTCTGATTTGCGTCTATGTGACCAACATGCTGGTGGGTACCTGAACCCTTGTCCACCCCTTGCAGGGAAGTGTGGCCCTGAAACTCACTGGTGGCTGCGGGGCTGACTCAGTGACGTCAACTGGTCTCCTGCAGACTGTTAAGATGGTACTTGGCTCTGCTGGAATCTGCTTCGCGGACTGGACACATTCAACAATGGCAACATTTGTGACTGGTGTATAGTGTTTACGCCATTTAATACTTTTGAGGCCAGGGGCCTGGGCAGAAATGACCTTCTAGGTCAGAGGCAGGAGACCAGGTCTGAGCTGCGTGGAATTGTTAATTTCTCCCTAGCATCTCAATTTCCATAATGATGAACACTTGTGAAGAGGTCTTACCATCCTCACTCTAATATCTTGGTGGGTTCTCTTTGAGAGAGGATGTAGAAAAAGACGCTGCCTAGATCCGCTACTGGTATGCGGTTTCTTCTGGAAGGCACTACAGACCCGCTCAAGTGCAAAAAGATGTACTGAAATTGAAACAGATGGGGATCTGTGATGAGTTTCTGCCCCCAGGCCAAAGGCGCAGGTCCCTTCCTGCAGACTGAGTCAGACATCTCCAGGGGGCTTTGCCTCCTTCCTTCCGGGATGGCTTGTTTCTCAGACAGGGCACCCAGAGGCAACGCTACCGTCCCCGCCCCACCCCCCTGCAAAGGTCACCTGCTGGGCCAAACAGAAGCCAGACCACTGGTTTGCACTGGAGCTGGGAAGAAGGGTGGCAGCACACTTCTAGGTTTTGCTCGATTCCTGGTGTCCACGGTGAGCGTAGGCTGATTCCTGACAGCCTTCGCTCTCAGAGGACCCCTTTCTGTCACCAGTTCTAGCTGGTAGAGAGAAGGTCCTGGCATCACGGACCCATAAGCTGAGGGCAAACATTTTTGCTGCTGTCTGATTGGCTCCTTTCCCAACTTTATCCTGTCATGAGCCAAAGTCCGAGATGATGGAGCAACGCATCAGCAACCTCATCGTCCATCAGGTGACAAGTACCGAAGTGATCACGAACAAACAACTCAATTCACCATCCCTTTGAATCCGAGCCTCTCCCCAACTCCCCCCGCCTCCACCCCATATAGAAGAAAACAGAACTTGTACCCAGGAATTGGAATGAATGAGCTGCTCAGAGCATGAATGCGAAGACATTTCCATTACTTCCTTCTCCTTCATGTTTGCAATTCCAGCCCCCTCCTCTGACATCACATGTATAAAGGGAGAGCAAAACCAGCTCTGTGGACATTAAGATCCTGCCCACCTCGGATTCCTAAACGGGATTTATGAAGACAGCCAGCATACTAGCAGGTATCATCGTTCGGGTTTCTGGGGCACCCTGACATCTTGATATACGAAGGCAGGCACAGCAATGCAGTGACCAAGAACATGAACGCAGCTGCTAGACAACATGGGTTTGAATCCTAGCTCCATCACTTAACCAGCTCTGTGGCCTTGAGCAAGTTACTTAAATTCTCTATGCCTCAGTTTTCTCATTGGTACAAGAGGGATAATAATAACACTTCTTCCTAAGGTTAGTGCATGGATTAAACAAGTTAGTATAGAGGAAAAATTAGGATGGTGTCGGCATGTGGTCAGCACTCTGTGTTTGCTATTATTAGTAGTAGCGGTGACGGTATCTCAAATACATACAACTAGCTGCAAAGAAACAACCATAAAAGGCACAAGAGCTCTAACTCTCAAGAAAGGTTGAGGGTTAGGAAGATGAACTTTCAGGCACAGCTCAAGGAGACTCGCCATGACACCAGAGCAAAGGCTCAAAATGACAGGTCTACGTGAATTCTCTCTTTCCCTGGAGTTTTGCAATTAATGTTTACTCTCAAAAGCTGAAGACTCGAGAAAGATTTTTTTGGGCCTGAGTTTTGCAAATCACCTCCTTGGTGACTCAGCCCTTCCCCACCCACCTGGGGCCTGTCTGTGTACACTTGTTCTTAGGAGGGACACTGGCCTCAGGACACACCCAGGCAGGTGGTGCACCCCAAACTCAGGGAGATCTGGCTTTATCAGGTTCTGTGCCCCCATGACACCCACCCCCTCGTCCTGTCTTTGACTCCCTGCCCCTACGTTTCACAGGGTGGATGACCCATGGGAAGGCAGGTCCTGCCCTGGTTGTGGGCGACTTCCCATGTGGCAAGCTCCGTGGAAAGGAGGCACGGTTTGCCTCCGCAGCAGATGTCAGGCTTCCCGAGAGACCTGTAGCTGCTGTAGGAGACCCACACAGAAGGCAAGGACCTCTGGGAAGTACTTCTGCTTCTCTCCCAGCTGCCACCACCCAGAAGCAGGTGTGGCGTTGGACGGGAGGGTGTGGGCCTCTCACGCAAAGAGTCCAAACTCAGATCAGCATCTCCAAAATAACTAGAGCTCCAAGTGGGCCATTGCACGGGAGTGTTCTATTTTGAGGCTTCAATTTGGGGATTGGTGTCATCATCCTGCCTGGCTCTCACTCTCTTCTTGGCCCAAGAAGTGAGTCACCCTGTCCTTAGACGGACGTCCCCAGACACAGCAAGCAGCCACCAAAGCCACAAACAGACGGGCGATCTCCCTCCTTGGGCAGACCAAACATGAGCCCTGCGGTGGGCAGCTGGCCGGCCAAACGCCCGTCTCAGCCCTGTCCTGGAGAAGGCAGCCATCACCACTGCTGTCATATACAGACAAATGCATCTGTATCTCAGGGAGACCATCAGGCATGCTTTCATATATAGCGTGGATGTAGTAATTTCTATATTCTAGACATTCTTTTCAGTTCAACAGTTACTGGTAACAATTACGGGCCAGGACTGGGATCCGGGACCACAGAAATGAATGTGGTTCGATCCCTGATGTCAGGGGGCCCGCACAGCACTGCAGAAGAGATATAAGAGAAGATCTGTCTGGTTTGGGGTTTTCCTCCAATGAGAAGCATGAAAGTCATTAGCGCCCGTTGGTCCCAAATACGCTTATTTATCTTGATTTGCCTGTGCAGCTTTTAGGCTAATTAACTGGGGACCTATGGGAACCAGATACCTCCTTGTCAGAGGTGAAGTTGGCCACCATCCAGTGACACCAGGGATTCTCAACCGGGGGGGCGACTTCAACCAACTCCCCCCCATTTGGCCATGTCTGGAGGCAGTATTGGTCGTCACACGGGATTGGCGAGGGGGAGGTTTGCACTACCAGAATCTAGTGTGTGGAAGCCAGAGATGCACAGTCAGCCGTTATCCAGGAAACCCTACACTAGACCATGAACTACTCAGGAGTGAGGAATGTGTCCTTCTGACCATGAGCTCTCAGGACCTATCCGCTGGGTGCACCAAATAGGCAGTGAGTGTGTGAACGTTCGTTGGATATATTGTCCAGTTAATGAACTTACTTGAGAGGAGGTAAATTAATAGCAGGGTAACAGAAATATACACACCCCTATCTCACTCCCTCTTCTTCAGATATTCAAATCCTCTCTTGTCCACACTGCCCCCACCCATCACTGATTCCCCAGCCCTCCTAGCTGTGCTTCAGCTTGGCAAGGCTGTTGGCTTTACAACCTAAAATGGCCAGGCTGTCACTTGATGGCACTGTCTTACATGTGTAGAACCATAAGGTTCTTGGATAGAAGTCCCACATCTCACACACTTAATCCCCCTGTAGTACCCCACACAGCATGGGACCCACAGAGGACACATTATAAATGCTTAAGGGTTGACCAGCAGTACCCACATTATGTGTAGACACATGTGTTCAGATGCATATATACCTACGGGCACACCCACACCTTGTGTGTGTCCACACCTAGCAAGCAAAAACCCTATATGTAGCTTTTCTTGGTACTTCACATATTGGGGTGATCAAAAAATGGAGAGCAGAGGAATACAAATGTTCCTCTCCAAAAGTACACATTTTCTGAACCAAACATCAATGTAATTGGACGCTAGACTGATTCACGAGTTGTATAAATGTGATATTCATTTATGCAAAAATCCATGCAAGTTTCTGACTTCTAATCACACAAAGCCATGTACTTATTTGTAGAAAAATATATAAATAGTTAGTCAAAATATACACTAGGTTTCAATTGGTAGAGTATTTGCATATTTGAAATCCTGACACTCCTGGAAAATCTGGAGTGCCCAACAACTGCGTCCACGCCAAGCCAGACTCCACAGCCACAAACTTCCCAAACCCTTGCTGGCCTGCTTTGGGGGAGGGCCCTTTTGAAGAAAAATATCAACTTGCTAAGGGAGTGAGAAGTGGGGTTCCAATTTAAGGCTGGAGGCACCAGCCTCCCCTGGTGATTCTAAAGAACACTTGTGTGCTTCCTGTTCAAGAGGGGACACAAAGGAGCTTGAGTCAGCTTCTGGCTGTGCAAACCCCCAGAATTTCTCTCTGAGGCAGAGAAGATCCCCTGTGAGAACTGCACTTTGTGTGGTGGCGTGTGCCACTGCTTCAGTTCATTCTTTCACAAGACCCACTTCCCTTTCAGGCTCTGGGTAGAGTCAGCTAAAAAGGAGGTGCAGGGGAAACACAATGGCAGCCGGTATCTCAGCCCCCATCCCAGCCAGGATGGATGGCTGGGGAGGCCTGCTTTGCTCCCACCACCTCCTCTCCAACAGGGAACCCCCGCCTGGAACCGTCTGACACGCAAGGCCAAACTGAAATCTCACTTGAGTGACCACGTTTCACCTAGAGCCCCACAATGGCTTTCCATTCAAGACCCCTGAGTTTTCTAGAGAACCGTGTCAGCCCATGACCGGGGTCCTCAAGACTCTCCCTCACTGGGCACGTATGACCTGCTAAATGCTGAGGGTTTCCATTGAGCATGGGATGAGGGGGCTTCCTGGGTCATTGTACCCAGAATGCTTGTGGGGTCAGGGCCTCTGCAGGGCCCCTTTCTTAATTTCCAGGCAAAAGGCCTTGCCCTGACTTGTCTCTTAGACAAGGAACAGCCTCTCCCTTTTTTCCAAGCCTGCAAGTGAGAGCATGTCTAGAAGGGCAGCTGGACTCTGATAAGGGAATTGACTTATTTTAGAAACAAATAACTAGGTTGGCATCTCTTGACAGCTGTGGCCAGGGCTGGGGAGAGACAGGGCAGAGCAGGGTAGCTAAGAGTCCTCGGCCTGCCAGTGGGAGAGGAAAGCCACTCATACCAGGCTTCATGTTCACTGGTCTCACACAATTTCCAAAGTCCTCCAGAGGCAAGGTAATGAGTCAAAGGAACACAGGCATGGGAGTCTACCATGGGGGATGTTAGAAAACTCCATCACTCACTAGCTGTGTGTCCTTGAGGAAGTCACGTCAACTCCCTGAGCCTCAGTTTCTTTATCTAGAAAATGGAATGAAGAGAGCGCTAAATGTACATAGAGCTGTCATGAGGCTTATATAGGATAACCTATTCAAAGCCCCTGGCTGAACGCCTAGCACAGAGTCAGTGCTCAGTAAATGGTATTTCCTGGGGACTTAGGACCCTACTTCACAGAGGAGCAGAGCATCGGGCTTTTAAAGCTGGGGTGCTCCTAACTGGGAGGGATCCAGCAACACTCCAGGAGACCCCAGACAGTATAGAGACTCTTCCCCAAGCAGCAACTTTGCTTGATTATAAGAAATATATCATTATTCTTATATTAAACTGGGTATATTGTGGAGGAAAATGCAAAATTGTAATGAGTATTTAAGACAGTATTTCAGGCATGAAACAAATGTTGCTACATCAGTAGATCACACTGTCCCCACCCCCTGCAGGGAGTAGAGGTGGAGCTGTTACAGTCCTTGAGGATCAAGGTGTTTCAGAGACCTGAGGTTTGGAAAGCATCCTGCACTAACACTTGGCCTGAGAGAGGGGAAATCACCTTTCTCTCCCTTTTGGGATCTGTTTCCTCCTTGGGAAAAAGAAAGGGTTTTTCTAAATGATCTTTGGAGTCACCATCTCTGGGTCTATGACAGTGAGTCAGGAAATATTTCTTGAATGAATGGAAGGGGATCTGTCATGAACTAAGAATTTCACGCTGCCCAGCATCCTTTCCTGCGTGGGGCAATTTGGAAAAAGAATGGAAACTTTTCCTACTGGCTGCTAGCCTCAAACACACCTACTTAGCACTGTGCCTTTACAGGAAGTAAGATGTCCATTGTGTTTTGGGGGGCACAGCTGAATTAATTGATGCTAACTGACCTCAGCAGCGCTGGAGGTTTGCTTCCTTTCTTCTTCACCTGGGAAAACACAGCCAAAGCTCTAACTCCCAGAAAGAGGGGTCTTTAATGCTCAGAGGGATCAGAAGGGTGCCGGCCACCCACAAGCCCCAAAGGTCTCAGATGCACCCCTCTTTCTAAACACCAGGGGCACAGTTCCCTAGCAGCGACCTCTCACCCACAGAGAAAAGGAGGCGGAGAGGTATGGAGGGCTCATCGCACTGCCCTCTACCCAGTCCTTCCTCTCTCTTCCTGCCCAGCCCGAGCCCGCTGTTAGGTCACATCTCCTTTCCAAGTCTCAGTTCCTTCCAAACAGCTTTACAAGCACACGAGAGCCCGGGTCCAGGCAGTTACGGCTACTGGCACTTTTCTGTGCTTCCTCCAAGTGACGCTGCCCAAAGGGACCACGGAAACGCAGGGCGGGAATGAGCCCACTGGTCTCGGGGAGAACTTCAAGGGTCAGGACAGTGCCAAATATTGGGGGATGGGGCCCTTTAGAAGAATCAGGGCTAAGGATGGAAGGAGTGGGGAGTCAGAATCCTCAGAATCAAAGCAGAAGATGTCACAGGAAGTAACATACAAATAAACTTCCCTAGAGGCCATGGAGACGCCAGCATGGTCTGTCTTCCCTGAGGCCAAGCTCGCGGCTCTCCCTGAAATCTTTCCCTCTTCTCTGCCTTTCAAGGACTCCTCGGAGCTCCAGTTCCCTTTGGAAGCCTCCTCTAAGGCCTCTGGTCCACCACGACCCGACCCTTCCTTCCCTAAAAGCCTTTCCGAGTTTGTCCATGCCATACATACAGCCTGCTGGATTCTGGCTAAGCAACAGGCTAAGGGGCCTGGTTCACATGAGCACCAATCCTCTTGGCTGTGTGAACACCAGCAAGTCGCTTAACCTCTCTGAGCTTCAGTTTGTTTCCCTCCTATAAAACAGGACTAACGACACAACACGTCTCACTTGGCCATTGTGAGGGTAAAATGCGAGAACGCATGTAAAGAATTTAGCACAGTGCCTGGCACAGTCCAACTGTATAATAAATGAGGGCTACTGCTGTCATTCCTCTCACCACTAATGATTATTATTAATTATTACTCTTTCTGTTTCAGGAATCTGAATCCTGGATCCCCACTTATCCTCAGTCTAAAGCACCCAGGTAGGGCTGTGCCTTTTACTTTCTTGGTACCCCCAGAGCTGGGTTTAATAAATACTTGTTGAATGGAATTACCCACAGGTTGAGCTGTCTTAATGCCCAGCTGGCACGTCTTAAAAGAAAAGTTAATTTTGCCGGTGATAAGCAAATCAGCCACGTGATTATCTGTAGATACATAGACAACGGAATGCTTGGAGTTCAGCCTCACCAGAACCTCTCACACACAGCCACTCCGTCCACAGCCACCGAAAGGCACAGACCCTGCTGGGATGGGATATTGGCAGCCCGGCTCCAGGATCCCTGAGGCCTCCCCTGGAGCCCAGGTGGCCCCTCCTGCTCTGAGGCTGACAGGCAGAATATAGGAGTCACATTACTGTCTGGATTTCCCCTAACTCACTGGCAGAAGGAGGAGGCCGCAAGGATGGAGCAGCTGGCCCAGTCATTGCCTCTCCTACTCACACTCCTCGCCCCAGGCTGGCACCTCGTGGTGACCCAGAACCTCGCCACAGAGCTAGTTCAAGTTCCCACAAGCATTAAGATCGTTAGTGACCGGAGCCAACTGTAAGAGCTTTGGAACCCAGGCGCAGTGGGGGAGCCGCAGGAAGCCAGGACCCCTTTCTGGAAAGCTCACTGCCACCAGCTCTCACGCCTGGCAACTGTGCCCACCTCTACGGTCACCTCGCTAACAGCCCTGTCCCTGCCGCAGCCCCTGCCTCTGCCCCAGTCCCTGTCCCTGCCCTGCCCAGTTCTTCGCTGCCCGGCCACTGCCCAGCCAGGCTTCAAGCGCCCTTGGACACAGGAGTTAGGCCAGACACGGGCTGCGCGCACCCAGGAATACATTTACTTTCTGCCCCGTGCTCCTCCGTCTGCAAAGACCTCACCCACGACTGCGCGCCGGCAGCCTGCCCAGCAAACTTTTCTTCGCTCTTTCTCTTTTCCTTTCAACAAAACGGTGCTTCCCACCGACAGGCTCTCCAAGAGCTTAGCGCAAATCCTCGCCCCGCTCTCCACCAAATCCCAGCCGCTCGCCGCCCGTTTGACTCCGGCCCCCCAGGGCCAACTCAGCCCGCGCGGCTGCCGGCTGGGTCCCGGCCACTCGGGCCACTCCCTCCCGCCGCCCCCGCGGGCACTCACCGATCTGCGCCAAACTCAGCTGCACGAGGCAGAGTCCCCAGGCTGCGCGCCACCAGAACGTGTCCATGGCGTCGGAGCGGCCGAGAAAGCAAGCGAGTGGGGCCGGAGGGGCCGGGCGCTGGGCGGAGGGCAGCGGAGCACGGGGCGAGCAGGGCGCCCGAACCTGTCGGAGGCTGGGGTCCGGCTGGCAATGAGGGCGCCTCGGAAGTTGGGTGCAGTTTTTATTCCAGGGCTGAGAGAGTGACCTAAGAGGGAGGGAGCGAGGAAGGACACACCCAAGCGAGGGGGCTGTGACTAAGCCGCCGGCAGAAGTTTAAAGACATACCAGCTCTCCTTGGCGCTGCTCCCTCCGCCCCCGCCCCGTTCTCCTCGGAGCTGGTAAAACGGGGGGGTTCCTGGGCGGGCGCCCGGAGTGCCGCGGGGTCCCCGTGCACCCGGGGCGCACCGGCTTTCCTCTCCCGGCGTCTGGGAGCGCAGCCTCTGGACGCAGGAGGGAATGACTGAGTCCTAAAACCTCGCGCCGTTGGGTTCAGCCTCTGGCCTCTCCTCGCCGCTAGGTTTCTCTTTGACTCTGGCTGGGGAACTCTTCTTTCTGGGTTTCACAGGCAGCTGGATATTCTGGGAGAGGAGCTGGGACAGTGGGAGAGTGGTTTTTCCCCGCCCTTGGTGGGGAGCTTGCGATTCTTCCCAGGGGAGAGAGGAAGAGCTCATTCTTCCCTTGAAAGAGAAGGAACTCCACATACCTCAGGTGAATTTTTGATTCTTATCAGGACTGCTTGGAGAAAGCTAATGATAGCCAGCCATGGGGCTGGTATTTGGCTCCACTGACCTATGTGTCATCTTCCAGTCCCAGGCTGGCATCTGGATCCATCCACCCATTTTTCCACCCTCTCACGCACACCCTCATTCATCCTCCCAAACATCCTTCCATCCACGCATTCGTCTATCTGCCCATCTTACCTTACATCCCTCCGGGGCTCACACATCTATCCATCCTCCTGTCCATCCAGTATGCACTCACATCCATCCAGCCTCTTGTCCATCCATTTATCCAACCACACATCCTTTCATCTGTCCATCCATCCAACGACATATTCTTCCAACGCCCCTCCCATACAGCTTCTCATCCATCTTTCTTAAGCTTTTCGCATCTCTTTGTAAATCCACATCCATCTATACACTATTCTCTTCTCCATCCATCCACCTACATATCTGTTCATACATGTATTCATCCATCATTCAACCATCTATCATCCACATATCCTTTCATCATTTTATCTGTCTCTTCTTTCTTGCTTCCATGTATACTCCTATCTATGCAAACGTTAATCCACTTTTCCCCCATCTATCCTGCTTGGCAAATCTCAAAAAAGGGAGGAGATTGTCATATTCTTCAGCAGAGGCATTTTGAGTTTGAAAAACAATACTTTGCATCATAATTTCATATCTACCTATAACATTGTGGTTTAATATTTGAAAAGCAAAAAACGGTATCTATTGTTAATGTGGACGGCTGAAACTAAATCTGAATGGAATTCTTGCCTGGTGAGACACACAGAAAATGATAATGGTTACCAGTAACTGTGACAAGACCCTGAAGGAGCCTTGCCAGAATTTCCAAGGGAAAGTAATCCCCTTTTGACTTTGGAGAGCAGTTGGAACATTTGATCAGATGAAAAGGTTGAAGGGGGACAGCAAGGCATGAGGCTGGCGGGGCGGGGTTGGGGGAAGCAGGGCCCAGTTTGTAAATTACACTAGGAAGTCTGATCCTTAAGAAATAGGGAGCCAGTGTGAGTTTATTATTGTTGTTGTACTCAAATACACCTAACATAAATTTAACATTTTAGCCGTTAGGTAGCATTTCATACAGTCGCAAAATGGTGCAGCCATCGCCATTATTTTAGTTCGAGCTGCTGTAACAAAATACTACATACTGGGTGGCTTACACCACAGGAATTTATTTCTCACAGTTCTGGAGGCTGAGAAGTCCGAGATCAGGGTGCCAATATGGTCTGGTTCTGGTGAGAACACTCTTCTGGTTTGCAGATAGTCATCTTCTCTGTCTTCTCCTATCCTCACAAGAGGGAGAGAGGGGGATGGAGGGAGAGAGAGAGAGAGGGAGAGAGAGAGAGAGAGAGAGAGAGAGAGAGAGAGAGAGAGAGAGAGAGAGAAGGACAAGCTCTCTTGTGTGTCTCTTCTTATAAAGGCACTAATCCCATTCATGAGAGCTCCATTCACATGATGTAATTACCTCTCAAAGGCCCCACCTCCTAATACCCTCACACTGGGGGTTAAGATTTCAACATATGAACTTGCAGGGGAGACAAACATTTAGCCAATAACAAACACTATCTAGTTCAGTGTAAGTTTTTGAGTTGGGGAAAGGCTGCTTGACTATAGGCTACTCTTCTTGCATTTTCAGGGACAGTGTTTGAGGCTAAAAAATCACTGGACCCACTACTCCCCAAAAGCTCAGTGGCTGGCATTCCACGACTCTCTCATGGGGTGGCCTGTGTGAAACAAAGACAATGCCTCTGAGCCCCAGCTGACGACCAGGCACGTTGATAATGACACCAGTAGCAGCAGAGTTGACCCTGCTGCTCTCAGTGATGAAGAGGACACTTTCCTGCAGCAACTGGGGGCACACTGGCTTCCAAGCAGATCCTCAGGCTCTAACCACCAAGAAACAAGCCCTAGTGGGTCCCATGGAAAGAACATTGGACAAGGAATGGCCTTGGCCATCTCATGTCACTTCCAGGGCTTTCAGCTTTCTTTTTTTGGAGGAGGGGGGAGAATGTGGGATGGGTATTTATATTCACTAGAAATACTAGAAACAATGTTTGTCTTTCTGTTTCATGGAACTAGGCGGCTCTTTGGAGACCCTTCAGAAACACAGAGGTCAAAGCAAAGGCTTAGGCATGGGTTGTTCCTCCCCCCTCCCAGCCACAGAAGTCCCACTCGCATCAATGTTATACACTAGACTACTGTGTGCGATTTCATTCTGACAAAGGATTTTACTTCAATCAAAAGTTGTGTATAAAAACCACTAGACTAGGCCATCTTGAACCCTGGTCCTTTCTGCACTTGGGCAGTAAACATTCAGCAAACGAAGAGAAGAGACGGGTGTGAAAGTGTTTTGCAAACTGTAGAGGGGCATGCAAATTCTCAGTATTGTAATTAGGATTCTTCTCCCAGGGGAAATCTTTTGCCTGCCTTCTTCCCGATAGTTTAGTGAGGGACAGAGGTTGTTTGCCCCCATGCCACAAATGACTCATTTCAAACTGACCTGGTGACTTACTGAGTCAGTGTCAGCCTTTGGGAATTCCTGGATCACCTCTCAGAGCTAACCCCCGTCTCCTTTCCATTCCAGACGCCCCTCTCCCACTCTGCCCACACCACTGGTCTCAAGATCATCCTTACTATTGTTACTTTATAGTTTCATAGTATTCCACTGTATGGATAATACCATCCTTCAATTACTTCCGTTTGGACATTTAGAATGCAATTACAAACAATGTTGCAATGAACAATCCAAAAAAAAAAGACTTCCCCGTGCTCTTCTCTGAGCCTCTATAAAGGTTAGATCCTCAAAACCACTAATTTTTGATGCTCAATATCTATTGCAACAGATACTTTTTTAAGCCTAACTATGAGATGTGGGAAAGTGAAAAAGAGAGCTTGAATTGATCTGGGTTGACATGAGATTACACTGTTTGGAAAGAATCCAGGACTCAATCAGCAGCCTTGGATGAGGAAGCCCCAGTCTGAGCCTTGACTCTCCCGCTGAGCAGCCCGTGACTTTACTCAGGTCACTTAACCTCTGGGAGTTTGGGTTATCCCATCCACAGAATGAGATTAATAAGAACGTTCTCACAGTCTGTTATGAGTAGTAAGTGAAAGCAGGCATCGAGACTCTTTACTGGGGTCTCTGCCTCATGGTGGGAGACCATGACCCACCAGCCTCTAAGCTACCTAAGGACAGGGCCATGTCTGCCTTGGGCCTTAGTATATCCTCAGTTCTGGGTGCCTGGCAATGCCCCGTCTCTAGTGTTTGCACTCAGTAAATAAACACGACATAAATGCATGAATGACTGTTATTCTTTTTCCTCCCAACACACTTTATAGGGTGACTTTGGGAATCACAGGAGCGAATATGTAGAAGCATTTAGACATCTTAACACCTTCGAGACAAACGCAAGCAGCAGTGTCATAACTGGGTGACCACTTTCAGAAGATGCAGGGGAGCTGGAGCATGGATCCTGCTGGCAGACTAGACTTTGTTTATTTTTCCTCCTAAAATATTGAGATCTGCTGTCTTCTGACTAGTAATAAATCTTGTTCTTCTTGAGCAAAGAAAAGTCAGATCTAAACCAATGTTAGCAGGCGTGTGTGGAGCAAAGCTGGGAGATGGGAGACCAAATCATGGGATCTGAGGATTATAAACACAGCAGCTCACCGGGCTCTTTTAAAGGGATAACATCCGATTCTTCTCTCCCAGAGAAGAAGAAAGCTGGCAAAGTAAAGAAAAAGTGCCATTCCGTTCATGTTTCTCCCCCAAAATAAATCCATTCTTAGATCACCCTCACAGTGTGAATTCCACACATGCATGTGAGCAGCGCTGAAAAAGCTCTCGTGACATAATTATTAGTGAAGTCCAAATAAACCGGGCATTTGGGAAGCAATCTTCACGATAAATAAATGACATTGCATGACTAATTGGTCCCGAGTTAACCAAGTGTGACTACCAAGCTGAGCCTTTAGGATTACTAAGGCTTTCAAAGTAAGGCAACTGAAGTAGTTGGTGCATTCTGGAAATGCCAAAGGGACAGGGTGCCTCTGGAGTCTAGGGATGTCCATGTCCGTTGCCAAAGGGGCTTTACACAGACCTTTGGAAGTTAAAATGGTGTGCCTTTAGGACCAAATCCCACAACTGGAGAGTAACTAATTTAAAACTGTGAATTTTTGAAGTTGAGATTTGAATTAATGGTGTGTGACCGTATGTAGTAACCTAATTAGGAGGAAGACAAGTGAGAGTCTGTATCGTTTGCACAATTATTTAAAAGAAATTTAATTGTATTTCTTTTAAGCACATGTAGTAACTAAAATTCTTATTTATTCATCTTCTCTCCACGTCATACAAATTGTTGGTTAAACGTTTCTTGGAAGTCTTTAAGGGATCTGCGTTAATGAACACTGAAGTATGATTTGTGTTGGTCATATCCATGATCGGTATATAATGGTGGCTGATATCCTTGGGGTTGTCTGAAAATTGTTTGCCTCTTCATCAATTCACTATGTGACTATTAGATGCTGAGCAAAATTTAAATATTCTTGATTCTCTCATAAGTAATCATCACCACCATCACCACCATTGTCACTACCAACCCCACCACCATCACTTCACCACCACCACCACCACCACCACCATTATTATTACCATCACCACCATCACCACCACCACCACCACAACCATCATTATTACTATCGTCACCATCACCACCACCACCACCACCACCATTATTACTACCATCACACCATCACTTCACCACCACCACCACCATCATTATTACTACCATCACACCATCACTTCACCACCACCACCACCATCATTATTACTACCATCACCATCACCATCACCACCACCACCACCACCACCATTATTACTACCATCACACCATCACTTCACCACCACCACCACCATCATTATTACTACCATCACACCATCACTTCACCACCACCACCACCATCATTATTACTACCATCACCATCACCATCACCACCACCACCACCACCATTATTACTACCATCACACCATCACTTCACCACCACCACCACCATCATTATTACTACCATCACCATCACCACCACCACCACCACCACCATTATTACTACCATCACACCATCACTTCACCACCACCACCACCATCATTATTACTACCATCACCATCACCATCACCACCACCACCACCACCACCATTATTACTACCATCACACCATCACTTCACCACCACAACCACCATCATTATTACTACCATCACCATCACCATCACCACCACCACCACCACCACCATTATTACTACCATCACACCATCACTTCACCACCACCACCACCATTATTATTACCACCATCACCACCACCATCATTATTACTATCATCACCATCACAACCACCACCACCACCCCAACCCCATTATCATAGACACAGCAGCTAACCACCAGTGCTTAGTACACACCAAACCCAATGCCATTTAATTCTCACCACAACCTTATGAAAAGTTCATTCCTATTTTACAGATAAGGAAACCGAGGCTCAGGAATGTCAGATGACTCATCCAAGGTCGCATCTTCATTTTACTTAAAGGAAATCTTTCTTGCCATTAAGAGATATAGAGATAGAAATTTTTGATCCCATTCTGATCTTGATCTAGCAAAAATACTAAGTCATTTGAGTCTTAATTAATTAGTTTTCACTCGATTTTATCTCAGTCAGTTTCTTTTAAGAAGGAAGATCTCCTTCAGAAGCTTTTGTTAGACCTGTGGAGGTAGAGAAGAAGTACCTAAGGTAAAAGGTGGAGAATGTTGATTCTCATAACTCACTGAAAAGTTAGTCTCTTAGAATGAGGCAACTTTTTTGTTTTTAATTTTACTGAAGTACAGTTGATTTACAATGTTGCATTAATTACTCCTGTACAGCAAAGTGACTCAGTTATTCATATATATTTTTTTTTTCATATTCTTTCCATTATGGTTTATCCCAGGTTATTGAATATAGCTCCCTGAGCTATACAGTAGGACCTCGTTGTTTAAGAATGAGTCGACTTTAAAACTCAGGTCTTGATTACTTACTAGAAAATTCTAGATTTGCATAGGACTATGACTTCATTCCTTAGAATATCATTGTGAGATAGCTGTATGTCCTTCCTAGAAATAAACACCATTCTCTATTTACAGCACCTGAAGGTTTATCCAGTGACCATAGTCCACACAAGCCACTTTTTGGTTTGCTGGCCCAACTCACAAGTTATAATTCTTTCTGTCAATATTGCATCTAGATCCTCAAAGGTTCCCATGGCAGCCTTAATTTTACTATGTGACCCCTACCTCCCATGCCCATGACTGACTGGACCAGGTGCCAGACACCCGATGCAAGTTGGGCCAATCAGTGTCTTTCGTCTAGAAACTTGGGATTGGAGTATGGCTGAACCTGTAAAGCACATAGTTGGCAGCTGTGGGGTAGCCATGTACCTCCGTGTGGGTGAAGAAACAAAAGAAAGAAGAATAAGGCAAAAGCTGAGAGAAAGGCAGAAAAACTTCAGTTCTGACACTTTTTCGGTTCCTCGTTCTAGTTCATTCTTGACACCTGACTGTGTTCTTGCATGACTTGTGTGATGCACCCTGATGTCCTTTCATAAACCCCCTTTCTTCTGCCTGTGTTAGCTTTAGCTGGTTTCTGTTGCAACCAAAAAACTTGATGAATATAGGAGGGCATCTGTCTATTTTACAAAAGAGTAAACAGGGGCTTAAATGGCTGGGATGTGCCTCTTACCGGGTCTTCAATTCAGGACTTATGACTCTAAATCTCAGGGTTTCTGATTCTAAGTTCCATGCTCTTTTCACTACCTGGCCTCACCTACAACCCCTCCGCCCATCATCCAACTGTCCCGAGAGAATACAATTATTTCTTCTCACTGTTATAGACACTAGACATCTCTGATGATTTGCCTACAGTTGCATGGCAATCCAACTGAGTGGCAGGTCTTCTGAGTCCCGTCTTCCCAGGCCTTCTCCAAAAAGCCCCTTTCTGCCTGAACATGCCTCACAGTCTATTTCAAAGGCAAACCTTTCAGCTGGCAAATGGTAACAGCTGCCTCTCTTCAAAATACCCAAAGGGTGAAACTTCTGGGCTCCAACACACAGGCTCGAGGCTCCAGCCAGGTCTGGATGGGGCTTAGCGTCAGTTCCTACAGAAAAGGGAATAGGTACTGTGTTTGGATGTGAGGCCAGGCCCAAACCCATTTTAGGGCTGGATGCCGCTTCCCCACCACAGTAGACTGCTGTTTTGGAAGGCCTTGTGTGTGTGTGTGTGTGTGTGAGAAAGACACTTGAACTGAGCTTCACTGGGAGAGGATGTGGTGAGAGACGGGGGGAGAAGAGAGAAAAGAGGAGACCTCTTGAGTGAGTGTATGTGAGGTGGAAGGAAAAAAGGCACAGATATGAATCTACCATGATACAAAGGGAAATAAGAGCCTTCTAACACCAATCAAGCAGAAATTTAAGGGTACCTTACTGGAGACATTACATGGACTCAGCACGGAGGAAAAGCCCCAAATGAGCCGGACCTGCTCTCTCTCCTCAAAAAGATTATGCCCTATACTGGGGTTGGCAGATTAGTTGCTTTATTATTTCCAGAAATATTTAGTAAGCACCTCCATGGACCAGGAACCACTCAGTAATGGGAATGCAACAGCGAAAAAAGACAGACTAGTGTTTTCTTATCATTGAGGAGGTGAGTCGAGGATGCAGGGTAAGTTCAATGAGGTGAACAGGAAGGTCTGCCTGAAGAGATGACATCTGAGCCAAACTTGCAAAAATATGAGAGAAAATCTTTCAGAAAAAAGTGGGCACAGCACGTGTAAAGGTTTGAGATGAGAATATTCTCGGTGTGTTTGAGGAACAGAAAGGCCAGTGTGGCTGGAGTGGAATGAGTGAGAAATAAGTGGTTAGGAAATGAGATGGTAAAGGAGGGTAAGGTCTAGCTCTTGTGTGACCTGGCAGGCTATGGTAGGAAATTTGGATTTTATGCTGATTGCAGTAGGATGATTTTGGTAGGTTTCCCTTCATTTTCCAGCTTTAATTAACTAGTAGTGATGGCTTAGGTCACTGTGATGAGAAAGATTCTGAGGTCTTACAGATCAATGGGTAAGGGTTCAGTGACGGGTTGGTAGTATTTATCACATCTCCAGGATGGGGCAATGGTTATGCTAATGATCAATATTTACCATCTCTCATGAGGATGGAATATTAAGTTTATTAGGACAGTCTGGGTTACACTGCAGTAACAGCATCCCCAAAATGTCAATGGCTTAAATTTTTAAGAAACTTCTCACAAAGTTAGTACAAAACATAATTTTGAAATCCTTGAACTAGACTAAGCAAGGTTGTCTAGACAACCTACAGACTGGGAGAAAATATTTGCAAATGATGTGATTGACAAAGGGTTAATTTCCAAAATACACGAACAGCTCATACAACTCAATAACAAAACAAAACAAAAAACCTAATCCAAAAATGGGCAAAAGACCTAAATAGATATTTCTCCAAAGAAGACATACAGATGGCCAAGAGGCACATGGAAAGATGCTCGACATGGCTAATTATTAGAGAAATGCAAATCAAAACTACAATGAGATATCACCTCATGCCAGTCAGAATGGCCATCATTAAAAAGTCTACAAATGACCAGTTCTGGAGAGGGTGTGGAGAAAGGGGAACCCTCCTACACTGTTGGTGAGAATGTAAATTGGTGCAGCCAGTATGAAAAACAGTATGGAGGTTCCTTAAAAAGTAAAAATAGAGGTGCCATGTGATCCAGCAATCCCATCCTGGGCGTATATCCGGAGAAAACTATAATTCAAACAGATACATGCACCCCAATGTTCATAGCAGTACTATAGCCAAAATATGGAAGCATCCTAAATGTCCATCAACAGATGAACGGATAAAGAAGATGTGGTGTATATATACACGATGGGATACTACTCAGCCATAAAAAAGAATAAAATAATTGCATTTGCAGCAACATGAATGGACCTAGTGATTATCATACTAAGTGAAGTAAGTTAGAAAGGGAAACACAAATACCGTATGATACGACTTATACGTGGAATCTAAAACGTGACACAAATGAACTTGTTTACAAAACAGAAAGAGACTCACAGACATAGAAAACAAATTTATGGTTACCAAAGGAGAAAGGGGGTGAGGGAGGGATAAATTAAGAGTTTGGGATTAGCAGATACAAACTACTATATATAAAATAGGTAAACAACTAGGTCCTATTGTATAGCACAGGGAACTATATTCAATATCCTGTAATAAACCATAATGGAAAAGAATATGAAAAAGAATCTATATATGTATAACTGAATTACTTTGCTGTACACCAGAAACTAACATAACATTGTAAATCAACTATACTTCAATAAAAAAAGAAATAGAGTGTGCAAATATTAATATTGACCAAATAAATAAGGTCTTATTTTCAACACATTGTTACAAATCCCAATAGAGTACAGTCTCTCTTTTTGTATATCTTTGTATTGAAAAAGGGCTGGAAGCATATGGGGTGAGATTATTGGTGATTTTTTTCCGAACAAGGCAATGAAGATTTAATGGAAGGATACATATGCACAAAAGGAAGGTAGAAATCTTTAAAAAAACACTTTTAATTATAGAAAATTTCAATCATAAATATAAATAAACAGATAGTGAGAAAAGTATAATGAATTCCCATGTACACATCACCCAGCTTCAACAATTATCAAGTCATGGTCTATTTTATCTGTCTGCACCTCCTACTTCCTTCCTCATCACCGGATTATCTTGAAACAAATCCCAGACATCATGGCTTTTTAATCTGTAAATATATCAGAATGTGTCTCTAAAAGATAAAATCTCTTTAAAATAACATAACCACGATATGGTTATTACATTATGGGTGATTTAAAATTGTCTCGACTAGACGTTTGTATGCACATTATAAATAAATACATATAACTTTTGAATCATAAAACGATCATATTTTAAAAACATATTAAGATGCAGTAAGCATAACTGGTGTCTTCAGGTGTGTGCACAAAGGTTGCACACACACATGCTGAGTGGCTTCCCCTCATCTCTAGGGAAACGCCCTGGTCCCGAGGGCAGTCTCTACCCCACGCTGGTTGGAGCTGTTCTGCCTGCAGTAGAACTGGAAGGGAAATCCTGCCCATCTTCATCCCAGTCTGTGAGAAATGGGGCTGAGGGTGATCTGGTCCAATCTTACAAGTGCTGTGAGTGGTCCGGACAGGCGGCCTCTGGAAAGGGATGCACAGGAGGCTGTCAAACCTGAGAAGCAGGAGGCAGGACCACCAGGTGACATCCTGAGAGAAGGTCCAGTCAGCCTCTCTTCTGCCAGCCAGCTGATGCTCCAGCATCTGCCATCTAAACTTGTAAAGGCTTATCAGTCACTCTTGTTGCTGGGTCAATGAATTGAGAAGATCATTCTTCCCCAGCAAGTTTGGCTCAGGTGGATGTGGACGAGGAAATTTCTCAGGAAAAACCGGAGGGAAAACCCAGAAAGAGGCTGTACCTAAGACCTCGTTGGCTTTTGTTCCAATTGTACCAAATCTGGCTTCTCAGTAGCAACCACTGCCCCTTTCCCAGGCCAGGTGGGGCCATGCCAGTGATAGTTGGCACTGGCAAGACATGGCTTGCTCTTATTCAAGAGTGGAAAACTTTCTTTATTCTGGCCTAGTCTTGTGGAGGAGGGGAACCCCCAGAACAGGGGGTCATGTATCTCCACCGACAAATCAACCAACAGTGGCATATGCATTGCCTCATCTCATGGAGAAACTGCCCCATGTCCCATGACCGGAGCTTGCTCCCCTCTACGTTGTAGTCATGGTGCCCCTGTGCTAGGCAGAGGTGGGTGACGTCTGCGGGATGCACAGGAATGATGGGCATTCTATCGATTTCTCAGATACGTCTCATCTTTCTCACTCCCCGCTCTTTCTATCTTCTTTTAACTTCTGTTTTCCCCCTGACTTGTCTCCCTTTCACTTTCCCCCTTTCCTCCTCACATCCTCATTGTTCATCATCTCCCCAGTTTCCCTTCATTCCTACCTCTCAGCTGGCTTCCCCTCCCACCAACCACATTTATGCCTTTTCTTGAAACTTTAGTCTCGCTCTCACCACCTTGGTCTGCCACCTTGTCAGTCGGGTTTTGTCCCTTTCTCTTTCCCCACCCACAGAGTGTTGGCCCCTGGTGGCCTGGTGTAGGTCTTTCATGTGTTTCCATTCTCATCACACGCAATCTGGAAACTAACCTTCAGAGCAGAGGATGGCTCTAGGGCACAGCCTGTTTTACACTTCTCTCTTCCCTCAGGAAGCCAGGACAGGCTTCTCTGGTCCTTTGCTGGGGAGAAAGACAGAATGACCGGAAGTTAGCTCATGGGATAAACACGGAGGGCACAGAATATACTATACAGTCCCCATCTCCACGGGGAGAGAGATGGAAGACAAAGAAAGTCCCAGTTTTGTATAGAGCAGTCACTGGGAGAAGGGTGATTTCAGGATGTCTCAGTGACTTCCGTGCTGTAGGAATGGCTATTGCCACTTAGTGATAAAGAACCTGAGGATCAGAGAGGTTAAGTGTGGCCTGCCTATAGTCACACAGCAGTGGAGCCAGTGACGGAACCTTGTCTGATGCCAAAGCCCTTGTTCTTTCTACTGCAATGAGGGCCTCTGTGGACTGAGGAAACTGGGTTACTGGCCTGCCTTTTCCTGTCTTAACCATTCGAGAAAGTCACTCACCATCCAACACCTCAGCATTTGTTTCTCTCTTTCCTGCCCTTTACTCATTTGCATCTCATTTCCTCTAGAAAAGTTTATGGTGTAAATGTCTTCACCTTCTCTCCCATGCCTTTCTCCACCCACGACTCAGTGATGTCACCAGTACTTTGGGCAGTCTGCAAAACCTCCCTGCTACGTGGAGTTTCGGAATTCTAGCTGATTGGAGTCAGAATCAAAGTTTCCCTTCCCTGTGGGATGCTTATAGAAACCTGTGTTCAGGATTTCAGCGTCTGCCTCAAGTTAAAAGGACACCTAGGATCAGGCTAATACATGCAAGTCGGATGGAGGCTCAGAAGTATCAAGCTCTCCCCAACATTCCCAGGGACGCTTCCCCCACCAACAAACTAGCTGATGGCACAAGCATGTAGGTCTGCCTACAGCGCTCCATTCAGATCTGTTCTGCTTTTATTGACAAGGTAGTGCCTCTGCAACGCTGAAAATAATTTTGGTAAAAAGAAAAAAAGATTCATCTAAGTCCCAATCTTTTTGTTATTAAAAGTTATTTTTGTTTTTGATATTTCTTTTTAGTTTTTGTTTGTTTGTTTTTGCAGTACGCGGGCCTCTCACTGTTGTGGCCTCTCCTGTCGCGGAGCACAGGCTCCGGACGCGCAGGCTCAGCGGCCATGGCTCACGGGCCCAGCCGCTCCGCGGCATGTGGGATCTTCCCGGACCGGGGCACGAACCCGTGTCCCCTGCATCGGCAGGCAGACTCCCAACCACTGCGCCACCAGGGAAGCCTATTTTTAGTTTTTGATCACACGTGCTCAGACTTTCTTTTTCCTACACTGTTTGCCATCACGGTGTACACACCATTTTCTCTTCTGCTTTGTTCCCTTAGCACTGAATTCTCTAGTGCTCATTTTTCAACGAGAGTTCCAGAATTACTCTTTTAAAATTATATCTAGCATTCCATTGATTGGATGTAGCAAAACTTATTAAACTATTTCCTTGCTGATGTCCATGTAAGTTGCTTTGTCTGGTCACAATTATATCAAACATTCTAATGGAAATTCTTATGCATGTTGCTTTTTGCTTCCATCAAATTTTTCCTCAGAAAATTTATCAGGAATGGGAATTGGTACTTGCTAGCTGTGTGACCTTGGACAAACTACTTCATCTCTCTAACCCCAATTTCCTCAAATGTAAAACAAAGCTAATATAATGCTTAATCCATAGGGTTGTGGTGAGGACGGAATAAAATAAAATAACATACATTCCGTATATCTTAGCTGGTACTAGTCCTACTGCTGCTGTAACTGCTACTGCTACTAACGCTATTTTTTCTGTCCCTTTAGACTCAGCTGACTCAACATCATGTGGGTGAAACCCAGAATATTTTCTTAGAGGCAAACACAGCCTGCTTTGCAGTCATCCAACAGGTCAAATTATTTTAGAACTTCTTATTCCATACACACCTCTCAGCCCTGCCATCTGTTCCTTACACACATCTCCTGTCTGTGCTGAGTCTGAGACTTCAGTCAAATCTCTGTCCTTACTTGATTTTTTTCTTAACATCTTTATTGGAGTATAATTGCTTTACAACGGTGTGTTAGTTTCTGCTTTATAACAAAGTGAATCAGCTATACATATACATATATCCCCATATCCCCTCCCTCTTGCATCTCCCTCCCACCCTCCCTATCCCACCTCTCTAGGTGGTCACAAAGCACCGAGCTGATCTCCCTGTGCTATGCGGCTGCTTCCCACTAGCTATCTATTTTACATTTGGTAGCGTATATATGTCCATGCCACTCTCTCACTTCGTCCCAGCTTACCCTTCCCCCTCCCCGTGTCCTCAAGTCCATTCTCCATGTCTGCATCTTTATTCCTGCCCTGCCCCTAGGTTCTTCATAACCATTTTTTTTTTGTTAGATTCCATATATATGTGTTAGCATATGGTATTTGTTTTTCTCTTTCTGACTTACTTCACTCTGTATGACAGTCTCTAGGTCCATCCACCTCACTACAAATAACTCAGTTTCGTTTCTTTTTAGGGCCAAGTAATATTACATAGTATATATGTGCCACATCTTCTTTAACCATTCATCTGTCGATGGACACTTAGGTTGCTTCCATGTCCTGGCTATTGTAAATAGAGCTGCAATGAACATCGTGGTACATGACTCTTTTTGAATTATGGTCTTCTCAGGGTATATGCCCAGTAGTGGGATTGCTGGGTCGTATGGTAGTTCTATTTTTAGTTTTTTAAGGAACCTCCATACTGTTCTCCATAGTGGCTGTATCAATTTCCATTCCCACCAACAGTGCAACAGGGTTCCCTTTTTTCCACACCCCCTCCATCCTTTATTGTTTGTAGGCTCTTTAAAGACCTTTGTGAGACCTTGGCCCTCTTAACTTTGGAAAACATACTCCAGATCACAACAGGCATATTCAAACATTCCTGTCCCTCCATATCCTGCAGGAAATATAACATAGGAGCAATAGACTAGTAGATGTAATGTGAGGTTTTGTATTAAATTAAATACTTAATAATTTTGATTTTGTGGCTTGGGTTAAGATTTAGGGGTCTAATGAATAATGTCTTTCATATTCCTTCCTGAGTTCAGAGCTAAAGAAGAAATATATTCAGGAGACAGATAGATGGAGATCAAGATAGCAGCTTTATTACTAGGAAAAGCTGAAGAAAAGAATCTGTTTTAAATATGTGGTCAGAGAGAGCTTTCTAACACTGCCCTCTGAAGCAAACTTGCAGCATACCCTCCAAAAACCTTCAGGCTTCCTCCACTTGCCACAGAGTGGATGGAAGCCCAGAATGGTCCCCCGCTGCGGGGTCTGAAAGAGGGGAAGAGGGAGGGGCTGAGTGGAGAATATTTGGTTTTTCTCCAAACTCACTGGCCAGAAAAGAGGGGGTAAAGGATGATTAGAGAGGCCAGGAGTATTTTTAGCTGAAATTCCTCCACATGAAAATATCGAGCCATTTGCAGCAACATGGATGGACCTAGAGATTATCACACTAAGTGAAGTAAGTCAGACAGAGAAAGACAAGTATCATATGATATCACTTATATGTAGAATCTAAAAAAAAGCGATACAAAGGAACTTATTTACAAAACAGAAATAGACTCACAGACATAGAAAACAAACTTATGGTTACCAAAGGGGGAGCAGGGGGAGGGATAAGTTAGGAATTTGGGATTAACAGATACAAACTATGACACATAAAACAGATAAACAACAAGGACCTACTGTATAGCACAGGGAACTATATTCAATATTTTGTAATAGCTTATAATGGAAAAGAATGTGAAAAAGGACATATATGTGTATATATATATATATATATATATATATATATGAATCACTTTGTTGTACACCTGAAACATTGTAAATCAACTACACTTCAATTTAAAAAAAAAAGAAAGAAACTATTGGGCCAGGGAATGACAGGTTTCTTTCTGGACCCAATATTTGGGTCTCATTATGTCCAGCTGACCTGCTGGACATAATGAGAACAGGTTCCATCTCACCATTTGCACCTTGTGTTGTATGTCTCACATACAACATGTGGTTATGACCACAAGGTTAGACCCACTCTCTCCTGCCTTCTCTCCTGACCTTCCCCTTAGCCCCTGGCCTAGTGCGGGCGCCCCTAACATGGAGATGCAGCTCTGACATTCATGGCTTTTGATTCATGTTTTCACTTTGCTTTCCTGTCAATGTGTAATTCTGTCCACCATAGAATAAGATTAGGTCAGAAGCAAAAACAACAAACAAACAAAAACAAACAAATAAACAAAACAAAAAAATCCCAGTTCAAATTGGCCCAATTTACATTTGGGAAGCTTATTATTTCGCATTACAACAAGGGAAAATGCTAATGTGACATTAACAATGACTCAGTGATATTAAAACAAGTTTCCTTCTGCTCTGTCATCCCAGAATTTAGGCTTCATCCTAAAATTGGTCCCACCCGTGTTCCTAAGATCGATGCTGAAATTCCAGGCATCCCGTCCAGGAATCACCGCATCGAGAAAAAAAGAAGAGACCAAGCTGTCCCTGCTTCACTATTTTAGATGAGAAATCTTTCCTAAAATCCCCCTCACACTGTATTGGCCACTGTGAAACCAATCTCTAAGCAAAAGGCTAGAACCACCATTACTGTTTTAGACCTACTCATGGAGTTACGACCGGATAAGGTGGATACCCCAACAAAATCGGGCTCTGACAAAGAGAAAAGGAGAGAACAGATGTTGCGTAGGCGGCCAGACATGTCTGTTGTGCATCACTAGACATTTGTTTCAGTGGTTATGATTTTAAAGAACCAGTTTCCTTCTATTTCTCTGTTCTCATCTCTGAACCTCAATTTCCTCATCTGTCCTCTGCACCTTGCAAGGCTGCTGTGATGGTCAAGTGAGATATCGTGTAAACTACAAAGTGCTGTGTAAACCTTGCTCCTGATGAGCATGGTGATCATGAATGTGAGCTTTTCCACCACCACTGAGATGCAGCTCATCGCAGACTTGAGCAGTTGTTTGCCAAGTTGGGGTAGTCCTTATAAGACTGAGAAGTGGAAACATCTCACCATTGGGAAGAAAGTTCCTCTTTGACCTCCAAACAGAATGAAAAAATGGAAATAAAAAGCTAAAGCAGATTAAACAACAAACACATGAAAAGATGCTCCATGTCACTAACCACTAGGGAAATGCAAATCAAAATCACAGTGAGATGTCACCTTAAACCCACTAGGATGGCTACTACAACAAGTGCTGGCAAGGATGTGGGGACTTTGCAACCCTCACACACTGTTGGTGGGAAGGTAAAATGATGCAGCCACGATGGAAAACGGTATGGTGATTCCTCAAAAAACTCAAAATAGAATTACCATATGACCTAGCCATTCCACTCCTGGTTGTATAAGTAAAAGACTTGAAAGCAAGATCTTGAAGAAATATTTGCACACCCATGTTCATAGCAGCACCATTCACAATAGCTAAAAGGTGGAAGCAACGCAAGTGTCCAATGGATGAATGGATAAGCAAAATGTGGTAGATGCATACAATGAAACATTTTTCCACCTTAAAAAGAAGGGAAGCTGTCACGTGCTGTGACGTGAATGAACTCTGAAACCATCAAGCTGAGTGAAATAAGCCAATCATGGAAAGACAAATACTGTATGCTTCCACTTACGTGAGGCACGTAGAGTCGTCAAACTCATAGAGGTAGAAAGTAGAATGGCGGTTGCCGGCGGGGTGGGGGGGGGGGGTGAAGGGGGGAATGGGCACTTGTTGTTTAGTGGGTAAAGAGTTTAAGTTTGGCAAGATGGAAAAGTCCTGGAGATTGGCTGTATAACAATGCAAAGACACTTAATGCCATTGAGCTGTCCATTTATAAAGGGTTAAGATGATAAAATTCATGTTATGCGTTTTTTACCACAGTAAAGGTTTTTCAAAATTAAAGTTTCAGAATATGCAGTGCTGGATAGTACAGAGTGAAATAGGCACTCACCCCCAACCCATAAAGAGTTGATGGGACTTCAAATGGGCTTAGTTTTTGTGTATGGTGGTTTGGTAACATCTGTCAAAATGAAAGGCAGAAGAGGGAGGAGGTCTATGGGACCTAAAAGAAGGGCCATTATATAATAGGCCCAAGTGGGACCCCAAGAACAGGAGTAGAGTCAGTGTCCAGAGACTGCCCAGCACATGCCGTTCACAGCCAACATTAGGAAACTGAGCTAACCATCCCTTCTCAGTTGGGTGACCCATTCCACTGCAACGGCCTCTACTTGCTATCCTTCTCCTAGTCATCAGGTAAAGTTTTTTTTTAACCTGTCATTTGCTGAGCATCTGGATAGAACTGTCATCAACCTATGCCCCAAGATTTTGCTAAACCCTGTCTTTATAATCCGTGTTAGGCAGGGTTCACTAACCAACAAATAATCTCAACACTCCAGTGGCTTAACACAATAGGACTTTATTTTGTTCTTACACGAGGTTCAATGCAGATGTTCTTGGTGGAGCAGCATTCCCGGGCAGTTCTCCTTCAAACAGTGACTCAGATATCCAGGTTTCTTGCCTCTGGTGGCTTGGCCATGCCTTAAAGCCCTCACAGAGCCTTCCACTTGGGCCTTTGCATCCAGCCAGACAGCAGAAGCTGCAGGGGTCATTTTAGGGGCCAGGCTTGAAAGTGGCAAACATCATTGCCACCCATATTCTCTTGCCAAGAGGCAGGCAGTCCATAGCCAGGGGAACTCCAGAAGCAGTTTGACCAGGGCTCCATGCTGTTTCTCTGTTCTTCTCTTGGTTCTCCTCTGCTCCGTGTTGACGCTGCCCTCTTCATGGCCGTTCTCATGGCTACAAGATGGCTGCCAGCTGCATCCAGGGAACAGGTTGTTCACGTTGAAAGGTAGAGAGGAAAAAGAAGTTTCTCTCTCCCAGAAGCCCTGAGCAAATCTCTCCTCACATCTCACTGATGTGAAGTGGCTTAGGGTCGCCCAATCCTGAACCAATCAATGACAGGTGAACTACTATGAAGGGTATAAAGTAATTGCATAATCTACATGCAAGGTAGAGAGTCAACAGTAGTGACTCCTGGCAGGTTTGGGCCAGCCTGTGGAAAATATTGAATCTCAACCTCAGGAATCTGTATATAAAGTAAAAGACATGGGGAACCATTGATTGTTCTTCCAGGAGGGGAGCAGATAGAACTAAGTTCAGGGCATAATTATTTGCATGTGTAGATCGGAAATAATCAAGCAGAGGGGAGTGGATGTGGAAGGGCCATGTGCCCGCTGCCACCATGTCTTCTTCTCCCCGCATCAATAATGGCTCCCAGAAGAAAAGCTGCATTCACATCAGGTAGAAATGACTGACGAGGTATGAAGCCAGTGGGAACGGAAAGGAGATCTTTGGTGGAAGAAACAATCCAGAAAGAATTGACAAGATGACAGTAGACGGGGAAAGAAAACTTTTCAGTGATTCTGAAGTTGTAAATTTGGACGATTTTAATGTGTAGTGCCATGGATAGGAATACGGTCATCTAGGAGAATCAGTGAGGGGATTTTGAATCTGTAAATCAGATGGATGACTAATAATAATGATAAAAATAAAATGATGCTAGTAATAAAGTAAAAATAATTAATAATAAAAATTAGCATATATTGAACAGTTAATATGTGTCAGTATTTCCTAAGGTACTTACTTAATATTTGCTAAGATGCCTCCTGTTGCTCTGATACATACGTATGCTTTCATTTACTCCTTACAACAATCCTATATCACCCCCATTTCGTAGAGGAAGAAACTGAGGAATATAGTGACGAAAGTACACAATTCAAGGTCATATAACTGGTACGTGGATAAGGTAGGATCAAGCCCAGACTATCTGACTCAGGACCCTATTCTTTCAGCCATTATAATAATAGCTAATATTTATTAAGCACCTACTATATGATAGTACTCTACATATAGTCTCTTTAATGCTTACGAGTCAACCTATAAAATCGGTTTCATAGATGAGGAAGCTGAGGTACGGAAAGGGTAAAAGACTTGCCCAGAGCAGCCCAGCTAGTAAGTGGCAGAGGTGGGATTCAAACTGCAGTAGGCGTAGCCCTAAAACACATGTTCTTTCCACGATGCGATGAAAAAGACAAATGCGTCCTAGGACTGCAGGATCTATACCCTTTGTCTCATCAATGACGATTTAAACTTCTAGGTTGGGGACCAAGCCTCACATATCTGGGGTACACCCTTGGTGAGTACAGGACCTGGCACATAGATGTCCAGAACCGATAGAATTGTGAAGTCTCTGGAAATCTCTGCCTACAAAGAAAAAGCTGAAACTATGGTGGAAGGATTCTGACCAATGGAGGCATGAAATTCAAGGAGGTGGAAGAGCAGGGTCAGACAGTCCTGAGTCCAGTTGCATTTGCTGGAGAGCCTTGGGCAAATTGCTTAATCTCTGAGCTTCCATGTCATCACCTGTAAAATGGGGATGATAATAGCGGTACCTCACTCTGGGGAGCAATCTAACGACGACTACCCATTATAAGAGGAAGCAAGTGAACATTTGGCTCCTAGCCCTAGTAAACGCTCATTACATGGTAGCAATGTTGCTATGATTGTTGTCATTGTTATTATTTCTACAAGAGAATGTGCCGGGGAAACAGTCCATGCCTCCGGGAGAAGGATTCTGCAGCTCTTATTTTATAATGTTCCTGCCCCTTTGAAGCCTACACACAGCAGCCGCCTTGGCCTCCAAAGTTTCGTGGCAGGATCTCTTCAAACCCAAACGACAAAAGCCAGCTGCTGCTCCAGGAGCAAAGGAGGAAGGGAAGGGGGGGAGGGTAGTGGTAGGAAAAGGGAGGTGGAGAAGGCCTGCCCACCCAAGGTGTCTTCCCTAGGTCCTTCCCGGATCCCACTAGCTCTGCAGTGTGGCCCCAGCACTGGCTGGCACTGGCTTCCTGCCGGGTCACGTGGCTTGTATTTCAAGATGTAACTAGCCACTGCTGGCCGCTGGTTCTGGGTATTAATACCATGACCAAGAAGTGGTGGAGCTGTGAGGTCAGCGCTGGCACCAGAGCAGCTGCCGTCTCCCTGTCCACATGGGTGGGGAGTGAGCCAATGGGGAGGACCCAGCCCTGGGAACTATAGCACAGGGCATTGACTACCCCAGAGGGGCTTTCAGATCTTCCAGACGGAGACTCCCAGCTCGGCTCGCCTAGACCCAGACTCTGGCTTACTCACCAGGAAGAAGCAACTCCCCCTCAGCAGCCATCGCTCCCAGAGTTTTCTGGAATCCTATGAGTCTCCAGCTGCCTAGTCACGGCGCTTTAGAGCTGGCAAAGCCCTTAAACCAACCATCCCGTTTTATAGGCAAAGAAACTGAGACCCAGAGGGGTGAAGTGACTCGTCTAAGATGGCCCATGAGTCCGGGCAGGGCTGGGCACGAACACTTGCTGCAAACAGCGAGCCTGGGGCTTTTCCATTACTCAAAACTACAGGGCCTGCCCTGGCACACTTAGCTCAAAAGGGCCGGATCCTGGGATCCAGTTGGGACCTGTGACCCAAACCAAGTGCTGAACACCTTTGAAAGAGGACTTAGGGAAAACAAATAGTGAGGAAACATGTTGGCAAAGAAAAATGTGTTCTGACAGAGATACGTGCTCACCCCTACAGCGTGAAATGAAGAAGAATCGGATTCCCCAGGCACAATTCATCCTATGTTCTCATTTGAATAAGGAGCACGTCGTGCACACGCATGTGGACACAGAAAAAAGACTGGAAGGAAAAGTAAACCAGACTTACTTCCGGAAGGCAGCATTATGGATGGTTTTCATGTCTCTTGTCATCCATATTTTCTAACTTTTCTATTTTGGGGGTGTTTACTTCTGTAACAACAATATTAAAAGGATACAAAATAAATAGACAAGTGCCCGGGTCCCCGGTCACCCACGCTCAATCAGGCTTGGCTTGTGGAAGATTCCAGAAGGGACTGCACCCATTGCACAAGGAGGGGGCGTTTTCCTTTCTGGTGAAGCCTAAGCCAGCTCGGGTCTGAGGGCAGTAGTCACGGCGCGGCTTTGCTGCAGTCTGGGGCAGCAGCTCCGGCTTAGGGCCCCCCCGGGTCCCCCGTATGCACAAGGGAGGGAGGACCAGACAGCAGACCCCAGCCTCACAGCTGGCCCTGCGGAGCACGTACCCATGGCCCGACGTGTGGAGAATGGGCAAGAGCCAGAAAAAGGCCATGTGGCCCTCTGGGAGCTCTCCAGTCTGAGCCACGCCGTCCGGGAAAGCTCACGGCCTAGTGTTGTCTTTCAAACACGTATATCTCACTCACATTTTTTTGCCACTTGCCTGCTACGGTGCCAATGTCCTCGAGACCAAGCCGCCTTTCTGGGTTAGCCCGTGAGGGCTGCCTGCCAGCTAGACCTCCCAACCTCCTTCTCAAGGAGTACAGCCCAGGGAATGGTGGGTCTTGTCCCCAGGGCCACGGAGCTCAGGGACAGTTTTGTTTAGACAGAACACTGCCCCTATGCCACATACCGTCAGGACTACAGTGCCTGCCCAGTGCCCTGGCTGGGGCCCCCTGCTTCTTAGACATTAGCTAATTTATGCTTCCCCAAAGGGCCCAAATACCACAGGAAATGCCATCATACATCGAAGGGGCACCTCCATGAGGACAGCTTCTCTTGTCCCATAAAGGGTGGGTCTTACCACATCTTCGCATGGTAGTGACAAATGCAGAGGGAGCCCAAACAATCAAGTCTGAGAGCACCATGGCTCTGCTCTCCTCTAGCCCATCTCCTGGGCCGGTTACCAAACATCCCAGGAGAAGCTGGAAGATCAAGTTACAGAGATTGGATCTTCATTCTGCCACCAACTGGCTGTGTGACCTGGGGAAAGTCACTTCACCTCTCTGAGCCTCACTTTTCCTCACTATAAAACAGAATAATGATAACAGCTGATGCTTACATTACCCCTTGCCACGTGCCAGATGATGCTGCATGATGCCACATGTCATGTCGGTCACCTATTTAGTCCTGACAGTTCTATGAGTAGGTCCTATCATCACCCCATTTATGGGCAAAGAGAGCTGAGGCAGTGGGAGGGCAGGAGAGCTGCCCAGGTTCTGTAGTCAGTCAGAAGTGGGATTCAGGCAGTCTGTGTACGAGTCAAACAGGCGCATCACTTGAGTGCCTCAGTAGCTACTGCGAACCCTCAGGCTTTATAGCCAACCTGGGAGATTCAACTGAGATAGGGAATCTGAATGCTTTTCATGACAAGTTCTAAAATGACATGAACTCTTTCTATCTTGCGAGAACAGAAAGGGATAAGGTTTCCAAATCTCTCGCCAGTGGTGGCATTTCAGAGACTGTGGCAACACCTGAACGGAAGGAGACATTCGTGGGTAACAGCGAGCCCTGTCTGGGTGGTTCTATTTCCTAGTTCTGCCAGGAGAAAGCAACCAGCTCTGCTCCCAAAGCCAGAGTGCTGTTATTGAGAGCTGTTCCCAGCTCACCCTTGACTGATAAACAGGAGTCTCCTTTCTCCTCGGGTGATGGGGACGCTCTGGCACCTTTCCCGCCCTGATGTGGGTCTCCACCCAGCCACTTCTCCCTGCCCCATCTTGCGGAGGAAGGGCCCCAGCTCCTCAGCCATGAGCGCTCTGCATCTTCCCAGGCTGCCGAGGACGCACCTGTTCTGTAGAGGTCTCCCCAGCTTCCCCTCCAGCCGGCCCTCAGCCCTCCCTTCTGCCTCTCACTCCCACATCGGCACAGGGATGAGTGGCAAGGGCTGGGAAGGCTGTGTCTTGTCTTTTTGTCTACTTAATACACATGAGGGCTCTTGCTTGGCTGGGAGGGTGGGGAGCTGGCACTAAAGATGCAGCACATGTGGTAAAGGGTTAACAGCCTGAGCTCCACAGTTGAAATTCCTCCACCACTTCCTGGCTGTGGGACCTTGAGTAAGTTACTTAACCTCTCTGTGCCTGTTTTCTAATGAGCAAAATGGAGGTTGTTGTAAGGATTCAGGGACCTGCAAAGAGCCTGTGATCATGCCTGGCATGTACTAAGTGCTCAACAAACACGCACTGTGATTATTTCTTTCCCTCTCTGCAACTGTTTCAGCTTAAGGTACCTCAAGAAGGTGACAAAAGATTTTCCCACATGCTTTCATAATATCCTGCACCATAATGCATCCTTGATTCATCCGGTATGTGTTGAGGGCCTACTAAGTGCCAGGCAATGTTTAGATCTAGAGAATGCAAGGACCTAACACTCTGGGGGAGGGAGGAAGAAGACATATACACAGATAGTACACTGGAGCGGGGTCGATGCTTTGAGACCCGTGGGACCTGGGGAGGGAATCCTCCAACACTGGTGAGCCTGTGACAGTGGAGGGGACAGGGGCCAGGGAAGACCTGCCAAAGGAGATAAACTTGAACTGAATCCTGAGTCACGCATAGGCCTCGCAGGAGCTGGGAGAGCATTGCAGGCTGTGGGAACGGTGATGAGAGGGACAGCTCAGCGCATCCCGTCCACACAGCTGTCTTCGTGAGCCTCCGTGAAGACCCAGCTTGGTGCCTGAGCTTAGGGCCCAGGCATGGTCCATGGGGGAAGTGTGAAAGTTCCTCTTAGCAACTAACATTGAGGCCGTGGCTGCCAGGACTGGACAGGGTTGGGGAGACAGCCAGAGCCACGCTGGGAGGGAAGGGAGAGAAAGTGAGAGTGCTGGGGGAAGGCCAGCGCCGTTCCATCCCAAGGCTGGCTCAGAGCAGCTCCGCCCTGAAGCCTGCTCACAGCCAAGGAGACTCCACAGGAATTGAGAGCAAGAAGGGACTGAAGAGAATAAGACCAACTTTCCCAGGTCTTCTGCGAAGGGAAAAGAACCAGCGGTGTTTGACTGGGAAAAGAGGGGGAACTTGTCCAGGGAGGTGCCATCCTAGCAGGCCAAGGATGGGAACACCTTCCCGAAGCTTATGACCGTAAGGAAAGCCGCCACCATCTCCCCTGCAGGAACTGGAGGGGACCAGGGCAGTGGGGACCGATCAGCAATGCTGGTAGATACCATGGCTGACGGCTCCGATGCCTGCGGCCCCCAGCCCGTCCATCCTCCTTCTCCAATCCTCCTGCTTACCTGAGCCAGGCTTTCAGCTCAGCCCTGCTGAAGGTAGGCAGCTCATAGGCATCCACACCGGGGCAGGAGCTGGCTCTGGACAGGAGAGAAGCGCAAGCCCAGCATCTTGGTCCAGTGTTTGCCCCTAATCTGCAGTGTGGCCCTGGGCAAGTCACCCTTTCTGGCCTTCTGTTTCCTTATCCTTATAATGAGACCACATACTTGCTTTCCCTTCAAGTTTGCTGGGAGGAATTAATATAATGTGTAAAAACAGTGAAATGCTTAAAGTGGGAATGGTTGTGTTTTTGATGTCTTCACTGAATGCGGAGCCTCGGGGAAGGGGAATCCGTATGGTTCCCTGTTGCATCCAACATGGAGCACACCCAGCCTGCTTGCAGGTGGGTCTGCCCGAAATGGGGGGAATCGGGGGAAGTGATTTCAGGCTTCAGCAGGTCCCCGTACCTGCGCCTGCCTTGTGATCACCTGCAACTGCTAGAGCGGTGAGAGCTGCAAAAACAAGAGCAAAACCCATGGAGGTTACAACACAGTGGCGAGGAATGCAGTGCCTGCTTCCTCTACATAACCTGGCCCCTGGGACAAGTGGTTGGAATAACCTTCACTGTAGCCACTTTGCCTTCTGCCTGATGAACGCAAGTCCACTTCAGCCTGACTTGGCGAAGTTTTGAGGCAAAAGCTACATTTCTCACCACCCTTGCATCTAGCGTAGCCATGGGACACAGATGTGGCCAAAAAGATAAGAAGGTGCTGGATTGAGACTCTGGAAAACCTCCAACAGATTCATCTGGCATTTTGCCATCTGATCTTCCTCTTCTTACTACCTGGAATGCAGAATTGCTGCCTAGAACTTTAAAAGCCAGTTTGCAACCATGAGGACACAATCCATATGCTAAGAATGACTGAGCAAAGGCTCTGATGGCATCTTTGAGCTGCCATATTACCCTGGACTGCCTGCTTCTGGAAATATAAACTTCTTAGTTGTTAAAGCCACTGTTCTTTCCCCCTCCCTGGGGAGAGGTCAAGGTGAGGGGATGGAGTCTGCTATTTGCAGTCAAGCACAGTTATAACCAATACACCCTTTCCTCCAAACACTAGGTCAGTGCCACCTTGGACATCCTCTAAGACTCCACAAAGGTCTTATCATACTGCACTATAAGAGCCAGTTGCTCATATACCATCCCTACCAGACGCAAGCTCAGGGAAAGCAGGGTGCACATTCTGTGTTGATCACTGGTGCATCCCCAGGGCATGACAGTTTCTGGCAAACATTAGCTTCCTTCTCTCTATACTTTTCTTGAATCGATGAATGAAAGAACACTTTAGATTGTAATTCCAGGAGATGTAGCTAACTTGCATTAGAGCCGGGAACCATCATTTCTGGCCAGTTTTGAAACCTCTGTTGATGCATCTTTGAAAAAGTCACTTTTAGAATGGTTTGCCTAAAATACCTAAAGCTTTGTAAATAACTCTACCAGCCTCCCACAGAACCACTGCCTTTTCCTAACCACCCACAGCCCATCATGGCTGCCCTCAACTTGCCACTACATGACCCAGAAGGCAACTCACGCAAACCCTCCGGCAGATTCTGATGCCAAGTGATTATCATAGCTGAGAAATGGCACATCCCACGATACATGGAGAGCTTGATTGAATAAACATAAATGTGTATAGGGAAACCTTCACAGACATAGTTGTCAGATTGTCGTCCTATCCAAATATCTCAGTTATTTTTAGACTTGTAAAACTACTTTCTTCGAGACATCTGGAAGGTTCTAACAGTCTCCTCCTCCTCTTTCCTTTATTGTGACTTTATCCTCAAAACCTGCTGTTTTCACTGTGTCCTCAAAATATTCACACTTTTTCCATATTCAAGTTATCCAACTATATAACTTCTTCTTTTTTTGTTTTTTAATATTTATTTATTTATTTGGTTGCACCAGGTCTTAGTTGCTGCAGGTGGGCTCCTTAGTTGCGGTTCCAGGGCTCCTTAGTTGCGGCTCGTCAGCTCCTTACTTGCAGGCTCCTTAGTTGTGGCATGCAAACTCTTAGTTGCGGCATGCATGTGGGATCTAGTTCTGTGACCAGGGATCAAACCCTGGCCCCTTGCATTGGGAGCGTAGAGTCTTAATCACTGTGCCACCAGGGAAGTCCCTATATAACTTCTTTATTTGCCTTCTTTTGGAAAAGCATGGGAAGTCCATATATAACTGATGGGAATGCAGAGTTCATGTGTTTCCTACAAACTTGCAGTTCATTTGTTCAAGATGTTTGATGGCAGTCCCTTGAGGAAAATCACAGATGATGCAACAGGGCTGCCTGCTAAAGCTCTCTCAAGTTCTTCTTCCTGGGTTCACACCTCCCATGAAGTTTGGTGAGGGCCATATATCCTGAGGTCCTTACTCTCCTTCCTTATCCACCTGCTGAATGGGGAGGACTCCAAGGACTTAGAGGAGGATGGAGCCACAAGATGGAAGGAGCTTGGGTCTCTGGAGCAGCTGCATGAAGCAGAGAGTTGCAGATCTTGCACTAGGCTGTTGCAGGGGTAAAAGAAATGCATGTTATGGTACCAACGCTTTGGAAGTGTATCTGTTACAGCAACTAGCATTATTTCAGATTACTCCTTACTTATCTGTAGCCTGTTTTAGTATCTTTATTCTAAAATGCTGTCCCACTTTGCTTTGTATTAGAGCTCTTTACAGTCCATGACTATACTGAATGTGAGCCTTTAGATCATTGGTCCCCAACCTTGGCAGCTCAACAGAAGTAACTGAGGAGCTTCTGAAATCTCCCAGTGCTTAGGCCTTACCCCCAGAGGTTGTGATTCAATTGGTCAGTGGTGGGACCCAGCCTTTGCTATTTTGAAAGAGCATCCCAGGTGATACTAAGGGCAGCCAGAATTAAGAGCCATTGTTCTAGAGCAAGTGTTCTCAAAATTGAGTGTGCTCCAGAACACGTGAGAGACTTGTTCAAATACATATTTCTGGGCCCCACCCCCAGAGTTTCTGATTCAGTAGGGTCTGGGGTACAGCCTGGGAATTTTCATTTGCAATACATTCCCAAATGAAGCTGATACTGCTGGTTCAGGGACCACACTCTGAGAACCACTGGTCCAGACTTTTAAATCCCCCTTAATAATAACAACAGCAATCACTAGTGTCGTCCCTAGAAAACACTAGCCACTCAACAACTGAGTATATAATTGAGTTGAAATGAAGGCACATAGGCCTTTATACTTGATGACTCTTACTTTGTTTTTCAATAGATTCAGATTGAGTTTGCTTAGTTGTGCAATCCAACCAAGACACTCTGTAGGAACAGGAAGAGGGGAGAATGTTTGGGTGAGGAAGAATTTAATACTTGGGTTTGAGCTGGCATGTGGAAGCAAATATTTATTTAATATCATGTACGGTCATGGCACTATGTTGACCTCTCCCTACTTTATCCTTTAGTGAAGGGAGATTTCCAAAAGAGAGAGGGACTTCCAGCCATCTGTGACTGAGTAGTAAAGCTCAATGAGATGGAGGCAGGAGGGTCTCCGTAGGAGGAATGACCTAAAATAATACACACACACACACCACACACACACACACACACACACACACACACACACACACACACACATTGGATTTATAGGGAAAGTGGGAGAATTGGATATGATATCTCAAAGAGGCACAAAATAAATGATGGAATGAAGTAAGGAAGTCTGAGGACCCAACCATTATCATCTTTGTGTGTCCTTTAACACTTGAAGTTCTTTTTTCTCCCAAAAAGGAGGACACACTCCCAATCAGTGTGTGCTCTAAATAGAGCACCTTTCATAGCCTACAGTCTTCTTTCATACAGGCGGACATCACTAATGCATAATTTTGTACTTGTGATATATATACACACACATACATATACATGTACACATTATACATACAGACACATATGATATAAATGATCACCCGGCAAGCAGTAAAGCTGTTTAAATTTAGTGGACCAGACAACTTTGCACTTAGAATTTCTAACACTGTTTATTTTACTCATTAATTCTACTACAAATTCCAATAATTATTTTTATAAAATACTATGTATCTATAAAAGGCTATTAATGAAACCCTCCTTCATATTTGAAGATACTTATTTACAAAATACAGAAATGGATTCTGGCTATTAAAGCAAAAAAAGGGAGGGAAGAGGGAGAATTTATTAAAAGGTATTCATTAGCTCAAAAAACTGCAAGGGCCAATGAACTAGGAATAGAACCTACACATCCATGGACAACATCACAAATCAAAAAACTGCAAGGGGCAATGAACCAAGGTTAGAACCTACACATCCATGGACAACATCTGAAATCAAAAAGCTGCCAGGGACAATGAACCAGGATTAGAATCTACACAGCTTTGGACAACATCCAAAATCATGCCCAGACTGGTCACAACCAGACACCTCTACTGCCAATGCTCGGCACCACTTGTGCTGTTTCTACCTCCAATTCTGAGCATGGAACGTTGCTGCTCTCATTGAAACACTGCTGCTTTGAAGAAACAGATGAAGCTGCTCCTGCTGCCACCATCTTTGCTACAAGGATTCCTGCCTCTTTGCCTCACTAGCTCTCTCTCTGGTGGATGCCCCGTATGGGTGTGTCTGACTGGTGGAGCCTGAGTCACATGCAAATTTCCTTGTTGCAGAGGAGTCTGGGAAGTAGTCTCTCCCTTCTACTAAGAGTCTTAAGGTGGGAAATTCTCCATACATAGCAAAGAGGTTTATATCCTGGGCAGTCACACAGAATGATAGATGTCAATGTTGCTAGTTTCAGGGAATTAAACGTTATATGATTTTCATTTCCTTAAAAAAAAACTTCTGTTCCTGAGATATTTCAAAGTCATACAGAAAAAAAATTTTAATAATAAATTTGCATGCTACCTCTGAAAGAAAGCATGTGTAAATACTAGCAAACAGATCCAACAACACATGAAAAGGATCATAAAACATGATCAAGTGGGGTTTATCCCAAGAATGCAAGGATTCTTCAATATATGCAAATCAACCAATGTGATAAAACATATTAACAAATTGAAGGATAAAAACCATATGATCATCTCAATAGATGCAGAAAAAGCTTTTGATAAAATTCAACACCCATTTATGATAAAAACCCTCCAGAAAGTGGCAAAAAGTGAACTTTCCTCAACATAATAAAGGCCATATATGACAGACCCACAGCCAACATCGTTCCCAATGGTAAAAAACTGAAACCATTTCCTCTAAGATCAGGAAAAAGACAAGGTCGTCCACTCTCACCACTATTATTCAACATAGTTTTGGAAGTTTTAGCCACAGCAATCAGAGAAGAAAAAGAAATAAGAGGAATCCAAACTGGAAAAGAAGAAATAAAGCCTGTCACTGTTTGCAGATGACACTATGATACTATACATAGAGAATATATAGTATAGTATCATACTCTATGATACTATACATAGAGAATGCTAAAGATGCTACCAGAAAACTACTAGAGCTAATCAATGAATTTGGTAAAGTAGCAGGATACAAAATTAATGCACAGAAATCTCTTGCAGTCCTATACAGTAATGATGAAAAATCTGAAAGAGAAAGTAAGGAAAGACTCCCATTTACCATTGCAACAAAAAGAATAAAATACCTAGGAATAAACCTATCTAAGGAGACAAAAAGCCTGTATGCAGAAAACTAGAAGACAATGATGAGAGAAATTAAAGATGATACAAACATGGAGAGATATACCATGTTCTCGGATTGGAAGTATCAACATTGTGAAAATGACTATACTACCCAAAGCAATCTGCAAATTCAGTGCAATCCCTATCAAACTACCAATGGCATTTTTCACAGAACTAGAACAAAATATTTCACGATTTGTATGGAAACACAAAAGACCTCGAATAGCCAAAGCATTCTTGAGAAAGAAAAACAGAGCTGGAGGAATCAGGCTCCCTGACTTCAGACTATAATACAAAGCTACAAGTAATCAAAAACAGAAATATAGATCAATGGAACAGTATAGAAAGCCCAGAGATAAACCCACGCACGTATGGTCACCTTATTTTTGATAAAGGAGGCAAGAATATACAATGGAGAAAAGAGCCTCTTCAATACATGGTGTTGGGAAAACTGGATAGCTACATGTAAAAGAATGAAATTAGAACACTCCCTAACACCATACACAAAAATAAACTCAAAATGGATTAAAGACCTAAATGTAAGGCCAGATACTATAAAACTCTTAGAGGAAAACATAGGCAGACACTCTATGACATAAATCACAGCAAGATCCTTTTTGACCCATCTCCTAGAGAAATGGAAATAAAAATAAACAAATGGGATCTAATGAAACTTAAAAGCTTTTGTACAGCAAAGGAAAACATAAACAAGACAAAAAGACAACCTTCAGAATGGGAGAAAATATTTGCAAATGAAGCAACTGACAAAGAATTAATCTCCAAAATGTACAAGCATCTCATGCAGCTCAATATCAAAAAAACAAACAACCTAATCCAAAAATGGGCAGAAGACCTAAATAGACATTTCTCCAAAGATATACAGATTGCCGACAAACACATGGAAGGATGCTCAACATCACTAATCATTAGAGAAATGCAAATAAAAACTACAATGAGATGAGGTATCACCTCACACCAGTCAGAATGGCCATGATCAAAAAATCTACAAACGATAAATGCTGGATAGGGTGTGGAGATAAGGGAACCCTCTTGCACTGTTGGTGGGAATGTAACTTGATACAGCCACTATGGAGAACAGTATGGAGGTTCCTTAAAAAACTAAAAATAGAACCACTATATGACTCAGCAATCCCACTACTGGGCATGTACCCTGAGAAAACCATAATTCAAAAAGAGTCATGTACCACAATGTTCATTGCAGCTCTATTTACAATAGCCAGGACATGGAAGCAACCTAAGTATCCATCACAGATGAATAAATAAAGAAGATGTGGCACATTTATCAGTGGAATATTACTCATCCATAAAAAGAAATGAAGTTGAGTTATTGTAGTGAGGTGGATGGACCTAGAGTCTGTCATACAGAGTGAAGTAAGTCAGATAGAGAAAAACAAATACTGCATGCTAACACATGAATATGGAATCTAAAAAAAAAGTGTTTGGAAAAACCTGGGAGCAGGACAGGAATAAAGACACAGATGTAGAGAATGGACTTGAGGACACAGGGAGGGGGAAGGGTAAGTTGGGATGAAGTGAGAGAGTGGCATGGACATATATACACTACCAAATGCAAAATAGATAGCTAGTGGGAAGCAGCCACATAACACAGGGAGATCAGCTCGGTGCTTTGTGACCACCTAGACAGGTGGGATAGGGAGGATGGGAGGGAGGAGATATGGGGATATATGTATATGTATAGCTGATTCAATTTGTTATAAAGCAGAAACTAACACACCATTGTAAAGCAATTATACTCCAATAAAAATTAAAGAAAATAAAAGAAATCATGTGTTTCCTTGGCATGAAAAGTGCTTTCTCAAAGTCTCTGGATCTTGAGGAGCCAGAAAATTGATTCTGTGGCTCTGAACATTTCAATAAGGAACAGATATGTGCATGGTGGATGGCTGTAGAAATACTAGGCCTTGTTTAGACTAGCTGTCTGGATTTTAGCTTATTTTATATTCACTTCTGGAGACTCATTCATTCTATCTGTTAGAATTTTGGCACAAAACAGATGGCCACTCCAAAGGATGATTGGAGAGGGTTCAAGGAGGGGTTATTTACCAAAGCATAGTGCTCATGAGTAGAAACAAACAAGGGATGATGAAGCACCCTAGGGCTAGTAAGGGCAAAAGCTGTTGTGATGATGGGTCTGAAGGGGCAAAGGGTCCTGTAACCATGAGAGAGTGAGAAGACACTGTGACATATTCCATCATAGACCCTCAGTCCACCTGACTTTAGCACGACGTGGTGGACAGTTCCATGCATTTTGCCCACATCAAGGGCAAAGAACTGAAAATAGAGATACCATATGATATAGCAATCACACTCCTGTGTATATATCTGGAGAAAACCATAATTTGAAAAGATACATGCACCCCAAAGTTCACTGTAACACTATTCACAATAGTCAGGACATGGAAGCACCTTAAATGTCCATCAACAGAGGAGTGGATAAAGAAGATGTGGTACATATATACAAATGGACTATTAGTCATAAAAAAAAAAGAGAGAGAGAGAGAGATTGGTTCAAGATGGCGGAGTAGAAGGACATGTGTTCATTCCCTCTTGCGAGAGCACCGGAATCACAACTAACTGCTGAACAATCATTGACAGGAAGACACTGGAACTCACCAAAAAAGATGCCCCACATCCAAAGACAAAGGAGAAGCTGCAATGAGATGGTAGGAGAGACACAATCACAATAAAATCAAATCCTATAACCACTGGGTGGGTGACTAACAAAATGGAGAACTATTATACCATAGAAGTCCACCCACTGGAGTGAAGGTTCTGAGCCCCACATCAGGCTTCCCAACCTGGGGGTCCGGCAATGGGAGGAGGAATTCCCAGACAATCAGACTTCGAAGCCTAGCTGGATTTGATTGCAGGACTTTGACAGGACTGGGGGAAACAGAGACTCCACTCTTGGAGGGCACACACAAAGCAGTGTGCACATCAGGACCCAGGGGGAAGGAGCAGTGACCCCATAGGAGACTGAACCAGACCTACCTGGTAGTGTTGGTGGGTATCTGGCAGAGGCAGGGGGTGGTTCTGTTTCACCACGGGGACAAGGATGCTGGCAGCAGAAGTTCTGGGAAGTACTCCTTGGCATGAGCCCTCCCGGAGTCTGACATTAGCCCCACCAAAGAGCCTGTAGCCTCCAGTGCTAGGTCACCTCAGGCCAAAAAACCAACAAGGAGGGAACTCAACCCCACCCATCAGCAGACAAGTGGATTAAAGTTTTACTGAGCTCTACCCACCAGAGCAACACCCAGCTCTACACACCACCAGTCCCTCCCATCAAGAAGCTTGCACAAGCCTCTTAGATAGCCTCATCCACCAGAAGGCAGACAGCAGAAATAAGAAGAACTACAATCCTGCAGCCTGTGGAGCAAAAATCACATTCACAGAAAGAGAGACAAGATGAAAAGACAGAGGACTATGTACCAGATGAAGAAACAAGATAAAACCCCAGAAAAACAACTAAATGAAGTGGACAAAAGCAAGCTTCCAGAAAAAGAATTCAGAATAATGATAGTAAAGATGATCCAGGACCTCAGAAAAAGAACGGAGGCAAAGATCAAGAAGATGCAAGAGGGCTTCCCTGGTGGTGTAGTGGTTGAGAGTCCGCCTGCCGATGCAGGGGACATAGGTTCATGCCCCGGTCTGGGAGGCTCCCACATGCAGTGGAGCAGCTGGGCCCGTGAGCCATGGCCACTGAGCCTGCGCATCCAGAGCCTGTGCTCCGCAACGGGAGAGGCCACAACAGTGAGAGGTCTGCGTACCGCAAAAAAAAAAAAAAAAAAAGAAGATGCAAGAAATGTTTAACAAAGACCTAGAAGAGTTAACGAACAAACACATAGAAGAATTAAGGAACAAACAGAGATGAACAATACAATACCTGAAATGAAAAATACACTAGAAGGAATCAATAGCAGTATAACTGTGGCAGAAGAACGGATAAGTGACCTTGAAGACAGAATGGTGGAGTTAACTGCCACGGAACAGAATAAAGAAAAAAGAATGAAAAGAATTGAAGACCGTGTGAGAGGCCTCTGAGACAACATTTAATGCACCAACATTTGCATTATAGGGGTCTCAGAATGAGAAGAGAGAGAGGAAGGACCCGAGAAAATATTTGAAGAGATTATAGTCAAAAAATTCCCTAAGATGGGAAAGGAAATAGCCATCCAGGTCCAGGAAATGCAGACAGTCCCAGGGAGGATAAACCCAAGGAGAAACACACCGAGACACATAGTATTCAAATTGACAAAAATCAAAGACAAAGAAAAATTATTAAAAGCAACAAGGGAAAAATGACAAATAACGTACAGGGGGGCTCCCATAAGGTTAACAGCTGATTTCTCAGCAGAAACTCTACAAGCCAGAAGGGAGTGGCACAATATAGTTAAAGTGATGAAAGGGAAGAACGTACAATGAAGATTACTTCACCCAGCAAGGATCACATTCAGATTCAATGGAGAAATCAAAAGCTTTACAGACAAGCAAAAGCTAAGAGAATTCAGCACCACCAAACCAGCTCTACAACAAATGCTAAAGGAACTTCTCTAAGTGGGAAACACAATAGAAGAAAAGGACCTCCAAAAACAAACCCAAAACAATTAAGAAAATGGTAATAGGAACATACATATCGATAATTATCTTAAATGTGAATGGATTAAATGCTCCAACAAAAAGACACAGGCTCACTGAATGGATACAAAAACAAGACCTATATATATGGTGTCATATATATATATATATATATGCTGAGACCCACTTCAGACCTAGGGGCACATACAGACTGAAAGTAAGGGGATAGAAAAAGATATTCCATGCAAATGCAATGGAAAAATGCAAAAAAGATATTCCATGAAAATGTAAATCAAAAGAAAGATGGAGTAGCAATTCTCATATCAAATAAAATAGACTTTAAAATAAAGAATGTTACAAGAGACAAGGAAGGACACTACATAATGATCAAGGGATCAATCCAAGCAGAAGATATAACAATTATAAATATATATGCACTCAATACAGGAGCACCTCAATACATAAGGCAAATGCCAACAGCTATAAAAGAGGAAATTGATAGTAACACAATAATAGTGGGGGACTTTAACACCTCACTTACACCAATGGACAGATCATCCAGACAGAATATTAGTAGGGAAACACAAGCTTTAAATGACACAATAGACCAGATAGATTTAATTGACATTCCATCTGAAAACAGATTACACTTTCTTCTCAAGTGCACACTGAACATTCTCCAGGATAGATCACATCTTGGGTCACAAATCAAGCCTTGGTAGATTTAAGAAACTTGAAATCATATCAAGCATCTTTTCTGACAACAACGTTATGAGATTAGAAATAAATTACAGGGAAAAAACACAAACACAAGGAGGCTAAACAATACATTACTAAATACCAAGAGATCACTGAAGAAATCAAAGAGGAAATCAAACAATACCTAGAGACAAATTACAATGAAAACACAATGATCCAAAACCTATGGGATGCAGCAAAAGCAGTTCTAAGAGGGAATTTTCTAGCAATACAATCCTACCCCAAGAAACAAGAAAAATCTCAAATAAACAATCTAAACTTACACCTAAAGGAACTGGAGAAAGAAGAACAAACAAAACCCGAAATTTTAGAAGGAAATAAATCATAAATATCAGAGCAGAAATAAATGAAATAGCAAAAAAGAAAACAATAACAATGATCAAGAAAACTAAAAGCTGGTTCTTTGAGAAGATAAATAAAATGGTAAACTTTTAGCCACACTTATCAAGAAAAAGAGGGAGAAGACTCAAATCAATAAAATTAGAAATGAAAAAGGAGAAGTTACAATGGGCACCACAGAAATACAAAGCATCATAAGAGACTATTACAAGCAACTCTATGCCAATAAAATGGACAACGTGGAAGAAATGGACAAATTCTTAGAAAGACGGAACCGGGAAGAAATAGAAAATATGAACAGACCAATCACAAGCAATGAAATTGAAGCTGTGATTAAAAATCTTCCAACAAACAGAAGTCCAGGACCAGATGGCTTCACAGATGAATTCTATCAAACATTTAGAGAAGACCTAACACCCATCTTTCTCAAACTCTTCCAAAAAACTGCAGAGGAAGGAACACTCCCAAACTCATTCTATGATGACAACATCACCCTGATACCAAACCAGACAAAGATACTACAAAAAAAGGAAATTACAAATCAATATCACTGATGAATATAGAAGCAAAAATCCTCAACAAAATACTAGCAAACAGAATCCAACAACACATTAAAAGGATCATACACCATGATCAAGTGGGATTTATCTCAGGGATGCAAGCATTCTTCAATATATGCAAATCAATCAATGTGATACACCATATTAATAAATTGAAGAATAAAAACCATATGATCATCTCTTTACATGCAGAAAAACATTTTGACAAAATTCAACGCCCATTTATGATAAAAAAAAAACTCTCCAGAAAGTGGACATAGAGGGAAACTACCTCAACATAATAAAGGCCATATATGAAAAACCCACAGCAAACATCATTCTCAATGGTGAGAAACTGAAAGCATTTCCTCTAAGATCAGAAACAAGACAAGGATGTCCACTCTTGCCACAATTATTCAACATAGTTTTGGAAGTCCTAGCCACAGCAATCAGAGAAGGAAAAGAAATAAAATGAATACAAACTGGAAAAGAGGAAGTAAAACTGTCACTATTTGCAGATAACATGATACTATATATAGATAATCCTCAAGATGCCACCAGGAAACTACTAGAGCTAATCAATGAATTTGGTAAAGTTGCATGATACAAAATTAATGTACAGAAATCTCTTGCATTCCTATACACTTACAACGAAAGATCAGAAAGCGAAATTGAGGAAACAAACCCATTCACCAATGCAACAAAAAGAATAAAATACCTAGGAATAAACCTGCCTAAGGAGGTAAAAGACCTGTACTCAGAAAATTATAGGATGGTGATGAAAGAAATCAAAGATGACACAAACAGATGGAGAGATATAACATGTTCTTGGATTGGAAGAATGAATATTGTGAAAATGACTATACTACCCAAAGCAATCTACAGATTCAATGCAATCCCTATCAAATTACCAATGGCATTTTTTTAGAGAAGTAGGACAAAGAATCTTAAAATTTGTATGGAAACACAAAAGACCCCTAACAGCCAAAGCAATCTTGAGGGGAAAAAAGGGAGCTGGAGGAATCAGACTCCTTGACTTCAAACTATACTACAAAGCTACAGTAATCAAGACAATATGGTACTGGCACAAAAACAGAAATATAAATCAGTGGAACAGGATAGAAAACCCAGAGATAAACCCATGCACCTATGGTCAACTAATCTATGACAAAGGAGGCAAGGATATACAATGGAGAAAAGACAGCCTCTTCAATAAGTGGTACTGGGAAAACTGGACAGCTGCATGTAAAAGAATGAAATTAGAATACTCCCTAACCCTATACACAAAAATAAACTCAAAATGGATTAAAGACCTAAATGTAAGACTGGACACTATAAAACTCTTAGAGGAAAACATAGGAAGAACACTCTTTGACGTAAATCACAACAAGATCATTTTGACCCACCTCCTAGAGTAATGGAAATAAAAACAAAAATAAACAAATGGGACCTAATGAAACTTAAAAGCTTTTCCACAGCAAAGGAAACTATAAACAAGATGAAAAGACAACCCTCAGAATGGGAGAAAATACTTGCAAAAAAAATCAATGGACAAAGGATTAATCTCCAAATACATAAACAGCTCATGAAGCTCAATATTAAAAAAACAAACAACCCAATCCAAAAATGGGCAGAAGACCTAAATAGACATTTCTCCAAAGAAGACATACAAATGGCCAAGAAGCACATGAAAAGCTGCTCAACATCACTAATTATTAGAGAAATGCAAATCAAAACTGCAATGAGGTATCACCTCACACCAGTTAGAATGGGCATCATCAGAAAATCTACAAACAACAAATGCTGGAGAGGGTGTGGAGAAAAGGGAACCCTCTTGCACTGCTGGTGGGAATGTAAATTGATACAGCCACTATGGAGAACAGTATGGAGGTTCCTTAAAAAACTAAAAATAGAATTACCATATGACCCAGCAATCTCACTACTGGGCTTATACCCAGGGAAAATCATAATTCAAAACGACACATGCACCCCAGTGTTCATTGCAGCACTGTTTACAATAGTCAGGTCATGGAAGCAACCTAAATGCCCATTGACAGACAAATGGATAAAGAAGATGTGGTACATATATACAATGAAATATTACTCAGCCATAAAAAGGAATGAAATGGGGTCATTTGTAGAGATGTGGATGGACCTAGAGACTGTCATACAGAGTGAAGTAAGTCAGACAGAGAAAGAGAGACTGTTTAAGAAATGTCTCTGCTTTGCTGCTTGGGGCTTTCTCCAAGGCTGCCGAAGGCCACTTAGCCAACATAGGTACAACACAGACAGTCATGGAGTTGGTGTTTGCAGGAGCAATTTCAATCAATGGTGACTAGGAGTCAATGGATAAATGGCCAAACTTCTCAGTCTCCATGGAAATCCTTCTGGGACACTGGTTAACAGTTCCTCAGGGAATCCCCAAAGTGACTGAGCCCCAGTTGCCAAGGGCAATAACCAGATCATTAATAAACACTCTATTGTTCCTTCTGCCTCCTGAGATCAATTCCCAAGTAAAGTTCCAACACTCAACTTCTCTTCTCAGGTGCTGCTTTCAAGGGCACTCAAAATTAAACACAGAAAACCAATCTTTGCCAGAGAAGCAGAGTCACTGCCAATCTGAGAACTGACCTGGCAGGAACTGGAGGAATAAATAACCCTACTTATCTCCTTCAACCCTGTGATGTCCTGCCAGGGCTTCTCGGAAGCCAGAGGCAAGAAAAGCCAGTGATAGGGTCTCTAAAAGTCAGTCTCACAGGGAACAGAGAGGGAAAGATGAAGAAGGGCAGAGTGGATTGGGACGGGAAAATAGAAACTATTCACTTCAGCCCACACCTCTCTCTCAGCAGTTTCCAAGTCCTTCAAATATTGCATCATTTCAGGGTGATGAATTCCATCACACTGTTGCCTGAAATCTAAAACGTTAGTCACCACCAGAGCTATTCTGATAAGGTAGTGAGGAAAACAGAGGCAAAGGAGCAATTAACATCCTTCCTGCCCCCATTCTGTATCAGCACCCCACTTTTCCCTTAGAAAAAATAGTGACTATCTTCTCTGTTGGTTCACGTATACGAGGCACCCCTAATGGTCAGCAGGAGGTTCAGCTTATAATTTATCAGAACCAAGGCTGTGGTCTCTGGGGAAAGCATTCTACCTTTGGGCCCTAGGACCTCCAAACACATTAAACTCAAAGACACAGGGAAGGGAGGAAAAATTTTTCTAAGTAGGTTATTTCTTGTAATAGTGAGAGGGGATACTTCTACCTCCATCTCTGGTTTTCCAGACCTGTGAATCCTCTGGTGGGAGAGGTGGTACCACATGTTAGCTGTTAGTCATTTTTACAGACTGTAGGACAGCACCCTAGCCTACAGGACTATAAATGAGGCTTCAGCAGGCTGTCTAGGTACTCATATCCTTGTGTATTCCCCTCCCCTTGAACGTGAGCCGGACCTAGTCACTTGTTTCCAATGAATAGAATATAGCAAAAGTGATGGGATGTCATGTCTAAGATTAGATTGCAAAGACTCTGGCTTCTCTCTTGCTGGTTTTCTCTTGCTCTCTGTTTGTTTGCCCTGATGGAATCCAGCTGCTAAGCTGTAAGCTGCTCTTTGAGGAGGTCCACATGGCAAGAAACTGATATCTCCAGCCAATAGACAGCCAGGACCTGGAGCCTGCCAACAGCTGTGTGTGCGAGTGAGTGATTCCTCCCCTACTCAAGGCTTGAGAAGACCACATCTCTGGCCCACATCTTGCTAGAAGCTTTGTGAGCAACCCTAAGTCAGAGGTACCCAGCTAAACCATGCCTATATTCGTGACCCATCAAGAAACTGGGAGATAACGTTTGTTGTTTTAAAATGTGAAGTTTTGGGGTAATTTGCAGTAGATAGCTAATATATCCAGTCAGCTCTCTCTGGATGAGAGGGTATATGGAAACAGCAATGAATTCCGTAGTCATGAGCCCTATGCTATACTTTTGTTGCTCTTAAAAAATGAGTTCCCTGTTTGGAGCCAATATTGTGTGGAACACCATGGTAATAGATAAAGCTCTTTATACATCCCTAAACAAAAGAGGTGGCAAAAGCATTGTGGGTAAAGAAAGCAAATTCTATAAATGAAATGGGTATCTCTTCCCACTAGGACAAAACCTTGCCTTCTCCATAATAAACGGGGTCCATTGTAGTTATTCTGCTACCAGGTGGCTGTCGGTTCCTTGGGTAATGGTGCCACATTAGAGGCTTATATCGGCTTCGTTTTTGACAGAATGGACTTGGCAGTGGTGACAGCTTGAGCAGCCTTGGTAAGGGGACATGTGTGTTGTTGGGCCCATGTATGGCACCCACCCCTACTGCCAGGACCACTTTGCATATGGAGGGAGCACAGGGTCATCTGGAAAAAGGACTGACATCCCTCAGACAGATCATCTTGTCCATTTGATTGTTTGGAACCTCGTCTGCAGTTAATGCCCTTGGTGAGTATATTCACAGGACATATAGATGTCTTTACACTTTGTACCCACTCCTAGAGATCCATCTACATCCATCTCCCCAGACCTCCTTGTCACCAGTCTTCTAATCCTGCAAGAGCCAAAGTCCTTGCACTGCCAAAAGTTCTACCCACTCAGACAATTTTCCATCACCACTATCTTTTAGGGCCACCCCTGAGTAGGTCCGTAAGTAGTGGCATCCACTTCTTGTTGGTGCAAGGATACTATGTAAATCCACCCACACACCTAGTCTGTTATTGTCTTTTCAACTAGCCATGAGAAACTTCCATGGAGCCATAGGTATGGCTGTAAGGAGAAAGTGTAAGTGCCATGGGGGTCTGAGCCACTTGCTTAGACAAGGCACTGTGCCTTCCAGACCACGGAGGCTTGCTGATTTTCTATCTGCATTCTCAGTTGGATATTCAAAACTTTTAATTTCTTCTTTTCTCTGTGAATACTCTTTAGGGTCTCCAGAGGTAGCCAGCCGGCACCACAATCTGAATAATCACCACTGTCATCAGAGCGACTGAGAAGCACAGCCACTGATCTCAAAACATGATACCCTCTGTGTGCATTGTTGCTGCAATAAAGCAAGAGGAAATAGAGCTAACTCCATCTGGGCTTCTGTTATTTATTGCCTCTGTGTCAGGCACTGTGCTAAGAAAGAATGAAACCACTCATATCAAGACAGATGAGTCCTTGGACTTGGATGGCACTCACATTCTAATGGGGGGAGAAAAACAAAAAGCAAGGAAGCAGATTGATTCGTCAACTCAGATACTGATAGGTGCTGCGGATAAAAGAGGCTATGGGAAAAGCAGGGCTTGGCAAACTCTTCCTGAAGACAGTAAATAGCTTCAGCCTTATGGACCATATGGTCTCTGTTGCTGCTACACAGACATAGTCCTCAACTCTGCTGGTGTAACACGAGGGCAGCCATAGGCAACATGTGAATAAATAGGTGTGGACAGATTTGACCCTTGGACCGTCATTTGCCAAGCCCTGGGATAGGGCAAGCTTGGCCGGGGGTAGGGGAGTGTGTTAAACAAGGGTGGAAAGAGTATGAGGTGATGTCACCAAAATAGGATGCCACTGAGTCTGGAGTTTTTCTAATTATGACAGAAAGCCACTGGAGGGTTTTGAACAGAGCGATAAGCAGAGAGACCTGTTCTTGTCAGAGAGAGGAAAGAAAATAGCAATCCCTTATTTACAGAGCGCCTGGCCACCACTTGGCTCATAGAGGTAGCTAATACCTTCCTGGGTATTGGTCGCTAAGGCATTGTGCCTCCAAAGGGTCACCAAATCCTAGAATAGAAGCGACTATGGAAACAAGGTAGCATGTCTCTCGTGTTTTACAGATAAGTGTATTGAAACCCAGAGAGGTTAGATGCTTTACCCAAGATCACTCAGCAAGTCGGCTGCAGAGCTGGTACTAGAACCCAGAGGAGCGAGAAGCTTGGCCTGATAACAAAGCAGTCATGGTGGGAAGGGCAGCCTGATTCTGGATCCTGTATGGTGATGTCACTTGGCCATATCGGCCCATCCAGCCCCACAGGGACTCAATGTGAGAGTTCCTGGGAGAGACAAGTTATGAGAAAAACCTGAGCAGAAAAGATTTCCAGGTGCAAAGGGACCAAGCGGTGGCCTTGAGTGCACAGAGGAAGTCTTGGGCATGACCCTTCTTGCCGTGGCTGTTGACTGAAGAATCACAGACATGGGACTCCCCTGGAAGAGGCCAGAGGGGGACAGGATGACAATGGCAGGCACCAAGTGCAAACGACAAGGGCTTCTTTCTGAGAGCATCTGATAAAACCCCAAGAAAGCTCAGAAACCCTCGAGTGCCACTTTGAGGAAAGTTGAAGTGTGTGACAGCAATTGAGACCAGTGAAACGTGATTTACTGCTGTCAGCGGCAACCCATTTTTGTCACCCAGTCTGGTGTGCTCCCAGGGAACACAAGTCACGTTCCAGAGTCACGTGAGAAGATGAGGACACCTATCCCAGTCCATTCAGCAAATACACGAGCACCACCTTAAATGTCTGCCTACTACCTCCAACAGGTTGCTCTTTCTTGGAGCTGATACACCTACTATCAATGACCCCAGATCCGTGCCAAAGGCAAGCTTTGGCAACCTAGCACACAGGTCTGGGCAGGATGGCGAGAGATGGACGGTCACTCCTTTCATGTGGAATACAGCATGGTTGGGCAGCAGGAGGGCTGAGCTCAGGATCTTGAGGTCATATCTCAGGAGACAGGACTCCTGCCGAGCAGGGAAGCGAGTCTTACCAGGTCAAGACAAGGCAGCCTTCCTTTCCTTCCTGGGCTAGGGCTTCAGTCCCGCCTCTTGCACAGCAAAGCTACTTTTCTATTTTTAGGGGAAAAAACTGCTATGAAATGTACTTTCCAACTTTAGGGCTCTTTCCTGGACTCTATTTCTAGTGACCAACTGGGAAAATACCTCTCATTCTGCATTTTCATATTTGAAATCTGGCCAGTGGTTTCAGAGTCCACACCCTGGAGAGGGTTTGCACAGTGAATCAGTTCCAAACAATGACAGGCCTTTGTCTTTAGGAGAATGTCGGCCTGCATTTTGCAGAGAAGATGTGAACCTCCATGGCACCAACCCTGCTCCCTTCAGCCACAGGGAGATTTGAATCATGTTTTATTTCAAAGATTCATTGATGGCCTTGGGGCTTTCTGCTAATGAAGGTGATGAGAGGTCGGGATGTATAAGTAAGAAAAGTCAAGGTTCTAAGAAAAAGAGGCACAGTCCTTTCATGGCTTTCTCCCAGTGGGTTCCATTCCCAATAGGAATTATGGACCGGAATAGGGGAGGGGCTTGATGTTGTATTGTAAACAAAATTGGACATGAGATGGGCTGAGTGGGCCTGTTCACCTTCACCAGATAGGAGCCAAGGCTCCATGGGAAAGGTTGGAAGGAAACCAACATCAACTGAAACGTTAGTTGATCTTCACAGTGGGAATGGTGACCAATGCAGTGAAAGGAGGTCAGCTCCCTTGGTCCAATATGACAGTGACGTAGCCAGCATTATTCAAATGTCTCCATCATGCCTCTGCTCCTAGGAGATAGGAGCTGCGCTCTCTTTCTGGCAATGATGACTCTTTTTTTTTTTTTCGGTGGTATACGGGCCTCTCACTGTTGTGGCCTCTCCCGTTGCGGAGCACAGGCTCCGGACGCGCAGGCTCAGCGGCCATGGCTCACGGGCCCAGCCGCTCCGCGGCATGTGGGATCTTCCCGGACCAGGGCACGAACCCCTGTCCCCTGCATCGGCAGGTGGACTCTCAACCACTGCGCCACCAGGGAAGCCCCAGTGATGACTCTTTAACCCCGGGTACACTTGATGAGGCTGGGGAATGCCTTTGGAGGGTCTAAGGCCTGGCTTTTTAGGCTGGAGCCCCTGTGCCCCTGAGACCATACACAAACAGTGACAGGTACACAAAGCTTAGGAAAACAGAGTGTATGTTTCTGGAACGTTCATTTCACTTGCTGATTGGTGGTTAAAACATAATGTTAAAGTAGATAGTGTATAGGTGAGGTCTCTTATGACCACTTAGTGTGTTCTGAAAGCCCTTTCTCTGTTGGGAAAACGTCCCACGTGGTGGGTCCTGCCGGAACTGGCTCTTCCATCTTCTCTTTTAGCTGAACTATGGGCTGTGTCTTAGACCAGGCCATACAGACATTCACATAAGACCTCAATTTGGCAGAAAGCCTCTGAGGATGGGGCCTTGAGGAATCCAAGTGTTGGCAGCATCATGGCAGCAGCACCGATTTCCATACACAGTGGTGGCGGTGCCTCAGCATCCAGTCTCCAGTGGGCTCGGTGTGCACAGCTCCATCTGGCAGCTGTGGTGTTTGTGTTCAAGGCCAACCCCACTGGGGATTCACGGGGGCAGCCCCTGAGGGGTGGTTTGGGCATGTTTCCTGTACAGGGAGGGCTCGACTCTCTGGTTCCCCTACAAAATCTACAGTTGCCCTTCAATTCCTGTTCTGTCTGAGCTACTGAGAGCAGGCTCTGTTGTTTTCATCCAAGAACAACAGTAACTGTTACACATCGATAGATCATAGAGCCCAACACGAGAGTCACAGGAATCTTAACAATAAACATGAGATGCCAAAGAAATTTCACACTATAATAGGCACTTTAGGCTAAATCTTTTTTACCCTTTTTGGTTGTTAAGGGCATTTTGGTGGAAATGTTTGAAAATCCCTGGCCTCAGGGATAAGCCTGGTAAAAAGGAAATAAATGAAGACAGGAGGGAGGCAGAGCAAAGAAAAGAGAAGGCACAGAGAGAAGGACAAGTAAGCAAAAGAAATATTTGTGCACATAACTGCCTGCCTTAAAAAGGCTGAGACATACATGATCTCACGCGATCCTTGTGTCAACTTCGTGACGGTCCCTATTTTACAGATATGGAAATTGAGGCTGCGTGAGAGGTGATGAGGCTTGTCCAAGCATATGTGGGTGGAAGGTAGTAGGGGCAAGTGTTGAAGCCAAGCTGCCTTGTCAAGCCCTGTGTTCCTATCACTCCGTCCCACGTTGGGCATGATGGGTACGTGCTTTATTTTCCTGTTGACCAAAGGAAACGGAAGCCCAGAGTGCAAGAACCAGAGGGCATTTTCCCCACTTCCCTATCCAGTGTCACTTCCTCTAAAACTTATCCCCACCACCCTGTCCAGGTCAGGTGACCCAGCAGGGCAGTCTGACAGGGGTGGCTCTGCTGGGCCCTGTGGCTTCCGGTGTTGAAACCGTCCTCCTGGGTCCTGGGTAGCAGGCGCTGTCCGCGGCCGGGTGTAAACAGCCAGGAGCACTGCTGGCTTTTGCTCAGCAGCTTCATTTCTTCACCCACTGCGCAGCCCTCTCATTACTCAGTGTCACAATGGCTGGAGCCTCACATACACACCGGGCTTTATGTGCAGAGACATAAGCCAAAGAGGCCTGGAAATGGAAGCTGAGCTGCTTAGAAAGCAGCATCTCCTTTGGGCATCAAGTGACCCCCACATGACTTGTGTTTGCAGGGTGGCTTGAGGCTGGGCCCGGGGAAAGAAGAGGGGAAACCCAGGCCCCCTGGGAGCCTGCACCCAGAGCTTCTGGCCACAGGGAGTTAGAGCCTACTACCGCTTGTGAGTAGAAAGGAGAAGGCAGAAAGGGGATGGGGTGTGGGTGATGCTCCCAAAGAGTCTAGAACTTAATTGCTAATAATCATGGCTGTCATTTATTGAGCACTTACTATATGCTGGGCATTCTATTGAGTGCTTTACATACTTGTTCTGTCTTCACAAAACCCCTGCAGTAAGTACTATTTTTACCCCTTGTTTTTCAAATGAAGACACTGAGGGTTAAGGCATTTGCTCCAAGTCACACGAGTAGAGAAGGGCAGAGCAGACTTGAGAACAGGTCTTGCAGATGACAAAAGCCATATTTAATTAAATCCTTATTAAATACTCAGCCTTTTGAGTTCTAGATGGCTCACAAAATGAACAGACCTTCAGGAACAGGGCAGACTGGTGAGTTTAAGATCTTTCACCTCCCCATGGTTGTCCAGTATTGTGCATCCAATCCAGCCTGGGGTCTCCAGAGGGGCTACTGAAAAGTCTCCATGATGTTCATTAAATGCCCGTTGGGAGCGCTGCCTGGCCCTCTCCAGGATCCGCAGGCTCGGCAAGGCTGTCAACAGATTAGCCACATTCATACTAGATAAATACAAGAAACGTGACTGGTTGGATCGTCTTTATTTCCTTGCCCATATGATGCCAAGTCAGGATGGCTTGGTACTATTTCAGTGCTTCTTTTCAAAGCTGGGTTATGGTCTTCTCACCCCCAAACCCTTTATCACTCTGCTGGAGGATGGTGGAGTCTTTTTTGTCACTGTACATAGGTTTTCCTCCATACTCCATTCTACCCCATCCCCATTCTGAGGACTGTGTTTCTGACTTATAGGGGAGGAGTAAAAAGACATACAGAGAAAATATCGTGCTCCTTTGTTTGTCAAAAAAGAATGCCAACTCAGAACCACCTTCCTTAGCATCAGCTCTTTGTCACTCAGCCAAGGCATGAAGAGATAGTGAGAGATGAATTTTACATATAATACATGCAAGAAGCTTAGTTTATGGATCTATGAGTAAATGGAGCCAGGACATAAAACTAGACCACCAGGATTACAACTATGTGACCAAAGCAGACATTGCTAATCAATCACAGTACTCCTCTGAATTGGGATCTGGCCTCTCAAATGCCCCTGGAGTACTCTAGGCAGCCATTATCAATCAATCAGAGCACACAATATAAAACCTATTTTTAAATGTGAACTGGTCTGTGGGCTCCTTACAGGCAGGGACCCCACCTTATGAAAACATTTGTCTCCCCTTAACATAACCTAACACAGTGTAATCTGGATAGCCCTCAATGTTTGTTGAACACATAAATGAATGAATTAATGTAGCTATTTAGACAGATGTGACTCAGTCCTCTTCTGGGTACCCTATCTTTGCCCTATCTTTGACTGAGGTGCTGGAATCTTCTGGGTACCAAATTGGTGCTTTGTTCACATGTTCCTCCAATGTTGCTTTAGCTTTACAGTTTTCTACACTTATCCCAAAGCTGGGGAGCTGTATCCTCAATCATAAAAGTCAAACAAGAATTCGCTGACCCTAAGTCAGAAGATGCATTAGAGTAACAGACACTGTGGTGGATTTTCTCAGTCTCTGATGACTAAGTCATCATTCCCAGACTAAGCTTCTCTGCTTGACTTGTTCATTCCTTGGGATGAATTCTCTCCTGGGAAGGCATCTCATGCAAATAGCCTTCTAACAGACCTGCCCCATCAGTTTCCTAGTCACAACTGAACTCCAACACTGGACACAGCTTATGCCTAATCTATTACCCTTTCTCTTTACCCCTACATGAGGGACACCATGTGTAGCAGCTAGCTATTGCCACATAACAAACCGCCCCAATGTTTAATGGCTTAAAATAACAAACATTCCTTATTTCTCACAAGTCTACAGTTCAGCTGGGTGGTTCTGCTGGTTTGTACTGGGCTTGGCTGATGGTGGTTGGGCTCACTCATGTGCCTATGACAAGTTTGTTAGGTGACTGGGATAGCTCAACTAGGATGGCCTTGGTTGGATGACCTGGCTCTCTTCCATGTGTCTCTGACTTACTTCCAGCAGACTAGCCTGGGCATATTCTCATGATGAGGGCCAGGGTCAAACAGGGAGAAGCAAAAATGTAGTTTTGGACAAGAAGAGAATATAGCCTTCACTAGTGGGAAACATTTGAAACAGTGCCTGGGTGAGACCCTGAGCCCCTCATATGATGCAAAAAGCTTCAAATCAGTGACTTCATATTTCAGATGAATGTCTTGAGTACAAAGGCCTCAATAGAAATATTCTCTGGAAGTGAGCAGGCTTTGGCTCTATCTCTATCTGCCAGGTTTTCATTAAGGAACTCAGCAGATGAAACAAAAATGAAGGCTTCCCTGGATAGTCACGTCTCCTCTTTTTCCTGAAAGTACTTCCTTTGTAGCCACAATGACACAGACAACTGGCTTCCTGTCATTTCCCATCTTTTGGCTCCCGTACCAAGCTTAGCTAGTTCAAGGTGGGCATTTCTCCACGTGCTTAGATTTCTACAGCAACTGTCGTCGTCTGGTGGTTTTGACGTTATAGGTGTAAAGAGTGGGAGTGAGCAGTACTCTGTAATGGCCTCTATGGGAAAAGAATCTAAAAAAGAGTGGAGATATGTATATGTATAACTGAGTCACTTTGCTGTACACCTGAAACTCACACAACATCGTAAACCAACTATACTTCAATAAAAATTTAAAAAAAAAAAAAAAAGAGTGGGAGTGAGGATTTATTTTTGGTGCTTCCAAATAACTTTCACAGATGAATTGGGAGATTGGGATGGACATGTATACACTATTGATACTATGTATAAAATAGATAACTAATGAGAACCTACTGTATAGCACAGGGAACTCTACTCATGCTCTGTAGTGACCTAAATGGGAAAGAAATCCAAAAAAAGAGGGGATATATGTACATGTATAGCTGGTTCACTTTGCCATACAGTAGAAACTAACACAACACTGTAAAGCAGCTATACTCCAATAAAAATTAAAAAACAAAGAAACAAAAATCACAAAAGTTCCCCTCCTACATTTTTTAAAAATTAAAAACAATTAAAAGCAAAAAAAAAAAAAAAAAAAGAAAAGAAAAGGAAGAAAACATTCACAAAGCCCAGACTGATCATGTCTTCCTAAAAGTTTAACTCCCTTCACTCTCATTATGGAATAGTTGAGTCCTGTTGAAGACTAAATCATCTTCATGGGCTGGGCTGAAAGGCCCTACAAGGATGATTAAATGCAGTGAGACTACAAATTGGCAATCACCTTTTGAATACCATCTCAAATGGAGAGATCTTAAAAAAAGCAGTCCTTCCTTCACTTTTTGGTGAGGTTTCTGCTTTAGGGATAAGTAGCGAGACTTTTAAATCTCCTGCTCCTCGGGTGAGCAGGCACATGACAAAACCCTATTCCTTAAATCCTGTACCCATGGAAATAAAAAATCTGAGCCAATTCTAGTCACCTTTCCCATTAATCCCTGATGTCAACTCACAACCCTTCTCAACACAGCACTCCAGGTAATCACTACAATTGATCAGAGCTGATAATTAAGATGAAAAAGATTTAACAACTTGGATAAGGATGGACCAAAGATTCCAAGGTAGAAATTAGTAAAACAGGTTATTGTGGGTTGAATTTTGTCCCACCCCTCCCCAATTCATATGTTGAAGTCCTATCCCTCAGAATGTGAACTTCTTTGGAAATAGGGTTATTGCAAATGTAATTACTTAACATGAGATTACACAGTTAAAATGAGGTTATTCTGAGCTATATGACCTTATCTAGTAAGACTGATGTCCTTATAAAAAAGAAATGTGGACATAAATGCACCTAGGAGAACACCAGATGAACATGAAGACAGAGTTGTATAAGCCAAGGGATGTCAAAGATTGCCAGCAAACCACGAGAAACTAAGGAAGAGACATAGAAAAGACTATCACAGCCCTCAGAAGGAATCAACCTGCTAACACCTTGATCTCAGACTCCAGCCTCCAGAACTGTGGGACAATAAATTTCTGTTATTTAGACCACTCAGTTTGTGGTACTTTGTTACAGCAGACCTAGAAAACTAATACAAGTTCAGAAAGAATCTTGCCTATGGAGCACAGATTATTTCTAGGATGTTAATTAAAAGACACAGGCAATTTTAAAACAGAAAGGCACCTTGGAGACCAAACAGACAACTCTTCTTCCCCCAGGCAGATTTTGCAAATAAAGAAACCAGAGCCCAGAGATGTTACAGGACGTGACTAAAGTCACAGAGCCAGCTGGTCAGAGCCGAGATTTCATATTAGGTCTTTTGACTGTCATCTCCCCATGCCCAATGTCCATGCACACTTTAGTCATTTGCTTACATCTGTATCTCTTCTAACTTACCATGACACCTTGAAGGCAGGGTCTATATGCCTGGAATCTGGCACAGTGTCTCACATATAACAAGCCCTCAATAATAATAATAGTTCATATTTCCAGGGTCTTCCACGGGGTAATCTTCATGTTGCCCCAAGAAACGGTGCTTTTCCAAAAGCAATTCCTATGCTAGAGACAGAACAGAAAGCCAGGCTTCTCAATGTGTCAAGCTGTAGACAGCAACTCCCAATGGCCTGTAAGTGATCAAGCCCTGTCCACAGTTAGTCTGGGCCAAGCAGCCTTCTGCCGACAATATGGTGCTCCGGGAGGGGTAAGCCATGAAGAAAGGCCTGCCAGCAGCCGGTGAGCTCTTAGCCAGCTCCCTTCAGCAGCTATAAATTTATATCTCTTCCCCAGCTGAGGGTCTTACTTGCTTCTTAGAGGCAGGGACCATCTTATTTATCTCTACATCCTCCATGTTGCCCAGGGCCCAGGGTTCAGCTCATATCATGGCAGATGCCCAATGAATGTGTGTCAGCTTGGATCAACTTCCTATGCCATCGCCCGGCAGCTGGGTACAAGGACAGGAAATTTTACAAGGTGTTATTTTGCTAAAAATATACCTGAGGGGAATCTCATGCCTTGTTATTTGTAACTCTTCCTTTCCAAAGCTGGACGAGCGTTGAAAGAAATCATCGTCAAAATGACACTTTTCAACACTTGAAATGTCTACCTGAGTTTAGAGAGCAAAGCTTCAGTCAGTTCAGTCTCTGCAGGAAAGTCCCCCACAAGACACATTTATGATGTAAACTTTAAATGGTTCTTGGTTTTCCGTAACAAACCAATGCTTGCTAAACCTTAAGGTGTGGGTCATATCTTAAAATAGTAAATTCTAAAGATCATGATTATTTTGCATATGTTAAATACATCAGATCTATTAAATACGCCTAGGAGGTGACTTCACAGTAATCACATCTCATTTCCATAATTTGGTATTTTTGTGGTTGACATGGGTTCTGAGGAACAGAATACAATTTGTTTTTCATTGAACTGACAGGAAAGCAGGATTGGCTTACACGAGCTTTGTTCATGACAGCCTTACGAAACCTGCTTGGATTGAAAGGAGAGAGTCGCTGGAGTCCATTTGGTCTGGCTACATAACTGTGGGGTTCAAGCACAAAACGAAAATGTAACGGGGAAGTCCATCTCCCCTTCCCACTGCTTGCCATTGTGCCCCCCAAGGGATTACAACCTCCAGCACACACTGGGTACACCAATGGGGGTGGGTGAGAGACCCCCACCAAGTCAAATGCACTATGGCACTGACAGGCCAGGGCAGGGACAGCACTGTCATGCTGTTTCCCAAGATGCCATGGTGTACACACCCAACCACCAACCTTCCTGCATCGGCTCCCAGGTCTCCTACAGGGAGCAGAGGTAGAAGGGAGCTCCCCACATGCTGACAAGACCTGGTGGGCACCCTGGGTGGAGGGTGGCAGTGGTCATGGGATGGGGGTGGGAAAGAGGTCGAGTTCTGGGACACCAGGGGCTGGAGGTAGGGGGCAGCTCCACCAGTGAGCTGAGCTTCATTATCCCATCAGACTTCACTTATGAGACACAAATACGAAGATAAACTAAGAAATGTGAGACAGCAGTGATAGGACATTAAACCCCAAGCAAGTCCTTCTGAGCAGGAGTCTTGGTCAACAACACCAGTTGCTCAGCCATGAGTCCAGACCCGCCAGGGACAATTGTGTAGGGGCTCAGTTTTTCACATAGGGCTTAATAGATGTGTTGGTCTCATGCTGAGTGTGTAAAGCTGGGTTGAATGCTACATAAGAGCTTAGGTAAACTAGACTGTAAGATCTTTGGGGATCAGGAATTCTCTGATTCCTGTTTCTCCCAAAGCACTTGGAAGATTTTGACACATGATACAACAGCACACAAATCACATATGACAAGTCCCAAACTGAGATGTTGGAGATAAGATATTCTGGGGCACATACGGGCACTGAATTATAGTTTTCATTGCAGCAACGTAGACTTCATTCCTGACCAAGGAGCCCATGGAGCATGTGACATAGAAAGGGTAGAAGGCATCATTTCAAGGTGCAATGTGGGAAAGGAGGCTGGGGAGGAAGGTTTATGAGAAAGACATTGTTTGCTGGCTCTGAGCCTTAGCTCACATCACTGATACATATGCATCATAAAGCAATATCGATTCTCCAGGGAGAATTAGGTAATGATGTGCACTTGGAAACTATAAGGAAAATGGAGCCATGTGTTAAATGCTGTGGTTAAAAGCTGGAAACCACAACCTCTCAGCTCCTTTCTACTGAGACTTCTGAATAACAAAATTCCTTCCTGACTCCGTGCTTAATTGCCTGGAAGAGGGAACAGAAGATGAGGTCCCTCCATCCTGCAAGTTTCAGACGCCAATTGGTTTGATCCGCGGGTTCCCTGTTGTTTGAAACCTTCCTGCCAACTGGCTGCTGGGAGAAGTCACAAAGCTGGTGGATGGAAATAGCCCTGCCCGCTGAGAGAAAGAGGATCTCTTCTCATCCTCTAACAAATACTGATGACGCATTTTTGCACCTCTGACAGTTGCTACGGAGACCGTGCGGGGAACACATGTAAATATTCCGCCTGTGTGAGACACGCTAAGGTCCTCCAGAGCAATGCATTTTCTCTTGCTGTCTGAGCGCTGCAGTTTGCAGCTACATCAGTAAGCCCTGTGGTTTCAGGCTCCTGTTTCAGGAACTCCTCTACCAGGAACGAGTGGAAACACCCCACATGTGGGGTCATAAGATCTGGGTTTGAAATGCTTTCCTGCTACTTTTATGGTAGCAGAAAGTTCCTCCACCTCTACCTTCTCATCTGTAAAGTAGGGGAAATAAAGCCCCCTTCTCTAGGGGAGAAGGCGGAAAATGGACACAAGCTTTGTAAAGATGAAAGCATTAGGTGCGTTTAGTAGCATGATTATGGAATTACCGTAATTACCGGATATTCCCAAAGGCTTGTCAAAAGCAAACATGGTCTTTTAGACCTTGGCATGTACAAACGGGGCCGGCTCACCATCAGAGTTAGCCTTGTTCCTTCTCAAAGTTCGGTGTGGATGTCCCCATGCTATTACTTTGTCCTGCTAACGGCAGGCGAGCTCAGATGAGGAATCCAGGCCTTGGGGCCTGGCTCCTGGCACCTCTCCTTCCAATTTTCCAGGGGCTCCGTGGTGATCAAGGGCCCCATCTCACAGCCTTCCATCCACACGAGAGCAAAACAGCTCAGCCACCAATCTCTTCCGACCCCTGAAAAAAGCCAGGTGTTTTCTTACAACACAAATACATCCCCAAGGCTTGGAAAAGCCCGCAGATCCAGCAGCAAGACCCAAGCCCGCAGACCCTCTTGCTCAAAGGGGCACGAGGGCCAGAGAGTAGGTGTGCGCAAGCTCTGGTCTGCATTCTAAAGACAGCTCCTGAAACTCCAGCTCCTGTGTGGTTTCTTTCGGGGTGTGGGAGGAGAGGCGGAGCCAAGAATGAGGGCGTTGCCCTCACTGACAGTCAGCTGCCGCCCACGCTCCAGCGGAGAGCTTCTCACAGGTCTGTTTCTTTCTATCTCCTTGGTAACCCGACATGGTGCTGTGGTGACAACAAGAAACAGAGTAAACAGGATCAGTCAGCGGTGGGGAGCTAGGCCTGCTTCCGCTTCCACCTATCTCGCTCTCCGTTCCGGAGGTCTAGCTGTGTGTTCGTGATTTGTCATTCAGTCACACAGAACAGCCACGCCAAATTCTGGTCTTGAGAAGAAGCAGCCCGACACATGTGTTTCTTGTGCTCCCCACTCAGCCAGTGAGGGAATCCTGGAAATGCTGAGCCCGCGCGCGTTCCAACCATCCCAGCCCAAATGCTAAGGGCTGCTGGGGAGCAGAACTCAGCAGGCAGGAATGTGAGAGGAGGGTGGGGGCCAGGGGCGGAGGGAGGATGGAAGGGAGCTGGGAGAAGGGTAGAAGTCAGCCAGGTCAAGGATTCCCCAAATTCTTTTCCCTTGGTACTCCACACCCCAAATCTCCCATCTGAAAGGAAAATATAACGTGTGTGTATGTATCTAGATAGATAAAATGTATATATAAAACATAATGTATTTATAATATATATGTGTATATAAAATATACATGATTATTAGAACTTCCATGAAGTTGAGAAGGGGTAACGAAGAGCATCTTGTGGGTTTTTTTGTTGTGTGTTTTGTGTGTATTCGTTTGTGTTTGCTTTGCCAGGAAAGGAAGGAGAATTAAAAGGGAGGCTGAGAAAGGAAAGATATGATACTGATAATAACATGTAGGAATAAGCCAAGAGTTCAGTTATCCATTCAGTAGATACTGAGTGAGCACCCACTACTTACCAGGCCCTGTTTCAGATGTTGGAGATATGGCAGTAAACATAACAGGCAGAAATTCCTGACTTCATGTAGCTTACATTCAAGGGAGAGGCAGGAAATAAAGATGACAAGTTTAGTTTTTCAAATGACAAAATGACAACAAAACATGATGAGCACATAAAACGTATTGAGTGCACACACAGACATAAAGCAAGATGGAGGTCAGGGAGCTGCGGTCCAGGAGAGGAGAACCAAAGGAGTCCTCACTACAGAAGTGGCTCTGAGTCAAGTTGTGGCAGGCAAGGACTTGAGCTGGGCTGCTTTCTGGGCAAAGAGCATCCCGAGACCGATCAGGAGGCTACCATGGCTGAAGCAGCGTGAGCCAGAGGGGAGGAGAGAGGGTGAGGCTGGAGTGTGACGTGTCACATCAGGTAGGGCCTTGGGGGCCACAAGAAAGATTCAGGCTTTTCCTCTGAATTAAATGAGGAGGCATGGGAGGGTCTTCAGCAGAGAAGTGGTGTGATTTGATTTCTGTTAAAGGATCATTGTGGCTGCTTCATGAAGAATAGATTGAGGGTGGAGCGGGGCTGATACTCTGAATGTGAAATCTGCTCTCACTTTGTTAGCAGGTGGAATTGGCAAGTTTGGGGGAGGGTAGAGACCGGCACCCAGACTTCCTCTTATGTGATCAGGAGGATGGAGAAAAACCGGAAATGGGATGTTTTGGGTGTGATTCAGTGTTAATGAAAGGTGTTTGCACACAACCTAAAATCATCTTGGCTATCACCAGTGGTTTATCTCCCACCCCTTGGAAAATGAGGTCTAGAGAGAAACCAAACATTCCCATACATGGATGCTATAACTTATCTGGCCCATGGAGGTTCTCAGCTCGAACCTGCTATTCAGATATGGCTTAGAGACACTAAGTCTGACCCTCCTTAACTCCATAGCTTGGACTAAAATTCAAAATGTAACAAGAGCAGTGGGGTCACCGAGTGATTAACACACATTCAGACATGCCAACACAGGCAGCTCCTTTGTTTTCCAGAACTGATCGAATCTTCCTTGTATCCCCTCAACCCTATGGAACATGTAGGAAAAGACTGAACGTACATGGTCAGCCGGTATATCCTGGCCTCTTCTGGTGTCCCTTGGTCTCCTGATGTTAGCACCTGGCTCTTTGGCTGGTGGGGGTGTGGCTACCATGCGGCTATGGGTGTGGAAATCAGCATGGTGACCTCCGGTCTTGAGGGGCATCCCTGCTGGGTGTTTGGGTCCTGTGCTGGTGTCCCATGAGTTACTCCCGGTCTAGTTTGTTCATTGGCATGCAATGGACAAACTTAGCCATGGGACATTGACACTGCTATTGCCTCTGGAAGTCAAACTACTTGATGTCAATGGCCTCCACTTTCCAACTTCAGGCCTCTGCATTTCCATTGATCCATCTTGAACCTCCCTCACCTTCACCAGGGCACCTTGGAATACAGGGATACATCTCATCGTTTTCTACCAAGGTCCCTCCATTTGTTAATGCTGCACTGTCCCACCCAAGCCATGTTAGACATGGTACCAGATACATGCTGGGCTTCACCTAGTTGCTTTCAGCCTCTTCCAGGCTGTGCATGGGAAAGTAGGTCACTTGCCCTAATATTTTTAGTCTCTCTATACCTTTCTGAATGTTTTCATAGTTCCCTCCCCAAAAAGGGCTTGGCCTCAAGGAAGAGGCAAGGCAAGACTCTGATGTGTGAGGGTCTTAGCTTGCGTCCACCTCTTTTTTCATTCCTGTGCTCTGCTGGACAGGAATGAGTGTGCCCTTTCCCCCTCTTCCTTTCGGGTAAGAATGTATCCCTCAAGATATCTTTTTCCGGGCTTCCCTGGTGGCGCAGTGGTTGAGAGTCCACCTGCCGATGCAGGGGACACGGGTTCGTGCCCCAGTCCGCGAAGATCCCACATGCCGCGGAGCAGCTGGGCCCGTGAGCCATGGCCGCTGAGCCTGCGCGTCCGGAGCCTGTGCTCCGCAACGGGAGAGGCCACAACAGTGAGAGGCCCGCGTACCGCAAAAAAAAAAAAAAAAAAAAAAATATCTTTTTCCTTGCTAAAATGGTATCTGTTCCATCCACTTCCCTGGGGCCATCATGGTTGGGTCAAGTGTGCCCTCAGGGAAACAGACACTGAGGCAGAATTAAGATTGCAAGAGTTTTTTGGGGGAGTAACACTTGTGAAGATAAAAGAGGGAGAAAGTACAATTGGACAGGGAAAGCCTCAGATCACGACGCAGATCTGAGTCATTTTGGCCAACCCAATGAGGGATTCCAGAACAAAGATTGCTCATCAGAGGAGTACCATGTTGAAGAATTGGCCAGGCCTACTCTGTGCTCAGTCACTGGCTGGGGGCTGCCCCAGGAAGAGCATGGCTCCTGCTCTAAAGGTGCGGTGGATCCTAAGGTACTGACAGCTGGAGGCTGTAAGCTAACTGCATCTTTTACTGCTGAACAGTAAGTTCTTTCTTGAAGGGAGACCCAAATGGGCACCTCTAATGCTGCTACAATGGGGGGAAGGTTGTTAGAGAACTGACTGATGGGGGAAATAATGCAAATCACATCAGACTGGTATTTTCTACATGTTTTATATATTACCCAAGTCATCACTGAGCACAATCTCAGCCCACATCCTTTTCCCTGCAGGTGAGCTTTAATCCACTGTGACCGCAGCATAAAACGATTTGACTGTTCTTGAAACTTTCCTAAGAACATCTTCACAGAACACGGTGCTGGCGTAATGCTTTAAAACCAATGAGCATGGCTTTTACAGAGCCCTCTGATTTTAATCTAAGAGGCTCTTTGTAAATTAAAAAAAATGTCCATTTTAATTCACCATTTGCAACCAGCAAGTGCCACGCCGTTTATCTAAACCCAAGTCCTCTACCAAGACAGTGGTTTGTTGATAGCAAACTAATGGTGATAGAGGACTACAGATCTCTAGCAAAGAAAGCTCCTGTGAATTAGGAAATTGGGATTGACATATATACACTAATATGTATAAAATAGATAACTAAAAAGAACCTGCTGTATAAAAAATAAATAAAATAAAATAAATCATGGTTGTTAAAAAAAATCATCAGTGGATGATAAAAGAAATAGGCAAAAGCATGATTAGATTAAAAAAAGAAAAAGAAAGCTCCTATGAGTCAGAAGCCAATCATCTAACTGTCTGTTCACCAGGTTTCCTTCCTGTGAGTCACTTTAAAAAGCTTCACTTCTTCTTTCTCAGTTTTCAGCCCTTTTCTGGTTTAATCAATGACAGTTGAAGCTATATTATAATTACTGGAAGTGTTGATAAATGCAATCGGTCCCCTCTCCTGGACAGCCCTTGGAAAGGAAGTGGTAGAGAAGAGATGGAAGGAGGTGGGAAAGAAGTCTGTATGTGGAGAAAGGGAGAAGCAAAAGAGACTAGAGGAGAAACCAAAAGACTAGAAATTTCTTGCTGTCCCAGGAGTCAAAATATTGCTTAGTTTAGTCGTGATTTATCACAAAGATGGCCAGTTTCCTGGAAATAACATTGTCAGAAAAATTATAGGACTCAAGTTAAATTTGTTTGTTTGGTTTTTTTAATAAATGTATTTATTTATTTGGCTGCGTTGGGTCTTCGTTGCTGTGCATGGGCTTTCTCTAGTTGCGGTGAGCGGGAGCTACTCTTTTTTCTCCCGTTGCGGAGCACAGGCTCTGGACGCTCAGGCTCAGCGGCCATGGCTCACGGGCCCAGCCGCTCTGCGGCATGTGTGATCCTTCCGGACCGGGGCACGAACCCGTGTCCCCTGCATCGGCAGGCGGACCCTCAACCACTGTGCCACCAGGGAAGCCCAGGGGCTACTCTTCATTGCGGTGTGCAGGCTTCTCATTGTGGTGGCTTCTCTTGTTGCGGAGCACAGGCTCTAGGTGTGCGGGCTTCAGTAGTTGTGGCACGTGGGCTCTAGAGCGCAGGCTCAGTAGTTGTGACACACAGGATTAGTTGCTCCGCGGCATGTGGGATCTTCCCGGACCAGAGCTCGAACCCATGTCCCCTGCATTGGCAGGAGGATTCTTAACCACTGCGCCACCAGAGAAGTCTCTTAAATTTGAATTTCAAATAATGAGTCAATTTTTAGCATAAACATGTCCAATGAAATATTTCAGATATACTTTTATTCATTAAATTTTTCTTTGTCTGAAATTCAAATTGAACTGGGCCTCCTGTATTTTTATTTGCTACATATGGCAACCCAAGCCAGGAGACATTTCAATCTCATCACGCTGGGCTGGTGAGGGTGATAAGCTACATATTGAAGAGGAAATGGAGAGTATAACACCATACTCCTACTTTCTAGCAGAAAGAGCCAGGTTATTTGGACTCGAAAGTTCCTTCCTTCTGGGTCAGCCTCTGCCTTCCCAGCTCTGTTCAACACCGAGCGTTTCAAACTGACCATTGGTTCGAACCCATCCGCAGGTCACTGAAATTGGACTTGCTGTCCTAGACTTGGTATCTTCTATGACTAAAGGTAACTTGGATCCCTCAAGTTTACTGGGCCTTTTTCTTTCCTTAATCACCATCATGTTTGTCCAGTCAATAGGACCGAGCTTTTGCCTTGGTTTCTGCCTGTACCTGAGGTCCTGAACTCCAAACCATTCAGTTGTGGTTTTGACATCCTGCCTCGATCATGGGTTCCTCTCAGCCCATGCCTGGTGTATGTCTCCAAACCAAACATCTCACCTGGGACCACAATACTGATTCCAAGCCTCACCCTCTTGTAGAACAGGGGTTGCCAAACATTTTCTGTACAGGGCCAGATAGAAGATATTTTTGGCTTTGTAAACCCCAAGTCTCTGTCACTACTCAATTCTGCCATTGTAGCATGAACAGACGTGTGTTCCCATAAAACTTTATTTACAAAAACAGGTCATGGGCCAGATTTGGCCTACGGATCATAGTTTGCTGACCCCTGTTCTAGAAAATCCTATGATATTGCTCTTCCTGCCCAAAAGTTTCCACTTAAATGTGGATGCTGACCTATTAGCTCATGGGAGCCTTTTCTAGTAGACAGGATTTTGATGGAGGCTCCATGCCCCATTGGGGGCCAGTCCTATTTTACAATCTTGGTGTGCTTGTCTTGGACCTGGCAGTTCCCAGCTTTGTTATCTTGCCCTCTGTCAGCCACTGAGGTCCCAGCCTGTCTAGAGAATGAGTACACTTAAGTAAGCCAACATCTGCTTTTGTTTCCACACTGCAGCCAGGATTCACTCTCCTTCTTTCCATAAACACTATCTCAGTTCAAGATTTTGTTGCCAACACTTTGGACTGGTCTGTCTTCTCTTTGGACATCTGCCTGAGAAATCTTCTCTGTGCACCACTGTTGCATAAAAGTCAATGGGACTACCCTGTCAGTGCTAGGAAGGGTTTGTCTTATAATACCTATGGATTTAGAGAAAACCCTTCTCTCTTAGATGAATAAAAAACCCTGACAAAACCAGGTAAAGGCAGCCACAGTGCATGGCTTCAAGACTACACATTGAGTGCTTCAGGATGAAGAAAAACCAACATTATGAATAATATTGATGCTGTTATTAAAAGTAACACTATGACCTTAGAAAGACCTTACTATGGTATGAAAATGCAAAACAAACTTCACAAGCAATTCAATATGGATATGACTAAATCCACTTCTTCACAAGGGTAGGACTTTGGGAACTATTTCATAAATTTCAAAAATAAGATTTTAAATTGGAAAAAACCAACAGTTTTGAAACAACTCTACACAAGCCTTTTAAAATAATGTTAATTGACATAGCCTGCTGCTCTGGATCAGTCTGACCACCATGTTCTACACATCTTTTTACTTTATGGGATAAGTATTTCTCTCAAAAGTTGAGTGAAATTGAAGACTTTATAAATCAAATCCTATTTTAAATAGAGAACTTATTCTTTAATTTTGGAGTCTTCCTTCCCTCATTTAAAAAAATGTTGTTTTCTATTTATTTTCTTTCATTATAATAAATTTTTAATAAGCATTATATCCCCACATTGAAACTGTCTATACTTGCTTAGGAAGAATACTTTCTGAGTTATCTGAACTCCTTCAAACCAGTCAACAATTGTAACTTAATTGTTATGACTTTGGAATAAATCTAAAACTATCAGATCTTCACATTATTGCTGTTTTGTGGTTTGACTAGAGCTGATTGCGTGAAATGGGTGCTCAACAAATACTAACTGAGGTGAATGTTTCTGTAATAATTGTGATCAATGGTCAAAACTTTATTAGCATGAACTTTTTAATAGGTGTATTTTTGAGTAATTGTACAAAAACTGTACATATTTAAAGCATACAATTGGATGAATTTTGACATATGTATAAATTTGTCATGAAACTTCACTACCACCAGAATAATGAACATATTCCATTACCTCCAAATATTTCCTCATGCTCTTTTTTTTTTTTTTTTTGCGGTACGCGGGCCTCTCACTGCTGTGGCCTCTCCCGTTGCGGAGCACAGGCTCCGGACGCGCAGGCTCAGCGGCCATGGCTCACGGGCCCAGCCGCTCCGCGGCATGTGGGATCTGCCCGGACCGGGGCACGAACCCGTGTCCCCTGCATCAGCAGGCGGACTCGCAACCACTGCGCCACCAGGGGAGCCCCTCATGCTCCTTTTAAATCTCTTCTTCCTACCTCTCCCCATATGTTCCCCTACTCCAATCCCTGAGTAACCACTGATCTATTTTCTGTGTTTTCTAGAATTTTATATAAATTGAACCATGCACTATGCACTCTTTCTTGTCTGGCTTCTTTCATTCACCAAAATTATTTTTATATTGCTCCGTGTTGAAATGTGCATCAACAATTCACTTATTTTCATCACTGAATAATATTCCAGTTTGTCTGAAAACAATTTGTTTATCCATTCACCTGTTGATGGACATCTGGGCTGTTTCCAGTTTGGGGCTGTTAAAAATAAAGCTGCTATGAACATTCATAAATAGGTCTTTATATGATTATATGCCTTCACTTACCATCGGTAAATACCTAGAAATAAAATGGCTAGATCATATGTTGGATCTGTCTAAACTTTTAAAAAACATTTCAACTGATTTCCAAAGTGTTTTGGAAACTCCCGCCAGTCATATAGGAAAGTTCCAGTTTTCTGCATTCTTACCAACGCTTGGTATAGCCATTAAAAAAAATTTTTTTAGTCATTCTCATATGCATGTAGTAGTATTTCATTATGATTTAATTAGCATTTTCCTAATGGCGAATGACGTTGAGAACTTTTTATGTTCTTAACACTTGATATTTTTCAGATCTGAACCTTTTATTTGTTTATTTGACATCTGATATTTTCTTGGTGAAATGGCTGTTCAAAGAGTTTGCCCATTTTTTTTATTGCTTTTTTTGTTTTGTTTTCTTATAATGAGTTTGAGAACTCTTTAAATATTTTGGATCCAAATCATATCACAAATATATAATTTACAAATATTTTCTTCCAGTCTTCATCTTTTTAACAAGGCTTTTCATGGTTAAAAAGGTTTTATTGTTTATAAAGTCCAATTTCTCAATTTTTCCTTTTATGGATAGTGCATTTGGTGTCAGAACTCTGCCTAGTTTTAGATCCCAAAGAATTTCTTTTATGTTTTTTTCTAAAAGTTTTATAGTTTACATTTTACATTAAAAATCCACAATCCATTTAAATTGTCATATAAATTATGAGACTTAAGTTTCCTTTTTTTTTTTTTTGCTTATGAATGTCTAATTGCTCCTTCCTCCCTGTTAAAAAAGCTACCCTTCCTTCACTGGATTGCTTTTGTACCTTTGTCAAAAATCAGCTGGGCATATATGTATTGGTCTACTTATGGGCTCTGTATTCTGTTTCATTAATCTCTTTGTCTGCCCCTCTATCAATATCACACAGTCTTGATTACTACTGCTGTATAATGTCTTGAAATGGGGGTAGAACTACTCCTCCTGCTTATTCTTCTTTTAAAAAATTGCTTTTAACTATTTTAGTTCCTTTGCTTTTCCGTATAAATTTTAGAATAATCTTGTCTATGTTTACAAAAAACCTTAGAGAAATTTTGACAGGACATGTGTTAAACCTTAATGTCAGTTTGCAGAGAATTAACATCTTAACTATGTTGAGTTTTCCAGTCCACAAACACAACATGCCTGTCAGTTATTTAGGTCTTCTTTGATTCCTTTATCAACATTTTGTAGTTTTCAGCATACAAATCCTGTACATGGTTTGTCAAATTTACATCTAAGTGCTTAATTTTTTTGAGCACTTGTAAATGGTATTACATTCAAAAATTTAATATCCATGAGTTCAGTGTTAGTACATAGAAATGCAATTGACTTTTCTATGTTTATTTTGTACCTAGTGATCTTGCTGAACATACCAGGAAGTTTTTGTATATTCCTTGGTATCTTCTACATAGACATTTCCAACTTAGCTTTTTTTAAACATCACCCTATTTGTGAGGTGGGGGCTTGCAGTGTTAGGGGGCCTTGTTACAGTCTGGCGAAGGTGGAAATTTATGTTTCCCCCTAGGTCTTTGCTGGAATGAGTAAGAGTGAGGCCATAGCTTTCTCTGTGGTGTTTGGCTAGAGCAGAGCTGTTACTATCTCAAAGTTCTCTATCTTACTAGGCTACCCATTTCCTACAACTTTGGCTACAGAAAGCAGACTTTTGTTGTGACTTTTTTTGTCTGTGCCTGTTGGCATTCCCAGGTTGCTGTCTTCATCAGCTCCAAGTCTGGGATATACGAGGCAACAAGAAAACCCAGGGAACTCACCAGTTTTCTGTTCTGTGGGTCCCAATATCCCTAACCAATCTTCTTCTCTCCCCTTTCAGATGCTCCTTATACTTGTTTTATATGTAATATTCAGGGTTTCTCTCGCACTTAATGGAAGAAATGGGAAAAATTACATCTATTCTACCTTCCCATAAGTGGAATCACTCATTTGTTTCGTTGGAGTTATTCTCAAATTTTATTGTGAAAAATAATATGCTTCCAGGTTTAAAAGAATTACACAGTACTCCCATTTTAAAAGCAGAAAGTCACTTAGTTTAGTAACTTTTTTCCTGATGAAATCTTTTATCTCGGTTTTCTTAAAGTGTTACTTACCAGAGCAGTGGCCAACATGGCAGAGTAGGAAGACCCTGAGCTCACCTCCTCCCATGGGCACATAAATATTACAACAATTTATAGAGCAACTACTGATAAGAAAGACCTAAAGACTAGCAGGGATTATCTTCTACAAATAAAGACATAAAGAAGGAACCACAACAAGACAGTAAGAGGGGAAGAAACTAGTCAGGACCCATATGTCCAGATGGGTGACCCACAAACAGGAGGATAATTACAATTGCAGAGGTTCTCCCCAAGGAGTGAGGGATCCAAGCCTCACATTGGGCTCCCCAGCCCGGGGGTCCTACAATGGAAAGATGAGCCTCCAGAACATTTGGCTTTAAAGGCCAATGGGGCTTAATTCTGGGAGAGCCAAAGGGCTGTAGGAAATAGAGAGTCCCCTCGAAAAGGCACACACACAATCTCACATGCTCTGAGACCTAGGGCAGATGCAGTAAGTTGAAAGGGGCCTACTGATCAGACCCACCTGCTGATCTTGGAGAGCCTCCAGGAGAGGCAGGAGGCAACTGAAGCTCACCCTGGAGACATGGGCACTGACAGCAGCCATTTTTCAGAGATCATTCTACCACAAGGATGCCGGTGGAAACAAGGAAGTTCTCAAATAAACAACCTAACTTTACACCTAAGGGAACTAGAAAAAGAAGAACAAACAGAACCCCAAAGTTAGTAGAAGGAGAGAAATAATAAAGATCAGAGAAGAAATAAATGAAATAGAGACAAAAATAGAAAAGATCAATAAAACTAAAAGCTGTTTTTTTTTTTAAAGATAAACAAAATTGATAAACTTTTAGCCAGACTCATCAAGAAAAAAAGGGAGAGGGCCCAAGTCAATAAAATTAGAAATGATAAAAGAGAAGTTACAACTGACACCACAGAAATACAAAGGATCATAAGAAATTACTATGAACAATTATATGCCAATAAAATGAACAACCTAGAGGAAATGGACAAGTTTCTAGAAATGTACAATCTCCCAAGACTGAACAAGAGGAAATAGAAAATATAAACAGACTAATTACCAGTAATAAAAATGGATCAGTAATTTAAAAAAACCCGAACAAACAAAAGTCTAGGACCAGAAGGCTTCACAGGTGAATTCTACCAAACATTTAGAGAAGAGTTAATACCAATCCTACTCAAACTATTCCAGAAAATTTCAGAGGAAGAAACACTTCTGCACTCATTCTACAAGGCCAGTATCACCCTGATACCAAAGCCAGACAAAGATATCAGAAAAAAATAAAATGACAGGCCAATATCTCTGATGAACATAGATGCAAAAATCCTCAACAAAACAGTAGCAAACCAAATTCAACAGTACATCAAAAGGATCATACACCATGATCAAGTGGGATTTATCCCAGGGATGACAGGATGGTTCAATATCTGCAAATCCAATTACTGTGATGCACCACATTGACAAGTTGAAGAATAAACATCACATGATTATCTCAATAGATGTGGAACAAGCTTTTGACAAAATTCAGCATCTGTTTATGATAATAAAAAAAAAACTCTCAACAAAGTGGGTACAGAGGGAACATACCTCAACATAATACAGGCCATATATGAGAAGCCCACAGCTAACATTATGCTCAATGGTGAAGAGCTGAAAACATTTCCTCTAAGATAAAGAACAAGACAATGATGCCCATTCTCACCACTTTTATCCAACATAGTACTGGAGTCTTTGCCACAGCAATCAGACAAGAAAAAGAAATAAAAGGTATCCTAATTGCAAAGGATTAAGTAAAACTGTCATTGATACCTTACATAGAAAATCCTAAAGATGCCACCAAAAAACGACTAGAACTCAGCAATGAAATCAGTAAAGTTGTTGGATACAAAATTCATATACATAAATCTGTTGCATCTCTATACACTAACAACAAATTATCAGAAAGAGATTAAGAAAACAATCCCATTTACCATCACATCACAAAGAATAAAATACCCAGGAATAAATCTAACTAAGGAGATAGAAGTCTTGTACTTGGAAACTATAAGATGCTGATGAAAGAAATTTTAGATGACACAAACAGATGGAAAGATATACCATGCTCATGGAGTGAAAGAATTAATGTTATAAAAATGACCATACTACCCAAAGCAATCTATACATTCACTGTAATCCTATTGAAATACCGATGGCATTTTTCACAGAACTAGAACAAGTAATTCTAGAATTAGTATGGAAACACAAAAGACCCCAAATAACCAAAACAATCTTGAGAAAGAAAAAGAAAGCCAGAGGAGTCATGCTCCCTGATTTCAAGCTATACTACAAAACTAGAGTAATCAAAACAGTATGGTCCTGGCACAAGAAATGGAAACATAGATCAATGGAACAGAATAGAGAGCCCAGAAGTGAATCCACACTTATATGGGCTATTAATCTGTCTAAGAATATGCAGTGGGGAAAAGGCAGCCTCTTTAGTTAAGGATGTCCAGGGAAACCTGCACAGCTATATGCAAAAAAAATCAAACTGGACTACTTTTTCAAGCCATGCACAAAAATAAATTCAAAATGCATTAAAGACTTAAATGTAAGACCTAAAATTATAAAAATTCTGGAAGAAAACATATGTAGTATGCTCTTTGACATTGTTCTTTGTAATATTTTTTTTGGATCTGTCTCATCAGGCAAGGGAAAAAAAAGAAAAATAAACAAATGGAACTACATCAAACTAAAAAGCTTTTTCCCAGAGAAGGAAGCTATCAGCAAATTTAAAAGGCTGCCTACTGAATAGGAGAAGATATTTGCAAATGATATATCCAATAAGGAGCTAATATCCAAAATATATGAAGAACTCACACAACTCAACATGAAAAATACCAAACAACCTCATTAAAAAGTGGGCAAAGGATCTGAATAGGCGTTTTTCCAAAGAAGACATACAGATGGCCTACAGGCATATGAAAATGTGCTCAGCATCACTAACCATCAGGGAAATGCAACTCAAAACCACAATGAGATATCACCTTGCACCTGTCCGAATGACTATTATCAAAACGACAACAAATAACAAGTATTGGCAAGGATGTGGAGAAAAGGGAACCCTTGTGCACTGTTGGTGGAAATGTAAATTGGTACAACCACTGTGGAAAACAGTATGGAGATTCCTCAAAAAATTAAAAATAGAACTATCATATGATCCAGCAATTCCACTCCTGGATATATTTATCTAAAGAAAATGAAAACACTAATTAGAAAATATATACCCACCTCTATGTTCATTGCAGCATTATTTACAATTGCCAAGATATGGAAGCAACCTAAGTGCTCATCAATAGATGAATGCTTTAAGATGTGGTAAATATATATATGTATACACACACACACACACACACACACACACACACACACACACACACAATGGAATATTACTCAGCCATAAAAAATAATGAAATATTGCCATTTGTGACAACATGGATAGACCTAGAGGTATTATGCTAAGTGAAGTAAGTCAGATAGAGAATGACAAACCCAGTATTACTTCACTTATATGTGGAATCTAAAAACCAAAACAAATGAACAAATATAACAAGACAGAAACAGAGTCATAGATACAGAGAACAAATAGGTGGTCTCCAGAAGGGAGGGGTTTGGGGGGAGGGGAGAAATAGGTGAGGGGAATTAAGAGGTGCAAACTTCCTCTTGAAAAATAAATGTCATGAGTATGAAATGTACAGTGTGGGGAATATAGCCAATAATTAGGTAATATCTTTGTATGGTGATGGATTATAACTAGACTTATCATGGTAATCATTTTGAAATGAGAATTAGGAACATCAAATCACTACATTGTATAACAGAAATTAACACAGTGTGGTAGGTCAATTACACTTCAAAAACAAACAGACAAAATCACAGAAAAGGAGATCAGATTTGTGGTTACCAGAGGCAGGGTTTGGGGGGAGGGAGAATTGGATGAAGACGGTCAAAAGGTACAAACTTCCAGCTGTAAGATACGTAAGTACTAGGGATGTAATGTACAACATGATTCATATAGCTAACACTGCTGTATGTTATCTATGAAAGTTAAGAGCGTAAATCCTAAGTGTTCTCATCAAAAGGAAGGAAAATTTTTTCTATTTCTTTAATTTTGTATCTATATGAGATGATGGGTATTCACTAAACTTATTGTGACAATCGTTTCATGAGGTATGTAAGTCAAATCATTATGCTGGACACCTCGAATTTATACAGTGTTGCAGGTCACTTATATCTCAATAAAACTAGAAGAAAAAAGTTTTACTTACACGTGTCCAGAAAAAAAAGTTCCTTCAATGACAGTGACTCTAAGAGGTACTTTAATAGCTGCATAGTCACTCCCCAGAGATGATTCTTTACAGGACAGTTGTTCAGATGTGAGCTCAGATGCTGCACAAGGTCAGGAGGGAACATGCTAGTCTGAGTCTGAGATGCAGAGCTTGCAGGTTGAGGAGCAAGTTAGCTGGCAGAGAGGTTCCCAGGACAGGACTGGTAGGCAGCCAACGTAGTAAGGAGACCACGGAGATATGGGGAGAAGTGGAAAGCCTGAAAACCAGTTCAGGTATGAACTTTACAAGCATGACTCAACCACTGTGGCATCCCTCTTATGCTCAGCTCGGTGTGCATGGTCTGGGAAAGCAACACCCATGTTAAGTTCACATCTAGTGGTGGTGTCATAGAAGAAAGGAAAGAGCTGAAGCTGGTTAGCAAGTCCTGGGCTGATGGGATTTGTGTCAAGCGGGGTCAAGTATAGAGCTCTCCCTAGAACTAAAGCAGGGGGCTCAAATAAGGGCAAGTAGAGTCATGGAAGAATAACAAAACTGGAGGGGCCAGAGAAGGACTAGAGACTGAACTTGAAGGGTCAGGTCTGATGGGATTCAAATAGAAGCAGGTTGAGAACAGTAAGACAGGGTCATGGTCAAATTGTTCAAACATCACGGGGTGCTGCTTGTGAGGATCTAAGGACAAGAAGGCAGAGAGATGTGGTTTGAGCTGGTCGGACAGTTTTAAGGACCAGGAAAAGAGTAGAAAAAAGATACATCTTTTTGGATGGAGATAGAGGCCATCTCCCTACCTAACAGAGGGAAGCTTTAGTTTGGCTTTCTTACCCTGACTTACCATAGAATCATCTCCATCCTCTTTCCAGAAATGGGAAGGCTTGGGAAGGCAACCAGGTTTATGGGTTTCTGGAAAATAGGATTACTCATCCCCATCTACCAAGCAGAACTTCAGTTGTAAGCTACCAGAGAGTAGGAAAATTGCCACCTGGCCAGGTTGCCACAGAAGAGAATTGGTGGCTCTGGGTCCTTTGAAGAGGAGCTGAGAAAGCAGAGGGCTATGGTATAGATTTCATTCTCTAAGTCCAGGAAAGCAAGGTGAGAAGAGAAAGTATCAACCCACATCACTTCCTTTGGACCTTCATAACATCATCTCTCTCAAGGAGATGGCGTGATACACATTTCTCCCAAATAGGTGACCAGTGGTGAGTTTTAGACCATTCTCGCAGGGACAAGGTCACAAAGACCTCCCCACAAGATTATGGAAAAGGGGGCAGGCAAGTAGAGAACAGCTGTTGGGTAGACAACCAGTAGTGTCTGTGGCTGAGGCAGTTGGGTTGTTCCTTTGGTTTATTTCCCTCAAAGAGGCAAAGCCACATCATTTGAAGGCATTTTAGGAGCTGCAATCTGCCTTCATGAGATCATGGGTATTGCTGATGTCCTAGTTCCAGGGAAAGCAATTCCATTTTAAAATTCTGCTGTGACTCTCCAAAGAATATTTCCTAAGTTACATGTAAAAGCAAGTCATTAAAAAATGCAACTTCCTTTTATTTCTATGTTTAGCCTGTAGTTCTTCGAACCTCACCCTCTGGGCTAGCAGCCCACAAAGATCTCATAGCACTTACTAAAATACGTAATTATTCGGATGTATCTGTTTATTTATTTGCCACTCCCATCACTTTTACTGTAAGACTTATCTACCTTGTTCTCCATTCTTTCTGAGGCACATAGCAGCCAGCCTGGGACACAGTAGTCATTCAATAAAAATATATTGAATGAATAAATGAGCAAATGAAAATTTTGGGTGAGGGAACTATGAGGGAGGCCTTTGGAATGGAAAAGGCACCTAGTATTATCAATGTCTTCACTAATTTTTGTTGAGCACAAAAGATTATTTTTAATGCTTGCCTGATACCTATTCGGGAACATTATGGGGAAGAAGGGCAAGAAATGTACCCTTTCCATTGACTTCCATCAGTGTTTGTATGTGGAGTGTAGCTACACCGAACACAGTTACTTTCTCACCACCTCCAAGAAGCAGAAAGTGACTTGTAATTCATTTTTGTGTTCTAGGATCCTGGTTGAAAGTAAGAGAAAGAGAGTTCAATCTTTCCAATTCTCCAGGGATCTCAAACTCCCCACTTTTCACTGCTGTGTGCCACGTTCCAAGAGCTGACCCAGAGGGAGTCCCATCCTGAAACAGGTGGGCACAGCTGCGTAAACACCGTCCTCATTTTCAGGTAAAGGGCTCCTTGGACCACTTTCCCTCTCAGGTGGAAAAGCGGAGAGTAGAGTCTCTAGTGACTGTGTGAGGAGAGGCAGGGTGGAAGGTCTTCAGAGAGGCACCAGCTGATGGAGACTTCAGGAGACCATAGAACAGCTATGTCTGTCCACTGCTCCTTTACCACAGAGAGAGGAAAAAGAAGGAAAAGATGGATCACGCAGCGAGTGGGAGGGAGTGGGTACGGAAATCAAGTTTATGTTAGAATCGTTCCAAAGGATGGTAACAGAAGTGGGGAAACAATGGGAGTCTCTGGAAGGTGAGATGGGACACTGGAAAGTTGAGGTCAATAAACACCATCCCTGCTGCTATTGGGTTTTTTTCCAATTTTCCTCCTCTCTGTTGATGCTTTTCTTGGCTGGGACTTCCTCAGATGAGTGCTGGGGAGCCTGAACGGAGACAGTAAAGCCGAGGAAGGGAGAAAACTGAGAAGCATTTCAAAAGCTTCTTCCCCAACACTCTTCTTCATTTCCCTTGTAATCCAGTTTTAGGAATAAAGACCAGCCAGGGAAAGAGGTTCTGACTTGAGCCTGCCACGGCCCCAGTCAGCCATTTCTTCTCTTTGTTCAGACCTTAAAATCCTGTGAGGTTTTTATAAACTTTCTAGCAGGGGCCCTGATGATCTGACGATTCATTAGAAGGGGAATGGAAAACGTTATGAGAGATTTTCAGCGAATGGGTAAAATGTGTAGGACAGCTCCTCTCCAAGCCCCTGTTGCCTCGAAGGCCGCCTTCCTCCAGCCTGCAATCTCTGGCTCAGTGTGAAAGGATGCTCTGCTTGCCCAGGGACCAAGCACTCTTCCAGGAGAGTAAAATGCGCTCAGCTGGACTAGCAGACAGACAAAGAGAATGCCAGAGGAGAAGGCCATGGGCACTTGGCAAACCAGGACTAGCATGGAGAAGTTTGCCCTCCAGGTCACTATTTTAAATCCCAACTGAGCTAGGGACAGGGAGAGGAGGGATGCTAAAGATGTTTGCTTGTTTCCCTCACACAATGTTTGGTCTCCATTGAGGACCAGTTTCTGGGTCACAGTGTTGCCCCATGTATCCTCACACCAGCAACACATCAGCCATCTGGAACCAGGTGAATGGGGGCCAATTCCTCCAACATGACGACATCCCCTTCCTACAGTGGAAGCAGGATTTGGGGCAGGACTGACCTCAGAGGGCCATTCCTCAGACCATGACTTCTCTTTTCTGGCGATATCCTCTCCCTAGGTGACCACATCCAGTCTCATGGCTTGAAGCACCAACACCCACATTTACACCTCTAGTCCCAGCTTCTCCCTCGGGCTCTGGCTTCGTTATCTCCAGCTGCCTCCTTACAGCCTCCACTGGGATGTCTAGCAGACGTCTTCAACCAGAAGTGTGCAAACAGCACTTCAGAACCTTCCACCCACACCTGTTCCACCCACATGTCAGTTGACAGAAACTGTCCTTCCAGCTGCTGAGGCCAAAACCCTGACTCCTCTCTGTCTCACAACCCACTTCCAAACGCTGAACCCTGTTTGTCTCTGCCATGAAATACACCCAGTTCTCCCCATCTCCACTGGCCCTCCAAGGCGCTAAGGTCTCCCACCTGTATCCCTGTAACAACTTCCTGGTCTCCTTGTTTTTGCTCTTACCACCACCCCCCCCTTCTGTCTATTCTCCCCCTGCAGCCTGAGTGATTCTCAAAATCTAAGTCAGATCATGTCTCTCTTTCTACTCAAAACCCTCCAGTGGCTCCATCTCACACAGAGGGAAAGCCAAAGCCCTCACAATGGCCTGGGGGGCCCTAGTGGACTCTGTCTCTGTCTCCTGCTGCTCTGGTCCTTGTTCACTCCCCTCCTGTTGCACCGGCCTCCCGGCTGTTCCTCAAATGCAGAAACTGTTCCCACCTCAGGCTCCCTCAGCCTGGAACACTCTTCCCTGTCACCTGCATGGCCACCTCTCTTCTTTTTCAGGTCTCTCTCTTTTGGGTGTGGCCTTCTCTGACCACCCTCTACACAACAGCAAAACTTACCCCTGGCCCCCACTATCCCACGCCCCTTCACTTGTTTCTCTCCATGACATTTGCTCATTTGGGGGTTATATTTTAAGTTCCACGAGAACAAAGATCTTTTCTCTCATGTTGACTGCTGTATCTGCTGTGCCGAGAATAATGCCTGACATTTAGCAACTGCTTAATAAATATCAAATGAATTTCTGATCCATTTTCACCTCTGGTCCCAGAATGACTATTGTTCTTGGATGTAGCATTTCAGTTTTCTTCACCATAAAGGGAGGGAGGATGAGGTGTGATGGTTTTATTTAAAGGCAGAGGGTTTTTTTAATGACCTTACAAGGAAGACATTACATTTAAAAAAACAATCTTTGGAAATCCATTAAATTTGTTCCATTATGATTGATTCATTTGGTGAGAACAAGTAAGTTCCCATGCAGTGGGGAACTTGGATGGGGGAGTGGTGTCAGAAACAGAGGGGAGAAACATTTTAATCATTTCTTAAAGTGAAGATCAGCCTTCCCATTTCATTTTTCAGATAAACTTTTTTTTGAGTAGAGCATACACACAGAAAAGCACACAGACCTTAAATGAATTATTGATGAGTTATTGCCAAGTAAATACACCCATGTACCCCCCTCCCAGGTCAAGAAATAGAACATTACCAGCACCCAGAGCCCTCCTCCCACCCCTTCACACGACTACCTCCTGCTTGCTCCTTAAAGGGACCATCTCCTGACTTGCAACATCCCAGGTGAATTTTGTTTGGTTTCAAACCCCGTATAAATGGAATCAGACAATATGCATTCTTCTGTAACTAGCTTCTTTCATGCCACATTATATTTGTGAGAGTCATCAATGTCGTGTGTAGCGGTGGTTAATTTATTTTCGTCATGTACAGTATTCCACTCTATGAATATGTCACAGTGTATTTATCTGTTCTACTCTTGATGGACATGTGAGTTTTTCTGTCTTGAGGCTATTATGAATAATGTCGCGCTGAACATTTCTGTGCATGTCTTTGATGAACATAAGCCCTCATTTCTGTCAGATGTATACCCAGGAATAGACTTGACAGGTTTTGAACATATTATGTTTAGGTTTAGTAGATCTGCCAAACTTTCCCCAATGGCTGTATCGCTCTAAATTCCCACTGGTAATGTATGTGTCCTAGTTGCTCCGCACCCTTACAGGTGTTGTGGGTGGTTAGGGGTCTCTCAATGTAATTTTCATGTATATTTCCCTGATGACTAGTTGAGCACCTTTTCTTGTGTTCATTGGCTGTTCTATTTTTGTGAGATGCTGATTTGTTTTTAATTGGATGATCTGTCTTTTATAAGAGTTCTTTATATATTCTGAATTGAGCCCTTTATCAGTTATATGTACTGTGAATATCTTTTCTCACTCTGTAATTTGACTCTTTTTTTTTTTTACTTTCTTAGTGGTATCTTTTGAAGAATCCAAGTTTTTAATTTTAATAAAGTTCAGTATGTAAATATTGTTCTTTATGGTTAGTACTTTTTGTGTCCTATTCAAGAATATTTGCCAACTCAAGTTAAAGAAGCTATTCTTGACCTGTGTTATCTTCTAAAAGCTTTCGTACTTAAAATCTATGGACCACATAGAATTGATATTTTTTGCTCTGGTAAAAGGCAGGGGTAGGGTTTTATTCTTATTTTTCCATTTGGATATCTATTTGATCCAGCACCACTTATTGATAAGATTATTTTTTGATAAGTTTGTACCATTGCTCTGAGGTACCACCTTTTTCATAAAGCAAGTGCCTGTGGGTCTGTTTCTAGATTTTCTACACTGTTCCATTGCTTTATTTGCCTATTGCTGTGCTAATGCTACACTGCCTTAATTACTGTCACTTTATAATAAATCTTGATATCTGGTTGAGTAAGCTCTCCAACTTAGTTCTTCTTTGAGGTGGTCTTGGCTATTCATGGCTCTTTGCATCCCTACCTTACTTTAATATGGACTAGAAAGCATCTTTCTAGCACTGGCTGGGGGGAGACTGACAAAGAATGAGGCTGAACAATGTTCATGGCCCAGTGCAGATGGATGTCTATTAGACATATCAAAATGAACATGACTAAACAGAACTCTTCCCACACAACCAACCGCATTCCCTCTTCCCACACAGTTTTTCTCATCTTGGAAAATGGCACCATTGTCTCCACTGCTAAACCTTAGTTGAGGAAACCATCACCGCAGGCATGGGCCACTGAAATGGCTGTGAACTGGTCCCCTCACTCTCATTTTTGTTTCCTGTCAGTGTGTTCTTCATATCACAAGAGTGATTTTTGTAAAGGTAATGCAGCAATACTCTTCTCCCCAGCTCTGGGGCCCTGTTCCATCATTTACTCTCAGATCAAATTGTCCGCTATGAAAGCCCTTCCTTCACTCCCCTATTGAAAGAGGTTCCCCTCTCCTGACACTGTCCACATCCCCTTGTTTTACTGCACCCTTAGTTCTTACCACTCTCTAAAATCATCTTTTTATGTATGTGTTATATATTATCTGTCTTCCCCATTATAATATAAGCTCCATTCAGGTTCAGAGTCTGTTATCTGTCTCCCTGTATCTACAATACCTAGAATAGTCTTTGATACATTGGAGGGGCACCATAAATGTTTGTTGAATGAATGAGTGATAAAATGAACAGTAGGTGGGCTGAGGGCCTAACTGTGTGTGGCAAGCAATGTATCTAACAATGTATCAATGTTTACCTAATCTTGCATCTGGTTACATCTTTCAACAACTAAAAATTCTTTTAGAGCAAGGAATGTGGGAAAGTTGAAGGGCATTACTTAGGTCCTGGTAGAGCTCAGGATGAATTTGGGGATCAGTTAACAGTCTTTATCCTGTCTCTATTTATTAAAATTAAACTTTTACTTTGAGATCATTGTAGACACGCATCCAGTTTTAAGAAGTGATGCAGATACCCTTCCTTACCCAGTTTGCCCGCATGGTACATTGTAAAAACCATGGTACAATATCACAACCAGGATATTAACACTGATGCAGTCAAGATACAGAAGATCTCCGTCACCATAAGGATTCCTCATGGCATCTTTTTACAGCCTCAGCTACTTCTCTCCTGTTCCCACCACCTCCTTAATCCCTAGCAGCTCCTAACCTGTTCACCATTTCAACCGTTTGGTCATTTTAAGAATGGGAATCATACAGTATATAATCTTTAGGGATTGGCTTTTTTCACTTAGCATAATTCTCTGGAGTTTCATCCAGGTTATTGCTTATACGAATAATTCATAGCGCATTCCTTTTTTCTTGCCAAGTACTATTCCACGGTGTGGATGGACCACAGTTTGCTTAACCAGTCAGCCACTGAAGAACGCTTGGGTTGTTCCCAGTTTGGGGCTATTACCAATAAAACTGCTACACTTGAGTACAGGTTTCTGTGTGAACACTAATTTTCATTTCACCTGGATAAATGGCCAAGAGTGCGATCTCTGGGTGGTGTGGTAGTTGGCGTATCTTTTTTTTTTTTTTAAGAAAGTGCCACAGTGTTTTCCAGGATAGTGGTACCATTTTGTACGCTTCCCGGCAATGTATGAGTGACCTAGTTTCTCTGCATCCTCACCACACTTGGAAAAATTGAGGGACAGTCTTCAGATGCTGCTAGAGTTCCAGGTGAGTTTGGGATTCACTAACATCCTTTCCGCTGCCCCATTTTTCAAAAAGGCTGACGCTCTGTCCCTAGTTTGGCTCAGATGGGAATTAATGATAAAAGCCAACAGCCATCTAGATGCAACAGTCCATGAAACATTTTCCTTGAAGAAAGGATGATAAGAAAGGAAACGTACACATTTCCTGGACTCCCCAGTCCATTTATAATAACGCCAGAAATGATGAACCATCCCTTGAGTCTCTGGAGGAGCAGTCTGTGGCCAGATTTCAGTTGAGACCTCGGTAAGCCATAGGAAACCACATAGTTAGGCCAAATCAGATGGGTAGGGGACACCTTCACACGATCTTTATGAAGGCCAGGCAGAGAGATTCTGCCGACAGAAGCAGCAACAGCAGAAATGCATGTTTCTGTGCGTGTTACCTTGCGTGAGCCCAACATGGATTAAAGGCTGCTTCTAAGAAGGGAAAACTTAGATCTAATATTTGGGGCTGGAGCCACCGTGTCCTACTGTTTCTGCTTCCTCCAGAGGCCCAGCCCTCCTTCTCCTCCCTGACCTGATCCTTCTCTCCTCACCTTCTCAAAGCCATGTTTTCTAACACCTTAACTATTTGTATTTTATTTAACACATTCTTACACTATGGTTACTATTTCCCAGGCATTGTTTTATGATTTTATGTGTATTACCTCCATCAAAACTCATGGTAGGAATCATGAATGTCCCAATACCACAGATGAGGGAACTTAGCTACAGAGAAGTCAAGTAACTTGCCCAAAGTCACACAGCTCATAAGTGGCAGAGATAAGATTCAAACCCAGGCAGTCTGGCTCCAGAAGCGATGCTCTTAATCACTACATTAGGATGGCTTTCTATTATTGACAGATATGCCTTAAACGATTCTCTTTTCAAGGCCACTGGTATTTCAGTAAGGATAAAAGGCCTTCCACGGAAGGAATAAAGCATTTGAATGTGGGACTTTGGATGGAAAGTAACAGGGATATATCCTGTCACCCAGGCTAAGGTGTGTGTAAGCCCATCACAAGGAGGCCTTTACTGCATATGACAGCTCTATCTCGTGCAGGCTGTTTCTAAGCACGGCAGCTAACACTTAGGAAATGGAACTACTATGTGCCAGAGACTGGGCTAGGAGCCGCACATACATTACGTCAACAAAAATGCATGACGGGCAATATTAATTCCCTTCTAAAGATTAGGAGGTTAAAGCATCCAGTGGCAGGTGGCTAGGTAATTTAAATCGTACAACTTGAAAATAGCAGTCCTAGGTCTGTCTGGTCTCCTTTTACTACACAAAAACGATTAAAGCATTAAGTTTCTAGTTTTGTTTTGTTTGCTTTTCTATCTTTGGTCAGTATGTCTATTTTGGCGAATGACAAGGTAAGAATAGAAACTTCCATTTCCTACCCATGAATCAGTTACTCCTCCAGATTTCATATCCTAAGTATATGGCACCACCACAGCCTAGGTGCTCAAACAGAAAAACACAGGACTTGGCTTTTATGTCTCCCTTACCCTACCTCCTTTTTGCAATTTACCAGCAAGCTCTGTCAATTCTATCTCCAAAATGCATCCCAAGTCCATCTGCTTTGGTCCGTTTCCACCAGAGCCCCTGAGTCCAGGCCACCATCATCCACTGCCCCAGACACATTCACAGTTCATTCCTGTGCACACCCTACTTCCCCTGCAATCTATCTCCATGTAGATGTGTATGTTCTTCTTAAGATATGAATTGGATCTTGTCCCTCTCTTATTAAATATTCTTCCAGCTATATTTGATGCCACTTTCCTGCCCTATTGCTAATCTCCATCCATGGCAGAAGAGGTCATGCTCTTCCACACTTGGGACCCTTCACCCTCGCCAGCATCCTATCCCCCCACTCTTCCTGTGGCTGTCATCACCTCAAAAAGCCCACTGAACCTGCTGTATACATCCTCCCTCTGTTAGGTCTCTCTCTCAAAGTCTTAGACCAGTGGCTGGCATACAGCAAGCATTCAGTTAACGATAGTTCTTGTTTTTGTTTTGATCATTGTTGTTCTAGTAAATACTCTAAATTTGCACGCCTAGGTGACTAGATAAATGGAGTAGGAAAGATGGACACTATTAATATCTGAGCCCCCAGAAGCTTCTAAGAGAGGAAGGTTAGATACTTCTAGAGGGAAAAGAAATGTGGGCTTGTAAATCCTCTTCTCTGCCTTTAAAGAAAAAAAGTTATTGCTATTATTGTCACACACACAATTACCATGTGCCTAACAGAAGCATGTTTTACCGTAGCAATATAAAATATATTTTGAAAAACTATAAGAGCAGTTCCCATATTTTTAAAGCAGTGTCTAGACCTGTCTGATGGATTTCCTAAGTAAGTTTCCCTCTGGCTCTTACAGTCCCCCAGGAAGTTTTTTCTATGACTTAGCAATAAGTACTTAAAGTTTGTCCTCTCTTTAATTTTCTAGTACCCTTGCTAACAATCTAGGAAATGACTTCCAGAAACATAAAAGGAGGGAAAAGAGTGAAGAATAATTAGGGCAGAATCACCTATGAACTGGATAATTAGACTTTGTCCAGTGAAGAGCTGCCTTTTAAGAGAAAAAAAAGTGACAGTATAAAAACCTCACACCCAAGAAGTTGTGAGGCTGGACTTTGACAAATGGTGGCCCCAGTTTAGGCACAAAAATACCCATTGCTTGTGACATTTCATGTGCAACGTCAAAGGCCTGCTTCGGCAAGTTATGGAGCAACCGCTTGGTGGAATATTATAAAGCCATTGAGAAAAAACCGGCAAAGAAATTTTCAAACATGGGGAAAACCTTATGTTATATTAAGTGGATAAAGGAGGCTTATGAATGTCATGCATGAAAACCTGTCAGCACACCAGCTACACTGATTAAACTTTTACTTGATTCCAGGCTTCATTCCCAAGTGAGAGCAGATATGACAGGCGTGGAAGCAAGTTGACCCCTAAGTTCATCCTCACAATCTAAAAGCCAGGATTGGAAACACACCAAAATATTAATATTGTACATTGTTGCAGGCTTTTCTTTGTTCCTCGATACTTTGAAAATGTTCTAACACTTTTTTAAAAAAATGTTGTTCTCTTTTAAAGTTTCCCTGGAAACTTCTAAAAGGCAGCTGCTGTGGGCTCACATTGTCTCCCCTTTCCCCCTGCAAATGTGTAAATAAAGAACCACCTCTATGTCTTTAATTTATAACAGGCTAAACTTTCCCCTGTAAGTTGACACTCTGACCAGATGTCTGTGGGTTGGATGGGTGCTGTGTTTTTTTGGTCGTAGCTTCTTTTGGCTGATAAACTAGCACTTAAGTGTTTCCCTTTTCCAAACCCCCAAATGACAAGTGTCTCTGTGGTGAGGTGGCAGCCCAACTGTCATTGCCAACAAGAATGGTCCTGTGGACACTTATTTTTAGTTTGCTGCCTAAAGCAAGAGCTAGGCTGGGTAACCAGGGCTCTTGGGGCACAAACTTCCAGAATCCAGAGCATGGAGCCATCAAAGGGAAGACAGGTGAAGCAAGAGACTGCTTCAGGAAGCCCTAAGCACCTTTTCTCCAGGTGGACCACAAAGCCAAGGCAGAGATCTTGTATTGAGTGAGAAGACTGTCGTCCACTTTTAGCATGGTTTAATTTTTATCAAGGATGCTATAAAACAGAAACACATTAATTGCATTTACATGAATGTAAATTCAGGCAGCCTTGGGGAACTAATTATAGCAAAGAGGCTGATGATAAAAAGCAGACTGGTAGACATCTGCTCTACGGCCTGCTCAGGAGCCCATCCTCCCTTCTAACAGAGCCTGAAGCAAGGCGTCTCACCTTCTGCGGGTCAAGTAGTTGGCATGTCACCAAGCAAGGCCAGTTTACTCTCTCCAGGGAACAGAAATCCTGGGTGAAGGGACACAGGGATCCCTAACTAATGGAGAGTCCGTTAGTCTCTCCCACCTAGATCACCTAGTTTCCTGTCCCATACAAAGCCAGAATTTTTAGCTTTTTATTTGATTCTGTGAGCTGCTCTGTGGCCTTCTAACATGTATGTGTGCGTGCCATGATGTATACGTGTGTGTATTTTTAGGTTTTTTTTTTTGCTTAAATTAGCTAAAGTTGGTTTCTTTTGCTTGGAAGCAAAGAACTCCCCCTAAAATGAGAGCCCCAGTATATTTCACTGTATATGCAAAGCTCTGCCTGGCTCTGGCCAGAGGGCAATTTCTCCTCCCATCTCCCCACCTCCCATCCTGGCTCAAATATTTTCAACTTAGGGGAAAATGAGTCCTCCTCCTTAAACAGGAACTGTGACAGGCTGGGTTTTATGAAAGCATTGGTGATTGTCTTTTCCTTCCTTTTTCCACGAATGCAAGCTTCTTACTATTTCCCAACCAGGGGCAGCCAAGCAAATCCAGCCTCAAAAAGACTCTTTAGATGAGAGAGAGAGCGAGGGCCAGCCCACCGCCGGAGCCTGGTATATTGCCGCTGCAGGACTCGGCTTTGCTCATCCTGTGGTTTTCTGAACTGGAAACCAGGCTCTGGCACTGACCTCTCAGAGACAGACAACTCCTAGCAGAAGCACCTCTGACTGCATGGATAGAAGCGTTGGGTGTCAGAAAACAATGCCCTCATATGCGTGCAAGTCCAGAGGGGTGGGACGGAGGTATGGGGTGGTGGTGGGAGGACCTTCCTTAGGAGGTAGGGCTCCGTATACTCAGAGTGGGTGAGGAGAAGGAATGCTGTGAAAAATATTAAGCAAGGTAAGAAATGCCCCTGACACGCTGTTAATTGACAAGAGCCTGTCAAAGCGCACCATCAGTACGATGCCTCTGTGTGTGTGTGTGTGTCTGCGTGTGTGTGTGCGCACGGAGAACCAGAACCAGAAACAGAAGGGGAGGGCAGCGTGGGAGAGCACACAAGTCATCGGGTCTCTTAGTAATGGGATTATGGGTGATTTCAATTGCCTTCTTTAAGCTTCTCCATATTTTAAAAATTTTCAATAATGATTACGTGTTACTTTCAAATTGGGAAAAAATCCATAAATACTACTCGAAAATGAAAAAACGAAAAAGAAAGCAACGCCCTCATCAGCACGAGGTTCTGTCAAAGCAGTGCAGTAAGAACGAGTCCCACCTACCCCAGCAAAACCCAGCTCTTCAGTCACAGCCACATGCAGAGATTGCATCAGCCCAAGTGGCAACAGGATGGACAAAGACACTCGACAGCTACCACTGCCATCGCTGCTGTTACTTGCACAGCATGGACAAGATCTCCTGTCTCCATAGTACGTGTTTATTTTTCAAGGTATCTCTCACTTCATTTGATGCACCACAGAATCCACTAAGGTAGGAAGGGCCAGCAACGTCAGTCCCACTTTATGGATGAGGAAACTGAAGTACCTGCCAGTATATCACATTAGACCTTGTAGTATTATTACTGACAATAACAACGGTGGTCTTAGATGTCAAATTATCACACTTCTCCCCCCGAATCTCTCTAAAGCACTACAAAAACAATAATAGTTCATATTTATTGAGTGCCCCATGGCCTTCAAATTTATTGAAGCAGATGCAGTGGTTCTTATTTTAAAGTTTAAGAAAAGCTGGGGTGCATAAAGATTAAGTAATCTGTCTACAAACACATAATTAGTAAATGATTGAGTCAGCGTATGAGCCCAAGCAGACTGCCTCCAAAGTCATGAACTGGACTAGAAAGTCACATGTCTATTAGCCCATGTTTGAAGAAAAATTCCATTAGAGTAAATTGGCCAGACCCTTAGACTCTGTTCTATTCTAATCTGACCCTCATTTGTCTTAGTCTGAGAGTAAACATCCCATATCCGCTAGGGACAGAAGTGGCTCTTCACTTTTTAATATTTTCAGCTTGAAGTGAAAATGCAGAAGATCTCAAAAAAGATGGTGTCCAAGTCCATTCCATAGGCCCAGATGGCTTAAAGAACTTAGGTAAACACTCAGCTCGAAGACTTCAAAGCTCCCAGTGGAGACCAGTGACCTCAGCCCGGTGAGCCAGGCCCATGGAAGTAGTAGCCTGGAAGATGGCAAGGAGTAATTCACGCTGAAACCAAGCTTGGCTTCCTTCTGCAGTGTCTCTCTGCCACTTTGGTCTCCCTAGCACTACAGACACCAAAATGTGGCAGGAAACCCAATAGTCTAGGTCAGCAAAGTTTTATTTTCAAAGCAGTGTTTGGCGGCCAGGGAGGGAAGGCAGACTGGAGACAAACATAATATCAAGAGTTTGATAAGACCTGGTATCATTCAGATACATCCACGGACATTTGCATGTTGCTTTGCTCACCTGAGCAGCCTGGGGCAAAGTGTTGAACTCAAGGAAGCTGGTCACAGGCCGCCTCTACCCCTTTGAGTGCCCCGTCTGCCCTTAGAAAGTCTTCTCCTTCAGACACTCACTGCCCTCAACTACCATCCATCACCAGAGCTGGGGCCTCCCAAGTGTCTCCCACACAACTCTGTCTGGCCAGCCCAAACCCCTCAGCTGTCTTTTATTAAGAGAGGCTCTTAAAGTGTATTTCCACCACAGCTGTCCAGTTTTTCAAAGTATTAGTGACTAAACCTAAACTGATAAACTAATTTATGATGTATGCTATGGAGTGCTAATGACTTAATAAATTATTATTCTCAGAGAACTTGTGAAATTTACCTTAAAAATAACTAATGAAATTTTTCTGGCACTCTGAGAGGCTGGTATGGTAGGGATTTTGAGTGCTTTTTTTTTTTTAAACAACCTAGCCATTTTCTTCTCTGAGAATGCTCAAGGTGGTGATTTTTCTTAAAATTTATTTATTTTTGGCTGTGTTGGGTCTTCACCGCTGCCCACAGGCTTTCTCTAGTTGTGGCGAGCAGGAGATACTCTTTGTTGTGGTGCGTGGGCTTCTCATCGTGGTGGCTTCTCTTGTTGCGGAGCACAGGTTCTAGGCATGCAGGCTCGGTAGTTGTGGTTCGTGGGCTCTAGAGCGCAGGCTCAGTAGTTGTGGCGCAGGGGCTTAGTTGCTCTGTGGCACGTGGGATCCTCCCGGAGCAGGGCTCGAACCCGTGTCCCCTGCACTGGCATGTGGATTCTCAACCACTGTGCCACCAGGGAAGTCGAGTGCTTATTTTTATGCAGCTCTCCTCACCTCTTATTACAGATACGGTCTACCACCTGTGTCATGAGGGACGAAGGTGTTTAACGGCCAGTGAGAGATCTTGCAGCATGCTCTTCCTCTGCTGTGGCAACTGTGGAGCCATTTGTTGAAATGGAAGTGTCATAAGATCAGAGCAGCCTGGATCCCTGGGGCACAGGTGTCCTAGAGAACCATTGAGACCTACAGTGGACTTCAGCTGAGACAGTAATAAACTTCCTTCATGTTAATCCACTAACATTTGGCATTATTTGTTATAGCAGCATAGTTCAGCCCATCCTGACTGTTACAGCTAATAAATTTCACACCTCAAATCATAAGCCATAGTTTGGTTCCTATCTACCGTTAAGAGAGACACGTGCCACTTATTAGCTGTGGCTTTGGACAAGTTATTATATTTCCCCAGAATAAGTCTCAGTGTTCTCCTCCGTAGGACAGGAAGGCTGGCCTCTTTCAGTTATATGATTCTACCTAAATAGTAATCCCAAATTACATGGTACCTGCTCCCTAAAGGTAACTATTGTATGCTAAGACAAGGCAATTTATCCCAAAACAAATAGAGATGTTGAACCCAAGTCAAACACTTTTTACCTAGTCATGTCTCTGAACAGGAAGGTCAGAACATAAGCACATTTTAGGAGATTTGATATCGTACCAAGAGGCCGCACGGTATCTCATTACCCTTTAAAGTTGACCATTCTAGCACCCCTGAGCCATCAACATTTGTCAAATTAGAGCTATTCCATCTGAGAATTACACAGCCTTTCCCAAAGTTTATCCGGAAATTACATTGGAAATTCCCAGCTCATGTCTGAAGGCCAGAGGGCCGCATCAACTAACACAGTGGTTCTCAGCCCTTTTAACATGAAGACACCTCTTCAATGCAAAAAATTCCCCTGATGTGCATATGTGTATGTGTGTATAACTATTAGAGCCCACTGATCTAAAAATGCACTATTTTAAAAAGCTATTTTAGTGAATTGTTATTTGAAAAATAGCACATATATTATTCAAAATACCTGGACATATTATGTATTCGGGCTATAGGCAATGTTGGGCACGTGGGTATATTTGCAGACCCCTTGCAATAACTCTGAGGTTCCCCAGGAGCTATTCATAGCCACAGGCTGGGAATAGTAAACTCAGGGAATCTGGGAGAATATTGCAACCTGTATTTGGTTCCTGCTTCCTTCCCCTCCCCCTCAACCTCTAATTCTCCGGGAAGCAGACTCTAAAACAGAATTAGGAAGCATGAGGTCTTGTGGGGAGTAACACCTGTGAAAGGAAATATGAGGTGGCAGGAATGGCCACGAGGAAGCCACTTGATTGTGGTACAGGCTCTGTTAGCCCCAGAGGTTGCTCCAGAGCAAGATTACCTGTTGGAGTGCATCCCCATCAGGTGGAAATGGCCATGACTTTATCCCATGGCCCTGCTCAGTTATGGGCTAGTGCCACTCTGAGCAGAGTGTGAATTTAGCTCAAAAGTTGCTAAGAGGAGAGGCTGTCACCTCGTTATCCTCCTGGTAGCTGGGCAGTGAGTCCTTTCTGGAAAGGGGATCTGAGTATTTTATCTGTATCTGCTACATACACCGTATGTTTTCCCCTATTTCTATAGACAATTTTCTCCCTCAAGGTTAAACATGAAGACAACATAACTTTATAAATGACAGTGTGAATTGCCCTTGGGAAATAGGCAATCTCTAAATAAAATCAGAAAGAAAATTATAACCATGCATAAGCATAACTGGATCAGCTACAGGATGAGGTGCTCCTCGGATAGGGGGTTGCATTTAGTTTAAGCAGAATCTCCTTCTGCAGAGGGAGCTAATTGCAAGTCTGAAATAAGATCAGAGAAATGTTTGCTGCAGAAGTCTGATCATACTCTGCCCTGAACAGGACTCTTCATGAATACATTGGCTGTTTACTGTGGGGAAGTCACTATGTTAGGAAAAATGAAGTAGTAATTGCAAGGCAGGAAATTACCTGGGGAGGGGCCTTCTCTTAGGAGGAAGAAGGAGTCTATTTACGATGTCAGTCCCTTTGCTTAGCCTGGGCTGTGAGGGGGTGTTTGGCACGTGGCATGAAAGACAGACTGGGATGGACCCGGCTAGTGGGAAATATTTACAAGATCAAACCTGAGAATGGAACCATGTCCTGTTAGTCCAGTTTGAAACACTGAACCAGTTAATCTCCAAGGATGCATCTTTCGGGAGCTATCAAGGTGGTTTCCAAGTGGGAGTTTACACAGACCAAGGAGAGCAGAGGGGAGAACAAATGGAAGGGAAAGTTTGGAGGGTGGGACCATCCCCTACCCTTGCCTTCAGCCCCCCTTCAAAAGAGTGGCCCCAGCTTTATCCTTTACATGGTAGGATTTTATGTAAGGTTACCTTTAAGGAAAGGTTCCTTAATGAAAATAAATGAATCAGATAACTACAGTTTCCTAGGTCTTACCTGAAGCCTACTAAAATAGAATCTCACATGAATTTGACCTTCCAAAAATGCTGCTCAACGAACCTTGTGATAGAAGGATGGATAGATAGATGACAAATGAGATAGAAAGATATTAGATGATAGATAACATATATCTACCAATATAGTAGTATGCAATGCATATTATAACATATACACAAAAAGAAAACATTTTAAAGGGTAAGATAAAAATGAATATAATAGAGGCTCTAGTATTTTCTTGCACCCAGGGGATCATCTTGATTTCCCCTGATGTAGGCAAATCTTACACTGGAGCATTCTCACAGTCTTACCTGTGATAGAAAGACTGTGTGGGAAATAAGGAGATGAACTACCACGACTTACAGATGTAAATCCATCCCACTTTTTTTTAATGGACTCTGAGCCACTGAGATAGTGGTACTCTCCATCCCAGCCTATTCCTTCCTCTGTACCAGTGCTAGGGCCTGGGGGGATAATCAGCTACAGTGATTGTAGTTGATTACTACCAGGTGGGAAAAGGGTACACATTTTTTCCAAGCCAGATGGATTCTGCTTCCTCCTTCCCTTCAAGCACAGATGAAATCCAGTTTAAGCAAAGTTGAAATTTCAAAGCTGAGCTCTATTCCATCACCCGTGTTTAGACCAGTGAGTGGAATTGCTGACACATTAGTCTATCAGAGGCCCTATAGCTCAACTCTGAAAGTCACCCATAAATATCTAGTCACTGACGTCTGGGAGAATAACTAGAGAAAGACCAGTGTAAGGGGGATCATCCCTGAGCCAGGTGTGCGGATATCAACAGAGAGGAGAATTGAAAACCCAAGCAAGTGAAGAGCAAACTCACCAGCACCCCCGGGGAACTGGGAGGTCTGAGACAGGCACCAGATGTGTTTGTGTCACTTCTGTGACTCAGCTTCTATTTCAGCTACCGATAAATAAAGGACTGTTTCCAGGTATGCTATATTTGGTTAACCCCTAAACTTGGACATTAAGTATAGCCCTAAGGTGACCAAGACAACATTGCTCTAAACACCAATAATTTCACACATGCTGGATTGAAAAGAAATTAAAATTAGAAGCATGAAGAAAAAATGAAATGAAGTCTGTGGGTTTCCCATACAACCTACAAATCTCCCTATACTGTCAGCACAACACAGGAGTTCTGTTCCTGTTTTGACAGCTCTTTCCGCTTGGAGTCCCACTTTCAGTACTATTCCCCCCAATGTGTTTTTCCACTTTTTGTTCATTCATACTCTCTCTCCTCCCACTCCTTTCCCTCCAAATTCCCACCTGCCAATCTGCCTTTCCAACCCCACCCCCAGATAAATGTACAGGCTTTGCCCCAAAGCCTCCCCGGTGAGCAGTATCTTTTTCTGGGGATAGTAAGCCCTGACTCATCGGTTCTTTATTACCACAGTTTCCAAAACACAGTCTCACTTCACCCTTGTCTCTACCCAGATCTCCGTAGGTCTGGGCCACCATGTGCGTAAACAGACTCTTAATGGGGGATTCCCTCCTCACCTTCCCAAAACCCTCTCACTCTCTATGCTTCTTCTGATGCCTACCCTCCAAAATTTCTGAAGGAAGCAGAGCTTAAGGAACTAGGACTCTTCAGGATCCATTGTTTCTTGTATCTCAGACTTTTTTTTTTTTTTTGATCAGCAAAGATAAACATACTTCTGCTGTTAAAATAAGACTCAGAGATCCTTAGAGAAATGGCACAGTAAAAATAGAGAGAACACGGTCAATTCCATCTTATAAGCTAAGTAATATAAGCTAAACACAAGCCAAGGCTTCCCGTGAATTGGGCAGCTAAGTGAGTTTGACTCTATTCTCCCAGCCCCAGTGAGAAGCAGCAAGAGACCTAAACGTGGATACCTGAAGATGAAAGTTCTCAAATTTTTATGTTAAATAAGTGTACATGCTCTTTTATCAGATCCACACAAGGCAGCCCCTCTAAGACATGGATTCAAGAGTACCATGTCGGTAGATGAGAAAGATGCTATCCAGCAATCAGTCAGACTGTCCTCCTACCTATTCCCAGGTTCCTATCGAAGCAGCTTGAACTGAGTGCTCCTACCTTCTGACACTCCCTTTTCTCTGGATTGATTCTTTAGATCCCTCCCCAGCTGAGAAGTCAACCTCCTGATGACTCAGGATTAGTTCAGCATACTCCCTCATACCCCTGCCTCTCTGATCAAGACCAAGCCTGTTCCCTAGTGATTCCAGCAGTGACCCCAGCATGCCCTCAGGTTTCACCTCTCCCAGGATGTACCTGGCTCTTTGATTTGGGAAGTGGAGGGAAGCATGTGTAGCAGCCTGTGCCTTTAAAACTCTTCAGAGCTGATGAGTAGTTGTGCACCAGCCTTTGTGGAGGAATGTATTGAGAAATTCTTTAGCCCACCACACCTTCATTTTCCAGAAAAGGAAGTGCCTTCTTATATTCTGGAACTTCTTCATGTCTTGGCTTAGATTTTAGAGAAAATGCCATCTTTCGCCTTTAGTAAGGGATTCCCACACATGCCCATTACAAGACCACTGAAATAAAACAAAACGAACAGAAAAGGAGGGTGTGTGAAACAGTCCCCTATGAACGAAATAAGATGCTTCACCAGAAATGATGCTGGTGGGGTTATTTTTGGGGTACAGCCCCTGGAGGTAGCCTGCTTGCCTAGTCTCCAGGTCTCAAAGAAGAATTTGTATTCCATGTGGCTTCCAGATGGTACACTGCAGGTCATCTAATGTCCTTTTGGAAACATGTTCAATCGTATTTAGGAATTAGCTTCCAACTCAGGAGAGTTTCCCAGGAGTACAGAAGCCTGTTTCAGGGTTGATCCGTGAATGTGTCATAAGCCTGGTGCTAGATAATAACAATGATTCAAGTAAACATAGGCAAATCAATCCCTCTTCTGATGACTTCCTTCTAGAACATATGAAAGAAGCAGAGCTTAAGGAATCAGGACTTCCAGGATCCAGTTGCCTTCTGCATCTCAAGACATTTATCAGATAAAGAGCATTTTTGCTGTAAAGTAAGACTCTGAGGCACTTATAAAGATATGGAGTGCCAGGTACAGTCGTTCCCAACTGGGCAGGAAACTCAAATAAGAGCCAAGTTTTCTCTGGAGACAGATTTCACTCATTTACTCATTCATTCAATTAATATTATGTTTGTAGTCACGTAGATCTGCGGATAAACTGTTATTGATGCCCACAATTCTATTATCTCTTTGGAAAGCATAGATCATACAAGCACCTCTCTAGCACCGCCCCCCTTTTCCTTTTCTAAAACCAGTGACTTAAGTGTGCCTTTGAGAATTTCTAGTATTCCATAGAGAAGAGTGCTGGGGAGGGTGAATTCACCTCACTTGCGTTGTACGATCCAAGGTCCTTAAGCACAAGCAACAGAAATCAGCGATGAATTAACAGAAGCAGAAGAGTTCAGGGAAGTTCACAGAATAGAAAGGAAAGCGAGAGAGTGAGGTTTGGAAAAAGGCAAAGACAAGAGCAGCTCCCGAGATTCAGGGAACAGTAAGCACTGTCAAGACCACGCCTGAGGAAGAACTCCTTTAAGACATGCTGTGTACACTGCCAGTGGTGCAGCTCTTGTCTCCTGCTCTGATAAACTTTTTCTAGGTGTCCCCCCACCCCCAGCCTTGTGTCACACTCCATGTCCTACAGAGGAGCATCTGACTGGATAAGTATAGGTTACAAGCCCCAGTGGCAGAACTCAGAAGCTCCCTCTTTCAACTTCTATAGGAAGAGGTAGGGTACTGGGTTCTACCAACACAAAACACATCAGGGTGGGAAAATGCCCCAAAATAGAGGGAGTGGAAAGGTGGAGAACCCAAAGAAACAAAAGGGTAAGTGTCCACCACATATTTCAATCTTCTCCAAAACAGCCAAAGCTACAGTTTATTCCTTATACAACAGTCTCTGCAGTTGGATCTTCTTATGATCTGATATTGCGCATATCAAAGGGCCCGTTCTGAGCTGTAGAGTACAGCCCTTATCTCTCACGTTATTTGGTGCCCTTTAGCAAATTCTGGCACAATAAATAATTGTTTATGCTCACATCTATTATTCCCTTGGGCGCCTCCGAGGAGGATTTGTGGCGGCTCACAAAATTTCACGCACTGTAAAACAGTTCAACGAAGAATGGAAACAAATCAGTTTGTACCTATGGAAAATGCCCTGTGCTCTGTATGGTGGCCTCTCTCTCTGTACTTCCAGGGAAGCAGGAGGCCGACAAGGAAGGGGTGTCAGCCTGGGCTCTTGTGTTCCCTTGGTGATCAAGGGTCTGGGTTGATAGGTGTTTTTAGGAAAAGGGCTGATGGGTTGCATCCAAAGTTGTTGCGTGTGACTAATACATGCTCAGGATAAGCAAGAACTAGGCCAGATAAGGGGGCTGGAGTTGTGTCGGGGATTGGCCAGGTGGAGAAGGCAGGACCACTGACAACGGGCCAGAGGCGGAACCCCAGCAGGCCGGCTGGTTGTTGATAACTCATGGCTGAAACAAAGAAACCAACAGGGTAGGAGAGCAAGGGTTGGGCTGAGGTCAGAGAACAAGGCTGGGACTTCACCTAGAGACAGGCTCCTGCTGACAATGCCTCTGCCAAGGGCCACCTCTTAGAAGGGAAGCTGGAGGTGGTTCTTCTGAGGGTTAACTGAACCCAGAGCACTCGGAATCTTCCTCCACATGTTACTCTGTCATCAGAAAAAATAACCAAATATTCTGTTTTGAAATGAGTCTTTCAGACAGTGAGATATGGTGGAAAGAGGCCTGACTTTTATTTGACTCTAGCTTTTTCATTAACTAGGTGCAGGACATTAGACAAGTCAAATTTCTCAAGGCCTAAATTTCTTTCCATCAAATGAGAAGGTTATGCTACATGTGCCTAAAGATTCTTCCAGCTTTAGAAATGATGAGGCCACTTGTAGTAAATGTGTATGAGCACATGTGTACACACACACACACACACCACACCAGGGACGATGGCGGGAGTGATGCGACAGTCCCAGAAGTCATAGAATACTATCCCTGCTGTGCATCTCCTCTCTTCTGAGGCTGGTTCTGGGAGAGGCGGACTTTCTCAAAAACCACAGAGGTTAAAACGGTCCCAAGGGAGTTACACTTGATTCCCATTTCCTAACATCCTGAATGGGAGGCCCAGCAGAACTGATAATGGGGTACTTCCCCAAGTTACAAACCACAAACTGAAAGGGAAAAAACCATGCTACCCAAGGACTTAGCCAGTGGGTAACTGGGGCCAGAAATAACAAGCCTGACCTGGGACAGACCAGTGCTGGGGAATGCACAGTGGTGGCCCAGATAGGATTTCCTTTTTTCCAAGACAAACCATGTTGGCTCTGATGAAACTGGTTGTGGTTAAATTCCCCTCCTTTACTCGTAGCATTATTCCCGAATTGCACTGCGCTCCATCAGCCGGGGTTTGGGGGAAGTCTTTGAAATTATTCAGTCATTCTAAGTGCCATGCATTTTATCAGTCTCTCCATTGAGTGCCTATTGTCTGTGTGTGGCAGGCCCTGTGCCAGGTGTCAGGAGCACCACAGTAAACAGGACTGGCAGGTCCTGTGCCTGCAGGGGACTTCCAGACGGGTGTGGGGGACGGAAAGCATACATAACTACAGGGAGTGAAATAACGAAAGAAGCGGGGTGCAGTGCAGGGACAGGGAATAACGGGAGGGGCAATGGGAGCATGTTTTCATAGAGGAAATAGAGAAGGTCTCTCCATGAAGGTGACATTAAAGCAGAGACCTGAAGAATGACAAGGACCAATTTTTTTTTTTTTTTGCAGTCCGCGGGCCTCTCACTGCTGTGGCCTCTCCCGTTGCGGAGCACAGGCTCCGGACGCGCAGGCTCAGCGGCCATGGCTCACGGGCCCAGCCGCTCCGCGGCATGCGGGATCTTCCCGAACTGGGGCACGAACCCGTGTCCCCTGCATCGGCAGGCGGACTCTCAACCACTGCGCCACCCGGGAAGCCCGACAACGACCAATTTTCTGAAACAGGACAGGGTAGGAGTGGTATGCAGGAGGTGTGGTGTGTGTGGTATGTGTGGTGTGAATGGTGTGTGTGTGGTGTGTGTGTGGTATGTGTGGTGTGTATGGTATGTGTGGTGTGTGTGGTGTGTGTGGTGTGTATGGTGTGTGTGGTGTGTGTGTGGTGTGTATGGTGTGTGTGTGGTGTGTGTGTGGTGTGTGTGTGGTGTGTATGGTGTGTGCGTGGTGCATGCGTAGTGTGTGTGGTGTGCGTGGTGTGTGTGTGGTGTCCGAGGTGTGTGTGGTGTGTGTCGTGTGTGTGGTGTGTGTGGTGTGTATGGTGTGTGTGTGGTGTGTGCGGTGTGTGTGGTATGTGTGGTGTGTATGGTGTGTGTGTGGTGTGTGTGTGGTATGTGTGGTGTGTATGGTATGTGTGGTGTGTGTGGTGTGTGTGGTGTGTGTGGTGTGTATGGTGTGTGTGTGTGGTATGTGCGGTGTGTGTGGTATGTGTGGTGTGTGCGTGGTGCATGCGTAGTGTGTGTGGTGTGCGTGGTGTGTGTGTGGTGTCCGAGGTGTGTGTGGTGTGTGTGGTGTGTGCGGTGTGTGTGTGTGGTGTGTGCGGTGTGTGTGGTGTGTGGTGTGTGTGGTGTGTGCGGTGTGTGTGTGGTGTGTGTGATGTGTGTGGTATGTGTTTGGTGTGTGTGTGGTGTGCGTGGTATGTGTGGTGTGTGTGTGATGTGTGTGTGGTGTGTATGGTGTGTGTGTGGTGTGTGTGGTATGTATGGTGTGTGTGCTATGTGTTTGGTGTGTGTGTGGTGTGTGTGGTGTGTGTGACGTGTGTGTGGTGTGTGTGGTGTGTGTGTAGTGCGTGCGTGGTATGCGTGGTGTGTGTGGTATGTGTGGTGTGTTTGTTGTGTTTGTGGTGTGTGTGATGTGTGTGGTGTGTATGGTGTGTGCAGTGTGTGTGTGGTGTGTATGGTTTGTGCGGTGTGCGTGGTGTGTGTGTGGTGTCCGAGGTGTGCGTGGTGTGTGTGGTGTGTTTGTTGTGTTTGTGGTGTGTGTGTGGTGTGTGTGATGTGTGTGGTGTGCATGGTGTGTGTGTGGTGTGCGTGGTGTGCGTGGTGTGCGTGTGGTGTGTGATGTGTGTGGTGTGCGTGTGGTCTTCATGGTGTGCGTGGTGTGTATGGCGTGTGTGTGGTGTGTGTGGTGTTTGTATGGTGTGTGTGTGGTGTGTATGGTGTGTGTGTGGTGTGTATGGTGTGTGTGTGGTGTGTGTGGTGTTTGTATGGTGTGTGTGTGGTGTGCGTGGTGTGCGTGTGGTGTCCGAGGTGTGCGTGGTGTGTGTCGTGTGTGTGGTGTGTTTGTCGTGTTTGTGGTGTGTGTGGTGTGTGTGGTGTGTGTGTGGTGTGTGTGATGTGTGTGGTATGTATGGTGTGTGTGTGGTGTGTGTGGTATGTGTGGTGTGTGTGTGGTGTGTGCAGTGTGTGTATGGTTTGTGCTATGTGCATGGTGTGCCTATGGTGTGCATGTGGTGTGTGATGTGTGTGGTGTGCGTGGTGTGTATGGTGTGTATGTGGTGTGTGTGGTGTTTGTATGGTGTGTGTGTGGTATGTATGTTGTGTGTGTGGTGTGTGTATGGTGGGTGTGTGGTGAGAGAGGCAGCAGCTTTATTGGCAGAGGGAAGAGCATGTTGGTAGAAAAGTCAACTGATTCAAGGAGCTGAAAGAAATCTTACGTGGCTGAAACAAAGGGGAAGGTAATATAAAGTGAGACTGGTGAATTTGCAGAGGCCAGATCACACAAAGCCTTTGAAAAATGTGATAGTTTTCCTTAAACTTTTTTTCCCAAGTTCATTAGGAAACCATTAAGGAAACCATTAAGGCATTTTAGACAGAAGGATACTGTAACCTTATTTTCATTTGCTGTTTGTTTTTGTGGATGACAAAATAAAAATAGGAATAAAACTTGAAGCAAGAAGTCCAGGCAGAAGACTATTGTTGTAGTTTCAGTCAAGAAATGGTGAGGACTTAGATTAAGTTAGTGGTCCTCAGTCCTCCAGGGACACTTGGCAATGTCTGGAGACATTTTTAGTGGTCATGACTGGGGTTGGGGCCAGGGTCCGGTGCTGCTGGCATCTAGTGGGAGAGGCCAGGGATTCTGCAAAACATCTTACAAATGCACATGAGAGGTCCCCACCACAAGGATTTATCCAACCCCTAATGTAAATTGTCCCAAGGTAGACAAAACCTGGACAGGTGATGGCAGGAGAAATGGGAAAATGTAATTGGATTCAAGATGTGTGTTTAACCTGAAATTACCAGGAATTCCAAAGAAATTATATGTGGAGAGTGAGAGAAAGAAATAATCCAAAGATGGCTTTCAGATTTCTGTCTTGTGTAACATGTCATGAAAACACGTTGGATGGATAGGTACTAAAATTTCTGTCTAGTAGATAAAATCAATTGCTTAGTTTAAAATTCCAGATCTATGCTTTACAAATTGGGAGTGGCAAGATACACAAGCACCTGTGTCTCAGTTTCCCCATCTATAAGGTGAGGATCACAGTGGATCTACTTCAAAGCTATGTGATAAAGATCAACGATTCCATCATAAAAGTGCTTCACACAGGGCTGGCATGTGGTCAACAGTCCAGTGTTAGTTACTTTTGTTGTTGTTACTGTAGTTAATATTACTATTATTGTTAGAACCCGGAACTCATGCGAGCTATCAAAGGGGAGCATATGAATTCGGGAACCACCATCATAGAGATGGCTATGCCAACATAGATGACTCTTAAGGTCTTGACATGAGTGTGTAGACAGAAAATGTCTAGGACTGAACCTTTGGTCCTATCATTAGGATATTGAGGGAATGAGAAGGGTCAGGTGATGAGGTAAGGAAAGTCAGCAGAAGGAAGCATTCCAAGGAGCGGATGCTCAACTGGGTTGATAAAGAAGAGGCTAGAAAATTATATCTTGAATTTCAAGGTCATCAGTAACTCTGATAAAACAATTTCATTTAAGAAGTGGGGATGGAAGCCAGAATGAGTTGAAGATGAAATAGAAGATACAGGACAGAGTATGTTGGAGCTTTTCAAGAATTTTGGCTAAGAAGAGCAGAACCGGTGGAGGACTGTTAAGTTAATGAAGGATGGGAGTTTTTCTCTTTGTTTTTTAAGGTAAATACTATTACATTATATCTATGTAGTGATGGGAATAACATGGTAGAAGAGAGATACATTAGAAATATAGAAAGGAGATGAGTAAAGTATCCTTGATAAAATGAGAGAGGACAGAAAGAGTGGCCCTTGGTTAGATGAGACACTTTGTGCTCTGAAACAGGAAGTTTGGAGAAGAGGGACAGCATGTAGACAGGATTGTAGCTTTTATGTTATGTTAGGGAAATAAAGGTTGTGCATGTCTGGCCACTTTTATTAGTGAAGTCTGGGGGGAGGGACCCCAGAAATAAGGAAAGGAAGACAGTGTGTTTTGAATACTAAATAGTCACCTTGGAAACTGGGAAGGCCAGACTTCTATTCAAAAAGTGGATTACTAGATATCTTTTAAAATTGTGATCATGAATTTATAGTGAAACCAGTGAACTGCATTCTTTGATTTTTCTCCTGCAATGTCCAGTTGTTCACATATAAGCATAGAGAAGGCAGAAGATAGAAAGCTGGATTAGTTAAGGAGTTTGAGTTGTGTCAGGTGAATAGGACAAAGGATGAGACAAGGAAGTTTGAGAGTATTTGCAAGAGAGATTAAAATGGTGGGCCATGAAATCTAAGCTAGGATAAGATGGGATGTGAATAAAGGGAAGAGCTGCTGAGTAGGGAGGGGGTGGTGGGGAATAAAACATTTGTCTCTGAGATAAAGTATGATATCTCAGGTAGAGGAGGTGAGATGGAAGGTAAGAGGTGATGGTCAGAAAGAGTGATATTGACAGATTTCAGAGGTGGTATACTCCCTGGTGATGACAGTGAAAAGATGGGTGGGTGGCTGAGGTGGGATGGAGGGGTGGTCATTGGTCATGAGGGATTCAAGGAACCAAGGAACTAGGAACAGGGTAACTGTCCACCTGAAAGTTGCGTCGCTGAGATTAACAATGGGATTTGACTTAGAGAGGAAGGCAGAGGTTTACATCCTCAGAAAACAAGGCATGGCCAGCATTGAGGGCAGAAATACTGAGAGACAGACAGAGAGACAGAGAAAGGCAAAGAGAGAAAGAGAGGGACAGAGAGAGAGAAAACAGCACGACAGCATACATCTTAAAGGGACAGGTGGGAGGGCTTCCCTGGTGGCACAGTGGTTAAGAATCCAAAAAAAAAAAAGAAAGAATCCGCCTGCCAATGCAGGGGACACGGGTTCGAGCCCTGTCCAGGAAGATCCCGCATGCCGCAGAGCAACTAAGCTTATGAGCCACAACTACTGAGCCCGCGTACCGCAACTGCTGAAGGCCACTAACCTAGAGCCGGTGCTCCGCAGCAAGGGAAGCCACCACAATGAGAAGCCCGCGCACCACAATGAAGAGTAGCCCCAGCTCAACGCAACTAGAGAAAAGCCTGCGCGCAGCAACCAGGACCCAATGCAGCCAAAAGTAAAATAAAAATTTTGAAAAAGGACAGGTGGGAACAACGGGATGCTTCCTTCCCTCTTTGACCTGAAGTATGAGGGGTGTAAGTGAACAAAATCTCTGGGTGAGAGACCTGGAGGTGAGTGGTGGACTCACAGACTGCCAGTCCCAGTAGGGTAACAAGTGTTCAGAGAAAAGCTTGCGCCACCTTCAAGCCCCATCTGCACACAGCAAAATCTGTTACACAATATGAGGTCCAAGCCTGCATGGTCAAAGCTTCTTCACTCCCATCTCCCCCCCACCCCCCAATTCCAGTGCAGAGGGAGGATTTTCAAAAGTTTGAAGACTAAAGATAACCAGAGAGCAAGCCAATTAAATGTCACAACTGGTTTAAACAAAAACCCACACTTAGCACCAATGTGGATTAGGTGGAGGCTGCTTTTATGAAATCCACATTGTTTTAAGAGCATGCCCACAACCCAACCCCCCCGTCCAGCATTCAGGTTCAAAACATACTTTTAAGTTTTGTTTTAAATACTCTAGACTCAAAATGCCTTATAGGCATTGTCAGAAAAAGTGAAGTTGTCCAATTAACCTCATGTTCTTTGTGGCCTTTTATATCTGATCCTCATCCTTACATATTATGAACACCCCAAACCTGTTCAGGGCAGTGGTCCAAGATAAGGGATAACACTGTAATAACGGTTAACATTTAGTGAATGCTGCCTCCATCTCAGGCATTGTGCTAGGTAATATACTTCCATTATTGCATTTAATGTTCACAAAACCTTTATGGGTTTTTAATCCCATTTTACAAATGGGGAAAATAAGACACTGAAAAGGTAAGTGGCTTGTCCAAGGTCACCAGCCATAAGGGGTAGAGATGAGAAAGTCTGGAGAGTTCGCACTTTTAACCAGCTGGCTACACTCCCACATACTGGAAATACACTGTGCTTGACGTTCAGAGCAGACATCACTGGTCAATTACAGAACAATCCCACCAAGCTTGATCCCTAATCCATTGCTCTAGTAGCTCCTATCAGTTGATAAATGTTGGCAATCTCTCTGCCGAAGTGATAGGAAATCTCTCTGCTCTTCCCTCCATAGACCCTTCTCCTTTGCTCGCTCCTATTCTCTTTGAACCTTGTCTTTGCCTTGCTCCCAAGTTTGCATCGACTTTGACTTTGGTCCTTTGCACTTAGCGTATGGTCTTGGTCTCTTTCAAGTCTGACTCAGGCTGAGACTTGCCCCCAGGTCCCTCTTGCCCTTTGTCTGGTTCCTCTTCATCCCCACCCCATAATGAGCTGTCTCAGCTATTTGGTCAGGGTTGGATGAGGCATCTGAGGGGCAATACGAATGACAGAAGAGGAGAAGTCTCTGCAGATTCATCCTCCAAATCCTGAGCTCTGAGCCCACTATAAAAATTTCTGCGTGAACCATGTAGATACAGAGCTTTAGCCATGGTGTCACATTCTGAAGATCCTACAGTTGGAAATATACCACTGAATTACACTGTCCATGTTTTTTTAAATGACCCCAACTTCCCCCCCAACCAGTTTTAGTCAACTGAATCAGAAACATATTTTAATTTTGGAGGAAAAACTTAGATATTTGTTGTGCATCAAAAATGCTCATTGGGAGGACTTCCCTGATGGTCCAGCGGTTAAGACTCTGTGCTTCCACTGCAGGGGGTGTGGGCTCGATCCCTGGTCGGGGAACTAAGATCCCACATGCCGCGCGGTGCAGCCAAAAAAACACACAATAAAACAAAAAACTAATTGGGGGCTTGAAAAGTAGTGGCTCCTAACCAGCCCGTGTAATGCTGGAAAATCATTTAGCCTTTGTGAGGTGTGTTTGATCTGTAAAGGGTGACAATTAAATGTTGGACCTCTCGGGTCCCTTTCAGACACAGCAGTGTGTGGCAATGTAGCCTGTGTTTCAGAGGCTGTTGCTGTCTGCTTTGCAGGGCTACTAACTGCTGGCAGTGTCTCCCCAGTTACTCCCAAAAGTCACCAGGAGGTGCCCCACAAGTACACGTTCTGTCAGTTTCCACAGGTCAGATGACACTCTTACACTCTTTCCTCTTCTGAACCTGCCTTCTATTCGCCCTCTCTAGTGCTATTGCCTCTGTTGTTCCCTGAGTTGCTGCATCTGTGGGGTGTAAAGTCTATCGCCCATCACCACCATCACAGCCATGGGGTATTGATGTCCTTGTGATGCCAAAGCTCTTTCAGGATTTGTACACTCCTGTGTTGAGACCTGAAGCAAGACTGCCAAACTCCACCACTGACATCTGAACCCTGGGAGCACTTGCTAAGAGGCATTGTCAAGTCACTGTGAAAATTTTGGAGACACCACTTAAATTCTGGACAGCGTGTCAGACTCTTCTCTGTTTCCACAAAGAATATCACGAGTTGGTTGAACACCCAAGACCCACAAAATATAGGACTGATCTAATCCGTCCCTGGAAGCCATTGAGACAAACCCATTATCTGAGAAGCCATGACAAGTTATACTTAGAAGCCCAGTGAGTCACAGCTCATGGGAGTTAGCTCAGAAGCTCTCACTCATAAAATGACACACCAGTCTGACGTCTGCTGAGGCTCATCCCAGGTGTCAGAACTCAGCCTCATACAAGGACCAAGGGAATACATTAGAGACGAGTAATATTCATGGAGCACAAGGACTTCATGCTGGGCCCGGCCTCACTATGAAGACAGGGCATCAGACACAGGAAGTCCAAAAAAGTGATAACAATTTTTACTAGGAAAAAATTTCCCTTCACCACACACAGTTTCTCTTTAATTTTTCTTAAGGTGGTACAGTTGCTAATTTCAGCCCTTTACATACTTTCCCAGCAGTGAATTTAATTTATGACTTTACTGTACATCCTTTCAGGCCCAGTGGACTCAGAAAGAATATGAACTTTAAAATCCCAGCTCCCTTACCTACTTGCTGGCTGTGTGCATGAACAAGACTGTCAACTTTCTAAACCTTAATCCCCTTATTTATAAAATGAAGTTTTTAAGAGGATCAAAAAACAGTATCTTTTAATGCAAAGCACCTGGCTCAGGATCCTACATATGATGGGTGTTCAATCAGTGTCACTTTCCTTCCTTCCCAGTAGAAGTTATCAAATGATACAAGCTTCAGGTCTTCAGCCAGGCACAGAACACACCCTTCAAAGTGTTAATGCCATTTCATTTCAGCAGACACCTTGTCTCAGGAAAGCCATTAGAAACCCCCAAAGTACTATATTTTTCTCCTGGTAAGTAGCTCACTTCCCACAACTTCCCACAACTTTATATTAAGTGAGCCCAACAAATGAGTCACACTAGTTACAGAAGCAAATTTGGGAGCCACACCCAAAACACAGGCATTTTGACTTTTCACAAGAAGCTGTCAGTATCACCGAAAAGAGGGCTCAGGGGACCCACAGTTAGGAAACCCCAAATTCCCAGGCTACTTCTGAATTCATATGCAAACCAAAACCCTTAGTTCCTCATTTATTTTTTTTTTTTTTGGTGAATTTCTATCCACGGTATTTAATGACAGCTGAGAGTCACTGAACAATATTCAAATTTCTGCTGAATTTTCTGCTTTGTAGCGGGGTGGTGTGAGGGGTACAGGGGGATATATCAAGATGGCCCAATCACTTTTTAAATGAGCAATACCAAATTCACTTAAAACAACCTCCTACTTACTGGGCCCTTATTTACGTTTTGGTAGAGTAGAAAGTGATTATTTACTTTTTGAAAACATCTACCATTGCATTTAAAGTATGATTTTGATATTCATGAAAAATTTCAAGAGTTTATCCATTGTGTGAAAGTATAATGATTTGTATAAAAGTAAAAAAAAGAAAAAGAAAAAAAAAGATAAAGGAAGCCTGTCATTTGTCAAGGACATAGGTGATGAATAAATTTGCACTTGAGATATAAGTACTCCAAAACTGTAGAAAGCAAGGGTATGGTGATTGGATTTAAACTACCTGTGTCTTGCAGAAATCCTATCCAAGGAATTAACATAAAATTGGTGTAGAACTATTGAAAGCCCTCTTCCAAAATCCAGAGTACATGGGCCTCCTGCTGAAGACAAGCTCACAACATCAAAAGCAGTAAAATGAAAAACTACGTGAGTAAATAAGCTACCATAGGAGTCATAAGGAACCATAAACAAAAAGTTAGCCTCCTAGGAGCTGGACCTAGTAGAACAATCTAAAAGAGACAACAAAGCAAGTATGTTTCAAACAATTAAGAAGTTTTAAGAAGTGCAGGGGAGGATGAACTATGATCCAAAGTGAAAGAAAAGGACAGTAAAATAAGATACATTGACAAAGAACAGAAAGGAAATGCAGTCAATAAAATAAAGAATTAATAGAAGGCTAGACAAAGCTGCTGAGAAAATTAGTGAATTGTGAGATAAAACCGAGGAAACTGCTTAGACTGTATCACAGAGAACAGGTGGCAAATACAAATGAACAGATAGAAAATATGGAGGGCAGATATAAAATCGGGCTGCTATGTTGTACAGTTCTAAAGGTTACTCTTCACAAGGTGTCCAACATAAATGGTGTTGCTTGAATTTTTACATGTCATCCTTTATTTGATAGGAATTCAAGAAGGTAAGACTAGAGAATACAGGATAAAGTGATAATTTGAAAAAGATAAGAAATTTCCAAAATTGAAGAAAATCACAAGTTCTCAGTTCTCAGACAGAACAAGTACAGAAGAGTCCTGGATAGTATAAATAAAAATAAATTCACACCTAAACAATTTGTGAGGAAAATGAAAAACACCAAAGACAATGAAAAACAACCAGAAATAAAAAAGATTACTTGAAAAGTAATGAACAATCAAAGTGACAATACTTTTTATCAGCAACAATGCATGCCATAGAACAATGAAATCATTATCTTTAAAGTGCTGAGGCAACAGTTCTGTCATTTAAAAATTCTAAACCAAGATATGTTTTCATTCAACAATAAAGTATGGTTTATTCACACAAAGGAAGCTCACAATGGAGAGAGCCTCATAATACATTCTTAAATAGAAAATAAACAAAAGCAAAAGGTGCCTTTGTGTTAGGAAGGAGGAAAAGTAAATATATACTTCAATTCATAGTAATGGTATATAAAACACTGGAACACTACCCAAGGAATAAATATAATTGGTTACCTGTGGAGGAATGTAGGAACTGAATTGATGAGGATAAAAGTGAGAGCAAGCTTCTCACTGATTATACCACTGATTACCCCTTTAACATTTTTGTTTAATGGGCAAATTCCTAAAACACAAAACCTACCAAGACTGAATCATGAAGAAATAGAAAATCTGAACAGACTTATAATAACTAGAAAGGAGACTGAATTCGTGACAAAAAACCTCTTAAAGAGAAGTCCAGGACCAGATGATTTCATTGGTAAATTCTACAAAACACTGAAAGAAGAATTAACATTAATCTTTCTCAAACTCTTCCAAAAACCATAAAAGGAGGAAACACTTTCAAACTCATTTGTGGACAGCATTATTCTGATATCAAAACTAGACAAATCACTATAAGAAAAGAAAACTACAGACCGATATCCCTGGTGAATACTGATATAAAAGTCCTCAACAAAATACGAGGAGACAGAATTCAACAGCATGTTACAAGGATTTTACACTAGGACCAGTGGGATTTATTTTTGGAGTGTAAAGGTGGTTCAACACATGAAAAACAATGAATGTAATCCATCACACCAACAGAATAAAGAAAAAAATCCACATGATCATTTCAAATGATGTAGAGAAAACCTTTGACAAAATTCAGCACACTTTCATGATAAAGAAAACACTCTCAAGGAAGTAGGAACAGAAAAAAACTACTTCAACATAATAAGGGCCATATATAAAAATCCCACAGATAGCAACATACTAAATGGTGAAAGACTAAAAGTTTTTCTTGTAAGGTCTGCAACAAGACAAGGATGCCCACTTTTGCCACTTTTATTTGACATAATACTAGAAGTCCTGGCTAGAGCAATTGAACAAGAAAAAGAAATAAAAGGCATCCAAACTGGAAAGGAAGAAGTAAAATTATCTCTATTTGCAGATGACATGATCTTTTATGTAAAACCCCTGAAAATCACACACACACAGACACACAACTGTTAGAACTAACAAACAAATTCAGCAAAGTTGCAGGATACAAAATCAACACACATCTCTGGTCACCAAGATGGCAGAGTAGGAAGACAGTGAGCTCACCTACTCCCATGGGCCCACCAAAATTACAACTATTTACAGAGCACTATCTATGAAAATGACCTACAGAAAAAAAAACTAGCAGAAAAGATCTTCCACAACTAAAAATATAAAAAGGAACAACAATGAGATGGGTAGGAGGGGCAGAGATGCAATATAGTCAACACCCATACTCTCAGGTAGGCAAACCACAAATGAGAGGATAATTACAATTGCAGAGGTTCTCCTCAAGGAGTGAGGGGTCTGAGTCCCACGTTGGACTCCCCAGCCCAGGACTCATGCACCAGGAATATAAGGTCCCAGAACATTTGGCTTTGAAGGCCAGTGGGAATTATTTTCAGTAGAGCCAGAGGGCTGTGGGAAACAGACTCCACTCTTAAAGGCACACACAAAATCTGACATGCTCTGAAACCAAGGGCAGAAGTAATTTGAAAGGAGCCTTAGTCAGACTGACCTGCTGATCTTGGGGAGCCTCAAGAAGGGGTAGGAGGCAACTGGGACTCCCATTGGGGACATGGATGCTGGCAGCAGCCATTTTTGAGAGTCCATTTTAGTGAGAACACTAGTACTGGTAAGCACCATTTTGGAATCCTCCCTGTAGCTTATTAGCACTAGGACCTGGCCTTGCCCACCAGCCAGTAGGCACAAGTCCTGAGACACCCCAGGCCAAGCAGCTAGCCAGGCAGGGAAACAGTCCCATCCATGAGCAGGCCAGTTTCCACAGGACCCCTGAGCCCCCAACAACCCCGTGGACATGGCCACACCAACCAGTGGGCTGACACCAGCTCCAGGATGCTCAGGACCCCACAGTCAGCATGTCAGGAATTGGCCCCGCATACCAGCAGGATGATACTAGCTTCAGGACCTCCAGACTTGCAGCCAGCTACCCCAGGACCCGGCTCTGCCTATCAGCGGGCCAGAACTAGCCCCAAGACCCCTAGTGCTCCACAGACCTGCCCAACAATGAGCTGGCCTCAGGACCAGGACTCCCAGGGCCATGCAGCCAGCTGTGCCAGGACTTGGCCCAACCCATCAGAAGCAGGCAGCCTCTGCATTAGGCAGGGACTAGCAACCAGCCAGACCAGGGGCCAGTCACACCTACCAGCATGCCCACAGTAGTCAGTCCACCACAACAGAAGGGTCATGCAGTCCACTTAGAGGGCATTCTTAGCGCATATAGCTCTGGTGACCAAAGGGGAGTGCATTGATGGGTCCCATAAAATATCTTCTACATAAAGCCACCTCTCCAAGATTATGAAGTGTAACCAACCTACCAAATACATAGAAATAAAAACAGAGAATTAGGCAAAATGAGGCAACAGCTGAATATGTTCCAAATCGAGGAACAAGATAAAATCACAGAAGAAGAACTAAGTGAAGTGGAGATAAGCAATCTTCCCAATAGAGTTCAAGGTAACAATCATAAAGATGCTTTACAAACTTGGGAGAAGAATGGATGAACCCAGTGACAAGTTTAACAAAAAGAAAATATAAAGAAGAACGAAACAGAGCTGAAGCATACAGCAACAAATAAAAATACACTAGAAGGAATCAGCAGTAGAATACAGAGGAACAAATCAGAAAACTGGAAGTGAGAGTAGTGGAAATCACTCAATCTGAACAGCACAAAGAAAAAAGAATTAAAAAAAATCTGAACAGCTTATGAGACCTCTGGGACAACATCAAGCATACTAACATTCACATTATAGGGGTCTCCAGAAGGATAAGAGAGAAAAAGGGAAGAGAACAAATTTGAAGACATAATAGTTGAAAAGTTCCCTCACCTGGGAAAGGAAACAGACATCCATGTCCAGGAAGCACAGAGAATCCCAAACAGGATCAACCCAAAGAGGACCACACCAAGATGCATTGTAATTAAAATGAGAAAAATGAAAGAGAGAATCTTAAAAGCAGCAAGGGAAAAGTAACTAGTTATGTATAAGGGAACTCCCATAACACTATCAGCTAGCTGGCTTTTCAGCAGAAACTCTGCAGGCCAGAAGGGAGTGGCACAATATATTTATAGTGATGAAAGGAAAAAAACCCTGCAACTAAAAATACTCTACCCGGCAAGGCTATCATTCAGATTTTATGGAAAGATCAAGTTTTACAGACAAGCAAAATTTAAAAGAGTTTAGCACCACCAAATCAGCTTTACAAGAAGTGTTAAAGGGATTTCTCTAAGAAGAAAAGAAAAAGCCACAACTAGATATGTGAAAATTACAAAAGGAAAAATCTCATTGGTAAAGGCAAATATACAGTAAGGGTAGTAGACAAACCACTTATAAAGCTAGTAGGCAGGTTAAAAGGCAAAAGTAGTAAAATCATCTATATCCACAATAAGTAGTTAAGGGATACACACACACAAAATATGTAAAATATGATATCAAAAACATTACATGTGGGGGTGAGGGGAGTGAAAATGCAAGGTTGTTAAAATGTGTTCAAACTTAAGAGATCAACAACTTAAAACGCACACACCTCATGGTAACACAAATCAAAAATCTATAATAGATACACAGACAAAAAAGAGAAAGGAATCCAAACATAAAGCTAAAGATAGTAATCAAATCTAAAGGGAAGAGAGCAAAAGATGAAGAAACAGAAAAGAACTACAAAAACCACCTCAAAACAAATAACAAAATGGCAAGAAGTATATATCTATCAATGATAACTTTAAGTGTAAATGAACTAAATGCTACAATAAAAAGGCATAGAGTGGCTGAATGGATACAAAAGCAAGATCCATCTATATGTTGTCTGCAAGAGAGTCACTTCAGATCTAAAGACACACAAAGACTGAAAGTGAAGAAGGGGATGGAAAAAGGTATTCCATGCAAATGGCAACAAAAATAAAGATGGGATAGCAATACTTATCTCAGACAAAGTAGACTTTAAAACAAAGACTGTAACAAGAGACAAAGAAGGACATTTCATAATTATCAAGGGATCAATCCAAGAAGAAGAAATAACAATTGTAAATATATATGCACCCAACATAGAAACTTCTAAATACATAAAGCAAATATTTACAGACATAAAAGGAGAAACTGACAGTAACACAATATAATAAGGGACTTTAATGCCCCACTTATATCAATGGACAGATCATCCAGACATAAAATTAATAAGGCAACCCTGGCCTTAAACAACACATTAGAGCAGATGAACTTAATAGATACATAGAGAACATTCCATCCCAAAGCAGCAGAATACACATTCTTTTCAAGTGCACATGGAACATTCTCCAGGATAGATCACATGCTAAGACACAAAACAAGCCTCAGTAAATTTAAGAAAATTGAAATCATATCAAGCATCTTTTCTGACCACAAAACTGTGAGACTAAAAATCAACTACAGGAAAAAAACTTCAAAAACACAAACACATAGAAGCTAAACAAAATGCTACTACTAAACAATCAATGGGTCACTGAATAAATCAAAGACAAAATAAAAAAATACTTGGAGACAAATAAAAATAAAAACACAATGATACAAAATCTGTGGGGCACAAGAAAAGTTCTAAAAGGGAAGTTTATAGTGATGCAAGCCTGCCTCAGGAAACAAGAAAAATGTCAAACAAAAGAAATGAGTGGAAGAAGAACAACAAGCAGGAAAAAATTAAGTGGGAAACAATGATTTAAAACAAATCATGATCTTGACACATCTGAGATCCCGTTTCAGAAGATGCTGCCAAAACATAGAGGTCAGAGAGGCTTTGTGCCAGTATAAGGGTGACTTGGAGCAAGAGGTTGAGGAGAGAATGGTCCAAGTAACAATCCTGCTGACCCAGAGAATGACCAACAGCCCATCCCCATCTGCAGGGTGACTTGACTGTACAGCATTTGAGGCTACACTGAGAGGAGTTTTGATTTTCCTTTTTTTTTTTCTAAGAAAAAATAATTTTCAGGAAAAGTATTCTTCTGATAACTTTCATCACTGAACTTAATAATTGACTTTAAAATTTCAAATAGAAGAAGTAATAAGGACTTCTAGGTTTGGGTGGAGAACCCATAATGTGAACTTACCATTAAAATAACCATGAAGAGAATAATACTCAGCAATTTCAGATTGGAGGTTACCTGGGATGGGATGGAGTGGGAAAGAACCTGTCTATACCTAAGACTCCAACTGACTCAGTTGTTATTTTTAAAGTGTTCTGTAAAAGGATGATCCTTCACACTTTTTTTGCTTGGAATATTTCATAACTTTTTACTTTTTTGAGGATTAATTTATGTGCAGTAAAGAACAAAAATCTTAGCTGTCCAAATTGGTGAATTTTTATATAAGTATACTTCAGTGTAATCCACTCATATCAAAATATAGAACATTTCCAACTCCAAAAAAAGGGGAAAAATACCCCCAAATCACTCACAAAAATCAGTTTCATTTCTATATACTAAAAAGGAATTTCAAAGGAAATGAGAACAATTCCATTTACAATAGCATCTAAAAGAATAAAATACTTAGGAATAAACTTAACCAAGGAGGCAAAAGATTTATACACTGAAAATTACAAAATGTTGCTGAAAGAAATAAAAAAACACCAAAAAGTGGAAAGACATTCAGTGTTCACAGATTAGAAGACTTAACATTGTTAAGATGTAAATACTATCCAAAGTGATCTATAGGTGCAATGCAATCGCTCTCAAAATCCCAATGATGTATTTTCCAGAAATAGAAAAATCCATCTTAAAATTCATATGGAATCTCAAAGGACCCTGGAGAGCCGAAACAAACTTGAAAAAGAAGAACAATACTGGAGGCCTCACAATTCCTGATTTCAAACTCAGTGATCAATAGTGTGGTTCAGGCATACAGACAGACATTTGACTAGTTTAGTAGAATAGAGAGCCCAGAAACACTCACATATATGGTCAAATGATTTTTGACAAGGGTGCCCAGACCATATAGGGGGAGAAGGACAGTGGTTTCAATCCACGGTGCTGGGAAAACTGGATTTCCACATGCAAAAGAATGAAGTTGGACCTTATCTTACACCACCTGCAAAAAAATAACTCAAAGACCTAAATATAAGAGCAAACTGTAAAACTCTTAAAACAAAACATAAAAGAAAAGCTTCCTGACATTGGATTTGGCCATGATTTCTTAGATATAACATTAAAGGCACTGACAACTAAGGAAAACATAAATAAATTGAACTACATCCAAATTTAAAACTTCTGTGCATCAAAGGATACAATCAACAGAGAAGGCAACCCACTGAATGGGAGACAATATTTGCAAGTCATATATCTGATAAGGTGTTAAGATGCAGAATATACAAAAAATGTCCATGATTCAATAACAAAGAGACAAACAACCCAATTAAAAGAATAGGCAGAGGACTTGAATAGACATTTCTCTAAAGAAGATATAAAAACTGCCAACAAGTACATGAAAAGATGCTCAAAATCACTAATCAAAAAAAAAATCACTAATCATTGGGGAAATGCAAATCAAAACCACAATGAGATACCACTTCACATCCATGAGGATGCTGCTACAAAAACAAAACAAAATAGAAAAGAGCAACTGTTGGCAAGGATGTGGAGACATTGTAACCCTGTGTGCTTTTGGTGGGAATGTAAAGTGGTGCAGTCACTATGGAAGCTGACATGGCAGTTCCTCAAAAAGTTAAAAACAGAATTACCATATGATCTAGCAATTTCACTTCTGGGTATATACCTAAAACAATTGAAAGCAGAGAGTCAAGGAGATATTTGTACACCTATGTTCATAGCAACATTATTATCAACATTCAAAAGATGGAAGCAATGTGTCTATGGATGAATGAATCGATAATGAAAATGTGGTATATACATGCAATAGAATATTATTCCGTCTTAACAAGGAAGGAAATTCTGACACATGCTACAACATGGATGAACCTTGAGGACATTATGCTAAGTGAAATAATCATACAGTCATAAAAGAACAAATACTGTATGATTCCAGTTACATGAGATACTTTGAGTACTCAGAATGTATTGAGACATAAAGCAGGATGATGGTTGCAAAGGGCTGGAGGAAGGGGAGAATATGGAGTTGTTCAATCAGTACAGAGTTTCAGTTTTGCACAATGAAGAGCTCTGAAGATGGATGGTGGTGATAGTTGCACAACAATGAGAATGTACTTAATACCACGGAACAGTACGCTTAAAAATGGTTAAAATGGAAAATTTTATGCTATGTGTATTTTACCATCACTTGCAAAATTATCCAAGTATTCTCCACAGAAAAGTAATTCAAGAAGTAGAGATTAAACTAAAAGGTCAAAATAAAGTATTTATACACATATGGAAAAATTTTGTTTGCTTTTATTCAAAAGCATTTAATAAAGAACATCTTTGAAAATTTACAACATGGCATAGGAAATAGATGTTCCTTGTAGAGAATTCAAAAAATATGGGCAAACAAAAATGAGAAAATACATTAAAAAATTACCCATAGTGCCATCCAAAGGTAACTTAACTATGGCTAACATTTTGGTGTATATCCATTAAATATATATATACACACACACACATCTGTGTGCATGCACACACACATATGTCATATACATATGTATATGCATACTATTGAGTAGGCAGCTGGTTCAGCATCTCCCGGGAGCCTTTGAAAATGCGGCTTCCTGCATTTTCTCCATCACTCATGGAGATTTGGGATCAGTGTTTGTTTAAAATATTCCAGGTGATTCCCACACTCTGGTTTGTAGGATCTACTTTAAGACAAACTTTTCTTTTCAGACAAGAAAACAGAGTCAATGGAACCGACCTTTTCTTTTTTTCTGCTGGGTGTTCTACATGACTACGGTCCTTCATCAAGTGTCTTGCTTCAGAAGTGCCCTGGTTATCCCGTTGCCTTTGCTCCCTTTTGAGGACTGCTTTCAGGATGCATAGTATTCTTTTAACTGCCCTCAAAAGTAGGATGACAACACACTTTAGAGAGGAGAAAGGAGTGTTAAAATAATTTGTTAAATATTTTTGAAATATTTATTGACTGAGAAAAGTTTTGTTATATTGATAGAATGACAACTCCTGTTCAAAAATATTTTCAAAAATTATTTCTAATAAACTGAAAGTAACATGTACCCATGTATATTTATGCAAAAACTTTAAATGTCTAAATATTGATTATATGACCATTAAAAATAATAATTACAATATTCTTGGTACATATCCTTGTTCTTCAATCAGTTTCTTAGTGATTTTTATCCTTTAAAATATATATTTTTTATTGAAGTATAGTTGATTTATATTATATTATTCTCAGGAGTATAACATAGTGATTTGATATTTTTATAGATTATACTCCATTTAAAATATTAAAATTATAAAATATTGGTTATATTCACTGTGCTGCACATTATATCTTTGTTTTTTTTTTTTTTTTTTTTTTTGGGGTACGCGGGCCTCTCACTGTCGTGGCCTCTCCCGTTGCAGAGCACAGGCTCCGGACGCGCAGGTTCAGCAGCCATGGCTCACGGGCCCAGCCGCTCCCTCCGCAGCATGTGGGATCTTCCCGGACCGGGGCACGAACCCGTGTCCCCTGCATCAGCAGGCAGACTCTCAACCACTGCGCCACCAGGGAAGCCCCTATCTTTGTATTTTATTAATATTTTATACCTAGAAGTTTGTACCTCTTGACCCCCTTCCTCTGTCTTGCCCCTCCCCCCAACTCCTCTCCCCTCTGGTAACCACTAGTTTGTTCTCTATCTGTGAGTGTTTCTGTTTTGTTATATTCATTCGTTCGTTTTACTTTTTAGATTTCACATATAAGTGAAAATACAGAGTATTTGTCTTTCTCTGTCTGGCTTATTTCACTAAGCATAATACCCTCCAGGTCCATTCATGTTGCTGCAGATGGCAAAATTTTGTTCTTTTTTATGGCTGAGTAATATTCACAGAAAAACTGAGCAGAAGGTGTAGAGACTGCCCTTATACCTCCTGCCCCCCACCACATGCACACATCTCCTATTATCAACATCTCCCACCAGAGTGGTACATGTATTGCATTGACATATCGTTACCACCCAGAGTCTATAGTTTATATTAGGGTCCATTCTTGGAGGCATACATTCAACGAGTTTGGACAAATGTGTAATGACATGTATCCACCATCATAGTATCAGGCAGAGTATTTTCACTGCCCTAAAAATCTTCTGTGCTCTGCTTACTCGTTCTTAGCCATTTTAAACTCTAAAACGGTGTCACTGGTATTTTTCCAAAGAATTTTTTTCAGTATATTTCTTTTTAAAAATATTTATTTATTTATTTGTTTGTTTGTTTTTGGCTGCTTCAGGTCTTAGTTGCAGCATGCAGGACATTCCCTTGCGGCGTGCGGGCTCTTCATTGATTTGTGGTGCGTGGGCTTCTCGGGCTTCTCCCTAGATGTGGCGTGCAGGCTCCAGAGTGCATGGGCTCTGTAGTTGCGGCACATGGGCTCTCTAGTTGTGGTACGCGGGCTCAGTAGTTGCCCTGAGGCATGTGGGATTTTAGTTCCCTGACCAGGGATCGAACCTGTGTCCCCTGCATTGGAAGGAGGCTTCTTAACCACTGGACCACCAGGGAAGCCCCTTCAGTATATTTCTATTTTTGCGCGGATATTTTCATAAGATTTTTGAGATCTTCAAATTGTAATTTATGGTTAATTTGAAATTCTTGACATATTCAGCTGAGTCATTTGTAGTAAAAAAAATATTTTTAATTGAGAAAATAACTAATAGATGCTGGTAAGAGCAAGGTGATTTTTGCTGGATGAAGGATATTCTCAAAAATATTTTTCTATATTGAAAGAACTAAATATTTCAGCCTAAATATTTCAGATACTATCTTTCAGCTTCCATTTGGAGTAACTTTTTTTGACAACTATTTTTAAAGACAAAATTTACTGTAAAGATTGCCTGTATTTATTATTATTTTTCATGCTCATCAGATTTAAATGGTGAAAAATCATAGGATTTTTTTTACTTTTACTTCATTCTGGCACAGAATACCAATTTATCTAATAAAAAAAAACAGAAGCCCCATCAAATTATTCTTCCTACATGTTGAGACATTCCAAACTCAATTACCAATTTTCCAAATCAAATCTCATATACTGTTTGAGTGATCATTAGTTTATTTGTTTAGTTCCATCTTTGCTTTAATAAGAAAATATTTCAGGATCTTCTTGTTTGCAAGCTTTGCTTTTATTCATGGCAGTTCTCCAAAAGTTTCAAAAGTTGCACTTTGGGAGCTTTCCATTTATTGCATACTTTAAAGATTTCCAACTGATTTTAAATTGAGTTCAATCAAATTTTAGAGCTGTTATTTTTAAACAAACAAAAATTCAATACATTATAGGGCACAGGCTGATTTGTAATAGAAAAATTCAAAGACTTAAAAATGTTTTAAATCTGATTGATTACGAGCAGCAAGGGGATAAAGCTCATATTACTGTGCCAACGTGTTGGAGTTTTTAAATTTCAACATTAACCTTGTCACAAAACGTTTGGTAGTTTAGCTGTTGTGGGTGTGTACGTGTGTGCATAAAGTTTGACAATTACAGCTCTTTTTTTAATTGGTAAAATACTGTGACTTGTTTGTACAAAATTATGGCTTATGTGTTCACTCAACCAATTTTGAGTTCAATTTGGCTCCACAGGCTGTTTTCATTCAGTAAGAACAGTTTTTACTATATGGCTATGCTTCACCAAAATTTGCTTTTATATTATTAATGGAAAAGCAAATAAGTTTATCCTCGTTGTTAATTCATTTTAATTCATTTTAATGAATTCATTTAATGAATTTAATTCATTTTAATTCATTTTAATTGAATTTACAGTAACATTCAAAAAATCCTCAAGTGTTTCCCTTTGGATAGGATGAACTTCCAAAGCTTCCCTTGGACTCCATGAATTGGATTTTAAAAAGAAATCCAATATCAGAATATAACTGAACTGATTTTCTATCTGAAGTATCAAGTGACAGTGGTAAAACTGGAATTACTTAACTGTTTGCAAAGTTCTCCATTTTTTCCCTTCTCAGTTGCCCAATACTTTACTTTTCAAATGTGCACAAGAGATCTGAAAGTGAAAACAAGTAAAATTAATTTAGGACAATATTCCATTGATCTAAGTGACAATGCTATGCTTCGTAAAGTGACTTGTAAACGCACGTCCTGTAGCTGCAGTCATATCTATGGACACATTCTTTAAATACCCACTTAGCATTAAGCAGATGCTGATGCGTCTTCTGCGGCAGATTTGTGCCTTCTGGTTTTCAAGTGGTTGGTGATATGGCTATGACACCCTAATGAAAAGGGATCTTACCCTTGGTAGTGAGGGATTTGATAGTAAATGCCAAGCATATTTTGTGCACGTTGCACTTTCATCATCATTTGTCTTGAGATACAGAAGCTTAGTATTTAATTGTTCACTAAATGTATACTTTTAGTTTAGTTATAGATAGCTAGTGGGAAGCAGCCGCATAGCACAGGGAAATGAGTTCGGTGCTTTGTGACCGCCTGGAGGGGTGGGATAGAGAGGGTGGGAGGGAGATGCAAGAGGGAGGGGATATGGGAACATATGTATATGTATAGCTGATACACTTTGTTATACACCATTGTAAAGCAATTATACTCCAATAAAGATGTTAAAAAAAAATCGGCTCATTGTTGCCCAGAAGATTTATTGCAAAATAAAAGTATTATCAAACACTAAGAGAGTTGCAGATTTGCACTCCCTGATTAATGACAAAAACCACTGCGCCAGACTGTTTTGACTCCTCCCTATGTACTCTCCAGTAGGATTGGGCAGTGTCTGTTTCCTGCACGCATTCCATAAATGCCTAACTTAGGATTTCCATTTTCCTCTGATCCCAGTGAATGGTGGCCCGGCACTATCATCAGTTTCACAGACTGTGGCAAGACCCACAACTAGCTGCTACGTCAAGTGTCCAGCCGGGGTGGCAGCAGCAGCAAATGAGTGTCTCAACACACTGGAGACCAGAAGGAAGTAAATTGTCCCTACACTCTTCTATCTGAGCTCATTAGTAAGAGTGTTAGTTATGCTGAGTGGAAGCATGATCCCACTTGCATAAAATTCTACAAAAGGCAAAACTAACCTATGGTAGAAAAAAGATGACAGCATTTGTTGCCCGGGGGAGTGAGGACAGGGGCGATTGGGAAGAGGCATGAGGAAACTTCCTGGGGTGATGGTAATATACTGTAGCCTGGTAGGTTTGGATTAAACAGCTGTATGCATTTGTCAAATCTCAGTGAACGCCCACATAAGATTTGTGCATTTCATTGTATATAAATTTTACCTCAAAGTAACAAGTTAAAAATATGCATGATGTAATATTTAGGGTGATATGTATTGACATTTGTAATTTACAAAATAAGATGGATTGATGGATGGAGAGAAGAATAGATATACATGGGATAAACTAAGCCTAACAAAAAAGGTTAATGGTAGAACCTAGATGGTGGATACAGAGTGTTCACTAGGAAATTATTTCAACTGTACTGTTTGTTTGAAAATGTTCATAACAAAATGGGGGGAAAACAGCCTACATGTGTGCAGTGGTCAAGAGGGTAGAAAGGGCCACTCTTTTCTGTTTAACCATATCTGTACCCACAGATAACAATTCTCATTGTTAATACTGTTTTTGAATATGTGTAGACATCAGTATAATTATAGGTAATATTACTGTGACTACAAGTACAGTGGCAGGACCAGTGTGGGCAGATAAGAACCTGTGATATCTTTTCATTTTGTAAATGAATATCTTATGGTAAATCAAGTTTTCGTTACCTCTGTGTGTGTAACACACACACACACACACACACACTCACATATATATATACATCTCTCTGCCTGTTCCTCCTGAAGCTTCCACTCCTCAAAGCCTTCCTTGGGGAGGAAGATTTGTTTAGACTCTTTCCATTGCAGAAGCTGCAGGACAGCCAGAAGTCACTCCTGGCCATCGCAGTAGCTATTGTCACAGGTGCACTGTGTTCTTCATTTGCAAAGGGAGCAATGAAGCCTGAGACATTCCAGCACTAGAAACGGTCTAGCTGTCACATGTAGGGGCATATTTATATTTCTTTTTCTCTTGACACTTAAACATTTCTTGTATTTTTTCTCCTTTTAAACTAGTTATATAGGCTTGTTACAGGGAAATTTGAAAACACAGAAAAGTTAAATCAAATAAAAATCATCTAAAATATCACCTTCAAGAGAAAATGAGTCACTATGAACATTCTGGTTTGTATATTCTTCTAGCCTTAATTGCATTTATACACTTTTTTTTTAGACAAAGTGGAATTATAGTAAAGCTTTGATTTTGTAAAAATATCTTGAATGTGTACAAGAAGTGTTTCTCCAACTGCTCTTTCTGTTGTCACTTTTCCTAGAGATTAAAATCTCAAAGTAGATGTATTAATTTAGCAGAGGGAGAGTTGAGATGTCTCATTAAAACTTGGATGAACTCCCTCTGTTGTAGCTTATTTATCTAAGTAGCTTTCTTAAAATCAACAGCTCCCACTAACAAGACATGCACATTAATGTCCCACAGCCAAATACACTGAGAAGCGGCTACTCCTTCTTTATATTTTGCACGTACCACAAACATTGGCTGAGATGTGTCAGCTGCTCTGAAGGGCAAGATTAGAAAATTAAACTTCATTTATAACTTCCATGAACCAAAAGAAAACAATCAAAGCAACAACCATCCGTGTTACATTGAACTTGGAAGGGAGCATAAATAAGATATGCCTTGCTTTTAACAAAAGCTGCTGGAATCTGGAAGAATCTTTCCTAGCCAAGGATCGCCTTTGAGGTTCACTCCAAACACCAGGCAACCACTAAGGACAGCTGGTCTCATAATTTTGAGTGTTTAAAGTGGAGCAATTCCAGTTCATGAGCGCTATATATAATTTGTGAAAAAAATACATGCATCACTGGCATGATACTCGAAGCTTAATGAGATCTCTTTGCTCCCGGAGTGTATTGTTGGCTGATTGCTCTTAGTTATTAGGTCAGAAGAGACATACAGGGAGAATACTTTGGAGGAGTACACAGAACCAGGTGATTTAATTATTCCTAACATTTCTCTTTTCTTGGTAGCTAATTAGCAAACATTCCTTTCTCTTCCTTATCTCTTTTGAGGTCATATCAGCAATTATCTGCCCTCCAGTTTATGCAAAACTACCTGAATAACTCAATGCAGAAGAGCTTATCAGCTTTCTTCCATTTCCTTTTGCTCAAGAATGATTAGCCATGAAATATTTCAAACATACAGAAAAATAGAGAGGTAAATAAAGCCACCTGGATTTAACAGAGGTTAACACTCCACTGTACATACTTAATATATTTTTAATAAAACCCTTCAGTCATCACTGCCACATTTACAAGAATATTTGGTTTTTTGCTATAACATGTCTTAAGAACACATCTTTGGTTGTAAATCTCTGACATACCTCTCTGAAGTGGTTGCATAGCTGTCAGCTCCATGGTCTTTATTGTTCCACTGTGGTCCACTCCACAGGGCAGGGGTGAGACAAAGTGGTCTGGTGGTTGCAGCACGGCTTTGGGGCCATACAGATCCAAGTTCCAATCCCTGCCAACTAGCCGAGAGGATGTGGACAAGTGTCTGTACCTAGTCTCTCATTTGTAAAGTAGGAATAACAATGCCGACTTTGTAGAGATGTTGGGAGGTGATGTACTAAAGCCTTAGAAGAGTACCCAGCACACGGTAAGTAGCTGTTATCAGGTTATCTGTTGTATGTACCGAACAATCCTTATAAAGCTTGGGTCCATATCCAACTGAAACTGTATTTACCAGGAACCAGCCAACCACTATCCAGATAATTAACCACTCCTTATTTGGAGACTAATACATGTCACCTTGGTATGTGAGGCCAGATTTAGCCCAGTGAAATGGCAGTCTTTTTTTTTAATGGCTCGGGGTGACTTTTTCCCATGCTTTTGATTTCAAAAACATAATGGAATTTTATAGTTTTATAGCACTTACCTTTATGTAAAGTCAAATTACCCCACGAGATAAGGGAGCAGTTGGTTATAAAAGCAAGATGCCTTGTGACCACAGACATTATTTGGCTGTCTTTATTTCTGTAAGCATCTCCTTCTTTTTGTATCCTTAGGTTTATCTATTATTTGTCATTCAAGCAAATTGCCTTTAAAAAACCTCCCACATTTTTAAACTCAGTTTCTCAACCATGGCTGAGGCTCAAACTCACCTGTGTTTAATAAAATCAATCAGGCTTCCCTGGTGGCGCAGTGGTTGACAGTCTGCCTGCTGATGCAGGGGACACGGGTTCATGCCCCGGTCCGGGAAGATCCCACATGCCGCGAAGCGGCTGGGCCCCTGAGCCATGGCCGCTGGGCCTGCGCGTCCTGCAACAGGAGAGGCCTGCATACCGCAAAACAAACAAACAAACAAAAATCCAATCAATCAGCCTATCTATCTCTCTATGTATTTATCTATCTATCTATCTATCTATCTATCTATCTACCTACCTACCTATCTATCCCAAGGCCCCCACCCAAGACAGACTGGGACTCTCTGGAACTGGGAGTGATGGGGTTGGGCAGAATAAGGGTGGGCAGGATTAATGTTGCACTCAAGTGAGGTTGTTGTAGACCCAGAATTGAGAATCACACTGGGTTAACTTCTTGAAATGGTATCTATCTGAAGAGCAGTATTAGATTTTGGAATTAATCGGAAAGTTCTTCTTCTTTTTTTTCCCTCCAATAGCTTTGCAAGCAGGATGCTGCCATTCTGAGTCTTCTGTTGCAAATTATGTCTTCCATAGGAATGAAGCATACACACGGTCCATCCAAGCACAATGTAAATCAAAACACATGTCTACCTCTGGAACAAAAGCATTTGGACCATCTAACTGGATTCCACTGGAATGAGTCTGTGCGACACCACGCTGAAGTAATTGAAAACCACCCCCCTAAAGAAAGTTACGTGAAGGATAGCCAAAATACAAAAAAAAGATAGGATTTAACTCAATTAAAAAATTTTTTTTAAATTGTACAATGCACGTACCACATCCTTTTGCAAACAAAACCACACCAAATGTCAGAAACGGGCCTAAGAGTACACTGTTCTCCAGACATGAATGTATTACCTAGTCCTGCCAATACTCACCTTCCCTCTCCCCTTTCTTTATTCCCATGAGCTACATGCTCTGATGTAATCAGGCAGAAAAGTGCATCTGAAGATGAAGACCATTAAGAAATCACCCTTCTCTTTATTTATTACAGTTTCCATGGCAAGAGCAAAATAAAAGACAACTGTGTTTCAAAGCAACAACAATAAAGGAAGCAACATCTCTCTCAGGCAGGCACATCTTTAAGTAAAAGTTATACTGTCCAGTGTGAGACGATGCCATGTGCCCTTCCCCAAACTAAGAGGCATGATTCCTCATGGCGCTGGCCACGTGTGGACACAAACTCCAGAGACCAAGAACCCACTGCTAGAAGGTGCTGACTTTTATATTTTCTTTCGGGATCCTGTTGCTAAGTTTCTCTTTCAACTGACTTCCAGATATCAGACGTGAAATCTCTGGGGCTTTCCAGGCCACCTAATTCAAAGTAATTAGGAACCTGAGTAGGGTCAGAATGCTGGCTGACTTCTTTCAACAAACAGGGACCTAGAATTTGGGCTACTGAGATATTTAGCCAGTTCTATCTCTCTGGACAGAGTCAGCAGGTAAAATGTTTTCTAATGCTTGAGGCAGGCAACTCCAAATCTAGATGCCCTCTCCCTCTAAGAAATCGGGACCGCCAGACTCATTAGTAACATAGTGGTATACTCCCTCACTGCAGGCTCATCCTTATTTTGTCACCTTGGCCTTGTATTCAAGCACCTTGGCCCATGTCAACTGCAGCAAGTTGCTTTCCCCTTCAATAAAGGCTCCAAATATATGGTCATTAGTTTCCCCAACCATCTAACCCAATGACAGTATTCTCCTTGATTAGCTTCCAAGACCTCCCCCATCCTACCCCCCCACCCCACCCCAGAAGAAAGTGGAAAATTAGGCATAGAGAGAATGGTGAAAGCAGTAGTTTCTAATAGCTTGCTCTTTTTTTTTTTTTTAAAGGGAGGAAATTCCCTTTGTGGATTTACTTAGAGCAAAAATGGTATCTTGGCTTTGGACTTGCCCCTACATTCATTCATGTTGGTACTTTTTATTTAGTTTTGATAGTAGATAGGTTCCCCCTGCCTAAAAACCCAAAGGAAAAAAACCCAATTCTTTAATTTACTCACATCCTGCTGGGCTTTCTCAGGCTAATCATTTTCATACCAGCTTCACCTTCAACTGCAACTTCCTAGTTTGAAGGAAAGGGGGAGAAGGTCTACTGGAGGTTGCCCCAACCTCAGAGGGAAAGAGGGAACCCTACATGCCTCTTCCTGGGAGCCAACACCAGGGCTGCCCTAGGCTGTTTCAAAAGGTCAGCAGGCTCAGTTCCAGAAGAAAACACTACACTTACTTCCCAAGCTGCCAGGGCTCAGAGAGGCATAAAGAATTAATTAAGTAAATTAACAGACAAAATCTGGTAACTGCCAGTTCCTGAAAACCCGAGAGATAAACAGCAAGTTATCCTCACCCTGCAGGTGGGTGAAGAGACTATCTTGATACAACAAAAATAAAGGAACGCTGTGCTCTGCAGTCTTGGAGAGGAACTCTCCTCCTGTCCTTGGGGGTAACCCCTTGTCCCTGGCTCTGGGAGACCACTTGACCAGCAAGGTTGACAGCTCCCCACACACAAAAAAAGCATAACCCTTGTAACCACTTGCAACTTGGGCCTGTGGACTAGTTTTATTTAGAGGGGGATTTTAAATTCTTTTTTTCCTATCATGGCAGTTCACACTGTGCTTCATCCTGCTCTTTATATTGAGGTTCAGTCACACTGAAATGGACACTAAGGTGGTCAAGAAGCCACAAACGGGGGAAGGGGGAAGACGAGGCAGTAAAGAGGGCCATAATGCCTACTTTGACTGATTGATAAGGATAGTCACGATCTTGGGAGAGGGATGGTGAGGATTTTGTGTAGGTAATATGTGAGACAGGACTATAAAATAAAGACACTGAGTTTACTGCCTGGATGCCAAACTGAATAGGTATATGGACCACAGGTCTTTTTATTTTAAGCCCCGGCTGGCAAATCCACTTCCCGCTCCTCCTATGCAGCCCACCTTGGTCCCTATGCAGCCATCAGTTCCTACCAAAGCAGAGTTCCAAGGCCCTCTAAGTATGGGAGTCCTGGCCACTGGCTGTTTGTAATTTTGCCCTCTGAAATCTTTGTGTCTCCTGAGTTTGCACCTTGACTCTGGCATTATATTCTTAAACTATAAAGTCCTCCCCTTTACGCCCATTCAGAAAGCCTAAGCAAACAAGACTAGTTAGTCTGAGAAATAGCCAGTTTACTCTATGGAAGTCTGATCCTCTCACTGCCCAAGAGCCATGGACCACTAAAAAGATGCCTCGGATGTCAGAGAGCCCAAATGCCAGTCCTCCCTCTATCCCTAACAGCCATTTGACTTTAGGAAAGGCCCATCTTTTCTTTGGATTTAAGTTTTCTCCTTTATTAAAAAAGAGAAGCTGTCTAGACAATCAGCCCTATCTCTATAAATTCTATGTTTTGCAATGGCAAGGCTGAAGATCTGAGAATCTGTGCCTGCCAGAAGGGCTTAAAAATAATAGTACCTAACATTCAAGTACTTTACATATATTAACTCATTTAATCCTCTTTAGAACCCTATGATGAAGGTATTATAATGATGACCCCAATTTTTCAGATGGGGTAAAAGTCAGAGAGGTCGAGCAGCTTGCCCTGTGTTACACAGTAGTGGTGGAGTGGGGGTAGGAACTCGGGCAGTCTGGCTCTAAGGTAAGTGCTTATAACCATGTATACGCAATAACCGGCAGATTGGAGGACTCAGCTTCCCTCTTCTTCGCTTGCTTAGGTGAGAAAGGAAGTGTGAGAATCACAGTTTACCTCAACAGCATGTACAAAGAAGCAGGACAAAAGGTAGACGGTGCCCTCTCTACCACCTGCTGGATTCCCCTGCATTATTTAGCGCACACATTACCATAGACAAACACAAGCACTTCCTGGCAATGGTGTAAATTAGGGTGATTCTGGCAGCGAAGCCTAAAATCATTAAAAAGTAAACTGATCAGCCTGGGATCTCTTTGCCACCTACTGACCTATCAGTGCATTGATGTGGTTTGGGGGAAACAGTCAAATGATTAGATGAGGGAACACAAGAGGCCAGGCAAAGAGAGCTACTTTCCAGACTAGTTTAGAAAAAAGAGCTGTCTCCAGGGGTCTTCCAAACAAAGCCACTGAGGTCCTAACTGCCCTATTCTGGACTCCTAGCTTTAGCCTCCCCAAAGGCAAGTGCCTTTCACTGAGCCCAACACCAGTCCAGCAAGATCTTTGCCGAGGAAAAGCCAACATGCTTGATCATTTTTAAAGTAGGTCCGGTAAGAAGCGTAAGACTCTCTACCAGTAAGACTCTCTACCAGGAAAGTTCTTGTCAATTCACTGCAGAAAGGTAGTGATGAGAATTTATCCTATCTTGATTCTAAGCTCATAGGTGAGGGCCCAAGATCCTGAATTGGGCCTCTTTTCAATGCTTAATTGCTATAGAACAGTTTCCTTAAATGGAGTGTTGTTTATTTCTGTGCCCTTGGGGTTTTTCCATAATTAATCCTTTTGGAGCAGGGTGGGGCTGGGCTGGGAACAACACAATATAACTCTGGTTGCAGCTGTCCTTATGCAACCCAGCACATCCACAAGTTAAACACTACCTTTTGGGGGAAACCAACACAACTATGCTGTTTTATGCAGCTTCAGGCTGCTAGTGGTCATTGATAGGTACTATCACCAACTTGGAAAAAGTCCTATATATTGATACTTTCTGTGACCTTATCAACCAAATGGCCATGTGGCATACATGCTATCATACTGAATAAAATACCTTTCTTCTCCTGAGCTAAAAGTACACTGTAATAAGAAGCTGTAGGTTCTTTGCTACCATGTCATTGATTTACCTCCTGTACTTTGTCAACCCAGGAGAGCTATGAATCACTCTTCCCTTTCCAGCTAACGAAACAGGTTCCTTTTGATACAATCTCTTCTTAATCTAGATTTATTTGTTCTGAATCCTGATGCATTCTTAGAGCATTACTTCTTATCAAAGGCCGCTCTCCCTCAGTGTTTAATGATAATTTTTATTTCAAGCTCTTCCTGACTAGTGTGTTTGCCCTTTCTCAGGGCTTTCTACTCCTAGGAATACCTGAGTCACATTGCCAGCACTCATTAATCACAGGCGGGGGTCACTCCCACGGCTCACTGAACAGTGTTAAAATTCTGATGTCTTTTAGGAGTTGGGCTCAGAGATAATCTCTTATCTTTATTCTTTCTTTCCTCTCTTCATATTCATTAATTTTAATTTCCAGGTACGCAACAGGACATTTATTCATTCAGCCACTAGTTGAGGAATTACCACATGTCTGGCACTTCTGCCTGGGTGCTGGAGATAGTTAAAAAAAACATGGTCTGCTTTTAGGAAGCTCACAATATGGTGAATAAGAAAGGTCATGATTAGACAAAGTAAGAAGGGCTCTAAGGAAAGATCCACAAGGCATTTATAGGTGTGCAGAGAACTGTTTGACTCCACCTGGAAGATCCCAGAATACATCCAAGAGCCAAGAAGTGATGCTTGCCTGAACTTTACTTTAAAAGGCAAGTAGTGGGGCTTTCCTGGTGGCGCAGTGGTTGGGAGTCCGCCTGCCGGTGCAGGGGACACGGGTTCGTGCCCCGGTCCGGGAGGATCCCACATGCCGTGGAGCAGCTGGGCCCGTGAGCCATGGCCGCTGAGCCTGCGCGTCCGGAGCCTGTGCTTCGCAACGGGAGAGGCCACAGCGGTGAGAGGCCCGCGTACCGCCAAAAAAAAAAAAAAAAAAAAAAAGGCAAGTAGTGGTCATTTCGGGGGAATGCAAAAAACAGATGGATCTATGTGGATGCAGCAGAGGGACATAATTAAGGGAGAAGCTGGAGAGTCATGGCCAGATCATGAAGGGCTTTGTCCCTTAGGCTAAGAAATTTCAACTTTATCTTAAAAAGGAGCCACGGAAGGAAAGGGACAGCAGGATTGTAATACAGAATGGTATCATGAAAGGACAATATCCCTGCTAAGTTCATGATAAGATTCTGTGTCCCGGGCTTCCCTGGTGGCTCAGTGGTTGAGAGTCCGCCTGCTGATGCAGGGGACACAGGTTTGTGCCCCGGTCCGGGAAGATCCCACATGCCGCGGAGTGGCTGGGCCCGTGAGCCATGGCCGCTGAGCCTGCGCGTCGGAGCCTGTGCTCCGCGACGGGAGAGGCCATAACAGTGAGAGGCCCGCGTATCGCAAAAAAAAAAAAAAAAAAAAAAAAAAAAAAAAAAAAAAAAAATTCTGTGTCCCCATTTGCTTCATCTGGCATTGCTTCTTGGCCCCAGGGACAGCATACAGAGCATGTGGAGACTAGTCAGGACTTACCACCAGTTCATGGCATCAGTCTACCTCTCCAAGAGACTTATAGCAATGACCTTCCTCAGGCTCTCAGGGAGAGCTGTGCTTGTTCTGTAGTCTGGTCTGCAGAGGATTACAGAATAGTGATTATCCTGGAAGCCTTCCTGGAACAAGATCTCTTTGCATAAGGTCATGAAATGAGGGATCCAGGATCCATGAAATGAGGTTGTAGATGGGAAGATAGGGGATGCACAGAGGCAGAGACACAAGTCAGCAAGCCCCACGTGTGACATGTGAAATACAGAGGGGTAGGGGAAGAGGTAGGAAACGTGGTGAAAGGGACCAGATCTCTTGGTTCCCTTTGTCCCACGACCACATTGCTGCACAGAACATTACACATTTCCAAGTTGGAGCAGCTAAGGTAGAAGGAAATAGAGTAAATGGTCTCAGCACAAATGTGAGGCACCAGCAAATCAGTAAAACCAATCACAGTTTGCTTGCTTTTGTTTCCAATCTCTGTTCTCCATGCCCAAGAGCAGCCTGCCTGTCATTATCAGGTTAGACATCCTCCCTTTGAAATTATGCATTCACAGATCTTAAGGAAGCTTTTAGATAGAAATGTCATTACTTAAAAAAAATGTAATGCCCTAATCATCTCCTATTTTCGCTTCTATCTGTAGCATAGCTCATGTGCACTAATGTACTTAAGGCTCACCAGAGGACTTGGGAACTGATGAGGAAAACAATTTGACTCCTAATGGTCCCGGACACATCACGCCCCCCACCCCTGGACACTGGCTTTTTAAATTGTCCATGAGAAGTTCTGGGTAAAGTGAATTAATAAATAACAGAATTATATGAGTACATGCAATTTTAGGTTTATCTGACTTCATGCACTGGCCTCCCTGCTCCACAACCCATAATCTTTTCCCTCATATATATGTTTTATGATGGATTTTTCAAGAATTTAAAAGAAAAGTTTAAAACTTTCACTCAAGCTAAGGTTCCTTAATTTTCATTAGTAATTTCATTGGCCAGGATGTGTTACAGGGACAAAAGCAGTTTCAAAATTGATGGCTCAGTCTCGTTGCCTGCAAATAACTCTCAGCCTAGCAAAGAAGAAGGTTTTGGTGTTGTGACTGTCTCCAAAGATACACTTATGCTAGTATGTAATTCCCCTATTCTCCCCCTTACCCCCACCCCGCCCCAATTGGACCATATTTTCTATTTCCCAGCTATAAGAAAACAGGTTCTGGATACTGTACAATGAACATAGGTTCAGTATGCTTAATGCTATAGTATTTCCACAAATATATACATTAGCGAGGATTTTGTAAGCACCGTTTAAAATTATCTGAAGGGTATTTTCTAGGTGACTTTCTCCTTTTCATAAAGCAAAAGCCCTTTTGAAACAATGACATCATTCCCTACTTCATGTGTTCTAATTTCAGGTTTTCATGAATTAATTTCAAAAAAGTGATGGAGGCCACGATTGTTTTACATTTGTTTGAGCAGGCTCCACGCCAACACAAGAGCCAATCACGCTTTGCTGTTAAGCTTTACTAAACAAAGACATGAAAATGGGGGCTACTGAGACAGAACTTCCCCATGAGTCAGCAGCCAGCCAAAGATCTCATGGTTCCAACTAATGAGCCCACGGCCTTTCATATCTAGTTCTGCTTTTTGAGTATCTTTTAAGAGTCTAATTTCTGGTCAGGAACTGAGAAAGCGGGCTAGAATTCTACTTCTGTAGGATCCGAAGTGGTGCTAGCCAAGATACCCCATGTTAACAGGGGAAGAAAAAGTGGCTGATCCCCAGAATCTCAAAAAAGAGAACTCGCTTTCCTCAGACCCCATTCTCCTCTCTCCCCGCTGAGGTTCCAAAGGGAAACAATACATGAGCAGAGAGCAAGGCCAGGCAAAGAAAGACATACTGTTAACAGGACTCCTGACTCAAGACTCCCCTGGCGAGCTGGCTTGAACTATAAGCACTCTTGACAGAGGGACAGTTCTTAAATGTAGTCGCACATCAGTGTCACCCGGGGAGGTTTGGTTTTGTTCTGAACTGCAGTTTCAAGTCTCATCTCAGACTTATTTCCAGGGGTGGGGGCCAGGATTCCGTATTTTAAACAGCATGGCGTATTGGCATGTCTTCTCCTGCCCCATCACCACTGGCATTAGGGGGCCACTAATCTGAGTTGGAAGGTGTAAGGCCAGTAATGTGCTGAAACTGGCTTGTACCAGCTCACAAATGCTGACTGGAATTTTCAGGAATTTTGCAAACCCTTATCAAAAGTTAATTATATAAGCTTACTATTAAATAAATTATATCAAAAACAAAGCTAATATGCAAAGCTCATCATGTCCTAATCACTTAACTACATTTTACTATTATCTATGTTCTTGAGGTGTTTACATCTGTTGTATATGCACTGGTGGGAAATGCTATATAATGGTGCATGGCCATGCATCTCTTCCCAACTCCATGTTCAGTGACAACACATTGGTTGCTTGAGATCAGAACATTTATATCATGGAAATCGGCAAACGCTAAAAAATTGGGGCTCGATTTATTGTTGTCTTTAGACTTAAAGTGATGGAAAAATATAAATAATGCAGATTAAACTTTAAAATACGTCATGCCTGTAGCTGGTACATTGTGAATAGCACAAAATTTGAGGAAATGTTCTTTAAATACTTGAAAACTGTCTGATTTTAGAAAGGATGCTACTCTCTTCATTAACAAACAAGCGAAATTCCAAAATATGACATCTTTGTTGTTTTAACTATCATCTTACTCTTTCATGTAAAGAAAAACATCAACCAGCATTCATGTCAGGAACCAGACTTATTCATCAACTGCAATCATAGCTTGGCTACAGATACAAGGCTTCCATAAAATCAATGAAAGCATTCTTTGAGAATTGGTGAGCTCTAAAAAATTTACAATAGAGTATTGTACATTCTATTGTGTGTGAACTGTATATTCTATTGAATTCTTACTGTATTTATAATATACTGTTTAATAGTATTGTATATTCCATTCAATTTGCAAATTGTATAAATTATTTTTTGTATATCAGTAGCATTTCTAATAGACTTACATTTGATTATATATGTATATACATTTGTTTTCCAGAGAGCTGGTTGTTAAAACATTTACCAGCACACCACTGCCTAACCCAAGAACAAAAACAGGTTGAACAGCTTCTATGCCTTCTATCCTATAGGTCCACGCCCTTATCTCAGCTCGAGTTTACCATTCCCCTGTCAAGAAAAACACAAAGAATTGTACAAGAACACAAATCAAAAGGAAAAGAGATTTTCCTGAAGATGCAAAGCAGATAAGTGAATCCGCCTAATCCAGCCTTTCCTAAGGAGGCTGCCTTCCAAGTAGGGACGGCTTTAGGCTGATCTGACCACACATGCCATGTGGAAAGAATAAGAGAATCCTAACAGGTGGCAGGCAGTCTTGGCACCATAGCCTAATAAATGTCCTCCCCCTTGAATCCACATCAATGGCTCCTTGGGAGCAGAGAGGTGGGTAGAGGTGTCAAAGTAGTGAACAAGGAGTTTGATCTTTTGTCAAATTTGGAACATGTTTGGGGTACATAAGGGTCAGTGAGCATCTCCACCTTTCACCAAGCAAAGTGTACACGAATATTGTCATTGCTTATGATTCAAACATATCTTTCTAAAGGTGAAATAAAATGCAATTACCAAACCAAGATGTATAGAAATTTTAAAAATTCTGTTGCGTGGTAATCTTGCTGTTTGAAACTTTAGGCCAGTGCCAATAGCCAACACTAACTACTAAGGAGTTTCCTTCGGTGCTGGAAAAAAAAAATTGCAATGAAACTTTAAAGGTTTCTTTTAACAAAATTTGTCCCTAATCAAATCAGATCTCTGACTGTCCATGTTACTGGTGTGTCCTAGTCCATGAATCTATCCAATATTATGAGTACTTTTACATTTGTCACAGTCTTATCCCCCCTCCAACTTCTTAATTTTTCTTTAAAAACAAAAGAAGCAGAAGTCCACCGAATATCTGTTATTTTTATCTGAGTACCATGTGGTAGAAACTTCTACTGAAGAGTCATCCTCCAATTAAAGTGTAATTTTTCAATTATGAAAAAACACAACTGATGCAGATAAGGAGTCTTCCGGTAAACTCCTTTTGAATGTCTTATGGTATTGCAAATATAAATGCACAAAAAGACTTCTCTAACCTCTTAATAAAAGGTGAGTCAATGCTACCGTCATAAAAATGTTCATATTTACCCATCATAAAAGGGAAACTGGCCTCAGAACATCTTAGAGAAAACACAAGGTTATGGGCTAGTCCTGACAAATGCTAATACTTCTACTTAATCGGTATGTTCTTGAAACCTAGGCACAGAACTGCTCCAACAAGATTCCTCAGGTCCTTAAAAAAGGAATGTGTTTGGTGAAGGTTAAACTGACACATTTAGAAGCTGAGACAGGTGAAGAGTGGGAGAAACCCAATCAGCCTGGCATCCTACAAGGTATAAGCCTTGTGTTATATTTTACAAACTAATAACTGCATTGGTGGTAGTAAGGATGAGGGTGGAGGAGCAATACACTTCAAAGAAAAACATATTCAAGACACTTGCAAAACAATCTGGGGAAAATCGAGGAGATATTTCTACTTACCAAGCTCTGGTATCTGTATAGAAAGAAAATGTACTTTCAACCACGGAGACATTTATTAAATTAAAATTTATTAGACATTTCTTTTTCCATAGCTCGTTATCTCATAGCAAAACTAAAGAACTTTTTGGTCATCACCCAATAACTTGCCCTCTAAGTGAGAACACTGAGGTGTTTTCCTGTTGGACCCTTAATTATTAATCCACACCAGTTACCACCTCTTTGTGAATTGGAAGGTTAAAGAAATATATCATTCATTAATATTAAAATCTAGAGGACATTAAGATTTCTGAGGCTTTAGCTACGGACTTATTTCTGTAATATTCTTATTTCTATAGTCCTGTAGCAGGTGCTACCGAGAAGTTCAGCAAGGTGTTTTCACTACATTAATAGAGAGGCATTTCCCCAACTCGTAAGTCTTTTTAATGTGCTAACCTCCAGGATTTCCTTTTAAATTGAAGTTTTTAAAAGAAGAATCTCTTGTGAGGCTCTGGGACCAATCTGCTTGTCTGAATCCTGTCATTGCCGCTTGTTAGCTGTGTAATCTTAGACAAGTTACTTAACATGTCTTTTGTGAAATGCTGATAATACTAATACCTATCTTACAAGGTTATGATGAAAACTTCTGAGTTAATAATACATATATAAAACATGGAGAACAGTGCCTGAAACACACTAAGTTAGCTATTACTATTGTATTATTATATTTTCATGGTCAGCATATGTATAGTTTGAAGAAAAGGTCTGTATCTACTTAGTGGGAATGAAGTTAACTAGGTAACTAGAAAATTATATTGAAATATCTACCTAGAAAATAAGAGTACTGTAGAGAATGTCTCAAACGATCCTTTTAAAACATTATTTTACCGGTTTTTCCATTTTTAAGGCTTTTTAGGAAGCTATTCCTCCCAATATTTTCCAAAGTCGTGATGACTCATTCAGGAAACAAAACATACAAAAGCCCTGTGACCCCACTGAATATTAAGTTTCCAATTTTGCCTAATTCATAGGCTCATATACTCTCACCTGCAAGGAATAATGACTTTAAGCATTCTCTGAAAAATGACTGAAATTTTAAAAGGACAGAGTTTGCTCTCAGGAACACTTACATCTATATATCTTAGCATCTATTTCCATTCTTCTAAAGTTGCATCAAAGCATAGGTATAAAGAGAATACCTGGAAACTCATCATGATATTCTAATTAGTATTTAATTAACAGGTTGAGATGATACATTCTTATTAATTCATCAATAATTAATAGATGATTTGGCGTCAAAATGGAATGCCCACAAATTATTTACTAAGTAATGAAACCTAGTTAACGGTGGTGGCTGTGTAGCACGGCAAAAGCTACATGTGCTCACTGCCGAGTAAAGTTGGCTTCCACTTCACAAGCACTTGTTCTCAACTAATGCATTTAAAGAACAAACTAGCTTGATAGTTAGCATTAGAAATACCGAATGGTAAAAGTTAAACTTGATTTTTACCTGCTCCTATGTTTTTGCTCAGCTGGAGAACTCAAAAGATAGGATCCTGATTCTCTGAAAATAAATTCGACTGATGGTCCCTTGAGAAGCAAAACAATGGGCGTGAAGATTTACCTAAAGAAGTGGCTGTCCTGGCAGATGACTTATTCTATTAATAAAGTGCGTTTGCACACACAAGACACCTTCAAAAAAGTCGGGCCTGGAGAAGAGGTAGGAGGAGTGGAGGCATGAAACACATTTCCATCATACAAAGCGTGACCATTTCTTCCAGACTCAGCCTCTTTCTTTAGGCATGATGAGCTGGCAAAGAATATTTTCTTTGCGAGAAGTAGGGTGTAAAGCTCTCTCTGCCCATGCAACTTGCCACTAGGTAGCTTTCCTCCCAACTAAGTTTCTAAGCTTTGCTGGGATTAAAGTTATTATAGTAATAGGTACAGGTACTGAGTCAAGGTCATGGAAAATGAACTGCTGAGCCTGTATAACAAGTGCTAAATATTTGGTTACTAAAATTAGAGAAACCAGAAACCGTAAGGAGCTGGTCATAACCAGTAATGTAAAAACCTGGTTCAAATGTTACCTCCTCTGTGACACTGGCCTCTCAGCCCAGGTCCTATGCACAGACTCTGATTACTGCAACTCTGAATTGCATTTCATTTATCTGTAGTTTAAGCTGCTTGAGAGTAAGGGCCATTACTATGAATCCTCAGTGCCGACACACAGTAGATGCTCACCATTGTTGAATGAATAATATCTCAACATCTTCTTTTGTTTCACATTTTAGTCAATGTTTCACCTAACAGGGGAATTTATTTGAAATAACTCCTACCCACAAAGTAGATCTAACATAGACTGCTATCCCTTACTAAGATGTCTTATCATTTGGAGTTATTCCAAATTACAAGATCGCATTTTATTTCCCAGCCTATCTGGCTGGGTTGTTGTGCCAGCCACTAATTAATTTCTCAGATTCAACTGTACCCTTCAGTGCCTGCTCTGAACTTCTGCACTAATCGATGATTCTTCTAAGCATTTCTCCTTTACAGCAAGCACAGTAAGTTTCTCAGAAGGCGCCTGGGAGACACTGCCAAATTCTAGCTGCTGCCGGACTGCTCAGTGGGCGTAGAACACCCAGTGATGCTTTGCCCCTGCCTTGTGCCCAGAATGGCAGCCCCAGCTCAGCCTGATGACTACCTTCCCACATGGCTCTCCCCACACAAACAGCAGGTACTCCAGGCCTCCCACCCGCAGTGGCACTGTGACCCCCTCAGCGAGGCTGACCCGCGCCCTGGAGGGTGGCTTCATAGTTCCCTGGCGAGTGCAGACAGATCTGTCCTGGGCAATGCAATGAACTTCTCCAACACCCAGTGGGCTGCAAATACTGGATGCTGACTGATAAGGTGGTCAATATAGAAGGCTTGACCCTGAGATACAGTTGTCAATATAGAAGCCTGGAGCTTCCAAAATAAAAACTGAGGTAATTAATTACCTTTGGCTCTGAACTCGGACCAAAGATATTTATTAAAGTAAAATGTCCTATATCATGTTTTTTATCCTTAGAGAAACTAAGCCCCTATTTTTTTTTTAAGCTTCTATTTTCCTAAGCCTTCTATTTGGAGATAGAAGTTACAACCCTTAACTTCAGCATTGCAGGTTAATAGTTGTCCATAATGAAAACAAAAATTCCTCAGCACTTTCTGCATCAATCACCAGAAAGGCACAAAGCGAACTACTACACTACAGAGAAATATGAATTAAGAGTGGCCATGTAGGGAGGGCTTCCCTGGTGGCGCAGTGGTTGAGAGTCCGCCTGCCAGTGCAGGGGACGCGGGTTCGTGCCCCGGTCCGGGAGGATCCCACGTGCCGCGGAGCGGCTGGGCCCGTGAGCCATGGCCGCTGGGCCTGTGCGTCCGGAGGCTGTGCTCCACAACGGGAGAGGCCACAGCAGTGAGAGGCCCGCGTACCACAAAAAAAAAAAAAAAAAAAAAGAGTGGCCATGTAGTAGACACATTTTATTATTGAAGAACAGGACCTTCCAATTACTGCAAGTAGAATATGCTATCTGTTAGTACAGAACTATACCTGCAGCAATAACACAACCTAGAAAGTTATATACTGCAGTGTGGTGAGCTTGAATTTTGGCACTTACAAAGACCTAGGTTCAAATCCCAGTTGTGGCGCTTCTGAGTTGTGTGCCTTTGGCCAAATAACATAATCCCTGAGTTTCTTTCCTTATCCTGTCTTGTGATGATGGTTATAAAGTAAGATATACCTACCTTATAAAATTGAGAAGATTAAACAAGGTAAGCAACCATTAGTGTGATTAATTTTCCCTCCTGTTTCCTCATTTTATAGGTAAGAGAAAATTGAGGCACAGAGATAAAGTTTTTACCCAAAGCACAGTAGTTTACAGATAAAGTTGAAACTAGGCTTAAAATACTCTTGACTTAAGCATGCAAACTTGGGAAATGAAGTATGTACTAAAGACCAGTAGCTCCATTCGATAAGGATAGTAATTTACTAAGTAAATAATAAATTATAGCTGCCTGATAAATGCCATAAGTGTAGAACAAGTGCAATTTATGTGATTAAAAATTTAACATATTCATATAATACTTTATGCTTTATAAAGTGCTATGACTAATATAATTTAATCTGACCACAGTAGCCTTATCTTTAAAAGACCTATTTTTTTAGTTATAGTAGTAATTTCATAGACTAAGAAATTTCAGAAAAAATAAATTACTTTAGGTGTGAATAAAGGAAAATCATGACTAAATAATGATTTTGCTATAATTTCTCAACTTTTAATAAAAGCCCAAGTTTCTCTTAACTGTATATATCATATATAGAAGAGGTTAAATTAGAGGTTTAAAAAGTAGCCACTTCGCTAGGAAGAATAAGGTTGCTTGGATTTGTTGCAAAAAATATAAGTAAGTAAATGTGAAAGTAAACTTTGTATGGTCAAAGAAATAAAAGACTGCCACTAACAGAGGCAAATGGTTTTTCAAAATACATCTTTGTACCCTACAATTTCAATTCAATGGTGTCTTCAATAATACAAGTCTAGACAAACCACACCTTCCTTCAGTCCTCCCGGGTCCCATCTCTTGAAATCAACAGACACTAGAAAATAAATTTTAAAAATCCACAAAACTATTTCAAATGATTTTATTAGAAAACTGCTGTGTTTCCCATTTACAAAAAGTTTAAATGTTTCCTGAAATATACCACTTGCTGTACATAACTTATCAGAATCTTAACCTTTTGTACACTGGTGATGGGGGCCATGGAGGGTGGTGTTTTGGACTGGGAAACTGCATCATTGTTGCTGCATTATCCTGATAGCACACACCCACCCCACATATTCATAACATACACAGCAAATGAACAAGTTCATCGCAAGTTATGTCGAATATTCTTAAGCTTCTCCCTTCTTTAAAGCCCCTGACCTGGTACAGAATCTAACCAATGGACACTTTCATTACAGCAAAAGCTTCCAGCTGGTCCTGCTGATGGCCGTCCTCTCCATTTTGACCTACCTTGCATACTGTGGCCAGATTAACCTGAAAGTAATTCTGCCTTGTTACTTCCTTTTTCAAAAGTCAACAAAAGTTTCCCATTAATAACGTCACCATTTAAAATAATGGTTAATTCTTACCAGCAATACGCTTGGTTCTTTCATTTCCTCACTTCACCTGAGAAAAAGTCCACCATGATGCAATGAGTAATAAGGACAAATTTTCCTTGAAAACTGAGAATTGTCAGTTTTATTTTTCTCCCACACTCTAACTACAATATATTAACTCACAGCACCACCTACCTTTCAATAAAAGGTTAGGAAACTAGTTTTACTTTTAGCATAATGCCCAAATATCTGGCCTGTACAATTTAGTGTGAAATTAAGTCTAAAATGCAGGAAGGAAAAAAAAAAATCTGAAAATTAGAAGTTCCACCTGACATGTATATAAAACACTTATACCAGTATGTATCAATTTCTTAGTAATGTTTCAAACAAAGGAGTCTGGCCAGCAGTATACTGAAGATTTTAATCTGCCACAAAATAGACAGTGAACAAACTGTGCCTGAGGACGTTAACTCGAAGTCGCAATCAGGGAGAAGCAGGGCCATTCTGACTTATAAATTCTAATATTCATTGATATTTTCATGCCCAAGCGTTAACTAGAATGTGTGTTGCCTTTTCCTTAGAAGTCCTCCCAACATTTTGGTCATTTTCCTTGTTTAAATAAGAAAAAAAAAAAAGGTATAAAATTTCATTTTCATATGCTGTCAGTGTGATCCCTATCAGTGCTACAAGTAAGTATAAATTTCTAACGTGGAAGACAGCCTGCTCATACAGCACACAGTTCATCCTCTGTTTAAGGATCCCAGTCAAGACACCATACCCCTTTCTCAAATCAGTGTTATTCTCTGACCTCACGCTGCAACAGAACTATTTTTAGAAATGACGATTTTCTTACATAAACCTAAGCAGTATAGAAATATTACAGAAAATATTTTTTGGTCAGAATGAACGGGCATTTGTACCAACAGCTGAGAAGTCAAACCATGAAAAGTCAAACCATGAGAAGCAACTGATTATATGAAAAGCCTGGCTGTGATGTCCATGAAGAATTAAAATGTCTTGAATTTACAGAGCATTTCTCCTGTGCAGTCCATGTCAGCTCTGTAAGGCAGGCAGGGGCGGGTATCACCACCCATTTCACCTACAGGGAAACAGATGCACTACAGTTTAAGCGTGTCAGTCCATTGGAAAAACAGAACTCCAAGCCAAGGGTGATTTACAGCTGTCTCACGTTCTATTCCTCAGATTTAAAAATTAGAAAAGAAAACTAATAATTTCAGTTAAAACTGATTGAAAATAATGTAACTCATGAAAGTTATTTTGAAAACAGCATTTGGTTACAATTTTCAGTAATATGACAAAAGTTTTGAAGACTATTTTTAAAGAATAGCTTGTCAAAACTAATTGGATTAAGCAACTTCTTAGCAATTGATATACTGGGGCTCTAATTATTTCAGAAAGCTCTTTTGTTAGAGCGTAAGTAGTTCATCATGTCATAGCATACAACTTGTACCACATAGGCTTTCTTCTGGTGATTCTCATCAGCAGAGAGTAACACGGCTCTGTGACTAGTTAATTAAATCACCATCCAATTCCAGTTACAGTTAGCTTGTCAGTCATAGCAGAGTTGTCAAAAGAGAGAAATAAGCTCTTCTAACCTTTACAACAATTAGTCAAATTTTCATATTATCAATGGAATAAAAAGGATAGTTCTCACCTGCTTCACAGGCCTTCTATTCTTTCTGAAGTTTTACATTTCACATCCATTTCTTCCTAACGTCATATTACAGCTGACCCTTGAACAGCGAGTTTGGACTGTGCATGTCCACTTACACGTGGAGTTTTTCCAGTAAATACCTAGTATAGTACTACCTGATCCCCGGTTGACTGAATCCCCAGATGCAGAACCATGGATATGAGAACCAACTGTACACCTAAACGCAGATTTTCAACTGCTTGGGATCAGCTCCCCTCACCCTCACAAGGGTTAACTGCGATTTCAAATGCCTTCTCTCCTCCTGTACAATCCCTTTGAAGCTATTCCAGGGAAATTACTAATATGCGTCCAGGTACTAAACTTCTGTCATGACATGTAAGATACAACAGAAATTTTTATATCTTCTCATATTTTATTGCACAGTATAAACTTGATTAAAATGCACTAAGTAACAACATGTGTTTAAATCAACACTAATTAAAATGTTAGGTAGGAAATAGCATAACTTACTTTAATATATCCCAACTCAGTATGAAGGTGAGCAGTTTATTTCCGAAGGTTTAGATATTTTCACTGTAGTTCATTATCAAAGCAAACAAAATATTTTGGTCTCTTTCTTCACCTTTGATTCTTTTTAATTCTTCTTCTTTAGTTCACAGTGTCATAGAAGTGTAAAATGAGACTGATAGAAACCACTCTAAAACATATGGCTTTATATACATAAAAAATTCAATAATGTTGCCACAACCCCTAATACAGAGTGATTCTTATTTATCTGCTAGTATCCAGAATAAACTTCTGTACATACTAAATTGTTCAAGTATATCTAGAGCAGTGCTTATAAAAGTGACGTCCCACTGCTACATTAATGGGCATCTCTTTGAAGACCACTTCTAATTTCAACACAATTAAGGTAGAGTTCTAAAATTTTTTGCTTTTACAACTTATCATACATCCTCAAATATTCTAAAATGCTCCAATGAGCCAAATATCTAATTTAATTTACATCTAGCTGAACATCCCTTTTGTACAGCACCAGTGGTTAAATTAAAAATGCATCTGACTAACCAAATGTTCTCTTCCTTCCATTAGTTACAGCTTGTTATTTATTTATATAACTCTGAACCCAAACTGAAAATGAAGACAACTCAGGTCAAACTCTTTCACCCTAAATAAACATTTCATTCACTTTACACTTAAATACCTAATTGTTTTCCTATAGTGTATGTTTCTCAGTAACAATGATACAATTAACTAAGCCAAAGACCAACTTCTCATCTTTGAGGATTAGGCAAGTCGGATAGGATTCTCCAGGTTTGCTTTAAAACTTTCCAGAAACCTGGTAGCCAGTTCATCATCTACCACTCGGCTGTCACTGGACATTGTGACCGTTATGAGCTGGTGTTGCTGCAGTTTGGCATTACCCTCTTCATCCTGAGTGAGCTTCAGAACAGGTCGGAATCTCCCAACAGCCAAAATGCAGGCCTGAGGAGGGTTGATCACTGCAGTAAATTCATCGATGCCAAACATCCCCAAATTGGAAATACTAGGGGAAAACAAAAAGCTCTGAAGATGGCATGTCCTTAATCAAAGAACCCTTTCCCTGAGTCATATATTTTTACTTTATTAAAAAACTGTGCCACAGAACCTCATTCCAAGTTACTCAAAGACCAAAGAAAGAATACCATTTACAGTAGGATCAAAAAAACAAGTATCAACACACAAATATTGTATCTAATGTAAACATTTATTCAGCATTGAACTCGAAGTCCTAGGCAGAGGAATATGGCAAGGAAAAGAAATAGAAGGTATGAAGACTAGAAAAAAGAAATAAAACTTTATTATTCACAGATGAACTGATTGTGTACAAAGAAAATCTAAGCCTCTATAGATAAACTAGTAAGATTAATAAATGGATTTAGCGTAGTCACTAGATAATAAGTCAATATAAAAATTTATATCTATATGCAAGTTGCTTTCATTAGAAAATAATACCATTTACAATAGTATACAAAATATCTAGGACTAAATCTAATGAAACATATATAAGACCTCTAAATAAAAAATTATAAAACACAACTGAAAGAAATCAAAGAACAAGTAAACAATGGTTTATACCATGCTCATTCACTGAAGACTCAACGCTATAAGGATGTCAATTCTCCTTAAACTTAAATTGATCAAACAATTCAATGCAATCCCAATAAAAATCTGAGCAAGATTAGTGTGTGTGTGTGTGTGTGTGTGTGTGTGTATGAAAAATGACAAGTTGATTCTAAAATTTATTTGGAAGTACAAAGCCAGGAAAGACAATCTTGATGGTGAACAAATTTGGAAGACTTTCATTATCATATATCAAAAGTTATAGTTTGCTGGTTTTAAGCAAGGGAAGGACAAACAGGTCAATTGAAAAGGAGAGAGAATACAGAAAAGGACCAAACACACTTGGTTACCTTCTCAATGCTACAGAGAAGTAGTAATCTTTTCAATAATTGAGGCTTAGTCCATTAATTATCCACAAAGGGGAAAAAAAGAGAATCATGACCTTTACTTCCATATCAAAGACAAAAATCTAATTTCAGATGAATTGCAACCTACATGTGAGAAGTTACAAAGCTTCTGAAGATAACACAGAAGAATAACTTCATGACTCTGGGATAGACAATAATTCCTAGCAGAAAACAAAGAGTACTAACTATAAAGAAAAATACTGATAAATAGGATTTTATTAAAATTCAGAACTTCTGTTCATTAAAAAACACCATCAAGAAAGTTTCAAAGGCAAGGTACAAAGTGGGAAAGGTATTTCAAATAATATATATCCTATAAAAGTCTGTGTATCAGGAAAAAGGAACTACTATAAAGCATTTTTAAAAATAGACACAAGACTTCAACAGGTATTTTATCCGATGAGTTACCAGATACCCAAATGGCTGACAGATAAATGAAAACAGTATTCAACGTCATTAATTTGCATTTCTCTGACCACAAAGAGTACCACTACACACACCAAGATTCATTAAAATTTAAAACCTAATACTATTAAGAGTTAACAAGAATATGAAGCAACGGGAATTCTTCATACACTGTTGATGGAAGAAAAAAATGGTAGAACCATTTTGGAAAACTATCTGGTAGGATCTACCAAAGCTATAAACCCAGCAATTCTACTTTCAGGTCTATACAACAAAAATACGTACATATAGTCACCATAAGACACTAACAAAAATGTTCACGAGCACCAAACTGTAAACAACACAAATGCCCAACAGTGAAATGGACACTAGCATATATACAGCATACTACAGAATACTATAATGCAGTAACAAATAAATGACTGCTTCACACAGCAACATGCATGGTTCACCTCACAGACATTAATGTTGAGCGAAAGAAGTCAGACACTGAAAAATATGTATTTATGTAAAGATCAAAGTTGGCAAAACAAGAACTTCGGTGATAATTTTCAGAATCATGGTTACCCTCAAGGGGGTGAGAATTAGGAAGGGTAAAGGGAGGCTTATGGGATGCAGATAATGTTTATTATCTTGCTTTGGTTGGTTACACAGCTTTCTTCACTTTATAAAACATTGCAGCTACACTCTGTGTACTGTACTGTAAGTTATAAACAAAAATAGAGCTGATAATAACTCAAGAGTCTATGTGTTAATATTTTACCCCAAAGGACCTTAAAATAAATCACAAGTAGAAAAAAAATAGTTGACGTTTATAAATCTATTGTATGTCAGACCCTGAGTGTCATTCTATGAACATCTAAATGGGTTAACTAGCTAACCCTAATGGCTTCCTACTAGCTTTGATTCATATCAAAGACTAACTGTCTGAAGAACATTTTCACATATTCTCTTGTCTAAATAAAGTATGATATTTAGCTTAAATTTTTAAAGAAATGCTTCAGAAAATAAATGAAAACAGGTTAACAAGGACTTCATAAGTCTTATGTCTGATGCTACAAATAATTAAGTTTAAATTTTACCTAAAAGATCCTCCTTGGTATTCTTCAGGTAACAATTTTCCATCTCTAGCTTTCTTTGATAGAGCCTGAGAAAAATACAAACAGAGCATGACAACCAACACTACATTATATGGCTGATTTTGTCACTTAAAGATATGTTTATAGGGTACACTTTCATCCTTGATATGCCTTGACCTGACTTTATAAGAGACTATATATACATACGTATGTGTGTATATATATATATATGTTTTTAAAATTATATATATATAATGTTCTCTAACACACTTAAAAAAATGAGTAAGTTAGAGCACAGATAATCCAAGAAGCTATACACATGTGAATCAGAACTCTAGAAAAATCATTTCCCTTTAAAAATTCTTCAAATATTGGAATTACCTTGTACACTATGCAGAATGTTTCAGTGGTTTTTATATATACAGTGAAATTTTCCATTTTGCCTATAAAATTTTTTCTTGTAAGACAAAGTATTAGAAGAGCCTTTCTTGTTACTCTAGTAGCTTTTAAATAAATTATTCAACGGCAACAATCTCACAACCAACGCATCGATTTTCATTTCAGTGTTTGCTTCTTTTTCACCCATAACATATATATAACTTCAAACAGTTGTTAAAAAAAACAGAATTTTATAGTCACTTTTCAGTATTATATGCATCTTCTGTATTGTTAGTCTTTGCAACTGATTTTTAAATGCCTGTTTAACATTCTAAATACTGCACCTGCCACAATTTAGTCATTTTCCTAGTGTTGTAATTTGGTTCGTTTCTTTTGAATTCCTTCATATAAATTCTCAGAAATGGAATTACAAAGCCCTAGAAAATGAACTTTTTTTTTGGTTCTTGATCCTATAGCTAAAACATTTCCTGTGAGCTAGTCTACCCTGCTACAAGGAATGTAAAAATGTAGTAATTTCATTACACCCTTGACAAAACTGATGTCTAAAAACTTAGAGGGAAAGACAGACAACACTCTGAGAGCTATATGAGGAAAAGTAGTTGAATTTCCCTCTACTTGCAATTAACCACACATCTTAATTTTTATTTTTCAATGCTTCAAAAGCAAGGGGACAGAGACTGAGTCTTTACATACGAAAAATTAATGAAGAATTACTTTATGAGGGGGACAATAGAGATAAGCTACTGTCATTGGGTAGATGATATAAATCTGGGGTTTACTTAATATTCTATACTGTATAGCTAACAAAAGGTACAAGTACAATCCCCACTGAAAACTGCTTAATTTTGAACCATAGATGATTTAATTTTTGAAAAATAAAACATTCTTTAAAAATCAAAAAAACGATCTCAACATATCACTGTGACTTACTGCCAAATGAATCAATTACAGATTTATATTATTTGGATATAGTTACTTACAAAACTATTTAGATCCAGAATGAAAAAAATAAGAGATGAATTTAGACTTGTATAGTCCTTGGAATATCAGAAGTAGAGAGGACAATCTACAAATGCATTTCTCCTGCTTTAAGCAATATAACAACTTCACATGATCTGAACAAGCACATATCACATGAACTTTAAAAGGCATTTCTCTAAATGCAGATGATCATAACACATCCTGATGAGTTACCAGGCTACAACAAATAAAAAACATATTCATCAAAAAAAAAATAGATGATAAGCACACGTAATAAATACACTTTAAGAAAATCTCTATAGACCCAAAACATCAGCAGGATATTCCTGTCAACGAATTCCTAAGAGTGTGGAATAAGAATAGATTCTGATGAGGATCATTGGTTTTGAAAGTAACTAATTCTCACTGGTATTTCCTGGGAGTGTGAACGTAAAAATCAAAGCTCATGTTTCCTGAACCATCCAGTTGACAAGACATAATACAAGCTGACTAGCAAATACTTCTAAAATATATCACATGCCTTACTAATTTATTCAACAAATGTACTGGGTACTAAGGAGCTAAACTTTGCCTCTGCCTCTTAAAACTGTTGAAGCTGGCCTACTGCCTGCGTTCCGCCTATTCAACGTGATGTTTTTGGTGAGAGCTGACTCTTCCATATTGGACCCCAGGAAAAAGAAAGCGTTTTCGCTTCTGGAATACCAAGTACTTCTAGTGGTCTCGATTGTAGAGAGGAAATGAATAAACTTTTAAGAATAAAATGCTGTGAAAAGTGAGGTCTGTCCATTACCACTTTGATAGAGATATAGTTCCAGCTTTAATCTTAAAATTTATCTAAAATGCCATCTTTAGAGTTGCATTATAGACTCTGGGAAACAAAGCAGCCAACTTGAACACAGCTGGCCTTAACCTGTACGCATGTTATTTCTGAATTTTTAAATGTTAAATGTTCTTAAAATGGGTTGTACCTGGATAAAAGCTTAAAAGTCTACATACGTAATTGATAAGCACCTGGAAATACCAAAAATATACATTACGTGCATGCACACACACCTATCTCACAGCGTGGCAGAGTATATGCTAACCTACCTTCACAGAGTCAGCAATCTCTGGCAGACCCTTAGCAGCAACATCTTTGATGACTGGTGTAATTAACCCTTTATCTGTGGCCACAGCCACTGAAATGTCAATAAAGGGCAGTTGCTTTGGGCTCTCTCCATCCCAGCTTACATTAACACTCGGCATTTGCTAGAAAGCAGAAGTAGAGAAAAATGTTGCTAAAGAAGTAGCTTTAGACCAAGGTTCCAAGGTTGTTATGGAAAAATAACTAACATTATTATGTAGTTTTGAAAGGGAATATAGCTAGACTGAAGGAAATAAATAAAACTTCGATTTGAAAAAAGTGGTTTGGACCTCTATATTAAATATCTTTTATGTTTGGGAAGAATAATTAAACATACCATCCGTTTTGAAGCAAGCCTGAGGAAATTCTGATGATGTACGCATGTTTTGATCTCTTTATATCATGGTTAAGAAAAGGGCTTCCTTTGTTAAACCTAATTGCTAGGAAGTATTTAACGTTTGTTAACCTTCCTGTCTCATATGATGACCGACATGATCTTGAGGAGAAGAGGGGAGGGCAGAGGGGTAGTGACATCCAACCACATTACTTCTATGGCATGAGGAAGCCTGACTTTCTAGTGCAGCCCCAGGAAATATTAGCAGGCTCTTAATAAATGACTTCCCTATTTAAGAGAGATTTCCTAGGCTTCATAAACATATGCTATATACTATATATGAGCATGTATATATTTAATATACATACAACTACACTGAGGATGAAAAAAACCAGGAGATGACTAAATGCCTGGAAACAGTGTGTATTGATAATGTTGCCAGACATCACTGGAGAAAATGATGCTGAAAAACAGATATCAAAAACTAATTTCTCAAAAAAAAAAAAAAAAAACTAATTTCTCTTCTCAAAAATTCATTGCTTTCTGCAGAGTAAGACCCAAGCCTCCCAGCATGTCATTTAAGCATGGCAATCCACAATTTGATTCCATCCAATCTAATTTCACTCCTGACCACTCCCCTAAGATGAATTTCCACTTTACTCAGGCTTCTCATTCTTATGCTACACTCATTTCTATTTCACCACTGTTCAACTGCAATTTTCACTTCTTCTTTCAAGGCTCAACTCTTTCATTCAACAATGCCACTGTGTCAAAATAATAAAGTCCCAATCTCCCAGAAGATTTAAAATTCTTCATGGACAATGAAGTAAAAGAAGAAAACAAAACAAAACAAACAAACCCTCACAAATGAAGAACGTCTGGCAAATAAATTTAATTAGAAAGTTATGTAACGAAAACCTCTAGGATAAAGCCTAAGTTGTATTCAAAGGAAAATTCATCTTAAACTTTCTTATTAATAAAAAATAATTATAATGAATTACACATTCAAGTTTTCTAACAAGGTATTTCTAACCAAAATAAACTTAGGGAAAAGAAGGAGGGAACACATAATGAAACAATATAAAAGGAGTGATAAAGCAAATATGCAAGTGAGACAAAGTTCAGAATAAACCCAGGCATTGAGGGCATTAAAATAATCATAAGAAACAAATTCAAATAACTCTAGGCTAATAAGTTTGGAAATCCAGGTGAGATGAATGATTTCCTGGGAATATGTAAATTTCTAAAATTGATTCAAGAAAAAGCTGAAAACCAAACAGCTTGATAATTATAGGGGAAAAAAATGGGAAAGCTGCCAAGGCCCCTTCCTCAAAATAGAACTAGGCTCCAATATTTTTACTGGTGATTCTATAAAACTTCAAGAAATACAAATCTTTGTAATACTGAAACAAGCACAGAGAAAGGAAAGGGAAAAACACAACCAAATTCATTTTATGAAGCAAATGATTTAGAAAAAAGAAAAGTCTGAAAAAGCGAGCACACAATTTAAATTACAATTACTTATGGTTTCTGATACAAAATTATAAAATGAAATCTTAAATAGTTAATGGACCACTAGAGACTCATTTGAAGAAGGCAAGAATGATTCATAATTAGAAGATCGTTAATATAAATCAAAATATTATTTGGTCAAAAGAGAAAAAGCATACGAACACTGAGATACCAAACGACTGAAAAGGCATGCCTTTAAAATTCTCTATAGTTGTACTCTCCAAGAACTACAAATGAACTCCTTATAAAAATACTTTAAATACAGCACTTAGTAAGCAGTGATGCAGAAAATAGCGTAGTTACAGAAAGAATGCATGACAGCAAATGGTGCTGAGCAGGGATTCAGAAAGCCTGGGCTTTGGATTTACATCTCCAGTCGGACACCTCGCTGAACTGCAGGATCTGACGTTCACCTGCTTCTTGCCACCCCACTGGGACACTATGAGGTTTCCTGAACTTAATTTGTCCAAAACTGAAGTCTAAATTCCCTGCCTCAAACCTGCTCCTCTCCCAGTCTTAGCACATGGGAAATTCCATTCCTCCCACTGCTTGGACCAAAACCCTTGTCCTTCTTTCTCTCACATTCCACATCCAATCCACCAGCAAACCCTGGTGGTTCTGCCTTTGAAACGTAACCACTTCCACCCTTGCCTCTCCGCAAGCTGTGTTCCACACAACCGCCACAGCAGGCTCTCCTTTTTCTTTTTAAAGTTTTAAGTCAGTCATGTTAATCCTTCGCTCAAAACCCTCCAAAGACTTCCTTCTCATTTGTAATAAAATTCCTCCTCCTTCCCATGGTCACCAAGGCCTTGTGTACTTTGGGACCCCCTTAGCCCCTCTCCCTCTTCTTTTATGTTTAATCTCATCTCTTACCCTCCTACTCTCACTAATCCACTCCAGGCACACTTCATCCCCAGCACCATGTCTCTGGGTGACACGATCCACTCCTCACAGCCTCTGTGTTTGCTTTTCCCTCTGCCTGGAGCATCTTCTACCACATCTCTACATGGTTTTCTCCCTCTCTTTCCACGGGCTTTGTCTCAGTTATCATCCTGCCAGAGAAGCCTTCCTTGGCTAACTTTTGAAAATAACACCTCTAGTTCTTCTGTTTCCTTAACCTGCTTTCTTTTTCTCCTCAGCACTTTCACTATCTGACATATATATTTGTTTGCCTCTCCCAACTAGAATATAAGCCCCATGAGAGCAGAAAATATGTAGGCTTTTGCTCACTACTATATCTCTAGTATTTAGCACATGCTAGGGGATCAATTAGTATTTGTGGAATAAATGGTCTTTATTCTGCTGTAATTAGTCGTAAGCCTTTGTGATTATAAGTTTCTCCATCTGCAAAACTGAGTGAGATTAAATAACAGAATATTTTTAGCATTAAAATTGTAAAATTTTTGTCACTTAAAAATAAGAGTTCTATTTATTATATAAAATCCCAAGATGTGAGACTACTTTGGAAGCCAAAATTATTTGGGGTTTGCTACTTACTTTAAGGGTAACAGCTGCTGCCTTGATGATAAAATCGTTTACTGATACTTTGATGTCATCTGAAAGAAAAACAAGTGTATTAAAATTAATGTTCATAATAAAACTTTTAAATTAACCATTATGATTTCAAACTTTTAAATTATGGACTGCACTGACAAACAATGATAAAAAATATTACAGGTTTTGTTCGCTTAGTCATGGTTCCTCTGAGTAGAAAAACTTGCATTATATGAGGTCCTGGATTAATATTAACCATGAATATAAAAGTTTTCTCCTGATCCTGATTTAAACTGCTCAGATAGCATACACAAGAACTTAAAAGACACATGACAACCATAATCAGAGAGAAAAGATCCAAGTCCCATGTCTTGAAAAAGACAAATGGTCTGTCCATGGCATATATAGTCAGGAAGTTTACAAGATGATTCATTTTTTTTCCATATCCTTTTCAAACGTCCGTATTCTGTGTATTCTTTATAATACATGGATTATATTAGAACAGTGGTAGCTGTAGTCACTTTAAAGAAACAAATTTTAAATAGCGTTCAGAGCGGGGATGTTCAGAAATTTCTTTTTACTAACAAAGTGTACAATGAAAAAATTTAAGATCACTGCATTAAATAAGAGCTGCTTTTTAACTTAACAAAACAGGATATAGCAAATGCCAAAGATGAAGCAATGCTGGCGTGGGTCTTAATGCAATGAATAAAATGAGGTTCTCTGTCTAGTTTTATGGTGAATCCATTTAAATCAATTTCCTTCCAGTATAATGTTTTAAGATAAAGCTGGGGTCCCCTCCCTTCCCAAAGAGCTGATCTTAATGAAAGTATTTGGTTTATACCTCTGCTTTTCCCAGTGCGTATGAAAGTGTTGAAAATGTAAACTACATTTGATTCTTTATTGCAACGGCTTCTATAAAAAGACTTTAAGATGGTATCTAGTCAGTTGATGGTATGTGGTAGGATACACAAATCCTGTTACTCTACTACGGTGGAATTTTACATGAATGATATCTCATTCCAAAGGCATGCTAAGATTTCAGAAAGGGATTAGATGTATTACCATAAACCTAAATACTGTCAAACTGTCATGGTAACTGTCAGCTGCTCTTCTAATACACAGCTCTTACAATTCAGATTTCCAGAAACACAAACATTTTTGTTTGTTTAAAACTCCTTTGGGAGCAGAAAAACAAACGGATTTCCAGTGCTTAGAGACTTAATGATACCCACATACAGAAAATTTGGTCTGCATAAATTCAAATATGCAGACAGAATATTTTATGAACACACTGTGCTTACCTCTCATGCCTCCCTCTGCCTCCTTCTCACTTTACCTACTATCCATAGGTGTCCACAGTGAAGACTTCCCAAACCATTTACCAGCTGATGGTTTCCAAATCTACTGCCCAAGTCCATAGTCCTCACTTAAAATTCCCTGCCCTCATCATACTACTACATTTGACCACTTTCTTCATCTTGAAACATGTTCTGTTTCTGACTTCTGTGTCACAGACTCTCCTGGTTATATTCCACTCTCTGCTTACTTACTTTCAGTCCCTTTCTCTCAATGTTGACATCTCCCCAGGTGAGAACTTTCAGTTTGATACCATTTATATGATAATGATTCCTCCAAATTCTATCTTGAATCCTGGTGTATCTGGAGCTTCAGACTCATACATCCTCTTTCTCACATGACATTTTCTACTTACTTGTCTGATAGGCATCTCAAATCTAATATGTGCAAAGGAGATTTTTTTCAAGTTCCTTTATTTTAAAATAAAATTTAAAACATACAGAAAAGTTTTTTTTGTTTTTTTTTTTTGTGGACATTTTCAAACATACAGAAAGACCATTGGTAATATTTATTAAGAAGAGAGTAAGAAATACATTGTGAGGGAATATCAAATATTCTCCTTTGCATACTGTTACAAAACAAAGTGTGGAACATACTTATAGAATGTTATATACTATAACCTTTAATGTGGGCCCTTTGAAGACTCATCAAAAAAATCCCTAATTGAAAGGACATACCAAACCTGGCCCATGCAAAGATACTACACTAATCCATACCTCCAATGAAATAGTACTGTTTCCTGCCTCATGAGAGGAAGGAATCAGGAAAATTATTCCCACAATAACCTCTATATCATAACTAGCAAGTATGATTTGAAACCTGTAAGGGGAGCTTTCAGGGTTAACTTTTTGAACATTGATCACTCTAAAATAGCTTTCCATTTAGTTCCTTGGACTATTAAAATCTGTCAGGTTTGAAAGCCTGTACCTATACTGATTTTTCAGTTCTGCTTTCACTTAGGATATAGAAAGCCACAAGAGAAAGTTGTGCCCATCCAAATAGGGTGGGAGGAAAAGTAACATAAACTACAAAATCATAACTTTCTTGAGCTTATTAGGGAGCTGAGGTTACATCTAAGCTTTACAATTATGTCTAACATTTATAATTAGAGTTCCAAGGAGAAAACACATGAAGCAGAAGGTATAGTTAAAAATAACTGTATCTGGGAGTTTTCCAAAATTAATGAAAGACAACAAACCACAAATCCAAGAAGCTGAGAGAAACCCAGACAGGATAAATGCAACAGGGAAAAAACAAAAAACAAAAAATGTTAGGCATACAATAGTCAAGCTGCTATTGGAGAAAATCTTGAAGGCAACCAGAGAGAAAGAAAACATTATATACAGGGAAACAGAGATTAAGAATGGCAGCAGATATTCTGCAAGTCAGAAGATAATGGAATGGTATCTTTAAGTAAAAATACTGGGGGAAAAAAACCTATTTACTCAAAATTCTATACCCAACAAAAGTATCTTTCAAAAATGAAGGAGACACACCCATTAGAATGACTACTATCAAAATCACAGAAATAACAAGTGTTAGTGAGGATACAGAGCAACTGGGACCCTGATTTGCACTGATGATAAGAATGTAAAATGATGCAGCCACAACAGAAAATAGTATGTGAGTTCCTCAAAAAGTTAGGGTTAGAATTACCATATGATTCAGCAGTAACACTTCTGGGGATACAACCACAAGATCTGAAAGTAGAGATGCAAAGAGATATCTGTATATCCATGTTCACAGAAGCATATTCATAAAAATCAAAAGATGGAAGCAACCAACTGTCCATTGACAGATAAATGAATACATAGAATGTGGTATATACATAAAATGGAATATCATTCAGTCTTAAAATGGATGAAAATTCTAACATATGCTCATTGTGAATGAACCTTGAGAGCAATATGCTAAGTGAAATAAGCCTGTCGCAAAAGGACAAGTACTGTATGAGTCCACTCAAATGAGATACAGAGAGGTCAAATTCACACAGACAGAGAGTAAAATAGTGGCTGCTAGAGGCTGAGGGGAAAGGGGAACAGGGAGTTACTGTTTAACAGGTGTAGTCTTCAGTTTTACACAGTGAAGAGTTTTGTGAACATGCATGGTGGCAATGGCTGCACAACAGTATGAATGTACTTAATACCACAGAACTGTAAACGTAAAAATGGTTAAGATGGTAAATTTTATGTTATGTATATTTCACCGGAATTCATAATTCAAGGGATGGAAAAAAATGAAGGAGAAATAGACTTTTCCAGACAAAAACTGAAAGAATTTTTTGCCAGCCAACCTGTATCACAAGAAACATTAAGAAAGTTCTTCAGGCAGAAGTATGATAGCAGATAGCTAGCACTCTGGTTCTGTACAAAGAAATGAAGAATGACGAAACTGGTAAAAATACATACAAGTATAAAAAGACATTTTTTCCCCTCATTTTTAAAACTTTAAAATATAGTTGATTTGCTAAAGTAAAAAAAAATTATACATATATTCTGCTGACATCATATGTAGAAGTAAAGCATAAGAATAACAGCATAAAGGATGAGGGAGGGAATACAGGCATACTGTAAGGTGCTTACATTATACATGAGGTGGTGCAATAAAAATATGAAGGTAGATGTGATAAAGAATTATACTGTAAACCCTAAAGGAACCACAAAAATAAACAAACATGAATAAATAAATAATGAGAGGAGAGAGAGTAAAAAGAAATAAAATGGAATCATAAATAATCCAAAATGAGATAAGAAACAGGAAGAATGATGGGACAAAAACAAAGGACAATAAATGGTACAAAAGAAAATTTTACAAAGGAAAAACAAAGAACAAATCATTAAATGTGAATAGTTTAAATCTTAATAAAAAGAAACCACAGGATTGGATTAAAAAAGTGAGAACCGGGCTTCCCTGGTGGCGCAGTGGTTGAGAGTCCGCCTGCCGATGCAGGGGACACGGGTTCGTGCCCCGGTCTGGGAGGATCCCACGTGCCGCGGAGCGGCTGGGCCCGTGAGCCATGGCCGCTGAGCCTGCGCGTCCGGAGCCTGTCCTCCGCGGCGGGAGAGGCCACAACAGTGAGAGGCCCGCGTAACGCATAAAAAAAAAAAAAAAAAAAAAAAAAAGTGAGAACCAATTATATGCTGTCTGCAAGGAACCATCTAAATACAGGCATACCTCATTTTATCGTGCTTTGCTTTACTGCCCTTTGCAGATATTGTGATGGGGTTTTTTTGTTTTTGTTTTTTTTTTTAACAAATTGAAGGTTTGTGGCAACACTGCTTCAAGGAAGTCTACTGGTGCCATTTTCCCAACAGCATTTGCTCGCTTCATGTCTCTGTCATATTTTGGTGATTCTCTCAAAATTTCAAACTTTTTCATTATTACTATATTTGTTATGGTGATCTGAGATCAGTGATCTTTGATGTTACTATTGTAATTGTTTTGGGGTGCCACGAACCACACACATAGAAGGTGAACTTAATCGATAAATATTTGCGTGTGTTCTGACTGTTCCACTGACTGGCTGTTCCCCTGTCTCCCTTTCCTCAGGTCTCTTTATTCCCTGAGATTCACAATGTTGAAATTAGGCCAATTAATAACCATACAATGGCCTCTAAGTGTTCAAGTGAAAGGAAGAGTCACACATCTCTCACTTTAAATCAAGAGCAAAAAGTGATCAAGCTTCGTGAAGAAGGCATGTTGAAAGACAAGGTAGGCTGAAAGCTAGGCCTCTAGTACTAAACAATTAGCCAAGTTGCAAATGAATGCAAAGGAAAAGTTCTTGAAGGAAATTAAAAGTGCTGCTCCAGAGAACACATAAATGATAACAAAGCAAAACAGCCTTATTGCTGATAGGAAGAAAGTCTGAGTAGTCTGGATAGAAGATCAAACCAGCCACAACATTCCCTTAAGCCAAAGCCCGATCGAGAGCGAGGCCCTAACTCTTCAATTCTGTGAAGGCTGAGAGAGGTGAGGAAGCTGCAGAGGAAAGTTTGAAGCCAGCAGAGGTTGGTTCATGAGGTTTAAGGAAAGAGCCATCTCTATAACATAAAAGTGCAGGGTGAAGCAGTAAGTGCTGGAAAAGAAGCTGTAGCAAGTTATCCAGAGGATCTAGCTAAGAACATTAAGGAAGATGGCTACATTAAACCACAGATTTTCAATGTAGATGAAACAGCCTTCTATTGAAAGATGTCATCTAGGACTTCATAGCTAGAGAAAGTCAGTGCTGGCCTCAAAACTTCAAAGGATAGGCTGACTCTCCGGTTAGGCAGCTGGTGACTTTAAGTTGAAGCCAGGGCTCATTCACCATTCCGAAAATCCTAGGGCCCTTAAGAATTATGCTAAATCTACTCTGTCTGTGCTCTATATATCAATGGAACAAAAAAGCATGTATGACAGCATACAGTTTACATACTGTTTACAAAACAGTTTACTGAATATTTTAAGCTCCCGGTGGAGACCTACTGCTCAGAAAAAAAGATTCATCTTAAAATATGATTGCTCGCTGACAATGCACCACGTCACCCAAGAGCTCTGACGGAGATGTACAACAAGATTAATGTTGTTTTCATGCCTGCTAACAATCCATTATGCAGCCCGCGGATCAAACATAATTTCGACTTTCAAGTCCTTGTAAGAAACATTTCATAAGGCTACAGCTGCCATATATAGTGATTCCTCTGATGGACTTGGGCAAAGTAGGTTGAAAAACTTTGGAAAGGATTCACTATTCTAGCTGCCATTAAGAACATTTGTAATTCATGGAAAGAGGTCAAAATATCAACATTAGCAGGAGTTTGGAAGCTGATTCCAATCCTCATGAATGACTTTGAGGGGTTCAAGACTTCAGTGGAGGAAATAACTGCAGATGTGGAAGAAACAGCAAGAAAACTAGAAGTAGAACCTGAAGATATGACTGAATTGCTGCAATCTCATGATAAAACTTGAACAGATGAGGAGTTGCTTCTTACTGATAAGGAAGGAAAGTGGTTTCTTGAGATGGAATCTACTGGTGAAGATGCTGTGAAGACTGTAGAAATGACAACAAAGGATTCAGAATATTACATAAACTTAGTTGATAAGCAGCAGCAGGGTTTGAGAAGATTGACTCCGCTTTTGAAAGAAGCTCCACTGTGGACAAAATGCTATCAAACAGCATCGCTGCTACATAGAGTCGTTTGTGAGAGGAGAGTCAGTCAATCAATGTAGCAAACTTCACTGCTGTCTTATTCTTTTAAAAATGCCCACAGCCACCCCACCCTTCAGCAACTCCCACCCTGATCAGTCCACAGCACTCAACATCAAGGCAAGACCCTCCACCAGCTGAAGGCTCAGATGGTGGTTAGCATTTTTAGCAATAAAGTATTGTTAGACATAATGCTGCTGCACACTTAACAGACTATAGTATAGTGTAACATTACTTTTACATGCACGGGAAAACCCCCCCAAAAAAAGTGTGACTTGCTTTATTGAAATATTTGCTTTATTGTGGTGGTCTGGAACTGAACTCATGATATCTGTGAGGCATAAAGATACACATACATTCAGAGTAAAAAGATCTAAAAAGACATAATATAAAAACACTAATCAGAGAAATCTGGAATGCCTATACAAATATCAGGCAAAGGAGGTTTGAGGATAAGGAATATTATACCGGGAACAAACAGGACATAACATGATGGGTCTATTCACCAAGAAAACATAAAAATCCTAAATGTGTATATGCCTAATAACAGACCTTCAAAATACACGAAGCAAAAACTGATAAAAACTAAGAGGGGAAACAGAGAAATTTACAATTATAATTAAGGATTTTAAAGCTTGTCTTTCAAGAATTAATAAAACAAAGAGACAGGAAATCAGTAAGTTTACAGAAGGTAAGAACAATAGTATCAACCAACTTCACCTAACCAACATTCATAAAACACTCCTCAAAAGTAGGACACACATTCTTTTCAAGGACACTAACCTTTGTGCTCCATTGCCTGTGCTTAGTTGTGCTGGCTCTGCACCTTTGTAAAAGAATATTGCCTAAAGCCTGAAATATACATAATAGCCCTTTCTCAATGCTCTGCAGGCAGAGGCTTGAACTTTAAAGGTGTAACACTTTTCCATTCACATAGAGATAAAAAGTTGCAGAGCGGAAAACAATTGCCTTATTGGAGGTTTACAGGAACATTTTGACCAGACCCACCCTGGCACTGTAAGAACAAAGGATTCCAGCACATCCCCTACCCTTTTAGTATAAAAGAAGCCTGAATTCTAACTCGGGTAAGGTGGTTCTTTGGGACACAGTCTGCCATCTTCTTGGTCTGCTGACTTTCTGAATAAAGTGCTATTACTTGCCCTAACATCTCGTCTCTCAATTTATTGGCGTGTTGTGCAGTGAGCAGTATGAGCTTGGACCAGGTAACATTATGACTATAAAATAAATCTCAACAAACTTAAAAAGATTTAAATCATACAAAGTGTCTTCTCTAAACACAGTGGAGTTAAACTAGAAATCATAAAAGAAAGAAAAGTGAAAAGTCCCTAAATATTTGGAAATTAAACTTATACTTCTAAATAACTGATTAATCAAAAAAGAAATCACAAGGGAAATTCGAAAACATCTTGAACTGAGTAGGAAGGAAAATAAAACATGCCAAAATTTATGGGATACAGCTGAAGCACTGCTTAAACTTAAAATTAAAAGTATCATATGCTTACGTTAGAAATAAAGTTTATTATATTATATTGACATCGATTTTCACCTTAAGAAACTAGGGGAAAAAGGGCAAATTAAACCCAAAGCAAATAGAAAAAATGAAATAATAAAGATGAGAGTAAAAATCAATAAAAACAAAATTATAGAAATAGAAAAAGTTAGTAAAATCAAATAACTGATTCTTTAAAGAGATCAATAAAATTGATAAACCTCTTGCCAGACTGACCAAGAAAGTTAGAAGACAAACCACTAATATAAAAAATGGTAATCTCATCTCCTTTACAGTCATCCCTCCGTATCCGAGGGGAACTGGTTTCAGGACACCTCTTGGATACCAAAATCCGAGAATGTTCAAGTCCCTTGCATGAAATGGTGTAGTATTTGCATATAACCTACATGCATCCTCCCGTAAACTTTAAATCTCTAGAATACTAGTAATAGTTAATATGATGTAAATGCTATGTAAATAGTTACCAGTGCATGGCAAATTCAAGTTCTGCTTTTTGGAGCTTTCAGGAATTAAAAAAAAATATGGTTGGTTTAATTCACAGATGCAGAAGCTGTGAATATGAACGGCCAACTGTATACATAGATGTTAAAAGTATAATAAGGTAATATGATCAACTTAATGCCAATAAATTTGATAACTTAGAAGACATAAACAAATTCCTTGAAAAACGCAAGCTACCAAAGGTCATTCAGGAAAAAATAATAACTCTTAATCTATTTTAAAAGTTGAATTTGTAGTTAAAAATCCCCATAAAGAAAATGGCAGTCCTAAAAAGCTTCATTGGTAAATTCTACCGAACAATTAAAAAACAAGTAAAACCAATTCTACTCAAACTCTTCCAGAAAATAAAGGAGTAAGAAACATTTCCCAACTTATTCTGTGATAACAAACCCAGTAAAAAAAAAAAAAAAAAAACTCAATAAAAGAAAAACGACAGACTAGTATTTCTCATGTGCACAGGTGTAAAGATTCTTAGCTAAATTTTAGAAAATGGGATCAAGCAATATATGAGAAAAGTTTTAATGATTAAATGAATTTTAATCTCACTCACTAATGAGGAATCACTCATGTAAACAAAGGTGATTCAACATTTGAAATCAACCAATGTAATTCATCATATTAACAAGGAAAGAAAAGGTTACTTCAAAAGATACACAAAAAGTATTTGAAAAAACTTAACATCCATTCATGCTTAAAATTCCTGGCAAATTAGGAATACAAATTTCTTCAACAGGAAGAAGGGAATCTTTCAAAAAATCAACAGCTAACGTTAAAGACTGAATGCTTTCCCCCAAGATCAAGAACAAGGCAGGAATGTTTGCTTTTATCACATACTGATCACTGTAACAGAGGTCCTAGACAGTGCAATAAGGCAAGAAAATGAAATAAAGCCATACAGATTGGAAAGAAAAAAATAAAACATCAGATCATTCTAAAAATTTATATGTCTCTCAGCAACCTTAGTTTTAATAGATTTGGAGAAGGAACATTACAAATTTAATAACATGAAAGTACATTTTGAAGAGGAACTAAAAGTTAAAATGTATAAAGAGTCATATCTAAGATATATTTACAATCTAAAACATTCTTAAATCAGTTTTGGATTTTATACTTTCTAAAATGTTAAGAACTGCTTCTTCAGATATCGTACCAAAAAGTATGACGTATTCAATACTATGTAACCAATTTATTATAGGAAAAGAGAACCAATTCTCTTCTAGGGCTAAAATATGCCCAGATGATGAAACTGATGGAAAAAGCTACACAATGTGCATTTCATAAATAAAAGATCTCATAATAGTTAGTTTAGCATGTGTATTACATTAAATAAACTCAACTTTACTAACCTCTGACCAGATTTTGCCTAACTTTTAAAACAGCTCCAAGGTCACAGTCAGTAGTAGCATATGCATGAGGTACAGTACGTTTAGATTCAGTTAACCTCTTGGCAATAACTCTTCTAATATTGCTAGTAGGGATTTCAGTGAACGTGCCCTGCAAAGAATAACATGTTCGTTAAACCATAAATAGAATTGGAAAAAACAAGCAAACAAACTGTAACTGAAATCCAGTCTCAATGACCTAACTTATGAAAATAAAAATTAATACAGTAAAACTGTTATGAAAAATTCTTAGTATAAGAAGAAATATAAGAAATCTGAGGAATTTTAACTTTATAGTATATGACTGTAGAAAAAAAGCAGAAAAATTCATGTTTCAGTTGTGAATGGAACATCTATGTTACCATGTTTAAGATGATTAAAAAGAAATGTACCAAATCATGAATAAACCCCTCATGGGTGTGCTTATTGAGATATCATCTACAAGCCTGTAAGTAGCTTCTGTTACAAACATCACTTCTTAATAAAACTCAAGGCAATCAATAAATCAACAACTACAGGCAATTTTTACTTGTAAAAATGGCACACATGAGAAAAAGGTAATTCAAAATACTAGATAATCTGCCAAATTATTTCTATTTTGGTTTGTAATTAAAAAATCACATGAGCATCTTATTTCCAAGAAACTCATAAAGTATGAATGGGATAATAAAATCTTCCTGTAACTTTACTGTAGCTTTTCCATTCTGTTCCTTGAACCGCTAACAAAAACATGATGGACCTTAAATTATGTCTAATTCCTTCTTTGTCCTTCACTCCATTCTGGGGCTGGATTACAATCACTTACGATAATACAAATCAGCCAAAAGTACAGCTGACTTCTTTTTTTATAAATGCTTTCTGTGGGAATTAAACATCTTATGTTAGCAAAATACTTGATCAAATAAAATAAATGCTGTCTACATACTGTAAGAATTTTAAAGGTTTATCTTTCAAATTTGAACAACTTACTTTTTAAAGAAATAAGATTTTATTACTCATAAACTTTTGTGTATGTAGTCACGAATCATTAATGTACATTTAAAAAATCTGTTTCTCGTGAAACTTGTACTGTTTTTAATTCTTTTAAAATACTATATTGGAATATATTTCTCCATCAGAAAAAGCAGTGTAGGTTTATTTATTTATTTTTTTCAGTGCCCATTCAGCTTTAAACAAACCTGATTATCTTGCATTTCTTCTGATGGGAAGCAAATGACATATAAGGTACTAAGAAAGGGAGACAGAGAGGCAAAATGGAGTAATTTGAAAACAAAAAAGGGCTATTACATGTATCCAAGAAGTAAAGAATGATTAGCTATACAATCTCTATAGTTCTTCACAGTAAGACTATCAACTCCCTTAGTCAAAAAATAAAACGTATGCACAAAAGGGAGCTGGTATCAGCTACCAATTATTAGTATCACACCCAAGAAAAAAAAGACATGAAAAGTATCACGATTATACAGCATATACATGGCACTGACACTGTGGAACTTGTGGCAAATTTAAATTGAATCATAATTCTATTTGGAAGTTATTAGCACTGTACAAACAAATCTGGTTTATGGAAATGTGCAAAACAAAACATTTAGAGAATTTTTGTCTTCATCACTTTGAGCTACTACTATATGGACTGGTAAAAGAACTCATGAAACATAGAGTAATGGTTCTTATTTTCTCTCTCGCTTAAATCTGAAAAATAAAAATCTACTCAGATGACATTACCGCTACATTAGGCTGTCCAGGAGTTGATACTGGAGGGATCATTGGCCGGGGATAAGATGGCCTGGCTGTGGCCTGTGGGGGTAAAGACGCTGTGGGAATGGTTGGCAGGGCTGGGGTGGGTCTGGATTCAGTGATCTTGCCCATCTGTTTCAACTGGACCAGTTTAAGAGCATCCCTGGAGATAAGAAGGGAGTTAGATAACCATGATTAGCAACCAGGAATATAAGAACGTTCAGAAAATGGAGGCCAGATGTGAAGGGAAAATAAAGAAATATACTGATGGCAAGGCTATAATGCAAAACGATTTGAGCTAGACAAGAAAATCTTGTCTCTTACCTGTTCTACTGATTCATATTTGTCCAATGGCTACAATATTTGCACATTTTAAAAATAAAACAACAAACAGATTTTATCAAAGTATTGGGTGTAGACAGTTATTTTTTAAAGGAAAATCAGTCTTTCTTTCTGGGGGCAGTGTCTTTTGGTAGATGAGCAATTCATAAATTAAGCTATACCCCCATTCATGGTATTTGTGAAATAATTTTCATATAGCATTCAGAAAGTGTCAAGCTTACTGTACCTATGACTTTCATTAGAATATTTACTAAATATTTACTAAAGCATTGTTTATCCTGCAAATTAAGCTTGTTTATGGCCAGGAAATCATACCTCAAATGCTATCAGCACAATCTAATGTAATAAACCTAAGCCATAGCAGCATTTAGAATGAAAAATAACTAAACAAGTAACAGACTTGCCTTTGTATTATTCTGCAAAACAAAGGTGTCTTTGTTTATTAAAAGGATATAATTAGACTACTATTCAAACTCTCAATCCATTCGAAGTTACAGTGGTATAAAGTCATGTACTTCCTTAAACAAAACAGCTTTTTCAAAAATTTTAATCTGACAATTCTAAAGTACTTAAAAATGTTTTAAATCTAAAAATTTTTTTAAATGAAAAAGGTTTTACATAGTCTAAAAACAACTTCAGGGTAACACAAATCTAAAGGCAAATTATATTTTTAAAATTTCTTAAACACAGTTAATGATTTGATATTATCACATACTAGGCAGAACTCTGAGATGGCCCCAATATTCCTGTTCCTGGTGTACATACCCCATATAATCTCTCTTGAGTGTGGGTGGGCCTGTGAATATGACAGATGCCACTGCCATGATTAGGTTACATTACATGACAAAGGTGATGGATTTTGTAGACATAATTAAGGTCCCAAAGCAGCTGACACTGAGTTAATCAAAAGGCAAACTATCCCGAAAGGGTCAGACATATCAGGTAAGTTCTTTAAAAGGAACAGGGAATTCCTAAAAGAAGAAATTTGAATGGCGATTCTCCTGCTTGCTCTGGAGAAGCAAACAGGCATTTATGAACTGTCTATGGAGGTGACCTCGTGGCAAAGACCTGAAGGAGGCCTCCAGGAGGTGACAGCAATCCTTGGATGACAGCAAGCAAGAAAACAGGGCTCAGACTCCCACTACCCCAAGGAACTGAATTCTGCCAACAACCATGTGAACCTGGAAGAGGGCTCCAACCTTCAGATGAGACCCTAGCCCTGGCTGACACCTTGATTTCAGCCTTGTGAGACCATGAGCTGGAAACCCAGTCATGCTGGACCAGGACTTCTGACCCACAGCACTGTTAGATAGTAAGTGGGTGTTGTTTTAAGCTACTAAGTTTGTTGCAATTTGTCATGCAGCAATAGAAAATTGACACAGGCAGGAATGCTCTAGCTTGGGGAGGCATCATGGGAGGGATCTCCCAATGTGTACTGGTACATTTTTAAGGAAGGAGAGTCTATGGTTTTTATATCAGGTCCAGAAAGGGATACATGAACTTAACATTAAGTGCAAGTAAGTTGTTTCAAAATTAAAGAGCTGACATTTAAGATAAGAGGTCAGACTGACAAAGAAATCTTAAAGGTTGTATCATCCTTGATCTTTAAGTACTGAAAGAGGGAATAGAAGTGGAAAAGTGAGCCTCTTGTGTATGTACTGTGGTTATGTTAATGTAATCTTACACCAGCCATGTGAGGGAGGTATTATTACTCCCACTTTATAAATGAGTAAGTAGGTTCAAAGAGGTTAAATTCCATTTCTAAGTCAGTAGTTCTCAAGCACCTACTCTACTCTAGGTGTTGAAAATATAATGTTAAAACACTTCCCAACAAGGAGTGTTATTCTATAGGAGAGTCATACATTAAGCAAGTAAACAAATGAACAGATAGTGAAGAAAATAAAGCAGAGTAATGAGATTGAGAGTCATGAGTGAGAGGAGGTGTTACTTTAAAACAGGGCGGTCAGGGAAGGACTGAAGAAATAATATTTCTGTGGACGGACATGAAGGACCAAGTCTCAAGAACAGCTGGGAAAAGCATGTTTCTAGGCAGAGAACAGCAAGTGTAAAGGCAGGGAAATTAGGGCTTCTAAGAACAGAAGGAAGCCCAGCGTAGAAGGAGGGCAGTGAACAAAGTGGAGAGGGTTTAAAGGTGAAGCTGAAGAGGTAGGCAGCTAGGAGCTGCCAGGGCTGGGACCAAACCTGGGTATGGCCAACTCCAAAGCCTGTGTATTTCCTACTACCTTTCTAATACCTGTGCAGAGTATGCCAATTAAACTAGGCAGAGTCGGAACAATTTTTTCTCAGAAGAAAAGGCTAGAATAGAAAGAATTAAATGAGCATATCTCAGATTAACAGCAATTCTGTGATTGAATGAAGAATAGTTATCTACCCAGTCTGAAGTAGCTAAAAGTAGGACCTCCAGACAAAGGCCCTTCACCTACCACACAAAAAGTAACAGGAACATAACTAGAGGCAAGCCTGGTTCTCCAAGGGTGAGGCACAAACCTGATGGTAATGGCAGAAAGACTGAGTGTCCTGGGGAATGAGCTTATGTGCTCTTAAGGCTTTTTAACAGCAAGCTTACTCCTATTTGGAAGTTAATTTTAAATTTACTTATGACATTTATAACCCAAAGCACCATTTTTCCAGTTAATTGTTATAACATTTACATGTGAAGTAAATGACTGCCCTACAATTCCTGGGGATTTATGTCATGAGTCAAAACCTTGGCCACATAGATAAAAGTGTGAGCATTGATATAAGATAAGGCCTTTTGTTTTAGAAAAATGCCTTTAACAAAAGATATTTCGCGTTCAAGAGCTGTTACAAGCCACAGTCTAACATTACTAGTCCCCTTTCATCATATAAGGTAACTAAATACACCTCTCTAACAAAATCTATTATTAATCTGGGTTTTAAAGTTTAGCATCAGAATGGCATATACAAAACACATTGATTTCTTTATACAGGGATCACTAGTGTACCCGCAGTAATCGGTTAAAAACAAACCAACAAACAACAACAACAGAAAACAATGAACACTTGAGGAGACTAAAAAAATCTAAAATAATGCCTGAATACATTCTACTTTAAAAAAGGTTGGTCACACTAAATAGACATATTCTTATTTCACTATCAGCATTACTATTACTTACTATTTTTATCAAGAAAAGGCAGTTTAGGTTCATCCCTAAAAGTAAGTAGGAGTCATCAATCATAAACAAGCAGAAAAGCAATTCTGGCCATGGGCTCACAGTAAACTTTTATTGCTGATTTTACACTTATAAACCTCATAAAGTACGAATTTTAATTATTGTTTAATAACAGCCAATAATTTAGTTTCTGTAATGCAGAGAAAGATTTTTAATGATTTCTGTCCATTAAGTAATTAATCAGTCTAAGCTTGAAGAATCAGGTAGATATTAAAAGCTATAAAAATTAGAGAAAAACTGATACACCATTCACTTCTGCTTTGGGCATTCACTTAAGGCAGAACCTTCTCTACCAGATCCCTTAAGTCATTTGAGTGTGCTACGAATTAGTTTTAAAAAGAAGTATCACTGGGGCTTCCCTGGTGGCGCAGTGGTTGGGAGTCCGCCTGCCGATGCGGGGGACGCGGGTTCGTGCCCCGGTCTGGGGGGATCCCGCGTGCCGCGGAGCGGCTGGGCCCGTGGGCCATGGCCGCTGAGCCTGCGCGTCCGGAGCCTGTCCTCCGCGGCGGGAGAGGCCACAGCGGTGAGAGGCCCGCGTAACGCATAAAAAAAAAAAAAAAAAAAAAAAAAAAAAAAAAAAAAAAAAAAAGAAGTATCACTGAAAACATACTAGACATGACTGTCATGCCTACTATATTTGTGATGCTGTGATACGAACACAAACATTAGCTACAAGTATGACTTAAGACGTAGATATGCCAAAGAAGTTAGGCTATAGGCCAAGAACCTCCAACAGTGTCCCTGGCACTTGTTTTCCTAAAACAGTTACATGTACAGGCAAAGCAAAGTCTACATGCTTTTGCACAACATATACTCTGAGCAATATGCTTGCTTTCATGCAACATTAAAATAGCAACCATGACACTTATGGTTTTCTTCATAAATACAATGGGTCAGAGACACCTCCTCAGTTCTTGCAACTGACTTTCCTCTTCTACTTGCACTTTCAGTTGAAAAGGTAAGAAGGAAGGATGTCTCTCATTATTTCAAGAATGTGTGCTAAGGTATTTGGGGCACAGCTTATGCTGAAGGCTGCAATTTGTCAGTCTTACCAGAAGATGACATTTCTGTAGATGACACGAGGACAAATTTTTTTTCCAAAGCTCACCTCAGTGTTTAACTTGAAACAAGGTATCTTTAGTAGTATACAAAGTAAATATTCTCAATAATGCATGCTTTAAGGATCCATTTTCCTCATGATATCTTTTGTAATATGTCACATTTTAAAGACCGAAGGGTGACCCTCTTATAGTAGGGAGTTAAAGGGCAGGGAAAGGACTGGGTAATAGGCAGACAAAGATAGCAAAGATATCAAAATCATAACTCTGTAATAGTGCTTCCTTAGGGTATCCAACAAGTTAACACCATTCTGTCCTCCTTAGGAGATGTCAGACTACTATGATAACTTTCAACTTGGGTTTAAAAAAGATACTTGTTCATCGTATATGTATTAAGCACATACAGAAAGAGAAGGGAAAGAAAAAACTCTACTTCTTTACCCCACTGCCGTCACACCACTGATTTGCCCTCTAAACGGTCACTAATCACCAACTTCAAGAGCCTTTTCTCAGAGCCCTTCCTCCTTGACTTATATCCATCTCCTAGGTATCCTCCAACACAGAAATTTTTGCCTTCTAAAATGTTTACCTACTGATGATCTCAACTGTAACTATCACTTTATTATCTATCAAACCTACCTCTCTAGTACCAAACTATCTCCCAAGATGCATCTTCACCTCACTGATTCTAATATCTGGATTGTCAGCACTGACAATAAGCTTCAAACCAAACACATTAGTTATTCCACCAAGACAAATACTTCTGCAAATCCCTTATGTCTATTTATGGGGCCAAAATGTCATCACCTGGAACAGAATCCCAGGTTCTTCCCTTGACTCATTGCTATCCTGGTCTGTGCTCTACATTCTATCCTTTACAGGCTTCTGGATTTTCTCCTTATAATGCTGTATCCATCAGTGATCTCTCTTTTAGGTTCCTACCCACATTTGAGTATTCATTCTCTCTTAGCTAGACTACTTTATGAGCCTATTAATTTATCTCCTTACCTCAATTTTTTTTTTTGCTCCAATTTATCTTTCACAAATTTGCAAAATTGATCTTTCTAAGTTACATCTATGATTATTTTACATTTCACCAAATCTTCAACAATTAATGAATTAAATATAGACTCTTTATCTTATCCCTCAGATATATATCGGTAAGTCTACCATGTTATAAAGAAAGTTGTTTTCTCCCATTTTTACAGACAGACTTTTTCATAAGGTATGGACTGGTAGAAGATTAACAAAATTAAGATACAAGTAGTATATACTAAATAAGGATTAATGTGGGGAAAAAACTAGGCTTAACTACCTATCAGGATTCTTTATTTTAATTTTTTATGGCTAAGTGAAACTTTTAAGTCTTTTAATTAAAAATCCACAGTCCAGGATGTTGCCTTTCAGCCAGGGGTCAGAACAGCTGATTTCCAACTCATGTGAGTATGTTGGCATAAACTTCACACTATATAAGAAAACCACACACACCTGTCTGATTAACAAATCAGCAAGGCTGAAGTACAGATAAATGAGGATATCTAAGAATTAAAGTGTACTGCTTTCATTAAAAGAAATATCCAACAATAAACCAATGCTTTAATGAAGAGTAAAATAATCCAATGAAAAGAAAGAAAAGTCACCTGGTCTGCCACTTAATAATTTCATAACTTTGCTCTACCTCACCTCGTAAAAATTTCTGCCCAATACTACTGATCAATTTTATCAATAGTAGATAAACAGGGAATAAGCATATTGCTTTAAAACATTAACTCAATTTGAAAATTTAATATTACTCTAGTAGAAATGTGGCAGACACCACTATAGCAATTTCACATTAGCTCATATGCCTATTTGATTAACCTCTGTCTTCCTCACCAGACTAATTTTCAATAGAGCAGGGGTCATCTGTTTTAACATATTCTTGAAAGACACAAAAGTTAAACGAATAGAAACACATAGCGTTCTTGAACAGGAAGACTCAACATCATAAAGATTTCACTTCTCCCAAAGTTAATTTAAAATGTGCTACAATCCCAATAAAAAGAACATAGTCTTTTCCTGCCCAACCCCACCAGTAGGGCTAGACAAATTGTTTAAAATTCATTTGGAAGAATAGTAAAATAAAAATAAACCAAGAAAACTGGTTTACTGAAAAAGAAGAGAAAGGATAGCTCTATCAGATTTTAAAGCTTACTATAAAATATTTCTAATTAGGAGTGTGGTCCTAAAAAAGTGAGGTACTAATTCACGGACAGACTGAGAAACAGAATAGAAAAGAAAATCCAAAATGAGACCCAACTGCCTATGGAAATTGCTTTGATCGTACACGTGAGCAAAATCCAAATGGGTTAAGAATGAATTTTTTTCTTAAACTATGCTTCAGAAATTTAAATGTGATTGCATGATTATTTCATACAAACTTAAAAACAATATAAAGATTCACCATTTTGCACTCTAATTTTCTCCATTTATCATCATTTCTAAGGTTCTGGCTTAGTTATCAAATTAGAACTATTTTTCAGTAACGCTGCAATTATTCAAAAAACAACCGTTGCATAAAATACTTTTTATGCTGACAAAAGCAATTAAAAGTACAAAAGAACAGTGTATTTCCTTTTAAATCTTAACACTAAATTAGCCCTTCTTTAAATACTTTCAGAAAAAGATGATCATGATAAATAATGGAACTGGTTATTACAAAAAGCACACACATACTCTTTAGTGAATATCCCCCGAGGGCCAGTGGCTGTGCCCTGGTTAGCATCCAGTGCGTGTTTTTCCAGAATATTGCGGGCAGCTGGACTTAAACGGAACCTAAAGAAAACATGAAAATTAATGGAACCAATGAACACTTATATTTGATTCAAATATATCTAAATGTCCACAGTTTTGCTGAGAATTAGAAAAATTAAAACATAATAAAGCTAAAATGACTCCCATAGATAGTGACAGTCAAATAAATTAATCTGTAGTAACCTGGTTTATTTTACTATGAAAACATTTTCATACAAGTTTAACTAGTTATTATTTCAAAACACTTTTAATAAGAATAAATATTCATAGGGAGAAAGCTTCTATTTTGACTAATCACTTTTCACATGGCTCCTCACCACATAACATACATCAATAAGAAACTATGTTGCTCCTTCATGGTTTTTTTTTATTATAGTAAAATGTATGTAAAATTTACCATTTTAAGCATTTTTAGGTGTTATAATTGAGTGGGATTAAGTACAATTACAATGTTGTACAACCATCACCACCACCCATCTCCAGAACTTTATCATTCTCCCAAAATGAAGCTCTGTACCAATTAAACAGTAACTCCCCATCCCTCCCAGCCCCTGGCAACCATCATTCTACTCTCTATCCTTACTAATTTGACTACTCTAGGTAACTCATATAAATGAAATCATTCATCATTTGTCCTTTTGTGATTGGTTTATTTTACCTAGCATATCTTCAAGGTTCGTCCATGTTACAGTATGTGTCAGCATTTCCTTCCTTTTTAAGACTAACATTCCATTGTATATATATAGCACATTTCAGACATACGGGATGTTTCCATCTTTTGGCAATTGTGAATGCTGCTGCTATGAGCATGGGTATATAAATATCTCTTCAAGACCCTGCTTTTAATTCTTTTGAGTATATCCAGAAAAGGAAGTGCTGGATAATATGGTAATTCTATTTTTAATATTTTGAGGCACTGCAATTCTGTTTTCCAGAGTGACTGCACCATTTTACATTTCCACCAACAGTGCACAGAAATACTAATTTCTCTATATCCTCAGCAACACTTGTTGTTTTCTGTTTTGGGTTTTTTTTTTCTTGTTTTTAGATAACAGCCACTTTAATTAGTGCAAAGTGATATCTCATTGTGTTTTTTTTTTTTTTTTCTCATTGTGGTTTTGATTTGCAGTTCCCTAACATCTTTTTATGTGTTTACTGATCATATGTACATCTTCTTTGGAAGAAATGCACACTTGAGTCCTCTGCCCACTTAAATTGGGTTGTTTTGTTGTTGTTGTTGAATTACATCTTAACATATTTTTTCAAGTCCTTAGTATTTACATGCAAGCATTTTTACTTCATATATAAAGAAGAGAGGCAAACACAATTATGTTGATTCTACAGACAAGGAAGCTGAGACACACACCAATAGGTCACATGAATAAGTGTCTACTCTTCAAATAAGACCTTTAAGCCTAATAGCAAACACAAAGTCATATTTTTAAAAATAAGTAAAATGGGCTAGATCCAGAAGTTTATAACTCCGAAAAGGAGAGGAACAAATGTGGCATTTTCTGCATTTCTGGGAAACAGCTCTAGTTGATATGGGCTCAATGGTACCAAATCTTCAGATTTTTCAAGAGAAACTGAAATTTTAGATTTTTTTTTTTTTTTTTTTTGCGGTACGCGGGCCTCTCACTGTTGTGGCCTCTCCCATTGCGGAGCACAGTTTCCAGATGCGCAGGCTCAGCGGCCATGGCTCACGGGCCCAGCCGCTCCGCGGCATGTGGGATCTTCCCAGACCAGGTCACGAACCCGTGTCCCCTGCATCGGCAGGAGGACTCTCAACCACTGCGTCACTAGGGAAGCCCTGAAATTTTAGGTTTTAATGTAAGATTAGCTAGTAACAAACCAACTGAAAAAAATTTTTTAAATCACTACATGGGCCAACACTGTGCAGGTTCACAGGTCAGCTGTTTTTAAACTACACCATGGGGTTTCAGACCCATGTAAATTTCTAACGCTGGATATTAACAAAATCACAAAGTATACTACCTTTGCAAAAGGGAAAAGAGCATTAAGTACCAAGCATCCATGAGCCTACCTTGTGATTTTCATGGAAAATAGAGGAGTCAAGGCAATGGAGTCAGAAATACTGTGTATGATAATGGAAAGTTAAAACTCAGTACTTCAAACACACTGGCAACTTCCTCTAACAAGAACTGACAATGGTAAACGACTGGAAAAAAATATAAAAATGAAAGCGTCTGCATTTTTATTTACGCTCAAAAGCATTCTTAATAGGACCATTTTTCTAAAAAGAACTTTTTTTACAAAAAAAAAGGAATTTCATATAATTATAGAGAATATTAAAATAAATAAATAAAACATAATTTTCAGAGTCCATCGATTAAAGTTATGGAAAGCTAAAGTGAAACGATGTTTACTAAGTATCTGTGTTGTTACAGAACAACTGGACAAAATCGAGCTCTAATACATGTCAGAAACTCAAATGCAGGGTAGTTAGAAAAGGAAGGCATGTTAAAATGCTAATTTCATTTTATATCAGCTATACATTTGAAACTGTAATTCACATTACAGCAATTAGGATTCCACGAATGAGAACACAATATGAAGTTTGGTACACTGAATTCCATTCTGGAATCCTAAAACCTAACTCAAGCTCAGTGGGGACACAGGCTGTCTTTTTCTCCACAAGGTGTAACAGGGCCTTCACAGTACCTGGAATATAGTAGGTATTCAATACTATTTGTCTGTGGAATAAACAATGATGGTAAAATAATCATTCCTAGACCTCAGTTTCCTAAGAGAAAAAAAGGGAAGAGCAGCAACTTCCTACTTAATGTACAAAGGAGTTTTAAAAAGGATAATGATTAAAATACTCAAAAAGTTGCTGCAACATTTTTTTTTTTTTTTTTTAAATAACATCATTCAAATAAACATACTCACTGTAGTTTTCCCGGTGTGTGTTCCTTTTTGACAGGGGCAGAAATCTGTGGTTCTGGTGAAGGGCAAGGCACTGATGGTTTTGAAGCTGGTGACGAAGGACCTATATCTTTGGGAATTTCAACATGTTTCCAATCTTCTCCTTCTTCAACTAGCAAACCAATTAGTGAACCTAGCCGTATATTTTTAGATCCTTCTGCAACCTATATTTTAAAAAGAAAAAAATTGCAGAGATAGAAAGACTCATGACTTCATGAAGTAGTTTATTCCTTGGATAATTCTGTACCAGTGAGAAATCTCTCTTAACATGAGCTAAAATCTACACCTGAGCTAGCCTGCCTCCGCCTTTCATGTGCCTTGCCTACCTTCCCGCACTTACTCCTTTCTTCACTACTCTCCTCCTTCCAGTTACTGATTCTACCTCCTGAAAAAAAAAACAAAAAACCAAAAATCTAGAATCTCTTCTCTTTCCGACAGGCTTCAAATATATAAGAGCTACCATTACCATCTTCCTCTTGATGTCATTCAGTACAAATCCAAAACAGGAGTTGGAGTAACATATCTTAACTATTGGTCTTTCCCAGACAGTTTCCACAATGGCTTAGAGAATTCCAAGATTTCATAAGGGATTAATTCCTTCAAATAAGTCATATTTATGAAAATTAATTTAAAGTAAGATCTTTTCAGTAAACTTAGTCTCTGGAAAAAAGGACGTCCCGTTGTATAGACAGAATTGGTTGACTACTGTGGTTAATAATGTTAAATATACTTTCCACATTTCTCTATATTTAATTTCTTCCCTGTATGTATATTTGCAAGACCTAAGAAATAAAATAAAAACTTCATGAATTTTCTGTAAGTACATAAGAAACATGGTGGTGTCTCAGCTGACCACTTTTTCACAGATATTGCCAACTAAAAACATACATAAGATCGAAGATGATTTTTTTAAACTCAAATATATTTTAAGCATTTCAGCAGCATTAATTTATAAAGAAAGAGTTGATTCTTATTTACTTATTACAAGAAGTCCCTAGAGATCCTTCAGATGATAATATAAGTTCAGTACTGGAAGAAAATGTCATTCCTTCAAAGTTTTCTATTGTTCCCTTTCAATTACTTTAAATAAGGTTCATTAGAGATGTAATCTAATGAATAATAGAATGACAGACTGCAGGACAGTCACTAGTATAGTAATTATAAGTAAAAGCATAACTCTTAGAATGGGTTTGACATTTTCTAAGTAACAGTAATTTTCATGGTTATTAATATGTGCACTATTAAAATAATAAGGCATAAATTCTGAGAGTTAGGAAGCTTTCTAAGTTTACTAACTACTGATGGAGAAGAACAGTAAATATATGAAAGAAATGGGTATGTAAAACTAAATAAGGATGTTTAATGAATTGTGGCTGAGGAAAGAAAAATGCTAAACAACCCAAGAACAGTTTGTTTAGTTGTTCATCACATACTAAAAAGTTTCACTTCTGTGGACTGCTCATTTTTCTTTACTATGTCAAAAAGATGAGTTAAGATTACTAATGGGTTAATACTTTTTCTTCTTCTGAAAATGTCTATTTACCTGCTTATGAACTGCTAACTCAAAATCACAAAGTAAAATGATCAATTTTCTTAAAAAATTGATAGAAGAAAGCATTAAGTGATATGAAGTACACTTGATGTTAATTCCTATCAAAACTGAACCAGAGGGCTTCCCTGGTGGTGCAGTGGTTGGGAGTTCGCCTGCCGATGCAGGGGACGCGGGTTTGTGCCCCGGTCTGGGAAGATCCCACATGCCGCGGAGCGGCTAGGCCTGTGAGCCATGGCCGCTGAGCCTGCGCGTCCGGAGCCTGTGCTCCGCAACGGGAGAGGCCACAACAGTGAGAGGCCTGCATACAGCAGGAAAAAAAAAAAAAAAAAAAAAAAGAAAACCCAAGTTTAAATAAAGTTAAATATGTTTAAAAAAAAAAAAAAAAAACTGAACCAGAAATAGGATCAATATCCAAGTTCAAAGAATCTCACTCAAATAAAAAGCATTATTTAAAAAAAGGAAAGTTTTATTTTAAAAATATCAATAGGTTTCTAAAACCTGAATCAGATACTATGTAGAATCTGAAACTGACACCTCACCTTGTTTCATTTACAATAAATCATATAAATGATTCCGTATATACCCTACTTATTGACACCTTCACAAGTGGGCAATAATGAGCATTTAGTATCATTTCCATTTTTACCATATCTAAGTATCAAGTAAATTTTATTTTTAACTACTCAATATTTTTCCATTAAAAATGACACGATGAAACATGAAATCCAAATACCATGAACAATGATATACTACCACACAACTTGAACATATTAATAGAAGTTATAAGAAAATAATGCCTATTATAGTTCCATTTAAAGTCATTAAAATCACTATACAAATTTAAAATCACTTCTCTTTCTATTCCCTTAGTGCAATAAGAGATCTTTTAGAGGCGTGCTAGTTTCCTGTAGATATTTGCTTATGTTGCGGTCAGCAAATATTTAAAATTTGTGTAGACTCAGTAACAGAAGAATATGCTCTTTTCAAAACTGTGCTGAGAAACCAAATGAGCCTTTGTTACTGCTCCCTCTAAGATAGCACTGTGGATGCGCTTTGCTCCACTACAGCATCTGGAGCTTTGTGACACCTCAGAGGCCCAGGTCTTTTCCCAGGCATTTGACTTACTTGATCGAAATTCTCCCTTACTCTTGTGTCACTGATTTAATATTAAGTGCAAGATTTTTACACTTAGTTCTGCTAAAACAGCCCATTAATGCTCAAATATTCGATCTGGAGTCTGTCATTTAAACTACTAGCCTTCCCTCGCAGTTTTCTATAGGCTCCCTGGGCTTCAATGCTGGCTCTGCTACTTACTAGTTATGTGACCTTGGTGAGGTTTCTTTATCTCACCATGCCTGTTTCTTCATCTGTAAAATGGAAATAATAATAGTAACTACTTCACAGAATTATCATAAGAAATAAATGAGTTATATACAAGACACTCAGAATAGTACCAGACATCTAGTGAGTACCACATAAATTGGAAAGATGCTATTATTATGATTGTGGTGGTGTTTTCCTCCAAGTTATTTTTAAAACAAAAATATACTCAACATGGATCAAGACTGAACTACAGAGGACTGTCCCCATTTGGAAGGGCTGGAAATTCATATCGAAAGGCCCAGCATGAGGCTGGGTAAACAGCGACATGTGAGACATTGAGACAAACTATTTCTGTGACAAACTATTTCTCAATATACATATACCTAATAGAGTCTGAATTCTATCCCTAGGCCCAGACCCCTGGTATGAGTCCTCTTTACCAGAGACATCCCCCAAAGCTGAAATGTATTATCTGCAAATGTGCTAAATACAGCCCCCTTAATAAGCTCCAGTGTACCCAAGGATATGAGATGCTAAAGACACAAAATATCTACAGCAGTATTTCGCAACAGAGAAATTGTTTGAGAGGGTTCATTCCATTAAAGGTGCTGGTAAATACTGTCTGCTTTGATTCTGGCATTAAAAAATAATCAGTAAGTTAAGAAATTATTTAAATATTTTTCTTCTTTAAAACAGAACAGTTTGAGAGCTGCTAAGTGAGTACTGAAGGAACATGCACAATGGTTAGTGGAGATAAGCTGAGTCACATGACTGGCTTAGTTGGTTTGTAAACAGTACAGATCTTCCATCATAGCTTGAACCATTATACAGTTTTAACTTGTTTTTATTCTTTAATATATATATTTAACTTATATACACTATGAACTTTGGTTTAAAAGGAAGACACATAGAAACAATGAAGCAGAAAACAAATCAATGACAAGCTAAAATGCAGAGGGGAGGAGAGACATCCACTAAGTCCTTGAATACCAGTTTGCCTGGTACTCAAGTGCTGGGCACCGTTCTAGCACAGTATTAACTCATTTAATTCTCTTAAAAACCTTATGAAGTGCTATTATTATTCCCATTTACATATAAGGAAACTGAGGCAGAGAAAGGTTAAATAACTTGCTCAAGGTCACAGGGCTAGTTAGCAAGGAGTCAATGCAGTGTGACACTAGAGACAACATTCAATATGATCAGTACCCAATCTGTAAATTATATTCGCTCAATCAAAATGATCATACAGCACCTCAAGACACTACTATTTTTACAAAGAAGCTTAGAAAGGAAGAGTAGATTATAAATGATTTAGCTTTTAATTCATGGGGAACATAGACTCATTTACTACTTCAATGTCATTTACCCATTTCAGTATTAAAAAAATTAGAACTGAGAGTATCTCCCAATTAGTAGAATTTGCTCTGAGCTTTGAGAGGGTATTTTCTCAGTTAAAAATATTATGGTCTACAGAGTGGAATCAACTGAAGGTCTTACAATTTCAAATTTCAACCATTAACTTTCAAACTACAAAATGCAATGCTGAAGGAGACTGCAGGCAATTTAATAAAAAATAATGGAGGGGAGGAGGGAATCTAACAAAAAAATAAAACGTTATTGAAAAAATCCATTCTTTCGAAAACATCAGGAACACAGTACTGGAGTGAGAAACAAGAAATTGATTGAATTTGATGAACAATACCAAAAATAATTATGATCTGTTGTTTTTGTAATATTCAGATGATCAATAAAGAGTTTTTTAAAAATCTGTTTTAATATCCATGGCTGGTAGGTTTCAGAAAGAATTCTGTTTTTGAAAATTGTTTTGAAGAGTAACGGCCTACCAATAAAATAAAACTCTATCTATGAATGCATTGCCAGTCAATAAACTAAAATTTTCTAAAATTATGTAAGTTTAAATATTTTTTTAATTATATAAGTTTAAATAATCCTAACATCCTACGCCCTCCTCACCCTCAAAAGTATCCTGACTTGTACGACAAATTATATAGTAACCCTAAATACATTTGAAGCCAAACTACACAATCTCTAATAAACTCTCCAAAAATGTCATCCTAATATTCGATTATATTACCATGTAAAACACCTGCTATCCAATTTGCTGAATAAATTTAAGACTAAACTTATGAACTGATATATGTGTAATAATGTAAGGTTTTTGCATGACAACTTACTAGTGATTAAATGAGAATTTAACAACTCTCCAATTAACTTAATTGGAAATAAATCATAAAATTACACGGATACCAATTATTCTTTATTAATATTATTAAGAGCTTCTAAGCTTTTTTTCTGGCTCTAATTGAAATGTAATAATATTATTTTACATTTAAAATGGAATTCAGAGGTAAAAATTATGAGTACAAAGAAAAGAATAAGATTGGGAGGAGAGAGAGAGTATAAAAACCTCTCACAGACTATGGAAATAAATCCCTATGAATAGCAAAATAGGTTATAATTCCTAATCTTTCAAAATGTGGGCAAACTAAAAACTAGAGTTTTATATCATCACTTGCCTTTTAAGAAGCTCAATTATCCAACTCCTTGATGCTGAAAGTAAAAATCTCTTATATGTATCCCTTTAAAAATCATTTATTATGTGTGCTAAAATATGAGGATTATTCCACATTGAAAGACAAAGTTGTAACTTGCTAGTGGGGTGGTTGAGAATGGAGTGGGGTGAAAGGCTAAAAAAAAAAGACAAAAACAAAACACTATCAGTAAAACCACCATAATTTTTTTCTCCATTTTTTCCCCATAAAATTGCACACATTGTGACATGAATATACTCCTATTCCTATTATCCAAAATGCATGTGGAATAATAATAAAGCACAAAGCCCTAAACTACATACAGTCTTTGGCAAGGAAATAGCTATCTGTGCCGCTAAAGCTGCTGTCAATCACACCCCCCACACCGCTTCAGAGCTCTGGGGCTAGATGAACAGTCACCACTGACCTATGACATCATTAATAATCTGAAATGCATTACTAAGTACCTGAGTGGAAAATGCTGTCAATTCTGGAAGACTTTCACAGCCAAACAATCCAGAACTGGGGCCAAAAACACAGCTTGCCAAAAGCACACACAATAAAATGTAGTTGCGTTTATTACATATGGTAATTCAAACAACCTTTTTCCATTTCAAAATGCTGCATAAATTAGTGAAAGAAACTACTTTTGGTATGAACATTTATTTTTTCCTAGTTATTAAGGTACAGAAATTTTAGCCTTCCACTCACATTTCCTCCTAGGAAGTATATGTTCAACAATGTGTTTTAACATGGCTATTAATATTGAAGATGACAAGGAAGTTTGACAAATTAGAATGTAAAAAATAAAATATCAAGTATGACATCCCAAGGTATGGTCTTTGAATAGAATGTATGAAGGAAGGCATTATATGCATGGTCAAAGCAGAGGTGAGCTGGTAGCCCAGAATTAAAACCACATCAACAATGGACTACTAACAGACGTGCAGTTTATCTGTACAAATCAAACTACAGAGGCACAAATGGATGCTTAGTGTCTAGTCAAATATACAGACTGAAATGGGGGCTTATGGTCCCCAAGACTGAATGAATAACTGTAATAATAATGGGAACAGTGATATTTATTGACACCTGGTGGGTGACAGGTCTTGTGATGAGTGTATATGCATTACCTCACTCAATCTCTACTACTACCCCATGACCTAGGTATTATAGTTATCTCCACTTTATTACGAAGGTTAAAGAATTTGCCAATCATGACATAACTAGTAACCCGCAGAACTTATTAGCTATATGAATCAGGCAGCAGTGTGACTCCAGAGCTTACAATCTTAGCTGTTATACCAAGCTGTCTATTAAATGTCCTACATGTTAAGAAACAAACATGCTCCATCAGTGAGTATACCATGTAACCTTAAACAGGCTTTAATCATTTCATTTTACTTTACTTTTCACATAAATTCTAATATTCCCTTATAAAAATAACATGCCTATTATAGAAAATTTAGAATATAGAGAAAAACAGAAAAAAGCAGAGCAGGAGAATCACTTAGTTCCACTACCCAAAGACACATACTCAAATTTTTCTAACACTTCTTTCTAATCTTTTCTGTATTTATGTTTTTAAAGTTCTACAAGATTGTAATCACTGTCCACACACAATTGTAAAAGCATTTTTCCAAAATTTTTTTGAATTTTTGTTAACTTATAAAGAAATCACATTTTTTTCCTAGAAACAATTTTTCATTGGCTATATGATATTCCGTATTTCCTTCCATTAATTAAGTAACCTCTCTTGTATTGCTACACATTTTGGTTGAAGGGTTGTACTAACTTCAGCTTGTAATAATGCCACCAAAGTATCCAAGTTACAGCTTCATATTTTTAATTAGTTATAAAGCAAAGTCTGTTCAGAGAAGAGCCTTGAAAATTACTGCAATGTATTAAAATTTAGATCTAAAAGGAAATTACTTTGGTTTTGCTAGCCCCACAAGTATATTTCCTTTTGCTCATGAAACAGAAAATATGCTATCAAAAGATAAGATTGTCAACTACATTCAAGTATATGAAATATTCCATACACATATCTTTTTATATAATTGTATTTTTAAATAATTATAAAAATGTAAAGGATGAATAAAACTGCAAGAAAGAGTAAGAAGTAGACCAGGACACTGAGCGTGGCTAAGAAACCCACAAGCAAGACTATGCATAGGACGACTTCAAATAGTCTCATCTAGAGAAAGGAGCTGAGCAGACAGTCACTTTATACACTTTCTAGGTTTCGGAGTCCTGGGGATAGATGAAGACAGGGTTTCTTGCTTTCATGAGATTAGAGTAAAACATTTCTTTTTAAAAATTTTACCAACTATAAACTTGGAAATTACTAGCTCTAAGCTTTAACCTATTGCTTTCTTTGTCTTCAGATTCCACCTCAAATAGACTTCTCTCATCCCTCAGGCCAGAATGCTTCTCATTTTCCACTAGGGAACCCAAAACACTGAGTATCTTTATCATGGTTGAAATAGTTCTATGTTGTTTGATCATTACTGGCTACTATTAGACCTTAACACTAAAATATTTTAAACATCTGAATTTAAAATGTATTATGTATACTGTAACACTATAAACAAAGAGGTAAAAATAAACAGTAACTCAATTTCAAGGAACTTTAACATTTAAGAAATCTTCATCCTGTTGAAGACAATCAAAATAAAAACTTACCACTATTTTGGCCAAGATGCCATCATCACTTGCATCTAAGGTAACCACAGCTTTGTCAGTCTCTATTTCACATAAGGCATCTCCAGTACTCACAGCTTCACCTACAAAACAAGACTGGGTTTGTTTTGTTTTTTAAAATATGAATATTAGTTATGTGAGATGGTGTGTGTAAAGTGTATAAAACATGATAATAAGTACCAAAACACTCAATAGCTATTTCTGGGCTGTGGAATTAAAAGTAATTCTCATATTGCGTGTGTGTTTCTGTGGTGTATATGTGTATGCTTTGTTGCATTTTCCAAAAGCTCAATAATGGACCTAAATTATATCTGTTATAATAAAAAAGTGATTATAGAGATTATTAAGCAAACATTAAAAATGAAATCGCATTTTATAGAGAATAGAAAGGGATGCGTATCTTCCTCCAAACAAATCAATTCCAGACCCCATATTTCTTCCTTTTTAATATATTTTGATTATTATTCCTTAAGAAGACAGTTTTACAATTAATAACACCTCTGGGTTAACACTGTACGCGAGTTCAGAAACCCTGTCTGCACCACAGAGCACAAATGAATAAAAACATATTAAGCATAAAGAGAGAAAATCAAAGACATAGCTAAGGTCAAGTAAGAAACACCTCTGTGCAACAGAAACAGTATAGACATTCAAAAATGCTGAGCAGGACCTGACTTGCTGGTTTCTGGAGCTAAAAGCAGGTTGTGGGGAGGAAGGGTGAAGTACAGTAGTTTCCTTTGGAGCAAAGGGAACTAAAAGTGGCCTGCTGAAGCAGGGGACTCAAATCGATTCTCTGCTTAAAGCTAGGGCTGGCTGCAACCAAAACCTTTGACTAGAACTATGGCTTTGTATCAGAAATGAGGGTCTAAGAAGGTAGGGGACAAAAACACTACCTCAATACCAGAACAGAGTCAAGCCACCCTCTGGTTCCATTACTTTATCTGCCAATATCCCAAATATCAATAGCAAAATCCCTGGATTGAGGGGCGGGGAAAGGGAGACTCAGGGGACAGGTGGGAAGACATCGAAACTAAAACAGAAACATTCCACTCAAAAGTAAATTGCAAAACAAAGTTCCAAAACATGAAGAAATTTAATGCTAAGAAAGAAAACCACAAAAATCAGTAATTGGAACAGAAATTCATTTCAGATGCAATCCATTTAGTGCAACCCACCAAAGATTTTAAAATAAGTATCTTAAGGATGTTCAGAAATAGAAATGAAGGTATAAGATCCAACACAAGAACAAGAGATAAAGAAGAAAAATAATGTACAGACATAAAGCACCATCAGGTTGAAAGAAAAAAAAACTAATTAGAAATCTTGGAAATGAAAGATACAATTAATGAAATAACAAGAAACAATCAATGGGATATATTCTACAGTCGACATAGTGGAAGAATGATTTAGTAAATTAAAGATAGCTTCAATGAACTACCCGGAACTTAATATGGGCAGACAAAAGGACAAGTAGAAAAGAGCAGTTAAGGGACATAAATTGAGGCTGCAGTGTTTGTCCAATGGAGTTCCAAGGGAAGAGATGGGAGAGAACAGTGGACAAGCAATACTTGAAGAGATAATTGCTGAGAATTTCCCAGAGTTAAAAAGAGATATATATCCTCAAAATGAAAGAGCACTGAAAGAGTTTAGAGTGTGGTTATCTACAGTGTATTGACTAGGAGGGGGCACAGGGAGCCTTGGAACTTGCTGGAAATATTCTGTATCTTGACTAGGTATTAGTAACCTGGATATATGTGTATGTAAAAATTAATTGAGCTTACACTTTGTGCAGGTAATACCTTGATAAAAAGAATTAAACAGAAAAAAAGAGTATTACACTGTATAAACATGACTCCACGTCATACACTGTATAGAAATTACATACTTTCAACAATTGAAACACAATCTTAAAAGCTATCAGAGGGAAAAAAATAGATTACCTCAATGGAATGACAGACTGAGAGCACACTTCTCAGCAGCTGCAATAGGGGTCAGAAGACAACGGAGTAATATCTTCAAAAAGCTGAGGAAAAATAACTGTCTAGAATTTTATATGCAGCCAAACCATCATTCAAGAACGAAGGAAAAGTTCAGACATAAAAGCTAAGAAAATTTACCACTTACTGATGAGCTCTTACAAAATGCAGTTTCATCAAAAAGAAAGGTAGACACAGAGGGGACCCATGGGCTACACAAAACAAGTTACCATAGAAACTGATAAAGTGTTAACATTTAATCATTTAAAAGGTAATTTCTGAGGGGTTAAAAATGTTTACAACTCAAACATTAAAAAAAACAGTAAGACGAATAAGGATATTTTTAGGTGATAAAACATGCTAAGAACTTGGATACAGATAGGAGGAGAAAATACTGGATAACTCTAGACTGCACTGGCAAAATATAATTAAATATGTATCCTAAAAACTTAATGGTGTATACCAAAAAATATAAAAATGGAAACATAGCCTACAGCATTCATAAAAGCAGGAAATATAGAAAATAACAAAAACTATTATCCAATTGAAGGCAGATGCATGAAAAGAAAAAAGCAAAGGATAAAAACAGAAAACACAAAAATGGTAGAAGTCCAAATACATCAGTAATTACAATTAACATAAATGGATTAAAACCACCGACTAAAAGAGATATCAAAATGAATAAAAAAATAAAATCTAGTTAAATGTTGCTTATAAGAGACAGACATAAACAAAAACAGAATAAAAAGTAAGATATAGAAAAATGTGAAGCATACAAATACACCCCCTCACATACACACCAAAAACAGCTGGTACAGCAATATGAATAGGCACACTCAATAAAAGAACATGAAGGAAAATCTAAAGCGCTGACCTAACAAATATGCTCTAAAAGTTCACTGTACTGAAACTCCTTCACTGTATATCAAGATTTTCACACAGATGGTTATACTATATCTCAGTTAAAATAGTTCAGAACCACCAATACAAACTATTTTAATGAAATAAACTTATCTGTTAGATATTTATCAAACACCTGAAAGGTGCTCAGTCTAACCCCAAAGAGATTTTCCTACTCAACCAATATTTATTGAAAATGTATTAGAGCACTGAGGATACAGCAGTGGGAGGAAAAAAGTGGTTAAGATTTCTGACCTCAAGAAGCATCCTCGCTATCTTGTGATAAATTAATTGGAAATAACAGTGGAATTAGGTGAAGTCAGGATGGTATGGGAACACTCAGCAGGGTTATCTAATTCAGTTTTTGAAAGGTGAAAGCAGCCTTCCTTAAAAAAAAAAAAAAAAAAAAAAAAAAAAAAGACATCTAGTCTGAGCCTGAAAAGATGAGGAGGAGACAATCAAGTAAAGGGGCAAGTGATCCAGGCAGAAGGCACAACACACCCAAAACTCTCAAGGCGAAAGAAAACAGGAAACTTCGGAGGATCTGGCTAATACTACCTGAGAGAAGTGATGAGAGATTAGGCTGGTGAGGTAAGCAGGAATCCCACCCCAAAAGGAAACTTGTCTGTCATACAGAGAAAGCTACGGTACCAGATTATACAATCTCACATCACTTCTTTATATGACAGATGTCCTAGGGCAGTTAAGACAGATTATATTTCAAAAGGAAAGGAATCACACCCTAATATGTTTCTGCTGTAACCATGGAAAAAACAATTGAACCAGGCAACCTAGCAATTAAATACTTCTTTTAGACACCTAGAAAAGAAATTCTGCCCATAGGAAAACAATAAAATAATGTTTTATCACTTGTGCTTGCCTATTTCAAATTCTAAACACCCTTTGAGAACGATTCACAAATTCTACCTCAGCCATAGATCAACCTAGATGATTTTGTTCCTATTCCTGAATTCCTATAGTAATTGTAATTAATTTGAAATGAATCACAAATTGTACTATGAAATGTTATGTTAACTTCTATTAATTACTTTTTTAAAAATTGGTTTTCTTCTATTTACCAAACTATGAGCTTCTTCATAATAGGAAGAGGACACAGTTTAAGTGTTTTACATTCTACCTCATTCCCTAGGACTCCAGCTATTGCCTCATACATAATGAGTCTGAGATTAAAACACTTCAGAAAAAAATTGCAATAATATCACAAGTCCTCATTTCCTCATAAGGTATACATCAAACTGTCTTTTATGTTTCTTTCAGTTCTAACATTTGATTTGTAGCATGTTTCTGACATTTAAAAACTTAGGTATCCTGTTTCCTTTTTATTTTGTTTTAATTAAAGGTACACCTATTCACAAAACATATATATATATTAGCTATATGAGAATCCTGAGAGAGAGATAAAATGTAAAGAAACATAGAGAAAAGCATCTATTGTGTGGTGAACCTTACCCAGGAACCACAGCAAGGTTTAAAACATTGTATTATTATATAAGGCACATTACCCCTAATATCACAAAACTAGGGTTATATCTGTCAATAATCAAACATAATGTGAATGCCAAAGAAAAATTTCGAGACAAATAACGAGCCATGAAGATTCCAAATAAACTCAGTTTCAGCCCTGGTCAACAATTTAGTGCTGTAACTTGGAAAACCTGCAAGGCACAGTAGTTACAAGGAGCTCTTCCAACTCAGACACAGGTTTATTCCAAGCTCTGACACTTACTGGTAATCCTGGCCAAGTTACTTAATCTCTCTGACTCTAAGGAAAGTTTTGAATGTGAAGCTATTATAAAAAAAATCATGGAACTGCAAATGTTAACTTTTCACAAACCTCTTCAAATAACACTTCACAACATCTTTAGATTAAAAAGTTATGTATGTTATTAATAACCATTAAGAACCAAGACTCATTCTAGCTCCCTACTCCATACGCCATCATTTCAGACAGATCATTCAACATACATTAGTATATAAGGCATTTATAAGTAAGCACTGGGTATAAACAAAACAATAAGATAGGGTTCTGTTCACAACAAGTTCAGAGTCTAGAGGAGAAGACTTAGAAGCTAGCACAGAGCATCATGGCTGGTGTGAGGTGACAGATGGCTCCTCAGCTGCCACGTTGAGGGCTGACTGGTTGTAGAAGGAGATGGCAGCCTTGCCGTGTTCCTGCGTGTCCCTGTGCCATCTCCTCGTGGTGCGTGTCAGCAGCCGAGGTGGAGCGGGCCCGGAGCGAGAGTGCGGGCCCCAGGAGGGGCCAGAGCAGAGGCCCGCCCGGGGGCCGCTCCCCAGCACCGAAGCCAGCATCGTCGTCATCCTGTGCCTTTGTCCAGGTGGGCAGCCGCCAGAGCTGAGGGCTGGAGTACAGAGGCTTCCCTTTCTCTTGTAGATTCTGGGTATGACGTGTAGTCTTGATCAAACACAGTTAATGGGGATGTTTATCAACTAAACACATCCTATGACTTTCACAAAATCATCCTGTTCTGCCGAAAGTTAAGAATAAAAGTCTTTATTTAAAAGGTGTGTGTGGTGGTAATGGTGGGAGGCCAAGTCACAGCTACATGAACATTAAAGAAAGAAACCTCTTCTCAGTGCTAAGGTAAACCATAATGACACCTATGATTAGAGACAAAGATAATTCAATCGTATATCAACAAATATTTACCGGCTGCCCCTATGTGCATGACACTGTGCAAGACCCTATGGCAAAAATAATGATAAAATAAGACAGAGTCTGACTGAGGAAGAGCACAAACAAGCAGGCAATGCCAATCTCATCCAGTCAGTGCCTACGGCAGCGTGGGAGGATAGAGAAGGGGGCCCGAGTCAGTGCTTGCCAACTCTTCATCACACACGAAAAGATATTACTTGCATGGCCCAAGACCCCAGGCAACCCGGCTCCTAGGGCATCCTGCTCTGAGGACTCAAGGCAGGAGTAGTTGTTTGAGAAGGAAACTGCTAGGCAAAGTTAACCTCCCTTACATCCTTCTGGCTCTTAAATTTCACTGCATTACCCATTTCAAGTGCCCAACACACGTGTGGCTCGTGGTTACTACACTGGACAGTGCAGACATGGAACATTTCCATCACTACAGGAAGCTCTATTGAATAATACTGTAATCTCACCAATTCCACTCACCAATTCTCTAATTATGACATAATAGAAATATTAACAATAAACGTAAAAAAGCATAATGACGGAATGCTATTCAGCACTAAAGGAATGAACTGTTGATACATGCTATAACATGGATGAACTGCAAAATCATGCTAAATCAAAGAAGCCAGTCACAAAAGACTTCATAATACATGATTCTATTTACATTAAATGCCCAGAAAAGGCAAATTTTTAGAGATAGAACGCAGATCAAGATAGGGATAAGAGAAAGAAGTGACTGCAATCAAGCACTAGGGAGTTTTGGGGGTGATATAAACGTTCTAAAGTTGTATTTTGGTGATGGCTGAAGAACTCTATATATTCACTAAAAAATCACTGAATTGAGCACTTAAAATAGGTGACTGTTAATAGTGTGTAAATTATACCTCAAAAGCTGTTAAAATAGTAGTGTACTGAAAAAACACTGAAGTTATTTGTGAAATGCACACTTCAGAAGTTTTCCATTTTAGCATCCAAACATGTATACAAATCCCCAGAAATAACAGAAACCAAAGCCTCATCTACAATAGAAGCCAGAGACCCATTTAACTCTAGTAGCACCTGGTGATAATTCAAATAGTGAACAACACCTTTAAGACAGTTTTACTTCTGAATTTTACACACTGTATTAATTATACAATCTAAGATTTACACAAAATTGTTTTAAATATTCAAGATTCCCAGTCACATGAAAAAAGGAAAGCCCACATAAAATGACAGTCTCTGAAGGATAACAAACACCAAGGGCAGCAGCAGTAACATGGCTAATGAAGCAAGTTCTACGCCTGTTCCAGACAATGTGTGGCCAAGTACCTCATGTAACTATCTCAGTCTAATTTTGTTCCAGTGTTTCAGGATAAGCTCTTAAATATCGCAAGAAAGAAAATAATGTTTTTCATACCCTCAAATATTCTCTCACAAAAGGGTGGAACAAGAATATTTTCTTCTTTTTTGTTATTTTAACAGATATGACCTTACAACTGATGAAAAAACAATCTATATACACTTTAATTAAACTAAAAATAATCTGACACAAACTTCCCCCACCAAATAACAAGCTTGTGATAAAAATGTGGAATGTGGCTCAATTCACCTTTCAGGTTTTGAAACTGTACATGTTACCTGGCACTTTTGAACTGTTTTCTCTACTAAGTTAATAATTCATATTCTTTACTTAATCCTCTCAGACTGAAATTAAGTATTCTAATATTCATTACAAAACTACTTTTCTAACATTCATTAGATCAACGAAGATGGGAATAATTTACATGCTATATTATTGCATGTTTCCATGTGATGAGACAGGTTATCAAGAGGACGTGACCACTTAGCTGGGCAAGAGTAACTGGAGGTCCCTCACCCCCTCCCCATCCGTGAAATGTGTGCTCCGCTTGCCTTCCCAGTGCTGGAAGCTGCCAAGGACATAGCCTTGAGATAGTACTGTGGTGCTGAGACCACCTGGACAGTATATGTGATCAAGCCCAGTTAAGGCCTCCTCCCATGAAAGTCCCTTTGCTTAATTAAACCTGCCACCTACCAACCCGGAGCCTCTTTCTTCCATCGCTCCCTACCCTCCATGTATGAGGCCGATTTCAGATTACACCCAGGAAGCTCTTGAGGAGGTTGTGATACAACACTATGACTTCAAAAAAGAAAAGGAAACTGAGTTATCACAGAATTCTAAAGTCAAGGATATATCTTAGAAATCATCTAATTCAACTCACTCCCAGATATTTCATGACAGAGTGGGAACCCCAAAGGACAAACCTAGACTAGAGTTCTTTTCACTGCACCCTTATTGCCTTGGCTTAAAACAGACACACACACACACACACATACATTATTAACAGTTGTGAATTACAGAGTCTCAGATTTTCAAGAAACCGTAAAGGTTTGTAAGACCGAACTGCCATCCACTAAAGGTTATCAGATCATTAGCATTAGCTTAAAAATAAACTAGATTCAAAATTAGATACAACACTACTCATTTTCATGAAAAAAATTCAATCCCCTTGATGTTTGAAGGTCTAAACTCAGTTTTAAATAACAGTGACCATACAATAAAGATCTCAAGATAAAAAATTTTAAAAACATAGCTAATAAGAAAAAAAGGTATATAAAAAGCTTTCTTAGGGGGCTTCCCTGGTGGCGCAGTGGTTGAGAGTCCGCCTGCCGATGCAGGGGACAGGGGTTCGTGCCCCAGTCTGGGAAGATCCCACATGCCGCGGAGCGGCTGGGCCCGTGAGCCGTGGCCGCTGAGCCTGTGCGTCTGGAGCCTGTGCTCCACAACGGGAGAGGCCACACAGTGAGAGGCCCACATACCTCAAAAAAAAAAAAAAAAAAAAGTTTTCTTGTAGAATATAAAGGTTTTTAATACATAACGACTGAACCAAGTTATGTACCAAGCACCAAACAAACTTAGACATATATAGTCATACCCATGTGTAACAATACATAAATGTTAAACAACTAAATTACGAGGGACTTCCCTGGTGGTCCAGTAGTTAAGACTCCCAATGCAGGGGGCCCAGGTTCGATCCCTGGTCAGGGAAGTACATCCTGCAACTAAGAGCCTGCATGCTGCAACTAAAAGATTCCCACATGCCGCGACTAAAGATCCCACACGCCACTACAAAGATGCCGTGTGGTGCACTAAGACCCAGCGCAGCCAAATAAATAAATAAATATTTTTTTTAAAATCTTAAAAAAAGAACTAAATTATGCTCAAAAAAATCACAAAGGTGATGAACTAAAAACGAAGCCAGTGAATTACAGAGAACCAACGATTTAGATTGCTCTCAATTACTTATGTGTACTGGTAAACAACATTTCTCCTGAGTTGGCAGAACACAGAATTTTAAAAGCAACCTTCAAGGAAACAGGCTCCAGGGGCTTAAAGTACACCCTGGCTTGTCCTGCATGAAAATAGCACAAGTAATCAAAAGGAAGAAGAACAGAATGATGAAACCATTTGTCTCCTGGCTCTGCATTATACTCACCATATCCTAATGGGTGTGAATAACTTATCAGGCTGCCAGCGAGCCAGAAGTCTGAGATAAATGTGGTCCAAAGAATCCTCCTATCTACTTGCCTATCAAGGTCTCAAAGTGTGAAGAAATTTAATCATTTTATAATAATCCAAAAAGGCTGGCCTGTGTCTGAATCATTCTTTAATGACACCAACACTCTGTCATACTGGATATGGAAATAGCCAAAGCTCTGTAATTCATCAGGAAAAAAACTTAAAAATAGATTCCAACTGACTGCATTATTTATACAGGTGAAACTTTCTTAGATACTGATAATTATTTTAGAAGATGGCAGCAGCCATGCAGAGCCGATTGCTCAAAATGCTTCCTAATGAAGCACTGTCTCTTTCATTTATATGACATATGTCTTTCTCAAATTCTAGAAAACTCTGCCATTTTTTGGTTGAATATAACCTCTTCCTCATTCTCTCTTTTTTCTCCCTCTGGAATTCTTCCTATTGGGTTAGTAGAGGATTCTCATTTTATTCTTCGTGTCTTAGCTTCTCTTTTATATTCTCTACTGCTTTATCTATTACTACTGCATGCAGGCTAACAGGTTGGACTTCACGAATCCTTTGGTAAGACACGTCTAATCACACCTTAACCCAACCTTGAGTTTTTCATTTTCTAATTTTAGAGACAACATTTTTCATTCCTAGAAGTTCTATTTGTTCTTTTCAAACCTGTCTGGACTTTTTGGATAGTGTTTGTCTTTTTTCATATTTTCAATTCCTTCTCTTACACGTTTTGTCGTTTCAAACATAAGTTTTTATGTATCTAGTAATTCCAATTAGCTGAAGTTCCTGGAGGTCTAATCCTGTTGCTTGTTATGCCTAATACCGTTTGCCCCTAAAGGGCAGCTTCCATGTCAATTATTAAATTTGGAACTGTGAATCTGTGGTTAAGTGGGACTTTATCTGGGAATCTTGTGTGAGTTGGATTAGAGACTGTGTTCTTCCAGAATAATGGCTTCTGCCAAGTAACCAAGGAAGATTATCAGCCCAGGACCACTTTACCTCTACGTATGGGTTCCCAGAAAATGCAAATACCACAAATCTGAACCCCAAAGCCTCATGAAGAAATGCCGATGAGAGAACATTTCCAACAAGGTAAGCATTTTTATTCCAAGACAAATAAATATATTTGTCTGTTAGCCATTTTATGGCATTAAATTCCATCTATAGGGTGGTGACTCTAAAATGTCTATCAAGTCAGACTTCACTCCTAAACTTTAACTCCTATAACCAACTGTCTATTGAACACATTCCCTTGAATATCTAATAAGGAACTCAAACTTTACCACATCCAAACCTGAACCTAATTCTTTTTCTTCTCCAGCTTTTTTTTTTATATATACAGCAAGTTCTTATTAGTCATCCATTTTATACACATCAGTGTATACATGTCAGTCCTAATTGCCCAATTCATCCCACCACCACCACCACCCCCCGCCGCTTTCCCCTCTTGGTGTCCATACGTTTGTTCTCTACATCTGTTTCTCAATTTCTACTCTGCAAATCGGTTCATCTGTACCGTTTTCCTAGGTTCCACATATATGCATTAATATGTTGTTTTTCTCTTTGACTCACTTCACTCTGTATGACAGTCTCTAGATTCATCCACGTCTCTACAAATGACCCAATTTCGTTCCTTTTTATGGATGAGCAATATTCCATTGTACATATGTACCACATCTTCTTTATCCATTCATCTGTCGATGGGCATTTAGGTTGCTTCCATGACCTGGCTATTGTAAATAGTGCTGCAATGAACATTGGGGTGCATGTGTCTTTTTGAATTATGGTTTTCTCTGGGTATATGCCCAGTAGTGGGATTGCTGGGTCATATGGTAATTCGATTTTCAGTTCTTTAAGGAACCTCCATACTGTTCTCCATAGTGGCTGTATGAATTTACATTCTCAACAACAGTGCAAGAGGGTTCCCTTTTCTCCACACCCTCTCCAGCATTTGTTATTTGCAGATTTTCTGATGATGGCCATTCTAACTGGCGTGAGGTGATACCTCCTTGTAGTTTTTTTTTTTTTTTCTTGCGGTAAGCGGACCTCTCACTGTCGTGGCCTCTCCCGCCGCGGAGCACAGGCTCCGGACGCACAGGCCCAGTGGCCATGGCCCACAGGCCAAGCCGCTCCGCAGCATGCGGGATCCTCCCGGACCGGGGCACGAACCTGTGTCCCCTGCATCGGCAGGCGGACTCTCAACCACTGCGCCACCAGGGAAGCCCCCTCATTGTACTTTTGATTTGCATTTCTCTAATAATTAGTGATGTTGAGCAGCATTTAATGTGCTTCTTGACCATCTGTATGTCCTCTTTGGAGAAATGTCTATTTAGGTCTTCTGCCCATTTTTTGACTGGGTTGTTTGTTTTCTGAATATTAAGCCACATGAGCTGTTTATGTATTTTGGAGATTAACCCTTTGTCCGTTGATTCATTTGCAAGTATTTTTTCCCATTCTGAGGGGTGTCTTTTCGTCTTGTTTGTAGTTTCCTTTGCTGTGCAAATCTTTTAAGTTTCATTACGTCCCATTTGTTTATTTTTGTTTTTATTTCCATTACTCTAGGAGGTGGATCAAAAGATCTTGCTATGATTTATGTCAAAGAGTGTTCTTCCTACGTTTTCCTCTAAGAGCTTTATAGTGTCCGGTCTTACGTTTAGGTCTCTAATCAATTTTGAGTTTTTGTGTATGGTGTTAGGGAGTGTTCTCATTTCATTCTTTTACATGTAGCTGTCCAGTTTTCCCAGCAACACTTACTGTCTTTTCTCCATTGTATATCCTTGCGTCCTTTGTCATAGATTGAATGACCATAGGTGCGTGGGTTTATCCCTGGGCTTTCTATCCTGTTCCATTGATTTATATTTCTGTTTTTGTGCCACTACCATATTGTCTTGATTACCGTAGCTTTGTAGTATAGTCTGAAGTCAGGGAGTCTGATTCCTCCAGCTCTGTTTTTTTCCCTCAAGACTGCTTTGGATACTTGGGATCTTTTGTGTCTCCATACAAATTTTAAGATTTTTTGTTCTAGTTCTGTAAAAAAATGCCACTGGTAATTTGATAGGGATTGCATTGAATCTGTAGATTGCTTTGGGTAGTATAGTCATTTTCACAATATTCATTCTTCCAATCCAAGAACATGGTATATCTCTCTATCTGTTGATATCATCTTTAATTTCTTTCAACAGTGTCTTATAGTTTTCTGAATACAGGTCTTTTGTCTCCTCAGGTAGGTTTATTCCTAGGTATTTTATTCTTTTTGTTGCAATGGTAAATGGGAGTGTTTCCTTAATTTCCCTTTCAGATTTTTCATTATTAGTGTATAGGAATGCAAGAGAGTTCTGTGCATCAATTTTGTATCCTGCAACTTTACCAAATTCATTGATTAGCTCTAGTAGTTTTCTGGTGGCATCTTAGGATTCTCTATATATAGTATCATGTCATCTGCAAACAGTGACAGTTTTACTTCTTCTTTTCCAATTTGTATTCCTTTTATTTATTTTCCTTCTCTGATTGCCATGGCTAGGACTTCCAAAACTATGTTGAATAACAGTGGCGAGAGTGGAGGTCCTTGTCTCATTCCTGATCTTAGAGGAAATGCTTTCAGCTTTTCACCATTGAGAATGATGGTTGCTGTGGGTTTTTCGTATATGGCCTTTAGTATGTTGAGGTAGGTTCCCTCTATGCCCACTTTCTGGAGAGTCTTTTTTTTTTTCATAAATGGGTGTTAAATTTTGTCAAAACGTTTTTCTGCATCTATTGAGATGATCATATGGTTTTCATTCTTCAATTTGTTAATATGGTGTATCACATTGATTGATTTGCATATATTGAAGAATGTTTGCATCCCTGGGATAAATCCCAATTGATCATGGTGTATGATCCTTTTAATGTGTTGTTGGATTCTGTTTGCTAGTATTTTGTTGAGGATTCTTGCATCTACATTCATCAGTGATATTGGCGTGTAATTTTCTTTTTTGTAGTATCTTTGGTTTTGGTATCAGGTGATGGTGGCCTCATAGAATGAGTTTGGGAGTGTTCCTTCCTCTGCAATTTTTTGGAAGAGTTTGAGAAGGATGGGTGTTAGGTCTTCTCTAAGTGTTTGATAGAATTCATCTGTGAAGCCATCTGGTCCTGGACTTTTGTTTGTGGAAGATTTTTAGTCACAGTTTCAATTTCATTACTTGTGATTAGTCTGTTCATATTTTCTGTTTCTTCCTGGTTCAGTCTTGGAAGTTATACCTTTCTAAGAATTTGTCCATTTCTTCCAGGTTGTCCATTTTATTGGCATAGTTGCTTGTAGTAGTCTCTTAAGATGCTTTGTATTTCTGCGGTGTCTGTTGTAACTTCTCCTTTTTCATTTCTAGTTTTAATGATTTGAGTCCTCTCCCTCTTTTTCTTGATGAGTCTGGCTAATAGTTTATCAATTTTGTTTATCTTATCAAAGAACCTGCTTTTAGTTTAGTTGATCTTTGCTACTGTTTTCTTTGTTTCTATTTCATTTATTTCTGCTCTGATCTTATGATTTCTTTCCTTCTGCTAATTTTGGGTTTTGTTTGTTCTTCTTTCTCTAGTTCCTTTAGGTGTAAGGTTAGATTGTTTATTTGAGATTTTTCTTGTTTCTCGAGGTAGGCTTGTACAGCTATAAACTTCCCTCTTAGAACTTCTTTTGCTGCATCCCACAGGTTTTGTGTCATCATGTTTTCATTATCATTTGTCTCTAGGTATTTGATTTCCTCTTTGATTTCTTCAGTGATCTCTTAGTTATTTAGTAACATATTGTTTAGCCTCCACGTGTTTGTGTTTTTTACATTTTTTACCTCGTAACTGATTTCTAATCTCATATCATTGCGGTCAGAAAAGATGTTTGATACGATTTCAATTTTCTTAAATTTACTGAGGTTTGATTTGTGACCCAGGATGTGATCTATCCTGGAGAATGTTCCGTGCGCACTTGAAAAGAGAGTGTAATTTTGCTGTTCTTGGATGGAATGTCCTATAAATATCAATTAAATCTATCTGGTCTATTGTGTCATTTAAAGCTTGTGTTTCTTATTAATTTTCTGTTTGGATGATCTGTCCAATGATGTAAGTGAGGTGTTAAAGTCCCCCACTATTATTGTGTTACTGTCGATTTCCTCTTTTATAGATCTTAGCAGTTGCCTTATGTATTGAGGTGCTCCTATGTTGGGTGCATATATATTTATAATTGTTATATCTTCTTCTTGGATTGATCCCTTGATCATTATGTAGTGTCCTTCCTTGTCTCTTATAACATTCTTTATTTTAAAGTTTATTTTATCTGATATAAGTACTGCTACTCCAGTTTTCTTTTGATTTCCATTTGCATGGAATATCTTTTTCCATCCCCTCACTTCCAGTCTGAATGTGTCCCTAGGTCTGAAGTGGGTCTCCTGTAGACAGCATAAATATGGGTCTTGTTTTTGTATCCATTCAGCGAACCTCTGTCTTTTGGTTGGAGCATTTAATCCATTCATGTTTAAGGTAATTATCGATATGTATGTTCCTATGACAATTTTCTTAATTGTTTTGGGTTTATTTTGTAGGCCCTTTTCTTCTCTTGTGTTTCCCACTTAGAGAAATTCCTTTAGCATTTGTTGTAGAGCTGGTTTGGTGGTGCTGAATTCTCTTAGCTTTTGCTTGTCTGTAAAGCTTTTGATTTCTCCATCGAATATGAATGAGATCCTTGCTGGGTAGAGTAATCTTGGTTGTAGGTTCTTCCCTTTCATCACTTTAAGTATATCATGCCACTCTCTTCTGGCTTGTAGAGTTTCTGCTGAGAAATCAGCTGTTAACCATATGGGAGTTCCCTTGTATTTGTTGTTTTTCCCTTGCTGCTTTCAATAATTTTTCTTTGTCTTTAATTTTTGCCAGTTTGATTACTATGTGTCTCAGTGTGTTTCTCCTTGGGTTTATCCTGTATGGGACTCTCTGTGCTTCCTGGACTTGGGTGGCTATTTCCTTTCCCATGTTAGGGAAGTTTTTGACTATAATCTCTTGAAATATTTTCTCGGGTCCTTTCTCTCTCTCTTCTCCTTCTGGGACCCCTATAATGCGAATGTTGTTGCATTTAATGTTGTCCCAGAAGTCTTTTAGGCTGTCTTCATTACTTTCCATTCTTTTTTCTTTATTCTGTTCCACAGCAGTGAATTCCACCATTCTGTCTTCCAGGTCATTTATCCGTTCTTCTGCCTCAGTGATTCTGCTATTGATTCCTTCTAGTGTATTTTTCATTTCAGTTATTGTACTGTTCATCTTTGTTTGTTTGTTCTTTATTTCTTCTAGGTCTTTGTTAAACATTTCTTGCATCTTCTCGATCTTTGCCTCCATTCTTTTTCTGAGGTCCTGGATCATCTTCACGATCATTATTCTGAATTCTTTTTCTGGAAGGTTGCCTATCTCCACTTCAATTAGTTGTTTTTCTGGGGTTTTATCTTGTTCCTTCATCTGGTACATAGCCCTCTGCCTTTTCACCTTGTCTCTCTTTCTGTGAATGTGGTTTTTGTTCCACAGGCTGCAGAATTTGAGTTCTTCTTTCTTCTGCTGTCTGCCCTCTGGTGGATGAGGCTAAGAGGCTTTTGCAAGTTTCCTCCTGAACCTAATTTTCAATTTCCCCACCTGCCCCCCAAAAAACACCACTGTTTCCCAATCTCAGATATTCCACCCTTCCAGCTCAGGCCCAGCGGGGCATGTAGTCAACTCCTGCTCACCGTTCTGGATATTGCTGGATTTGGTGATTCCTCTTTCCTGTGTTTAAGCTCAACTTACATTTAAAAAATCTGTCTTATAATTTTATACCCCGAAGTGAGCAGAACCCTGACCGCATCTGTTTAGATGGTCATACTGACTAGAAGTCCTCAGGACTGGCCTTTCCAATGTGAGCCTGTAAAGGGAACTACTTAAATTGCCTACAGTTAGCTCTTGATACCAGAGCACTCCTAGGGCCTGTTCCATTCAGTGCAAGGCTACTGTCAGGGCTCAAGAAAGCACGTAAAGACCACTTCCTACAAAATAACCATGAGTGTTGTTACCTCTTGGCTTTAGGATAAGGACACTCACAGACTGATAAACTGCAGCTTGATATTCAAGATCATTCCTATAACCTATCTTATTTCACATCCACCATGCCCTTAATGCAGCCAGAACTACCTACGGTTGCCAAAATACATGTCATGACATCTCACTTCCAAGATTTTGACAAATTGTTTACATTACTTATAATGTCCTTCTCTTTTTTTTTTTAAAAAAAGCCCATGTATTATGTAAGGACCAACTCAAATAGTACCTCATCTATAAAGCCTGCTTGATGCCTGTCACATCTCCTGCTCTTGCCTTACTCTCCCCTCTGCCAATATATTTACTGATCAGCCATTTACAGTGCTGCTGGGTCTGTTCTATTGATTATTAATATGCTAGTCATAACCACAAAAGGAAACATCAAAACTCAGACATGTTCACCACTAAGGAACAGAATTAAGTTGTGCTTCCAATCAGGGTGGTACATAGCACATCAAGGACCAGTCATGGTCATCTGGATAGCCTCATTGTGCCATACCTCCTATCCTCTATATTGGCCCATTCCACAGTCCCAAACTCCTGCTGTGAGGCCCATTCTGTAATTTCTCTTGTTGAGTTTCCTAGCGCCCCAGCCCTGCCCACCCCACCTGCAAGAACTGAGACCATCTCTAAAACTCCCAAGCTACTAAATACTTGCAGCCTTTTTCCCAACGCCCAACATTTGTCCTCACTGCCATGAATGGCTCATCTCCTAGAATCACAGCATAACTCTGTTAGACTCTGAACTCTTACTCACTGCCTAAGTTCTCTCTACACAATTTTTTTAACATCTTTATTGGAGTATAATTGCTTTACAACGTTGTGTTAGTTTCTGCTATATAACAAAGTGAATCAGCTATATGCATACATATATCCCCATATCCCCTCCCTCTTGCATCTCCCTCCCACTCTCCCTATCCCACCCCTCTAGGTGGTCACAAAGCTGATCTCCCTGTGCTATGCGGTTGCTTCCCACTAGCTATCTATTTTACATTTGGTAGTGTATATATGTCAATGCTACTCTCTCACTTCGTCCCAGCTTACCCTTCCCCCTCCCCGTGTCCTCAGTTCCATTCTCTATGTCTGCGTCTTTATTCCTGTCCTCCCCCTAGGTTCATCAGAATCACTTTTTTTTTTGTTTTTTAGATTCTATATATATATGTTAGCATATGGTTTTTGTTTTTCTCTTTTTGACTTACTTTACTCTGCATGACAGTCTCTAGGTCCATCCACCTCACTACAAATAACTCAATTTTGTTTCTTTTTATGGCTGAGTAATATTCCATTGTATATATGTGCCACAACTTCTTTATCCATTCATCTGCCAATGGACACTTAAGTTGCTTCTATGTCCTGGCTATTGTAAATAGTGCTGCAATGAACATTGTGGTACATGTCTCTCTTTTTTTTTTTAAAGAAGATGTTGGGGGTAGGAATTTATTAATTAATTTATTTATTTTTGCTGCGTTGGGTCTTAGTTTCTGTGTGAGGGCTTCCTCCAGTTGTGGCAAGTGGGGGCCACTCTTCATCGTGGTGCGCGGGCCTCTCACTGTTGTGGCCTCTCTCGTTGCGGAGCACAGGCTCCAGACGCGCAGGCTCAGCAGCCGTGGCTCACGGGCCCAGCCACTCCGCGGCACGTGGGATCCCCCCAGACCAGGGCTCGAACCCGTGTCCCCCGCACTAGCAGGCAGACTCTCAACCACTGCGCCACCAGGGAAGCCCCATGTCTCTTTTTGAACTATAGTTTTCTCAGGGTATATGCCCAGCAGTGGGGTTACTGGGTTTTCTAAGTTTTCTAAGGAACCTCCATATTGTTCTCCATAGTGGCTGTATCAATTTACATTCCCACCAACAGTGCAAGAGGGTTCCCTTTTCTCCACACCCTCTCCAGCATTTATTGTTTGTAGATTTTTTGATGATGGCCATTCTGACCGGTGTGAGATGATACCTCACTGTAGTTTTGATTTGCATTTCTCTAATGATTAGTGATGCTGAACATCCTTTCATGTGTCTGTTGGCAATCTGTACCTTCTTTGGAGAGATGTCTATTTAGGTCTTCTGCCCATTTGGGGATTGGGTTGTTTGTTTTTTTGATATTGAGCCGTATGAGCTGCTTGTGTATTTTGGAGATTAATCCTTTGCCAGTTGCTTCGTTTGCAAATATTTTCTCCCATTCTGAGGGTTGTCTTTTCATCTTGTTTATGGTTTCCTTTACTGTGCAAAAGCTTTTAATCTATACAATTTTATGAGCGCTAGCCTGGACCACTCAATACCAACATTTGCCTGGATGACCTCCCATGCCCACTGAATCACATACAGAGACCCCAGAAGTCCTTGCCAGGGCTAGTCTCTGGAATCAGTCAAATCCTCCCAAACCATTTCTCACGCTGAAGCATAATAATGGCTATGGGGAACTCATCTGGTCAATTTCTCTGTGCATCTGTCCAACGAGCCCTAATAAGGGACTGGAGATTCATCTCCCCAAAAGTTTAACATGTTGCAGAATGAGTAAAGCATAGGGAGATGGCTAAAAGAATCTATCCCACAGTCAGTACCTGGTTACTCTACAGACACATATGGCAATGACCAGAGGAAGGAAAAAGGAAAAGAAAGCAGCTGCCAGAAAAATAAAAAGTCTCCTTCTCCAGCTTCCTTCACAGTAATTTTTCCTCTGTCCTCCTTCTGCACCATGAGTGCTGTAGCATCCTTATCTCTTTGGCCTTCATATGCTTAGTCTTATTTTTTAAGCACCATACCAAGTATTAAAATCTGGCAAAATAATTATTTACAATAGCCAAGGTATGGAAACAACCTACGTGCCCATCAATGGATAAATGGATAAAGATGTGAGATATAGGGCTTCCCTGGTGGCACAGTGGTTGAGAGTCTGCCTGCCAATGCAGGGGACATGGTTTCGTGCCCTGGTCCGGGAAGACCCCACATGCCACGGAACGGCTAGGCCCATGAGCCATGACCGCTGAGCCTGCGCGTCCGGAGCCTGTGCTCCACAACGGGAGAGGCCACAACAGTGAGAGGCCCGCGCACTGCCAAAAAAAAAAAAAAAAAAAAAAAAAAAAGATGTGAGATATATGCATATATATAATGGAATACTACTCAGCCATAAAAAAGATGAAAATTTCGCTATTTGCAACAACATGGATGGACCTTGAGGGTATTATGCTAGATGAAATAAGTCAAAGAAAGACAAATACTGTAGAATTTCATGATATGTAGAATATAAAAAACAAAACAAAAGAAATGAACAAAGCAAACCAAACAGGAACAAACACATAGCTACAGAGAACACAGTAGTGGTTACCAGAGCAGAAGGGCCAGGGGAAGGAGGGGAGGACAAAATGGGCAAAGAAGATCAACTGTATGGTGACAGACGGAAACTAAGTTTTTGGTGGTGAGCATGCTGTAGCATATACAGAAGTAGAAATATAACGTTGTACACGTGAAACAGACAATGGTATAAACCAATATTACCTCAGTAAAAAAATAAATTAAAAAAAATCTGGCAAAATGGTTGCTATAAACAATAGATTAATATAGCTTTGTAGGTAGTATTGTAGCAAGTATTTTCTTAGTAACAGCAAGATTCAAATTCACTTGGAGCTTATAAAAAGCTGAGGAAAGAGTAGTTTCTCACTCCAAGTTATATCCCAAAGACTACTGACTGGACAACTTTAGAAAATATACATTAGTACAGAAAGTTCAAACACATACAAAAGTTATAAGGAAAGTTAATGAACCAATTTTTACAACTATTACAACTGTCAACTGACTCATGAATACTTATACTCTTATCCTCCCACCAGAGGTATTGTGAAGTTAAGGCCAGACGTACTATCATTTCATATATAAATATCTCAACTCATATCTCTTATAGATAAGATTTTAAAAATTATTAGCATAGTATCATTAAACCTCTAAAATGATTAATTCCTTAATCTAATTAAACATATAATTTTCAAATCCCCCAAATATTTTATTTGCTTGAATCATCAACAAAATAAGTTCCCTACATTGGAACCAGTCTCTTAAATCTCCTTGAAGCTATAGGTTCCTCTACCTCCTTCCTTTCCCCATCTTCCCATCCCTTGACATTTATTTGTTGACGAAATTGGCCTGTAGAAATCCCCACAGTCTGGGTTATGCTGATATACTCCTCATGGTGTCATTAGATACATGCTTTTTTCCCCTATATTTCCTGGAAATTGGTAGCAAGAACTACAGGCTTGATCAATTCAGCTCAATTTTCTGGCAAGACAACCTTATAGCTGGTGGTACTATCTGGTTTTCTCTCTTTCTGTGATATTAGCAACCACTGATGGTCACTGGCTATATCCCTTAATTCATTAGAGACTGCAGAATTGTGATACAGTGACATTCTATCATTCCTCCATCTTTTAAGAGTTGGGATATGCCAATAATTAGAAACTTATCATCACCAACTACTTGGTTACTCTAAGCTACAGTTCATATAGGAAAGGCAGGGAAAAATACTTGAGTCTTTCCACCTATTACCAGTTTTCAAAATGAGTTAATTTACTAGCATCCCCCAAAGCAGACCAACTATTAGTATTTTTCTTTAGTATTATTGTGAGCTTCAAATTTAAATATATTTAATGTGTTTCAATACACTGTAGATATTATTCTTACTGATCCTCAAATTGTCCCATTTTTGGCTCCTGAGTCCTTTAGGACGCCCTCAGGAGTTTTTGATAACTGTTTTCCTTTCTAAATTGACAAGATGTTCCAAGCTCATCTTGTACATTTCCTGCCCCAGACCTGGAAGTAGCTATTTTCCAAGGAGCTTTGGTTTACTTTAGTAGGAAATGACATTAGATGCTATAGTCTCATTGTTAGGGGTGCTCATTGCTAGTGGGTTTGTCATTTTTCCAGGCCCTGCCATGAAAAAGAGCTAGAAAATTTACCATCACAGGATCTTTCCTTAACCTTAGCTATCTTTCAGCTGTTTTTCCTTTAAACCACACTCAAATGCTGGATTCCCAATAATATCACCTTAATCACTCATTTGCTTTATCCCATAATTTTAAAAAACCTTAGAATAACAATACCAACATAACCACTATAATACTATTACTCTAAACAGTTTAAGATATTTTTAGAGATGTCATTGTCCTTTAATTACAATCTAGTAGCAATAGATAGTCAAGTTTGTTGACATCTGAAATAGCCCCTCCCTGCATGGTTGTTATATCAGCAACTCAATATATAATTAGGTTCTCCTAGTTCAATTGGTTTCCATTTTTAGGGATCTTTTAAAATTAAATTCTGTGTTAAAATTATGCAAAATATGTATATGGTTCCAAGTTAAGGAGACAAAACAAGATGTATTCAGAGAAGTCTAGCTTCTGCTCCTCTCTCCACCCACCACACTGTTTCCTCCATCACACTACAAATAACCATTTTTTTGTTAAGTTTTTGTTTTATCCTTTTTTAAAAAAAATTTCCAAATATTAGTATTCCCATCCCTTTCTTCAATGAATGATACACACTATATCTATTAGTCACCACCCTGCTTTTTTCCCCTGAAAGTCACTCTACAATAGTAAAAAGAGACACTCTTCCTTCCTTTCTATAGTTGTGGATATAGTATATGTTATTCATCAAATTGTGTACTGACCAACAGATGGATTGTTTCTAACTTTTGCTATTACAAACACTGCTGCAATAAATAGCCTTATATGTGCAACTTTTCTTATTTTTGCCTTGAGATAGGATCCCTAGAAATAGAACTGCCTGGCAAAAGGGTAAATATAAATGTAAGTTTTCTAGGTATTGACAAGTTCTCTCCACTAGGTCTTATACCATTTTGCATTTCCTACAGCAATGTTTGAGAGTGCCTGCTTCCCCCCATTCCCTCCACAGTCTCATCAACAGAATAACTTGTCAAACTTTTTAATTTCTGTCAATATGATTGGTAAGAAATGATGTATCAGTGTAGCATTAATCTGCATATTTATTAGTACAAATATTAAATAGCTTTTCATATGTTAGAGGCAATTTGCAGTTCTTTTTCTGCAAACCATCTGTTCTTATATCTTGCCCATTTTCTTGCTGAGTTGATAGTTTTCTTATTCTCTATTTTTTAGAAATACTAACCCTTTGTGATTAAAAACTGCAAATACCCTTCTCCAATTTGTCATCTTTTTTACTTTATTTATTATGTTTTCAGCTATAATAAAGTTATTATTTTTACCATAAAATTTATCTATATTTCCCTTATTGCATCTGGATTTTGAGTTGTAGTTAGGGTGTTTATCCACTTCCAGGTTCAGAGGAATTCACCAGCCTTTTTCCTAGTACTTGTCTGGTTTCATTTTTGTATATTAAGTGACTGATTCACTTGTAATTTATCATTGGGATAGTACAAAGACTAAATCTAATATCGTCTTCCTTCATTATTTAAACACTAAATATTCATGTCTACTTCCTCATTTTCCATTCAGTTGTTAGTCTGTCTTTTTAAGCACCAATACCACAGTTTTTATTATAAAGGCTTAATAACGTGTTTCAATATCTAGTAGGTCTACAGCTCTCCTCTGCTGCTCTTCTTTAATGAGAGTTTTTCTTATTATTCTTACTTATCTATTCTTCCAATGAAATTTATAATCAGCTTGCCTAGTTACAGGAAGCACACACAAAGAATCATTATAAAGTCACAAGTTAACTTTAGGGGATTGACAAATTTATGATGTTGAAACTAAAAGCTAAGAATAAGAACTAAAACTTGGAAAAAAGCATTAAAATAGTTTACCATTCTCTGCTTGTGAAAAGATACAGGCTGAACCCAGAAAACCTTTGCTACATTACCATGAGAAATTTTTATTTAAACAATTAAGATTAATAAGCAAAGGAACCAATCATTTCATGTATATCATGTATTGTGTAAACCACCTGATTAGGAAAACACCAAAATGATCAAATAACACAGGTATTAGAAATGCATTGCTCACCTTCCTTTTTCAGCCATTTCACAATGTTCCCTTCTTCCATTGTAGGAGACAGTGATGGCATTAGTATCGTAATAGGATCAGCTGAAATTGAAAAAAGGAAAGATTAAACACAAAAAATAATGCACCTCATGAGGCAGCAACAAGTTCAAGTAAATTAATATCTAATTCAATTTGAGAAAAAAAATATTCCACAGTCTGAAAGACACAAAACTGGTCAAACTAAGTGTTCAGTAATCTTTTCTGGAATATTTTCAACTCCTTTTTCATAGTTCCCCAAGCCCTCTATGCATATTTTCAAGCCAGGTGCTTACAAGATTAAAAAAAAGAAAAGCTGATTTTTGTTTCATCTTCTCCTTCCCCTTTTGTTGCTGCAAAAAAATATTTACAAGTAGAATGACCAAAGGAAAAGACAGAAAAAAAAACAAAAAAACTAAAGTCCTGATAACCTGCAACAGAAGAATTATTAGACTTACAACAGAATAATCAAGATTAAACTTTAGAAACTGGTTGTGTTTTTACTTTAATCTAATATTACACTATTCAGAAATCAAAGGTTCTTGCTAAGTGTGAAAAGCAGAGGTTTGCTTTGTTAAGAATGATAGGGTAAGTGAACTTAAGTAGTTAAATTAATCTCAGATTGTGTTTCATACCACAGTTCAGCTAGGGATCCAAAAAGATAGACTCAAACCAGGGTGACCTCTCAATAAAGCATAGCCACTTTTTCCTTAGGTATCAAAAAAGGAGACACGCTATATATTTGGCCAGATGTGCTTCCCGATAATTCCACTGTCCAGGACCATACTTAAAGAGTGCACAGCTGTTAGATTACAATTTACATAAAGTTTATACTAATAAAATAGTTCACAGAGTGCTCCAGTTCTTATTTAGCAGTAGCCATAGTAACAAATTACATTGCCTGAAATCTTCCACAAAACCTATTCTCTCCTCAGATTATTCAACTCTCTGACCCAAAAAAGCAAAATACACCACATCTGACATAATTCAAATGTGGAAAAGGGTAGAATAGGGCTTTTTTTCCCCATTGATGTTTTAGGGTTAAAAATAAGGGAATCGATATCAAAAAAACAAACAACCCAATCAAAAAATGGGCAGAAGACTTAAATAGACATTTCTCCAAAGAAGATATACAGATTGCCAACAAACACATGAAAGGATGCTGAACATCACCAATCATTAGAGAAATGCAAATCAAAACCCGGTGAGGTATCACCTCACACTGGTCAGAATGGCCATCATCAAAATATCTACAAACAATAAATATTGGAGAGGGTATGGAGAAAAGGGAACCCTCTTGCACTGTTGGTGGGAATGTAAATTGATGCAGCCACTATGCAGAACAGTATGGAGGTTCCTTAAAAAACTAAAAATAGAACTACCATACGACCCAGCAATCCCACTACTGGGCATATACCCTGAGAAAACCATAGTTCAAAAAGAGACATGTACCACAATGTTCAATGCAGCACTATTTACAAATAGCCAGGACATGGAAGCAACCTAAGTGTCCATCGACAGATGAATGGATAAAGAAGATGTGGCACATATATACAATGGGATACTACTCAGCCATAAAAAGAAACGAAATTGAGTTATTTGTGGTGAGGTGGATGGACCTAGAGACTGTCATACAGAGTGAAGTAAGTCAGAAAGAGAAAAACAAAAACCGTATGCTAACATGTATATGGAATCTAAAAAAAAAAAGGTTCTGATGAACCTAGGGGCAGGACAGGAATAAAGATGCAGACGTAGAGAATGGACTTAAGGACATGGGGGTGGGGGGCAGGGTAAGCTGGGAGGAAGTGAGACATCAGCATTGACATATATATAAAATAGATAGCTTGTGGGAAGCAGCCCCATAACACAGGGAGATCAGATCGGTGCTTTGTGACCACCTAGAAGGGTGGGATAGGGAGAGTGGGAGGGAGGCTCAAGAGGGAGGAGATATGGGGATATATGTATACATACAGCTGATTCACTTTGTTATATAGCAGAAACTAACACAACTGTAAAGCAATTATATACTCCAATAAAGATGTGTTAAAAAAAAATAAGGGGGGCTTCCCTGGTGGCGCAGTGGTTGACAGTCTGCCTGCTAATGCAAGGGACACAGGTTCGAGCCCTGGTCTGGGAGGATTCCACATGCCGTGGAGCAACTAGGCCCGTGAGCCACAACTACTGAGCCTGCGCGTCTGGAGCCTGTGCTCCGCAACAAGAGAGGCCGCGATAGTGAGAGGCCCGCGCACCGCGATGAAGAGTGGCCCCCGCTTGCCACAACTAGAGAAGGCCCTCGCACAGAAACGAAGACCCAATACAGCAAAAATAAAAAAACAAATTAATTAATAAATTCCTACCCCCAACATCTTCTTTAAAAAAAAAATAATAAGGGAATTGAATGCTAATGTTAAATGTAGTTAAATATTTCCTTTGGGGAACTGAACTAATGTTATTGTAATTTCAAATGGAGAGTTCCTATGGCTTCATGGTAAAGAAGTGCCATTTCTGAAGCATTTGGAAGGAAGCTTTTATCCTCCCGTCACTGTTCATTCACTCCCCTCTAAAGGACTAGGAAAAGGATCCAGGCAAATACAACTGCCTCAGCCTTTTCCTCATTTTAAGACCTGTCTGCCTATAGGGAACCTGTATTTTCCTTTCAGTTCTTCTATGCACTAGGCATAAATGGACCTGCCTTTCAAAGGCAGATAGTAAGCCCACCTCTCTCTATTCCTGCCACCAGGGCCCAGTGGGTGCTGGGAAGCAATTCAGGATGTGTGTTTGCTTTGTATACACAAACTGTCTCTCTCAAACAAAAGCCCAAAGTCTAAACAGGGGTTGTACTGAGGAGTCCAACTGCAGAAGGCCACAGATTTAAGTCACATTTTCCAATACAACAAAACCATCAACATTAAAACTGTTACTTTGATCTCCATCTGTCTGGTTTTTGCCTTCTCAATTGGTACCAATCTACAAGGATAGAAATGTAGAATCATCACTCTCAATACCCCAACAATGATAGAGCCTGAACCAAATTCTAAGTCAACACGCCCATTTCATCAATGAGAAAACTACAATCCACTGATTAAGGGATTTGAATTCTGCCTAACTCTCAAGGCTGTCCTCTCCTACACTGTACCACTGCTCATCGTTAATTGATTATCCTTACCAATATGGATTATCACCTAATTAATCATTGGTTATTTATAGCCTATTCATCCAGAAATTCAAACAGAACCAGACATATCAAATCCATGTGAGCATTCTTCACGTGTCCAATCAAGCAGCCTAACAATCCCTCTCTATCAAAAAGTTCAAGCCTGGCGCTACGAGATGCAATATTTCAAAATCATATACACAGTAAATTTATACATCAAATAGAGTTCCACTACAAAGAAGCAAAATAAATGAACTTCTATGATTCTATGTCCAGATTCCAATTTATGACAAATATCAACTCAGTTCTCTCAAAACAAAGTCTCTCTTCAATATTTTTATACCTTGGTTCTAGTTGCCATGATACAATTAATATTTATTTCATGCTTCTCCCTCCTATTACAATCTCTCACCTACGAGACCGTCACATTTTTCCTGACATTAAGTACTTCATTATGAAACTTTTTGCGTTTTATGAATTACCACATCAAGAATCTTAAAATTTTTCATATTTAAAAAATAAGAAGAACATAATCACTCCTCATACAGCCACCCTTCATAGATGAGTTGAAACCACTTCTCTGAATGACAATAAAATATAAAAATTCTGTAATAGATCATTATCCTTACTCTGAAATGAAGGTGACAAAAACCAAAGAAAGACATTTTGGACGTTTCCATTATTTGGTACTATCTTGATTGCTTATACTGACTTACATGGAGAGTACAACGTGCAGTGTGTTTTCTGCTAAATCTAACTAACCTATCCTCAGATGCTCATGCTAGAAAATTATTTTTAAAAGGAAGCATTAATTTACTAATAATAATGCATATTTCATTCTAGTATATCCTCTTTCAACCTGAACATTATATACATCTTTTCCAAATATTTTTTTTTTCCAGTGGGAAAGTAATTATATAATCATAATATCAGTTTTGAATGACAGGGCTGCATATAACTAATATCTGGCCTTTATGGCTGCCATCAATTCTACTGAACATAGTGTGGGCTTTTCTAGATTCCTTGGAATTTTAACCTACACATAATGTTGTTTAATTTCATTAAGAATTATACGGAGCTTCCCTTCTCATTCCAATAAGCAGTACATTCTACTTTTTTCCTGTCAAACTGAGGAGGCCTTGAAATGGGCCCCAATTACAGTTCCTACTCATAACTGGACACAACTATAAGAATAAAGGAAATGCAGTTTTTTACTCCACTGGTCATACAGGTTATTTCAATTAGTACTCAAAAAATACCCCAAATTTTGTTAGACTTTAACCCTTTTGTAGTCATTTTAGTGTTCTATTTCTTTTCATCAAGCTAACAAAGTATACCTAATGGCTTATAAAGTCTGCCCTTCTAGAGCAGTTAAAAAACATATTTAAAAACTTTTAAGGTAACTACCATAATGTACGTTGTTCCAGTTTATATTTAAATATACTGATTTTAACAGCAGAGTCTCACAAATCCGTCACAACTGTCTTAATCTCTTTTTTTATTGCCTCAATATAATGACACAATAAGTTGAAATTTTTCACTCAGTATATTGCTGCTTTACCTTCCTTCTCAGGCACATGAGCAAATGATCAATCACTGAATCTTACAGCAAACTACACTAATCTAATTTCTTGTTCTCTAGAGGATTTCTTTTATCTCAAAACACTCGTACTTCAGCAAAACCTATAAAAGCTTTAAACTGATGATCTATACATCAATTCTAAAAGGTTTCCAGATTAAAAAAAAAAGATTAATATAAGCAAACTCTTAAAATACAAATGCAGAACAAATAGCTTTGTGGCTAATAATGAAGCAGATCTAAGCCCCATTACTCTGACTGAATTAAGGAAATTCCACAATTTACTTATGGTACTGCTTGGACGTCATGCTCTAGTCCATTTATACATCCAAACACAAAAATCATGAAATGAAGACAGATAAATTGAAGAAATAAATTACCCTGTACTTTTTTAGTGCAGCTCTCTGTTCCTTATATTAATTTGCTTCTTTTTTAATAGGAAGAGATGCTGCTCATTTAATCACCTCTCTTTTCCAATGCAAGAACTCATTAAATAAAATTGACCTTTAAAATTTCTGCTTAAATAAAACAATTCTGCCATCTGCAGGCTGGATGAAATAAAGCCATAAGACGTAAAGGTAATTTCAAAATCAATACCAGAGCATAGAATAATATTAATACTGCAGTTTTGAATAAAGGTAAAGCAATTTTTGTTTTTTGTTTTGTTTTTTGTTTTTGCGGTACGCGGGCCTCTCACTGTTGTGGCCTCTCCCGCTGCAGAGCAACAGGCTCTGGACGCGCAGGCTCAGTGGCCATGGCTCACGGGCTCAGCAGCTCCACAGCATGTGGGATCCTCCCGGACCGGGGCACGAACCCGTGTCTCCTGCATCGGCAGGCGGACTCTCAACCACTGCGCCACCAGGGAAGCCCAGCAATTTTTTAAAAGATAAGTGCTTGTCATATGGGTCTTCTTTGTTCAAATACTTATTTTGGCATAAGAATAGATTGAAAATGTCACAAATACTTACTTTGGTATAAGAATAGATTGAAAATGTCACAAATACTTATTTTGGTATAAGAATACATTGAAAATGTCAATGAACAACAATAGAAAATGTATGCGTAATAGTTTGTGAGAAAATATCATTTAGAGTAATAAATGTAATGAAAGACGCCCACAAACAGTATATATGGCATAATCCAATTTCTACCTGCTTAGCTTGTATGTACACAAAGACTGAAAGGATATACTCCAAAATGACAATAGTACCTATCTCTAGTTGATGGTTTTTATTATACCTGCTTTTTATTTCTTTGTTTCTTGTTACTTTTAAACAAAAACCCACAAGAACAGGGAGAAAAGAAGGAACAATAGAACACAATTTTGGAAGCAGAAAAGTAAATAATGTAGATAGAAATAATTGACTAGAAAGCTGAATGCTAAACTAGAAGTGGAGAAAGCTGAGATAATCAACCTGGTTTATACAAGAATTTCCCAAAGGCCCAAGAACTGGCAGTACTGAGGACCTCTGGAAACACTGGGGGCGGTGGGGTGGGAGGTTTGGGTAAATGCTATTTAAGTGCTGGGTAACACCACCCTCATTCAACCGAAGACTGGAGGTTGTTTCCTCTGCAGAGGTAAAAGAGAAGACCTTCGGAACAGAGGTTGAACCTACACACCTGGAGATACTGTATATAGAAATTGCAAAAGTAAGTTAACTGAGAGATCAGCTGAAGTGACTGACAATAACAGAAATTGTGCTAAAAAGCTATTAGATGGTGTGGGATGAATCAGTAATAGTTACAGAGAAAACTGAAGAAAAAATTTTAAAGGCAACGACTTGAAAAAAAGAAAGAAAGGTAACAATCATAATATGGGACGATATAGGACAATTCTCAGTTAAGCATTATTTGTTTGGTGTAAGCACTGAATATAGATTTAATTAAGAATTGCAAAATAACTACATTGGGTGAATGGTGGAAAGAAAACGGGGATGACTGATCAGAAGTCATACACAGATAATATACAACATATATAATATATAACATAAAATAGAGAGGTGAACAAATGCCAGAGGACACTTAGAAGCAACGAGACAAAACTTGTTGCTTCTAAGGAGGAAGATGACTGGGGGAGCAGGGAGAGATGGGTCAGAGACCCATCGTATTGTTATAAGCCTTTTAGTACCATTTGACTATTTAAACTATATGCATGCACGACTGTGTTAAAATATTTTATTATTTAATAAAATGACTTTTTTTTTTTTTTTTTACCTTAAGCAGCAGCACACCACTGTGATTTAGAGAACAGGCCCTGGAGCCAAACTGCCTAGGTTCAAATTATCAATCCAGCACCTACAAGTTACCTAGTCATTCTGTGCTCTGATTGCCTCTTCTGTAAAATAAAGAGTTTGGTAAGGTCTAAACAAGGTTACACATGCCAAGTCATTACGATGGAGGCTGGCAAAAAGTAAGTCTCAAAACTGTTAGCTGTTTATTATTAATAGGCAGCACAGAAATGGTTAAGGGTAGACTCTGAAGGCAGCCAGACAGTTGGCTAGATGTATCACAATATCCTACTTTACAATTTCTTCCTCAGTAATGAGCCATGGATTCACAGGTTCCTTTCACCTTCATAATCTAAACATGAAGGTTTCCTTTCTACTCTTTACCTTATCCAGCCTTGTCCTCATTGCTAAAGTACACTAACTCTTGAACTCTCTTTTAACTGTACTGCACATTTGAAAACCAAACTCTCATTAATGTCACTGGCAAATGTTTTACTTTCTGTGGTACTGTCATATTGACTACCAAAGCTAAAGGGTAAAATTAGGCATTCAACAAATGCTTTCTGAGCTCCTGCTATCCTAGCCTCAGACCCACATAAGACCAGAATCTTGACCTCAAAGGATTATAGTTTAAATGGGAAGTCAAGACAAATACACAAGTACTAGAGGGTAGCATATAAACGTGCTGTGAGAATGCCAAAGAGCTGAGAGTCGAGATTCTAGCTGTTCAAAAATGGAAATCTTCATTTGTGTGCTAGTACCACTTTATACTCATTAGAATGGCTATTATCAAAAAATAACCAGAAAACAAGGTGTTGGCAAGACGTGGAGAAATTAGAGCCCTTGTGCACTGTTGGTGGAAAAGTAAAACAATGCGGCTTCTGTGGAAAAACAACCCAATGGTTCCTCAAAAAATTAAACATTGAATGACCATTTATTTGATCAGGCAACCTCACTTCTGGGTATACACCCAAAATAACTGAAAGCGGGAACTCGAACAGGTGTTGCACAGCCATGTTCACAGCAGCATTATTCACAATGGCCAAAAGGTGGAAACAGACCAAGTGTCCATGGATAGATGAATGCATAGACAAAATATTGTGGTATATACATCCAATAAAATGTGATTCGGCCTTAAAAAGGGATGAGATTCAGATATCTGCAACAACATGGATGAAACTTGAAGACATTATGCTAAGTGAAATAAGCCAGACACAAAAAGACAAATATTTTATGATTCTGCTTTTATGAGGTACCTAGAAGAGGCAAATTCACAGGGAAAGTAGAAGAGTGGTTACCAGGGGCTAGGGAGAGGGGAGAATGGGGAGTTGTTGTTTAATGGGTACAGAGTTTCAGTTTGGGATTATGAAAAAGTTCTGGAGACAGTGGTAATAGCTGCACACAATGTGAGCACTCTTAATGCCCTAGAACTAAACACTTAAAAATAGTTAAAATGGTAGATTTTATATATATTTTACAATAAAAAATAACTTTTAATTTAAAAAATCTGCTGAGCAAATAAAACAAGGTGAGGGACCAGCAGAGATATTCCAGGTGAGGGAAACATCATATGCTAATAAAGAGGTTGGAATTACAGTTTAGTTTGGCTAAAGAGTAGAATGTAATGAAAATGAAAAGTAGGCCATGTAAGTTAAAAAAAGTATGTTGGGACTACTGACTTATGGTAGGTAGCCATAGTACCTTCTAGTACACTCTAATACCTAGTTAATGGGTTTGACATTATTTAAATAGCAATGGAAAGACATGAAAAAAATTTCGAGTGAGTAAAATAAATAACCACAATAAAAAAATTGAACTTGTTTACAGTTCCACAGACATGGCTATGTTCACAAAGCTCTAATTTACAAAAAAGAAAAGAAAAACTGCACATGCTTTGACACGGTCACAACTATAAACCCTGCAGAAAAGCTAAAATAATGGGATTTTAAATACAAAGTGAAGATACCCATGAACATGTTACCTGTTCTCCTTTACTGACTTAGAACACTTGTCCTGAGAGACTGAAAAGGCATGTTAAGGACCAGATCCTTCTAAGAAAAGAAAGGAAAGTAAGGGGACCCAGTTGCAGTAGAGGAACTATTTTATTGTTTGATCAGAGAAGGCGTCCTCTGACAAAGTGAGTAGAGCTGAATGGAGGAAGCCATGCAAATCTCTGAAAGAGAGCCTTCGAAACTGAGGAAACAGCAAGCACAAGAATGAGCAGAGGGCTTCCCTGGTGGTGCAGTAGTTGAGAATCCGCCTGCCAATGCAGGGGACTCAGGTTTGAGCCCTGGTCCGGGATGATCCCACATGCCGCAGAGCTGCTAAGCCCGTGCGCCACAACTACTGAGCCCGAACTCTACAGCCCACAAGCCACAATTACTGAGCCCACGTGCTACAACTACTGAAGCCCACGCACCTAGAGCCCATGCTCCACAACAAGAGAAGCCACCGCAATGAGAAGCCTGCACACTGCAATGAAGAGTAGCTCCTGCTTGCCGCAACTAGAGAAAGCCCACGTGCAGCAACGAAGACCCAATGCAGCCAAAAATAAATAAATTAAAAATATTAAAAAAGAACATAGAAAAAATAAATTGTATGTTTACCCACATAAGAAAAATAAATTAAAAATAATTTTTTTAAGTTAAAAAAAAAAAAAGAATGTGCAGGGAGCATGCTTGGTATGTTCAGAACTCACCAAGGGAGCCTGTGTGCTGGAGTGGAGTGAGTGTGAGGTGAGGCATGGTCAGAGCTGAACTCAGAGAGGTGGAGGATTCATATCATATTGTGCTTTGTAAACCACAGTTAAGGACTTCAGATTTCATTCTGAGTTTAATGAGGAGCTCTTGGAGGGTTTTCAGCAGAGGAGTAACATGATCTGATTTATAATTTAAAAGCAGCACTCTGAAAGCTGCATGGAGAATGGCCGGCACTGGGCCAAGGGTGGTGGTAGAGACATCTATGGGGACACTCCTGCAATAATCTAGATTAGAGGTGGTGGTAGCTTGCACCAGTCTAGTTGGTAGCAGAAGTGGTGAGGAGTGGTCAGATTACATTTAAAAGGTAGAGTCAACAAGAATTTCTGATAGTTTGGATGTGGCATATGAAAGTCAGGAGTCAAGGATGACTCGAGTTAGGAGTACAAGTAAAAAAACCCCAAAATCCAAATTAGATGCCATAGCTCCAAAAGGAACATTTTTCTTTCTATAAAAAGTGCCCCAGGGCTTCCCTGGTGGCGCAGTGGTTGAGAGTCCGCCTGCCAATGCAGGGGACACGGGTTCGTGCCCTGGTCCGGGAAGATCCCACATGCCGCGGAGCGGCTAGGCCTGTGAGCCATGGCCGCTGAGCCTGCGTGTTTGGAGCCTGTGCTCCACAATGGGAGAGGCCACAACAGTGAGAGGCCCGCATACCGCAAACAAAACAAAGGGCTTCCCTGGTGGCGCAGTGGTTGAGAGTCCGCCTGCTGATGCAGGGGACACGGGTTCATGCCCCGGTCCGGGAAGATCCCACGTGCCGCAGAGCGGCTTGGCCCGTGAGCCATGGCTGCTGAGCCTGTGTGTCTGGAGCCTGTGCTCCGCAATGGGAGAGGCCACAACAGTGAGAGGCCCGCGTACCGGGGGGGAAAAAAAAAAAAAAAAAGTGTCCCAGAAGCCTACATATAGACTTGATTCCTATTCAGCTATTCAAATGTAGACAGAAAAATCCCATTAAAAATCAGGTCAGTTATAAAGAGCCTGTGCTTACTCTTGTGCAAAGCACTGGCCTAGGGAAACAACCCAAGGAAACTACATTTGATTCTTCCAAGTGTAGAAACTACAATTGCTCTCTTCCCCTCTCTTAGCATGAGACCTACCATACAGACACACACAAGCCAGGACTTGATCGTATCAGTGCTAAAGCTGAGGCATCAATATAAAGTGTAATGACTGATGGGTAATTCAGGTGGGTTGGGGAGGCATCTCCCATCTGCCCTTCCAGATCTATTCATCAACCCTCCCCCATACTACTATATGGGCTACATCAACAGGCCTCCTTGCTTTGGCCTCCAGCTGGGTTCTGCCAATGAGCAGAATACACAGGAGACTGAAAGGAGAGAGAAGAGTGAGGTCAGGACATTTTTTTCGCCAGCCCCCTCCTTGAAGGGTTGCCTGGCCTGGCTGGATCCTTTAACTGAAGGGCACAGCTCCATTAGAGGTCCTCCCACAGGCTCCCTCCTCCCCAGTTCCAGGAAGTGCTTGCTTCCCATGCCTCTTCAAGCCAAGGGGTGGTCACAGCACCTTACTCAAAACAGCCCATTAGGGCTTCCCTGGTGGCACAGTGGTTGGGAGTCCGCCTGCCGATGCAGGGGACACGGGTTCGTGCCCCGGTCCGGGAGGATCCCACATGCTGCGGAGGGTGTGGGCCCGTAAGCCATGGCCGCTGAGCCTGCGCGTCCGGAGCCTGTGCTCCGCAACGGGAGAGGCCGCAACAGTGAAAGGCCCGCCTACCGCAAAAAAAAAATACAAAAAAACAGCCCATTAGTACAGCACCATCTCTACACCCTAAATTCACAAAAATAGTCACTTATAAAACTCTCCTCAAATTACCCATTTCTAGAGTGTCATCGATTCCCTTGCCAGGAGCCTGTAAAAAGATTTAAGAGGGTGGCATTGAAGTAATAAGAAAAATTTCAAACCACAAGGAAGGTCACTCCATTTGAAGGAACAATATGAGAAAAGAAAGGAAAGAGAAGTACAGATGTTTAGGTAAAGGTGAATGATCGGATGAGCCTAAATGCACAAACTTAACCCAAACCCAGATATGAATCAAAATTTCCAGATAACTGCCTTTGTTGTAGTCACTTGTGTAAATGTATCAAGAGTCATTTGTTTTTAGTTCAAACCCCTATATTAAAATGCACCTTTCTTGTTCTCAGATATGGCAAATACCCTTGCAAAGTAGCACAATTATTTTCTGTAGGAAATGACCAAAATGTTCATGGTAATAGCCTGGAGACTAGGTAGCATTTATAGATAAATTACAGGGAGATCTACAAGTTCCCTAGAATCACATACAAAATTTTGCATGTATGCATTTTTCTGAAGAAGTGGTATAGCTTTTATCAGTTTTCAAATAGGTTTACGCCTCTCTAAAAATCAGTGCTAGTAGATTCCCAAAGAAACTCGCCTGAATTTAAATTTACCAACCTTAATTCTGCCCTAGAAATGTTTCATTAACACAAGAAAGGCCTTGATTGAAGAAAAGTATCCAGTAGATCACCAGCTATAGTAAATGTATTGCTTACCAAGTACAAAAAATAAAGAGCCACCATACACTCCATTTTGTTTACAGAATCTGTTGATTCCTTCATACACTTAGCACTGAATGATACATTTATAAAGACCCTGCTGGAACTGTAAGGTATGTCAGAATGGCTGCAGAACTATTTTCTCTGGATGAAATAAACCAAACACTTCAGAAGAGGTTTCAGCTTGCAATATCGGTCTTCTTGGTATTAAACTATAAAATTTAAATTCTACATGAATCCCAGTTTATTCTGCAATCTTGGAACAAGGGCAAAAAGAAATCACCACTCAAGTGTGTAGGAAAAGAATGAACACATGCATAAGAGTTTGGGGATTTACACATTTTTTCATAAAGGGAAATGATGCTCAAGACAACAATAATGTGTATTTAAGAGTATATCATCTTAGAAACTTACAGCAAGGTCAGTGACATATACTTTAACTCTTAAATGGTCTTACCATCCTTTATACACAGTCTGGAATTTTAGTACCTTATTTAAAATAATGCTATCATGACGATTGCTGAAATACCATTTCACAATGTAGATATTACCAGAATATATCACTTATTGAAAAAAAAAAGTCTCATCACTGGATCTTAAAATCTCAGTGAAATCATCTTAACATTAACTTCATGTAACATTTTTCTGAGCCTCAAGTAGCTCAGAATATGTAGGCAATGCCTACTGCACCTAATTTTTTATATTACAATTCATCCTTTGGAGTGACTGAATGATGCGCAGGTAATAATACACTCAGTACCTGCCCGCCACCCATGTGAAGAAAAATAATGCCGGGCACACTATATTACATAGTATTAAACACTGTAAGAATTATGTTAATTGTGTCAATACCACTCTTTAATGACAACTTTCTATAATAAATTTTGTGAACAAAGAAGAATTTCAATGACTATCCAGCTCTACAAGGGTTAATTCATAACCCACTCAAGTTGCCCAGCCACAGTGCGACCTGAGAGTAATTCAGGATGAAGCACTCTGCTTTGGATAAACAGGCCCTTAGATAGTTCGAAGCATCTCTCAGGAAGAATTTCAATGACCCTGGATTCTTACATCTCCCTATTCATAGAAATATACTAAAACCATTAACATGAGATATCTGTTCTTTGTGATTAGCAGTAATCTTTTACCAAGATATATGCTTGACTGTATGTATTTCCTAGACAAAAAAATTCATATACAATCTGGCTTCCCCCCTACCTCTGCAGAGCAGTTCCTCGGAGCTGAGTGGCTGTCTCCCGTTCTATAATCGTCAGTAAGCCACTGAATAAAACTTAAACTCACAACTCTTATGTTGTATGTCTTTAAGTCGACATCTTCTTGGTAAGATTCCCCTCCTAAATTTTCACTCTTTCAGGCTCATGTTTTGGTTAAACATTCTTCCTGACCTATATCTAATGGCTGGACATTTACAAATTGGCTCCTTTACCACAGTCGTCGCGTGGAGCAACCCAAGTGGCCTCGAAGGTCTCGCAATAGAAACAGGTCAGGAGAATGAATAAAAACGGCTAACGGTGACGTTTAAATCTCAACAAACTTGGTCAACCTAACAACTCTAAAGAAACCTGAAATGTGACTGGGAAAAGGCCCGAGAGATGCCTCACAACCCAAATTCCAAGGCAAGGTCACGGAGAAGCCATATCACCCAGGCGGCCAGCGACGTAATCAAGTTCTCCTAGTTTGCCCAAAAGCCCTTTGCGGCATGCAGTAGGCCAAGTCAGCAGACTCCTCCCCGAGAAAAAGCCAAGGGAACAGTGAGCCCCTGGCAACTCACACCCAGATGCAGGCCTTCAATCAAAAAGCTCCAACCCCAGGCCCATTGCTCAGATACACAGAAGCTGAGCGAGCCCCAGCCACTCACCTCGCAGCCACTGCGTGCTGTGAAACCATCTCCAACTAGCTCCACGGCCGGCAGACCACCCAGCAGCCCCCTTAACCAGCCCTGGGCTTCCGCAGAAGCCCAAGAGGCAACGCAGCAACCGCTGATCACAGCCTAGCCTCCAGGAGGCCGCCATCTTCCCGGCCTTCTCCCGGGCTGCCCTCTGCACAGCCTGATCGCCCAGAAATCAAGGCCCTCTCAGGACCCGCCTCCCACCCTGTTGGACACGCCCCCTGGACGCCAGCCGCCCCTCTGAGCCTTGGAATCAAGCTCTTCTAGCCCCGCCTCCCGGTCAGGCGGCTCCGCGGTTGGGTCTCCAGGCAGGGAGGCCCTCCCAGACCCGCCTTTCGCCTTGTCCGCCCCGCCCCCGGGGTGCCCTCAGGGCCGCCTGATTGCAGTTCGGCCCTTGCCGCGTCAACCCAGGCGGAGCGCCAGAAGCAAAGCTGTGAGAAGGTTGGAGGGCTCAGGTACCCCTCGTCCGGGCCATGTCTAGCTGTCACGCTCCGGAGGGAGACTGTTGCTCACTGCAGTGTCGCGCGCAGGTAGGGGCGGGGCACTGTATTCCCAGGAGGCGAGGCAACGGCGCGGCGCGGCGGCGGAAGCGGGGTGCAGGTCGGGTGGGGCTTCAGGCCGGTCCGGACGCGACCCCCGCGCGCCGCCGCTCCCGTTCCTCGTGCAGACCTGAGGCCCCGGGCCCCGAGGCGGGCCTCCTTCCAGCGCTGGGATTCGTTGATGGCGGGGGTTGGGCACCAAACGTTGAAAAGGGAAAAATAACGGAGGAGAGCGTCGGGCGTCTTTCGTGTGTGTTTCAAAACAACTTAACATGAAGACAGGCCAAGCTGGGAAACGTGAAGCTCTGGAGTGGAAATGAAGCTAAGACTGTGCTCTCGAGCTTCTTTTCTGCGCCCTGGCGACCAGCCCGACGTTTGCCGCCTAGTAGATACTCGGAAACGTACTCCGAGCCAGATCTGCGGACTGTAGCCGGCACTTTTCATCTGCACAGTTGCTCTTCGCCTGTCTCGGTTTAGATTGATTATGGGATGATCGTAAAAAGGATTTTTCCTTAAGCAGAAGTCAAAGGAAAATCCACCTTCAGGCTGCTCATAACTTTTCATTCACTTCTGCGCACTAAGAATTTTGTGGAACACCCACGTGCTCAGGGTGGTGATTAAGACAATGGCCTGGGGTCTGGAGGAGAGCTAGACGAATAAACAATTACAATGTGAGAAGCCTTGCTTAAGAGACAGGGAAAGTCCTTATTCCTCCTGTTATTCTTTTTCGGGGCTGAACGCCCCAATTAAAAAGTAGTAACATGACATATTTTATTGGGAAATACTTGTCAACCACTATCTTGTGCAAATAAGTGGCTTAACACAGATTAGCAAAGTCCCTTGTTTGTTTCCTTTTTCCCACTTATTACAGCTTATTTATTTTTTCCTCTTTTCACTGCCAACTAAAATTGTCGTACACTGTCTGCCTCTACAAGGTTTAGGTCACTATCTACTGGAGTGGTTGACCTTCAACACACCCTGAAAGGAGTTCAGAGAGGAGGTAGGAATGAGATATTCGAGGAAGAACAGGACTTCAGATAGTTATTTTTAAGAGAACATATTATGAGCCCAATTTCTTGCATCTTATATCTAGAAAAGCACTAAAAGGATTAATGGAGACATCTCCTCGTGACCAGCGGCAGACTTCTTGTGATTAACAGCATCCATCTGCCAAAATGTGTGCTTGATTCCATGTAACCCCCTTTCACTAAAATCACGTCTCTACTGACCTCCCCCCCCACCCCACTGCTTTGGAGCAGTTCCTCCGAGCTGAGAGGCTCCCTCCCGGGTTATTTTGCCCCCAATTAAACTTAACTGTCACATTGTGCATTTTTTTTCAGTCGACATCGTTTTTTTTTAAACTACCCCCTAGAGTATAAATTCCTTTAGTGCAGAGACTTTGTCTTGTTGGCTGAATTCCCAGGAAGTGCTTGGTACATAGACACTCAAGGAATACTTATGACTGGTATCACTACCCACTTAGCTACTCAGCCAACCGAAACTTAGAATTCCTCTAAGCCTTCCTTTTTTTCAGTCTTCTCACCCAAAGCCCACCCTTTCTTTTTAACTTCTTAATTATCTTCCAAATCCATCTCCACCATCACCACCTTACAATTTCATTTTGAAATTATTTCCACATCCTTCTTCTGGTCTGGTCTTTTCCTTCCTTCGTTGTCATGCTTCAGCCTCTTCTCTTTATTGCCACTGTAGACACGTTTCAAAAACAAAGTATGATCCTATCATCTTCTACTTAGAACTACTCAGCAGTTATCAGCCATCTATAGCATAGATGGTTGGTCCTTAGATGAAAGGTCCTTACAGTCTTTTTCCCTCCCCCCTCCATCCCATAGAACCTAATTCCGGTTCCAACTACTCAGAGTTCTCTCTGACTGAAATGCCCTTTCTCCTCTTCACCTACCTGCATACTTGGCCATCCTTCATTAAAACTTAGCTCAGCATCCCTTCCTCTATGAAGCTTTTCCCAACTCCTGCCCCCTCCCACCAGTAGCTTCTGTTCCCATAATGCCCTGGACCATCTTGTTTTAATATTGCTTTGTCGTTTCACAGCTGTTAACTTCTTTACTAGAGTTTGAGCCCTCAAGGGTAAGGATTTTCTCTTATTCGTATTTATTTATTCAGGGCCTTCAGTAAAGGTTTGTTGAATGAATGAATGAGAGGGCTATATAATAGACACCAAAAAAAGGTACACAGTACAAATGCCATGGCACAGAGTTTGAGGAAATATCACTTCCTGCGGAGAAGATGAGAGAAGGAATCATAGGGGAAGTGGGTAGGAAGCCTGGTGTAAAGGCTGACAAACGAGTTTGACAGCTAGAGGTGGGATAATTGGAGATCCAGCATGAGCAATAACAGTGCAAAGAGAAAAAGATGTATTCTTGGCTGGCAAGAAAATGTGTCTTAGTCATCTATTGCTGCACAGCTAGTATCCCAAAACTTAGGCTTAATGCACAATCATTGTCTCACACAGTTTCTGATTATTAGGAATCCAGGAGAGTTTAGCTCAGGGTTCTGGCTCAAGGTTTCTCATGAGTTGGCAGTCAAGCTGTCAGCTGGAGCTTCAGGTATCTCGAAGCTTGACTGCAGCTGGGATCTGCTTCCAAGCTCACAAAGTTATTGGCAGGCCTCTGATCCTCACATTTTATTGGCTGGAGGCCTCAGTTCTTCACTCTACGGCCTTCTGCATAGGCTGAGTACCCTTATAACATGGCAGCTGGATTCCCCCAGAGCAGGTGATCCAAGAGAGAGCAACCAAGACAGAGGCTGTAGGCTTTAGTAACCTGCCATCAGAAGTGACATACTGTCACATCTTAGTCTGTCTTCACACAGACCAGCCCGGTACAATGTGGGATGGAACTCTACATGAGGATGTGAATACCAGAAAGCAGGGAGAGCCATCCTGGAGGTTGATTACCACAACTAGGTTGACTAGAACTGAGAGATGTATGTAAAAAAGTGAAAGAAAATATGTGAAAAGTTAAATTGGAGCAAGAAAGCAGATGGACTTACATAAGAGACCCGGGGGTGATATTTGAACATTAAATGATTTGAGGAAGGGAGTCCAGTGATCAAAGTAGTGTTATTATTTTAGTACTAATAATAGAGTGAAGGGTAAGCCGGAGAAGAAGAAAAAGGAGATATTGTAGGCAAGGAGACCAAATAGGAAAAGGTAACTTTAATCCTCCCCAAATATGTGTCCGTGAGAGCTTTTACTCAATTCTTGCAAAATAAGAAAAATAAGGACGATGGTAAAGTGAATTTCACAAAATTAATTGCATTCATTTAAAGGACTATGTTTCATTCCAACATTATCCTTCCTACTTTTTTTATGTTAAAAATGCACTTTCCTTTTTGAAAAATGTGATAATGGATGATTAAATATAACCAATGTCATTAACTGGTAACCTTATGTCAGTCCCTAAAATTTTAAAAGCAGCAACAAAAACTACCGGTCTTGAAATTCAGAAGTCTAAGAATCACTGATCCAGATTATTAAAATAAGGAGACTGATAGCCAGAAAGGGTCACAGACTCGCTGTAGTGGGAGTCAAAGCTAAAGCCAGCCTCTTTGTCTTCTGATTTCTAGTCAGTGCTTAACTGGTAAGAAGAGTTTTTGTTTTTTGTGTTTTTTGCGGTACGCGGGCCTCTCCCTGTTGTGGCCTCTCCCGTTGCGGGGCACAGGCTCTGGACACGCAGGCTCAGCGGCCATGGCTCACAGGCCTAGCCATTCCAAGGCATGTGGGATCTTCTCGGACAGGGGCACGAACCCTTATCCCCTGAATCGGCAGGCCGACTCTCAACCACTGCGCCACCAGGGAGGCCCTGTAAGAAGAGTTTTTAAGTGTAGTGAAGGTAGGAGGGAGAAATAGGGCTTTGAGTGGAGGTGAAGTTGCAGAGAAAACCAGTATGCAACGAGGAGAATGAATCAGAAGTGCAGAAGGAAACAAAGACCAGAGACAGAGAAAATGCTGACACTTTGCCTGTGCCTGTATACAGTCCATTCTTAGGCCAGTGCGAGAAAAAATTCGAGACTGAAATGATCAAAAAAGACTACTAGGTGTCTTGGGGCTATCTTCACGCTATTTTACAGGTCTGTGAATTGTAGAATGCTGACAGTAATGCAGATGATTATTTTTCATAGAAAGGCAAGTCGTCTTATAGAGATTCACCTTATTGCTGCAGCGGGTATTGTCCAGTTTTTCTATATCATTTATTTGTAAATCCAGGATTCCTGATTATTTTTATGTGTGTGTGTTTTGAATTCTCTTTGGACACCGTTGTATCATCTTTTTGGTTCCCTCATTTAATTGATGGGCTAAATACATTTGACGCGTGTTCATTTTAATGTTTGTAAGAGTCCCTTGGGAAAACCTCTATCTGGGGAATAATGCCTCTATTATGCTTGAATTGAAAGAAAAGGTGGGGGAAGGGATTAGAGCCATTGTTGGCTGTGAGCAGGTATCTCAGTGACATTGGAGGCTGATTTACTTAAAATAACTAGATTGAAAAATTGGGGAAATGAAGTATTGATTCAAAAACTGTTTAGGCTTTAGTGTTTTGAAAGTATATACAAAATACTGTTCAATGTTTCTTCCTCACTGTATAGAACCTCTACTGTAAGAAGTTGATTGTAATCCATCTTTAGATATGTCTTTCAAAATTCTTATTCTAACAGACCTAACAGTAACAGACAAGTAATTTTGACATTCAGGGAAGAGCTAAATACTAACTAAACCTTTTCTTTCTTGTGAATTCTTATTAAAATACATATTTTAATTTTTACTTTTCTTATTATTCTGGATGACTTAAATGACTGCATTTTTACTAAATATATCTCGGTTGGTTCCTGCTGCTAAGTGATTATTTTTCTTGAAATTGTAATTTTGTGGGTTTGAGCCATTGAATGAAACTTTATTAACAACAGCTGCCTTACCATTGTTATTCCTGTAGTATGAAGCAGGCCAATTGTTCTAATACCTCAGTACTGGAAAGACAAAAGGGAAAGGGGAGGCCCTTAATAACAGACTGTTTTCTATAATGTTTGCAACGTGCCCTGCAAGTTGATGGTTAAGGATTGGAAAACTGCAGGAGTCTTCTCATTAGCTGTAATTTAATATGTAATTAAAATATCACTTATATCCCTAAAAAAGGAAATAGCAAATTATACAGGGCATGGGTAATTTTGGCTAGATTTCATAAGGCAAGATGTAAGAAAGACCAATATAACTTTATTTTTAATTTTAATTCAGGAACTTTTAACTCGTTAAAATGGGAAGGAAACGAATGTTGACTGTGTCACACATTGTGCTTCATGCTTTGTATCCATTATATCTCATTTTAATCCTCATAATGTTCTTATTTAATGGATGAGTAAACTGAGGCCCAAGGTCACGTAAGCAATAAATGGTGTAATATAGATTTGCCTTTGTGTCCATTAACTCCTAAGCCTGTGTTCAATCAGAAATTTTAAAAAATGTCAACATTCCCATGTTTTTAATTTTATATATTTAAGTCTACTCCATCAAATGATCATTCGTAGTATTTATCTAAAATAAAATGTGTATGTAAAATATTAACAGTGAATTTGGGAAAATATCATAATTTCAGAAATCCAATTAAATAGCTGAAAATTTAGTCTGTTCAATAATAATCCCTCTTTGGACTCAAAGATGTTTTTTTCCCCTTTACCCAGTGCCAAGATTTATATATGCAGGTTTACTAGCTGTGCTTCTCTGCACAGTGTGACTACTTTTTGTTCACTTTCACCTGGAGGGTATAGCCCCTTGGGGTCCCATGTGTATGTAGGGATTTTCTATTAGATGCCCTATTCTGAGCACACCCAAGGTTTTATCTTGTGTTTCTAGTGACATGAATAGCTATCAAAATTGAAGAGGTCACCAGAGATTTGCAAATACCTTCAGGGAAATTAGGGCTTTGGATCTCACTTCCCTCCCAGGTAGACTCACTCTTGTTTCTTTTATGGCTGTGAAACCTTATTTTCTTGCCAGCTCAGCAGTACATTTTGAAATATTGTTTGAATGACTTATTCAGCAGTTTTACTTGTTTTCAAGGTAAGGTTGTATATTATACTGCCAAAATGGAATTCATTGTATTTCTTTATTACAGTTTTTGTTTTCATTAATTTTAGCTTTAAAAAAGAGGAGGAAACGCCTTGTTTTGTTTTCTAAAGAAGTAATCATTAGACATTTAAAAGTAAGGCTTTTATTTCAACTAGATTTATCGTACTGATCATTTCACCATTTATACAAATATGGAATCATTATATCGTACACCTGAAACTAATATAATGTTCTATGTCAATTATACCTCAGTATAAATAAATAAATAAATAAGGCTCAGTGTTTATCCCAACATATATCTTCATAGGATTGGGCCTAGAAAGTATTATGATTATTTCTGAGTGCTTTTTATATTATTTTCTTGACTTTATAATTCCATAATAAGTATATATTGCTTTTGTAATAAGAGAAAACAATACAATTGCTATGAAACAAAGGACATTTTTAGAATAAAAATAAAATTGAACCAACACAGATAATAAACAAATAACTATCATAGTATATCATGTATATCATGCCTTAATTGAATAAGATGTTATGTGTAAAGAAATTTTCTGGACAGACTGAAGCATGTCCCTTTCAGCACTAGATCCTATTTTATTTCAGCCATTTCAGTAGATACTTTGTAATATAATCTGGGCATTTCTCCACCTTGTTCTTGCAACCTGTTCCATAATATTAGACTGAATAATTCCTGGTTGCAAAATAATATAGTAGATCCACATTCCAAACATTAAAAACAAAATATATTTTGTAATAATTTTCTCCCTCACCGTACCTCTCTATGGTAGATTTTCTTAAACTTGCTTAAATTGGTTTCTTAATAGAGATATCATCTAGAATAGTCATTTGATAAAATAATGTCTATTTTAGAAATCATTATCTTCTTTTTAAGGACAAGGAACATCCAAAATACTTGATCCCAGAGCTCTGCAAACAGTTTTACCATTTGGGCTGGGTCACTGGGACTGGAGGAGGAATCAGCTTGAAGCACGGGTAAGTTTCTGGCTGATTTCATTTCTGAGAATTCTCCATATAAGTAGACCACAGAGAGCCTAACATGTATTATGTACAAAGAACAACCAATGATCAGTTTTATGATACTGAAGGTATTTAGTTTCTAAATAGAGAAATAGGTATTTGCATAACTGAATGGAATAAGTGTGCAGATGTTGCGGATATAATAAATAAGGATTTAAGAACCATAATTTCTAATCAGAATAATTTGGTCCCCAGTCCATGGAGTACCAAAGTTAAATAACATGTTGCTGGGTATGTTCATATGTCTGGAACTACCAAGGGTCCCCTCTGGATAGACAGGATTTGTTTCAAAGGTTCAGATACATATCTTAAAGTCACTTAAATATAGATTACTAACCACCTAAAATTCTAAAAATTACATTTTTTTGAGTCCAAAAAAAGGCAATATGCCTTTCTAAATGCATGTATCATTATTAATGGACATAGCACCTGCAGGTCCATGTTGTTCACAGGACAAAACAAGAGGTACTGGCCTTGAAACAGAAGGAATGAATAGTAGGTAATTGTTCTTTAGACTTACTCACTGTCTTTCCTTTAAGAGGGTGAAGAAATACGTAACCTACTAACAATGAAAATAGAGGTTGTGGAATCTCACTCTTAAGTGTTTCTGGAACAGGATTAATGTATTTGCTCCTGAAATATTTTGGGAATAATATTGTCTGGAGGCTGAATGTTAAAACTGAGTAACTTGGGGCTTCCCTGGTGGCACAATGGTTGAGAGTCCGCCTGCCGATGCAGGGGAAACAGGTTCGTGCCCCGGTCTGGGAGGATCCCACATGCCGCAGAGCGGCTGGGCCTGTGAGCCATGGCAAAAAAAAAAAAAACAAAAAACTGAGTAACTTGATTTATTTCTTTATCCTAATTCACTTTCTTTAACAAAATTGGATTACTACAATATTTATGTAATGTTGAATTGTTTAGAAAAGAACGGAATGTAAAATGTAATCAGAACATTTTGAACAAAGGGGATTTTATGGCATACCACAAGATGATGCCATTGAAATTTCGTCTGCTTCAAATTACCAAGAAATTCATGAAATATTAATTAAACTGTGGGAAATGACAGGAGAGCCCTTAGTCAACAAATGTCACAGTTCATGTATAGGGAGGCTCTCAGTCTGGAAACGTTCTGTTCCACATGGTATCAACACATGGGACGTCCGTCATGTGTGTCCTCTCTTACCATCAACCCAGTGCTAATGTGTCAATCAGTATTTTGCAGGTTTTCAAGTTATTTTGCCAAAACTTTCAAGTTGATCTGTTCACAGCAAAGTCCTATAATAACAACACTTGTTGTTGTTTCATTTATTCATTTAGGAGTTGAGTCCTGGTAATTTGATTTCTCACCTGTATTACTTATAATAAATTATATTCTAAACATTGCCTTTAGTTAACTGCTTTTTTTTTGCATTTGCAGAAATAGTTTGTATATGTACAAAAGAGAGCTTTCTACCAAACTGAGTTAAAATAACTTTTCCAACTGGCTCAAAAAAAACAGCTAAATTACAAATAGAATGCAGGTAAGGGACCATTGCAGATCTCAAGAGGGAATATTTTTGATCATAAAGACATAAAAGACTATGTTCTTAGTAAAACTAAAATTCTTTGTAGAACCATGCACTAAAATTATGTGTGGTCACCCTAAAACACTCACTGGCACCTCTTAAAATTAATTGGCTTTATGGCACTACAGTCAATTTATAGGGAAGTTGCATTGTGTTCGTAAAATGCTTTTTCCTCAGCTTCTTAATTGGTGAGGAGCCTCCTGGAGGTCACAGGTGAAAACAGCCACAGTTTTATGGCACTGTATTTGGAATCTTACTAAATTTTTGCTTTACAGAGTAGAATGGCTAATTTGTAGTAACATGTTGAATTTTCTCCCTAATATTTAAATGACTTCATAGACCCATATCAATAATTTTATCAGCAATATTATTCTCATGTTAGTGAAAGTTTGGTTTTCTTTATCTGATGCTTAGAGCAAATAAATTTGGAATGAAGCACAAACCCAATAGATGGTGTTTCCAGAATAATTCTAGCAATAAGCCCTTTGGGAAATATGAAATTATTTACTGATTCCAAGGTTTGGCTACTATCAGTTTAGCTTATGCTACTGGTGTATGGTGCCAAAAATGTATATAATCAAAGGTAGCTTGGGCTTCCCTGGTGGCGCAGTGGTTGGGAGTCCGCCTGCCGATGCGGGGGATGCGGGTTCGTGCCCCAGTCTGGGAGGGTCCCGCGTGCCGCGGAGCGGCTGGGCCCGTGAGCCATGGCCACTGAGCCTGTGCGTCTGGAGCCTGTGCTCCGCAGCGGGAGGGGCCACAGCAGTGAGAGGCCCGCGTACCGCAAAAAAAAAAAAAAAAAGATAGCTTAAGACACATATAACAGTTAAATCAGAAGGAAGAAATGGAGGACCAAGGAAATAACAGTAATCAAGGCAATTCCAGGATACTAAGCAGCCATTGTACTTAGGCTGGTTTCCTGTCTTTCACAGCATTATATTTTTATGTGTCAGAGACGCTAATCCTGTTGTATGCTGTTAGAATTAAAATTAATAAACCTATATTGTAGACAAGATAATTGAATCATAGTAAGGGTTAAAGGATTTATTTTAAGTAAATAAAAGTAGAACATGTATTATAAACTCTTGTGTTTTGTTCATCTGCTCACCACATTGTGAAAGAGCAGGGAGTATGGAGAAAATAAATTCGAAAACTTAATACCTTGAAACTCAAAATGCTTTTGTTTGTGGCTTACAGTACCAAGTAAATACTTCACTTTTAGTCTTTGGCATGTTTCCCTCCTAAAATAAAGGCTCTGTCATCTTTGTATTAATATTTTTATCCACGTATCTCCTTCTTTGTAGGTATACTGTTTTCTAAAACCTATTTAGCTAATCTTTTAATTACTCAAAGTTGATCAAAGTCTAAACTGATTTCCATTTTATAAAGACAGTAATAAAAATAGGTTTAGCATACCAGGAAATTTCCTAGTGGTCCAATGGTTAGGACTCCACAATTTCACTGCTTAGGGCACAGGTTCAATCCCTGGTCGGGGAGCTAAGATCCCACAAGCCATGCGGCATGGCCAAAAAAAAAAAAGAAAAGACATTTAGCATACCAAATTATTTGAACAAACTGAATAAAATCCCTGGATTTTCCCACTTCGTAGGTGGAGTTTATTTACCAGCAGACTGTTTCAAACTTTATTTGAGTCTGTTCCCAGGACTGCATAAATATCTCCGCACACAAGAAGACCTACAAGTCCACTTACCAGCGGAGGTGACTGGACTAGGTACCACACATGATTCTAGAGTCTCTTTCATGTTACATGAGGACAAAAGATTTGGATCCCTGGTATTTATAAGGGGCCGTTTTAACAGTAATGATCCCTATGCATTACCACTGGTTCCAGAGGAATGCCACTTTATGGTTTTCTTATGCAACAAAGTTCTAAAGCAATAGGTACTTTGTGAAAATGAATGCTTGAACAAAGCTTACTCTGCTTTGGATTTCACTCCCATTATCAGGCATTTATTTTCTAGACCTTAATTTACCAGTAGATCCTTAAAGGAACTTTCTTAAATTTTTTTCAGTTCCAAGTCTATAGGTTTATTAGTAACCCCAACTTTGACAGCTCAATTCAATATAGGCAATCATCCTCATTTTCACTGGGAGACAGTTAATATTTATTCGTGTCCCTACATCCATGCCTCAGTGGCAGAAGCTGGAGCGTGCAGGTGCTGGTATTTCCTTCATTTGCATTATGTGGCAGTTCTTTAACGGCCTCTGTCAGCAACTGAAACTGATACATGAGCCAAAGGACCTTCGTTGAGGGTGGAGAGAATTTAGAGAAGATTTTAGATTAATTTCCGGAGCAAGTTTGAAAGCACCTTGTGGTAAGTGGTAGTGTTATAGCATCTCCCTTAGCACAATGTGCTGTGTAACACAGAGATCTCCAGATGTAGCCATGCCTTTTATATTTCTAACTTTCTGCAATTGTTCTGGCTTTGTTACCAAATATTTTCACAAGATAGAAGTGTTCTTCAATTAGGAAGCATATACTGTTCCACCCAAAAAGTAGCCCAGTGTTAATGCTGTAATTTAACAAACCATCCAGCAGAGGTCTCTGAGCGTCATGTTTTATAATAAGAGCATTTCAAACAATAAAATTAACCCTGATTTCTTGCAAGCAGAGATCTACTCCAAGTGAGCATATTTCCCCTGATTGGACTTTAGAATAACTGTGTTCCATGTATAGTAAGATAAACTCTGCTTATTCATGCTTAAAGATGCTAAAGACTTATGTTTTCAGATTTGTATTTCCCCTAACCAGATAAAAGCCTGGTTACCATTGATTTTGTACCATAAAAGGAAATAAAGAAATATATATGAAAATGTAACAAAAGCAACTATCAACATTTTACTGTGTCACTAGCATTATAAAGAAATTAATTTGGTATTCTTTCTATACAGCCTACACCATTAATTAAATAAAGCAGCTATTTGTATGACTTGATTTATAAAGATCATTAATGATTGGACTGCAAGGGTACACTTTTCTTTTTGCAAAAGCAGAACGTTAGAGTTAAATAAATACCAATTTCTGTATTTTGTGTTACCAGCAATGAAATCTACATTGCTCCTTCAGGAGTGCAAAAGGAACGCATTCAGGTATGGTAAAGGGATACTTCTTAAACCCAAATGTCTGTTCTTCTCTACTTGATTATTGTTTTGTGAAATGGAATTAATATTAAAAGAAATTTTAGTTTTGAAGGGAGGTTATATTGTGATGATTTAAATAACTAATCAACAAACATTTGTTAAGTAACTATTAAATTTTTTTAAGGTGGTAAGTATCCTGCTTGCAATCAGGTGTTTTGAATTCTCATTCAGCCTCTAGAGGGCAAAAGTGAATAGTGCAATCTTAAGTCATCATAAAAAATGATTCTAACTTTGCAGCGTTATAACACCATCTTTATCAGGCTAATAGGGTAATCAGATTGGTGGTCTCAAATGGACCAAACTGATTCATATTTAATAATGGCAAAGCTCTTTCAATTTAAAGTTATAAAACTTTGTATCAACATTTTGAGAAGACCCATTCTGTATTAATGCTAGAATAAACCCAGAATAGAGTTAAAACAAGCACATAATACTTAATTCTGTCTAAGGCATAGTGCTTCATTAATAAAACATTTATATTGTAGTTTGTAGTAAACCCTGGTAAACGAAAGTTACAAGTCAGAGATATGCATGTATTACTAGGAAAAACCTGTGGATCTACATAATTCCTTAGAACTTTAAAAATAGAGTACGTCATCGAGATTAACATTTCTGAGTACCAGTTAAGTTTCTCAAGGGATAAGAAAATTTTACTCTGTATTTTTCCTCTTATATTATGAAATGTGAAAAAAATTATAACACCCATTCTAAAATGATGATTATATATAGTCTCTCTGAAATATAGTTGTGAAATTACATGGCAAAGCTGAGAAACTAAGTTGATGAAATGACATCAACATCATTACATGCATATTAAATTTTCCATATCACTTTTTTCTTCAAATTCTAAAGGTCGATTTTTTTAACTTTCTTGAGATGATTTTTATTAGTAGAAAACATTTTTTTATTTTTCAAAATGGCTAAAAAATTTTGAGAGAGAAACTATAATTATATAAATATTTAAAATATGAGTTAAATATGTATATATATTAGCACTGTTTATATATACTATATATAAATGGAATTGTGTATATGTGTGTGTGTATATATATATATATACACACACACACACACACAAGAAAGGGGACATTTCTAATTGATATTGTATAAGCCTTCTTTTTTTCTTTTTCCCCCTCTAAATAGCCTGAAGACATGTTTGTTTGTGACATCAATGAACAGGACATAAGTGGACCTCCACCATATAAGAATCTTAAAAAAAGCCAGTGTACTCCTCTTTTCATGAATGCTTACACAATGAGAGGTAGGCAGAAAATGTATTCAACGTAAAGAATATTTGCAGAGTAGGCTCCTGTAAATAATGGCAATTGTTGTAGTTCACAGTTCTTGAATACCTGCTATGTGCAAGGACTTTAAATATGTTAACTCATTCAGTCCTCACATCAGCCTCTGTGGGAGGTCCATTATTACCTCATTTTATATATGAGAGGACAGAGGCTCTGGGAAGATTTTCCCAAAATAAACAGCCAGTGAGTATTGGGGCCAGAATTCCAACCTAGATCAATATGATTCCACTAGACTGTCAAGTTAGCCAACTAAATATTATATTCACAATCCAATTCCTACTCTTAGTTCACAGTTATATCTCTGGGAACTTGTAGTAGAAGTTAATCAAAATACAAACGAGGGAAAATCATGCCCTTTTCTTCACTTCAGTAGGAGTGATCCTCTTTTTTGAAAAATTTACTTTATGATAAAAATAGGACTCTTACTTTAATTCCCAGAAATTGTGATAGAAAACCAACCTGGAAAGGTTGAACCTAGAGGACAATGTAAAAATAGGAAAGTATAACTGAAGTACTGGCTCAGCTTTGCAATGCAGTCATTAGGACCATGCTTTAGTATAGCCCCTGAATAAAATCAATATAGAGTTAGTAATCATGCCATGTGCTGTTCCCAGACATTATCAGCTACTACTGAAAGGATGAAACTTCAGCAACAGATTCTAACAGCATGAAGAATCTTTCCTAGCAAAAAGCTAAATAAACTTCCCATTGCAAAAGTAGCCATTACTGAGTTTTATAGCATACAAATTCTTTTTTAGGTAAATCCCTTGCATCTATATCTTAAAATTCCTACCATCCCCTTACGTTACTAAGATATGGCCTACACTGTGAAGCATATCTTGATGATTAAGGGACAGACTAAACTGGGTTCAAATCCAAGTTCTTCAACTACTGTCTAGTTGGACAACGTAGTTAAATAACCATGGACAAATTCTTTAACATCTCTGAGCCTCATGTCCTTGACCATTAAATGGGGGAGATGGTTGTTGTGATGATACAAAGCGATAACATCTATAAAGGGGATTTGCCCAGTGCCTGGCACATAGGAATCCCTAATTGAGTGGTAGTAGTATTATGATTATGGTCTCCACAGTCATTATAGTTGTACTTCAGACCATGTAAAGGATATTTCTTGAGCATGTGTGAAGTATCGTGCGTTGTCCTGATGCTGGATAAAGCTTAATTTTTTTCCTTGTGCTTTCTGACTTCTCTATCAGTAGTTCTCTTTCCTCTCTTCCTTTCTCTCCTCCTACCCGCTGCCAACTTATTATTCCATGCCAAGAAAAACGAGTCCAAAGCCATATACAAATAAGTGTGTGTGTTTAAGTGTATATATTTTTTTCTTTAAAAGGTGCAATTTAGTTCTCACGGAGCGTGTAACTGTATTCTTCCCCCTCCAGGAGCAGGTGCTGTGATTCATACCCACTCTAAAGCTGCTGTCATGGCCACCCTTCTTTTCCCAGGAAGGGAGTTTAAAATTACACATCAAGAGATGATCAAAGGAATAAAGAAATGTATCTCGGGAGGGTATTACAGGTATTTTCCCCTATTTTTTGCTTAAATTATTTGAACAGGGCTTCCCTGGTGGCGCAGTGGTTGAGAGTCCACCTGCCGATGCAGGGGACACGGGTTCGTGCCCCAGTCTGGAAAGATCCCACATGCCGCGGAGCGGCTGGGCCCATGAGCCGTGGCTGCTGAACCTGCGCGTCCGGAGCCTGTGCTGCACAACGGGAGAGGCCACAACATTGAGAGGCCCGTGTACCGCAAGAAGAATTTGAACAGTATTTCTCCTTCTTGTAATAAACAGGATACTGATCTTTTTATGTATTTAATGAGATGTTGTAGATCTGTGTTAGATAGTACCCCCCTTAATATTATACTTCCAGATCTATTCTCAGTGACACAAATCAGATGCCTCCCCTCCTTTTCCCCATCCCCAACCCAGCCTTGGTAAATTATTGCCAACATGAATAATTAAATGTTTGTCAGAGTAAAATCCAAAAATCCTGGCTGAGATATCTACAGAGCTGGAAAGAGTGTGTTCCTTTGTTGAAGAACCCCAAGAGCAAGCTCTCCTCACCTTCACTTTGTCTTCAGGAAGTTTCAGCTCTGACTAAATCTTATGCTTCATTTTGATCTCATGTAGTATTTCTGGAATATTTTCATTTTTAAAAAAGTTTTATAATTATTTTAATTAAGTAGATCTCTATACGTTTATAATTTTTCAGTGTGGAAACTGGCAGAGATAGTATAGAATAGAGGCCTTCTGGATAAAATCAGCTAAACCCACCAGCCCACAAAAATGTAGCAATTATTCGTCAATCTAGAGTAGTGACATGAAGAAACACGTTCCCAGGGCTCAGGGACAGGCTCGGCATTTTGTTTGAATGTACAGGCATTCTTGTTCCTGAGCCTTCACCCTTCCCAATTTCCTAAAGGAGCTGAATCCACTTTGCCTTGTTTAGAGGAAAAGGGTGCCAGTTTTTCTAAAGTGTTCTTACAGCAATATCTTACTGTTACTGCACATAATAGACTGTATGTGTTTAAACTAGTGTGCTGAGAAGTTAATTGGACTTGATTTTAGTTAATATTTATTGTGTGCCTAAAGCATTCCTCAGCACTGGGAAACACCTATTTACAAAAGTTAAATATTTAAATTATGAAAGTGTACATACTAGAAAAAGCATAGCCGCATATTGCCTTTTCCATATCTGGGTCTTGAAGGAGAGGCATTTTGTGTGCTATCAGTTTCATTGGCATTTGATTGCTTTGGTGAAGAAATAAAAATAGGTCTGAAGGGGCTTCCCTGGTGGCGCAGTGGTTGAGAGTCTGCCTGCCGATGCAGGGGACACAGGTTTGTGTCCCGGTTCTGGAAGATCCCGCATGCCGCGGAGCGGCTGGGCCCCTGAGCCATGGCCGCTGAGCCTGCGCGTCCGGAGCCTGTGCTCCACAACAGGAGAGGCCACACCAGTGAGAGGCCTAAGTACCACAAAAAAAAAAAAAAAAAGGTGAGAAGAACGTGTGAGACGGTGGGTAGAGGAGCGGAGCACAATAGAGAGCCTTTGGAATTTTGTGGAGAAACAAATGCCATGAATGAAAAGATGTCATTTGTTATGCATCACAACGTATACACTTTATATATTATTTTGAATGTCTCAGAATTTAAAGAGTACAAAGTTTTTTGACATGCTTTTGCAATTCTATTTGAACCTGGCTGGGAAATCAGTAACAGGGTCATTATCACAGCTCAGGGGCAGTGATACTTCATCAGTATTTGGGGAGAATCCTAAGTGTCCAGTCAAAAGAAGGGGGCAATAAAAGGTGGATGAGTAAGAAAGAATGGAGTTTTTACATTTTCTATTCTACTTTTTAAATTTTTAAGTCCATCTTAAAAAAAATTATAATAACTTTCAAATGCCTAATTCTTATCGGGGGAGGTTACCATGTTAACTATAATTGTTGCACCTTTTGGATGCAACATGCCTATGGTAGAGTGAAAAGAATACTGTTTGATGGTCCAAGGACTACCCTGGCTCTGTTCCTCAGGTCTTATTTTGCTGTGAATTATTTTGCACCTGGAGATATTTCTGACTGTTCGGTATATGGTAGAGGAAAATATAAGTTTGTGGTTCTCCTGGGACTAGCAATTTATTCCTTCCACATTTAAGGATATTTTATAATTACCTCTATTTTACGTAAGTGAAGTAATGGGCAACCTCGTACTGTTCCTGATAATGGTTGGCCAGGTTCTTTATCACATGACAGCTACTCAGTCTGTACCTTCCCTGAAGTAGTAACTTCTGATAATATATGGATAGAACTTAGTTTGGTTAAGTTTAGCCATCACAGAGGTAGTTGAAAAGCAGATGTAACATTAACAAGGCAAGAGAAATTCATGTTAAAAGGAAAACATGTCTGAGTTTTGATTGGTTGTAAATGACCTCACAAATAGACATAGTTTTACCAGTAACAAGCTATTTGCTTAAATATTACTGCAGAAACAAAAATGAAAAATGCATATTCTGATTTCATCACATGTACTTACTAAAAATAAGGTAAAGAAGTTCTAATGTCGCAGATTTGAGAACGTTCTGAAAATATTGTCATACCTTTAATAGTTAGCTCCAAAAGGTTTTTGCTATCCCAGGGCCATAAACCACACCTGCATTTATTTATTTGTCTATCCAAGACACTTTTGGGTCCTGCAGAGATAGAACAGAATGATTTTGTATCGTTGGGAAATTCCTGCTTTAATAAGTATTTCAATTGTTAATCCTTCCTATGCTTCTAATTCTGAAATTTATCATTTCTCATCTCCTGTTAAAACTACTGTGATTCTCTATCCTTCAGGGAAATACTTGTATGATCTTGATAATTTCTTTGTTAGGTTTTGGTATCCTGTACAAATTTCTGCCACTTATACTTAGGATTGGAACAATGCCTGCCAAATTCCCAAGGCGTCTCTTGATACCGTTGTTTATACAAGATACATAGAATAACATGCAAAATCTTGTTCCTAATTTGGAGTGGCTTTTCAGATATAAAGAGAACGTCTAACTTGTTATTTGAAAAAAATATAAATTTTATATATGAATGCCTTTATTTGTTTTAAAAAGGAAAGCAAATGGCTTGTTTTGTCTTAATAGATATGATGATATGTTAGTAGTACCCATTATTGAGAATACACCTGAGGAGAAAGACCTCGAAGAGCGAATGGCCCGAGCAATGAATGATTACCCAGACTCCTGTGCAGTACTAGTCAGACGGCATGGAGTCTACGTCTGGGGAGAGACGTGGGAGAAGGCTAAAAGCATGTAAGTGTACGCTGAAACCAAAGAATGTCTGGGGCAAGTCACCACACTCTAAAAGAGAATGAAATGTGTTTTATGATTGAAAACGGAGTATGGTTTTTTTGTGTGTTACTGGTCAAATTGGTTTAAATTTAAATAGTTTATCATTAATTATTTCTAGATATTTTATTTGTATTATATATTCTTTTGTTAAATATTTTTCAGATGAGCTGTTATTTGGCAAGGCACTATGCTCTTTGATACAAAGAAGGAGATACAGATCTTGTTCTCTGAGTTGAGGGCTAGAATAAAGCTAACCCAAGTTGCATTAAGATTTGCTGTATTTATTTCAAAAAATGGCACATAATAAAAAATTTAAATTTACATAAGTAGCATATTTTAAACTCCCTTTTATTTCCTGAGAAGTGCATAGTATGGTGGCATGATTCAGTATGATTCCGTGTTTTAATAATGTTGGAGACAAACTAAGAGAAACTTTGCCCAGAATTGAGGAAAGGAAAAAAAAATCTGCTAGGAACAGGGTTAACTTGATGCAGAGGAAAAATGTGATTGTTAGGATTGGAGAACTCTCTTTTCACTGAACACTTTTAGTTCTTTTTGCTTTTAACAGGTGTGAGTGTTATGACTATTTATTTGATGTTGCCGTATCAATGAAGAAGGTAGGACTGGATCCTACACAGCTTCCCGTTGGAGAAAATGGAATTGTATAAGCCAAGTGGAAGTTTATTATACGTAGAGACAAAGCTCATCTTAATTATTACTTAAATGACTCAGGTATTTTTTTTAATGAATTGAAAATTTCCATGAAGCTATTGATTTGTCACTAAATGCTGCAGATCTTCTGACAACTGGATGATATTTGCTTATATTCTTGTATTTTAAATGGCAATACAATGGAATAATTTTATAGTGAATGTTTTTTGTGTTTATTTCTAAACCCCTTAACAGCAAAATATTTTCCTTTAATTTTTTATATATACTCCCAGAGAATTCCTATTACTCTTTAAAGTTGTTAGGATAATAGAATTCATTGGAAAATGTCTACTTAATTACAGAATGAGCATTTTCTTATTTTAATATTGGTATCATAAATTTACATGAAAAGTCAAGGACATATATATCCCTCAATGTTGATGTCAAAACAATTTTATAGATTTCCCCTATACGCTGTAGTGCTTGCCTATATTGTAACACAGAGCACTCATCTTATATTGGGATCTGTTGTAAAATTCAAATCAAGTGATATTAACTCAAACTCTCCTAGCCAAATAAACTGTGACCAACCCAGAGATGTAATCTGAAAGTGTTTTTTTTTTTAATGTAGCCAAAAGCAACACCATCTTGATCTTAAGGTTTTATTTGGTTAATGCTTTTATTTAATTGGGAGAGAAACTAATACACCATCTTCTAAATTATAACCTCATACACCCGCCTCTCGGTTGATCGTCTTGAACCATTTGAGTTCATTTACCCCAGTTCTTTCACTCCAGCAAGTCTTTAACCTCATCCAGACTTCTAGTCCCTTGATCTCACCGTTTGTCATTGTCCATGACTCCTTTCATATCCTTCCTTCCTTATGAAGGAAGCAGCATGAAAAGCCCAGCATTTTCACCACTTTATTGGAAACATCCTAACCCCCTTGTATCTTACCCCCCTCCCCATCATACTCACCTGGCAAAACCCACAGTCCTTGTGAGCCAGTTACTTGGCACCTGTACCAAAGCAGCCAGGCCTGATGGGAAAAAGTACACAACTGTGTTGACTGATCTCACTTCAGATTTATGACCACACCTCTCAGGTGGGCACTCCATGCTGTCAAACAAACCTACTACACTTCCCTAGTAAGTTCGTTTTCCCTGCCTGGTGACCATTTCTCCCCACAGCTTTCTTTATCTGACATCAAATACCCAATCTTCCTCCTCCCATCACTTCTCAGATGGTAACCTCCTCATACTTTCAGAAATAAGTAGATTCATTCCCAAGAACTAACAAATCTTCCCATTTCACATTTCCATCAACCTTCCTGCCTTCAGCTTTCTTTGCCTTTTTCCTTCTGCCGAATTCTAAGTTCATTCTTCCACTTATGCCTTGGATCCAATGTCCGCCGACCTTCTCAAGGGCTTTGCTTTCTGCAAAGATCCCCACATTTATCCCATTTCTTTCTTGCATTGTTAATTTTTTACCCTCTTCCACTGGTATAAAAACATGCTGTAATACCTTTCATGTTAAAATACACACAGAAACCTTGCCTTCAACCACCCTTCAGCTAACTCCAGCGCCTTTAGAGCAAAGCTTTTTGAAATAGTTATCTGCTTTTCTGTCAACTTCTGTTCTCTCCCTTGCTCCTTGACCCACTCCGATCCAGTGGCATCACGGCTACTGAAACTGCTTTACCAAGAATAAGAAATCCCCCGCATCCTTATCCTTTTGAATGCTTCCTTTGCTTTCTTTGCTCTGAGTGAAACCTGTCTCTCCCCTGGGAATACAGTTTCCCCTGAAGCTGTCAGTGGTGGTGGTTTTCACTTCCTCTCTTACCCCTGGCAGTGAGGTGAGTGAATTCCTTGGACGCTAAATGTCTTTCCCCTCCTCCTGTTCCACTGTACTCAGCAAACCGTCAGTCACAGATGATTCCAGCTCTCTTCTGACTCCAAACCCATACCTGTGCACCTTAATATGGCTGAAGGGAAACACAACCACGTCAAGGTCAAGTGGGCCTTTGATGCTGCTGGTGAATTTTACTTTGTTACACTGGTTTCTTCATTCCCCTCCTCCCCTCGACAACTGTGTCTCTCTTCAAACTTCAGACACCTCCCTGCATACTCCCTCTTGGCTGATGACCTTGATTGCTATGTCACTGAAAAAAATAGAAACCACCAAGAAAGAACTTGCTTCCTCTTCTGCCTGCATATACTCTCGTGAAGAACTGTCCATGACTCCCACTGAGGCCAGCCTCTCCCCTTAAGCAATAGATCTCCCAACTCCAAAAACAATTCCCAGTTTCCTGGTGTCTTCCCCACCTTAACTCCGTCCTCCCAGTCGCCCGGGCAGATAATCTTAGCATCCTGCTTGGCGGTTTCTTTCACAGGCTACATCCAGCCAATCAGCATATCCCATCAGCTTTAACATTGAGACTAGTCTCTAAGCCAGTGGTCCCCAACAGTTTTGGCACCAGGACCGGTTTTGTGGAAGACAATTTTTCCACGGACGGGGGCGGCAGGAGGTCGGGTTGTGGGAGATGGTTCAGGCCGCTGTAATGCGAGCGATGGGGCGCGGCAGATGACGCTTCCATCGCTCGCCCACTGCTCACCGCCTGCTGCGTGGCCCAGTTGCTAACAGGCTGCGGACTGGAACCTGGGTTGGGGACCCCTGCTCTAAACGTCTCACTGCATTCACTTACCACCTGGCCCAAGGCCCACCATTTCTCACCTAAATTAGAGCAATTGCCTCTAAACTAATTTCCCTGCTTCGGCCTTTGCTCCCCACTCTCATCCCTGGTCCCAGCAGTGTCTGCTCAACCCAGGAGCCTGCATGGCACTCCTGCTCAAAACCCAGGCTTCCTGTCTCACGATGAAGGCTCCGATCCCCTCTCGCCTCATTCAGTCACCCTCCTCCTCACCTACTCTGCCGCAGCTGCTCTGGCATCCTCCCGAGTCTTTACAACTGTCCAGGCACTTTCACACGTGTTCTTCCCTCTTTAAACCTCTTCCTCCAGACACCTGCCTTGCTCATTCCCTCTGCTCGTTCAGGACTTCACAGATCTCTTCTGTGCTGTCTTCCCTGATTATTTTTTTATTTTTAATTTTTTTAAATGCTCCGTAACTTCAGAGTCTTTGCCCTTGCTGGGCCCTCTCTCTGGGATGCTCTTCCCATGTGTGGCTCCACGGTTATCTTCTAAAGGTCTTCCTTGTGTGAATTAGATCCTCCTCTGACTGCCAGCGACACAACGAGGAGGGCTTGCCCTCCCAGCACTCTAGGCAAGATTCCATTTGCTAAGTTTGAATCTTTTCAAGTAGGGCCCCAGTAAGGGTCCTTCCCCACTCCACACACGCCGCCCGCTCCCCGCAACCCCGGTGTCCTTCAAGTCAATTGAAGGAGACCGAGTGCAGTTCAGAAGCAAAGGGAAGCTTCCTTCCTTGATGTAACAACAGACAGGTGCCAGCTCCCGGTCCAGAGCCTGACTGTGCTTATTTGACATTGCAGCCTCACTCTCTGTACCCAGAGCGCTCGCCTCTGCTTGCTTTTCCTGTAAAGGGCTCAGAATGAACTAGCATACTATAATTTAATTGTTTATCTTTTTCCCCCCTCACTAGAATGTGAAACCCATGAGGACAGGGATTTTCCTCTGTTTTGTTCACAGGTGTATCTCTAGTCCCTTGAGCAGTATCTAGTCCCTTGAGCAGTATCTAGTACGGAGTTAGTACTCAATAAATATCTGTTCAGTGAAAGGCAAAATGAATGGCAAGTTCTCTGTATTTTATGCGCCTTTACGGTAGCTTCACTGGTGATGACTCCCTCCTTGAAACTTTTCTCTAGGCTTCCATGACCCTGAACTCATGCGATTTTCTACTTACCTCATTGGTCACTTCTGTGGTTCTTGAATACTTTTCGTCTGTCAGATGACTAATTGTCGGAGGGCCTCGGGACTCTCTGCCCTTAACGGTGTTCTCCACCTACACTTTTTTCCCAGGAAATCTCATTCAGCATCATAGCTTTAAATATTATCTATGTGCCGATGACTCAAGGTGTTTTATCTCTAGCCCAGATGTCTCCCTTACATTTCAGACGTATCTCTCCACCTCCTAGCCTCACCCGTTGGATGTCTAATAGGCATCTGAAACGTACCTTGGCCCAAAACAGTGCCACTGATTTTTCTTCTGTGTGAGCCATTATCTGCCCCCTCTCACCCCCAAACATTTTCTGAATGAGTATGCCAAACCTCTTTGAGACAGACCTCTGTCTTGTTCACTACAACCAAGAAAAATGCCTGACACATGGTAAGCACTTCGTAAATATGTGTTTTCTGGGTTCTTGGTGAAGGTTCCTCTACTGGGGAAAAATAGCTTTGGTCACTTCTGCTTAACCTCATTTTCCTCATTCTTAAGATGGAGCTAATGAAAGAGATAAAGTATGTGAAGGAACAAACCGCAGGGCTTGACCCATAGTAGTTATTCAATAAATATTAATTACCTTCCTTTCTATAAGTCCCATTTAATCCTCCTGAGAGGGTTTCGAAGTATTATCCCATTTTTTTAGATGAGGAAATTAAGCTCAGATAGGAATAATAAATACGTAGAATTTAAGAGAAAGGATGTAAACTTCTTACCACAGTGCCTATCATATACTAGAAGTGCATTCAAACTATAAAGTTCCTTTCCTAAACACCCCTCACTTAGCTACCCTCGTGGTAATTGTAATGCAGGTAAGTCATTTAAGCTGTGCTGTAGTACAGCCTGTCTCCGACTGTATTTTTTTTTTTTTTACTACTATACACACCGAAAAGATGAGCAAAACCTGATTTAGAGGTGGGGGGACAGGTAGCTGGTGGAAGTCGGTATCTCCTAGTTAGTTGTTGTTTTTGTTGTTGTTAAAGAAGAATATGATCCCTATAATGTGATTGTTAGAAGCTGAGGTCCAAAGGTGATACACATACCTCTCAGGGAGGGCTTATTCTCAGCGTCTGGCACATGCGTGTTCAGTGAATATTTGTGGAAGGGAGCAACAGACATTCTTTGCATGCCCTTATGACTGTTTTTCTCTCAATTATCCCCACTTCTTTAAATAAGGAGGGGAAAGGTGGGTTATGAATGAAAGATTAAACTGGTAAGAGATCTAAATCAAACACTTTTATTTCATTAAGTGCAGGACATTCCATTCACTCCCAGACTGAATAAGGAATTAACATTTTAGTCAAGAGTATTTTATTTGTTTCTCAAATGATTTTAGAGCCTTCTGGTCCAACCCAGCTCTCTTTTGTGAGAAGCAACTCAAAATACTATAGTTCCCCAAAGAATGTCCCAAACAATCAGAACGGTAAAGTCATAACCTTAAGGAGAGTTTCATCTTATATTTCAACTGGCTCAAATACTTCCCTTTTGATGAAGAAAACTGCCATATCTCATCAGCAATTCCAGTCAAGGTAGTCAGATATGGGACTTATAACATCGATATCACTTTTCAAGAAGCAATAAGAATTCTCCCACCAAAGTTCTTTAAAATAGGACTACAAGACAAACAGAATTTGGTTTTTATTTCATTGCCCTATAATATATAATCACTGAGTCATCACGTTTCAGATGATAACCACTGAACTTCTTTTGTGGTTATAAGATCCCTTTTCATGGAAGGGTTTGTGGCCCGGACTCCTAGAAGTGCTGTCAGCAGATAGCCTTTAGCTGTCAGCCCCATTCAGAGACTGCCCACCCAAGGCCATGCCCTTCCCAGGGCAGCCCACATTCAATGTCTGAGGCAACAGGAGTATAAATGCTTGGCCATTTTAGCCTGATGCTGGACATGTCTGAAGGGAAAATTTAATTCCAGAATTCTTTGTCTATGGGGTTAGCTGAGGCCATCAGGCCTGGATTATAGCTTGGCTTCTCCCTTCATTCAACCCTGCTTCTGCCCCCTCTCTACCACAGGTAGGGTTACCAACAGTCCCGGTTTTCCAAGGACTGAGGGAGTTCTCAGGATGCTGGATTTTCAGTGCTAAAATAAAAAATGTCCCAGGAAAACCAGGATGAATTTGTCACCCTAAGCACATGTGTTGATCCTGAAGACACCACCTAATAAATATCCTGTACACCAAACTCAGTCTCAGAGTCTGCTTCCCACGATACTCAGCCTGTGACAGTTAGTAGCAAGGGTGATCTGAGAAAGTAGGTATAAGATAGGGTTTTAGAGCTGAACCTCTTACCACCACGTTGGCATTGCTGACGCCATCGAGTGATGGTTGGAGCAAATAGCCCCTGACACAAGGGGACAGTCCAATTGTGAACTTTCACCAATGGTAAAGTAGGATTGCATACCAAGGAAGAGAAAACACTAGCACACACGGTGTATCAGACATTTGAAAATTATGGAGGAAATAGTCACCATAACAATGGGACTGGGTGGCTACTGTGATTATTGCTTCAGCGAAAGATAACAAAAGGCTGACAGTGATTAATAGGCAACTGAAAGCCAATGGTGAAAGCCAGAGGGTTTCTTTGGTAGCCAGAAGACTCTCATCTCCTGTAGTAGCAAAACAAAACAAGCTGAAGAACAGGTCCAGGTTTTAATTATCAGAGTATCTCAGATTCAAAGAATATTCAACTCGCAGTTAAGGCCAGTCTGCCATAACAAGGTCAAGGCTTTTGTTAGGGAAGAATGGGACCTCGACACATTCAGTGGAGAAATCAGTAGTGATGTCCCTGAAAATCTTTAATTCCCAGATACCCGGAATGTTCTGATCCTGAAGAAGAGAACTCTCCTCCCTTTTAGGAGCTGGCGCTCCTCCCTTGCCTCTCGCCCCTCAAGACAGCATCCCCCAGGATCTGTCCCTACCTCTCCTCCTGGCCACCAGGCGCATAAGTAGGGTTAAGTCACAGAATAACCCAGCCAGGGTTTTTGCTAGGTCAGGTTAGACAGGAAATGGATGCCCAAGGAGTTGCAACACAGAGCTACAGAGACTAGCAGGAGCCAGCGGAGTTTTGTGGGAATGAATTCCAAGGGTGCTTGACAAAGAAAGCTGGGATGTAAGACTGGTTATGGGAGAGTTGGTTTATTTTGTAGGAGAAGGGGGAATACTCAAGCACTTAACCACTGTTGGGCACAGGGTCTGAGGTAACATTGGTAGCTAGAGACCCAAAGTATCATGGCCTCTCTATTACAGTGGGTTCAGAAGAGCCGGTTACAAACAGACTGTTGATCAGGCTCTGGCTGACTGTGGGCCCATCGTATATTCCAGATGCATAGTTGGAACAGACATAGTTGGGAGATGATACAACCCTCACATTGGATCCTTGGCCTGTGGGGTAAAAACCATCTATCAGAGTAGAGGAGACCAAGTAGAAGCCTTTGAAACTGCTACGTACTCCCATCCTGCTCCCGGCCAAGGTATTAAATAAAAAATAAATTCATATCCTCAGAGGGATGACAGAAATTAATGCCACCCTTAAGGATCTAAAGGAGATGGTAGAGATCCCCATTTCAACTCCACCTAATTCATCCATTGGGACCCCTACAGAAATCAGTCATATGTCCTGGAGGATGACAATAGACTATCACAAACCCAACTGCAGCTGCCATGACAGATACGGCATCTTTGCTAAAGAAGATGAACGTGGCCTCAGATACATGTTATGGAGCCATCAATTTCTATATCAGAAAAGAGGATCACAAACCCAGGGCTGTGGTAGCGCTCACTCTCAATATAATTTAGTCCAAAGAGAGTTGGACTTTCTTTTTTTTTTTTTGCAGTGTACGGGCCTCTCACTGTTGTGGCCTCTCCCGTTGCAGAGCACAGGCTCCGGACGTGCAGGCTCAGCGGTCATGGCTCACGGGCCCAGCCGCTCCGTGGCATGTGGGATCTTCCCAGACCGGGGCACGAACCCGTGTCCCCTGCATCGGCAGGCGGACTCCCAACCACTGCGCCACCAGGGAAGCCCTGGACTTTCTGTATATCTCACAGAACATCGTGTTGACCCACTACATTGATGACATTATGCTAAATGAGCCAGGTGAGCAAGAACTAGTTAACTAGCATCTGCTCCAGTGCAAGATAAGTCTTATGAAGATTCAGGAGCTTACCACAGGAGGAAAAATGCTAAAGGTCCAATGGTCAGAGGCATGCTAGCATATTCCATCCAAAGTGAAAGACAATTTTTTGCATCTTATACCTCCCACTAGGAAGAAGGAAGCACAATGCCTCATAGATCTCTTTGGGTTCTGGAGGCAACGTATTCCACACTTGGGAATACTACTCCAGCACATACACTGGTTGTCTTAGAAGGCTTTGAGTGACACCCAGAGTAGGAAAGAATTCTGCAGCAGCTCCAGCTTGTGGTGGAAGCAGCCCTGCTACTTGGGCCATAGGACCCATAGGACCCTATGATATTTGAGAATTCATGGTGGAAAAAGTTATCATGTGTAGTTTATGGCAAGTCCCAGTGGGAGAATCACTATGCAGGTCCCGGGCTTCTGCAATGGAGGATTATTTGCCTTTTGAAAAACCACAGTGTGCTCCTGGGTGTGTCTCATAGAGACACCAAGGATGATGGTTAATTTTATGTGTCAACTTGGTTAGGGTATGGTGCTCAGAGGGCTGGGAAAACACCAGTCTAAATGTTGCTCTGAAGGTAATTTTTAGATGTGATGAACATTTAAATCAGTAGACTTTGAGTAAAGCAGATGACCCTCCACATAAGGGTGGGCCTCATCCAATCAGTTGAAGGCTTTAAGGGAAAAGACTGAAGTGCTTTAAAGAGAAATTCTGCCTCCAGAGACCTTTGGCCTCAAGATTGCAACACTGGCTTTAGCAGGTGTCTGCAGCTGGCTGGCCTGCGTTGCAGATTTTGGACATGACAGCCCCACAATTGTGTGAGCCAGTTCCTTAAAATGAATCTGTCTCTCCATGTCCATATGTGTGTGTGTTTGTGTATAATGTGTATATACATATATATGTGTATATACATATATGTGTGCATATGTATGTGTGGGTGTGTGTGGGTGTATATATATATATACACCCACACACACACACACACACATTCTATTGGTTCTCTTTCTCTAGAGAACCCTGACTGATACATCAGGTGACCATGAATCCAGAACACCCATCATCATCGTAAGCTGGGTTTCGTCAGACCCACCAAGTCGTCGCTTAGGCACATCCACAGTTCATAAGGTGGCAGTGGCACCCCTGGAGTCAAGCATGAATTGGGCTAGAGGTCACGAGGCAGTTGCAATAGCAGAGAGCTCAGGCTCTTATACATTTGTTGTTGCACAGGCACTTCTCCCTTATCTCATACCTATGGTCACGTGGTGAGTTACATAACCGGCTGACAGAGGAGGAAAAAGCCTGGGCTTGACTTATGTATGGTTAAGTTAGCATGTGCACACAAGTCAAAATTAGCCACAGACTACACTGTATCCTCACCCAGGGGTAACCTAGAAAGATAGTGGTGAGGTAAAGGTTCTTCCGCTGGGGAGAGTGTCAGGTGATGAATGTGGTCACCCACTTCGCTTGGACAAAAGAAGTGGCTCAAGGTTAAAATATATACAGACTCACTGGCAGTGGCAAATGGCCTGGCTGGCTGCTCAGGTGCCTGAAGCAGAAAGACTGAAAAACTGGGATCAAATTGATCTGAGGTAGAAGCATAAGGAGAGACCTATGACAGCAGCATGAAGAGTAAAGATTTTTGAATCACATGTTAATGCCAACTACAGGGCACGTACTGTAGAACGGGTATGAGACAATTAAGTGGACAGGACGACTCAGGCAGTAGATGTCATCCAGCTTCTATGTGCTTCCCTGATAGCCCCTCCCACAAGTCATTTGATTAATTATTTCACACTAAACAAATCTTCAGTTGATTGCACCCGTAATAACTAAGGACAGCCACCAACTTTGGCACTCATAGCCAAGTTTTACAGGAATATTTGAGGACTTGTAGCAGGAAGAGGAACCAAGAGTCAGATCTGAAGGCCCTGATAGGATCATGACTCTTCATGGCTATAAGCTCATTGTTCTTCCATGCCTAGACTTGACCTGGCATTAAGTCTCCCTGGGCGCTGAACACAAAGATGCATCTACCCAATGAGTGTGGTGATATTGTCACCCTTAAATGAGCTACAAGTGGCTTCAGATACAGCAATCTTTCTCCATCCATGTCTACTTAGCAAGGACTCCACCCAGCAGCTGCACTGGGGCCTTCCCAAAGGAGCCCAAACCTACATCACTGGCAGGAACCAAGCTTCTATTCTCCCCTGTAGAAAGTGTATAACCCACTACGGTAATACGGCTGCCTCCAATAGTAAACCATGAGAGAGTCCAATTGGTGTGGCTGCCCCAGAAAATTGTTTAAACCCTCAACGGCTCCACCAAACTCTTACTGCCATTTCATAGCAATGGCAGGAAACTATGGTGAAAATATCCAGTAGGTAGCCGGAGATATGGGCCTAGACATTGGGAAAAAGAATATGGGAGAATTTTCAGCAGATCAGTGATTCTTCCATCCATTCATCCATTCATTTATTCAACAATACTTACTGAACATCTACTGTGTGTCAAGCACTCTGCAGGATCCTCGAGATTTTCCAGTGAATAAGACAGATCTTGTCTCTGTTATCCTGGTGTTTAGACTCTGATGGTATCATGGAAGTGTTCATTGAAGCCATGAGTATAGATGATCTTTCCAAGGGTGTGGAGAAACACTAAACTTCGGGGCACATTCTAGAGTGTAAAAGAGAGACGAGAAACCAGCAAAGGAAATAGAAAAAGAGGAAGTAAGTAGAAAACCAGAAGAGCATAACATTTAGTTTAAGATGTGAGAGTTTCAAAGGGAGAGAAAAGATAAAATATCTGCTGCTAAAAAAAGTGTAGGTAATATTATTAAAAACATGAACTCTAGCCTCAGAGATACATAACTCTGAGTCTTACCTCCACCATTTATTGGTGATGTGCCTTTGGTGGGGATGGAAATGCCTCCTTTAAGGACTGCATAAATGAGATCACGTATGCAAAGTGTCAAGTATACTGCTTAATAAATAGTAGTTTCATTTTTTATTTTGCTTTTTGGGGGCACTTTTGAATTTGGCAAAAAGGAGAATTGGTGCATTCTAGGAAATTTGACTAAAGTCCTTAAGCTTCAAAATTCAATATGTTCTTCCCTTCCAGTGTCTATGTACTTCAGAGTGAGAATCTCCCACTATGCACCCGTCTGGTAAGGTGTAGGAAGAAGGGCAATAAAAGGGACATTTGTAATACTAATTTAGGTCCCCCATTCAGTGCCCAAATACCTCAACCTTCTAACTTTGGGGATGTGCCCAGTCGCAGCGCTGGGAATTTAAGCAAAGTAGCCCTCACAACTCAGAACTTGGGGCTGAATGGGACTCTGTCTCGCATAACCAGGGCAGCATACAAATAAATCAAGCATCAGACTCACCTCAATTTAGAAGGCTACAAAATATTTTTCTCTTGCCCTTACTTAGACTTTGGAGGCAGGGATAGTAGCAGGGAACCATTAAGAGAAACAGCAGGGGCAAGTGTAGAAAGAACCAACAAACCTGGATCCAAATGAGGAGATGGCCAAACCTGGGGAAGTCTGAAAAATAGAAGGCCAAGGTCAGAGGGTCAAGGAGAAGGCCTTGAGAAGCAGGTACAGACCACTAATTGGAGAAGTTCAGTAGTAAGAAGACAGAGACAGAGAATTCTGGCTGTGCTGTTGTCAAATTCAACCTAAACTTAGACCAATTACTTAAACCAAGTCCTGTTTGATGAGTTGGCTTCTCAAGCAAGCAATCTGTCTCTGTTTTTCAGGGCCTGGCTTTCTCATGTTCCAGAAGCAGAGCGGGTCATAAGCCCTGATGAGATGTCAGTGGAAAGACATCTAGTACGCCCAGCCCGCAGATACTGATCGTAAGTAGAAGATTACAAGGTGGTTAAGAGTAGTTATGGTGCAAGGTCACACTGTCCTCGTTCCAGCTGGGGAAAGATCATTCTTTCTATGCCTTAGCTTAGGCAAATAAACAATCACTAAAAGTCTCTGCAGTGACACCAGGTTTCACGTCAGGTCCTACTCTGGAATGCAGGTATGGCAACATCTAGGTTATTTGTGCCGATTTGGCCTTCTAAATCACTGACATGCTTTGGATTAACTCTAGGGTAAGATCATTTTCTCAAAGAAAGGCTAGACAGTAATGGGCTCCCATCCCAAATCTATTCCAGAGCATCTTCCACTGTGCCCCAGTTGGTCTAACTCCACTGGGGGAGACTGGACCTTCCATTTCTCCTCCTCTCACTTCCAACCCCTGCCCTTGTTTGCTGGAGTGGCTCTACCAGCCCATGTCTACATAGCTGGATTTACCACAGGGTCTGCCTTTTACCTGCTATGTGTGCATATGTGCCAGTCAGGGTGGTGAGGGAAGTTGCCAGAATATTCGCCCCAATGGTGAGAAAGCATCATGACCAAATGTTTGTGGTGATGTCTAGCTGATGGGTTTTAAAGCCCTCTGAAGATTGAGATCCAACTTTTAAGTTAAATCTACATACAGTCTTCATGGCCATACAAAGAAATTTCAAGGAGTGTCTTTCCCAGGGCTGCCTTCTGCATACATTGATATCTGGTATAGGTCATTGGCTGGCATGGGACAGGTGAGCCTCTCAAAGTATTAAGATGGGATCTTCCTATAGATTTCCACTGTTGGATTTAAATTTAAATAAAGCATTCTAACATTAGGTTGCTGGATGATGAGGACAGGAATAAAACAAAGTATTATGGTTTTATTTTTGTTTATTCATTCGTTCAACATGTATTTGTTGAGCACCTACTATGTGCTGCGCACTGTGCTAAGTGCTAGAGGTGCAGAATGAACAAAACCAACCTTTGGACAAAGAAGTAATTCAATAAGAGAATATGATTTCTTGATGTGCTAAGTTCAAGGCAGACGAGGCTAGTTGCTATTTCCTCAATGAAAACCCATCAAGTAGAATCTTAAGAAGCTGACTGAATTCAATCTTTTTGAATCATAAAAGCAGCAAATTCATGTGGACTGGGCTGCCTACTTCAGGTAAGGAGCTGTAATGTGCAATGTTGAGGAACACACTGACCTTAAACCATACAGTGAGGAACCAGGCCCACACAGTATCTTTGTAGGACAAGAGTCAGGAAAACTCTGTGGAAGTGTAAAAGAAAAACCCCCTATGCTGGGTGTCAGGAGACTTTGGCTTTAAGCCCAGCAAGGCCACTAACATTTCCTCTGTGACTTTGTGTAAGTTGCTTTCTGTCTCTGAAGCATTCGTTCCTCATCTGTGAAACTGTGGGGTTTGAATTATGATATTTAAGATTCCGTCCCTTAAGATTCTCCTTGCTCCTGTAAGACAGCAAGACTTAAAATTAATTTCTGTAATCCCCAGCTCAGAATACAATTGTCTCCCATTTCCAATTCCCCCTCTGTGTGGACAGGTACAGACAAATAGCCATACGGCCCATTTCTGTCTGTCCATAGCAAGTGCTAGGTTCCACGTGGACCAAGACAAGAATAGATTCACCTTTCTTGGTCACATGATTTGTGAGTTAAGAGCTCAGATCTGGATCTCAGCTAGGTAGCATTAACCATTTACTACCTGTGTGACCTGGGTAACTTATTTAAGCTTTCTGAGACTCTGTTTGCCCACTTGTAAAATGGGGATGACAATCAACACCTCTCAGGGTTGTCATGTGCCTGGCATATAATAAATGATGGTAGATAGCTTTGCGGTGATGTGCTAAAATGCTAAACGCAGACTCTTGGGTTCGAATTCCACATCCAGCACTTACCAGCCCTGAGCTCTTGGTCAGGTTACTTAACTTTCCCTGTATTTCACTTTCCAATCTGTAAAGTAGACGTGATAATTACAGTGGTGGGCATCAAAGCGATAATCCATGTACGCACATAGAACAGTACGTGACTCTTAGAACTCAATAAAATTTAGCTATTATTATTAATAAACGGTAGCTAATACTTTTTATATCAGGGTGCATATTACATATCAAAAATGCAAACATTCATCAGGAAATCATCATTGAGAGCATTACCCAAAGAATCAGAAAAATACTTGACTTCACTACTAGCTAACACAAGCACAAATTACTTACTGAGCATTTTTTTTAACCCTTGATGAAAATAGAGGTAGTATCGCTCAGCCCTTAGACGCTGAATCCAAAGGAATCAGAAAGGAAATGCTTTCTGAAGTCCAGCCCGGCTGCCGGCACACACCATCTCTGCCCCGTTGACCTGTGTGACCGCAAGCCAATCAGCCGAAGCCTCGCAGCGTTCAGCAGAGGGGCAAGTGGTAACCACATAGAATTCAGGCCTGTCGAGAGTGAGTTTGTGATTCAGGGGTTTGACTCTGTCAAACAGTGCTGACAAAGACACACTGTTTTCCCTGACAGTACAGAATCATATTACTGCACACACAAGTGTCTCACACCTGGGAAAGATGAAATTACACTGAACTTAATCCTCCGAAACCAGATCAACAAGAAGTCGCTTAAACATTTAGGAGAGGAGTTGTCTCCTGGCAAAGAAAATATTGCAAGGCAGTTGGGCAGTTTTCACTAATTAGAAGGGCCTGGCCTTGTCAGTTGAAAATCACCTTTGATCCTTTATTCTCTTTATTAATTATACCTTGAGAGGTCTGAACACAGTCTCTGGGCACTTGGGTCTTGCGCGCTCGTTCTTATTTGCTGAGGAAATCAGTCCTTTGGTGAGGTGACGTAAGCATATGAGAGCAAAGCAGATTGATACCAGATACTTCACTAAAAACTAGATATATAAATTCATTCCTTTCAGCAAAATTGAGCTTTGCTCCAATTAAGGTTAGTGAAGAGTATGTCCATGCCGGAATGTGTCAGTGAACACATACCCAGGGTTGTAACCAAAACCGAAGCCAGACAGGAGATTCACAGTCTTTGTCTCTGGGTTTAAGTAACCAGAAAGCCAGGGTTTGGAAAAGTGTTTAAACCAAAGACGCCCAGTGAACTCTGGTGCACACCTTCCCCTCTCCCCAACGCCCCACACATGATCTTTCTCACTTGCCCCACCTGCAAGGGAGGCCGAGGATCTGGCCTCACACCAAGTGGACAGAAGCAGCCAACTCCCCGAGCCATCTTCAGCCTGCAGCTCCAGCTTACTGAGGCCAAGCTCTTCCCTCTGCTCCCTCCTGCAAGGAGATAACTTAGCTTGGAGTTTTATGGAAATTTAAACTATGAAACGTATATCTCAATTGATCGTCCTACCAAATGCAAGACAATGTAATGGTGAAGGGTGGGAGTCGGTCAACCAAAATTTTAAAACTTCACTATTAAAAATCAGATAAGATATGCAAAAAAAAAAAAACCCTAAAAATAAGAAACACAGACATAGAGAACAAACATATGGATGTGGAGGGGGAAGCGGGGGTGGGAGGAATTGGGAGATTGGGACTGACACATATACACTATTGATACTATGTATAAAATAGGTAACTAATGAGAGCCTGCTGTATAGCACAGAGAACTCTACTCACTGCTCTGTGGTGACCTAAATGAGAAGGAAATCCAAAAAAGAGACAATATATGTATACGTATAGCTGATTCACTTTGCTGTACAGTAGAAACTAACCCAACATTGTAAAGCAACTATACTCCAGTAAAAATTAAAAAAAAAGAAACACACTGCAAAAAAATGCCAAAGACACCACAATTGTACAAAAAAAAGTAGATCTTTTTTTTTCCTTTTTTCCTTCCTTTTTTCCTCTCTCCCCAGCTACCTATTTTCCTTCCCTAGAGGCAACTGATATTATAAATTTCTTTTGATTCCTCTAGAAGTGTTTAATGCACATTCAAGCCTACGTGCACATATATTTCCTTCAACACACATGTACCTACAAATGGTAATAAATCTAACCCACTGCTCTGTACCTTGCTTTTTTCACTATATGTTAAAGATTCTGCCACATCAATACATACAGGACAGACTTGCTCTTTTTAAGAACATCAAAGAATTCTATGGTATGGATGCGTCATAATGGACTTAACCAGTTCCTTAGTGAAGGACACTTAGGTTTTTTCTAACAACCTTTTGCCATTACAAAAAAATGTTGTAATATATGTGTCCTTGTAGGTACAACATCATATCCATGTGTGAATATACCTGCAGAATAAATTTCTCAGAGTGGACTTGTTAGGTTAAAAAATACGCACTTAGGGGCTTCCGTGGTGGCGCAGTGGTTGAGAGTCCGCCTGCCGATATGGGGGACGCAGGTCCGTGCCCCAGTCCGGGAAGATTCCACGTGCCGCAGAGCGGCTGGGCCCGTGAGCCATGGCCGCTGAGCCTGCACGTCTGGAGCCTGTGCTCCGCAACGGGAGAGGCCACGACAGTGAGAGGCCCGCCTAACGCAAAAAAAAAAACAACAAAAAAAACGCACTTTAAAAAAAAAACGCACTTGTGTAATTTGGATACATATTGCCTAATTATCCTCATAGAAGCTGTGCCAGTTTACCCTCCTACCAGCAGTGTATGAGAGGGGCTGCTTCCCCAAACCCTGGCAGGGCCAGTGTTTGCCAAACTTTTTGATTTTTGCCAAACCAACAATGACAATTATATCTTACTCTTGATTTCATTTGATTTTTTTCTTATTGTAAGTAGGCAGAGCACCTTTACAAATGTTTAGATACCTTTTCTTTAAACCATCTGTTTCAGGTCTTTGTCTCGATGTGTTGGTCGTTTTTCTTTTTCCTTATTTTTTTTTTCCATCGGGGTATAACTGACACATAACGTTATATCAGTTTCAGGTGTACAAGATAATGACTTGATATTTGTATATATTGTGGAATAATCACCACAATAAATCTAGTTAACATCCATCACCACACATAGTTCTCTTGCTGATTTGTAAACACACTTAGTATGTTAGAAAAATCATTCTGTGCAGTGCAAATATTTTATCCTAGTTTGTTGTTTGACTTTGTGTCATTTTTTTCCAAGCATATTAAAAACATTTCTTCTGCATATCGAATTTACCAATATGCTTTTGAATGGTTTTGAATGGGTGGTAGCAGGGAGAGGCCATCAACATTTAACTGACCAAAGGCAAAACTGAACAAAAGCCAAGCTCCTCAAAATAACCAAGTCTGTGTTTCCCTTGCTTCCTTTTAAAACTCCATCTCTGTAAACCCTCTCCAAGCACATAAAGTTCCAGCCAAATAAGCTATTTGCATTTCCCAAAACAAGTCTTCAGATCTGTTTGGGTTTTTTTTTTTTTTTATACATATAGATGATGAATAGGCTCTTCTTTCTACTTGGAAAACATTTCTCAATCCCGTACTCCAAATTTATCTGATGGGCAAATTCCTGTTTCATACAAAGCGATCCAAATATCATCTCCTTTGTGAAGAATTCCCTGCCTGTTTCATCCTTCCTGTGCATGATTAGTTATGTAGCATTTTCTACGAACCCCTCTGGTACTGATCTCACGTGGTTCAGTTCACACCCTAGACAGTAGCGTGGGCTCTGGAGCCAGGCTGTCTGGGTTCACATCCTGGCTCAGCTGCTTATTTGCTGTGCAACTGACCTTCAGCAAATTACTTCACTTCTCTGTGCTTTAATGTCCTCATCTGTAAAGTGGGAATAATAATAATGCCTCATAGGATTGCTTTAAGAATTAAATAGGTTAATAGTTGAAAAAGGGTTAACAGTACCTGTGTTGAGAACAGTACCTGACACACAGAAAATGTTTATTATATAAATAAAAACATATTGAACCCAGTTCCAGTCTCAGCAACAGAGAGAAAAACACCAGGAGGGAGCCGTGCTATCATTTATCTCCTTTCCTATCTTCTTTCCTAGACTGTGAGCGCGGAGAAGGAAGGGGCCAGATACTGCGCTTCACTCAATTTTGTCTCCCAAGCACCCAACACATGGTGGCTTCTTTTTTTTTTTTTTTTTTTGCGGTACGTGGGCCTCTCACTGCTGTGGCCTCTCCCGTTGCGGAGCAGAGGCTCCGGACGCGCAGGCCCAGCGGCCATGGCTCACGGGCCCAGCCGCTCCGTGGCATGTGGGATCTTCCCGGACTGGGGCACAAACCCAGGTCCCCTGCATCGGCAGGCGGACTCTCAACCACTGCGCCACCAGGGAAGCCCTGGTGGCTTCTTTGAATGAGTAAATGAATGAATAAATGCTTTCCGTTCCAAGGCTCTCATTTTAGTTGAAATACAGCATCAATACATAAAATAAATTTAAGAAAGCCCTCAAAATAAAAATAAAGAAATATAAGTCGTCTGTAACACAAGCAAGTACAAAGTCCTTCTATCTGTGATTGTTGAAGAAATAGTCAAGGAGACCAGTGGAGCCGAACAAAGAAAAGTTCTTGAAGGAATTTCCTTTAAAGATTTAAATCAGAGAAAGAACAAGGATTGTAGAGACGGTGGAAGAGTATCCCAGGCAGGGAAAATGACCCACATACGGGGCCGCTTGAGGATCCTCTTAAGTCCTAGGCAGCTCCACATACATCTTATCAAACCTTCAAAGAGACTCACCTCTACCCTAATTTGGGGGCAAAATAAATTTGAAAGATATTTTCTACTTTGGCTTTTGAAATTCTTTTCTATGAGTAACTCCTTTGATTCACACTTGATTATGATTTCTCAGCCATCATTGGGTACCCATGAGAAATTTTAAGTAATAAAATCTAATCCACAAGTAAGTTTTAATCGTAATGAGATGCTTATGAATACTGAATTTAATTACCAAAGTTGACATATGCTGTAATTTGCAGTAATGTCACTAAACATTTTAAAATGCTGATTTCGCAGTTGCCATATTTTGGAAGCAAAACATTTCTTTCTTTCTTTTCTGTTTTTTCCCCCTGGTCTCAGGTATTTTAATCAGCTCTTGAAATGTTCTTGGGCCCCAGCCTAGGCACTATGCCTCTGGTGCCTATGGGCAAAACAGCCTGGCTTGTTCAAAGGCCTGGAGGCAAGTGCAGTCAAGCTTGACGCTGAATATGACAAACTTATTTTCTCTGTCGAAGCCAAGTATTTATGTGGAGGATTAGTTGGATGCATACTTCCTAAGGGAACCAACTGCCTTTGTAAGTAAAGTCCTGTTGCAAAAATAACAAAAAACCTATTTCCGTTGGGAGGTGTGGGTGAGGAGGACACAGTGCTTTTCTCGTCACCTGCCAGGAACACCATGCCCGCATTTCATGTCAAAGTCTGTGAACACTCGGTACCAGATACAGCATCTAAGATATTAGCTTCTATCACAGAGCCAATTCTTACACCTTTTTGAGAACAAATTCTCATAACTTTTCCAGGCTCTTTGGAGCAACTTAGAACCTTTTCTCTTTTTCACCCCTCAACTTTCCTTGTGCTAGATGTTGTGTATCGCATCCCTTGGTATGGAGGAAAGGTCCCATCTTTGAATGACGCACAGGAAAAAAAAAAAAACGGACTGAGGCTAAAGACATCTATTTTTTTTTTTTTTTTTTTTTTTTGCTGTACGCGGGCCTCTCACTGCTGTGGCCTCTCCCGTTGCGGAGCACAGGCTCTGGACGTGCAGGCTCAGTGGTCACGGCTCACGGGCCCAGCCGCTCCGTGGCATGTGGGATCTTCCCGGACCGGGGCACGAACCCGCGTCCCCTGCATCGGCAGGCGGACTCCCAACCACTGCGCCACCAGGGAAGCCCTAAAGACATCATTTAACCTGAACCAGGCCATGAGAAAAGAAGAGTGGAATGGAATATCCAGCAGGAATGAACACCATGTTTGCAGGTGGTAGTATGAATGGCTCCATTATAAAGGAATTGGGGTTGGCATTTTGCACAACTCTAGGGGGCAACATTCACATAAGGTCACAGTGCCCCCTGGAGTTGGGCAACCTTGTGGGTCTGAAAGCAATGGGTCACAGGCCTTTCATTTCCAGGGAAATGAGGAACAAAATGGTCCAGGAGAAGAGAGAATATTCTACCAAGTCGCGTGTATGTTAGGAACATTCCAACACTGCAATTGATTTCATGCCCAACTCTTGCTACACCTAAGATTTGCATACAGTACTAGGGAGGTTTGGGGGGAAAACCATGATTCCACCCCTGAACCCAAGCCAAACCTTCAATGACTGGAACCTGGGAAAACTGCACTTTTCAATTTTAATCTAGTTTCTCTTTCCCAATAGCATTTAAAGGACAAACGTGTTCTGTTCTGCAGCCCTGGAACTCACTATTCATGTTTAAGTCATTACCTGTGAGGACTTTATAAGGGTTATTGCAAGTTTAGCTTTACAGTAAATGTACTATAATTTACACAATAAAATGCAGTCCCTTGCTTAATTACTTACCTCACCTGTCGGGAGTTTTTCTCATTTCTCGGGTCAAGGTTTTTACTTAGGGCCATAACTACAGAGTTGACATTGCTGTGAAACACTTTTGAATCCCTCAGAATAAGACTTCTTGACAAGAGCAGCTCGCCAAAAACAATGAATGGTGTTTCACAATCTGAGTGGGTGTACTTCATCTAACTAATATGTAAATAAAGGAGTGGTGAGTTAACAGCTCAATACTGGAGGGACCTCTCAAGAAAGCTCAGCTACTAGAAACCAAGGACAGCTTCACTCAAATCCTGTGACACTGTGGAATTCAGGCTCAGCAAGGTCACTGGGCCCAGACCAAGTGGAGGACAAAGGGCTCGTTTCTCTCTCTGGAGCTCACTCATGTCCATAGCTATGGGACGCCAGGAGGTGCGCTCCAGAGCTGATTCTGAATCCTCCCATGTCATTTCTATTCCCCACACCTCTTTTTTCCTGTTTAAAAGCACCAGAGCATTACGCATTACAGATAGTTCCAGAGAGGACGAGATCAATGATGAACTTTTGTCGTGCCCTCTGGTTCACATCAGGGTGAAAGCCCAGTAGGCCAGCATGACCTGAGGGAGTAGAACCCCCGAGGTCCAGCCAGACAAAGGAAAACAGGGACCTTAGAAGAGGAAGAATAGTATTTGTAGGTGCTGATGGAATCACTAACATAATAATTCAATCGTAGGTAGCTAGCACTTGCCCACACTTACTTGAACGTGGGACCTCAGACGCTAGCAAATGCTGCCCACCTTCCAAGTTTCTCTGGGAGCCCCCAGGGGATGTTCCATAGGCATCTGCATACAGTTCTGTTGTTTTCCATCCAGTCTCTGTGTTGATGACGTCCAGTTCCCAAGATTCCCTCCATGGGCTCCATGCAATCTTGACGTCTGGGCCAAAGCTTTGTCTCATGGTGCTGTCAGAGCTGCTGACCTGAAAGGGGCCAAATGGTTAGTACCTTTTTATCTGGGCAACAAAGCATCCCAGGTGTCCCTGAGCCCCTGTGAAAACAGCTCCTTCTTTCAGCTCTCTGGGAGGGTTCAGACCAGAGTCCCAAGGGGTCAGACTGGTCCATTCCGGAACTGATATCTGAGACAGATGTGCTTTTTTTTCTCTCCGCCTCCTCCTTTTCCTACCTTTTATTCTCCTCCAGCCCTCCCTCACTCATTCTGTTTCAATGTATCAGAGTGAACCCCAATTATCTACATTTTAATGAGTCACCAGGAGGCCAGATACCACCTTCTGAGAAGCAACATTGTATTCATTAAAAGGCTGTATAGCCTGGTGGCTGAAGCCATGAGTCACACCTAGATCTGAATACAGGCTCTACCACTTACTGTGTCCTTAAGCAAGTGGCTTAATGTCTTTGTGGCCCAGTCTCCTCAATTACTAAATGGAGATAATAATAGGACTTAGTTCACAGGGCTGTGGTTGGAATTCCACGAGATCATTCATTTATATCTTTCTTGTTTAAATATTTTATTGAGGGACTGTTCTAATGTTAGGGATACAGAACAGAGCAAAATACCCAAAACCTTTGTCCTCATGGAGCTTAAATTCTAGCTGGGGAAATAAACAATAAGCAGAAAAATAATACAATGTTGGGGAGAGATACATTCTATAAAGCATAAAGCCTGATTAGGATATGGAGAGCGACAGGGAAACAATTTGATATAGGATAGTAAGGAAAGACTTCTTTGAGGAGATGGCCTATGAGCGAAGACCTGACTGTAAAATATTTAGCTTAGTTCAAGCATAGCGTGTTCCATAAATGGAATCATTAATAATATTACTTTCCAGGTTCTCATCTTCGAGATGCTCTTAGGTTATATGCCTGAAAATGCAGTAGGTGCTTTGTTTTATTTTTAAAAAATACATCTATTAAATGACACACACAAAAAATCAACTCATTTCACAAACAAAACCACTGTTATTTTAATTACTGTATCTCATTCATTCTTAGTCTCTAACCCCCGGTCACCTTTCTACTGGGTGCCAGAGCTAGGTCCAGAACTGGGTATTTTGACCTCTGGTACATTACCCCACAAATATCTGTCAGAGGGGTAGCAATACACTTTCTAGAGTGGATCCACTATTTGCTTTCATGGAATCTGGACTACACATGTGGAAGGCAGTAACGGGAAGGGCAGTGAAGCCCATTTAGGAGACAGCACTGTATATCACTCAGGAGCATCATTCTTTTGGTGGTGGGTAAGCCAGCGCAGATGGTATCACTGCAGAAGTATCTCAGACTACTTGGGAGCCGTTGAAACCTGGTATGGCTGTAGAACAGACTTTTCCAAAGTGTGTTCCTGGAAACATCTGTTCTATGAAGTTCCATGTTCAAAATCTTTGGGAAACACTGCAAACTAAATTTCTCTCCTGGAGATTCACAAGACATATTAACAAATTAGATGAAAGGACTTGAGAAGTTCTGCAGTAAAGGAATCTTATTATCCCTGATTGACCCAAAATTCTCTGATCATAGAACCGTTTTCTCTCTTAACACTTATTAATTTGCACTTTATAACACTTAACATTGTACGTTTTGCAATGTTGCTATAAAGACACTAAATTTTAAACAACTCATCACAATGTAGACTTCTACAGTCTAGAAATAGCACAAGAGTAAGCAATTAGTAAATATGGGGTGAATGACTCCATATAAGGGTCACAATAGGTGAAGCTCCCATTAAATGTCCATTCAACTTATATTCAAATTTTTATATACAAATGAGTGCTCTTGCTTCAGTATCAGAGGGGCACTGACATAGAAACATAGTTTTGGAACTCTGCTTTTTGGGACTCATTTTCAGAATCTAAAAGTTTGGAGGTGGAAAGTAATCTTAAAGAGTATTTTTAACCACCAGTTCTGAACCATGTTGTCAAGACATTGTGAAATTCGTTGAAAATATTTTTAAAAACACATTAAAGTACTATAGATTGTGAATAATGTTTTTAAAAACCAATTAGAACAGGGCTTCCCTGGTGGCACAGTGGTTGAGAGTCCACCTGACGATGCAGGGGACACGGGTTCATGCCCCGGTCCGGGAAGATCCCACATGCCGCGGAGCGGCTGGGCCCGTGAGCCATGGCCGCTGAGCCTGCGCGTCCGGAGCCTGTGCTCCGCAACGGGAGAGGCCACAACAGTGAGAGGCCCACGTACCGCAAAAAACAAAAAACAAAAACAAACCAAAAAAACCCAATTAGAACAACATCAAGCTTACCCCTACCACATTATCCCGTATCTACCCTACTGCATTCCAATATGGATTCTTGAGTGGGAGGGAGGGAGGGACGGAGTTACAGCGAGTCTGCTGGGAATTGCACATAACTTGCAGCTTCTCTTATGCGTGCTGAGGGGCACACCCTTGGGAGTATGTCATACATGTAAATCTTTTCTGTCATGTCTGTTATCTGATGAAATAAGGTTAAGAAATGCTGAACCAACACTAATACCATATTTTACATATGAGAACATGGAGGCCTGGAGGGGCAAAATAACATTCCTGGATCACTTGGCCAGAAGAAAACTCAGTAGAACTAAGACCCAAGTGCCCCGTTTTCTGGCTCTGAACAACTTGGCCTCATTTGAAGCACCTGTCTCAGGTCACGTTCCCTGGATGCAGAGCCTGAGATGGGAATTCTAGTATAAGAGGTTTATTGGAAGAGTGTTATAGACCCCACACATTGGAGGATCCTTCTGTGCCGCCCAATAAACGGATCAGTTTTTGGGTGGAATATGCTTTCTCCTAAACCCAAAAAGGCCTATTTTTAACTGTATAAGTTACAGAGTGCAAAAACTTGACCTTGATTTTAGATAGGATAACCCAGCATGCCCAGATCACCGGACCCCTGAAAACTTCACCATTGTGGTAAGTCGCTGAATCTTTATAGTTTTTATCTCCTACTCCTTGAAGCACATGAATGTTGCCAAGGCATCCGGAGAATTTGCCACCTCTCAGCATTGATTACACGATGTTGTCAATATAATTCTGCATAATTGGCAGATGGTTTAGGTCCCGTTGGACTACACTGTGACAGAGGCACAAACTGTGAATGTATATTATTTTTCAATGCATATACATGTCAGCTGCTTCTGATCCTTCTTTCTGATGGGTATTTAAAACCACGTATTTGCCAGGTAATGACTGAATACCATACACATGAAGATGTATTAATCTACTATAGTGAGAAATAGCTGCAGTTGGGGGGTGTTACTTGGCTAAGTTTGCAGCAGTACACTGTCCTCCCAATGACCCACTTCTTCAGGGGCCAGACTGATAAATTAAATAAGCATACGATGGGGGCCACCCCCCTACATCTTTTATGTCTTCTAGGTCGGCACCAGTCTGCCATTCCCCCTAGGGAATGCACAGGGCTTTGATATACTATCTTGAACAAATGGTGCAGTTTTGGGGACTTACACATATCTGACATATGAGAACATGGAGGTCTGGAGGCCTTTTGTACTATAATTACTTTTATTCTACAGGTCAAAGATCCAATGTAATTATTCTGCAAATTGCTAAGAATGTCCATTCTATTTATACATTTGGGAGTTGGGGGAGTGATCGCTGGGTTGATCCATGGTCTCAGTTTACTAATGGTGAGACAAGCCTGGGTCAGGATTCAACTTATTACCTGACTTACATATGCCTCTATTTTAAAAGGGGTCATGATGGCACTTTGGATTCTCAGTATTAAGATCACCTCTGGCTTTATATCCAATAGCACTTGAAAGAACTGGGTATTTCCCTTTCCCCATATGTAGTTACCTGGGTAAATAGCCATACGTCTTGAGGAATCGCTACAGTATACATACTTCTTCTCACATGGGAACCCAGCCCCTTTTGCTGTCAATGGGTTCTGGATCTGAGAATTGACTCATATCTGGAAACTGGGCAGGAAATCCTGATTTTCTACCAGGTGGCTGACCTCAGCCTTCTTTTCATCCATTCTTGATCTCTTTTGATTTTATGTGTTAAGCAAATATTCTTATTGACTACAGTCTATCTTGGCCCTAGAAACAACACGACCTATTAGCTACCTTCATAGGTAGCTTCAGGTCAGACCTCCCTGGGTGACATTCCAATAACATGGCTCATTTCGGTAATTACATCCACCTTGCTCCTGATGGTTAAGAGTTACCACCTGGCCTCTGCTCTTCTGACCCTATTATTCTCATCAATACTAGGGAGTCTAGTTCTGGAATAGCATCTTCTATTATCAGTTGCAGCCTAAAGAAAACAGCCTCTCTAGAGCTTCTCGGTGATTCTGGTACAGCCCCTCCCAGTGCATTCCTTTTCCCCTCAGTAAATGGAGGAACAGAGTCAGCTCCTGGTTTTGCAGTCTTATGTAGTTGACCCATTCTAGCAAGTTCAGTTCTCTGAGACTTTTTTTTTTTTTTTGCGGTACGTGGGCCTCTCACTGTTGTGGCCTCTCCCGTTGTGGAGCACAGGCTCCAGACACGCAGGCTCAGCGGCCATGGCTCACGGGCCCAGTCTCTCCGCGGCATGTGGTATCTCCCCGGACCGGGGCACGAACCCGTGTCCCCTGCATCGACAGGCAGACTCCCAACAACTGCGCCACCAGGGAAGCCCCTCTCTGAGACTTTTGATCCCTTCCCCACAGTTACCAGGCAGTCTGGCATCTCTATCTCATTAATTCAACCTATCACTTTTTCTAAGATATGAACAACTACCACAGCAGTATATTAAACATGTCTCCTGAGGCCCTTCACCCTGTATTGACAAGTGTTCCCTTAACCTCCCACCTTCATCCAGCATCCTCATGACCCCCTCCTAAGCATATTCGTCCAGTTCCTACTGGCACATATTAACCAGTTTCTGTACCTTCTTTAACATGTAATTCCTCTCCTCCCTTTGCAGGCTTGTCACTCCCCCAGTGGCGTTATGCTGAGATTTGACCTTAATGATAGGTATGGTGACCTGGAGGAAGAAGATGATAGTTGATCCTGAAAAGAGCAAGTGCTCTCTCTTAAGGCACCAGCCTCATTTAAGACTCAGTAGTATCTTCAAGAAGAGGGAGGGGGGCTCCATCTTCTAACAATGGGGAGTGGGCCATTTATGCATGCCCAAGGGGTTCAGGGAAATCCAAAATCTGAGGGTTCAAGGTCCTCAAGTGCATCTCACCAGGTGTCTGTATTTCAAGACTTAGAGTTCTTTTTAGGGCTCTTTTCCTACCAGGGTCCGGTCTTTGGCATAGGATGTTTTCCTAAGCTGAGAATTCAGCCCACGTGGAAGTCCTGCTTATCCTTGTAACTAGGTTCTGTGCTTGCCCTTCAGCTCTGTCTGCCCTCTGGTTGCAGAAGAGGACTGTCTTTAAGTGCCACCAAAGAGGCCCTCAGCTTTAAGTTGCTGACTAACACATCTGAGCCTTGCTTTTCTCTCTTCAGTGAATCAACAGCACTTAGCAGTAGCCTCCCAATTTCACAGTCTTTGGTTTTGCTGTGCCTCTCAGATGCCAGGGACATTTTCTCCTGCATCTTCATGCTCACCGAAGGTGGAATTCTTAGCCATTGCACTGCTATAGCAAGCCAGAGACCACGGCCACTGTTGCTATCAACTGTCTTAGGTAGGATTCCCTAAAAGCAGAGCCTAAGGTGGGGATTCTCTATTGAAAAAAGTGCTCTCAGGAGAAGAGAAGTGAGGGAAACAATAGGGCAAGAGAAAAAAGCAAAGTAAGGATATGGTCTTAGCTGAAGACTAGCATCAGTCTGGCCCCTCAGAAAGCTCTGGAGCAGGCATTTCACCCCATAATTGAGTTTCCCTTGAGGCAAGGAAGTCAGCCTTTTATATCTCTATGTTTGTCATTGGCTACTGGCTGTCCTCAGGGTGTGAAGGGGCTGTCTAACCTATGGGGCTGGCCACTCTTTGTCAGCAGAGAATGCTCTGAAGAAGGGGCAGCTTTACCCACAGAACCTGTGGGGTGGGCGCACTGGCCAGGTGAAGGGGAAATAGGCAGGGCACTGACGGTGTCCACTCCAGACAACTTCCGTAATCACTCCTACTCCCGTGGGAGAAGAGCTGATATTAGCAGACAGCCAAAAAGTTATTTGGATCCAACCTGGTAAATTAGCTTAGTGAACAATATAGTATTGTGGGGTTTTTTAAGAATGCAAATAACATTTTTAAAGGTGATAATTATGCTCTATACAAAGAATTTCCTCTTTTCCTTTGTGGCTTATAAACTACTCTGCATGCAAATCCCATAAAGGAGTCCCAAATACTTTCTATCAAGTGATGTTACCATTAGACTAAGCGTCTATGTGATCACCCTGACGTTGGTAACACTTACTTTGAGCCATAAACACAAGAATGTGTGAATGAAAATCAGGTTACTGTCATTAGACAAAGATAGATCGTAATATGGATAATTTACACTAGAAGAAATACACACGGCCAAAAAAAGATTTTAAATGCCATTCGGCTTCCCTAGAGGGGAAAGAGACGTCTAGTAAATCAAGGAGCTCTCTTTCCTTGGCCTATCATGTTTGCAAAAATATCAGTGAGGATGAAGTGAGATAAAGGCTCTTCAGGTATCTAGGGTGCAAGTGTGAATGAGCACAGACTTGCTGGAAGATAATTTGGCAAATATGTAACAAAATTCTGAAAATATTGATACACATCCCTCCCCCGACCCAATAATTCTACTTCTAAGAACTGATCACAAGGGAATAATCAGTGATCCCAGAAAAGCTATATGTTCAAGGATATTCACATGGTATTATTTTATGTTAGTGAAAAATTGAAAACAGTTGAAAACTTAAATGTCCAAAAATTACGGAATGAGTACATAAATTCTGCAACATTCGGATGATGAAGTACTGTACATGAGGATGCCCTAAGTTTGAATTCCAATGCTGTCTTTCCCTAGCTCTATAACCCTGGGAGAGTTAATTAACATTAATTATTTTTCTTAAAATGGAGATTATAATTGTTCCTATCTCAGAGGGTTGCTGTGTAAAGAACTTAGAACAGTGCCCGGCTCACAAAAGTGTTATTATTATTGTTTAGGAGATACAACATAAAGGTATATTAATGTCTTATGTAAATCTATAATATATTAGCTAAGTGAAAAAGCAGGATACAAAGTACATATAATATGATGCCAATTTTTTTTATGATTAGACATATTCATAGGCCAAAGGCTGGAAAAAAATCACTAAACCACAAACATTTTGCTCTCAGGATCCCTTTATTCCCTTGAAAATTATCGCAAAAGAACTTTTGTTTTTGTGAATTATATCTATGGATGGTTATTATATTCCAAGTTAAAATTAGAAAATTTTAAAACATAGGTATGCACCAGCACATAAGCTTTTAGAGTGATGATGTCATGACATGTCCTGTAGTTTCGGGAAAGTTCCACTGTACACTCAAGAGAGAATAAGAGTAAAACAAACAAATAATGGTTTGGTGTTATTATTATTAAAAGAATTCTGCCTCTGTGGACCTCCTAAAAGAATCTCAGGGGCCCCCAGAGGGTCTTTGGACCACACTTTGAGAATATTGCACTAAACCACTAACTGTTAGTACAAATCATTTATACATTTTTTTGTATTCTGTATTTTTCAACCAGTCCACCATGAGCATGTATGGTTTTATAATCACAAAATGTAAGAATAATATTTCAATGTATTTATTATAATTATGCCAGGTGAACACGCATTCAGTTAGATCAGAGATTCTTCTACCTAAATGACAGTCCTTCATTTTCCTGAGCTCCGAGGAGCGTGTTTCTCAATTTTGTGAGACATCTAAGAACACAGGAACCAATGGTTCTATGTAATTGAACTTACTTAGGATGCTTTTCATGTATCCAAGAATCTATTAAAGAAAAGGCTGTAGAAACTCTCAGGAGGAAGCCAGGTCAGACTGGGAGAGTCACTGATGGGCAGACTTTCTCTTATGTGCTTATGCATGGAGTAGGGGCATTCACTCTTAAAAGCAATTTAGCCACAGAGGCGCAGAAGCCTGTTCCCAGTGTCTTCATCCGTTGCGATCATATGGTCACAATCAATGGTCATTTTACCGTGTTCACGCCTATGCTCTCAGGGCCTAGTATAGCACCTGATGCACAGTGGGCATTCAGCATTTGCTAAATGAATCAATATACGAGTGCGAGCCGTCTACAAGCTGGCAAGAGGTGCTATAATAATAGTTTCCATGTCAAGTGCTTTACATACATGGTCTCACCTCATCCACCTGTAAGTCACTGAAGTGGAGCTCTTATCACCCCCACTTTCCAGACAAGAATACAGAAGCTTAGAGAGCTTCAGCCACTTGCTCGAGGATACCCAGCTATGATACAGCAGAGCACAGGTTTGAACTCAGGTTTGTGCAGGGCAGAGCCTGTGTTCCTGACTTTATATACCTTCTTGACAGGCTTCTATGATTTCAGGGGTGTCTGAAGAGGCCACCAGCCCAGAAAATGCCTGGAAAGATCACCCAGAACTCTGGCAGTAAAATCCCACCCTTGGAAATTCCTGCTTCTGACTGAAGCCTGTAAGATACAATTTTCTGAATATAGGTTACCACGTGTGTGGGGATGGCACAGGTGTGAAGAGGTAAGAAGGAACCTGGAGTAAGTTGAGAAGGGGATGTAGAGAGGTTAGGACCCACCATGGAGGTGCGGAGAAGCCATAGCAACATGAAGCTGGAGGAACTGAAGACCCAGACAACCATCTCCCTCAGGTGTCCTGGCAACTGAAATCTGGGAACCAATAGAAGGCAAAGCTCTCTTAATGAGGTGAGCGGACACCAGAGCTCCCTGGAAACCACGTTTGAGAAGGATGGAGGAAGCAGATGGGCTCTGTCTTTCTTAAGCCAGTCAAAGTCCCTGTGAAAAACTTGCTCACCCAAGGTGGAAGCTTTCATTCACCCAACATCTCGACAGAACCCCAAGCAGTACACTATCTATTCGGCTTCCAGTGAACGCAAGCAAGACTGAGTCCCAGGAACCAGACAAAAAATGTCTGCTGGTGAAAAAGAACACCTTGCATAAGGAACTAGGGAGTAGGGGGAGGAGGTGGAAGTAGGAGCCTGGCCAACAGGTGAAAAATTCAAGAAGAACGTGACCCACAAATCAACTGAGTGATTGGAAAGGTTTTCTTCAGGCACTGTAGGAGGAAAATGGATTTATTTCGCGAACAATGTTTACTGAGTGTGTGGTAGAACGCTACACAGGAGCCAATACCTATCAGGCATGTGCCTGGAACGTTATGTTGGCCCTACCTCCTGACCTTTGCATGTGTTGTGCCCTCTGCCTGACCTTTCCACTCTTAACCTGGCTACGTCAAATTCATCCTTTAAGACTCAACTCAGAGAGTTGAGTTGAGGTGTCTCAACTCAGAGAGTTGAGTCTTAAAGGCAACTCAGAGAGCTGCCCTCCAGGCAGCCTTCCATGACTCCCTACCCCTTAAATACCCAGCCAGGTATGGATTATGCTGTGAGGTATCCATAATATCCTGTGTTATAGTTTTACCCTTAATAAACTGACTCCAAATAATCTGTATCTATGACTGTCTCCCTGGCTAAGCTGACATTCCTTGAGGGGCTGTGTCTATTTTTTTTTTTTTTTTCTTGGCCATGCCACGTCTTAGTTCCCAGACCAGGGATCGAACCCAGGCCCTCGGCAGTGAAAGCGCGGAGTCCTAACCACTGAACTGCCAGGGAATTCCCGCTGTGTCTTATTCTTCTTTGTCTCCCCAATGCCTGACACTTAGGAGTAGCTCAGTAAATATAAGTTGCATTAATTTAGTTGATTCTCCACCCCCCACACCACTGACTAATCAAATGCATTTAAGTAACAGGCAACTCTTACTGGACTGGAGAACATAGTCTGGAATCAGACCAGAGCTCTAGTCCTGACCCCACCACTTTCGAGACCTATATATAGCCTTAGGTGAGTTACTCAACCTCTCTGAGCTTTGGTTTCCTCGTTTGTGAGTGGAGTTAAAACCCTCCATCTCAAAAAACTGTTGTAAGGGGCTTCCCTGGTGGCGCAGTGGTTGAGAGTCCGCCTGCCGATGCAGGTTCGTGCCCCGGTCCGGGAAGATCCCACATGCTGCGGAGCGGTTGGGCCCGTGAGCCATGGTCGCTGAGCCTGCGCGTCCGGGGCAAAAAAAAACCAAAACAAACAAACAAAAAAAACTGTTGTAAGGATTCAATGAACTGATTTAAGACCCTGGCACAGTTCCTAGCACATAGTGGATACCAAGTAACAATTAGTTCCCTGTAGTAATAAATTATTGGAAAAGGTCATGCGAAGGTTGGCAGGACCAGGGACTTGCCTGGGCCTTGATAAGGAGTAAAGTTTCCTGCCCTCTGGGGGTTTCTTGGGTGACTTGGGCCACACTAGCGCCATATGCTCAGCTCTCAGCTGGAGTCCTCAGTCGTCCCTGTAAGGGGGTGTGGGGAACTTGTTCCAGGACACAGCTGGGAACAGCCCACCACCTCCTCCTGGGGCAGGTGCACATCAAGGCACGCCAACGAGAGGGGACTTTTGTCAAAAGGACCTCAAGGTAGAGAAGAGACTGAGACCACCCTGAATGACCACAGGAGGGGCTGTAGTAGACACAGCCCCCATGGTCAGGTTTGCCTCATCCCCGTCCTAAGGCCTCTCCAGCCCCAGCCTGGGAGAACAACCACAACACTGAAAACCAGCTTACAGGTCAAAGAAGGGAAAACGTGGGATGAGGAAGAGAGCAGACGTATTTAGGGGTCCAGGGCCCTTGGGTGGGGGGTGATATGTGACAAGAGGGGTCCCCAAAAGAGTGAGTTTCCCTGCAGGGCAAGGAAAGGAGGTGCCCTTCAACTGGTGGCTCAGGCAGAATCCATTCCTGGGCTCTGAGGGAGCACAGCTGTCAGCTTCAGACCAAAGGAAAGAACAGCTCTATGTGTCCTGGATTCACTGTTAGTCATCAGTGAAATATTGCAGGTAATGGGCTGTGCCTTCCTGCCCTTCCAATGTTAAGAGCAAAGTCGGGACATTTGGCAGAGACTGCTAGTTTTTCTCTGATGTCCATTCTTTCCTTCTTCCTAAGCAGAAGACCACTCTCCACATTTTACCTGAGCATGCAGCTACCCAGAACAAAGACTACATTTCCCAGCCTCCCTTGCATCTAAGGCTGGCCATGAGGCTAAGTTCTGGCCCACAGGGTAGGTGCAGAAGCCAGTGTGCAGCTTCCATGAAATGTTCTTAAAGGTAGGGGATGTGCCCTCCTCCTTCCAATTGGCTTGGAATGTAGACGTGATGGTTGGGGCTTGAGCAGCTATACCAGACCATGAGGTAGGATCTTCAGGCTGAAAGTAAAGGAGCAACAAGCTAGAAAAATTTTTGGTCCCTGAAAACCATGGAGTTGCCATACTAGGTGGCAATGCATACCATGAAAGGGAAATAAACTTCTACCTCTTACTTTGCGTTCTTTGTCACTCACTGTCGAGCCTAATCTTAACTGATACAAGGGCCTCCTCAATAGTTTCAAAAGGCAAAAGCCTCCACTTCCCTGGGGAAAAAAAAAAACTGCAGGTTCATGATATTAACATCTGTTGAGGGTTTACCATGTCTCAGACTTTGTCTTAAGCACTTTGAATGCATTAGTTCATGTACTCCTCACAATAATCCATGAAGTAAGTTGTTATGTTATTCTTGTTTTGTAGATAAAGAAGCAGGAATGAGGCAATTTAACTCACTCAAGTTCACAGGGTAAGTAGTAGAACTGGTATGTGAACCCAGGTAGCCAGGCTCCAAACCCAGACTCTTAACCACTGTAGTACCTAAAATTTAATCATATCAGAGTCCAAATCAGGTTGCTTTTGGTGTTGCTTCTCTTGGTTTCTATCACCCAGCGTTGTTTCCATTTATCATTAATTTCAAAATGGAGAAGTAAATGCATTACTTAGCACAGCAGTTTGGAAGGAGATTTTCTGAAACATAGGACCCATGATAGAAATGGAAGTGCAGGGGTAAACGGATAAAAAGGGGGCATTTTATCAATTGGGTACCCCCTACTCTAAATTGGTGGTCTTCAAACTTTCTGAGTGGCATGAACCTATCAGCGTAACACACAATTTGGGGGCACACAATCCCCAAAGCATGAGTGTATGTGTGTGTCTCTGTGTGTGTGTCTGGCTGTGTGAAATTCACATGTATGGCTCTGTGATTAGATTCTCGTGGTGGGTACTGTGGTGATCTGTCCAGATCCCCTCTTTAGAGCTGATGCCTCCATCTCCTAGAAGTGGGAAGGTCAGTTGCTAAAGCCTCACAGCTGCAGTCCTCACTGGAAACCACCCTCCGCTGAAGGAAACTGCTCATCCAAGGTCATGATCTCCCAGGGTGTGGCCTGCAGCCAGTGATTGATGGGGGTGCAAAAGCCCAACTCCTTTGCCTTAATTCAGGACTGCTCTGAGGGCCATCCCAGCTCCAGAGCTCTCTGTACGATGGCTGAGGCCTCTGTCACACGTGCATTCAGGTCAGCTTCCCCCACTGCCCAATCCTGCCATCCTCACGTCATCACAGGTGTATCACCTGAGACCACTCCCACTCACCTTCACGCAGCTTTACATTTCAGAGTCTGTTTCCAGAGACCCAATCAAATAGACCTCCAAATTAAAACTCAAACAAGGATGAGGTGAAAATAAATATAAAAAGCTGTAACATTTTCTATTTACACCCAGCAGTTGTCTTGTGCACCCTTGGGCTGTGCCTACAAGCTTTATAGATGATTCCTGAGGCTTATAATTTAACACATTATTCACATTAATCCCAGCCCAGGGATAGAAACAGAGGTCTGGGAGGAGGAGGAAGAAAAAAAGGGAGTCCTTGCCTGATCCTTCCCACCCAGTTCAGATTCTCCTGGCATGGACACTCACGGCCCTATTTCCTTCTCCTCTGGGACATTCATCACACTTGTGTAAACTTGTTTAACGACTGTCTTCTCAAAAGCCTAGCGATCAGTGAAGTCAAGTTCTGTGTCTGTCTTGTTCATCGTTGTATACTTAATACTAATAGTTCCTGATATTCAGTAGATGCTCAATAAATATTTGCCTATTGGGAGGGAAATTGGGAGAGGGAGAAGGAGAGGATGGAAGGGTCAGGAAGGGGGAGACGCTTAATCAGGATCTGTTCACCCCTCATTGTCAGCAACCAGTGTTACACAGAGGCTGAGCCCTTTCCCAGCTATTTCAGTCCAGCGGGTCCTAAGGACTGCCTTGAACCTGGAGGGTCCTTCACAGGGAATACAGAAGGAGTATGTATCCATTGGTTCATCCAGTAAATCCCATAGAACCTACCATGTATCAAGCAGCCTGCTGTGCTCTGGGGGTGCAGAGGTGTGTGAACATAGACAAGGGCCCTGAGCTTGTGCAGCCTGAGCCTGGGAGTAGACATTAATCAAACAAAAGCACAAAAATATATCGACAAATTATGGTAAGTACTCTAAAGGGAAGTAGGGGCATGCCCTGATAATGGCCGAGTCTGCTGTGCATTTGGGCCCGGGGTGGGTTGAGGATGGCAGGGAAGTCTGCTCAGACATGGCTTCCCTGTCAGAGGAGGTGATGCTTGAGCTGCGATTGACGGATCTGGTTAGTTGGGCCAGTGTTTCTTGACCTCGGGACTATTGACATTGGGGGCCAGATAATTCTTGCTGGGGGGCGGGGGTGTCCAGGGAACTGTACAACCTTTAGCAGCGGCCTAGACCTCTACTCACCAGACGTTAGTAGCACCGCCCCCAACGCCCCATCTATGACAGTCGCAGTGTCTCTGGACGTTGCCAGATGTCCCTGGGAAGGCAAGATGGCTCCCAGTTGAGAACCGCTGAACAACAGGAATAGTTGAGGTGTTCGGGGAAGGGAGAAGGGCAGGAAGGGGAAAGGTATGGGCGGAGTCACATCTGCAGGGACCCCAGGGTGAGAAAGCAGTGTGGCTGGAGGTGCTGGCCGACAGGGCCAGGCCCTGCAGGCTGAGAAAGAAAGAAATGAGTTGTCTGCTCCCTGGTAAAGGAAACAGAAAATCACACAGAGAGAGAGAGGATGCGGGCCTACAAGGCTACTGACAGGATCTCATGACTAATCACCGGGATCCAAATAAGCCTCGGGCTTCCCTGGTGGCTCAGTGGTTAAGAATCCGCCTGCCAATGCAGGAGACTCAGATTCAAGCCCTGGTCCGGGAAGATCCCACATGCCGCGGAGCAACTAAGCCCGTGTGCCACAACCACTGAGCCCACACACCACAACTACTGAAGCCCGTGGACCCAGAGCCTGTGCTCCGCAACAAGAGAAGCCACCGCAATGAGAAGCCCGCGCACCGCAACGAAGAGCAGCCCCCGCTCGCCGCAACTGGAGAAAGCCCACGCGCAGCAACAAAGACCAACGCTGCCAAAAATAAATAAATAAATTTAAAAAAAAAGAAAAGAAGTAAGCCTCCAGAAATCCGGAGCACTGAGACAATATTAATTGAGCTGGGTTAGCACGTGTAGCGCATGCACCCGGCTCCCAGGGCTGATGAGGAGATGACAGATGAACCCAAGTGGGGCAAGAGGACGCACCAAGGGCTCCATTTAATAAATCAGCTGACACTCCCCTGCATTTGCATTGCTAATGGCGGTACCTAAACCCCAGGTGTTGCTGCAGAAACTTGTCCTGCTGCTGCCTCCCCATCTGTAACTCCCAAGGGAGTTGGCAAAGGGTAGCAGGGTGCTGGGTGGTGAGGTCTGAAACACATTTTAAAATCAGCCTGGAGCTGGTGGATAACGACATGTCCAAAAGATCTGGCCACACATGTGTAGGTTTGCTGTCCTAATGAGCACCTCAAAGCCTGGGTCACAGGGTCCCCAAGGCAGAGCTGTGCTGGAATGGGGCACCAGGGCATCCAGCCCCCAGATGCCTCCTTCTCGGGCTACTGAGCTCCCAGACATTCCACCATGAGTTCATTTGCTAACCAGAGAGGACCTCCAGTAAGTGAAAGTTAACCACTTTGGATCTCTGTTTCTTCCAGTCCATGCTGAAATTTTTCTTTCTTTTTTCCTGTGGTGGCAGGGGGTGGGAGGTGGAGGGGGGCGGCAGGGAATACTGAATATCAGAATCACGTGGGGAGCTTTTTCAATATATACCCCATGCCCCATCAGCCCTAAAATTCCCATATGCTCTCAAGGGGGTGTGTCCTTCAGGATCAGTGTTGTCATTTTTCCTCTTGCCTTGGACTCCAATATAATTTGATACGACACTGTCCCTGATCCTGTCTTTATTTAAAATTTTGGTATTTTTTTCCTTGTGGATTTTTTTCCCATTAATTTGGATTTTAAAAAAATATTGCATTAGAATATTATTTATCTTGATGACTGAAAATTTTAGGGCCCCTTAAATTTTTATTTTATTTTAATTTATTTTATATTTAATTGTGGTGAAACACACCTGACATAAAATTTACCATCCTAACTATTTTTAAGTGTGCAGTACAGTGGTATTAAGTACATTCACATTGTTGTGGAACTATCACCACCATTCATCTTCCCAAACTGAAACACTATAGCCATTAAACAGTAACTCCCCCTTCCCTTCTCCCCCAGCCCCTGGCAACCACCATTCTACTTTCCATCTCTATACATTTGCAACTCTAGGTGCTTCATATAAGTGGAATCACTTGCCTTTTTGTGACTGGATTATTTCACTTAACATAATGTCCTCAAGCTTCATCCATATTGTAGCATGTACAAGAATTTCCATCCTTTTTAAGACTGAGCAATATTCCATTGCATGTATGTACCACATTTTGCTTATCCATTCATCCATCCATGGACGCTTGGGTTGCTTCCACCTTTCAGCGGCCGCACCATTTTCCCTTCCCATCAACAGTGCACAAGGGTTCCAACTTCTCCTCATCCTTGCCAACGATTTTTCCCTTCCCTTCCCTTGCCTTGCCTTCCTTTCCCTTCCTTTTCTCTTGATGGCACCCATCCTAATGATGTGAGGTGGTAGTGCCTCTTAAATTTTGTGCCCAAGGAGGTGTCTCACTCATCTCACTGCAGTCCCCACCCTGCCTCCTAGTTACAAGTTGACTTCCTGATAAACATGTGTTACATCCCACAAGTGGGCTGGTGTAGGAATAAATACTGTGCATTTGGATTAGAAGCCTGGTTTCTAACTGTGTGACCTTGGGCAAGATACTTAACTTGTCTGTGCCTTAGTTTCCCCATTGAGAAAAGGAGGCAAGCACTTCTATTTACCTGATAGAATGGTCATGAGGATTAAGTGGATTAGTATATATAAAGCTCATAGACATAGTAACCCTTATACCTTCTGTTATCAAAAATCTCACCCTATGGATGTAGCTATTTGTTTTTAATAAACTTATCACTTTGGAATAATTTTAGGTTTATAAAAATGTTGCAAAGATAATACAGAGAATTCCCGTGTATACAACTCCCTCCCTCTAACATTAACATCTTACACAGTCATGGTACATTTAAGAAATTAACATTGATACATTATTATCTAAACTACAGACTTTATTTGCATGTAACTGGTTTTTCCACTAGCTGTCCCAGGATCTAAGCAAGGATACCACGTTGCATTTAGTGTATAGCTGTTTTTGTTTTGCTTTGTTTGTATTTCTGTATTTTGCCTGAAGAATGTTTTTAAGAGCTGGAATTTGAAAGCCCTTAGCTAGGACATGGTTCTCCATTCTGCCCACAATCTTCCACCACTCCCTACTGTTCTGTGCCTGCTTCCGACAATCTGCATTTACTGCCTGCCCCTGGAGACCTGAGAATCTGTAACCCTGGATTAGCTGATGGCTCAATCCCTTCCCCTCTTAGAGACTGTAATTCGGTGATTAATTCTTTCGGGTCTGCAGAAATCCTCTATTAAAATTCAAAATGCTGTCAGGGAGCTAGTTCAACTGAAACCAATTCACAGATAAATATCTTAGCAGAAATTAGTTGATAGGGGAGGATGGCCTTACGGGCTAGTTTAGTAAAAGTGCCTGGAGGTGAGAAGAGTGCCTGGTAGGGAGATGGACAGGCACCTCCAAGGAAAGGCTGGCCAGGCTGTGATGCTAGATTTATCCATCTTGTATCTTGGGCTGGGCCCTGCCTGTGATAGGCCCTGATTCTTACCGCTCAGTTATGTAACAGATCTCCCACCCACCACCCCAGGGCTCCCTGGCGTCATGGATCTGTGAGCCCAGCAGAGCCCAGCACATTGCTAACTTGGGCCTTTCTGCTGGCTCTGCCTCATTCCTTTCCAGAATGTGGGTAACTCAGGTCCTTGGTGGTGGTTGGGAAAGAGGCTGGAAGAAACTCTGCCACCAAGTTATTAAGGAGTTTCTCTTTACCCGGGGTAATGCAAAGTGCTAAATCAGGGTTTGAAAGTGAAGAGCTAAACACAGCAGGGGCAGTATTTTCAAACTTATTTTTTACTCAAAAATAGACCACCGGTTATGAGCGATCAACTAGCTTATTTTATTCTTCATATTTTTACATACTTGGGTGTGCGTATACAAAAGTTCACGTAAGAGTTACTTGTCTTGTATCTGCATATTTAGAGAATTGCACTTATTGACTAATAGCATAAATACTCAGAAAAAAGAAGAGAAAGTTGATTATTTTAAAAAAAAAAAATTGGGCTTCCCCAGTGGCGCAGTGGTTGAGAGTCCGCCTGCCGATGCAGGGGACACGGGTTCGTGCCCCAGTCTGGGAAGATCCCACATGCCACGGAGCGGCTGGGCCTGTGAGCCATGGCCGCTGAGCCTGCGCGTCCGGAGCCTGTGCTCCGCAACGGGAGAGGCCACAACAGTGAGAGGTCTGCGTACCGCAAAAAAAAAAAAAAAAAAAAATTGAGAATGTTCCCCTACCTTAGATTCTTGCTTTTGCTGTGGGTAAAGTTTACAAGATGCCTCTAATATCAGCCACACAATTTCCCCCTGTCCTCACCCTAGTGCTTTTTTTGGTGCTACAGCATAGTTGGGAAATAAGATGGACCAGACAGACGTCTTTTGAGTACTGGCTCCACCACTAACTGGTCATGGGAAGTTGGGCAAGTTACTCAACCTATTTGTGCCTCAGCTTCACCTGTGAAATGGGGATAATTGTAGCACCTGCCTCCAGGGTGGCTGTGAGATTAAAAAGATGGGGGAAGCAAAATGTAGGGGGAAAAAGTAATTTTCTCTTTACCCTTCTAGGTTCTTGGCTGAGACACCCCTGTAATAAAAAGATTAACAGGAGAAAAACAAGCACAAGTACAAAACATGTATGCCTTCTGTACATGTAAGAGGTGTCCGGGAAAAACTGAGCAACTCTCCCGAATGGCCAAAGCCATCACCTAAAATCCCATCTTCAGCTAAAGACAAAAGAAGATGTTTGGGGCGGCGGAGTCAATTACAGGAGGTGACCAGGAAAAGCAAAGTAAACAAGGGTAAGGTTGTTATTCAGAGTTCTTCAAGTCGTTGCCTTCTCCAATGATAAGAGTTTCTAGGGATTTAGAGTCATCCTCCTCTTCCTGGTGCAGAGAGGGATGGATACACCCTTACAAATGGAGAGTTCACTTGGAAATGTCTTTTACAAAAGGGTAACTTCTATTTGGTTTTCAGAGCTTCTCCTGTGTCTGCAATTTCTTAAAACTAACCAGCTCAAGGTAATCCTTTGCCAAAGAGACGTTTTTTTCAGCTGATTTCCTTTCTTTCTTTCCTGTTTGTTTTTTTTTTTTGCGGTACGCGAGCCTCTCACTGTTGTGGCCCCTCCCATTGTGGAGCACAGGCTCTGGACATGCAAGCTCAGCGGCCATGGCTCACAGGCCCAGCCGCTCCGTGGCATGTGGGATCTTCCTGGACTGGGGCACGAACCCGTGTTCCCTGCATCGGCAGGCGGACTCTCAACCACTGCGCCACCAGGGAAGCCCTCTTTCCTGTTTTTTTTAACATCTTTATTGGAGTATAATTGCTTTACAATGTTGTGTTCGTTTCTTGTAGTCTTTATAAATGTGTGGGAGATAAAACCTTGGAAATCCAAACCTACTGAGTCCAAATCTCCTGCTCTTTGGACACAGAACTGACCCTTCAGAAGGACCCTTCCTCTAGCCCCATTTTACAGACAGGAAAACTAAGGCCATGGAAAAGGAAGGCTTTTTGGTTTCAGTTTAGGACATAAAATTAGGAAAAATAAAATTTAGGAGATTGAAAAAAAGTACCTGCAATAAAAACACAAAGAGATGAAACAGCAGGGCCAGACTAGATAGAAGCTAGACAGAGCGTCCACAAAAATGTGAAGGCTGAGAAGGTTAACAAAACAGTGAGCTCACTTCTGACAGGTAACTGGAAAGAACAAGCCGTGTTGTCATACTCCTCAGAGGCTGGCCCGGCAGCCGCCAACATGCCAACAGCAGCCCCGCGTGACCCCCACCTCCCCATGCACTGCATGAGGCTCCACGCTCCTTACCTGCACTGAGCCGTGTCTGGGGAATGCTCCCATCAAGCCCCTGGAGAAGATTTGCTCTGAGCTCCCTTTTTTCCCTTTGGCTCCTTGTTGGCTGCAGTCGGCCTCTGCCACACCCTCCCCTGCAGACGGATGAAGTGGGAATGTTCAGAAGGTACTGTCTACAAAGAAAGCACCTTTCCTGAAAGCTGGGGGCTGGGGAATCAGCATATGCTGTAGCACATTCTGGATCCTTCCAGAAACATGGTTCCTCTTCTCCAGTCATCCCTGTATACCTTGACTTAGGTTATACGCACACACACACACACACACACACACACACAGGGAAAAAGAGGAAGGAACGAAGACTTCCTGCTTCCACTACTGGTCAAGCAATTCCATTTGGCCTGAGCAGGTATGGTCAGTGACCTGCAGGATGGCTCAAAGTCAGATGGTGGCAGAATAAGACAGACAAGAAAACAGAGGGACAGGAGAAGTTGCCAGGGACTGGGGGGGAGGGCTCCAAGGTTTGCTATCTCTGGCCCCTTTGAACATTTTTCCTCTGTTGTGAAGCAACGTCTGTACATATCTAACCGGCCTGCCCGCCCCAGCTCAAATGAAGTGTGTGAGCAGGTCCACGCACCCATTCCCCTCCTGTCAAGATGAGGTCACCTCCTGAGTTCTTTCCTGTGCATCTGAGTGTAGCTGGCAGACTCTTTGATCTCCTGTCTCCCTCTGAGTGGCCTCAGGTGAGACACCAGAGGCTTGTGGCAAAATGTGGAACTTCTACCTGTTGGGAGTGGAGCCCAGCTCCAGCTAACCTCGGCAGGTCCCAGACCAGATAGTCCCAGCTGGCACTCCGTTTGCATTACTTCATCCCCCTCAAGAAGGGCAATTCATTAAACGTGCCATTTGATGAGATGGAATCTTCATGCTTTGGTGGAATGTTACTTTAGATTAATTCACACAGTGGAAAAATAGCTTTTTCTGTGAAACTGTGAGCTACTTGGGGTTCTGAGAAACAATCCTTTACCTTCACAGATGGCTGGAACACACGGTATAGTCAGGACAGCACAGTAGATTGGGAAGATTAATGACCTTTTGATGAAAAATTTAGGAGACGTGCTATATTTTTTAGTGTTTAAAAATTATGTTACGTGCGGTAAAATGCACCCTTCTTAGTGTATAGTTTTCTGAGTTTTGACAAATGCATACATACATGGGCCTACCACCACAGTTAAGGTGTAGAACAGTTCTGTAGCCCCAAGAAGTTTCCTTGTGCCCCCATTTTTGGGTTGAATTGTGTGCCTCCAAAATTCCTGTGGTGAACTCCTAACCCTCAGTACCTCAGAATATGGCCTTATTTGGAGATAGAGTCTTTACAGAGGAAATCAAATCAAAATGAGGTCCATTAGAGTGGGCCCTAATCCAATATTACTGGTGTCCTTGTAAAAAGGGGAATTTGGACACACACACACACACACACACACACACACACACACACACACAGGACAGAATGTGAACATGAAGGTGGCCACCTACAAGTCAAGGAGAGGGGCCTGGAGCAGATCCTTCCCTCACAGCCCTCAGCAGGAACCAACACTGCCAACACTTTGATTTCAGAATCTGAGAACCGTAAGATAATAAATTTCTATCGTTTAAGCCACCCAGTTTGTGGCCCTTTATTAGAGCAGCCCTAGCAAACTAATACAGCCCCTTTATGGTCTACTACCTCCCCCTACCTCAGCCCCTGGCAGGTACTGATCCCATTTTTGTGCCTATAGTTTTGCTTTTTTTCAGAATGTTATGTGAGATCGTAGAGTATGTACCCTTTTGAGTCGAGCTTCATTCAGTACAGTGCTTTTGAGACTCATCCACATTCCTTTTTTTTTCATTCTTTTTTTTATTGCCGAGGAGGATTTGTTTTATGGATGTACCACAATTTTATTTATCCATTCACCAGTGGAAGAATATTTAGGTTATTTCCAGGTTTTAGGTATTGTGACTAAAGCCTCCATAAATATTCACATATAACACTTTTTGCATTTCTCTTGGGTAAATACCGAAGGGTGGGGTTCCTGGGTCACGTGGTAAATAGATGTTTACATTTGTATGAAACCACCAAATTGTTTCCAAAGTGACTGTTCCATTTTGTGTTCTTGCCAGAAATATATGAACATTTTAGATGTTTCACATCCTGCTCACTGCACTTGGTCTGTTTTTTGTTTTTGCCAATAGTAACTATGTACAGGTGTCTCATTGTGCTTTTATTTACATTTTCCTAGTAACTAAAGATGTTGAACATCTTTTTGTGTGGTCATTTGCCATCTGTATAACTTTTTTGTGAACTATCTGCAAATATTTTCCCCATTTTTAATTGGGTTGTTTTTTTATTTTTGAGTTTGAGAGGATAAAAGTCCTTTATCAAATATGTGTTTTGCAAAAATTTTCTACCAGACTATGGCTTGTCTTTTTATTTTCTTAACAGTAACTTTTGAAGAGCAGAAGTTTTAAATTTGGACATAGTCCAATTTATTAAAACATTTTAATGGATCATGCTTTTGGTATCATATCTAAGAAACCTTTACCTAAGGTCACAAAGTTCAGAATACCTACTTTTCATCCTGACTGAGCAGCTGATTCTCATCCTAGATAGGTCATTCATCCTTTCTCAGCCTTAGTTTACCCCCCCTGTGAAATGTGGAGATTGAAGTGATAAGTATTTTCAAGCTACTTGACAGCAAGGGAACCTACTTTTTTTTTTTTTTTTTTGCGGTACGCGGGCCTCTCACTGTTGTGGCCTCTCCCGTTGCGGAGCACAGGCTCCGGACGCGCAGGCTCAGCGGCCACGGCTCACGGGCCCAGCCGCTCCGCGGCATGTGGGATCTTCCTAGACCGGGGCACGAACCCATGTCCCCTGCATCAGTAGGGGGACTCTCAACCACTGTGCCACCAGGGAAGCCCAAGGGAACCTACTTTTAACTGAGATCATGCATGGTACCCCAGCATATAAAATAGAAGTGTTCTTGGGGCCCTATCCTCCTGGGGTCTTGTGAACAGTGTTTCCCTACCTTTCATGTGTACACAAATCACTTGAGGCCCTTATAAAAATGCAGATGCTGATTTGTAGGTCTGGAATAAAGATGAGGTTCTGCAGTTCTAACAAGTTCCAGGTGATGCCCGCTGCTGGTCCAGGGACCTCACTTTGAGTGGCAAAGCTCCAGACTTCTACGGCCAAAATGTGAGGTCTACCTTTGTCAACATAAGACTTTGGATTTCTATAGTATATTACTTCCAAGGAGAGCAAAGTTCTTCCATATCACTAATTCTATTCTCCTCCTTTCTATCTGCCCCATCATTATCCCCAGTTAGCTGATGGGTACACTGAGGCCCAGTTTGAGCCAAGTTCCCTGGAATGTGGCAGAATCAGGTAGAGAAGAAGGCTGCCAGCTGCTGGTGATATGCACCATTGTGAACTGTATTGTAGAGTCAGTATAATACTGAGAACTTGTTCTGTTGTATCAGAGACTCAAACTGGCTTAAGGAAGAGGGGAACATTTTTTGGCTCATGTAAGTAAAAAGTCTGAGGTTATGCTGGCTGCAAGTGTAGTTGGATCTAAGAATTTGAATGCTATCTTAAAGAATATGGCTCTCTGAAAGTTTTAATTCTGTACTGCTCTGAATTGGTTTCACTCCCAGGCAGGCTGTTTACATGCCATGATCAGAAGACCACTAGCTGGTCTAGGCCCACATTAGATCAGCTTAGCCCCACCAGCAAAAAGGCAGGTCTCCTTTTCCAATAGTTTCATCCAAAGCCCTACATTTGAGCTTCACTGGCTTAGCTCAGGCTACATGCCTGCCTATCCATGTAACAGTGACTGTGGCCAGTGGGCCTGTGGGATGCAGTGATCTGATGGACCAGGCCTAGATGATGCTTATAGCCTGGTGGTGAAATCAGCTTCACCTGAACCACATGGACTTAAAGTACAGAAGGAAAGGTTCCCAAAAGAAAGGGGAATGTTGTTTGTTGAATGGGCAAACAACAGTGTCCACTACAGTCACTAGAAATTCATATGCATGAAAGCCTATGTTTTTGTTTTTGTTTCAGGTTTTTAAGGGGGAAGGAGAAACAAGAATCTATAACTCTGACCACTCAGGAAATATTCTCATTGTGCCTTATATGCCTCAATTCCTCCTTAGCACTCGACCTGTTTCAAAGCTCCTTGGATTCCCTTCCTGTGTTTTCAGCACAGCTCCCACCTCCTCCAACACCCAAGATTTTCACACTACCTTTCCCAGTCTGACAAATGTACTTCAATGCTAAACATTTCTATTCCTATTCTCCCAGAGGGCCTTGGATTTGAAGTGAGAATTGCAACAGAGAACAATGTTTGACACAAAGTAATTGTGCACTGAAGATGGAATTTTAGGCACTGGGGAATTGTTTTTTTTCCTAGGAGAGGAGCATCTCCTTGGTCTTGCCAAATCATCCATCTGGTTTTGCTGACCTACAAGGTTGGCCAAGGTTACAGCCTTCCAGCCCCAGAGCAATCCCCTCTTTCTGGAGGCGGCAGTGGAAACAGGTGGAGTCACAGCTGGGCTGACTCAAGGTGATGTCAGGACTCTTTTGGGAGGGACCTTGAACTAGGAGTGCAGGTGGCAAACCTTGCCTAATTGTCAGAATGAAAAGCCTGTAAATTGAGACCTCAGGAGGGGAACATTCTTGCTTTCTCTCTGGCAGACAGCAGAGGCTGGTTGGGGCCTGAGAGCCATCAACTTCAGTCATTCAGCTGGTAAGAAACACCCCCCAGCTGTCAGTCTACAGGCAGGACCACACGGCCCCCCAGCAGGCGAAGGATGGCTCTGGCTACAAAAAAGCCAGTTCTGGCCAAAGATGGGAAATTTGTATGTGTGTGTGACATCTCGTTGAGGTACTGTACTGTCAGGTTAGTCTGAGGGTATTTTATTGAATGACACAAATTCCAGCTTCAGTAAGAGCACCCCAGTGTCAATAGTGGATGTAAATAGATTGTCTTATAAAATGAGAACATACACTCACAGTGTTCCAACCTCCCCCTCCTGAGTGTATGAGCTATGAGACCATACTTGGCATGGGTAGATGCCTCTCCCTCCCTCGCCCGGCGCACACAATGACCCCCTTTATGCACTGCCCGCTGGCCTCCCTGGGAAGGGCGCTCACTGTGTGCGGAGTCTGACTACAGTACTACTGTACGTGCTAATCTTTAACCCGAAATGGCATTTATGATGGTGAGAGGTGGTATGTGCTGCGCTCCCTTCATCCCTCCAGCAAACAGAATGTACTGACTCTAAACAGGTAGGACCAGTTGCTGCCAGGCCCTCAGAGACACAGTGTTCTGCTGTGGAATTAGCTGTGCGTAATGGGCCCATTCAAGCCGGCTGCAGGTGCTTTCCTCTCCCGGCTGCACAAATCCAGGAGCTGGGCCTGGACCCCAAGGGCTGGCAGGGGGTAGGTTTGGGTTTCTGAATGGGCTTTGTTCACTCACTGGAAGAGAAAGCTCCAAAGCTGGTTGGGGCCTGAGAGCCATCAACTTCAGTCATTCAGCTGGTAAGAAACATAGCAAGATATCCTGGGAATGGGGCTTAAAGCTTCTAATGGATACCCTCAGGGGTCAGGGGCTGAATAACCCCTTTGAGCAACTTCATATCTGAAACAAGTTCGATCCCCTTAGGGCCTTTTCGTATAATGATTGGCTAGGTAGGGGAAAGCCACGCTTGACGAGCAACTGGAGTTGACATGAGCAAAAAGACGCAGAAGAATTAGGTAGTTGACTCAAAACACACATCCAGCTTGGCCCATCCAGTTCGAGGCAAGACAGCCCTCCCGATTCTTGTGCTTTGGCCTCTTCGGAGGTTATTGCATTCCCAGCAAGGCTCCTCACACGAGGGGCCAGGCGTCACTCCTTCCTTGTGGCCCTGTTACGCACTTGGATGGAAGATGAGAAGCAGGGGGAGTGGCAAATGTAGAGCGGGTTCCAGTCGGGCTCTGGGCCCCATAGTTGTATGATGGTGGGTCCATCCCTTCATGGCTTTGGACCTCAGTTTCCTCACCTGCGAAGAGAAAGCCAGGACAGATGGTCTCCAGAGCCACCCGTAGCACTAATGTTCAGCAGAGAACATTCTGCCACGGGCAGATGGGCTCCTCCTACCAGAAGCACCTGGGGAAGCATGAGGAAGTGGGAATGTCCTGTGGGATAAAGATGCTGAAAGGGAAAAGGAAGCCCTAAAATAATCACGCCACTAATTTGGAACTTTTACCTTCTTCCTATTGACCGATGTGAGCCCTCTTAAAGAATGACAAAGTGCTGGGCTTCCCTGGTGGCGCAGTGGTTGAGAGTCCACCTGCCGATGCAAGGGACACGGGTTCGTGCCCCGGTGCGGGAAGATCCCACATGCCGCGGAGTGGCTGGGCCCGTGAGCCATGGCCGCTGAGCCTGCGCGTCCGGAGCCACAACAGTGAGAGACCTGCGTACCGCAAAAAAAAAAAAAAAAAAAAAAAAAATAGGAAGAATGACAAAGTGCTAATTAGAATCTTTGAGTCCTTTTTCTCTCATTCTTTTCCTCTTCAGATGTGGTGTCTTGGCCAAGGTCAGCGGGAGAATTGGTGACAGATCTCCTGCTTCCCATCTGTAAACCTTTCCAATGACTATGTGGCCACCTGTGCTCAGTACCTAGCAACTAGACCATCCCCCAGCGGCTGACAGCAATGACAGGAAACATGACATTAGTGATGGAACTCAGACCCTGTGCATATACATTACCTACATCGGTTCATTTTTTTCTTCAAATTAAAAACCTGTGATAGGTATACTTGAAACTAATATAAGAAGTCAATTTTATCTCAATTAAAAAACCAACAACCTATGATAGGTGTACTTTTACAAGTTCCATATAAACATATGGAAAGTAAAGCTTAGAGGATGATTTGTCTGAAGTTACAAGGTTTAAAATTTAAACCCAAGCAACCTGGCCGCAGAATCTTTTCACCTAGTCATTGTACCGCATTGCCTTGCTATGGGCTCTTAGTCAGAGTTATGGAAATATTCCATAAAGATGGATTTTTAAAGTGCTCTCAGCATTCCTGATTAGAAAACCAGTTGGTGAACAGGGCACCCTCTTTATGGGCTGTGGGCTATTCTTGGTACACTGGGACAGGGCCCTGGGGACAGAGCCACAGATGTCCTCCTCTTAGGCTCTCCAGCCTCTGAAAAAGGGTTTCTTCTCCATCGGCAGTGTCGCCAGGCTTGCTAATACCCTGGAGCCGGCCAGTGGGTGATCTCACATAGAGTGAGAGTTTGTCTAGAATTCTCCAAAGAGGAAGAAAACAATGTAATCATTCTCTGGCTCCTGTTGCTAAAGGATCAGTCCCAAGATCCTGGAAACTCTTGCCCAGGGAATGTTCTGTTTCAGTGTCTTCGTGTGATGGTTGGGTGGGGAGAAGGCCTTGGATGGGGCACTAGGGTAATCAGTCACTCTCAGAAAGACCAGAGCAACATGAAACACTTTTCTCTATCTTGTACTGGAGAAATTCATTCTTGGTATGATCCTCAAAATTGAAAATGCGGAGTGTGCCTGTTTTCCAAATGGACAGGCCAAATCTGGCCCCAAGAGGCTCAGCAGTTGGCGTTCTGTCCCAGAGCCCTCTGTGGAGGCAGAGAAAGAGACCGAGGTACCTGGTGTGTTGCCAAATGCCTCCTTCGCTCAGGGGTATCATGACATCAGGTCACAGAATATGCCTCCCCATGACATTCAATTCTAGGAAAAATGTTTGGCTTTATCAGACTAGAACTGGCTGACCTCAGGAGAGAATGTATGCAGGACCACGTGGTCCCCTTGCGGCAGGCCTGGGCTGGAGTCACTTCGGTCTCACAAGTAGCTGACTCTAAAGGTGGCTGGGCTTGCTGGGTCAAAGTTCACAAAACACAGCCTATGAGGGTTTTGATTTGTCTTAAACAGACCATGTCCTCACCAGGCACCACAGCCGAAACATCTCTTCTTCAGGGAAGCTTTTCCATAACCTCCAGTCAGGCCTATATCCCCTGTAATTCTCCATAGTAGCTCTTATCACAGTAGCTATTTAAATAATCCCTTGTACAATTATATATTTAATATCAATCACTTCTCCGAAGCTGTCAGCTCCACGGAGGAGATGAGTGTCTGATGGATCCATCAATACGCAGTATAGGAATACTCAGGGATATTGCAGGTTGAGGTCCAGACCACCACAATAAAGCAAGTATCACAACAAAGTGAGCCACATGAAATATTTGGTTTCCCAGTGCATGTAAAAGTTCTGTTTATACTATACTGCGGTCTGTTAAGTGTGCATTATAACATTATGTCTAAGAAAAGCAATGTACATACCTTAATTTAAAAATACTTCATTGCCAAAAAATGCTAACCATCATCTGAGCCTCCAGCAAGTTGTAGTAGTAACATTAAAAATCACTGATCACAGATCACCATAACAAGTATGATAATAATTTAAAAGTTTGAAATACTGTGAGAATTACCAAAATGTGACACAGGGACACAAAGTGAGCAAATGCTGTTAAAAAAATGGTGCTGATAGACTTGCTTGACAGAGTTGCCACAAACCTTCAGTTGGTAAAAAAGCACAATATCTGTGGAGTGCAATAAGTGAAGCACGGTAAAACAAGGTATGCCTGTATAGGGCTGGCACTTAGTAAGCATTTACTAAATATTTGTTGAGTAAAGTAGGTAGAGGGTATTACACCAAAAAATCGGTAAGAATATGTTGGGACTAGAAATGATCTTACATGTTTATTTCGACCCTGGAAAGGGAGGCTAGGAGTGATAAAGTGACTAGTTCAAGGTCACAAGGTGGGCTGATGGAGCGCTAGAATAGAATCTAAGACCCTCTACTTCAGTTCGTTCCTTGAGGGATTACCTTTACTGTTTGCTCTTAACTAAGCTCTTTTGTGGGGTGTTCCCATCCCTCCACCTCCAAATACAGCTGTCATCTGTTCACTTCTCTCCATCTCTAGTACCATTACTCTAGGCCAACCTGCCATCATCTCTTGCCGGGAATTGCAGGAGCTTCCTAACAAGTCTGTCAGTTGCTCCCCTGGCCCTCTCCACTCCCTCTACACACAGGAACTGGAGTGATTTTTTTTAAGCATGTGCATCACAGCATGTCATTCCCCTGCTTCAACCCCCCCAGTGATGTCCCAAATGTAACCACAGTCATTCCTTACCAAGGCCTCCCAGCCCTGCGTCATCTGGTCCTTGCCTCTCTCCTCTCCTCTCCACTCTTCCTCTCACCAGCCACATTCCACCCCTGCCGGCTTCTTTCTTCTGCTGCTCAAACATTCCAAGTTTGCAGTTTCTTCTGCTTGGAATACTTTCTGGCAGATCTTCTTACTCATCCTTCTTTTCACAGTGTCATCTCTGACCATCCTGTGTAAAGTGACCCCTCCTGCACCTCTACAGCACTCCCTATCACAGGATTCCATTTTGGTACTTTCACAACATAAATCACTCTCTGAAATCATCTTTTATTTTTTTTAAACTTATTTGTTTTCTTATATACCGTCTGCCAAATCATACTCTAACGTAATCCCCAGGAAAGTGAGAACTTTGTCTTGTATATTACTATATGTCTGGGCACCTCAGTCAACATCCATATATGTTCGTTGAATTTGTTGAATGAATTAATGTTTGCAACCACTTCTATTTAATTGGAGGTACTATCATGGATTTGTTCCTGAAGGTGGTGGCAAAGAGTTAACTCATCCAAAATCCTAGAAGGTGTGCATGGAAAAGGAAGACACTTGGATAAGTCAAACATTTCCAAAATTGAACAACATCAGAATCACCAGGCGGGTTGGTAAAAATAGAGATTCCTGGGAACCATCCAGCTCACAGTGGATTAGAACATCCAGGGCTGAGTCAGGAAGTTGCTGGCTACTGACATAAAGTGGACCACTTTGGAAAACCACTGGGTAATGGGATCCAAAACCAAGTACATGTTCTTATTACCTTTGACCTTTATCTACACTTCTGGGAAATAATCCTAACTGCAGAAAGACTTTGTGTACAAAGATATTTATCTCACCTTGCTTATAAATGTGCAAATTTAAAAACAACATATATCTTCCAAAGTAGGAAAAATGATTAAGGAAACTCACTTTATGGACATTAAAATGAATACTTATGAATATGTTTCTACATGAAAAGTGTTTTGACTTTGCTATAGTCTATTTGTGATTGTTGGTTCACAACCTCAGGAGTTCCTTGAATGAAATTTGAAACTGGCCTCCATAAATGAAGGGCAAGAAGAGATGGAAGAAAGAGGCAGACCACTTCAGATGGGTAGGTGGCAGGTTTAATAAGCAAGGGGACTTACATACACAGCTTGGCTTGGGTGGTTGCAAGGCAGTGAATCTTCATACCCACCTGTCAGAATCTTAAGTTTATATGGAGGCCCTAATGGGGTTCAGTCACCATACCCTCCAGAAGGTCTCAACACCACATTGCTCTCTCAAGACCGTGTCCTTGAAAACAGCTCTCAGTGTTGGAACAGTGGGCAAAATGTACATTCCAAGGACAGGGGAGAGATGAGGAGCTTCTTATTGCCCAGGTCAACTAGCAGTCACGTCCTCTAGATGACCTCCTTCAAGAGTGTCCTCTCTCCGAGTTTGTATGTAACAATCCTTACCCCCATGGTGATGGTATTAGGAGGTGGGGACTTGGGGAGGTGCTTAGGTCATGAGGGTGGAATCCTCAGGAATGGAATTAGTGCCCTTATAAAAGAGACTCCAGAAACCTAACTAGTCTTCTTCTGCCATGTGAGGATACAATGAGAAGCTGGCAGTCTACAACCAGAAGAGGGTCCTCACCAGAACCCAACCATGCTGGCACCTTGATCTTGGACTTGTAGCCACCAGAACTGTGAGCGATGAATTTCTGCTGATTATAATCCTTCCAGTCTGTGGCATTTTGTTATAACAGCCTGAACTGACTAAGACAGCCTTCATGCTAGAATGTAAAACTGTTCATTTGGTATAGAAGTGGTTAAATGCACAACACATACTGGGAGCTGACTACATAGGTTCAAATTCCAGCTCTGACTTGGTATGTGATCTTGGTCAAACTACTAAACCTCTCTGTACTTCTGTTTCCTCATTTTTTAAATGGAGGTAATGATAGTACTTATCTGAAAGGGTTATCGTAAGGATTAATGAGTTAATATATGTCATGTATTAGGCCATCAAGGAATATTATTTATATATATATATTATTTAATGTATATAGAGAGAGGTGGAGGGAGGACTAGAAGGAATTATGTTAAAATGCTCACAGCAACTATGCTGAACTTGTTAGGTAAGCGTGATTTTCCTTTTCTTTTCTCCATTCTCCATGAGGTGGTTCTATTATCTCTGTAACTTACCAAGCGTAATAACAGTCAAATCTCCAGTGCAATGCAAAACCAAGCATTTTCATCAAGGGATATGAGAAACCACCATGAGCATTGGGGTAGGAGGTGGGGATGGAAAGAAGGCAAATGTACCAAGGAATCTTTGCAAATGTAAAATCTTATATTCAAATATAAAATATGAACATAAGATTCATAACATTCACTTATATGACACCTGTATGCCCAAGCTTATCCAGCTGCTCCCGGGCCACAAGAGCATATGAAGGTTGGGAAGAGCTGCTCCGAGACCATCTCCCTTCACCTTTCTATCTCCCATGGGAGGCTATCATGAGACCATTTCTCATCACTTCCTGGGTTCTGATGAGGTATGGGGCTTTCTGCCATGCTCTCCTCAGACTAGAGCTGCAGAATATAAAACTGCTTGGCTACAGTCTAGAATCAGCTTCTCAGGGACAGGGTACCCCACAACTCACACTGTATCCATCAAGCCCCTTTATTTTCAGGGTTATCCATTTTGGAGTGTGGGACAAGGATCACGGGGAGCTGGCACCTTTGCACTATTCTTTGCAGCATGTATGCACTGTCTAAATCGAAAAGAGGCTCATTGTAGCTTTACCAGTCAGGTCACTCAGGTTTTGGCCTTAGCCTTGCCTTATCTTGTAATAAGACAGATAAAGTTGTGAATAAGACAGATAAAGTTCCTGCTCTCATGAAGTTGACATTCTATTGGGGTGACAGACCACAAATTAAGTGAACAGGCACAATAATTAAGTGAACTCTATATTATACAGTAGAAGATGATGTAGATTATGGAAAGCAGAAAAAAGTAAAAGGTTAAAGGGATCAGCATTTTAAGGTAGGGAGGGAGATAGCCATATTGAATCGTCAACAAGGTACCCCTAATTGAGAACATTAGATGTGAGCAAAGACTTGGAAGGGTCAAGGGTGTTAATCAAAAATCCTGTTTTAAGACTTGGCTTTTCGTCAAGGGATATGGGGAACCATTGCAGAGTTTGTGTTTTTAACCTATCTGTTGTAAAATAAAAGATACAGAAAACAAATGTACACCTTATTATTACAAATTATTATGAGACCTATACACTTTTAACCACCTTCCAAGTCAACAAGGAAATATGTCAGTCTCCTCAGAAGCCCTTTCATGGGCTCTGTCCCAATCAGAGTCCCCTGCCTCTGTCCAAATGTAACCACCTCCTGACTTTTCTATTAATCACTCATTTGGTTTCTCTGTGTTTTATCACCCAAGTTTGCATCTTATCTCTAGTCACTAATAGTTTAATCTTAATACTTCCTTTAAGTCTCTGTTAACCCGCAAGTCTCCTCCATCCCTTTATTTCCCTTATAGTTTGTCTGTTGACGTACTTGGTCAGTTTGACCTACAGTTTTTCTTGTGCTGGATTTTATTAATCATTACGTGACTTTGAGCAGAGAAGTGACATGATCTGACTTAAATTTTGTAAGGATCACACTGCCTATTGTTTGAAATTGTAGGAGGACAAGGATAAAAGCAACGAGAACTCTTGGGAGCTACTGCAGAAGTTCATAAGACATGATGTGGTTTAAACCATCATGAGAGAGGTGAAAGAGTCAAGAGGTAGTTGGATTCAGGCTATATTTTGAAGGTACAGTAGCCAAAAGGATTTCCTTATAATGGGAAATGACTCAAAATATTTTTTTAACTGCTTTAGTAAGATATAATTTACATACTATGCTAAATAATTTACCCATCTGTAGTGTTAAGTTCAGTGCTTGTTAGCATATTTCAAGAGCTGTGCAACCATCACCACAATCTAATTTTAGAACATTTCCATCAAAGAGAAACCCTGAACGCATTAGTAGTCATCCCCTGTTCCTGCCGAACCCTCATCCTTCCAGATCCTGGCAACCAATGTTTTTTGTTTGTTTGTTTTTTAATGCCTCTATCGTTTGCCTATTCTAGATATTTCATATGAACAGAATCATACAAAATGTGGTTTTTGTGAATGGCTTCTTTCACTTAGCATAATGTTTTCCAGGGTCACCCAAGTTGTAGCATGTATCAGTACTTCATTCTTTTTTATTGTCAAATCATATTTTATTGTATGGATATGCCATATATTGCATAACCATTCATCAGTTGATTGACTTTCAGGTTGTTTTCACTTATGGCTATGAAAAATGCTGATATGAGCATTTGTGCACAAGTCTTTGTACGAACATATGTTTTTGATTCTCCTGGGTATATATCTAGGAGTTTCATATGGTAGCCTCATATGGAAACTCTATGTTTAACCTATTGAGGAACCACTGGGCGGTTTTCCAAAGTGGTTGCAACACTTTACATTCCCACCAGCAATGTATGAAGGTTCCAATTTCTCTACATCCTCACCAACACTTGTTACAATTATAGCTATCCTGTGGATGTGAGCCACATCTCATTGCAGTTTTTATTTGAATTTCCCTAATGACTAATCATGTTGAAAATCTTTTCGTGTGCTTATTGACGTTTGTGTGTCTTCTTTGGAAAAATGTCTATTCACACTCTGTTCGTTTCTTAATTGGGTTGTCTTTTTATTGTTGAGTTGTAAGAGTTATTTATATATTCAGATGCATGTCCCTTGGTAGCTTTATGTTTTGTAAATATTTTCTCTCCATCTACAGGTTGTCTTTTTTTTTTTTTTTTGCGGTATGCGGGCCTCTCACTGTTGTGGCCTCTCCCGTTGCGTAGCACAGGCTCCGGACGCTCAGGCCCAGCGGCATGGCTCACGGGCCCAGCCGCTCCGTGGCATGTGGGATCCCCCCCAGACCGGGACACGAACCCATGTCCCCTGCATCAGCAGGTGGACTCTCAACCACTGAGCCACCAGGGAAGCCCTACAGGTTGTCTTTTCATTTTCTTGGCAGTGTCCTTTGAAGTACAAACGTTTTTATTCTGATGAAGTCCAATTTATCTGTTTTTTTCTTTTGTTGCTTGTACTTTTGGTGGTATTTCTACGAAACTATCATCTAACCCAAGGTCATGAAGATTTACTCTTATATTTTATCTAGTTTTATAGTTTTAAAGGTGTATAGTTTACACCTCTTATATTTAGGTCTATCATCCATTTTGAGTTGATTTTTGTGTATGGTGGAAAGTAGGAATCCATTCAATTTTCTATCTTTTGCAGGTGGATATCCAGTTGTTCTAGGACTATTTGTTGAAAAGCCTATTCTTTCTTCATTGATTTTTTTGCCCTTGTTGAAAATCAATTGACCATAAATGTGAGTCTATCTCTCGACTCTAAGTTGTATTCCATTGATTTCTATGTCTATCTTTATGCCAGTACCACACTATCTTGACTACTGTAGCTTTGTAGTACGTTTGGAAATTGGACAGTGTGAGTTCTTCAACTTTGTTCTTTTTTGGCTTTTTTTGTTTTTGTTTTTTTGTTTTGTTTTGTTTTGCCACATTGTGTGGCAAGTGGGATCTTACTTCCCTGACGAGGGATTGAACCCATGCCCCCTGCAATGGAAGTGCAGAGTCTTAACCACTGGACCACCAGGGAAGTCCCAAATCTGTTCTTCTTTTTGAAGATTGTCCTAGCTATCCTGGATCTCTTATGCTTCCATACGGATTCTAAGACTAGCTTGTCTATTTCTGCAAAGAAGACAGCTGAAATTTTGATAGGGATTGCATTGAATCTGTAGCATATTAAATTTTAAAGTTCATCAATACAGAATGTCCTTTTCATTTAAAAAAATTTCTTTCCACAATGTTTTATAGTTTTCAGAATAAGGTCTTGAACTATTTTTGTTAAAATTTTATTTCTAGGTATTTTCTTTTTTTTGATGCTATTTTAAATGGAATTTCTTTTCCTTCTACTTTTTTTAAATGAAATACATGTGCATAGACTGTCAAAGGCCTCTGATGATTCAGAGTTGCAGTTGTAAATGGGATTATTAATTTCATTTTGGATTGTTCATTGCTAGTGTATAACAATGCAAATGAATTTTGTATATTGAGCTTGTATATCCTGCCACATTGTTAAATCTGTTTATTAATTCTAATAGTCTTTAGTGGATTCTTGAGGATTTTCTATGTACTGGATCATGTAATCTGCAAATAGAAATATTTTTACTTCTTCCTTTCCAATACGGGTACCTTTAATTTCTTTTTCTTGACTAACTGCCTTGGCTAGAACCTCCAGTACAATGTTGAATAGAAGTCACAAGAGCAGATATCCTTGTCTTGTTCTTGATCTTAGGGGGAAAGCATCAGTCATTTTCTATTAAGTATGATGTTAGCTGTGGGTTTTTCATAGGTATTCTTTGTCTAGTTGAGGAAAATTCCTAGTTTGTTGAGTGTTTTTAATCATGAAGCAGTGTTGGATCTTGTCAAATGCTTTTTCTGAATTTATTGAAATGATAGGTATTTTTGTCCTTTATTCTATTAATACATTGCCATTTGGATGTTAAACAAACCTGTGGTCCCTGAGATAAAGCCATTTGAGCATGGTTTTATATGTTGCTGGGTTCAGTTCTAATATTAACCTGGGGATTTTTGTGCCAAGTTTTTTGGTTTTTTTCCTTTTGAAGTTTTGTCTGGTTTTGTTATCAGGGTGATACTGTCCTCATGGAATGTTGGAAAGTGTTCCCTCCTCTTCTATTTTTTGAAAGAGTTTAAATGTTTGGTAGAATTCACTTATGAAGCAAAGTGAACAGGCTTATTCAAATTTTCTATTTCTTCTCCACTCAGTTTCATTAGCTTATGTCTTTCTAGGATTTTTTTTTCCATTTTACCTAAGTGATCTAATTGGTTGACATATGGTTGCTTACGGTAACCTCTTATAATCCTTTTTCCCCCATATAAGTTCAGTAGTAGTATCTCCTCTTCATTCCTGATTTTAATAATTTGAGTCTTATCTCATTCTTTTTCCTGGTCAGTGAAGTTAGAGGTTTATCAATTTTGTTGATCTTTTCAAAGAAACAACTTTTGGTTTTGTTGATTTCTCTATCGCTTTTTCTATTCTTCCATTTTATTTGCTTACACTTTAATCTTTATTGTTTCTTTTCTTCTGTTTGTTTAAATTTAGTTTTCTTTTCCTAGTTTCTTTCAGGTAGAGTTTATTGGTTTGAGATTTTTCTTTTTCTTAATATTGACATTTGCAACTATACATTTCCCTCTAAGTGTTTCTTTTAGTTGAATCCCATGAGTTTATGATGTGTTTCATTTCCATTCCTCTCAAAGTACGTTCTAATTTTCTTTGTAAGTTTTCTTTGATCTATTGTTTATTTAAGAGAATGCTGCTTTACGGCCACATATTTGTGAATTTCCCAAATTCCCTCTGGTTGTTTATTTCTAAAGTCATTGCAGTGTGGATAGAGAACATACATTGTATAATTTTAATTCTTTTGAAGTTATTGAGACCTGTTTTATGGTCTCAGACATGGTCTATCCTGGAGAATGCTTCATGTACACTTGAGGAGTATGTGTTTTCTGCTGTCATTGGATGAAGTATTCTATATATGTCTGTTAGAACTAGTTGGTTTTATTGTTTTTCAACTCTTCTATTTCTTCATTGATCTTCTGTCTACTTGTTCTGTTACTGAAGTGGGGCATTAGATTTTTTTCAACTGTTATTGTTGAATTGTTTATTTCTCCTTTCAGTTTTGTCTGGTTTTGCTTCCTGTATTTTGGGACTCTGTTGTTAGGTACACACATGATTACAATAGATTCTTACATAACACAATCTATCTTCTTGATAGACTGACAATTTTATTATTATTGACAATTTTATCATTATAAGATGTCCTTTTTCTCCCCTCTAGTAGCAATTCTTGTCTTAATGACCATTTTGTCTGATATTAGTATAGCCACTCCAGCTCTCTTTTGTTTACTGTTTGCATGGTGCATCTTTTTAATCTTTTTTTTTTGTGGTATGTGGGCCGCTCACTTTTGTGGCCTCTCCCGTTGTGGAGCACAGGCTCCGGACATGCAGGCTCAGTGACCATGGCTCATGGGCCTAGCCACCCTGTGGCATGTGGGATCTTCCCAGACCAGGGCACAAACCCATGTCACATGCATCAGCAGGCGGACTCTCAACGAATGTGCCACCAAGGAAGCCCTTTAATCTTTTTATTTTTAATCTATTTGTGTCTTTGTATCTGAAGTGGATCTTTTACAGACAGCATACAGTCATATCATTTTAAATGTATTCTGCAATATCTGCCAATTGATTGGAGTGTTTAATCCATTTACATTTAGTGCAATTTTGCTATTTTTGTGTCATTTGTGCCATTTTGCTATTTTTTAAATATTTCATATGCCTTTTTGTTCTTCTGTTCTCAATTACCACCTTCTTTTGTGTTAAATAAATTTTTACTAGTGTATTATTTTAATTCCCTTGGTTTTTTATGTTTTATTTTTGCAGTACGTGGGCCTCTCACTGTTGTGGCCTCTCCCATTGCGGAGCACAGGCTCCGGACGTGCAGGCTCAGCGGCCATGGCTCACGGGCCTAGCCGTTCCGCGGTATGTGGGATCTTCCCGGACTGGGGCACGAACCCATGTCCCCTGCATCGGCAGGCGGACTCTCAACCACTGTGCCACCAGGGAAGCTCCCCTTGTTATTTTTTTACTACATATATTTTTTCAGTTATTTTCTTAGTGGTTGCCCTGAGAATTAAAATTAGAATCTTAATATAATTCAGTAGTAGAGTTTCAAATATATACAGAAGAAAAATGATAGAATTAAGAGGATAAATAGACAAATATACAATCATATTTGGGGACTTTAACACCCTCTCATAGCAATTAGTTGAATAAGTAGACAAGAACCAGCAAAGATATTGAAGAGTTGGACAACAAATTGACATGATGAACATTTCTAGAACATTCCTCCAAATAGTAGCAGAATATACATATTTTTCAAGTGTACCTAGGATATTCACCAAGACAGTCCATATTCTAGATTATAAAACAAATCTCAGCAAATGTAAAGGGATTGAAATTACTAAAATATGTTCTCCACCATAGAGAATTATATTAGAAATAAATAACATGATATTTGGAAAATACCCTAATATTTAGAAATTAAATTCCATACTTCTTTAAAAACTCATGGGTTAAATTAAAATAATAATAAGAGAAATCAGAATATATTTTGAATGGAACAAAAATTTTTAAATAATATATCAAAATCTGCGATATGCAGCTATCAGTGCAAATTTCAGTGGGAAATTTATAGCATCAAATGCTCTTTCTAGGGGGAAAAAAAGGTTTCAAAACAATATTCCAGGCTATACATTAAGTAACTAGAAAAAGAGTAAATCACCCAAAACTGTAGAAGGAAAGAAAGAATAAAGATAAAAGCATAAATCAATGAAATAGAAAACAGGAGAAACAATAGGGAAAATCAAGAAACCAAAACTTGTTCTTTCAAAATATCAGTAAATAAATAACCCTCCAGTCTGACTGAGAGAGAACATATTAAGGGTGAAGAGAGGCTATCACAACATATCCTATAAACATTAAGAGGATAATAATATTATGACCTTGATGCCAATAAATTTGATAAGTTAGATGAAATGCATAAATTACTCAAAAGATACAAACTTCCATAGATTACTTAAGAAGAAATATATAATCTGTATAGGGGTATATCTATTAAGGAATCAGAATTCATTGTTAAAAACCTTTCCCAAAGAAACTCTAAGATCAGATGGTTTTATTGGTAAAATCTCCTAAACTCCTAAGGAAGAAATAAAACCAATTATTCATAAACATCTTCAAAAAATAGAAGAGAAATGATCATGTCTGAAGTCATTTATTAAGGTCAGAATTACCCTGATAGCCAAAACCAGAAAAATATTATAAGAATATTACAGACCAAGGCAACACAAAATCCTCAGGAAAATTTTAGCAAATCAAATCCAGAATATATAAAAAGATAATATAATATGATCAAATTGGGTTTATCCCAGGTATGTAAGGTTGGCTCAACATTCTTTTTTAAAAATCAATGACTCAATCAATTAATAACCTGAAAATGAAAAACCATGTGATCATACCAATAGACATAGAAAAATGATTTAATAAAATTATTTTTAAAAAGCTCAGCAAACTAACAGAAGGAAATGTCCTCAGCTTGATTGAAAGGTATCTACTAAATACTCTCAGACAACTTAATTTTGAATGACTAAGAGTTTCTGTAAAACTGGTTTCATTTCTTCCTTAAATGTTAGGTAAATTTCAACAGCAAAACCAAGTAAGCATGGAGGGTTTTTGTGTGTGTAGAAAGATTTTTAATAATTATTTCAAAAAATTTAATAGATATAGGAATATGGCAAAAATATTTACTCTCACTTCTTCTAGCTAACATTTTACTGGAGGTCCAAAACAGTGAAAAAGATATAAATGATATGCAGATTGGAAAGAAAGAAAGCTATCTTTATTTGCAGACAACATAATTACGTGTGTAAAAAATCCCAAAGAATCTACAAAAAAAGCCAGTAAGACTAACAACTGAGTTTTAACAAGGTCATAAGATGCAAGGTCAACATATAAAAATCAATTTTATTTTTATGTACTAGCAAAAACAAATGAAATTGAAATTAAAGCATGATACAATTTATGGTAACATCAAAAGCATGAAATATTTAGAGATATATCAAACAAAATACATGCAAAATTTGTATGCTGCAAATTACAAAACATTTCTGAGAAAAATTAACACAATCTCAAATAAAGCAGGAGCTGTATCATGTTCATGGATCAGAAGATTTATTATTATTACAATATCAGTTCCTTTTAATTTGACCTATAGATTCAATGTAATCCCAATCAGAATCCCAGGAGGCTATTTTTTATACAAAATGACAATCTGATTCTAAATTGTATAAGTAGTAAAGGATCTAGAATTACTGAAACAATTGTAGAATAAAGAACCAAATTGGAGGACTCACATTACCTAATTTCAAGACTTACTATTAAGCTATAGTAATTAAAATAATTTCTTCTGGGCATAAAGATAAACATGAAAAAAAGAACAGAAATAGACATATATCTATGGAAAATTAATTTTTGACAGAGATGCCAAAGTAATTTGTAAGGAAAGAATAGCTTTTTCAGTCAATGGTGCAGAAACTATTGGACCTCCATATGCAAAATCATTGAATTTCTACTCTTATTTTATCATTTACAAAAAAATTAATTTTGAGTGGATCAGAGACATAAATATCAGAGTTATAATAATAAAAATTTTAGAAGAAAATGTAAGACATTTTTGTGATGCTGAGTTACACAAAGATTTCTTAGATATGACACAAAAAACAAAAATTATTAAAAAATTGATAAATTTTTTATAATCAAAATTAAAAGCTTCGGGCTTACCTGGTGATGCAGTGGTTAAGAATCCACCTGCCAATGCAAGGGACATGGGTTCGAGCCCTGGTCCGGGGAGATCCCACATGCCACAGAGCAACAAAGCCCGTGTGCCACAACTACTGAGCCTGAACTCTAGAACCCCGAGCCACAACTACTGAGCCCATGCATCTAGAGCCTGTACTCCGGAACAAGGGAAGCCACTGAAATGAGAAGCTCATGCACCACAATGAAGAGTAATCCCTGCTCACTGCAACTAGAGAAAGCCCGCGTACAGCAACGAAGACCCAACGCAGCCAAAAATAAATAAATAAAATAATAAATGTATAAAAAGAAAAAATTAAAAGTTTTTCTCTTTGAAAGAGAATGCTAATAAAAATGCAAAGCCATCGACTGGAAGGAATATTTGCAAAGACCTGCAAATGTAAATGTTTGTGTAGGCTTTCTTCATAATTGTCCCAAACAGGAAACAATCCAAATGTCCATTTACTGGTTAATGGATAAACAAATTTTGGTGCATCTGCACACTTAAACCCTACTCAGCAATGTAAAGGAACAAGCTAATGATACATGCAGCAAAACAGATAAATCTCAAAAGCATTGTGCAAAGAAACACTGTACACATAAGGTTGTAGGACTGTAGGAATCCATTTATATGACATTCTGGAAAAGGCAAAAATATACGGACAAATATCAGAACAGTGGTCACTAAGGGTGAGGATGGGGAAAAGGGGTTGAATGTGAAGGGACACAAAAGACCTTTTGAAGTAATGGATATGTTATGTATTTTAGATTGTGATGGTGGCTACGTGACTATTTACATTTGTCAAAACTCATGGAAATGTGTACTTTAAAGGGTGAATTTTACAGTATGTAAATTATATTTCAGTATACCTGAGCAAAGGAAAAATAAAGAGAATGGTAAGAGAGGAAATGTAGACATCAGAAAAAGAGATAAGTCTCTCAAGGAGTTTTGCTGAAGATGAGAGCATGAAATGGGACATTTTGCTGGCAGGGAAGTAAAATCACAGTGGTGAAGCTTTTAAATTTTATCTTACAACTTTTTTTTTTTTTTTTTTGCGGTACGCGGGCCCCTCACTGTCGTGGCCTCTCCCGTTGCGGAGCACAGGCTCCGGACGCGCAGGCTCAGCGGCCATGGCTCACGGGCCCAGCCGCTCCGTGGCATGCGGGATCTTCCCGGACCGGGGCACGAACCCGTGTCCCCTGCATCGGCAGGCGGACTCTCAACCACTGCGCCACCAGGGAAGCCCTTTGCAACTATTTTTGGATGATGGAAGCAAGCGCAGTGAGTTTGTTCATTGATGAGAATAGTCCAATAACGAGGGAAAGGAATTAACGGAACAGTGTCCCTGAATTTGTGCACACAGTTGGAGGTACTGGCTTCAGAATGGAGCATGGATGATATTCTTTATAACGGGAGGGAGGGCACAATATACGGGTCTAGATGCCAGCAGCTGGCAGATGCTGTGGTGGGCATCTGGACGTTTTCTTCTGATTGCTTTTGTGTTCTCCATGAAGTAGAAAGCAAGGTCATCAGCTGAGAGATTTTTCACTCTTAATGACTACTAGCTCACCTGAACCCAGCTACTTCTCCTTATCTTGACTAGGCCACAAGCAGGAATGGACCATGTCTTGCGTTTGACTGTATCACCAAATGACACTCCAAGTGCAGCCAACAGACCAGGTAATTGGACACACAATGCCAAGCAATTCCACTTTTCTGTTGTTCAGTTTTTAACTGAACTGACCAGAAACTTTGGAGCCAGATATTCCCAGCTGGAGTTTATCTCCAGCTTCAATTTTGTAGCTCTTGTCTTTCTTTCTTCCTTGTTCTTTATTTGGGTATCATTTGTTCAACTAAATGAGGCATGGGGCTTCCCTGGTGGCGCAGTGGTTGAGAGTCCGCCTGCCGATGCAGGGGACGCGGGTTCGTGCCCCGGTCCGGGAAGATCCCACATGCCGTGGAGCAGCTGGGCCCGTGAGCCATGGCCGCTAGACCTGCGCGTCCGGAGCCTGTGCTCCGCAACGGGAGAGGCCACAACAGTGAGAGGCCCGCGTACCGCAAAAAAAAAAAAAAAAATGAGGCATGGATTATCAACAGAAGTTCAGCCCATGGCTTTTGAACCTACCTATCCTGCATCCTGTCTCTCTAGACGGTATTTATTACACTAATGCCTTTCTCAGTACCTCAGCATCTAAATTAAACTTGATTTCCCTCTCCCCTAAAAACCTGTTTTTTCTCTTTATCCAGTATCCCCACCTCAGTAAGTGCCACAATCATTGGAATTTTCTGTTTCCTCCCTTTATCTCCACCCCCTGTTGCTTCCATCTTCAGGCTCTCAGGAAGTCCTCTTTGTCCTTTCTTCAAGACATCTCAAGGGACTGACTCCTTCTCATCTCTATTTCCCATTACCTTAATCAAGACCATGACCACCATCTTTTACTTGGATTACTGCAATGTCTTCCGTAATTATCTCTCTGCTTAAGCTCCCTGCATGCATGGAATCTATTATTCATCATAGCATACAAAATTCTATCTGACCTGAATCTTGCCTATTTCTCAAACCTCATGTCATACGCTCTCCCCTTGCTTACTCTTGTCTGGCTGCACTGATCTCCTTTCATTTCTTTGGACATCACACACACTTTCTGCTCTTTCTGGCTCCGAGTATTTTCTCTGGCCCTTTGTGTGGAATGCTCCTCCATCTGCTCCTTAAATGGCTGGCTCTTTCTCATCTTTTAAGATCCCTGCATAGTTGCCACCTCCACAGGAACGTCTTCCCTGGCTACTTTATTTAAAGGGCATTCCCTAACCCAATTCTCATTGTGTTTATAATAGTCTAATCTCTTGTGTTTTGCTCCTGTTCCTACAATTTTTTTAGTTTATTTCTCCACTAGACTGAATATACAAATGGACAATAGCCACACCATCATAAAAATAGAACTTTGACTCACAGGCTGCAGCAACCTGCCCAGTAAACCAGCCCCCTTATCTACAATAAACAATCCAGGAAACCAGCCTGCTTTAAGTCAGACTTGCAGGAAGCCAGATTGCTACTTCCAATGACAATCCAGGGAGCTAAACAATATTTCTGTGACAATGGGCCCCAAATGCTGATTGATTAATAACTGACAGCTTCTCTAATTTTTTTTTTTTTTTTTTGGCTGTATTGGGTCTTCGTTGCTGCATGCAGGCTTTCTCTAGTTGCGGCAAGTGGGGGCTACTCTTCGTTGCAGAGTGCGGGCTTCTTATTGTGGTGGCTTCTCTTGTTGCGGAGCACAGGCACTAGGAGCGTGGGCTTCAGTAGCTGCAGCACGCGGGCTCAGTAGCTGTGGCTCGCAGGCTCTAGAGCGCTGGCTCATTAGTGTGGCGCACAGCCTTAGTTGCTCTGCGACATGTGGGATCTTCCAGGACCAGGGCTTGAACCTGTGTCTCCTGCATTGGCAGGCAGATTCTTAACCACTGTGCCACCAGGGAAGTCCCAGCTTCTCTAATTTTTAAGTCCCTTCTAACATAGGACTAATCAAAGGAAGCCAAATATGCACCCCTAACCAATTACATAGGATGCCCTGCTTCTGGTTTTGTGCCTATAGCTTCCCCATGCTAACAGCCTCCAATCAGGCCATACATGAAGTCTTCCTTTCTTTCCACTCTAAAGCTTTCCCACTTCCCTACCAGCCTTTGAGTTTCTGCCAAAATGCAGCTACTCCCTTGCTCTAGCAAGCTCAGGATAAATAGCCTTTACTTTTTTCATTTGATCTTTGTTTATTTCCATAAGACTATAAAGAGAAATGGACTGTGCCTTGCTTACAGTTGTATCACCGAGGCAACAAATAAGTGAATGAATGAATGGAAAACTAAAATCATTAGTTGGGTAGTCAATCGTTCCCCATTCTGGCTTCAAACGTATTCCTTGCTATAGCCACTCTTACATCATCCAAGCTCACTTTCTCAACCAAATCACATACGTTCTTTTCTATAATACAACTGAAGTTTTTCTTCTCCATGAAACCTTATTTTGATTACCTGAGCCCTTACTTATGCTCCTTTCTCTGCATCCATACAGCACACACCACCCTATTTGGTTTTTAATTTCTTTCAGTTCATAAGGGGTCTACTCTTCTGGGATTGATAGCTGAATATTTTGGTACCATTCATGATGTCTAGCACAAACTATGATACAAAAAATAATGGTAATAACAACAGACTCTTGTAACAATGCTGAGGAAGATAGACTGCTACTATTCTCATTTTACATATGAGGAAACTGAGGCACAGAGAGACCAATTCTCTTGCCTAAAGTAATAAATTAGTAAAAAGTAGAGCTGAGGTTTGAATTCAGTTCTGCCCAACTTATATTGTATATATGTCAAGCTACAGACTATATGAACTACTTTTCATATACTGTGCACATATTAGGTCCTCAATAAATGTTTCTGACATTAATGGAATAACCAAGTTCAAAAGTTTCATAAACAAAATGGAAAAACGAACAGAACTCTTCAGGATGGTTCCAAAAAGTTCAATGGAGCAAGGGACATGGTGACTAGATGAGATCAAGTACTGACTCCAAATTCTACATTCTAACTCTAAGCCTCCTGCTGTGATTCTAAGGCAAGTCCTTTCTTCTCCAGGTTTCTTCACCCATCTCATGCTGTGTTGGTACTTCCACCTGCCTTGAGGCTGTTTCCCAAGGCGGAATCAAACAGTGGCTGTAGGTATTTGGTGATAGCATTAACAGTTCTCTCCTTGGTGAGCATATTGAAATCAATTCAACTATCCTTTCTGAAGAATAGAGCTGGGTGCTAAGGAGAATGCCATCACCAGGCAGGCTCTGTGCATGCCCTTTAACAGTTCGTGATAAGGAAACATGGAATTCAATTCAATGAAGACACAGAAAGGAAACACGGAATTCAATTCAATGAAAACACAGACCTTCCCCCACCTGCTGCATCAAAGTTGCAATTAATCACTATTTCATGTGATATAGATTCCTATATCATTTTGAATGTACATTGAGTAAAAGGATTGGAAAGATCTTTTTGGCTGGCTAAACATGAGGTGTTCTAATACTATTGTACCTGCAAAGTTGTCAAGAATTTATTTCAGAGAAGATTTGAAAGCGTTTGCAAAGTTGTGTTGTATTAAACAGATATAAATGTAGTCTTTGTTTAGGAACGTTTCTTTGAAGGGGTCTGGGTAACATCATACCTGTCCTGGAAGCATGGAAGATTGTGATATGTGGTAACTATAATCAATGGAATCTGTGAGATTACCAAAGCACCTGGTACAAGGAAATTCTCCAGGGACAGCCAGCTCCGGACTGTGCCCCTCATTCTCTCAGCCTTAATGTGTCAGCAGCAAGCCTTGCTTTATATGACATTCTGAAGGAAATGGATGGATGTGTCATCATTGAATCACTGAGAACTATAGCCCCAGCATGATCTCAACTATGAAAATACAGGTAAATATATAACATACATAACCTATACAGGTATTTGCATGCATTCACACCAAATTGTTAAGGAAAAAACCCCCAGAATTCTGCCACATGTAATTCATATATATATATATATATATATATATATATATATATATATATATAAAGAATATATGCTTTTCTATTATAGGCCATTATAATATATTGAATATAGTTCCCTGTTCTATACAGTAAATCCTTATTGTTTATCTACTGTATATATAGTGGTGGGTATCTATTAATCCCATACTGGGTACATGTAGCTTTAGTTTTCCCTATTCAGACTTTTCTGTATTTTTTGAATTTTCTATAATGAGCACGAATTACTTTTAACATTAGAAAAGAAATTGTTTACTATATTTAAATGTATTGTCACAGAAAGGGCAATTTCCTTCTAGGAGTAGCTTCTGAGAAATAGTCTCTTACTCATAAAGTTTTTAAAACTGGTAGATTAAATATACTGGGTGTGTAAGAGACACCTAATATATTTGTTTCATTTAATACCTGACCAACAGCTCCTAGTTTAAGGCATATTGAAAAGCTGACAGTAATTATTTATTAAAAAGGAGTAGCAAGTTATCACTGTGATTGGAAAATGTTGTCACAGAGTTTTGCAGTGCAGAACAATCCCTCCTATGTGTCTATTGTTTTCTCTGTACCCGTGTACGGTTGACAGTCTCACTCTCTGTCTCTGTCTCTCTTTCTGTCTCTGTCCCTGTTTCTCTCTCTGTCTCTCTTGCAGCTGTGCAGTTGGAGGTAAGGAGGAGCCAGGAAGGACCTGAAACTCCTCTGCACACATTTCAGTAACAGCCCATGTGGGAGAGCAGATACAGGGCTGATTGCTTAAATAAAAGTACCCTACCCAGAAGCTGTTAGAAACTGTCAGATCTTGAGGGGATATCATTGAGAAGGGCTTTTGATACTAAGCTGGCCTAAGTCCCAAAGCTTTATCTCATTGTTATTACATACCAAACGAGGTGTTAGCAAAAAGAACTTTAATCAATGTCTGGTATAAGGTCAGGATTAGCCTAAGTGACAGTTACTGATGGTAAAAGGCAGCAAGAAAAACACCAATTATAATTGAAATAGTCATTGAAACTTAGATTTTTAAAATAAACTTAGAAACTATCCAGCCCAAAAATTTTATTTACAGATGAATAAAGGTCAAAGAAAGCCCAAACAAGTTATATTTTAGCTGAAGTTACACAACTGATTTTTGCAGAGCTGGCTCTGTACTGAGATTTTGAATATTCTGGTCTTTTAGCCATTTAGCACTGCCTCCTATCCTCAAGTTAATATTTCTTATAAAAAGGTTGGCATCACAAGGATAATTTTTAATGATTTTTCTGTTGACATTTATTTAGAGCCAATAATTGCTGTTTTAATTTAAAAAATATATCATCTGTGGTGGAAAAAACACAATGGAAAATAAATGGTTATAATCTGAATTTCACTTAATGAATATTCCCTGTACTGTTTAGATCCTAAGACCCCCCCCCAAGGACCAAGGTACTCAATGTCATCTAAGAGCAGAACAGTCAATTTATCAAGTTCTGTTTCTATTGATTCATGAATAACCCACTTGAAATTCAAATTTACAAACTGTTAACCTCATCTTCACAAACACGTTTGACACTGGAGTTTAGAGTTTGGGAAAAAGAGTGACTGTTTTATTTGGCAGATTAAGAGAGTTGCAGAGAAGAGATTTGTTGTTTTCTTCGGCGAAAATTAAGAGAGTCCTTTTCCAGAGTTCAATGGCAATGAATGGAATTATTTCCTAAGCTTTAGGGCCTCATCTGAGGGAAATTCTGAGTTCTCAAAGTTTTACTTTGCTGAGCTTAATACTGATATAACTGTCCATTGGGCAAACTGGGGAAAGAAATGGAGCAGCAGTGTGTGTGTGTGTGTGTGTGTGTGTGTGTGTGTGTATTGTAGGGGTAGGGGTATGGGTAGTGGCTTCAGTTTCATTGCCTTCTCCTTTCAGCCACACCTCTTTTCTTTGGCATTACTGTGGTCACATGCCAAACCAGGTTTGGCCATTTTTCTTTTATTTTTTTTTGGTGGAGTGGGAACAGAAAAAGTCATTTCCTGTTGGTTTGGCTCTGAAAACAATCCTGGTAGAAGCTTGGTACAGTTCTTAGAATCCTGGGCTCCAAAATACCTACTTAACACCTTTGCCATGTTCTTGTGGTCACTGATTACGTTTGGAAGAGTGAAGCAGGGGAGGAAGAAGAACCTGGCGGGAGTAGCCTTGGCTACCTGGCTAGTCTCACACCTCTCGGTCAGAGAAAGTGCCCGCGTTCTCTGGCGCCCGTGGTATGTTGGGTTGCCAGTGTTAAAAAATGCCTTCACCTTTCTAGTTGTTTGGACTCAAGGGTATTCCCAGAACATCTTATGATGAGGAAAATAAAAATAGTCACCATTGTAACCAGTATAGGAAAAAAACAAAATCTCCTTCCTTACCAACGAATGAGAAGTTTATGTGTAGTTTTCCTAGCTTTAGAGTACTTTCCATATTTCTCTTCCTAGCTACTGGAGCACAGAAGTCTAATTCTGTCAGTAATATATGAAGTTAAACCCCATAGTGGGGGTTTCCAGGGGACTAGGACATTCTTAGAAATCAAATCCAAGAATCATAGAATATTAGTCTTGAGAGGGACCCAGCAGCTGGTTAACTCTAATGGGAAGAAACCAAACTGAGGCTGCTGGAGGTCAATGGCCCACTTAAGGTCACGTGATTTTTTTTAAGGCAAACCAAGACTTCAGCTGAACTCTCCACACTTCTGGTTTGGTACTCTAGTAACCACAACGTATAATTTTGGGGAAAATACTAATATCATTTATGTAAAAACTCATATTTTTCTGACACTTCCAGGGTGACCAGAACCCTGTACTGCTGCCCTGACTTGTTTGTTAGTCAATAAACTGGAAGCATAGATGCAGATCAGGGCATGTCAGGTGAACCAGTTTAACCTGAAGACATTAAAAAATCATTCTGCAGAAGTAGAGAAAAATCAAATGATTAAGCCTCCACCACAAGTTCTAACTCATCATGCTTATCTGTGTTTTCCCTTGTTGAAATGTTCTATCATCTAAGACAGGTCTCTCTTGGCTGGAGAGCTAATCAGAGCCCGTTGAGCAGTTAGCTGTTAGGAGGAGCTCATGTGGTCAGCGTCTTAGGGGCTGGGTAATGAATACCACGGAAACCTCTCCCAGCAGGCATCTCAAGAGATTATGTGTGGATAAATGCTTTGTGGGAAATTATTGTTCTCTCTCAGTCTCCTAATGGGCTGGTGCAAGTGTAGACAGGGAGCAGATCTTTGGTGGCAGTGTCCCTAGCAGCTGACATAGCAGGCTTGCAATAAACTTGTTGAAGGAGTGAATAAACCACTGATTTCACCACAGTACACACATATAACAGTCAGGCAAAGAACAAAAGCGGTGAGGGGACAGAGCGATTTTGATCCAGAATGAAGATATACTGAAAATGGCTACTTATGGAATAAGCACTGGTTCTAGCTCCTTGTTTAGAAATTCAAGTGGGCATTTCTCCAAATCATTCCTTAGATTTCATTGATGATCCCTCTGAGCCTTGGTATCTTCATCTGAAAAGTGAGATTGATACAGCACCTACATCCTGGGGTTGCTGTAAGTGAGGGAACCTATATAAACCACTAAGAATGTCTTGGGTTTGTAGTAAATACTAACTAAACAATATTATATAAACTTTCTGTCTTAGCAGCCTTTCATATAAAATAGTGAAAGGAATAGTTCCTACCTCATAGTTTTAAGGTACAGATGAAGTACTGATAACAGAAGCTACTATTTGAGTGCTTCCTATAGACTAAACATTATTCAAGGCATTTTGCATTAATTATTAATCCATTATAAACAATCTGATGAATCAGATACCTTATTATCTCCATACTGCAGATTAGAAAATTGAGGTTCAGATCGGATAAGCACCTGCTCACACGCAGCTAGTAAATTGTGGAGCCAGGATTGGAACCCAAGTAATTAATTCAAGAGCATCAACCATAGGGCTATGCTGCTTCTCACAAATACAGGTAAAGGATTTAGCACAGTGTCTGGCACGTATTACGTGCTGATTTATTATATATCAATAAATGTTGCTGAATAAACACTGATGGATATAGCTTTTTATCATACTTAGTTAGCTGAATGAATTACGTGCTTATTTACATTTTTAATTGTGACTATGGTAGCATTAGGAAATACTACAGCTATTGTCTCTAGTTTTGGAGAGAAAAGCACTAGCTTTGCAAAAACTCTTATTCTTGATGATCACAGTGGAATCACATCACACATGATTTAACCCGTAGGAATTCAACTACTGATGCTTGGCAAAAATATTAAAATACTGTGTGACATTGTAAAAGCAAATTTTGCATACATAATTTTTATTATGTACTGTAAGTTGCTGAACGCATTATACATTTATACATACATATTAAGAAATAGAGTTGTAAGCACAAAACCAAATACACGGTACTTTGGGGAGACCCGAAAGTATTTTCAAGGGGAATTTTGAATACCTGTGAGTTTCACCTTCCATACTACCTTTGGAACCTGACTTCTGTGCAAGGTGAGGGTGCCCTTGCTCCACACAGCATGTTATTGGTCATGAGTAGAAGTGAATGGAGAGTGAGGAGACCAGTAGCAACTCTTCCCACTACTAATAATAGCAAGTCATTGATAATATTTAGTTCTCTCTGTGTACCAGGAGCCATGTTAAGCACTCAACATGGATAATCTCATTTAATGCTCATAAAAATCCTATAAAGTAGATATAAGAGGGATCATCCTTCTTTTACAGATGAGGGGAGTGAGGCACAGAGGTAATGAAAGGTGTCATTATGGAAAGCCTATTACACAGCAGGTACGTACCTTATCTCTAATTTTCATCATAACCCTGCAAGGTAGGTAATTATTCTCCTTTTATAGGCAAGAAGATAGAGGCTCACGGGGTCAGGTAACTTGCCCAAGGTCACACAGCTGGTAAGTGACTGAGGGAGGATTGGAGCCCAAATTTTGTGCTCATTGCACCACACAGCCCTCTTTAGGGAGGAAGCAGCTCTCTGCAAGAAGATGCATTTTCAACTGCTTTCAGTTATCCAGTGAGCATAGCGAGACACTGGCTTTACCAGCGATAATGATGATAGCTTGATCTCCCTCTGTTTGTCTCCTTGCCTATATTTTATTTGGTGCCGCATGGGATTTTATGAAGATTGTCATAAAAGTTTGTAAACTGCTTTGACCTCTTTGAAAACAAGACACAAAGTAAACTCCTAGCTGACCATGGCTTTGACCCTAGTGCAAGACATCATTTATTTGCCTGAAGTTTTGGAAATTACTACACAATGAGGAGGTGGCTTCTTTCATGCTATTCTTCTAGGTAAACTTGCTTTCTGCTTAAAAAGCCCTGAGGTAGACAGAGAAATGGGAAATAGTCTTTTCTTTCTCAATAGGAGGCTCTACCAACTGGTTGCAAAAGCCAGAACATGAGTCCTTCTGTTTTCTATCCCTTTTGTCCTGTTCATCAATAAAAGTCCTCTACTTCTAGACCATTCACATCCTTCCACTTAGTGTCATCCTGTAATTCAAGACATCGTCATGTCTTACCTGGAGGGTGACTTAAATTTTCCTGGTTTGTCTGAGACTTTTCAGGTTTTAGTGCTGCAAGTTCCACCCCCAGGGAATCCCTCAGTTGCAGGCAAACCAGGATGTTTGACTTCTCAACTGACCTGGGCTTCTCTAGTAGTCTCCTAACAGGTCTCCCACTTCCCCTGTGTGCTTGTCTTTAATTCTCTCTCCACCCAGTAGCCCACAGAAAGCCCTTGACATCATGTGTTACCGTGTCATCCTTTCTACTTAAAATCCTACCTTCTGAAGAAAATTCAAACTCCTTACCTTGGATTACAAGGCACTGCATGACTTGGCCCTTTGCTATTTCTCCAACCTCCTCCTCCTTCACTGTGATGCCGTTGTCATTTCCTGCCAAGCTCTTCTCCTCCCCAGCACCTTTGCCCCTGCTGTTCCCTTTGCCTGGAATGTCCTTTCTCTGACTCTTTGTGTGTCCACAATTTGTCATCATGGAGATGTGTGATGATTTGATTAACGTCTTCCTCTGAGGATGAAAGCTCCTTGACTTCCCGGTTCATCGTTTAATCCCCAGTACCTAGCACTGGGGCTGACACCTAATAAAGTCATGTGAAATATTCACAGAATCAATTAATGAATGAGCAAAAGAATGGATGAATGAATAAGAATAATCTGAAAGGCCAGGGTTGCCAGGGAACAGTGAGGCTGGAGACAGAGGCCAGAGCATGAAGAGCTTCATGGTCATGTCAAGGAGTTGGGATGCTGTCCCAAGTACAGTGGGGGAACTTCTGAGAGGTTTTGAGCCAGGAAGTGACATAACTCCATATACATATTGAAAAACTGAGGGTTGGAGAGGTGAGTAGGGGGCCACTCAACAAAAAAGCCCTTTAACCCTGGGCAGCTGCAGGAATTAGGGTGTGTGTTTTCAATGGGGCTTGTAGAGCCAACTCAGTATTATTGTTCCCTTGTTTAATTTTCTGGAAACAATCGGCCAATTATGAATCAAAGGCTTCCATAGCTCTGGCCCATAACTAATTGTGTTTTTAAAATGTGTGTAATCACGAATCAGAGATAATGTAAAGGGTCTAATTAACGTCAAGATTGGCTTCCAATAGGAGCAAGTCACTTGTGCCATTTTTCCAAGGTTGAATTTCATAGTGTATTGCATTGGGCTCACATTCAGGGGAGCTGTGGCCTCTGTCCACTCTGAGTACCTTGTAGCCAGAGTTCATTACATGGATGTGGGTGGATAAGCAGGCACAGGGGACAAGCAAGTGTTTCCATCCACAGTAAATATGGAAGAGTTGGAGAGCTGCCACAGAAATAGCACTGAACTAGAGATAAAGAAGCATAGTTCATGACACCTGAGTTGGGATCAAATAGCTCAGAATTCTAAGAAATCAATTGAAATTGTTGAAGAGCTGTGCAATCTTGAACAGGTGACACAAGTTCTCTGAAACTTGCTTTCCTTATCTGTAAAATTGAACGGACCGTTCTATAATCTCCTAGTTGTAAGTTATGTTTCCCTCCTTCGCATTATTTTTTTTAATGTGTATAGTAAATTACCACTCTTTTTACATAATAACCAGGACACTCAAGGCAGGACACCACCTTCCTTCCTTTCCGTTTTACATCTTCATCTGCTCATCCCACCAGCATTTCAGAATCACTACATCTCACACTGAACCTACCTACCACTCTCCCTCTGAAACCTGTTCCTCACTTCATTAAAGGTACTGCCACTGAAATATCATTTTCAACATTCGCCTTTGAAAACTGCCCCCTGCATCCAAGTAGTTTCCAAGATGCTTTGAGTCCACCCCTACAATGTCTCTCATCCTCCTGGCTTCTCTCTTTCCACTGCCTTGATCTTTGCCCATTATTTACTTTTAACACTTTATTATGGAAAATCTCAAACACCTACAAAATAAACAGGATAATGTAATGAATATCTATGTAACTGTCACTCAGCTCCTACAATTACCAATATTATGCCATCTTCCATCCCCAATCAATTATTATTATTATGCTACAATTAGTTTTAAGCAAAAATTTTTTTCTAAAGCAAAATTTACACAGCACAAATCTTCGCTGTACAAATTTGTCAAGGGGAGACATCCATTTAACCCAGGCTTCCATTATGATGTAGAACATTTTCTACCCCCCAGTTTCTCTGTGTCCCTGCCCAATCTCTCCCCTCCCCCAAAGCAACCACAGTTCTGATTTTCTGATCTTAGATTAGTTTGGCTGTTCTAGAAATTCTTAAAAATGGAATCATACACTCTATCCTCATTTGTGTCTGGCTTTTTTCCACTGAAGATAACGTCTGTGAGATTCCTGCATGTTGTTTTGTTCATTTTTTTTTCATTTTTAAATATTGATGTCCATTGGATGAATAAGTTTGTTTATCCATTCTACTGTCGTGGACATTTATTTGGGTTATTTCTATTTTGGGCCATTGTGAATAAAATTACTATGAATGTTTCTGTACAGTTTTTTAATGGACCTATGTTTTCATTTCTATCTGATACATCCTAGGTGTGAAATTTCTGAGTCTCTACATTAGATTTTGTCTGGATGGCTGCAAACTTCTCCTTGCTTCCATGCCTGCCACCTGCTGTCAGCTCTCAAATTCAGGCATTAAGCCATATATGCCTTTTCCTAAAGCAGAACTCTCTCCATGTCAAAAATCTACCCAGGAAGCTCCAGTGGTCCCCCATTGTTTTCAGAGTGAAGTCAAGCCTGCCTCGCCAGGCATTCAAGACTCCCCACAACTCAGTCTCAACTTTCTTTCCCAATATTTATTTCCTGTGTCTTCCTGATGCTCTCTGGGAGCTGACAACCTAGTCGCCTTGATCTTAGGCTCCTGTAGGATGGTTGCCTAGACAGCACCATCTTACTTAACCTACGGCAATCCTGGCTCTCAGTGGACGGGAACACACTTGCTGGATGGGTTAGTCAATGCTGCCTTGTGTGGCGCTCATACCTCCAACCACAGACCCAAGAACATGCCTACGATGTCACTACTGCTTTCTCTCTAGCTTCATAGAAGGTGAGAGATTAAACCAGGTGAAATTTCTCCGGATGCTAAGATTCTGTGATTCTGTGAATTTTACCAAACCCACTGGGTCCAGAAATTCCACATGGTTCATCCCACTGATCTACCAATGGTAGGGGGCTGAGTGGTATAAGGGAAGGAGCTCAGGAATCAGAGTCAGTAGTCCCAAGTTCTAGTCTTCCTTCCACCATTCACTGTGTATTCTTGGGTAGGTTCATCACCTGAGCCTCTGTTGCCCCTTTGGAGACACTGGGATGAGGGGTGAGGGGTGACCTTGTTGATCACTAAAAGCAAACCTAAAGTCACTAGGTTTGATTTTAACTAGTAAACTAGGTCTGCTGTTTCTTTTTGGTTGGCAGGCCCTTTTGCCCTTTTGTGTTCTCTTCCCTGTGCATTCATTGCACCCTAAGTACAACCCAACTCCTTGCCCTAAACAATCAACTTACTCCTTGCCCTAAAGAATCAATGCCAGCAGCCAGAGCACAGTTGGAACACCTAGGTCCTGCCATCAAGACATCACCTGATGGTGCTAGGAGTTGGTGTCCAGCAACATATTTGCCTGGAGCAGAGATATCTGCTTGAAAGTGCACTGTTGCTACGGGGCCCTCCAAGGAGCATAGAATATCCACCCAGCACACATAGTTACAAAACTGGCAAGAGTCAGACTTCAGTTTTCCACAAGGGAAATAAAATCTTTATCCCCATCTCAGAGACACTAATCACTTTCTAGCTCTATGACTTAATTTTTCTTTGTCTCTATTTGCTCATCTGTAAAATGGGAATAATAAAACGTCTATCTCGAAGGTTTTTCAAAAAATAAATGAAACAGATATAGAACACTTAGAATTATGTCTGGCACACAACAAAAGCTCAATAAATATTAGATAATGTCATTATCATCGTTAATGTCATTAACAGCATCTTACAGGATGCAGATAACCTTAAGGGATGTGGAGCCCACACTACATTCTACAAGGCTTTAAGGTGTTTACCAAGTTCACTAAATGATTTCATTTCCTCACCTTTAAACACAGATTCAAAACGGAAACAGTGTTTCTAAGTGAGAGCAGCCTTCGTTTTCTGTTTTCTTGGAAATGGTGTTTTTAAACTAGAAAGCTCATTTCTTTGAGTCTCCTATCCCTTAGGTCCCATCCATGGGTGTCTTCCATGGTGACAGCAGTGGTGAGCAGTGGACTCCTGGTACCATCTTGGGAAGAAAGGAAGTGAACTGGCAAACTCTTGGGAGGGCAGAAGCCTACCTCTCGTGTTTGTGCCCTTCACGATAAGTGAAGAAAGGAGCGAAGAGAAGAACAGGGTGGCCACAAACAAAAGCTGGAATTGTTTGAGAAATGGACCCTTTTCAGAAGCCTTCAAAGGCACCCTTTCCCAAAGCCTGGCAGGCACACAGTATTGAGCCTGGGTGTCCGCCAAGCATGGCCTTAATTTATTATTGCCAAACTGTTGTCTTTATTTGCCAAGGCTTACTAATTGAACGTTTTTTGGTCTGACTGCCCTTCCAGAGAACTGGAGCTATTGTTATCTGCTCCTCGAGTCCTTCCACAGAATGTGCCAAAAACTTGACCCGAGTTGTGGCTGATTTCCCTCCTCTGTTCAGGTAGCCCCTTTTCTTTCAGGAATGTTGTTGTTGTTGCTTGTTTATTTTTGCTGTGTTACGTATTGTTTGTTCAGTTCCAACCCAAAGTAGGTGTTTGGACTGAGCTAGAAGGGAGCTCACTGACCCAAGGTGAGGCCAGAGAGGTCCCCCGCATGGAGGCTTCCTTCTTGGATTTTCCCATTGTGCACCCCCTCTGAGCTCCTGCCACACAGGGAAGAGAAGTTTGGGGCCAATGATTCTTAAAGTGTGGTCCCCAAAGCAGCATCAGTCTCCCCTAGGAATTCGTTAGAAATGGAAATTCTCAGGCCCTACTTCAGAGCTACCAAATCAGCAACCTGTATTTTAACAAGCTTTCTGGGTGATTCTGGTGTACACTAAAGTGTGAAGCTAGTGCTAGCATTTCTCAGCCTTCAGCACTGTTGACAATTAGGGCTCGATGATTTTATAGAGGGGGCTGTCCAGTACACGGTAGGATGTTTAGCAGCATCCCTGGCCTCCAACCACTAGATTCCAGTAGCCCCCATCCTCATCCAATGGGACAACTAAAAAACGTCTCCAGTCCTTGCCAAACGTCCTGGGGTGAAGAAGGTAAAATCACCCCTGGTTGAGATAATGGGCAAACTGCTTGTCTTTCCTCTGCACCGTATTGACAAACAGCTCCCACCCTATCTGGGAGGCTCTTTAGCACACAACAGTGACCAGCACAAAAAGACAGAACCAAGTAACAGCAGATCTTGTTTTTCAATCCTGATAAATACTTCCTTTGAATCCACCCTCAGGCAAGAGCACGAGACTTTGACTTTCAGAGCTAGGTGTATTCAAGAGCAAACAAAACAGAAAACCTTTCAGAGTTTAGGCTCTTCCCATCCTCCTATTTGTTTGTTACCCTAGGGCAGAGGAGACAGAGGGGCTGGGTTCAGAGGTTCGGTGATATACCTCCCAAGCAGAGTGACAGGAATGGTACTAGTCTTCCGAATCTTCCCTCTCTCACCTTCAGGATAGAAGATTTCCTTGTGCATTTCTGGGCAAGTATTTCTCAATGCTCATTCTGTAGAGTTTCTATCATTGGGTTCTTAATGTTGCATTTGTGGCTTGCATTTGAAGGATACCCATATCAGGACATTTGCTACTATAGTGGCTTTATTCCCACCACTGTCATTTCAGCGTTTGGTTGGGACCTATTGAGCACCTGCTATATACCGGCTCTGTGCTAGATCCTCAGAATGTGGAGAGAGAAACATAGTACCTCTGCCTGGAGGGAGCTCATTGTCAGACAAAGGCAGAAGCCATTTCAAACAGAACGCGGAGTTCTTGACATAAGAGGGAAGCACAGAGCATCCTGACATCCTGCTTCACTATTGAATCCTCAGTGTCTGGCACATAGGAGGAGCTTAATAAACACTTGTTGAATGGTCTTAGAGGGAAATAATTTTACACAGACTAGGAAGGTTTAAAAAAAGTCTAGTCAAAGAAAGTGCTACTTAGGTTTTCAAGGAAAAAGCAAGAGTGAGCCATGCAGAGAGGAGAGGGAAGGGTATTTCAGACAGAGGAAATAGCAGGTTCAAGGACAATGAATAGGAATATGAATCAAAGCCTTGCATGGACTTCACAAAGGTCTGAATGAGATGTCTGAAGAAGTAATTTTCTGGTTGCCCATTGCTATATAACAAATTACCCCCAAACTTAGTGGCATAAGCCAATCATTTTGTTTCCACTGTAATTTTGTCAGTAAGGGATGTGGAAGGGCTTGGCTGGATGGTTCATCTCTTGTTCATTTGGCATCAGCTGGGGCATCTGGGGCTGACGGTCCACCTCCAAGATGGCATCTTCGGGCTTCCCTGGTGGCGCAGTGGTTGAGAGTCCGCCTGCCGATGCAGGGGGCACGGGTTCGTGCCCCGGTCCGGGAAGATCCCACATGCCGCGGAGCGGCTAGGCCCGTGAGCCACAGCCGCTGAGCCTGCGCATCCGGAGCCTGTGCTCCGCAACGGCAGCGGCCACAACAGTGAGAGGCCCGCGTACGGCAAAAAAAAAAAAAAAAAAAGAGCAAAAGTGATTTGGGGGTGGGAGGGCTAAAGGCTGGGTGTTGAGCATGGGTGTCATACAGTGAGACTATGACGAAAATTCAAGTTATCTGAGGGCTTCTGACACCCTTCCCCACACAACTAAAAATAGCTCCCTTCAAAATGAGAGAAGAAAGACATAGTTTTCCATTCCAGGAACTGAATGGGGCGTAAATGGCAGCTGGCAACTGAGCTTGCCCTTAGAGGTTTAATGGCCACACATTTTTCACGTTGGGTAGGAGCTGCCACTGAGGAAAACAAATAGGATTGGTGTGAAAACTATTAGAAAAGGGCCTCGGAACAAAGGCTCCATCTGGCAGCTGTTGCTCAGAGCTGAGTGAAATAAACAAAAGAGTTTGTTGAGCAAACATGAAAGCAGCCTAACTGATGCAATTAAGGTGAAATTAAATAAAGGAAGGTTTTAGCCCAAAGTTCATGGAAAATTTTTCACAAGGTTGTCACTGGTATAGTCATTTTGGGCTTTTAAATAAAGAGAAGCACAGGATGTGGGAAATTGGCCCATTTGACCCTTAGGAGTAGACTAAATCCAGTGTGCTGATGTGGACTCCACGCGTCAGTTGTTTGGCCCTGGCTGTCCAAACTTGGGACGGGTGGGGTAGGAGGCTGGGGTAAGGTAGGACCAGGGAAGGATGGGACAGTGGCAGTCACAAGGGAACAACTCAGCAGGACCAGAATTATCCTGGTCATCATGTTACTCCGTTTTGTTTGCTTCTTAACACCACTCTCTGAGAGGTGTTGTTCGTTGCACCTTACATGTTTACTATCTGTCCTCCCCATCCAAACACACACATACACACACACGTGTACACACACTATGGAATTCTGGATCTCCTTGGAACGTATCTTTGAGACTCCTGTTTGGCTGGGTTAAGACCCCCAAATACTGAAACCCCAAAGCAAATACCTGTACCTGACACACGTGCCAGAGCACTGCCCTGACACCTCAGAACTGTCCCATGGGAAATTTATGTCTGAAACCAATTCAAACTAGCACGTTTATTTAACAAACAATTACATAGTCCTTCCTGTATGCCAGGTACAATTCTAAGTGTTTTACAAGTATTAATCCAATCCTATGAGGTAAGGATACTCTTGTCTCCATTTCTGAGATGAGGAACATCAATAGAAAAGTCAAGGAGCTTGTCTGAGCCAGTACTTGGGGAGCCAGGATTTGAACCCGGGCTCGGCACCCTAGCAGCCACAGTCTTTACCCCTACACTGGGCCCCCTTGAATTGCCATCAAGTGGTGGCTGAGGGAGCTGGATGGTGAAGTACCGATTGCTAAGTACAAAGCTCATCCTTCTGCCCAAATGGTGGATAAGAGGAGAGACATCTAGAAAGGCTGAAAGCACATACTGATTGACTGATGCATTGACAATGATTAGAAAATGGGCTTCTCAGAATAAAGGATGAATGCATTGTGAGGAACTCATAGTCCTTTACAAGTAAATGTATGAACTTAAAAAATCTGATTAGAGGAAAATTAGGAGCTTAAGAAAAAAACAGGTAAAATATATGGGTAAAAGGAAAAGATGCAAATTCATAGAGTTAAAAACAATTTCAGAAATAATTCTAGTTTAATTCCCTCATTTCACAAATGATGAAAGTAAGACCTAGGTCAAGAGTTGTTAAAATTTAACGTTCATTAAAAATACCCAAGGAGCTTGTTACAAATGCAGATACTGGATATTACTCCTAAACCCCTAACAGAGATGACAAATCAGTTAATAGCTGACTCATGACTTCTGGCATGAAGCTCTGGAATCTGTATTGTATTGACAGATTTAAAGACTGGAGTTGGTCTTTAGGTGACTCTGATGCAGGTGGTCCAGGGATCACACTTTGAAATACACCTAGAAATAGACCAACCTAGAGATGAAGGCCTTTGTTCAAGCCTCATACCTGCTCAGTGGCAGGTCCCTGCAACCTCGCACCAGAGTCTGTTTGCATTGGAGGTTACATTTTAAACACTTTTTTACAGGTCCAAAGCCACTTCGGTAGTCTTGGAACATCATCTATATTATGTATAATTTGGTTAGCGTATCATTATTTAATTAGTTTTTCCATGTTTATGATTTAAAAGTAAACTCAGAACGCAAGTTATTGAACTTCAAGGAAACGTCCCTTAGTTTTTGCCACTTAATGATAAGCAGTAAAAAGGTGAGCCAGAAATCAAGAACACACATGACAAAGACTTGTTCTCTGACCTATCTGTTCTCTCATAGAATTAGTGTAATAGGGAAAACATTTATTTTCAGAAGGGGGGCAAAGAGAAAATAATAACCCCAAACTCAAATATTATAATTTGTTTAATTTAGAACTTATTTGAATCTTTTTTACACCTTTACCGAGATAGAATTTACATACTGTAAAATGTATTTTTTGTAAGTGGATGTTCCAATGAATTTTAGTAAATTTATAGAATTGTCTACCAACATCCAGTTTAAAATATTTCAATTGACCAAAAGTTCTCTTGTACTTATTTGCATTTAATCCCTGCTCCCAACCCCAGCTCCAGGCAACCACTGACTTTCTGTCTCTATAACTTTTCCTTTTCTAGAAATTTCCTATTAGTGGACTCATAATATGTAGTCTTTGTATCTGGCTTCTTTCACTTAGCTAATATTTTTGAGATACATCCATGTTGTTGCATGTATCACGCTTTTAGAATTCCACTGTATGAAGACAACACAATTTGTTTATCAATGCACCAGTTGATGAGCACTGAAATGTTTCCGGTTTTTTGCTCTTACGATAAAATGCTGCTCGATCTCACTTATATGTGGAATCTAAAAAAGCCAACAACATAGAAGCAGAGAGTAGAGCAGTGGTTACCGGGAGTGGAGAAGTGGGGGAAGTGGGGAGATGTGGTCAAAGGGTACAAAATTGCAGTTGTGCTGAATGAAAAACTCTAGAGATCTAACGCACATGATGACTACAGTTAAAAATACTGTTTAAATACTGGAAATTTTATAAGAGAGTAGATGTCAAGCTCTCTCATCACACACACGTGAGGATTAACTGTGCAAAAAGATTAACTCTGAGGAGATGATACATTAATTAGCTTGACTGTAGTAAACATTTCACTATGCACGTCTATCAAATCATGTTGCACACCTTAAATATATACAATTTTTGTTAAGAAAAGAAAAATACTGCTATAAACATCTGTGTGCAAGTCATTGTGTGAACATTCTTTTTTCATTTCTCTTGGGTCAATTCCTAGGAGTGTAATTGCTGGGTCGTATGTTTAATTTTTTAAGAAATTGTTAAACTGCTTTCCAAAGTGACTACATCATTTTGCATTGTCACCAGTGATGTATGAGAGTTTCAGCTGATCCATTTCCTCATCAGGTCTTGGTATTGTTGGTCTTTAAAATTTTTTATCATTCCAGTCTATAAGTAATAATATCTTCTTGTGATATTGTTTTTCCCTAATGATATATGATGTTCAGCACCTTTTCCTGTGCTTATTGTAGTCCATATATCTTCTTCGATGAAGTGTCTCTTTCAAATACATCAGCCATTTTTAATTGGGTTGTTTGTCATCTTATTATTGAGTGTAAAAGTTCTTTATATATTTTGATCATATCTGCATTATAAGATACATCACTTGTAAAATTTTATTCCAGTCTGTGGATTGTCTTTTTATTTTCTTAATGGTGACTTCTGAAATGCAAAAGTTTTTTTATTTTGATGTAGTTCAGTTAGTAAATGTTTTTACTTTTTATAGATTGTGGTTTTGACGTCACATCCAAGAACTATTTGCCTAACCCAAGGTCAGAAAGATCTTTTCCTATATTTTCTTCTAGAAATTTTATGCTTTGAGCTCTAAAGTTTAGGTCTACGATCTATTTTTAATTAATATTTTATGTGTAAAGTGAGGTAGAATCTAAGTTCATTTTTTTCATATGGATATCCAATTTTCTCAACTTCATTTTTTTTGAAAAGACTATATTTTCCCCCATTGAATTACTTTGGAATCTTTGTTGAAAATCAATGGAACAAAAATACATGAATTTATTTCTAGATTCTCTATTCTGTTCCACTGTTTTATATGTCTGCTCTTATGCCAATACTGCAATGTCTTGGTTGTTGTAGGTTTATAGTAAGTCTTCAAGTCAAGTAATATAAATCCCCTAACGTAGTCCTTTTTTTTCAAAATTCTTTTGGCTATTCTGTGTTCTTTGCATTTTCATATTAATTTTGGATGTGTTTCTCAATTTACACATACAAGCTTGCTGGGAATTTGTAGGATTTGTTTTGAATCAATAAATTATTTGAGAAGAATTACTATTCTAACAATACTGAATCCTCCAATGTATGAAAAGTATATGGCTTTTCGTTTATTTAGATCTCTAATTTCTCTCAGAAATATTTTTTGGCTTGAGTATCTTTCACTGCTTATGTTAAATTATTCCTAAGTATTTTACCCCTTTTTGAAGCTATTATGTATTGAATTATTTTCTTAATCTTATTTCTGGATTGTTCATTGCTAGTATTTCGCTTTAGTATTGCTTCTTGAGTCAGTTTTGATAATATATGTCTAAGAATTTGTCCACTTCTTCTAAGTTATTCAATTTATTGGCATAAAGTTCTTCGTAATCTTCCTTATAATATTGTAATTTCTGTAGGTTTAATAGTGATTGTAGTATAGTGATTTTATTCGTGATTTTATTCCTTTCTGTTGTCCCTTTTTTCTTGATTAACCTAGCTTAAGGTTTATTAATTTTGTTGATCTTTACAAATTATTAACTTTTGGTGTGATTAAATTCTTTTGTTTTTTGTTTTGATTTCCAATCTGATCTCTATTTTTTCTTCCTTCTATTTATTGTAAATTTTATTTACTCTCCTTCCTTTGTTTCTTGAGATAGAAGCTCAGGTTATTGATTTTTAATTTTTTTTCTTTAGAATATAAGCATTTAAGTTTACAAACTTTCCTTTCAGCACTGCTTTAGCTGCATACTACAAATTTTGATATGTTGTTTACATTTTCTTTCAGTTCAAGAAATTTCCTAATTTCCTTTGTGATTTCTTCTTGTACCATGGGATATTTATGAATGTGTTAATTTTCAGATAGTTGAAAATTTCCAATATTTCTTTCTGTTGTTGATTTTTAATTTAGTTCCATTGTGGTCAGAAAACATACATGTAGTTATTTCAAATTTTTTAAATTTACTGAGACTTCTTTTAATAGTTTAGAATATGGTCTATCCTACAGAATGTCCCATGGGTGCTTAAAAAGAATGTGTACTCCACTGCTATTGGGTGGAGTGTTCTATAAATGTGTATATGTTGGGGTGGAATAAAAGGATGAAAAAGGCATAATATTGCCCTCTAAAAGTTTAAATCTGTCTGAGCAGTCATTCTCAGCTTTGGGCAATTTTATCCCCCAGGGACATTTGGCAATGTTTGGAGACATTTTTGGTTGTCACAACTGGGGGCATGTGCTACTGGCATCTAGTGGGTAGAAGCCAGGGATTCTGCTAAACACCTTACAGTGTACAGGACACTCCCCTACAACAAAGAACTATCTGGCCCAAAATGTCAATAGTGCTGAGGTTTAGAACCTCTGTTATAGAGGGCATAAAGGGTACTTAGTTATAAGGCAAAGCTTCAGATAGTAATTTCTGTGCTATGGGAATTACTGCACTGTGGCTGAAATTCATCAACACTTCAGCAGTTACCACATCTCTCACATGTTTGTCTGTCTTTCTCCCTAGGCTGTGAACCACATGAGTGTTGAGATCCACCCAAGTCCTTATGGTGGTTAAAGCAGAGCATCTGAAGTCAGACAGCCTTGGATTTCAATCCTATTTCTACCTTCACTAGACACGTGTCTTTGGGCTAGTTACTTTACCTCTCCTAACCTCAATTTTCTCTATTGTGTAATATGAACAATGTACCTACCTTGTAGGATTGTTGTGACAATTAAATAACGAATCAAGGAAGGCACTTTATATGGTCCTAGCACATATACTCATTATTTTGTTATTGTTGTTATCTCCAGCACTTTGCCCAGTGCCCTGCAAATATATGCAAATAAATGAATGAGTAATTGAGTCATCTTCTCTCACCTTCCTTACCTCCACAATGGGACACTGGCTCTACAAAGTAATCCTCACTAGGATGAAAACAGTCTCTTCTTATTCCTGGACCAAGCCTTAGTTTCCACAGAGGAGGTCTTCTATGCCTACAGGAAATTGACAGGGGTCCAAACAGGACAAATAAGTGCAAGACAAATAGAGGCTGACCTCATTTCCACCCTTGAGACTCCTATTAGCCTGATATGAAATGATCATGTGGGGAGGCAGCAAGGTTCCTGTCCCAAGGAGACCCAAGATGCTGTTCACCAGCTCCATTCTGGACCATCTTCCCCAGTTCTGCTTCAGATAAGTAGTTCTTTCTTCTTAATGGCTGTCACCTGCCAAAACACTCTCCACCCCATTCCTGAGTCTTGGGCACTTCCTCCACACTAGGAACCTCTCCCAGATAGTCCCATTGCCTGTTAGGCAACTTCTTTCCATCAATGTTAAAAGCCTTTGGACTCCTCCCTAAGTACCTCACCCCCTGTCCCCACCTACTTCTGAGCGACCTGGCAAAGACCACATCTGTGAATCAGTCTGCTAACTCTTAAAAGGGGTGGGTGAGGGCGAAGCTTTGACAACCTGATTTCTCACTGTGTTTGCTTTTGAGGGAGGAGTTCACAGTGAAAGAAAGCATCACTTTAAGCCTCTAAAGAGCCCCTTGGTATATGAAGCAGGATTCACATGGAGCCTGAGAACCGCTAAGCAACCAGGAAGACACTGAGTGAAGAGAAAGCTTAGAAGCAGGAAGGGGTCAAGTTCATTTAACATAGAGTTCATGGATCCATTTTAATAACTGGTTCCTAATATGCCTAAGGTTAGCAAGCATCTCAGGGCTTGCTTCAAACAAAATCTGAAGCCATTCCCCTTATTGAAATCCATTATTGCTTCATTGATTGACGCCCTTAATCCTCATAACCAAAAAAAGCAATTATTGCCTTTATGGAATTTCTTTGTTCAGTTACGTACATAGAAACGTTCCTTCCCTGATGACAATATACAGCAGAGATCAAGGCAATGTAATAGTAAAGTGATCTGGACCCAGAAGAACTAAAGATATAAGCATCAGAGAGCATGAGGGACAGAGCATCGACCTTATTTTTTTTAATCATGAAAAAGACTCCCCATTTTCTGTTATTTTAACATTAGGGACTTATAACAAATATTTCTACTTTGTTGAAATTTAAACATTATAAAGAAAATAGTAAAAGCTAACATTCTTGAATGCTGTGTGCTGGATAGTTTTCTAAATCCGTTATATGAATAAATTAATTTCATTCACTCATTAAATACTTCTTGACCATGGATTAGGGGCCAGGCACTGTTCTAGGTTCTGGGCATATATCAACAAACAAAGCCTTTAAAAATCCATGCCTTCATGGACCTTACACTCCCTGGGGAAGTCAATACGCAAATAAATATGCAGATTATATAGTATGATACAAGGCAGAAATCACTGCTACTGGAAAAAATAAAGCTAGGCAGAGGGGTAGAGAGAGTTGGGTATGGGATACTGCAATTTTCAATCAGGCATTTAGTGAATGCCTCACTGAGAAGCTGTCATTTGGCCAAAGACTGGAAGGAAATCTCAGATTTAATAATCTCACATTTAACAGTGTTGCTGTTGGGTTTTTTTGTTTGTTTGTTTGTTTACTAAACCTTGGACCAACACTCTAAGCCCCCAGCAAATCTGTATGAAACTCTACATTTTGTAAATGACTGAGCCAAGGTCAGGTACCAAGCGAGCCAAGCATGAAGTCACCTACATAGGCCCTGGTCTCATTTTGTGGTGGATCTAAGTGCTGTTGATTTTCCATGTTACTTGGAGGAACTAGAGGTGTGCTTCTGAGGACACGTTGGTATCATGGGCATCTGGAGGGGTCTTCTCTAGACCATTCTTCCCCAGATGGATCATAATATGCTTTTCCTTTTTTTTTTTCAGTAAATGTATTTATTTATTTGGCTGCATTGGGTCTTCGTTGTTGCGGGCGAGCTTTTTCTAGTTGTGGCAAGCAGGGGCTACTTTTCATTGCAGTGTGCAGGCTTCTCATTGTGGTGCCTTCTCTTGTTGCGGAGCATGGGCTCTAGGTGAGAGGGCTTCAGTAGCTGTGGCACACAGGCTCAGTAGTTGCGGCTCACGGGCTCTAGAGCGCAGGCTCAGTAGTTGTGGTGCACGGGCTTAGTTGCTCCGCAGCATGTGGGATATTCCTGGACCAGGGCTTGAACCTGTGTCCCCTGCACTGGCAGGCAGATTCTTAACCACTGAACCACCAGGGAAGTTCTTTCTCTTTTTTTTCATTGCCCGATTCCCCAGTAATGGAATTCCTTATTGACAGAATTGAGCTGGATGCTAATACTCAGACCCTCCGTGTGTGAAAAAAGAACAAATGGACCAGGCCTTCCAAGGATTCTGGGGAGTCTCAGCCCCTGAATCTGTGACCCACTCATGACTTTGCTTCTGCCATTCTGTCCAGCTTAAACCTAGGCTGTTGTTTTCCAAGTTCTTCCAGATGCCTTCCCCAAGCCTCTCAGCTACCCACCCCTCCAAAACCACCTCACTGCCCTGCCCAAGCCAAGTCAGCTTTGGAAGGTGTAATATCGAAGACTCTCCTTTCCCTTAAAGATAATTGTATTTTAAGATTTATTTCTAACTCTATGAGTGGAATTTTATACATCAAGAAGGTAAGAAGTTGTGGCGCACGGGCTTAGTTGCTCCACGGCATGTGGGAATCTTCCCAGACCACGGCTCAAACCCGTGTCTCCTGCATTGGCAGGCGGATTCTTAACCACTGCACCACCAGGGAAGCCCTCTTCTGTCTTATTACTGCTGATCACTGCTATTTATCTGGCTATTTTCCTAGGTAGGGCAAATATTTCAACAGATAAGAGCCATGATAAACCTCACCCACAAGGAGGAAAATTACAGAAAAAAGAACATCTAAGAGAAGTTAGAAAAAACAAACAAGCCAACAAAATGGATGTTAGAAAGTAGAGAGCCATAGGGAACTCATTTGTTTGTTATCAATAGATCAACTGACATTCTTGCGGTGTCAGAAACTTCCCTTGCGCTAATGTCTGTCTGCCCATTTCCTGGACTCCATATGAGTGCAAAGCAGCATGTTAATCATTGTGGGAAAATCCAAAAGGAATAGAATATGTTTGCATATCACCTGAACAGCCCTGTGTTGGCTACTGACCCTTCCCTTTATCACCACCCCCTCTCTCTACCCATGTTCCCCGCATTTCCTAAATGAACTACTTGAATTCAAATTCATGTCTCAGTGTCTGCTTCTGGGAGAACCCAAAGACACTTAGTAAGTGGTGAAGCGGGGTTTGAACCCAGACGCCAAACCCAGTTCCTTCACTTACCAGCTGTGCGAACTTGGGCAGACCACTTAAACTCTGAGCCACATTTCCTCCTCTATAAAATAGGGATACTAATAGTAACTCCCTCATAGTATTGTTGTGGATATGATATTTTAAAATATTTTTTTCTTAGACTTGGTTCAAGATTACAACTTCGGAAGATCCTGAACTCACCCTCTCCCATGGATACAACAAATCTACACCTACATATGGAATAATTCCCTTGGAAAGGGACCTGAAAACTGGATAAATAGAACCTCCACAACAAGGGGTAAAAGGACAGCATCGAGATGGGTAGGAGAGGCAGAGATATAATTTCACCAAAGAAAAAGAACACACGCAGCTGCAGTGATCCACAACCAGGAGTTACCACAAAGGTATGGATCTTTTCCCTAAGGAGTGAGGAATTTAAGCTCCCTATCAGGTACTTCAACCCCTAGATCCTGTACAGGAGAGACAAGTCCCCCATACACCTGCCTTTGAAAACAAACAAGGAATACACCCGAGGAAAATTATAGAACTGCAGGGAGTGGAAAACCCACTTTTACACTGCTTGTGCGTAGGCTCACTTGCCACAAAATCTGGCTCAAAACAGCAGATTGAAAAAAGTGCCTGGACCATAGGTGAAGGGGATCCATTTACTAATCTCGAAGCATCTGCCAGAGAGACAGGGACCAGCTGGGGCGCTGGGCGGACTGACACAGTCAGTGTCAATTCCAAATGGCAGGAGCCTTTTTTGCAGACTCAGGCTACCTTCATAAGACAGGTGCCATTTCGGAATTCTCCACAGGTTAGCACCAGTGCGCGTGCCCTGCTGAAAGCCCTGCGCACTCCAGCACCTCCCCTGAGCCTCAGCCTTCTAAGCGACAACGCTGCCTACCAGCATTATGCAGCAGCCACTGAGAAGCAGCCTGGGGGCTAGCCCCGCCCACCAGAGCAGGACAGCTGTGGCCAGTGGACCCTCTACAAAAAAGGGCTCACGCAGCCCACACAGGAGACACTCCTTGAACACCTGGCTGTGGTGGCCTGGAGGGATTGGACTTCTGAGCAACATAGGACATCTCCTATATAAGGTAGGGGTAGAGGGGGCGGGGGAATTGGATGAAGATGGACAAAAGGTACAAATTACCAATTATAAGATAAATAAGTACAAGGGCTGCAAGGTACAACATGATGAATATAATTAACACTGCTTTATGTTATATATGAAAATTGTTAAGAGTAAATCCTAAGGGTTGTCATCACAAGAAAAAATTTTTCTTTTATTTTGTATCTATATGAAATGACAGGTGTTCACTAAACTCATGTTGGTGATTGTTTCATGAGGTATGTAAGTCAAATAATTTTGCTGTACACCTTAAACTTTTATTTTATTTTTTTGGCAGTGCCAGGAGGCCTGTGGGATCTTAGTTCCCCAACCAGGAATCAAACTGGGCCCCAGCAGTGAAAGCACCAAGTCCTAGTCACTGGACCACCAGGGAGTTCCCTGAACACCTTAAATTCATACAAAGCTGTATGTCAATTATATCTCAATAACACTGGAAGAAAAAAATAAAATTACCACTTACAATAGCATAAAAAATTAAGTACCTTCAAGTAAATCAAATGACAGATGTATTAAGACTTCTACACTAAAACTTATAAAACATTATTGAGAGAAGTCACAGAAAATATAAATAAATGAAGGAATACAACTTATTCATGCACTGAAAAGGCAATATTATAGAGATGTCAGTTCTCAAATTGATCTATAGATTGAATATAATTCCAAATCAAACACCAAACTGCTTCTGAAATTTATGTAGAAATACAATGAGCCGAGTATAGACAAGGCAGTCTTAAAGCAGAATAAAGATGGGAGATTTACCCTACCAAATATTAAGAACTGCTGTTAAGATAGATTAACATTAGTAGGATAGCAAAGAGACCAAGGCAAGAGACTAGAGACTCTAGAAATAGACCCACTTATTGCCCACTCAGTGCCCAAATACGACAGAGGTGACACTACTCTGCAGAGAGGGAAAAGGTGGTCTTTTAAAAAAATATTGTCCTGGGTCAATTAGATGCCAGGTATATGCATAAAAATAAATCTTGATCCTCCTTCCTCAACCATACACAAGAATCAGTTCCAGATGAATTTTTAGATCAAAATGTGTAAAGGTAAAACAATAAAGCTTTCAGAAGAAAACAGAAGATAATATTTTCATGGTTTGGGGGTAAGCGAAGATTTCTCAAGTAAGACACAAAACCGCTAATCATAAAAATTTCACAAGTTAAAATATCTTAAAACGAATAACTTGTTCAACAAAAGACACCACGGAGAGACTGGGAGCCGCAGAGTGGGAGAAGGGATTTAATACACACACATACACAAATACATATGTTTATGTATACAACAAGACCTCATATCTGGGAAATAGCCAAGTCCTTATACCTGGGTCTAATGAAGACCTGATATCCAGAAATAAGATAGATTTCTACAAATTAATTTTCAAAAGGCAAATTTTAAAAAATCAAATAGGTAAGTGAATAGGTTTTTGGGGTTTTTTTGCGGTACGCAGGCCTCTCACCGTTGTGGCCTCTCCTGTTGCGGAGCACAGGCTACGGACGCACAGGCCCAGCGGCCATGGCTCACGGGCCCAGCCGCTCCGTGGCATGTGGGATCTTCCCAGACTGGGGCACGAACCTGTGTCCCCTGAATCGGCAGGCGGACTCTCAACCACTGCGCCACCAGGGAAGCCCCAATAGGTTATTTTTTAAAAGAAGATATCAAGATGGCTAATAAACACAAAAATATATTCAATTTTATTAAAGAAACGTAACTAAAATCATAATGTGACAAGACTACATCCTCACCTCTGGGGATGGCTTCATGAGCATATGGACTGTGCAGACACACAGGGCTCACTCTTGAAAGGATCTTGCACTTGGCTTAAAGCTTTGCTGTCACTGTCTTGAAATTCTTAATAATTTTAAATAAGGAGCTCCACGTTTCCATTTCTCACTGGTTTCTACAAATTATATAGCCAGTCTTGCCCTCTCTAATGGCTAAAATGGAGACAGACAACAGAAAATGTTGGGGAGAGTGTAGAGTAACTAGAAAGCTCATATACTCCTAATAGGTGTATAAAGTGCTTCAACGACTTTGGAAAACAGTTGAGCAATATCTATAAAAGTGAACGCAGACATAAATCACAGCAAGATCCTTTTTGACCCACCTCCTAGAGAAATGGAAATAAAAACAAAAATAAACAAATGGGACCTAATGAAACTTCAAAGCTTTTGCACAGCAAAGGAAACCATAAACAAAACCAAAAGACAACCCTCAGAATGGGAAAAAATATTTGCAAATGAAGCAACTGACAAAGGATTAATCACCAAAATTCACAAGCAGCTCATGCAGCTCAATAACAATAAAACAAACAACCCCATCCAAAAATGGGCAGAAGACCTAAATAGAAATTTCTCCAAAGAAGATATACAGATTGACAACAAACACATGAAAGAATGCTCAACATAATTAATCATTAGAGAAATGCAAATCAAAACTACAATGAGATATCATCTCACACCAGTCAGAATGGCCATCATCACAAATCTAGAAACAATAAATGCTGGAGAGGGTGTGGAGAAAAGGGAACCCTCTTGCACTCTTGGTGGGAACGTAAATTGATACAGCCACTATGGAGAACAGTATGGAGGTTCCTTAAAAAACTACAAATAGAACTACCATATGACCCAGCAATCCCACTACTGGGCATATACTCTGAGAAAACCATAATTCAAAAAGAGTCATGTACCAAAATGTTCATTGCAGCTCTATTTACAATACCCAGGACATGGAAGCAACCTAAGTGTCCATCGACAGCTGAATGGATAAAGAAGATGTGGCACATATATACAATGGATTATTACTCAGCCATAAAAGGAAACGAAATTGAGTTATACTTTGTAGTGAGGTGGATGGACCTAGTGTCTGTCATACAGAGTGAAGTAAGTCAGAAAGAGAAAAACAAATACCGTATGCTAACACATATATATGGAATCTAAGAGAAAAAAAAAAAAGAGGTCATGAAGAACCTAGGGATAAGACGGAAATAAAGACACAGACCTGCTAGAGCATGGACTTGAGGATATGGGGAGGGGGAAGGGTAAGCTGTGACAAAGTGAGGGAGTGGCATGGACATATATACATTACCAAACGTAGAATAGCTAGCTAGTGGGAAGCAGCCGCATAGCACAGGGAGATCAGCTAAGTGGTTTGTGACCACCTAGAGGGGTGTGATAGGGAGGGTGGGAGGGAGGGAGACGCAAGAGGGAAGAGATATGGGAACACATGTATATGTATAACTGATTCACTTTGTTATAAAGCAGAAACTAACACACCATTGTAAAGCAATTATACTCCAATAAAGATGTTAAAATTTTTAAAAAAAATTTTTAAAAAGTGAACACAGGTATAATATATAACCCAGCACTTCCATTCCTAGATGTGTACCCCCCAAAATGTGTGTTTATGTTCAACAAAAGATATATCCAAGAATAGTCATAGTGACACTATATGCGTCATAGACCCAAACTGGAAACAATCCAAGTGTCAATCAAGAGTAAAATGGATAAACACATTTTGGTATATGCATATAGATTAGCACACATCTTTGAGACAACACAACAATATGAGTAAATCTCACAATTAAAATTCGAATGAAAGAAGCCAACACACACAAGAAGTACATAGGTTATGATTCCAAATATAAGAAGTTCAAAAACGTGCAAAAATAGATCAATTGTTTTTAAATGTCAAAATACTCTTGAAGTCATGGTAGAAATAGAAAGAAAGCTTAAGGAGGATTTTGTGAGTGCTGGCAATGTCGTTTCTTGATCTGGGTACTGATTACAACGAGACTGTTCACTTTGTGAAACTTCATTGATTTGCACACTTTTTAGTATATATGAATGTTATAATGCAACAAATGTTATAATAAAACAAAAACAAATTTTTTTTGTTTTTTTGTTTTTCTTAAGCCAAGCACTTGCAAATCAAAAGTTCTTGTTCTCATAAGCATGTTCTCTATAAAAATCCTAGTTTGGAAGGCAAAAGCTGAACGTTGAATTTCCTAGCTCTTTGATCTTGGATAACTTATTAAAACTTTGTGTACCTCAGTTCCCTCAACAGTAAAATGGAGATAATAGTGCTCTTCTCATTAGGTTACTAGGGAGATTAAATGAGATAGTAGGTATAAAGTGGTCAGAATAATGCCAGACCCTTAAGAAAGACTCAGTAAATATAAGTTGTTGCTCTTTCTGCCATTTTTGCCCAATCCTCTTCAGACAGTGGATGACTTTTGCTTGAGCAAGTAGAAATAAGATATCACAGTATATTTTAAAATATCATCTTGCTACATCCATAGAATTTGAGACTTGATTTTTAGAGTCCTCTTACCCCTCGTACTTTGGATTTATTAATATTCAAATGGAGAAGAAAATAGAAGATAGGATGCTTGTGCCTTGAGGGAAGTTCCTCCAGTCAGTAAAGTCCTAGCCAATTGAATCCCAATTGCTTTCGGGCGGTTTCTTCAGAAGGATGGCATTAAGTAGGTGATTCAGAGAGAAGAAACTCTCTTGTCTTGGTGTAAATGCATCAGTGATGCAGTATTTCTGCTGGGGTATTTCTGCCCCTGGGATCTAATCCTTTGTTTGTTCTGCCTTTTGGGAATATTAATGTCTTAAAAGCTGGCTCTGTTCTTCTGTTCTCTTGGACATTTGCCAAGCTAATCTCCCAACATTGAAGAGTGTTATGGAAGTTAAATTGCATGAAAAGGAATAATAATTTTGCTCTACCTATAAGGTTTAGGGTCAATACTGCCTTTATAAATTTGTGTGTTTTTCTTGGCAGCTGCCGAATAGTTTTCCTAGCCACCATGACTTTATCCCCACGTTACCACATCATTGAGCTATTTATTCAGTTTAGTTAAGTTGGCTGAGGAACTGTGCCAAAAATTGCTTTTAGGAAGCTAATCTTTTTTACCCCAAAGCAGCTAAAGTATTCTCAAAGTGATTTTCTCTGAATTTTTTTTAATTAAAAAAAAATTCTTTTTTCCTTCTCCTATGAAGCAAGACAAGGAAACAAATTCCAAAGAGGTTACATCACTCAGTTGTAGTTGATGAGGGGGACAGAACGGAATCCACTGTAGCTCTCTCCATCTCTCAGACTTTAAGACCTGAATTTAAGTTAAAAAAAAATAATGAGGTAAATGAAGAGTTGAGATTGGGAGGTCTATCTCAGCTGCAAAGCATACAGGAGTAAATGTTATTTTCTGATGCTGCCATATGTCATATACAGGCGAGGGAGCACAGGGTCCCTTTGCATTACCCTAGATGCAGCCTGGATGAACGAAGGAGACCATCACTGCCTGACACTGGAAAAATTACTCCTAAGGTGCTTTTAAAATTTTTTAATTGACGTAGAGTTGATTTACAATTTATACTAGTTTCAGGTATACAACATAGTGATTCAGTATTTGTGCAAATTATACTCCATTATAGGTTATTACAAGATAATGGCTATAATTCCCTGTGCTTTATAGTATATCCTTGTTGCTTACCTATTTGATACATAGGAGTATGTATCTGTTAATCCCACACCCCTAATTTGTTCCTCTCGCCCTTACCTCTTCCATTTGGTAATCACGAGTTTGTTTTCCATATCCGTGAGTCTGTTTCTGCTTTGTGTATACATTCATTTGGTGGTGGTGGTTTTTTTTTTAATTTTTATTTTTCAGATTCCACATAAAAGTGATATCATAGATATTTGTCTTCCTCTGTCTAAGTGATTTCACTAAGCATGATGATACTAAGCAGGTTCATCCATATTGCTGCAAGTGGCAGAATATCATTCTTTTTTATAGCTGAGTAATATTCTATGACATATGTATCATACATATCTTCATATATATCATATATCTTCACGATTAAGAAGATATGTACATATATATGTACATCTTAATCATATTGTCTGTTGATGAGCATGTGGGTTGCTTCCATGTCTTGTCTACTTGGCTATTATAAATAGTGCTGCTCTGAACAGCAGGGCTAATGCATCTTTTTGAATTAGTGTTTTTGTTTTTTCCATATATATATCCAAGAGTGGAATTTCTGGATCATATGGTAGTTCTATTATTAGTTTTTTAAGGAACCTCCATACTGTTTTTCATAATAGCTGAACCAATTTACATTCCCACCAAGAGTGCACAAGAGTACATGTTTCTCCACATCCTCTCCAACATTTGTTATTGGTAGACTTTTTCTTTTTTAAGCATCTTTATTGGAGTATAATGGTTTTACAATGTTGTGTTAGTTTCTGCTGTATAACAAAGTGACTCAGCTATATGTATACATATATCCCCATATCCCCTCCCTCTTGCGTCTCCCTCCCACCCTCCCTATCCCACCCCTCTAGGTGGTCACAAAGCACCGAGCTGATCTCCCGGTGCTATGCGGCTGCTTCCCACTAGCTATCTATTTTACATTTGGCAGTGTATATATGTCCATACCACTCTCTCACTTAGTCCCAGCTTACCCTTCCCCCTCCCTGTGTCCTCAAGTCCATTCTCTACTTCTGTGTCTTTATTCCTGTCCTGCCCCTGGTTCATCAGAACCACATTTTTTTTTTTAGATTCCATATATGTGTTAGCATACGGTATTTGTTTTTCTCTCTCTGACTTAATTCGCTCTCTCTCTAGATCCATCCACCTCACTACAAATAGTTCAATTTCATTCCTTTTTTGTGGCTGAGTAATATTCCATTGTATATATGTGCCACATCTTCTTTATCCATTCATCTGTTGATGGGCACTTAAGTTGCTTCCATGTCCTGGCTATTGTAAATAGTGCTGCAGTGAACATAGTGGTACATGTCTCTTTCTTTTTTTTTTGCGGTACACGGGCCTCTCACTGTTGTGGACTCTCCCATTGCGGAGCACAGGCTCCGGACGTGCAGGCTCAGTGGCTATGGCTCACGGGCCTAGCCGCTCCGTGGCATGTGGGATCTTCCCGGACCGGGGCACGAACCTGTGTCCCCTGCATCGGCGGGCAGACTCTCAACCACTGCACCACGAAGGAAGCCCTGTCTCTTTTTTAATTATTGTTTCCTCAGGGTATTTGCCCAGTAATGGGATTGCTGAGTCATATGGTAGTTCTATTTTTAGTTTTGTAAGGAACCTCCATACTGTTCTCCATAGTGGCTGTATCAATTTACATTCCCACCAACAGTGCAAGAGGGCTCCCTTTTCTCCACACCCTCTCCAGCATTTATTGTTTGCAGATTTTTTGATGATGGCCATTCTGACTGGTATGAGGTGATACCTCATTGTAGTTTTGATTTGCATTTCTCTAATGATTAGTGATGTTGAGCATCCTTTCATGTGTTTATTGGCAATCTGTATATCTTCATTGGAGAAAATGTCTATTTAGGTCTTCTCCCATTTTTGGATTGGGTTGTTTGTTTTTTTGATATTGAGCTGCATGAGCTGCTTGTAAATTTTGGAGGTTACTCCTTTGTCAGTTGCTTCATTTGCAGATATTTTCTCCCATTCTGAGTGTTGTATTTTCGTCTTGTTTATGGTTTCCTTTGCTGTACAAAAGGTTTTAAGTTTCATTAGGTCCCATTTGTTTATTTTTGTCATTTCCACAATGTTGATTCTTCCAATCCATCTCCATCTGTTTGTATCATCTTTAATTTCTTTCATCAGTGTTTTATAATTTTCTGCATACAGGTCTTTTGTCTCCTTAGGTAGGTTTATTCCTAGACATTTTATTCTTTTGTTGCAATGGTAAATGGGAGCGTTTCCTTAATTTCTCTTTCAGACTTTTCATCATTAGTGTATATGAATGCAAGAGATTTCTGTGCATTAATTTTGTGTCCTTCTACTTTACCAGATTCATTGATTAGCTCTTGTAGTTTTCTGGTAGCATCTTTAGGATTCTCTATGTATAATATCATGTCATCTGCAAACAGTGACAACTTTACTTCTTCTTTTCCTATTTGGATTCCTTTTATTATTTTTCTTCTCTGATTGCTGTGGCTAAAACTTCCAAAACTATGTTGAATAATAGTAGTGAGAGTGGGCAACCTTGTCTTGTTCCTGATCTTAGAGAAAATGGTTTCAGTTTTTCACCATTGAGAATGATGTTGGCTGTCGGTTTGTCATATATAGCCTTTATTATGTTGAGGTAGGTTCCCTCTATGCCTACCTTCTGGAGAGTTTTTATAATAAATGGGTGTTGAATTTTGTTGACAGCTTTTTCTGCATCTATTGAGATGATCATATGGTTTTTCTCCTTCAATTTGTTAATATGCTGTATCACACTGATTAATTTGCGTATATTGAAGAATCCTTACATTCCTGGGATAAACCCCACTTGATCATGGTGTATGATCCTTTTAATGTGCTGTTGGATTCTGTTTGCTAGTATTTTTTTGAGGATTTTTGCATCTATGGTCATTAGTGATATTGGCCTGTAGTTTTTTTTTGTGACATCTTTGTCTGGTTTTTAAACTTTTTGATGATAGCCAGTCTGACAGGTGTGAGGTGATATCTCATTGTTTTGATTTGCATTTCTCTAATAATTAGCAATGTGAAGCATCTTTTCATGTGCCTGTTGGCCATCTGTATATCTTCTTTAGAAAAATGTCTAATCAGGTCTTCTGCCCATTTTTTGATTGGGTTGTATGTTTTTTTGTTATTGAGTTGTATATTTTGGATGTTAACCCCTTATCTGTCACATCATTTGCAAATATTTTCTCCCATTCTGTAGGTTGTCTTTTCATATTGTCAGTGGTTTCCTCTGCTATGCAAAAGCTTTTAATTAGGTCCTATTGTTTATTTTTGCTTTAATTTCATTTGCCTTCAGAGACTGATCCAAAAAATATTACTACAATTTATGTCAGAGAGCATTCTGCCTATGTTCTCTTCTAGGAGTTTTAAGGATTCAGGTCTTACATTTAAGTCTTTAATCCATTTTGAGTTTATTGTTATACATGGTGTGAGGAAAAGTCCTAACCCCATTTTTTTTACACATAGGTGTCCAGTTGTCCCAGCACCACTTATTGAAGAGACTGTCTTTTCTCCATTGTATATTCTTGCCTTCTTTGTCATAGATTAATTGACCATAGGTGTGTGGGCTTATTTCTGGGTTCTCTATTATATTCTATTGATCTATGTGTCTGTTTTTGTGCCAGTACCATGCTCTTTTGATGACTATAGCTTTGTAGTATAGTCTGAAGTCTGGGAGGGTTATATTTCCAGCTTTGTTCTTTTTTCTCAAGATTGCTTTGGCAATTCAGAGTCTTTTGTGGTTCCACATAAATTTTAGGATAATTTGTCCTGGGGTGCTTTAAGCACCAACACCAAGTCCTTTAATTTTTATCCTTCTTTGAAAGCTAAAGCAGGTTAATAAAGACTGTTGAGCTTCAGAGATCAACTGGGGTTGTGTGGGAGTCCTTGGGCCTGCTAATGAGAAGCTGTTCTTAATTTGGATGATTAGATGAGCATGCCCAAGGGGCTCTGAGATGCTGGAGTCAATAGTTTCAAGTGTGTGCAGGGGAAGTTTTCACACCAGCATGGAGCATAGATGTTATGCCAGTTATGGTGACTCAATTTCTCTACATCATGGTACCTTCTTTTCTTCCCTCCTAATAGGAGACTTTCCTTTTCTGTAACCTTATTCATCCCCAATTCTTTCTGTATTAAAAAATTAGTCCAAGAGGTTCTCTTGATATTTGTTTCCATTCCAAATCAACACACATTTCTTTTCAAGTCTGGAGTATATAGATTCTCCTAAAACTGAGGGGGAAATGAAGCTAATCTTTGGAACCACCACTAATCTCTATCCATGGATGAGTTAGAGTGAAGAATGTTGTCCCCATTTTGTCTACCAGACATTATTCCAAGCAATGGGGGAGAATTGCTAAACTAAATTCTCATAGGGAGCAAATATATGTCCTAGAGCATGGGCTCTAAGGCAGATAGACCTGGATTTATTACAAAATGTGTAAGCTTCAGCAAGCAACTGAACATCTTTTAGCCTCAGTTTCCTCATCTGCAAAATGGATATCATAATAACAGCAACAAAATAATAATACTTGCTTCCAAGGTTATTGTGATAAATGAGATCATGGATATAAGGCAGTGAGTGAATGCTGCCACTTGTAAGCATCAGTTTAGCATAGCTATTACAGTGTAATCATTCATTCTTCCTGAGGTGGTTGGGTGGGAAAGGAGCAGAAGTATCTCCATTTTACAGGGGTGGAGTGCCCTGTGTTAGAGGAATGTGATTTCTGTCGACCAGCCAATTTAGCCCCAGATCAGGAGCGAGAGCTCACATCTCCATGTTCTTTATCCTTTTTTTCTTTGATGTGGAGCCAAAACTTGACTGGGGCTTTATCCTCCTGCTAATGAAAGCCCCCACCCAAGGCCCCGAGGGCCCAACTCAACTGCTTTTCAGCTCTGAAACCAGCTCACTTTTCCCATTTCCGTTTTCTAAATACTCATGGAGCCAATTTCTGTTGTTATTTTTGCAGGGAATTGGCAAGATCCAATTTTAAGTTGGGACTGTTTAAGTCCTGCTGTGATGAAAAGGACACTGACGTATGGACTCAGGGGCCTGGGCTTCCTTCTGAGAGGCAGCACAACAGAGCGTCTGGAAGCTTGGATTTGACCTCGTGCCACATGTCCCGTTTTTCCCAGGACGTCTTAGTTTATGGATGTAGCCCCAGACTAATTCTTATTAGCACCCTTTTTTATTCTTAAAACTGTCCCAGTTGGGGCTTTAAAATATGTGGTCACCCTAACTCTAGAGTCAGAATGTCTAGACTCAAATACTAGACCCACTACATACTATTTTCATGGCAAGTCACTCCATCGTGCCTCAGTTTCCTCTGCTGTAAAATGGAGAAGATGACAATAATAGGACCTACCCTTGGGACTGAGAAATTTCAATGCATTAAACCTATAAAATACTCAGAATAGGGCCTGTCACATATTACATACTATGTCAAGGTAAGCAACTATTAATCTCTTACCAGCAAAACCAGTGGACACCACAGCCCTATTTAAAAATGTGTTAAATGAGAATTATGACATCTGTCCTCCTTATTTTACAAGGTTCTTCTGGTGATCAGAGGAAATATTCTAGTTAATACATATGAAGCAATTTATGATATAAGGCATTATCATTATTCTGGGAGTATGACTAATACAAGAATCAATGGGGTATGGAAGAAAAAGCACCAAACAGGTTATCAGGAGCTGTAGCTCCCTTTTCCTTTCATTTTTTTCAAATTACTCTTTAAATTTTTAAATGGCTGGACATTTAAAAATTCATTTATCTCCATATCTCACTCCCATTCTTCTCTCATTCCCTAGACAGTCATGCCAATGTTTTAATCTTTTTATAGGCACATACTATTGCAAAATAGATAGTTGTAGTTTTGTGTTAATTGGTTATATATATGATTTTATTTCTTAATATTTTCACTAAACACTGTTCTTGAGGTTCATCCACGTTTTCATGCGAACATGTAATCTTTTGTATATTGTGATTTCTTAATACCCTACGGTGTGTGCCATGTTTTATCAGAGACTGACACTAAGGCTGCCCACAACTATCTGCTATCATGAATAATACTCCAACAAACAATTATTTTATGTGTCCTGTATTGGTTAGTTTGCTGCTATAATAAACAAGACAAAGAGGACGCCTCAGTGGCTTACAGCCACAAAGTTTCCTTTCTTGTTCACGCCACATGTTGTAGCTGGTGGCAACAGGCTCCCTCCTGTGTTGTGTGTCTTCATTCCAGGATCCAGGCTGAAGGAACAGCCCTTATTTGGAACAAGCCCTACTGCTGGCAGAAGAAAAAGAGCAAGAGAGCTGGAGAGAACATGCAATAGCATTTGGAGCTTCTGTTCCAGTTGGCATACATCACTTCCACTCCTGTTTCATTGGCCAAAGCAAGTCACGTGGTTAAGACTGACACTGGGGCAGAGAAGACAGTCTCCTACAGTCAGGCACTGAAAATCACATGGAGGTGTGTAGTCCTTTCCTTGGGAAAGGGGAGCAAATAATTGAGGACAATAATACAATCTATCCCTTTTAGAGCTTGGCAAGAATTTCTTTGGTATTTATGCCTAGGAGTGGGATTGCTAGGCCTTTGGGGGTGCATATAATTTCACTAAATAACCCAGATTAAATAATCTAGATCCAGTCTCATCAGTGTAGATCCGTGAGTCTGGGTTTCTTTATCCCTAAACCCAACCAACACTTGCATTATACAGCTTTCTAATTTTTCGATCTAATAGGTTTAAAGCTGCCTTATTGCTTTAATTTTTATTTTATTGACTATTAATGATTTTGAGCATTTCTTCATTTATCTATTAACTTTTAAGATTTCTTCTTCTGTAATTATCCATAAGGCACTCTTTTCCCATTTTCCCACAAGGAGTGTTCTCTTCTGGTTGAGTAGGAAGATATCACATATGCTACACAGGCATACCTTGTTGTATTATTCTTCATTTTATTGCACTTTGTAGATTTTTTTTTATTACAAATTGAAAGTTTGTGGCAACTCTGTGGTGTTGTCAGATGATGGTTAGTATTTTTTAGCAATAAAGTATTTTTTAATTAAGGTACATATTTTTTTTTAGACATAATGCTGCTGCACACTTACTACACTACAGTACAGTATAAACAATATTTTACATGCTCTGAGAAAAGCAAAAAATTCATGTGATTTGCTTTATTGGGATATTCACTTTATTGAAGGGATCTGGAACCAAACCCGCAATATCTCTGAGCCATATATAAATACCATTTCAATTTTAGATATTAGAAAATTTTTATCTCTCTTTCCTGTCATTTGTTGAGTAACTTTGTCCATAATGTCCTTTGCTGAAAAGAAATCCTTATATTGCTCGTGAAATCTTTTCCTACCCCTAGATCACAAAGATGTTTCACTTTTTTTTCCTAACATTTGATATTTTATCTTTCACATTTAGCTGTTTTATTCATCTGGAACCTCCTTAGGTAGGGATCCTGTTTTATTTTTCTCCAAATAGTGAAGCAGTTTCCTGTACTCCATCTACTAAGCAATCTGGCCTTGCCCCAACAGAACTGCGATGCCCTCCTTTACCATATGTTAGGCTCCATATACACATGGGTCTGACTCTCACCTCTCTGGATGTTTCATAGGTCTGTTTGTCTGTTCTTGCAACAATACCAAACTATTTTTAAACTACCGTAACCTTTTGATCATCTCAATGACTGGTAAGGCAATTTTCTCCTCTTCTGCTTTTCTAAAGTTGACTTAGATGGATCTCTCTTCCTCCAAAGACATTTTAAAAACCATTTTTCAATGTCCTCAAAAAGCCCAACTGGTATCTGATCACATTTAATGCATGGATTATTCTGGGAATAATTGTTATCATTATAATCTGAAAATGCCCATTCAAGAGCATAGAATATCTCTAACTGCTGCTTATTCAGATCAGGTTTTATGTTTTTCATTAGGATTTAAATTTTTTTTCCATAGAAGTCATATATATTCTAGGTTAATTTATAGATACCCTATAATGTTTGTTGCTTTGGGTCACGTAACTTAATTTGGATGAGACTTCGGTTCTAGATTTTGCTCTGTCACTGATTATGCTATATGAATTTGGGCAATCCATTCACTGCTTCCTGGTGCCACTTTTCTTATTCATTAAAAGATCGAGTTGAGGGCTTCCCTGGTGGCGCAGTGGTTGAGAGTCCGCCTGCCGATGCAGGGGACGCAGGTTCATGCCCCGGTCCGGGAAGATCCCGCATGCCGCGGAGCGGCTGGGCCCGTGAGCCATGGCCGCCGAGCGTGCGCGTCTGGAGCCCGTGCTCCGCAGCAGGAGAGGCCACAACAGTGAGAGGCCCGCGTACCCAAAAAAAAAAAAAAAAAAAAAAAGATCGAATTGAAACTGATGGTTCTTATGGTACCACAGATAATAATAGCAATGACAAACCCAGATTAAAATCTCAAAATGTGTCAGCCCCTGCGGAGGGAGGTGACTACACGTACAGCGCTCAGCAGGCCTGGTACATAGTAGGCGCTCAGTACACGTTAGCAAATACTGTTATCATGCCTACTTAAAATTGAGGAAGCAGACACTCAGAGAGGTGAAGTAACTTCCTTAGGCTCACCCAGCTAGTAGATGTCTGGTTTTGAATGTAAGATGCGCTAAAATCTGCAGGTGAAACTCCTTGGAAGCAATGATAAGTCCTATCTCAGCCCTACAGCCTCCAAGGATTTGCATTACCAGCTCAGAAATGCCTGTCAATGGGCTATTTATCTTGCCAGCTCCTGAATGTGGAGCTGGTGCCAGGCTCCTGAATGCCAGAGGCCATGAACAATGTCCAGGGCTTCAATGTGCGCACAGCTGCTAGAGTTACCGTCAGGTCTGGCCGCATGTGTTTGCTCTTGTAGAACATCACTTTTCCTAGAAGTCCAATGTGTTCCTGGATGCCACTGGCTGATAGTGGAGTCGGATAACAGCCCGGGAAGACAGCTGACATTCGCAGGACAGGAAGTGGGTGCCATCCAGCCAGCTGGGTGAGAATCAATGTCTCTCTCAGACTGCACCTGGAGATTAAGGTGGGGACGATGGAAATCTCCAGAAAAGTTACGCTTTTCTCCCCAGCAGCCAGGGCAGGTCGTCTTGAAGCCCATGAAGGCCCAGCCTGTAGCCAGATATGAGAAGAGAATGTGGTGAGAGCCTCCTGATGGGTTTTCCTGCTTCCAGGTTGTAGTCCGTTTGTCAAGACCCTTCCAACTACAAACGATAGGAACCCAACTCAAACCAGCTTAATAAAAACTAGCTTAAACTGGCTTGAATAAAAACAGAAATGTTATTAGCTGAAGTAAACTCTGGATGGATTTAATTAAGTTGGATCCAGGATGTTAGAATTATTTCATCAGCCCCTCTCTCCCCATTTCCCCCTTAGTTTCTCCCCACTCCCTCCACCCCCTACCCGCCCCCATTCTCTCTGAAGGAGGAAAATATGGCTACCGGCAGCCCCAGGTTTATGTCTTCCTTAGGATGGAGTCCCTCATTCAACATCCATATCAATTCCTGTAAGGACTCTGGATCTGTTTGGGTCAGGGGACCACGTGCAGAAAACGGAAGGTTAGCCTACGTAACTGGCAGACCCGTAGAATATGAAAAGAACATTTCCGCAAAGGAAGTCATGCGGGCCAAAGGAAAAAAAGAAGTGATAGACTGCCCTTCTTACACGATTCTTCCCAGAGCTGATTCCATGACCTGATGTGTCTTCTCCTGCCAGCCCCACCCTCCTGCCATCCATCCTGTGCTCTAGACACTGGATCATGTACTACTCAAATCATGTAATACTCTTTTCTTCATATCTCTGGGCCTCTGTGCTTGCTGTTCCTCTTTCTGAATGCCTTTCTGTTACAGTGAGGTCAGCTCCCTCCTAGAACTTTCTCTGACCCTCCTAGACAAATTAAGTACCTTCCTACAGCAATAGGTACCTAGTTAGTAGTCAGAATTTGGGGGGAAGGTCTGTTTGCTTCCAGGTTAGACCTGAGGTTACTGAAAGCAGGAATTAATCCTTGTCCTGCTGATCTTTGTATGAGTAAAGGTGGCTCTGTAGTAGATACTGCTGTTCGTTCACCCAAAATCCACACCCTCCTTTCTTGCTACTAAGCCCTGACTTGGAGCACTTTGTATCCAGCTAAATGCTGACTTTCTCAGCTTTCCTTGCAGCCAGTGATGGGCATACGACACAGTTTCTGGCCCATGAGATCTGCTAGAGAACATCTTCTAGGCTGCGAGGAAATCTCTGAAGTAGCTTTTGGTTCCTTGTTAAAAGGGATCAGACGAGGTTGGCGCCACCTTTTCCTCCTTTCTTCCTGCTTCATTCACTTGATATTTGGACTTGTAGCAGCCACGTTGCAAACAAGAGGAAAAGGTCAAGAGAATCACCTTGACAGTCTTGATATGACTGAAATTCTGAACCAATGCCGGCAACCACCGTCCTCTGGATGTTGGGTCAAGCCTATTTTCCCCCATCTCTGTGGTTTCGCCTCCACATGGAAGACCTCAGATTGCATAATACTCTCAGTTTTGTGAAAATCATTGTGGAATAGAAAATTAGGGTGGCAATACCCAAGCCGATTCCAAAGTTTGAGGAGTTGTGTAGTGCCTAAAAGGCACATACATCTCATTAGTAAGTAATTATGGTTGTTTAAGAATTAAACATTTTTTTTCTTTCAATGTATGTGCATTATTCTTTCTAACAGCTACTAAGTTGTTAGCAGACGAATGCTTATTAGGTTGTACGGACCTAATCAATATTATAACTGCAAATTCTCTCTTTTGGCTTCAGACACTGTGAAGTTTACTGAGACTCTAAGGGTACCTTTACTGGGAAAGTTTGGGAACCTCTTGTTTGAGAAATAAATGATTAAAAAGGTAGGCTTACTTGTGCAGAGTGGAATGAGAAGGTCATTTGAAGAAGAGTAGAGGAATTCTCTTTTATTCTTCCTCTTAAAAAGGAGAGTCCTCCTCTTTACAAAGGAATCCTGGAAGATTTTCCTTTTTATAAATGCCAGATCACAACTGTCACATTACTTGCCAGTGTGTTTATGTGACCACGAACTTATGCTGAAGTTTCTGTGTTTAAAAAGTTTTCAAGCTTCATTGGTGCCTCCCTTTTCCCATTCTCACAGTTCTCCGAGAAGTACACCTCCTCCATGAAGTCTCCCGTGACTAAGAGGAAGTCTCATCCTTTTGTATCTTCCTCCTTATTTTCTCAAACTCGGGAACAAGAGCTCTGTGCCTGGGGAGGAGTGATAGCTGGTGAGCTCAGGTTGTACTGGTGACCTCCACTCTTACAATGCTTGTATGCTTTTCCATCTCTCTAGCATAGATATCTTTATTTCAGACTGTTAACTCTTCGGTGAGTGCTTGAACCAGCAGAAAGCCAAGCTCATTTTTTAAAATTCAACAGCTATTCATTAGGGACCTACCAGGTGTCAAGCACATCCTTTCTGAAGTCTAGTTTGCCAAGGATAGTCCTTGCCTTCCTCTTGGCAGCCAGGACTGTCCCATAGGCTGTTCACGCTATGCTCTGCACCACTCCAGAGATATGAGTCACACAGACAGTGAAGGCGATGGTATGTCCTGGGTGTTGTGCATCATGGCAGCCCTGCTGGCAGCTCTTGCGGTTCAATTTCTAGTGAATAAGAGATAATGAAAAACTATCGAATATAACGATTTAAAACTTAGGCTTTGGTTTCAAATGCAGCTCAGTCATTTACCTGCAACGTCAGTCAGCGCTTTGAGCTTCTTTATCCTCACTTGGAAAACAGGAATCTTGGCGCCTCTGAGGATCATTGGGAGGATTAAATAAAGTAACATGTATGTAACAAGCTCTCACACCATACTTGGCCCCCAGAAAGGACTTGATAAATGTTAGCAATTATGATCCTCATTATTGACATATACTTGACAAAATTAATATGCTGGGGGTCTTTTGGGGGCATGAGTAACTCAAGATAGTAGTATAATCTTCTCCCTTGTTAGGATGAGTCTGTCTGTTCACTGCTGCATCCCCAGCCTAGTCCAGAGCCAAGCACGTTGTATGTGGTTGATAAACGTTTGTTGAGTGAATTTATTAAATCTTATATTTTCATAGTTCTTTCCACATTTTATCACACCTGAACTTTAATTCAGTTCTAGAGATAATTGTGACAGAAGGAAAATAAGAAGAGCCTAATGCTGATGGAGATATTGCCAGACTTTTGACACTGTTTTATGAGCATGATTTCACTTACCACTCAACACAGCCTCTGAGCCCCATATTACAGGTAAGGAGACTGAGGCTCCAAGAGGCTGTTACTTGCCCAAGGTCACCCAGCTAGCAAGTGGCTGAACTAGCTAGTGATGGAATAGGCATAGTGTTCACCACTCAGTAAATACTCATTCAATACCAACTGTGTGGCAGCCAGAGCTAAGAACTGGGATTCAGAGATTCAGAGGGCAGGGACCAAAGACACCTCCTTAGGGAGCACGTGAACAGTGCATTTTTCTTGACCAAGGTATTTTGCTATAGCTTTATACGGGAACATTTTCTGCTCAAGCCTAAAAATGAAAAAGAAAAAAAAAAGAAGAAAAAGCAGCAGCTCATGTTCTTTGCGCAACATCTGGGGGTCCATGTGTAAAGCTAGCATTAGGATTATACAGTGGAGGAAAACTCAAACAAGTGAAGCATTTAGCCAAGACCACTCTGTGTGTTATGACTAAGGCCAGGGGCCCTGACCCTAGGTGCAGAGGTATAGAGAGGTGAGTAAGAGCACAGGCACTAGAACCAGGCTGGCTGTGTTTGAGTCCTGCCTCCACTTATAAGCCTGAGTGAATCATTAAATCAGCTTGGGATTTAGTTTCCACATATGTAAGGTGGGATAATAAAGGTAAGTAATTCACAATATGGATGAATCTCACAAGCATTATGGTAAGTGAAAGAAGCCAGAACAAAAAGCTACATATTGTATGCTTCCATTTATATGACATTTTGGAAAAGGACATAAAACAGATGAGTGGGGCTTCCCTGGTGGCGCAGTGGTTGAGAGTCTGCCTGCCGATGCAGGGGACACGGGTTCGTGCTCCGGTCCGGGAAGATCCCACTTGCTGCGGAGCGGCTGGGCCCATGAGTCATGGCCGCTGAGCCTGCGCGTCCGGAGCCTGTGCTCCGCAACGGGAGAGGCCACAACAGTGGGAGGCCCGCGAACCGCAAAAAAAAGAACAACAAAAAATAAAACAAACACATGAGTGGATGCCTTGGGGGAGGGGACAGGATTGACTACAAAGGGATATAAGCATGCTCTTTGGAGTAATGGAAATATTTTGGTTGTGGTGTAGCTATGTCTATGTATTTGTTGAAATTCACCAAAGTATGCTCCTAAAAGTATGAATTCTACTGTATTTAAATTATATTTCTATAAGACTGACTTAAGAAAAGTAAATAGTTCATGGGTCCTTATCACCATTAAATTAAATAATACCTATAAGGTACTTGGAGCAGCACCTAGGAGACAGTCAGCCAGGTGTGCATTTCCTCTCCTTACCACGTCAGCTTATTCAAGCATGTACATCTCCAAAAGCCAACAAGGATTCTGAAAAATGTTGGATAAAAAAAATTGAAAATTTCTTCATGTATTCTTAAGTTTTGATAATTATCATTTAATGGAAGATGACAAAGGAAATATTAAATTCACTGAAATAATTGCAAATCTTCTAATGCACCATGAAAAGACCAGCTCATATCACCAAAGTGAAAAATAGAGATGGGTAATGGCAATTAATCTATACTATCTTCTGGCTGTGCATAAGTAAATATTTATTTTAAGAGGGTGAGAAAAAAAACACTTAGGCCAGTCAAATATGCAGGCTACTGTCTCCCTTTTCCCAGAGTCAGCCTAAAGTTGCTTGATTTCTGAAATTTCTGAAATTGTTTTTATCTGAAAGCTCTGATGTTATTAGCTACTCCAGGCACATAAACCTGACCCAGACACTATAGTGGGATGGGCTTGGACCGTGTTCCCCTGTTCTTGAACCATTGTCCTATAGCCTCAAGAGGTTGAGCTTTTGGGTCCTGAGGTTGAATCCCACCTCTGCCAAAAACTGCTGACGTGAGGCAAGACTCCTATGTCCCTTGTTTTCTCATCTGTAAATTCAAGGAGTAAGACTACATGATCTGTTAAATCTTTCACACTCCAACTTCAGAATTCTACAACCCCTGGAATGGGGAGGCAGACATGTTTTGGTCAACTTTCAATGTCTACCAGGTATAAAATTTCTCTGGGCCAGAATTTCTTATGCATAAAATGGGATAATAATACCCACTTCCACAGGCTCTTTGTGAAGAGCAAATGAAATTATGTGTGTAAAAGCATCTAACAGTTTCTGGTCCAATGATTTAATCTTATTTCCTCTCTTCTTCTATGCTTTCTTTTTCCCTTCCTCTCCATTAGCATAATAGATTTCCATAGAATCTTAAAAACTCACATTCTTTTCCATTTATTCAGAAAGGTCTTGAACGTGTGTACTTGTCATGTCACATGCCAAGTACTGTTGCCCTGTGAAAGATCTGGTTATTCATTAGAGCACTTGAAAGTTTAAATAAATTTGCAGTTATAGCAAAGGTAAAATAACTCAGAATGCTAAAACCGACCTCTTGCTTTTTTAGATATCTCAATAGATTGTCTGAAGATTTCTTTACCCCTATCATTTACTTCACTCTTTCATTTATTCATTCAATGATCAAATTTTGATCCCCTCTATGTGCCAGGTACAGTGCTAGGCATTAGGGATACAGAAATGAATCAGACATTTTCATTAAGCTCAAAAATCTTCCAGGTAAATGGAAGGAGACACAGGGGCTATGAGAGAAGTCTGTTCAGGGTACATCAGAGGTCCAAAGAAGGATGTGTAGTTTCTTCCAGGGTAGGGCGGGAGGGAGTCAGGAAGTTTGCATAGAGAAGTCGAGGGTGGACTCGAATCATAAAAGATGAGTAGGTGTTCACCAGATAGAAGTGGTAAAGAAGGGAACTGCCTGCAGAAGGAGCCACACGTGCAAAGGCCCAGGTACATGCAGTAGTCCTGCATAATCTAGAAACTGCATCGAGGTTAGGGTGGTAGGACTGGAGAGTACTGTGTGGTAGACCCAGTGAGAGAAGGAGCTGGAAGTCCTAGACATGTTTTCTTTAAGCAAATGCAGATCTGTTCGGGAAGGGAGGACATCAGATGCTGCACAGTTGGTGACAACAGAAGAGGAACTCAGCTATGTCCCAACTCAACTGCCAACCACTGACCTTGACAGGTCATAGCTCTGTTGTGTGTGATGAGTCTGGATGTGGTTCTGCAGGGTTTTCCAGGCACTCAACCCCAACTGGATTGATTTCTTTCTCAATCAGGTCATCGTCATTAGAGCCAGCACCGGGTGGAAGCCATTCGTTTGAATTCCAACCCTGTGGTGGAGTTTTTCTTAGAAATGGGATCAGGTTTTTTACTGTCTTCAAGATCATTGCTCAAGTGGAAGGTTAGGAGTTACAGATTAAGAAATAGATTTGTTTTCTTACAAGACAGTGACCCACAATGTTCTAGTGAGATGAGATGAGTTGTCAATAAGGAAACCAAGTCATCAAACACCTAATATGTGCTAAGTGCTTTCTAAGTTTGCCAACACTCTGTGTAATATTCAGATGTACACTCATCTAACTCCAAAAATCATGCCCATCACACTCTACCACCTTGCCTCTAAAGTATCTTCTCAAAGAGCCTTGGGTAGGTCTTAGCATTTGATTTCTAAGGAGCCAAAATAAAAGGAAAGTGATGAGAAGAAAGTGGTCTCTTCTGAGAGACCACTGAGAGACACCCACAGCCCCAGGCTGAGATTTAAGTGAAGAAAAAAATCTGGGCCTTGGAGCTAATGAAAGAGCATTGCTGGACTATTCTAAACCTACAGAACTGAGAGAAGCACCTTGGACATTTTGACTCCTACTCTTTCGTGGAAAGAAGGAGAGAAAAGAATATACTTACAGTTACAGCAATGCTCTGGAACAAAGGTAGACGGGAAGGAAAGTAGCAAGAAGAGCAAAGAAATTTCATCTCTTTCAGAACCTATCAGCTCTCTCCCATTTTACAAAAAATTTCTTCCCCCATTAAATGGCATCATTTTCTTTTTCTTGCCTTCGTCCTTTCACTCCTTCCTAGATTCCTTTTTTCTTGTCTTCCATTATTCCTGCCCTTCATTCCTCTTTTTCTCTCCTTTTCTTTTTATTTCTTGCTGTTGCTCCTGTATCATCAGTCTCTTTCTTAAGTTCAAATTGAAATACCAGCCTTAATCCCTGAGAAGCAGCTCTGTTTTCGCTGCCACGGCATTGCAAAACTTGCGGTATGGCTGTGTGCCACCATTACCTATGCAGCGAGGTTTTACGTGGCCAGGGAACATCTTGTACAATGCCACTTTTTATCAAAACCAAATAGCATAACAATGCATACAGGGCTCCGTTCACATCAACCTCATAAGATTTCACTATGATAAAAACAATGAAGTTGAAATATAAAATCCATCTCCATTTGAAAATAAATAATCCCAGTGCCTCTCCCAGGCCCCCCTCGGAAGCCCCCGCTCCTCCTTCACTCTCTCTCCTCCCTACCCTCTTGTCATCAAGTGCTGCTTTCGGCCTCCAACTATTCAGGTTTCACCAGTCTGGTGACCCATTAGGACAAGGTTGTACCACACTGGGGTGGGGCTTGAGGGGAGGGAGTGAAAAGGCTTAAGCTGAAAGCCCCGCTGAAGCTGGGTTTTACTCCCCTACTATCGTGGTCCCCATAATGCTGGCAAGACAGGAAGGTCTTAGGGATGAGTATTCTCATTGTGGGGCTCAGAACAAAGAAAGGGAGAGGAACATCTACAGATATGAGTAAGTTACAGCTCCTAGTTCAAGAGATCCCTGGCACTGCTCATCAGCTTAGAGGTGTCCTTAGCCAAAGACCTCCGAGGAGAGGAACAGGCATTGGGAAGGCGCTGACTGGACAGCCCAAGATCAATGATAGAGGCCAGGTTATCAAGGTATTAGATGTGTCACAGGCCTGAGATTAGGGAGGCATCCATGAAGGATGCCCATTCCCCCCCACTGACCCCCTACCAAATGCTTCTCAACAATAAGGCTAAAAAGGACTCAGACTTCCCTTTGCCTTGAAGCAATCCTGGCCTAAATCCCCCAGGAGAGTCATAGAGTTCCCAACAGGAAGATTTCATGCTCGGGGAGAGAGATCTTCAACACAGTCTCAAGACAACCTTCCCCCCATCTAGCTTGTGGACCCCATTCATTCATTCACTCACTCATTCATTCATTCATTTATTCCACAAATAGTCATTAGATTTCTACTGTATATTAGCGGTGTTCTAAGGCTCTGGGGGTAATGAAATTTACACAAGACAAAGTCCCTGCTTTCACGGCAGCAGAAAAGGCATAAGATAAATAAATATATAAGTAAAGTAAAATGAAAACATAAATTCAGCCAGCGATAAGTGCTACGAAGTCTTTTTTTTTCCCCTAAAAAGAGTATATGGGAAATAAACAAGCATGGGAAATACGTGGCTACTTTAAACTTAGGCAGACAGGTTGGCTTCTCTGAAGAGGTAACATTGAGATGAGACCCATGTGGGGAGAAAAAGGCAGGGGGGGAACATAGGGAATACGGAGAGCAGAGGCTTAGAAGCAGGTACAGGCCTGGCAGGTTGGAGAAATACAAGGAAGTCTCGCTGAGGCTGGGATGAGTGACAGGGGACATGGAGGTGTGCCAAGACGTCATGGAGGTAGGGCCCACCTCCAGCCTCCTTCCTGCCCCCCAGCCACCAGGCCCGTCCACAGTGCCCTATCCGTTACTCAGTACCTGGGTCCACCCAATTCAAGTGTATCTGGGGCTGGGTTGGAGAGTGATTTCTGCTGTGAGGAGGGGTCTTTTGAAAGCTCCACATGGCCTCCCCAAGAGAAAACCAGCCCCTCACCTCCCTGCCCCGGCACCAGGCACAGAGATTAGTGAGTGATTTCTCTGGGTGTCAGCCCTTGGGTGTGAGACTTAAACTCTTAATTCCAAACCATTACAACACGGGTATCCGATTGCTGCTGATGATCTCAGACGGTCCGTGTGTGAGTGCCAGGCGTTTTTGTCAATGAAGGATTTCTCTGCCGGCTTTGGTTTTAAGTGAGTCTGATGTTTGCAGAAACTCCAGTTTAACTAAAAACAAACCAGAAGACTGAGAGAATTAAAAGTCCTCATTGAAAGTCTCCATGAAAGGGTATACGGGTACATGGAAGGAGAAGGAATATTAAAGTGTGTGGATTAGAGGAACAGCAGAGTGAAGCTGCTGACAGCATGAGCTCTGGGTTCAAATCCTGTCCCTGGCCCTTGCTACTTATCATCATTAGGCCTCAGTTTCCTCATCTGTAAAACGTGAAGAGCAACAGTAGTGTGGTTGTGATGATTAAAGGGGTCAGTAATGTGAAGTGCTCAGAGCAGTGCCCAGCAAGGTACGAAGAGGCAGTGACTGCTTGCTTTATTGCCACAGAAGCATCACACGTATACTCCCGGGTTTGAGCTCCCAGTGGCTTGGCTCGGCTGGGTACAGCAGTGGGACATCGAGGCTGACCGTGAGCTCAGGGTCTCGTGTCTGTCTGACAGTCTCTTTATAGAATCATACCACACTCTCAATCCCAAATCATTCATCTCACAGACACAGGTCTTTTGTCCCTGAAGGGAATAAATACAAAGATGCAGACAGGGCATCACGAATCCATTTCTCCTCCGGACAGAAAAGCTCAAGGTCTTAGTGGTGAGAGAGGGATCCTTCTCCTGCACCTTGTCAGGGTATCCCTGGGCTTGGCACACAGACCCACCAGGCTATCAAGAGAAATCTAGTCCCTGGAAAACTCTGTCTAGGTCTGTGCTTTCAAACTTCAAAAGAAAAAAAATAGTGTTTTTTAAAGCAACTGACCTTTTAATTCAAGTGAACTCTCACCAGGAACACCAACACATTAAACCAGTAAAAGTGTTGAAGAGCTGTACCTTCTCAGTTCCCCCTTTTCTCCCCATGACTGTCCCTGAAGCAACTGCAGGGAATATGATGTTAAATTTTTGTTTGTTTGTTTGTCGGATCATATGGTAATTCTTTTTTCTTTATTGGGGTATAGTTGCTTTACAATGTTGTGTTAGTTTTCACTGTACAGCAAAGTGAATCAGCTGTACGTACACATGTATCCCTTCTTTTTTGGATTTCCTTCCCATTTAGGTCACCACAGAGCATTGAGTAGGGTTCGCTGTGCTATACAGCAGGTTCTCATTAGTTATCTACTTTATACATATTAGTGTATATATGTCAGTCCCAATCTCCCAATTCATCCCCTTCCCCACTTTGTGTCCATACATTTGTTCTCTATGTCTGTGTCTCTATTTCTGCCTTGCAAACAGGTTCATCTGTACCATTTTTCTAGATTCCACATATATGCATTAATATATGATATTTGTTTTTCTCTTTCTGACTTACTTCACTCTGTACGACAGTCTCTAGGTCCATCCACGTCTCTACAAATGACCCAATTTCGTTCCTTTGTATGGCTGAGTAATATTCCACTGTATATATGTAACACATCTTCTTTATCCATTCATCTGTCAATGGACATTTAGGTTGCTTCCATGACCTGGATATTGTAAATAGTGCAGCTATGAACATGGGATGCATATATCTTTTCGAATTAAGAGTTTTCATCTTTTCGGATATATGCCCAGGAGTGGGCTTGCTGGATCATATGGTAACTATTTTTAGTATTTTAAGGAACTTTCATACTGTTCTCCACAGTGGCTGTATCAATTTACATTCCCACCAACAGTGCAAGAGTGTTCCCTTTTCTCCACACCCTCACCAGCAGTTATTGTTTGTAGATTTTTTGATGATGGCCATTCTGACTAGTGTGAGGTGATACCTCATTGTAGTTTTGATTGGCATTTCTCTAATAATTAATGATGTTCAGAATCTTTTCATGTGCCTCTTGGCCATCTGTATGTCTTCTTTGGAGAAATATCTATTTAGGTCTTTTCCCCATTTTTGGATTGGGTTGTTTGTTTTTTTGATATCAAGCTGCATGAGCTGCTTGTATATTTTGGAGATTAATTCCTTGTCCATTGCTTCATTTGCAAATATTTCCTCCCATTCTGAGGGTTGTCTTTTTTTTTTTTTTTTTTTTTTTGCTGTACACGGGCCTCTCACTGTTGTGGCCTCTCCCGTTGCGGAGCACAGGCTCCGGACATGCAGGCTCAGCGGCCATGGCTCACGGGCCCAGCTGCTCCACGGCATGTGGGATCTTCCCAGACCGGGGCACGAACCCGTGTCCCCTGCAACGGCAGGCGGACTCTCAACCACTGCGCCATCAGGGAAGCCCCTGAGGGTTGTCCTTTCATCTTGTTTAAGGTTTCCTTTGATGTACAAAAGCTTTTAAGATTCATTAGGTCCCATTTGTTTATTTTTGTTTTTATTTTCATTACTCTAGGAGGTGTGTCAAAAAAGAGCTTGCTGTGATATATGTCAAAGAATGTTCTTCCTATGTTTTCCTCTAAGAGTTTTATAGTGTCTGGTCTTACATTTAGGTCTTTAATCCATTTTGAGATTATTTTTGTGTATGGTGTTAGGGACTATTCTAGTTTCATTTTTCTACATGTAGCTGTCCAGTTTTCCCAGCACCACTTATTGAAGAGACTGTCTTTGCTCCATTGTATATTCTTGCCTCTTTTGTCATAGATTAGTTGACCATAGGTGCATGGGTTTATCTCTGGGCTTTCTATCCTGTTCCATTGATCTGTATTTCTGTTTTTGTGCCAGTACCATACTGTCTTGATTAATGTAGCTTTGTAGTATAGTCTGAAATCAGGGAGCCTGATTCCTCCAGTTCTGTTTTTCTTTCTCAAGATCGCTTTGGCTATTTGGGGTCTTTTGTGTCTCCATACAAATCTTTAGATTTTTTGTTCTAGTTCTGTGAAAAAAGCCAGTGGTAATTTGATAGGGATTGCATTGAATCTGTAGATTGCTTTGGGTAGTGTAGTCATTTCACAATATTGATTCTTCCAATTCAAGTACATGGTCTATCTCTCCATCTGTTTGTGTTATCTTTGATTTCTTTCATCAATGTCTTGTAGTTTTCTGAGCACAGGTCTTTTACCTCCTTAGGTAGGTTTATTCCTAGGTATTTGATTCTTTTTGTTGCAATGGTGAATAGGATTGTTTCCTTAATTTTTCTTTCTGATCTTTTGTTGTTAGTGTATAGGAATGCAAGAGATTTCTGTGCATTAATTTTATATCCTGCAACTTTACCAAATTCATTGATAAGCTCTAGTAGTTTTCTGGTGGCACCTTAAGGATTATCTATGTATTGTGTTATGTAACATATTATCATGTCATCTGCAGACAGTGACAGTTTTACTTCTTCTTTTCCAATTTGTATTCCTTTTCTTTCTTTTTCTTCTTTGATTGCCATGGCTAGGACTTCCAAAACTATATTGGATGATAGCGGTGAGAGTGGACATCATTGTCTTGTTCCTGATCTTAGAGGAAATGCTTTTAGTTTTTCACCATTGGGAATGATGTTTGCTGTAGGTTTGTCATATATGGTCTTTATTACACTGAGATAGGTTCCCTCTCTGCCCACTTTCTGGAGAGTTTTTACCATAGATATGTGTTGAATTTTTTCAAAAGCCTTTTTGGCATCTGTTGAGTTGATCATATGGTTTTTATTCTTCACGTTTGCTAATATGGTGTACCACATTGATTGATTTGCATATATTGACAAATCCTTGCAGCCCTGGATAAATCCCACTTGATCATGGTGTATGATCTTTTCAATGGGTTGTTGGATTCTGTTTGCTAGTATTTTGTTGAGGATTTTTACGTCTATATTCATCAGTGATATTGGTCAGTAATTTTCTTTTCTTGTGATCTCTTTGTCTAGTTTTGGTATCAGGGTGACAGTAGCCTTATAGAATGAGCTTAGGAGTGTTTCTTCCTCTGCAATATTTTGGAAGAGTTTGAGAAGGTTGGGTGTTAGCTCTTCTCTAAATGTTTGATAGAATTCGCCTGTGAAGGGACCTCCCTGGTGGTGCAGTAGTTGAGAATCCGCCTGCTAATGCAGGGGCATAGGTTCGATCCCTCGTCCGGCAAGATGCTGCAGAGCAACTAAGCCCATGCACCACAACTACTGAGTCTGTGCTCTAGAGCCCGCAAGCCACAACTACTGAGCCTGCGTGCTGCAACTACTGAAGCCCACGTGCCTAGAGCCCATGCTCCGCAACAAGAGAAGCCACCACAATGAGAAGCCCGTGCATCGCAACAAAGAGTAGTCCTTGCTCGCTGCAACTAGAGAAAGCCTGTGTGCAGCAACAAAGATCCAATGCAGCCCCAAAAATTAATTAATTAATTGATTGATTAATTAAAAAAGAAAGAATTCGCCTGTGAAGCCATCTAGTCCTGGACTTCGTTTGTTGGAAGATTTTTAATCGCAGTTTCAGTTTCATTACATATGATTGGTTTGTTTATATTTTCTGTTTCTTCCTGGTTCAGTCTTGGAAGTTTATATCTTTCTAATGGTGAGAGAGGGGTTCTCCTCCTGCACCTTGTCAGGGAGTCCCTGGGCTTGGCACATGGATCCATGGGGCTATCAAGAGAAATCTAGTCTCTGGAAAGTTGTGTCTAGGTCTGTGCTTTCAAACTTCAAAAAAAAATGTTTTTTTAAAGCAATTGACCTTTTAATTCAAGTGAAATCTCACCACTAACACCAATACATTAAACCAATAAAAGTGTTGAAGAGCTGTACCTTCTCAGCGCCCTCTTTTCTCTCCATGCCTGTCCCTGAAGCAACTGTAGGGAATATGATTTAAAATTAAAAAAAAAAAAAAGAAAAAAAGCAGGGCTTCCCTGGTGGTGCAGCGGTTGAGAATCTGCCTGCCAATGCAGGGGACGCGGCTTCGAGCCCTGGTCTGGGAGAATCCCACATGCCGCAGAGCAACTAGGCCTGTGTGCCACAACTACTGAGCCTGCCTGGCTCAGTCAACGTCTGGAGTCTGTGCTCCGCAACAAGAGAGGCCGCGACAGTGAGAGGCCTGCGCACCGCGATGAAGAGTGGCCCCCGCTTGCCGCAACTAGAGAAAGCCCTCGCACAGAAATGAAGACCCAACACAGCCAAAAATAAATAAATAAATAAATAGATTAAAAAAAAAAAAAAAAACCACAGGCTTAGCTATCAAAAGCCCCCAAGAGAAGAAGTATGCATCAATTCCCTCAGTTGCTCATATCTGGCACTTTTATTAATTTAATTTTTTAAAATAATATATGTACCTAGTTTTTCAAAAGTCAGTCTTAAAGTGAAAAACAGCAGTTCCCGCTCTAATTCTTCTTACCCTTGAGTTGTTCTCCCAAAAGGCAATAACTTTCAACCTTTTTAGCCATTTCTTTGGAATTTACCTCTTTATCTTGAAAGGACATGCTTATACAGCTAGTTCTTGATTTTTCAATCTTAGACATTTATCTTTTGACTTTCTGTGATGAAGGATAAGAATTTAGCTCTTTACACCACTTTTCTTTTCCTTGTCCCTCCACAGCACACACACTTCACCTCTGCTATTCATTCACATATAACTACACCAATTTTTTTGTTAATCAAATATTAACTATTTACCTGATAACATCTATAAAAAATATTGTTCACAGGTGAGCCACATAATATACCAAGGTTACATTTTCTCTCAAGTATTTCTTTTTTTTTTCAATTATTTCTTCCTATAGTTAACAATTGCCTTATTTTTCCTGTGTGGTATTTTGTACCTAGCATTAATTCATCTCCCAAATTCTCACATGGAGCTATAAAACTTCTCCCAGTGAAGTCAAACCCATCGTGTAGTCAAAAGATCTTCTTTTGTGGGGAATACACCCCTTCTGGAGACCCTTGGTCCTCCTCCCTTCTAGGCTGGTTGCATTGTCAGTCTGCTGTGTGATAGTATTATGGTCTTTCTTTCATCACCATCCTAAGAATTCCCTGAGCCTCTCCCCTGGACTGGATGCCTGGATCCCAGATTCCATGTCTTGATTTACTCATCCATTGTCAGTGAAACGCATCCTCCTGTAACTTCCCAAAAATCTGCCTGAGAAGTGACTTTGAGACCATGTGTATCTGAAAATATTTTGATTATATGCTCACACAATTTATTGTTGACAGGTCAATAATTTTCTTTACATAAACTTAATGGTACTTGTTAGGTCCATGTATCTTGCTCTTTGCCCTGGAGTTGAAGAAGAATATGTGCCACATATGAGGCATAATCTTCCACCTCTCTTGTGAAAAGATTCCTGGAGACATAAATATCTGACTCTGGGTGCATGACATGCCATCTATTACAAGAGAAGGCAAGAGATAATTAACCCCGTCCTTCATCTATTTTCACTTAGCAAACACTTGTGAAAAAGTGCCTGTACTGTATTCCATGTACTGTGCTCAATGCTGGGACTTGTTTTGGTTTGGGATGATTAATTCATGTGGATGTATTTTGACAGGTTCACATGGAGCCCTCAGGCCATATAACAACACTAAGATTATTCTTTCAAGCTAGTCTCCTCAACTCGCTCAGCTTCCTTTACTTTAGTCAGCAGAAGCCAAACTCAGTAGATGAGCCTACCAAGAGAAGTGCACAACAGTGAACACCAGACTCTTGCAGGTGTCACTGGGCAAACAGTAGAGAAGACCTATTGTCTAGAGTTGAGGGACTCTGAGGGCTCAGGAAAAGTTTATCTCACCTGCTCATACAAAGAGTGTACCAGAACCTCTGTGCTATGCTCCAAGAAAGGTCAGTGGAGCTCCCAGAAAATGGCCCATTCCTCTCTCATGAGCCCAACTGGAGGGCCTCAGAGCAGGAAAACCATACAGAAGATGGTAGCAATAGCAACCATGACAACAACAATGATAGCTGTTGTTGTTATTATTTTGTTATTGAAGCCAGAAGGGAAAGACCACTTTCATGTGGCTATATGGAACGCTAGCCCTGTGCTAGGGACTCAGTCACATTAAGATATAACACTCACTTCTGCTTTGGTTCCCAGAGATGTTTTTCATTATCAGTAAGTAAAATTACAAGAAAATGATCCAACCAAAAGTAAGGGCTATGGTTGTTATAAAATGTATTCCCTTTCTGGCCCAGCAAAATGACTCTAGAATTTATCCCAAGGAAATAATGAATGATATGAAATATTACTGCTAGAAATTATGATAATAATGAAAGATGTGAGAAACGATAGAATCTTAACAATATTTACTGAAATACTGCTATAAAATTAATACTGATCAAAATAGCCTAACTATCTCCCTGATTAAAAATTTGGGCAGTACCCTCATTCAGTGGAATACCATTTAGCCATTAAAAATTATGTAAGAGAAATGTGTCCCTTGATGTGAAAAGATATTTATAATATATACTATTTTTGTACATGTATATGTACACGTATGTGTAATATACAAAAAAAGATTGATAAAGAAAATATCAAGAGTTAAGGGTGGTTATCTCTAGGTTGGTGGAATAGGGGTTGATTGGCTTTTCTCTTTTTTCTTTCTCTCTCTCTTCTTTTTTTTAAATTAAAAAAATTTTTGTTGCTTATGTCCATTTCCCACAATACTTTGCTTTGGAATTTAAAAAAAAAAAGCAACACCAAAAGATATTTTGAAAGCCTGGGATAAAGAAGAGAGAAAGGGCTTCAGTCAGCCAAGGACAAATCTTGAAAGAGGCTCCCCCAGAGGCAAAATTTCCCAGCGCTCCTCTTTGCACCCTTCACTCCTGAAGCCTATGGTTTCTGTAGCGCAGGCTTGAGCACACCTGGCTGCAGGTAGCTCAGAGATTAAGTGTTGGCTGTGGCCACAAGAGTCCCAGCCACCCATGTAAGGTTAGTGAGTCAGGGCTTGCTTTGTGCCGTTGCAAGAAGCATCTAAGTATCAAGCCTAGAAGTCACAGAGGGGTCATCTCCCATCAGAAGCCGTTACAAAGGTGCTGATCTGGTAGACAAAGCCTTTCGTTAGGACAGATTCTGGAAACCACCCCACGGTTCTGAACTGCATTTCATCTGCCTTCCAGTTAGCTTATAGCTTAGGTGCAGCTGTGCTCATGTCCTTGCAACATGGCACTGTCTGCCCAAAGCTAACTGCTCACTCTCAGAACAAGATCTTGATCATCAATGCCAGCTGTTGCACCAGACCCCATGCTAGCCTTTCTATATACAATATTTCCCAATTCTTACTATTCTGCATGTCAGATGTTATTATGTCTGTTTATCAAAGGAAAAAGCTGAACTCAGTGATTTGCTGGGCACCTCCCATGAAGGAGCAGAGCCGGGATTTGAACCAGGTCTGTGGACTCCTCATCCATAGGGCCACTTTTCCACCCCTCTGCCTTTCTGAGGGGTGGAATGTGGGGAGCCCCCATACTAGCAGCAACAATATACTGCCTTGTGGTGGACCCTATTGTTTTTAGCTGTGTCAGGAGTTGTGTCTCCCTTCCTTTGGGTCCCACGGAGTGCCCAGCAATGTACTAGACCATTGTGGATGAGTGAAATTGAAGTTCAGGGCTAGTGAAACCATGTTTAGGGAAAATGTTAACTCTTCTCCCATCTTCCACGTCCCTCCACTCTCTGCCCCACCATCTCTTATTGATCTTGGAATAGGAGCTGTGTTCCTAAATGCCTATGGCAATATTCAACATTCTTTCAATGCTTGAGGTTATTCTTAGGCAGCGGTGGTGGAGGGCACCAAGATATCCTCTGGCTGTTTCCTAACCCACCTGTTCTGCTTTATCACCCATGTTTCTCCACCTCAGTCCTCAAGCCCAGTTAGCCAGGGCTGTCTTTTTTTCCTGAACATTCCCATGTCTTAGGCTGTGTCCCCACCATGTCTGCTGCCTGGACTACCTGACACTGAGGAGATATAAATAGTCATTGGGTAAGTGAATGCATCGTGAATGGGTGAATGAATGCCCTCCCCTTCATCTAGTTAAGTCCTGCCCTTCCTCGGAGGTCACGCTCCAGCCCCACCATCTCTGTGAAGCCTTTTCTCCATTGCCCTGGGCATCAGAGCCAGCTCTTCACTCAAAACGCTTAGAACACGTGCAGTCATGGTTCTGGTTTGTCACTTAGCAAGTGCCGTCTCCTACGTATAAGGCATTTTGTGTGTCCTGCTTTGTGAAGGGAGGGAATGTATTGTGCTATTCAGTGACTTTGGAGCCAGAGAGACCTGGGTTCAAGTTTCAATTCCATCACTTGCCAGCAGAGAGACCTGAAAAAGTTGGCTTAACCTCTCAGGCTGTTTCTTAATCTGTTAAAAAGGGACAATGCCCACCTTCTAAGTTGTTACGAGAGCGAAGTGACCTTTCTCACAAATCCTAATGAGTCAAATTACAAAATAATATGTAGACAGTCCAGGCAGCAGATACGGTGGGGACACACTCTCATAAAACAAGCATTTCCTTTGTAGACTTACCTATTTGTGGGTGTTTTGTGCGTGAATGTATGTGTACAATCTGGAAGGACACACGGTAAACTACTAACACATACAGTTAATCCCACCATGACTATTCTGTATAGTAGTTATTTGTGCATATATTTTATTTCCCTTCCCCCAGATTGGAAGAATCTGAAAGGCAGAAACTGACTGTCCCCATAAGGATGCTAAATTATGCAGTGGTAACCATCTCAAAATCTCAGATGCTTAAACAGTGAGGTTATTTCTCCTTTGTGCTACATGTCCATTGTGGGTCCGGTAGGCTCCACACACCAAAGTCACTAAGGGATGCAAGCTGCCAGACCACCACCATCTCGAACATCACCAGGCAGCATGTGGAAGGGAAAAGAGAGAGGGACAAAGTGTTTGCTCGTAGCCCTTGGCCAAAGCAAGTCACATGGCCACACTGAAATTCAAGTGGGGAGAGAAGTGCAACCTTCCCGTGTGTCTGAAAGGAGCTGAAGTACAGATATCGGTGAAGTACTCAGCTGTCTCTGCACCTGGGATGATGCCGGGCACATTGTGGTTACTCAGGTAATATAGATGACAATGCAATGCAATAGAATTCAGGCTCTGGAAGAAATATAAAAATGGGTCGAAGACTTAACCCATTTAAATAAAAGGTTAATGAGAGAAAATATACATGCTTAAGCAATTACAGTGGGGATGGTGACACAAATGTTCTAATAAAATTATAACACCCTATGAAAGTGTATTCGTTTTCCATGGGTGCTATAAAAAATAACAACACATTTAGCAGCCTAAAATAGCAGTGTATTAGTTTACAGTTCTGTAGGTCAGAGTTCTACTACAGGTCTTGCTAAACTAAAACCAAGGTGTTGGCAGGATGCATTCCTTTCTGGAGGCTCTTCATTTCCTGCTCAGTCAGTTTGTTGGCAGAATTCAGTTCCTTGGAGTTGTAGGACTGCAGTCCCATCTTTTGTTGGTTGTCAGTTGAGGACTCTTCCCAGTTTCTAAAGGCTACAACGTTCCTTGGCTCATAACCCCCTTCCTCCAACTTCAAAGTTCTCATTTCACATCTCTCTGATCTACTTTCCTGACTTTCTCTTCTACTTTTAAAGACACAGTGATCAGATGGAGACCACCCAGATAACTCAGGACAATCTGCCCATCTCAAAGTCGTTAATCTTAACCAGATCTGCAAAGTCACTTTTGCTATGTAAGGAAACTTATTCCCAGGTTCCAGGGAATGGATATTTCTGGGGGACCATCCATTCCTACAGGGAGTTTTAAAAACTATATGTACATAAGTATACATTGTATATATACATCCATGTGTATGCTATATATACTTGTATATATATTTAATTATATATAATTTTCATTGTGATTAAGCCAAGGAGGGAAAGATTAATTCCAAACAGAAAGACAAGGGAAGACTTAAGCTGGGCCCAAAGAAGTTAACTCAAACAGGCAGTGGTGGGGATTCCAGGCTGAGGGTCGAGCACACATAAAGAGCACAGGGAGTCTGTGCCTTTTGTGCTCAGGGAACCGAAAGTGGGTGCCTGCTGTAGGGGAGAGGAGCCGTGGGAGACATGAGGCAGGACAGGAAGGTGAGGCAGGCTTGACAGGCTGAGTTGCCGGAGACGAGCGCATAGGGGCTGTGACATCAGACAAACCTGGGTTTGAGACTCAGCTCTGCCACTGTGTGATGATGAGCAAGTAACTTAACCTCTGTGAACCTCACGCAACTCCTGAACTGTGAAACGAGACTGCTAACAATAGTGCCTATTTTATAGGGTTGTTTGGAGCCTTGATTATGATAATATTTAAACTGTTTAAAATTTAATGACGGGTGCCGTTGTTAGTATTACCAGCCATGTCCTTCCTGGGCTGTGGTTGTGTCACCTGCACTGAGGGGACAGAGTCTGGGAGAACCAGACAAGTGGGCTGTGGGAGAATTCTGCCTAGCCTCCTCTCCTATCTCCAATGCCAACCCCATGGATTGTGTGGATGAGTTTCCCACACACCAGATGCCCTTATTGTACCTTGACACCTGCTTTCATCTACAAAAGCTCTCCCTCTGTCCACCTGAACTTGCCCTGGCACTGTGGTTAACCATGATGGACAAAAGGATGATACCAAGACCAGTCCTCAAACAAAATCCTGTCCCCATGTCCTCAGAGGGGGCTGGGTACCACTTCAATCCCCAGATGCTTTTACCAACACATTCTTCTATGATCCAAGACAGCAAGCTTGGTGTGTCCGGATCTTCCTTTCTCAGGCTACAAATTCTGGGCCCTAAACACAGACGTGGATGTCACAGATAATTGAATTGCAGTCAAATGTTCAGAACGCATCTTCAGAGAAGTGGGGAAGGACGTAAATAGGTATACATATGTGTAACTGTACATAAAGAAAGTAAATATGCTTTGCAGAATTACCGATTTTGATATGCTTTGTAATTCTAAGCTAAAAAGCAAATAAAAGAGGGAAAACACATGTCACAGAATTAACAGTAAGTGCCCAATTCTGAATTTTCTCCGCAGGGCTATAGAGCTCATAAAAGCCCTGCTAAATGAACAGACAGGACTTCAAGCCCTAACCGCCCCAGATGAAGCAGACGGCAGGTGGGAGCGATGCCTTTAATCCTCACCACCCACACCCTCCACCCCAGCCATGACTGTTTTCATCCTAACAAGCAATCATTTCAGAAGATACAGGTTACTAAATAAGAAAAACAAAGATTTGTGTACTGACCCACCTCCTAGATAAACCGCAATTAATATTTTACAACGTCCTTTCCCTTTTATGTCCACACAAATACTTTTCAATTTACCAAAAATGGAACGACTTTGCATATGCCATCTTGAGAACATGACTATTTATTAAGCACCTGTATGTCACCTCCCTGAACCCCAGTTTCCTGCTCTGTATCTCACACGATATTTGTAAACTGGTACTATAAATGTAAACAGAGTCAATACATGTGAACAATGAACATAACCAAGAATCATAGTTATTATTGTCTTGCTTAGTCATTACAGAAACTGTCAAATTATTACAGATGAAGAAATGGAAGTTCAGAGAATTGTCATGTAATCAACCTATGTAACTTGTAAAGGGTGAACTTATAAAAACTCAGATTTATTAGATTCAAAACCCAGTCTCGGTGCTTCCCCAAAAGATGAGCAAGAAGAGAAAGCAAATACTCCACAGGAGACTTGTTAGCCTAGGATAAGACAGTTTGCTTCAGAATCTTCTCAGTGCATCAGCCGAACTGATTTGCAGCTAACTGTTTCCACCCGGATTAATTGCTCCAAATCTTCTGTTCAGAGAAGGATTTGCAAGAAAACCACAACTATTCAAGATGGCTTTTCCAAACTGTAGTCACCTCCAGTTTTTGCCTGGTTCTCTTGATTTCCAATTACGGTCAATTCCTTTTTAATAATAATAGCTTGAGCACAAATGAGAAATCTTCCAGCAACCAGTCGGTTCCTCCTAAACTCCTTGTAAATGCTTTGGGATTAGCGACTGCACCCTTGTGCTTCCTGAGCCCCTCATTAGAACGCATAATTGAGAACCAACTTAAATGAAGTTCAACTATCATTGTCATCCATCTGCACTTTACTGGACTTCATTCATTTGGTTCCCATAGGCCTACCGGCTAGAATGGCTTGGGTAGGTGGTCACCTTGCTGCTCCGCCTCACACACGGGTACATGCACGTGTGTGAGAGTGTGTGTGCGCGCACATAAATGCACACACTGAGCCACTGTGAGTCACATGTCTGAGTATCCTGAAATCTGGGGCCGGCCAGATCTCACCAGGGTAAAGGCTGGCTTGGCACACAGCTTGGCTGTCTGAGGGCTGTAGATTCAGGTGGAATTAATTAAGGGAGAACTGGTTTCCAGCTCTTAATTAAAGTGTTGCACCCACATCCAAGTGTGTTCTCCTCTCACAGACCAAGACCAAGTCCAAGCAAGACAAGGGGCTTGGGGCGGCACCAGCATGATTCTCAAGTTCACATCGCCTGCAGGGCTGTGTGAGGAACTTCTGCCCAAAGAGCCCCATTGCTAAAGTGGCTTGTCTACTGATGGTGACAAGTGCCTGGAATTCTACCATTAGAACCTCATCCCTGTGGATGAAAGCTTTGGAGCTCCAGAAGACCATCTGTTAAGATGCACATACCTGAAGGGGAATAAAGTAAGGCTTATTATCCAGTAATGCATTCATGTAAATTATTGAATTGGTTGACCTCACTATTTAACATGGCCCTCAGGGAACCAGGACACATAAGTTTGGACGAGAGGCTTTACCAAGATAACTGGAGTGGGGAGGTAGGTGGTAGGAGAGCATTGGACCCTGGGGAGGAAGGTGTGAGAGGAGGGCTGACTTTGTACCCTTGATTTCCACTAGCTGGTGGGTTGACTGAGCTGCACACTGCTGGGTGACCTTCGGCAGGATCCCTGGCCTGGCTTCGTGACTCAGCTACACCCCGAAGGCGTTTGAGGTGACCTATAGCTCCAAGCAACTGAGTGAAGAATTAATTAATGACTGTGAAGAGGCCTGAAGACACCAGGTTCTTTGACATGCAAGGCATGACTATTAAGTCATTAGGAGGACTGGCCAATTATTATTTCAAAAGTTGCTGGTGGAAGGGGCAACTACCCGTTGCTCTGCACGGGGTGGGGCGGGGGGGACTTTGAGAGGGCTATGGGATGGGGAAGGTGGAAGGGATACAGGTGTAGCTCTCACCACTTGCTCTCAGCCTGTGCTGGAAAATTGGTCTTTCTGCATCTAGAGTAACCAGCCCATGGTGCCATGTTGGTATGTATTAGGATGTGTGAGGACCAGCAGTCTGCAATGGGTTTTCTGGTCTTCCGGCTTGGCTGTTGGTCTTTTCACCATGATCCTCCCTGGCAATTAGCTTGGGGATACCAAGGAATTGGGAATACCAAGCACTAGCAAGAGGAACTGGTTTGTAGCAACTCACACCTACCATCCTCTTTTTGATGGCCCAGGTGGTAGGTGTGACCAAGTGCTCCAGAGACCAGGTAGGGAGGTTGAGCCCAAGAAAGGTGTGGTTAAACTCAGCCGATAAAGAGGTGTGTGACCTTGTGCAAATTATTTCCTTAAACTTCTGGGCCTCAGTTTCTTCATCTACAAAATGGGGTCGCAAACCCTATCTCACTTTCCTTCTCCAAGGATTGATGTAAAAACCAAATGAGACAACAGATATGAAAGTTCTTCCTGCAGCATAAAGTGGTATCCTGCAGGATACTATCTCTATAACTCATCTTCAGTATCAAGGTCTGAAACTGTATCTATTATATTTCTCCCAGAAGCTTTTTCAAACTTTACTTGGGGATCGAGAATTCATTGACACAATGAACGAATGGGGAAGAAGACGTCTCGGGGGTGTCGTGTGAAGAAGCCTCACTTGATCCAGTAAATCTCACCCAACTGTCTGCCATGAGCGCTTAAAATTTTGAGCACTTGTCAGTATTTTCATTAAAGGATTCTCCCTTCTGAAGGTCTATCTTTAAAATGTATACTTAATAGCCAACATGACAAGATGGGAGAGAAGTGGGAGAATCCATGATTATCTACTGATAGATGAATACAAATTGGTTCATCAGATCAGTCAGCTCTTCACCATGACCCTGACATATGGGACTTGGGGTGGGTAACTTTTAGTGAATAAGAAGAGCTCAAGGAAACAGCAGCCTTAGAACCACAATAGAATGTTGGGTGTCCAAAATGTGCAGAGAGGGGAATTCTGTCAAGAGTGCAAAACAGAAACATATTATTACTAACGCTCTTAAGACTTTTGTATAACCCTTTAGACTGGAGCTTTTGCGCATACTTTATCTCCTAATCCTCAGAGCAACCTGGCGCGTTATTATTTCCTTTTTACATAGAATAAACTGAGACCTAGAAGCTTACATGACATACCTAAAGGTACAGATCCAACATGTGGTAGAGGCAGGACTCAGATGCGGGTCCTGAGTCTCTAAGACTGTGCTTTTCCACCGCACCCTCATACCTGCACTTCACATTTCACACTGGAGGGAATACTCATTTCTAATTTCAACTTGCCCAGCCCTAAAGATTTTATCTTTCCTTCTCTTAGAGAGTGACTGAGTTGTTGGGGATGCTCAGTGAGTAGCTGGCTCCTTTCTTCTCCTTTCCCTTCTTAGTAAGTCATGTCCAATCTGTTCAATGGAGGAATAATAATAGTTGACACCCATGGAACATTACTATGCACTGGGTGTTTTGCATGTTTATATCTAATTCTCACAACAATCTTTAAGACAGGTCTCATATCCTCAGTCTATAGAGGCAAAGACCAAGGCTTACAGAGTATAAACAGCTTACTGAAGGTCATTTAGGTGCCTGTCAGTCTTTAAAGCCTATATTAAGAGGCATTGTCATCAATACAAAAAAGCTATCAAGTGGTATCTTTTCCCCCCCTTTTTTTTAAACTAGCTATTCTCAAATTCCCTTTTATATGAAAGCTAAACCCTTAGAATCCACCTTTACTCATAAATACTTGTATTCATGTTTTAGTGGGCCCTATGAGCAAGGGTTTCTCTGTTATACATCTAGAAGCAGAATTTCTGTTTCCTCTAGTGAAGGACATTTTCATCTTTACTAGGTAAAGTACCAACTGAGACAGCTACCCTGAGAGAGTATGAGAAAAATGAGAGAAATATTGCTTACTCTACTTTTTAGTCAAAACTTAGCATTGTGAAAGTTTTAATTTTTTTCCAGTCTAGTAGTGTGAAATGGTATCTCACTGTGGTTTTAATCTGTATTCTCATGATGACTGATAAGATTGAGCACCTTTTCATGGGTTATTGGCCATTCGTGTTGCCTCTTCAGCGAGACACCTATTCATAGCTTCTGACTTTTCTGTTGGATCATCTTTTTTCTTGATTCGTGGAAGTTCTTTATATATGAGATATTCTATATACCAATTCTCTGTGGATTATATGTATAGCATATATGTTTTCTTGCTTTGTGGCTGGACTTTCACTTTATAGTGCCCTTTAGTGAACATATTTTATTTTTAATATATGGAATTACTCAATTATAAAGGGTTTTGCTTTTTGTGTCTTATTGAAGAAATTCTCTGCTACTCTGAAATCATATAATATTTTTCTATATTATCTTTACATTTTTTAAGTACTTAAATACAGCAATGTTTTTGAACATTCTCATTAATTTTAATAATTTATTAGTAAATGCTTTTGGGTTTTCTGCTGGACAATCACATCATTGACTAATAATAATATTTGTGTTTCTGTCTTTCAGTACTTATATTTTTTATTTGTTTTTTCTGACCTACTGTGCTTGTAAGAGCCTCCAGTAAAAGGTTTGTAGAAGTGGTGATGGTGGGCACTCTTGTCTTGGTAACCATAAATTTGTTTTCTATATCTGTGACTCTATTTCTGCTTTGCAAATAAGTTCATCTGTACCAGTCATCATGTTTTTAATATTTATTTGGTACGAGTCAAGTATCTTCATTCTTTATGGGTCTATTTCTCATTTATTGTGGCTTATTTTCTCATGTATATTGGAAGTTTTATTTACGTGCTAATAAGACATTACCTATGGGCATTCTTTGTTATTGGGTTAAATGGCAATCCACCAGAGAAGATTAGTATTTGCTCCTGCCAGTTACTTGAGAGAACTAACTCAGGAACTACTTTTGATATTTGGTTTGAAGTGTTTTATACCATACAGGGAGTATGAATTTGAATCCAAGTTCATATGAGGACTTACTTATGGATAGGAACTCTTGGAGGAAGCAACTTTTCCCTCTACTCAGAGCCAAAGCTGAAACACACCTCCTTCCTTGCCAACCTGTTTATTGGGTGGATCTTGTTTTCCTAGACATTGTTTCTCTGAGGGAGAACCCCCAGCCCTCTTGGGTTCCTAATTTTATATAGGAATCTCTGTTCTGACTCCTACCTTGAGCATTCTCAAGTCCTGTCCCTATCTTCATTTGTTACAAGTGTAGCTGTCAAAAACAAACAAAACAAAACAAAACACTTTAGCTTACAAATTGTTGGAGAAGCTGCCAGATTTAGTGCTTAATCCTCTCTCTGGGACTGTATTCCAATTTTGGATTTAGCCTCTGAGGGGTTCTTTTCTTGCAAAATCAGCTAGGTTGCTTAAAAGATTTTTACTTTATCTTTTATCCAGTATTTCTAATTTTTCCCCTCCTTCCTTTTCTTTTCTTTTCTTTCTTTCCTTTTTTTTTTTTTTTTTCAGAAGGATTTTACACTATCCAGTCCTCTATGTTGCTGGAAACAGAAATCCCCATAACATTCTCCCCCTTCCTTCCCACCTGGAAAGCCCTTGCTTATCCTTAAATTTCTCACTGAGATGTCCTCTCTTCTGGGGAACATTCACTGTCCCACTCTCTCCCGCTCCAAAAGCAAAATGAACGAGTCCATTGTCTGTGTTCTCAAATACTTGGAACATACCTCCTCTAAAGATCCCCCACATTTTTTATGATAGTGATTTGCTTATCTGCTTCCTCCTACTGTTCTGCAAGATCCCGGCAGAGTGTTTTAATTATCATTTTATATTCAGTATTCAACACAGTGCCAGACACAAAATAAACACTTAAATGGATATTTGAGTTTGAATAAAGAAATAAATAAAACATCATTATTTACCAAATGAAGTCCAAATTCATTAGCATGTCATTCAGTTACCTCCACAATGTAACTGCAACTCATGCTTCCAGCCTTATTATTCAGTTAATACTTTATTAATTAATGTATCAGTTCTCTATTAACTCATTCATTCATACATTTATTCATTTTTTGAGTGCCTATTATGTGCAAAACTCCATGCACAGTAGTGGGAATATCTCCATGATCTCTGTCTTCGTGGAGTATGTTAGCAAATGGGAGCAAATATTAACAAGTAATTACATGATTGCTTAATTACATTGTGATGAGTGTTATGAAGGAGAGATAGAAGCCCTACAAGATACTCAGCAAAATGTTGTGATGTGCATGTGGGAAGAGCATCCCAGGTAAATGGAATAGCTCATAGGAAGGCTCTGAAACAACAAAGAGCCTTGTGAATGTACCCACTCCTTCCTCTCATTCACTTTTCAACAGCAAAGGACCAATCATTGTTCCCTGAACAGCTCCACAATGATACCTGGGCTCAATTTGTTCCTTCTGTCTGATCTGTCCTTATCACTCACTTATCCCCCTCCTCCTCTGTCTATCAACATATCAGGAACCCACTCCTTTCCCAAAGGTTTTGTCCATGCAGTCTCCCTTGGTCTGGAAATGATTTTATTGTTCTTTGTTCCCACTTGGTATCTCTAATTATGGTATTTATCTTATAATTCAGTTGTCTATGTATGCAAACTACATGAGGGCAAGCAATATGTTTTATTCAGCTTGGTAGGTTTGTGCTTTGTAAAATCTCAATTTGGCCACAGTTTACTTCTGTGACAAGGTTACAACCAGATTGTGCCAGACGAGAAACCGCAATAACGTCAGAAAAGAACTTCAAACTGGTTTACCAAGAGAAGAGTTTTCAAAAAATCAACCATGCCAAACCACAAGTTCACAGGGCTTTGGACAGGCAGCCAAGACCAGGACCTTTTCAAGCTTCCTTAGCACTATTAACCCACTGATCTGGCGTGAAATAAAAAGCCCTGAAGTATATAACTTGATAGGGCCATGTTGGATAACACCAAGTATCCAGCTCTGCAGGCAGGAGTCAGTGTGGAATGGTTAACCTCTTCCCTGCTCCTTCCACAAGGAATGGATTCCAAGTGTTATCTGCCTCAAACCATGCTGGGTTGGAGGACAAGTTATCTTGAGTGGGAGGACACTCAGGTGAACTCAAGAGTTATAATGAAGACCCACATACCATATTTTCAAATATTTAAAATTTGTAAATTACATTCTACACAGTTAACTAAAATATGTTCTATCCTCCTACCTTGACAAATAAACCCTGAGAGCAACATAGAAGACTGGGTTCCGGTTTGGAATCCTCCAGCACTTTGCAACATGGTGCTCAGGAAAAACCAGTCCCTGCCATTTTCCAGGAAATCTCCTCCTTCTCTTCCCACCCTTGACTCCATCCTGTACCAAGAGTGTCTTACATACATATCTATGTAGAAATCCTAGCCCACACATCCAAGCGGCACCATACCCCTCAGAAAGTGGTGCCCATTGGCTAACTCTCCCAGAGGCACAGTTCATCCTCAGGGACAGTCCGTTCTGAGGAAGAAATGTAGGCAAGCCCCAGAAGCAAGTTCAAGACCATTCAAACAGGGAATTATTGGGTCTAGAAACATGCTCTTGAAGGAAGGGTATGGGCTTCAGGTGAGCTCCTTCCTTTGGTCCCATGGACCAGGTGTCCTAGCCAGAGAAAGGCCAGAGTGGAGTCTTCTAAAGGGTGAGGCCTGGGTCAGGAGCCCCTCTTACTTGCATCTAAGGACAGTACCATGGAAAGTAACTGTGGTCCAGGTACTAAACCGTGGTAACAAAGAGGAAGGCAGCTTCCAACACTTCAAGGTAATAAAGCCATGACCAGTATATCTTAAAATATCTTCTACACTTACATTCATACCTCACATGATCTCGTCCAGTTTTATGAATTTCAATATCATCTCTATGCAAACCAAAGCTGAGAAAATGTATTGCCGTCACATCTGTCCTATAAGAATTGATGCAGGAAGTTCACCAAGTAGAAGGACATTGAAACTAGAAAAAAATACTTGGAGCTATATTAAGGAATGAAGAGAACTGGAAAATAAAAATAAAACAAAGAGGTATAAATAGTAAGACAATATTAATGATAAAGTTAAATCCTAAAATAAATTCATTTAACCCAAAATAAAGCAAGACAGGAGAAAAGAGGAAAAAAGAACAAAAAAAGAAAGAGAAAAAAAGAACAAAGAACACATGGTATAAATATAAAATAAATCACAAGATAATAGACTTAAACATATCAAATAGATAAATGTAACTGGTCTAACCACCTGCCTTAAAAGGCAGAGACTTTCCAAATAGATAAGAAGGTAAGGGCTTCCCTGGTGGCACAGTGGTTGAGAGTCCGCCTGCCGATGCAGGGGACACGGGTTCGTGCCCCGGTCTGGGAAGATCCCACATGCCGCGGAGCGGCTGGGCCCGTGAGCCATGGCCGCTGAGCCTGCGCATCCGGAGCCTGTGCTCCGCAACGGGAGAGGCCACAACGGTGAGAGGCCCGCGTACCGCAAAAAAAAAAAAAAAAAAGAAGGTAAGACACAACTATACAATGTCTAAAGAAACCTAGTTTAAATAAAAAGACACAGGTAAATTAAAAGCAAAAGGACAGAAAAAGGTATATCACAAAACACTAAGCAAAAGATATCTGGAATGGCTATATTTTTATCAAATGAAAGAGAACTTACAATAAGGAATATTACCAGGCAAAAATAGGGATTATTTTATAAAGGGGATCAATTCATCAGAAGGATATAACAATCCTAATTTTGGAGTATGCACCCAAAAATATTGGACACAACACTGGTATTTGGAATAAATTTTTTAAAAAAAGAAATAGAGGCTTCCCTGGTGGCGCAGTGGTTGAGAGTCTGCCTGCCGATGCAGGGGACGCGGGCTCATGCCCTGGTCTGGGAAGATCCCACATGCCGCTGAGCGGCTGGGCCCGTGAGCCATGGTCGCTGAGCCTGCGCGTCCGGAGCCTGTGCTCCGCAACGGGAGAGGCCACAACAGTGAGAGGCCCGCGTACCGCAAAAATAAATAAATAAATAAATAAATAAAAATAAAAAGAAATAGACAAATCCACAGTTACAGCTGGAAGCACTAGCATACTCTCAGTGAAAGTAGAATTAGATAAACCTGTAAAGATACAGAAGACCTAAATAATGCTATAAGCAAGACTAACCTAATTGACATTTACAGAACACTACCCAAAACAACAGCAGTATATACTTTCTGTTCTATTGTTCATGAAACATTCACTAAGATAGACCATATTCCTGGACAGAAATCTGCCTCAGTTATTTAAAAGCATTGAAATCATACAGAGGTTGTTTTTTGAACAAAAGGGAATTCAATTGGAAATCATAACAAAAATATATGGATAATGCCAAGTTTATAAATAAAACACTTGGAAATTTAAAAATATATTTCTAAATAATTCATGGGTCAAATAAGATATCATAAAGCAATTAGAAAATATTTAACTGAGTAAGAATGACAACACAATGTATTAAGACTTACAGGATACAGTTAAAGTAATGCTTAAAATGAAGTTTATTTATTAAATGCTTATATAAAAACAAGAAAGGTCCAAAACTATTTATCTAAACTTTCACATTAAGAAGCTAGAGAATAAGAGTAAATTAAACCCAAAATAACATGAAAGAAGGAAATAATAAAGATAAGACAGAAATCAATGAAATAGAAAAATGATAAATAGAGAAAATCACTAAAGCAAAATCTGAGTCTTTGAAAAGATTAATAAACTTGACAAATCTGGACTGATCAAGGCGAGAAAAGGTTCAGATTACCAATATCAGGAATGCAAGTCCTACAGACGTTAAAATTATAACAAGTTCATATAATAACCAACTTATAATGATAAATTTTAACACAAATTAAAAATTACCAAAAATACCTCAAGAAGAAATTTTAAAATCTTTATAGTCCTTTATCTATCAAAGAAATTTAACTTATAATTTAAACTTGTACCCACAGAAAAGATCCAGGCCCAGATGGTTTCAATGATATATTTTAACATGTAAGAAATTATATCAACCATAAACACTTTTTCAGTAAACAAATGAGGAGAAACTACTTCTCAATTCATTTTACGAGGCCAGCATTACCCTGATTCCAAAAACAGATATTTCAAAAAGGAAAAGAAAGCAAAAGTAACAGATGAATATTTCTCGTGAATACAGATGCAAAAATCCTCAACAAAATTCTAGCAGATTAAATTCAGCAATATATAAAGAGGATATAGTATGTTATGACTATATGCAGTTTATTCCAGAAAAAAGTGATGTTGCAGAAAATGCATCTATTGACATAGAAATACATTTGAAATAAAAATTGGGGGGAAATATCAGGTCACAAAGAGCATCTCTTTAAAGGGAAAATATATAAATGTGTGCAAATAAAAAAGGATCTCAGTGACTTCCATAAGTTTGATGGAACCATCTGATCCCAAACCAGAACAATGACTTTATGTAAAAGTAACAATTGGAAAGGCTTCGGTGAGCTCAACAGCAAGATGTACTGGAAACACAACAAATGTAGTTATGAGTGTGGTTAAGGTCAAAGATATACTGGGCTCTGGGTCCTGAAGCACATGGTAACAGCTGAGAGTCAGCTCCTGGAAGGTAAAGAGAGTAAAAATGTTTCATGTAAGATAGGATTGCCAGCATCATTGCCTGACTAGAAACTTCTCTCTCCATGAAAAGAGGCTGCAGAAAATTCCTGCTAACCATTTGAGGCAATGGTTTAAGCCAGCTGTGGGCCCAGGAATAAAACAGACATAAACTTGTGATCTGGAGGTAAACCAAGCCACCTTGGGGTTGTCTTGGGTTGGGGTCCCCAGAAGCAAAGTCTTAGATGGGTTGATTGACGTACTGAGAGAGTTCTCTCAGGAGAAACCTATAATGACATGAGGAAAGCACTGTAGTGTAAAAGAAGAAGAGAGGCACAGATTATCATTCAGAGAACTCCTAGTGTCAGTCTGATCCCACATGGAGCTCTAGAGTGTAAATAGTCTCACAAAGGTTGTCCTGCCCAGAAGCAAGAGAGATAAACTCTTATACTCCTACTTCAATCAGTCAATGGCCACATGCCAACTCCCAAAGTGAAGCTGTGAATCATTCAGAAATGGAGCTCCTGTTAGTTAAGGCAATCAGCCAGAGAAGGATGCAAGTGTTATCCGTTAGCATCGATACCCAGAACAGCTGGGTGGAGCACCCCAGCATCTGCTAAAGTAGATGATTCTATCTGTGAGATCCTGAATTGCGGCAGGGGCAAGAGCTTCAAAATGCCACATAGAACTTGACTCTGAATGGAGAGGCTCAGGAGAGCCAGGTGGAAGCAACCACAAAACAGTGTGAACACAGAGGTTGGCGTATTGGGGAACAAATGAAAATAAAGTACTCACACAAAATGAGACTTCATGCTAAAATTCCACCACCAAAAAGAAATCAAATGCTAAAACAGCAAACAAAATCAAGAATCAAGACACAGATTTACTCCGAGTGAAATTAACATGCAGTAATCTGACAAAGACTTTCAAATGTCTTCTTAAGATCCTCAAATAATTAAATAAAAAGATAACTTCCAAGGAAGAGTAAAAAATTATACAACAAATAAAAGAAATGCAAAAAAAAAAAGAAATAAGAAATGTAAAAGGATGAAAAGGAGTAGGTTGACCCTTGAACAACGTGGGTTTGAACACGGGTCCACTTATGCTCAGGTTTTTCTCAATAGATATGTACCACAGTGCTGCATGATTCATGGTTGGTTGAATCTGAGGATACAGGAGAGTCAACTGTAAAGTTAAAGTGGATTTTCTACTGTGCAGGGGATCGGCACTCCTAACCCCTGAGTTGTTCAGGATCAAAAGTAGTCAGAAATATTGAATATAAAAAATACAGTCATAAAGGAAAGAAATACAAAAGATAGAATCAGCTCTAAATTAACACAAAGAGAATACTAGTTCATTATAACGTGCTGGGGAACTCATCCAAAACAGAGCACAGAGAGACAAAGATTCAAAAAATTAAGACAGCAGCTAAGAGACATGAAAGATGGATTGTCAAGCCTCCAAATGTCATCTAATAGGAATTCCAGAAGGAGAGAGAAAGAGGTAATGATAGAGAAGCCATATTTGAAAAAAATAAAAGCTAAGAATTTTCTATAATTGGAGAAGAAACTGAATCTTCACATTTGAAATTTGAATATCAAGCAGGATAAATAAAGATAAATCTACTCAGGCAAAATATGGTAAAATTTCATAACATTAAAGGTAACTAAAAATATTAGAAGCTACTGAAAAAAAAAAAAAACAACAGTCTACAGCAATACTCTCGCTAGCAATATTGATTTCCAGAAACAATAGGGTAATCTCTTCAAACTAATGAGGAAGAATACCCGTTACTTTAAAATTTTATAAATAGTTAAGCAATTATTTAAGAGTGAAAGCAAAATTAAGGCATTTTTAGACATAAAAGTACCAGAAGAAACTACCTCACAGACTCCAAGAACTATTAAAGGGTATGTTTCATTAAGACGAAAAGCAAACACATATAAAGAAGATGTGAGAGCATTGATGAACACAAAACTATATAAAATATGCCAATAAATTTAATTAACTAATAACTTTTATTTTAAAATTGTATTTTGCTTATTTTAGAAGGTAAAAATAAAACTTCAGACAACACAGACAAGATGAGGAATATACAGTGGATTAATTTAAGATGTGCTAAGTTCTGAGTCTTGTGTATGAAAAAGTAGACACATATATAATGCACTGATTAGCTTTGGACTTTGTTAGAAAAAATTTACGGTTGTGTATATATGGCAAGTTGTAATTCTATTCAACGTAGTTTTTGCTTCTTGTGAGGTTGCCCTCCCTTAAAATAATAATACCTCTCTGAACTATTGACATTAGGCTTGGTCATTTGACTTCTTTGGTCATTGAAGTATATTTGGAAATAATATACATTACTTCCAAGTGGAAGTTTTCAGAACCAGTGTGTACTCCATGACCTCCCTTCTGCTTTCAAACTGGCATTGCCAGATAAATTGCAGGATATCCCGTTAAATTTGATTTTCAGGTAAACAACAAACAATTTTAAGTATATGTTCCATGCAATATTTGTGACAGGCTTACACTAAAAAATTACTCATTGTTATGTGAAATTCAAATTTAACTGACATAAATACCCTTCTCAAAAATTATCTCAAAATGTATCGCAGGACTAAACGTAAACACAAAACTATAAAACTCCTTGAAGATAACATAGGGGAAAACCTAGACAACCTTGGGTATGGCAATGACTTTTTAGTCCCAAGATCAAAGACATGATTTGTGAAAGAAATAACTGATAAGTTGGACATCATTAAAATTTAAAACTTCTGCTCCACAAATAAACAATGTCAAGAGAATGCAAAGACAAGCCACACACTGGGAGAAAATATTTGCAGAAGATACTTCTGATAAAGGACTGTTATCCAAAATATACAAAGAACTCTTAAAACAACAATAAGAGAACAAATAACCTGATTTTAAAATGAGCCAAAGACCTTAACAAACACCTCACCAAAGAAGATATACAAATGGCAACTAAACATAAGAAAAGATGCTCCCCATAATATGACATTAGGGAAATGCAAATGAAAACGAGATACCACTACACATCTGCTGGAATGGCCAAATCCAGAACACTGACAACACCAAATGCTGGTGAGGCTGTAGTGCAGCAGGAATTTGTTGATGGGAATTTTCAATGTTACAGTCACTTTGGAAGACAGTTTGGCGATTTCTTACCAAACTAAGCATACTCTTAGCATATGATCCAGCAATCACACACCTTGGCATTTACTCAAAGAGTTTGAAAACTCATGTGCACACAAAACATGCACATGGATATTTATAACAGCTTTATTCATAATTGTCAAAACTTGGAAGCAACCAAAATGTCCTTCAGTAGGTGAATGGATAAATAAACTCTGACATATCCAGAGAATGGAATATCATCCAGAACTAAAAAGAAATGAGCTATCGAGCCATGAAAATACATGGAAAAACATTCAGTGCATATTACTGAGTGACAGAAGCCAATCTGAAAAGGCAACATACTGGATGATTTCAGTTATATGACACTCTGGAAAAGGAAAAACTATGGAGGCAATAAAAAGATCAATAGTTGGCCAAGATTAACGTGAGGGAACAGAATGAATAGGAGCATAAGAGATTTTTAGGCCAGTGAAAATACTCTGTATGATATTATAATGATGAATATATGTTATTATACATTTGTCCAAACCCACAGAATGTACAGCACCAAGAATGAACCTGAAGGTAAACGATGGACTTTGAGTGATTATGATGTGTCAGTGTAGGCTCAACAAGTGTAACAGTCTGCGGGGGGGGGGGGGGGGTTGTTAATAATGGGGGAGGCTATACATGTGTAGTGACAGGAAGTATATGGGAAATCTCTGTACTGCCCTCTCAATTTTGCTGTGAACCTAAAACTGCTCTAAAAATATTGTTTTTTTACAAAAAGCAAACCATGTACTGATTTTAGATACTTTCAAAGTGTATAGCCCAAATGGTTCCTATCCAAAGTATATTTTTAAAGCTTACAAATCAATAAGAAAAATAATCAATGCAATGAAATACGTGTCAAGTAAACGAACTGGCAATTCACAGGAAAGAAAACTTGAACGAGAATAAGTACATGAAAATATGCTCAACCTCATTAACATTTGTGGAATGCAAATTATAACAATAATGAGATACAGTTTCACATTCATGAAAATTCAAAATTATGGCAATGCCAAGTGTTGGTGAGAACATGGAACAATGGTAACCCTCATGCCTGCTGGTGGGAGGGTAAATTGATACCACTGCTTTAGAAAACATTTTAGCATCCTTTAGGAACACAAGACACACATACTCTCCAGTACAACATTCTAGAGAAATTTTAACACATGAGTGCAAGAAAACATGTGCAAGAATGTTTATTGAAGCTTTTTCATGGGATTGAAAACTTGGAAATGTTTTAAATATCTATCAGTAGAAGGATGGATAAATTGTGATACATTTATATCATGGAATACCATCCAGCACTTAAAATGAAACTGAGAGAGTAGCAAGTATCAATATTGATAAAACATCGATTACAGAATTATAAAGACAGCGTAAAGCCATCTATATAAAGTTTATAAATGTGCAAAACCTTGCTACTTACAGCGTAAGGATGCATACATAGAGAGACAGAAAATAATGGAACTGGGGTTAGGAACCCAGGGAATTCCATCTGTATCTGTCATTGTAACCCTTTGTTTCTCAAAAAGAAAAAAAAACCCTATACATTTCTTTATGTTTGAAATATTTCACAATTATTTAAAAATCCAGAAGGAAAAGCAAAATCAAGGATTTGACAGTGATCATCGCCTGGTGTGTGAATTTATTTTGTTGTTGTTTTAGGATTTCCCTTTTTTTTCCACCTTTTTTGTTGTGCAGAGAAGGAAATTCTTTTTTTTACTCAATATAAAATAATTAGGCTTTTCTCCCATCTGAATATTTTGGATGTGTATATACATGTATATATGGGTGATACAACACATATTTCTTTAATAGTAACAATGACAACACAATTGGAGAAATTTTTTTCTCCATCAATTATCTAGAAGTTTTGGTGGAAAACTGATTTTTCTGGACCATGCAGTTAATAACCTCACAAAGGTTGTGGCATGTGTGGAATGGCCCCACCCATGATGGTTTCCAGGGTTTGGATGGAAACCAGTTTCTGGCTATTTCAGCATCTCAGGAGAAGTGAGAGGTGTTGCTCTGGGGACACCCAGTCAGTATTGCATCTATCTGGCCCTGTCCAGCCATGCAATCGTTTCTCAAACTAATGAGATCAGCAGCTTTTCATAAAACCATGAGTCATCCCTTTCGGTGAGGATTTCCAGGAGCCTGAGGAGTGCCTTGAAGTGCCGGCTTCACCAGATGTGCTACCATCACCAACCCTTCCCCTAATACCTAGCACCACATCTGGCCCATTGCCCACCGTCACAAGATCACCAACAGCCGAAAAAACCTCTTGGTCTTCAGGTGAAGACCTGTAAAAGTAATGCAATCCCAATAAAATTCCAGTTAGATTATTTTTCAGGAACTTGATCATCTAACACTTATATTGGTTCATGACTAATCGAGACATCATTAATTTTAAGATGTATTAGAAGACCAATAATAAAAACAGTATGGTATTCATTCAGAAACAGACAAATCAGTCAATGGAAGACAAGAAATTAGTATCATATAAAGACAGATTGACGGGGAGTTCCCTGGCAGTCCAGTGGTTAAGACGCTCTCACTGCCTAGGGCCTGGGTTCAATCCCTGGTCAGGGAACTAAGATCCCACAAGCTGTGAGGCACAGTCAAAACAAAACAAAACAAAACAAACAAACAAAACAAAACAAAACAGATGATAGATAGATGATAGATGATAGATAGATAGTCCCAAAGATTTATTGAGACACTTGTTTAATAAATAACGTTGGAAAACTAGAAAACTATTATAGGAAGAAAATTGAAGCTAGATTCCTATCTAACTCCATAAACAAGGGTAGATTTCAGATGGATTAAAGACCTAAATGTGAGCAGTAAAACTCTAAAATTTATAAACTGTAGAATATTTTTGTGACCTAGAAGTTGGAAAAATGAGGGTTTAATAAAACTTCCAGAGAACAGATGCTATGACAAAAAAAGAGATAGATTTGACTATAATAAAATTAAGGATATTTGTTCATTGAAGAACGCCATGAACAAAAGTAATAGATGAGTGGCAGAATAGGAGAAGATATTTGCAACCTCTAAAACCAATGTCTACAATTTTCAAGGAAATTTAATAAAAGACAGTAGCCCTAATAGAAAACTGGGTAGAGGGAGTAAAAAGGCAATCTACAGCAAAGGAAACACAAAAGGTTTAGTATATGAAAGACTCTCAAAATTATCAATAACCAGAGGAAAGCAGTTTAAAGCAAGATATCGCTTTATACCTACCATACCAACAAGACTCCCAAAGCTGGATAATGGAAGTCTTGCTGAGAACAGAGCCATGAGAACCTTCATGCGCTATGGGTGGGAGTTTAGAACCAGTAATTTCACTCCTGGGTGTATATCTCAAGTGAATTCTTTACCCAGTCCCATGAGAGATCAAGTACTAGAAAGTTCACTCTTATTATTATTGTGGTTATTGCTGTGGTGGCTGAGCATTGACGACAACTGGCATATTTGCCAGTGGAAAAGGAGAGAGAGAAACTGTGGGAGACACTTATCTTGGAGCATTATGGGGCAATGAGAAGCAAGGGATTAGATGTAAATATAGTAGTATGGAGACACTTTTGAAAAATGCTATACCTAGTGTAAAAAAATAAAAAGTAGAATGAGATATAAAATCAAATATGATTTACATAAAATTGAAATAATGCACATAAAAAATATATATTTGAAGAACACATACTCTTAAAAAGACCTAAACAGGAACCACAATAACAAACAAATTAAATAGAATAGAATGGTTGTCCATAGAAGTGGGTATGAAAATAAAAGACAATAAATTAATAAATCAAATAAAAAAGAAACCCTTCAGGGGCCAGTAATAATTATGCCCCATAAACTGCAGAGCGTAATTAGCTCTGCAACTGAAGATATCCCTGCCCTGTAAGTGCTCATACTGTCACAGAGAAAAAGACACTAAAAATGTCAAAGAAATTTTATTGTATTAAGGAATTCAGGGGGTCAGATTTTATCGTATTAAGGAATGTATTGTATTAAGGCAAAGAGGAGATATTCATCATACAGATGCTATTTAGGCCAGGCAGACTGTAATAAAAGCCATCATATAGGATATATTACAACATAATATAGAGTGACCAACATGTATTTTTTTTTACAGACTAAAGGTCCTAGGTTTCTTCTTCTGGGGGTATATTAATGGAACAGTTTATTCAATGAAACTCTAAGCACAAATTACCTTAGGCAATGCATCACAGATGCATGTGTGGGAATTGATAGAAATGCACTGTGTTCACTGCGATTTTCATCAACACTTTGGATAATGAGGGACAGAAATGTGATCCTATCTATCTTATGTAATGTCAATAAACCATTTATTACGTGTATTTGTCTATGTTTTTAGATTTTATCATGACCTTGTAGAAAAAGAAAGTACCACGCAAAAAAGTGAACACTTCCCCTGTACCTTTTTCTCTCCCATCTCTAGAATTTCTCCCCCATCATCTTTTTTTTTTTTTTTTTTTTTTTTTTTTTTGCGGTACGCAAGCATGTGGGATCTTCCTGGACTGGGGCACGAACCCATTTCCCCTACATCGGCAGGCGGACTCTCAATCACTGCGCCACCAGGGAAGCCCCTCCCCCATCATCTTTTAATACTTGTTCCTACCTTATTTATATGGTAAAAGATTTGAAATAACAGAAATGCCCCAAGATAGGGGAACTGTCAAGCCAATGGTGTCTCCCACTTGATAAAATATCATAGACTCATGAAAATTAGGTTAAGAAGAAGAGGCAGAATGAGCACTAAGGAGGAGATGATGCCTCTTGGCTAGAAACACAGATTCCCAAGCAGAGATCCGTTTCTCCCCTTGAGTCTTTCTGGCTGGAATCCCTGGTGATTTGTCTCATCTGCATTGTAAGCAGGGTTTAATTTAACAAATTCCACGCCTCTACCAATCCTTTGGGCATTCAGAATGGTTGCTGCTGACAATGGCAGGTCACACATGGAAAAATATATATAATAAAATATTTTTTCAACATTGATTGAGTGAGGCCATAGAAATTTGTAGAGCTATCATGAGTAATCCTAACATACTACTGCTAAATTTCACCTATGTTCATTGTAAGATACTCCATTATTTTATGAATCATTAAGTAAGAAAAACATTGTCAATTTAACTATGACAAAATGGTGTCCTTAAAAAAACAATACTACATGTTCAGCAGCCTGGCAAGCTGGAGTGTATGTACCAACCCTTCCACTTCTAGCTGTGTGGCTGTGAACACATGAACTAACCTCTCCAAGCCTCAGTGTCAGCATTTGTAATAAGAAAACAGCAATAGGACCCACTAAGTAGGGTCTGTGTAGAGATTAAATGAGAAGAAAACACAATGTTTAGCATGCTGTCTAGCACATACTGGAGGTTGATACTTAAAATATATAAGCAATTTTAGGATGAATGCAAAGTTTGTAATAATGTGGAATGTGCTCATAGTATAATGGCAATGAAAAAGCAAGACACAAATCACTATAATTTTTTTAACATCTTTATTGGAATATACTTGCTTTGCATTGTTTTGTTAGTTGCTGCTGTATAACAAAGTGAATCAGCTATACATATACATATATCCCCATATCCCCTCCCTCTTGCGACTCCCTCCCACCCTCCCTATCCCACCCCTCTAGGTGGTTGCAAAGCACCAAGCTGATCTCCCTGTGCTATGCGGCTGCTTCCCACTAGCTATCTATTTACAGTAATCAAGACAGTATGGTACTGGCACAAAAACAGAAATAGAGATCAATGGAACAAGATAGAAAGCCCAGAGATAAACCCACACACATATGGTCACCTTATCTTTGATAAAGGAGGCATGAATATACAATGCAGAAAAGACAGCCTCTTCAATAAGTGGTGCTGGGAAAACTGGACAGCTACATGGAAAAGAATGAAATTAGAACACTCCCTAACACCATACACAGAAATAAACTCCAAATGGATTAAAGACCTAAATGTAAGGCCAGACACTCTAAAACTCTTAGAGGAAAACATAGGCAGAACACTCTATGACATAAATCACAGAAAGATCCTTTTCGACCCACCTCCTAGAGAAATGGAAATAAAAACAAATGAGACCTAGTGAAACTTAAAAGCTTTTGCACAGCAAAGGAAACCATAAACAAGATGAAAAGACAGCCCTCAGAATGGGAGAAAATATTTGCAAATGAAGCAACTGACAAAGGATTAATCTCCAAAATTTACAAGCAGCTCATGCAGCTCAATAACAAAAAAACCAACAACCCAATCCAAGAATGGGAGGAAGACCTAAATAGACATTTCTCCAAAGAAGATATGCAGATTGCCAACAAACACATGAAAGGATGCTCAACATCACTAATCATTAGAGAAATGCAAATCAAAATTGCTATAATTTAATCTCAATTATATTTTAAAAGTAATGCATAGGAAAAACACTGCAAAGAAATATACCAAAATGTTCACATATGTGTTAACACATATAACATACATTTGGAAGCTAAAACCATAGATTATTGTTCATCTTTTCATATTTTTCTGACTTCCTAACTTCTCTATAATATTAATTTAGTGGACAAAAGTATTTGATTGCTTTTATGATTTACTCCTAGATGCTTTTTTCATACTTGGGTGCCACCATTGAATGAGTAAACAAATGCACCCTCAAATGTGGCTACAAAGAATCCATCCTACCACTTCTCATTCTAGCCCGAGAGAGACATTGCTAATCACAGCCTCCTGTGATTCTGGCCCTGAATCCTACCTGATATTTACAATCCTTAATATAATAGTCCAGCTCTTTCCTTCCAATTGAAATAGCACAACAGGTAAAGCCTATCTTTGGTCTCATGTATTATTCCTCCTCAGGATATTTATATGTTAACTATTAACATATTTGATCAGTAGATCAAAAGTTTAGGCTAAAGACAAAAAAAAAAATCCAGGTGGAACTTTAGGTGGTCAATTTTGGGAAAAGGGGATTTGGAAAGAGAGGCCTTTCAACCGCAACACCCTCATTTTCTTTTACCAAAAGATTATAAGGTTAATGTCTTTAAACCTATGGCAGAATTCAGATTTTCCTAAATAGTCATACTATTGAATATTCTACCACTTGTGCTGGTCAGGCAATGATGTTCTCCAACCTTGGTTTTGCCTCTAAGGTCCTGTGAACTCATCCTTTTTTATATTCCATGCACCAGGCTCCTGACAGATGCTAAATCAATTGGTTATCCAGTGATCAATTTCTTTTAGCAAAAAGGGGACCTCTTTCTTTCCTAGCAAAGCCATAAATTCCCCTCACTCTCAGACTTTGTGTCTCACCTCTTCAATGTCTGCCAAGATGGCACAGCCCAGGTGACTGATACATAAACTAGACTAGTCCTCCCAGGCGGGTCCTAGAGATGGTTTCCCAGGAGACAAGAACTGGTGGTCAGGGCCATGTCATTCCCATGCTTTGGAAAGCCACTGGAAATGACTGGTGGGTGAGTCATATGACTGTGTCACTGTAGGTTTACATGGACCAAAGCTACATTTGTTCCAAGCTTGTAAATTCAGAGAAGAGAAAATCTCAGGAAAAAAACAGAGGCTCATATTACTCCAAAATACCTGCAAAAGGTGGAGTGATAGGCTGCCTGCAGATGGAGATAGTACAGCCTTTGAAATGCCATTGAAAGGCTGCAGGCACCTGTTCCCAGTGTCTTGGGTAGTTGGCAAAGAGATATTTCCCTATGAAAAGACAGAAGAAGAGATTCTGTTTTTCCATAAGCCCAGAGGGGGGATGGGAGGCGGTTCTAGGACAGCCTTTGGAATTGTCCGTTGGTGTGGCCGAAAGAATATATGACTTGGTTTCAGAAAACCTGCATTCAAGTTCTGCTTCTCTCACCTAATGATCCTATGATCTTGGGTGAGTCTCTTAATTTCCCCGAGTTTTATTTTCAGTTTTATTATCTGAAAGATGATGGCAATAATTCCAGGGAGTTGAAATAAACAATTGAGACAGCTTATAGGAATTTCCTGGCATATAGTAGGTGCTCAATGAACATTACATTCCTTATCCATTCTCTTTCCAGTTTGTTCAGATATGGAAATTTAGGCTAGGAGAGATTCTGTGATTTGCCAAAAGTCTCCCTCATCAATGGTGAATGACAGACATTCATTCTCTGTCTGGAAAGTGGAAGAACTGGGTCTCAAGTCTAGTTAAGCTTCCTGATTTAAAATCTAATGCATTTGCTGAAAATTCATTTTGCCTTCTTGCCAATCAATGCCAGCTGGTGGGGGCCTAATTGGAACTGAGGATGAGCACAAGTTCTTAGGGGCCAAGAGAGGAGAAAACCCAACAGGAAGAGCTCACTGAGAAAAGCCCGTAGCTCTGTGCCGGTGTGGACCTCCGCATCCAGAGAACCAGGCGGAGACAGCACAGGGGAGGGTCCAGCCCAGCCTCGTCACATGTGGGCACTCCCTGCAGTTACCTGGCAGTGCTGAGCCAAGACCATGTCACTGTAACAGCAATAACCATAAAATGACAACTCCCACCTACCAACAGATTCTCATGTAGCTGGTCACAGGCCAAATAGGCCCCCTCGCAAGGTTGTTGTGGAGATGCAATAAGGCAACATATCTACAACACTTCGTAGAGCACGTGGCCTATAGTAAGTGCTCAGCTAATGGTAGCTTTGGGTACTTTATACACATGGTCTGCTTTCATCTTTGCAACGACTTTATAAAATGCTCATTACCATGGTCTCTACTCTATCAATGAGGATACCGAGGCTTAGTGGATAAAGGGACTTGGTCACAGACCAAAAGGTTAGCAATTAGTAAATATGTCTGAGTCCAAAGCCTGTGCTTTTAACCATTAGGATATACTAGCTGACGGGTCAACTAGTGGAAATTGTGACCCACTGGATAGTCTTGGTGTAATGCTGCCAGAGTTTCCTCTTTCCCATGAGCCCTAAAACTGAGCACAGCAGGAGGAAGCATATGCAGGACAGTCTGGTTCCATCCTCACTCTGCATTGCAGGAGCCTCTCTGAGACTGGAGACTCGTGGCTCAGAAGGAAGGAACTGGACTGGGTTTTTATAGGAGGAAGCTTAGAGGTTACCTTATCTCAAGGTCAGTGGACTCGTTTGTTTGTTCTAGTTTGATTTGGTTTGATTTTTCTTTGGAAGCCTTTGCTTAAACGAAATTTTATAGGCAAGCCCAAAGTGTGAAGTCAACAAAAGTGGAACCACTCTGTTGAAAATAATTGGGAGGCCCAGAGCCTCACCTCCTCCAAGGAACCCTGACATATGCACCTCTTAATTCACTAATGGTAGCCGTACATCTGGAGACCAAAGGACTATGCCTTCTGTATGTGGACAGAGACCATATGGGTAGTGGAAATGAAATCAGGTAGTCCTGGGTTCATATTACATCTCTGTTCTTTATGATATGTGTGATTTGGGCAAGGAAAATAATCTTTCTGAGCAAGTTTCATCCTGTGTAAAATGGTGCTCTGATCCCAGCCTGAGAAGGCTGTAGAGGGAAAATGCAGTAATCGGTGAAAATGGCCTCCAACAGTAATAGACACAGAGAAGAAGGGATACAACTGTTAGCTCTTGGATCATTAACCTGGGGCTTTAGTTTGGTTTATTTTGTTTTTGTGGAAGGAAGAAGAAATTTTTAGGGGTTAAAATGAATAAAGAAAATATATCTTAAGACAAGCATATATAATCACAAAGGCTGAAAAATGCACATCCTTGCCTCCGTTCAACATTTACCATGTGCCCAGAACTGTGTGGTGCTGAGATGGAACAAGCAATATGACTAGCACCTGCCCTGGACGAGCTTACAGTCCACTGTATGTACAACCACACACACGCGCGCATGCAGGAAAAATTTCCAAACTCTTCCCAGTGTGGCAAATTATGACAATGTAGCAGCTTAGAGTCCTGAACCCTAGGAATCCCTGCTCTGGTTCTTGTCACAGCAAGAAAAACACCAAAGCAGTAGACGAGACCATTACCCTCCCAACTTAGACATTGTAGAATTCCAAGACTTTATGTACTGGAACACAGAAATTTTTCTATTATCCTTCATCCGGCGAGACCAGAAAGGTAAAGATCTTAGATGATATATAGTGGCCATGCAATTATCCCCTTCATGTATTGAGTGCTCACTGTGTGCCAAACAATGTACAGACTTTACCTAGACTCTCTCTGGGCTCCAAGTTACTTGAGAGCAGGGAGTTTTGTGTTCCCAGAGACAGAGCAAAAGGACTGGACTTTTCAGGTTCTTTTCAGACTAGAATAATTTTTCTTTTTCCAGAAGAACTCCTTTAAGTATTTATTTTACTGTAGGTCTGCTGGTGACTAAATCTTTTTTTTTTTTTTCTGTCTGAAAAGTCTTTACTTGGCCTTAACATTTGAAGAATATTTTTGCTGTGCATCGGATTTTAACTTGGAAATGTTCTTCTGGAACTTTAACGAAGTAATTCCATTGTTTCTGGGTTTCACTATTTCTTAAGAAAAGTAATGTTATTCATCTATTTTTTCTCTGCTTACTTCTGAGGTTTTCTCTTTGTCTCTTGTCTTTGTTTTGTTTTTCAGAGGTTAGCAATGAAAGCCTAGATGTGGTTTTCTTCTGATTCTTTCTTCTTGGAGTCTGAACCTAGGGGTTTCATCCATTTTGGAAAATTCTTGCTTGTTATCCCTTCAATGTTGCTTCAGTTCATTTTTTCTCCTCTCATTCTAGGACCCTAGTTATATGGTTTTTGACCTATTTACTGCCTCCATATGTCTTCCCTTTTGTCTAGTTTTTCTCTAGGCTTTGGTCATTTAGTTCTAGTAATATTTTATTGAATTGCATATAAAAAATTGTCAAGATTTTGAATAATGTTATTTTCCTCATGAAAAGGTTTGCCCTTTCCTTTGCTGAGTAGACAGATTAGGGGTTATCAACTTTAACCAGTCAAGTACTAAGCTGGTTTGAAGTAGATCTGTGGTTATGGCAAAGATCTATCACTTCTGGTTTATATCTCTCCTTTCTGGAATTACCAGTAAGTAATCATTACTGAGGTGTTTCTTGAAGATTTTTCTACCTGCTTGGTCCTGAATTCTAATCCTTTTATCTTTGGCGTTATAACACTAACAAAATTTCATTCTGCTTTTTAGAGCCTACCTCTGTTAATCTCCTCTATAGGCAAATTCAGAATTTGGCAAATATTGAGAGATGGTGAATCTGATGCAGTGTTGGGATCAGGTCTCTAGCCTTCTCTTTTCATTGTTATTCTATCTTCACGTATCTTCTTTTTGTCTTTCCAGCCCTGTAAGACTATCAGAATCTCTATGGTTTCTCTGCGTCTTAGTAGCTGTCTCCTGCCTGGACCTTTTGTTTCAAACCCCAAATTGAAAAATGCCCTGAGATTTGAAAGTCACTTTAAATGTCAGCTCACCTCCTTGCATAATTCCCTCTTCCTTGGAATTTTGTTCCCTCAAGTCTTCGTTGCCTTTACCAGCTGGCAATGCCCTCAAATGTTTCTAGTCATTTTGCTGGGGGCTACCGTATTATATTTGGAAGTAGAAGTCTATAGTGTGATTTGAAATTTGAGGAGTGTTTTTGTTTCATTGGACAGTAATTTTACTTTATCTTTTAAAGGGTGAGAATGGGAAATGCAGCAAAGATCTGTAGATAATGAGAAGATTTTGAAGATTTTAAAACACAGAGACGGCATAACTCGGGCTGTATACTAAGTGAGTTTCTTGGCAGAAGCATGTGGAAAGGAATGGGGGTGGAAAAAGCAGAAAAAGAGATCCTGGTAATTGTTTCCCTACTTCTTGTCCCTGCTTGAGAAATGACCCAACCTTTGAGACTCCTGCTCCTTGCTCTAGAAAAATCAGAAAAAGGTGATCTCCCTACAACAGGGAGGTTATGAGCAACGCCTAACAGAAGTGATAAAAGGTGGTTTCAGGATAAAAATAAGGACTTTGAAGTCAGATAGACCTTGTTTTAAATCCTGTCTTTGCCACTAGCTAACTATGAATCTGGTAAAATCACAAACTTTCTAAAACTCATTTTTCTTGTCTGTAAAATGGGAATATAATGCCCCATAGAGTTATTTCACAAATTCAATGTGATTTTAGTATTGTGGTTGAGCCAGGATTCAAATCCAAGCAATCTGGCCTTGGAGTCAAGTGTTTAAGTACTACAATATACTGCGTCTATGAGAATCAGAGACTGTGGTTGAAATTCCCCAAGTCAGATATTTCCAAAAGACAATATTTTCCATTGTGCAGATTAGTTTGAAGACAATAGGTTCTCTTCAAGGTCACCCAAGTTCTGCAGTGGTCCTGGCTCATAGTTTCAATCAGATGAGAAATTGGTGACTCCAAATCTAGACTCTTTCAGGAGATTCCAGGAAAGGACTTTGCCCTGTAGACAGACAATCAAGATTTCTGATAGAAAGTGGTCACATTCATTAGTATGGCTTAAGGTTTCTCTTACTCAGGATTCTGTCTCTACTTGTCCCAAGACTAACCTGTACCTAATGCCTTAAAACACCACACAAAGGAATGAAATGGGCTCCATCTATTTGTCAGGACAAGTCCTTTTCCCCATCTTCCAACTCTCTCACTGGGTTCTTCTTGGCTTCCTTGCATTTTCCCAGCCCCAGGTAAAATCTTTCTGTACAGAAATAACTTATATGATAGGCAAGCTGTCATCACAATTCTACTCCTCTTTAATAAGAATAAGGCCCTTTGTAACCTGAGAAAAATCTAAACTCCCAAAGACTAGACCATATGCTCTCTGTTTGCTGGCCTCTGAAGCTTTGTTCATGCCATTTCCTCTGCAAAAATACTCTTTCCAATACTGTCACCAGCTACCTTCACAATTGTATTGACTAGTGCTCTTCGTTTTGCAATCGACAGAAAACTCAGAAATCTAAAACAAAGATTTATCAGCTCCTGTAAATGAAAAGTCTAGTAGTGAGGAAGGCTTCAAGTACATCCTGATCCAGGGGTCCATGATTCATGAGGGATCTAGTACCAGTTCTCTGAAATTTGGTTTGTTCCACCCCCCTCAGTGTATTGACTTTATCCTCAAGTTAACTTCCCTTATAGAAGAAAAAAAAGTTACAGTAGTTTTATGATTCACATCTTCATATCACACAGTCTTGAGGAAGAGACTTTTATGTCCCAACATCCCCAGCAAAAAGTCCTGAGACTCACTCTGATTGTACTAGTTTAGGTTATAGTGATAACCCTCAGAAGAGGTATAGACTACCTTGATTTGCTCAGCCTGGGTTATGTGCTCCATACCTGGAGTTGAAGGAAGAGCTACTTTCCTCAGAACTACATGGATTCCCAGTGGAAACTGAGAACTACTAGAAAGAGATAAGAGAAGAATGTGCACTTGGGAGGAACCAACAGAAATTTATTACATTATGAAGTCCTGACATCCAAGAGGTGAATCAAAATAAAGAAATACAAAATGGATAACCAAGGTAAAAGATCTGGTGGCAAACATTTGACACACTTAAATTTAGATCTGACTAAACAACTTTAGAATTGGGTTTTGAATTTGTCAAGAAAGACTAAAAATTTTAACCCTCAGCAATTAAAATATACTAACCCAAATCAGGAAATGGAGGAAGGGAACTATGAGGAACCACACATGTTAATTTTATCATATTTCAGAACAAGGAGTCAATCAATCCTGTCTAAAATTGAAACATGTACTTTTAGAAAGCATAATTGCTCCAATGTCAAAATTTTCGTGCTTCATTTTCGTGAACTTAAAGGTACCTTTTTTGAACTAATATACCTTTCGTATTAAAGAAACATTTAGTTGAATTCAGAGATTCCCTTCATTTCTTTTTCTTCCAGTTGAATTGAAGTCAAATTGAGTAGTTATTACTTTGTGAATTGTGCATAAGATCACATATCTCTAAAATTACTTCTATCTATATACCTATCTATTCATTTTATTGACAAGTTAATCCATTAATATGGTTCCTATATAAAGTTTTACAGTGAAAAGTCATGCTTTCACCCATATCCTCCATCCTCCCAAGTCCCAGCCCTCAATTCATCTATTTTTTATTAGTCTAGAAGCCTGGAATTACGTCCACCAAAAGTGTACATGGTTATTTGGAGTGGTGAGATTTGAGATACTTTTTAACTTTCTTAATGTTTATCTATACTTCTTTTTTTTCAAATAGTAATCAGATATAATCTTTAAGTTATTATATTAAAAATGAAAATAATTCCTCTCCTTCAATGGCCAATTAAGTCCCACTCTTTTGTGAAGACTTTGCTGGTTTTCAGGAGCAGGAATTACCTCTCTCCCTCTTCTCTATCATCCATATCCCTTACTCTGCAGCCCTCTCACACCATACACATACTCTCTGAGACCAATGCTATTTGTGGACGTGTAATGCATTTCTGCGGCGGGAGCTCCCTGGAAGTCCAATCTGGGGTTCCACTGTTAGCGTTACACAGACCAGTCAGCCTCAAGAAAAAGTGATAGCTAACATGAGTTTTGAATTTCAAATTACACTCAGTGTCCCAGGAATCTGTTTATTTTTACATTTTTGGCAAAATTCAACTTCCTGTTTCTAAGAAAGCTTACTCAAAGAAAGAAGGGACTTCACTCAGCTGTTCAAACCTCAGGTGGTACCTCCTTTAGCAGCTTAGGAGTTCATGCGATAGAAAGGTCATTGCTTGGGGGCTGGGTTCAAGTCCCAGTTCTGCCACCTGGGCAAATTGTTTCATCATTCTGAGCCTCCATTTCTTCATCCCAAGGGAGAGGTGGTAACGATGATATTTACCTATCTCATAGAATTAAGTAAGATCATATAAGTAAAGTGTGTGGTACTCTGCCTGACAGAGTAAGCACTACATAAGTATCAGCCATCACTGTTACCCATGAGCCATATCCCCGGGGAGCAGCTTTACCAGGTGGAGGTACACTTTTTAGATCCCAAAGGGCAGCTTACCCTGGAACTGACCACATATGTCCAAGGATCCAGGCTCTGCTGCTTTTGTCTCCACTCCTTTCCCACCTTCCCAGTCCTACAAAACCACCAGAGACAACTCCATGTTCACCTCAGTTCACCAGCCCTTCCCAGGGCAGAATCATAAACACTTAAATAAATTTTGGACTCCATTCAAACTTACTTTCATAAATTCCTGGAATTTTCTATTTGGAACAACCTCAGAGATGATCTAGTCCAACCTGTTGATTTACAAATGAAGAAACCAAAGCCAGAGAGTTTAAGAAACTTGCCTAAGGGCCCATGGCTAGTTAGTAACGGAGCCATGACTGGAACCCAGGTCCCATCTTCCTGCATTTCCCTATTATTGATCATATTGCCATGTAATATGTTGGGTAATTGGCCGTCTCCCCCAGAAAGTGTGATCTCCAACTTAGAATGCCTGCTTGTTCATGAGCAAGCTGAGGTTTAAAGAGGTTAAGTCACTTGCCCAAGGTCCCTCAGCTTGTAAGTGAAGGTATGAGATTTGGAACTTAGATTGCTTCCACTCAAAAAGCCTGTGCTTTTTATGCTGCTAGCCTGTTTTCCAGTCCCAGTGACTTAAATATATCTCTTCCTAAAGAAAGAATGGACATCAACGGTGGACGCAGGACAGTGGAGTAGAACAGGAAGTCAAGTGGGCTCATACACTACCCTGCTGTGAGAACTTGGACCAGTCATTTGACCTTGGCTTTTAGTCTGTCTTGTGCAGTAAGACTGTGGCAGCACCTGGTGCAGTGCATGACACCTTGGCCATATGTAGTTGAAAATTATTGAATGTGTGAAGCTTTTTTCCCCCAGTACCACATAGCCACGTTCTCTACTTCTTGTTTTCCCTCTCACAGGGCACCTCAGCGGAGTCCATCATGGGCCCGGAATCCTGTGTCTCCCCATACGGGTGAGGCATCCTCAGGTCGAACTGAAGACATCGCCTCTGTTTGCACAGCTTCAGCAGGGATCACTGACTCTATCACCAAGTGCGAATACACTGTTTGTTTTCCTTCTTCTCCTTCCATGTGTTGTTGGAAAAGTCCATTAGTGCTGAATGTGATGACTAAATAGTCAAGGGGAGAACAGTTGATGTGTTAATAACCCTTAGGTAAATAGCATTTGTTACTGTCACCACTGAGGCTTTCAGAGACATGGCACCATTCCTGGCCCTGGACTGTCCTCTTGTCAGCTCTCTGTCTTTCAGCAACCTGGAAAGGCAGGTTTGGAGAGGCAAGAAGTCTTAAAGGGACTGGTAAGCAAGAGGAAGGAAAGGTATGGGAAAGAAACAGGGACTCAAAGAGATACAGAGAGTAAGAGAGAGGAGGGTAGGTTCAAGTACATACACACATATGCGTGCGAGCACACACACACACACACACACATACACAATGAAGCCGTGGAGAGAGTCAGAGAGCTGACGATTAATGGGATCTTTTATCAGATTTTGTATTCTCTTGTGCTCCTTCCTTAGCAGTGCTAGAGACCTCTGCATTCATCATATCTTAGCAGCTCTGACTTGGTTTCCCTGATTCCACATCTGCTCTTCCACTAACTTCTAGGATGTGCAGTTTTTTCCTACCAGACCTGCCTGGGACCCAGAGCGGAGATGACGTTGGCTGGATTTGAAGAATCAGCATAAGAAGGTTACATGGCATCACCATGGAGGCCAGGAGGAAAAGGAACTTTCTAAAGGATATCTCCATGTTGGGGATGGAGGAACCCACCGTCAGGGAAGGTCACACTTGGGTGAAAGGATTCATGAACAGGAAAACTGGAAAACCAGCTTCTCCTCTTAGTTAAGAGCCTGGGTGACCTTGGGACTGCACATTAAGCTCTCTGCACTTTCATGATGGCAGTTCGCATCAGATGATCTTCCAGCTCTAAGCATCTCTGGGGCTGAGATTTTAAGGTGGATCAAACACCAAATCCTCTTTGAATTTTCGTCCCTGGCTAGGGCTGAACAAGTATGACTTTAATGCAAGGCAAAATGGCTTGAAGACATCCATGTTGGTTAGATATCATTGTGTTCCCAGACTAGACACCTTAAATACCTCTCTTGGAGTTCTCACAAATTTAGTGATAATTCCTTTACTTTGCTTAGTACTTAATTCTTTTCATAGCACTCTCCAAGAGAGACTATAGAGCATCATGATTAAGATCCCAACTCGGGCTTCCCCGGTGGCGCAGTGGTTGAGAGTCTGCCTGCTGATGCAGGGGACGCGGGTTCGTGCCCCGGTCCGTGAGGATCCCACATGCCGCGGAGCGGCTGGGCCCGTAAGCCATGACCGCTGAGCCTGCGCGTCCGGAGCCTGTGCCCCGCAACGGGAGAGGCTACGACAATGAGAGGCCCACGTACCGCAAAAAATAAATAAAAAGATCCCAACTCTGGACTCAGCCAGACACAGGCTCAAATCTCAGCTCTGCCCCATACCAGCAGGGTGAAGTCAGGTAGGATTCTTTACCTGTATGAGCCTCAGTTTCCTCATCTGCAAGATGGAAATAACAGTAGAACCTATCTTATAGGCAAGGACTTAAATAAATACTGTTTTTAGCACAGTGCCTACATGTATAAATCCTCCATAAATATTAGAATTTGTCCTCTCCATTCCCACACCACCAATGGGAAATAGATAGGTATTTCCATTTAGGAGAGGAAGAAATGGAGAACTTAAGTGACATGACCATGGTCTCCAACAAGTTAGAGTTGAAGCCAGGACCAGAAAGAAAATAGACTGTCCATCCCCCATATCATCACAAAGTCTCTGAACTATGCTTTCAAGAGGCTAAGCTTTGAGGGTGAGAATGAAAAGGGAGAAGAGTAAAGGCTAAGGCTTTAATCTTGGGGAATACGTGCTGTTAGAAGGATGGGAAGAGTAAGAACTGAAGAATGAGTACTCAGGAAAGCAGGTGAAGAAAACTGTTGCAGAAAACAAGGAAATGGAGAGACCTTCAAGATGGTGGAGGAGTAAGATGTGGAGATCACCTTGCTCCCCACAAATACATCAGAAATACATCTACGTGTGGAACAACTCCTACAGAACACCTACTGAAAGCTGGCAGAAGACCTCAGACTTCCCAAAAGGCAAGAAACTCCCCACGTACCTGGGTAGGGCAAAAGAAAAAAGAATAAACACAGGCAAAAGAATAGGGATGGGAACTGCACCAGTGGGAGGGACCTGTGAAGGAGGAAAGGTTTCCACACACTAGGAAGCCCCTTCGTGGGCAGAGACTGCGGGTGGCAGAGGGGGAAAGCTTCGGAGCCACGGAGGAGAGCACAGCAACAGGGGTGCAGAGGGCAAAGCGGAGAGATTCCTGCACAGAGGATCGGTGCCAACCGGCACTCACCACCCAGAGAGGCTTGTCTGCTCACCCGCCGGGGCGGGCGGGTCTGGGAGCTGAGGCTCGGGCTTCGGAGGTCGGATCCCAGGGAGAGGACTGGGGTTGGTGGCGTGAACACAGCCTGAAGGGGGTTAGTGCGCCATGGCTAGCTGGGAGGGAGTCCAGGGAAAAGTCTGGAGCTGCCGAAGAGGCAAGAGACCATTGTTTCAGGGTGCGTGAGGAGAGGGGATTCAGAGCGCTGCCTAAACAAGCTCCAGAGATGGGCGCAAACCGCGGCTGTCAGCACGGACCCCAGAGATGTGCATGAGACGCTAAGGCTGCTACTGTTGCCACCAAGAAGCCTGTGTGCGAGCACAGGTCACTATCCACACCCCCCTTCCAGGGAGCCTGTGCAGCCCGCCACTGCCAGGGTCCCAGGATCCAGGGACAACTTCCCCGGGAGAACGCACGGCGCGCCTCAGGCTGGTGCAACCTCACGCTGGCCTCTACCGCCACAGGCTCGCCCTGCATTCCGTACCCCTCCCTCCCCCCGGCCTGAGTGAGCCAGAGACACTGAATCAGCTGCTCCTTTAACCCTGTCCTGTCTGAGCGAAGAACAAATGCCCTCAGGTGACCTACACGCAGAGGCGGGGCCAAATCCAAAGCTGAACCCCGGGAGCTGTCGAACAAAGAAGAGAAAGGGAAATCTCTCCCAGCAGCCTCAGGAGTAATGGATTAAATCCTCACAATCAACTTGATGTACCCTGTATCTGTGGAATACCTGAATAGACAACGAATCATCCCAAAATTGAGGCGGTGGACGGTGCGAGCAACTGTAGACTTGGTGTTTGCTGTATGTGATTGACTGCTTTCTGGTTTTATGTTTATCTTGGTTTAGCATATAGAGTTTGTTATCATAGGTCGATTTGTTTATTGATTTGACTGCTCTCTTCTTTTTTTTTAAAAATATATATATATATTTTTTTCCTTTTTCTCTTTTTGTGAGTGTGTATGTGTATGCTTCTTAGTGGGATTTTGTCTGTATAGCTTTGCTTTCACCATTTGTCCTAGGGTTCTCTCTGTCCGTTTATTTATTTTTTTTAGTATAGTTTTTGTACTTCTTATCATTGGTGGATTTGTTTTTTGGTTTGGTGGCTCTCTTCTTTCTTTCTTTCTTTTTTTTTCTTTTATTACTTAAATTTTTTTATTTTTAATAATTGTTTTATTTAATAACTTTATTTTATTTATTTATTGCATTTTTTTCTCCCTTTTCTGCTGAACCATGTGCTGACAGGGTCGTGGTGCTCTGGCCGGGTGTCAGGCCTGTGCCTCTGAGATGGGAGAGCCAAGTTCGGGACATTGGTCCACCAGAGACCTCCTGGTTCCACATAATATCAAACGGTGAAAGCTCTCTCAGATGTCTCCATCTCAACACTGAGACCCAGCTCCACTCAACGACCAGCAAGTTACAGTGCTGACACCCTATGCCAAACAACTAGCAAGACAGGAACACAACCCCACCCATTAGCAGAGAGACTGCTTAAACTCATAATAAGTTCACAGACACCCCAAAACACAGCACTGAACCTGGTCCTGCCCACCAGAAATACAAGATCCAGCCTCATCCACCAGAACTCAAGCACCAGTCCCCTCCACCAGGAAGCCTACACAACCCACTGAACAAACCTAGCCACTGGGGGCAGACACCAAAAACAGCAAGAACTACAAACCTGCAGCCTGTGAAAAGGAGACCCCAAGCACAGTAAGTTAAGCAAAATGAGAAGACAGAGAAACACACAGCAGATGAAGGAGCAAGGTAAAAACCCACCACACCAAACAAATGAAGAGGAAATAGGCAGTATACCTGAAAAACAATTCAGAGTAATGATAGTAAAGATGATCCAAAATCTTGGCAATAGAATGGAGAAAATACAAGAAACATTTAACAAGGACTTAGAAGAACTAAAGAGCAAACAAACAATGATGAACAACACAATAAATGAAATTAAAAATTTTCTAGAAGGAGTCAGTAGCAGAATAACTGAGGCAGAAGAACGGATAAGTGACCTGGAAGATAAAATAGTGGAAATAACGACCACAGAGCAAAATAAAGAAAAAAGAATGAAAAGAATTGAGGACAGTCTCAGAGACCACTGGGACAACATTGAACACACCAACATTCGAACAATAGGGGTCCCAGAAGAAGAAGAGAAAAAGAAAGGGACTGAGAAAATATTTGAAGAGATTATACTTGAAAACTTCTCTAATATGGGAAAGGAAAGAGTCAAGTCCAGGAAGGTCAGACAGTCCCATACAGGATAAACCTAAGGAGAAACATGCCAAGACACATATTAATTGAACTATCAAACATTAAATACAAAGAAAAAATATTGAAAGCAGCAAGGGAAAAACAACAAATAACATACAAGGGAATCCCCATAAGTTTAACAGCTGATCTTTCAGTAGAAACTCTGCAGGCCAGAAGGGAGTGGCAAGACATATTTTAAGTGGTGAAAGGGAAAAACCTACAACCAAGATTACTCTACCCAGCAAGGATCTCATTCAGATTTGATGGAGAAAATAAAACCTTTACAAACAAGCAAAAGCTAAGAGAATTCAGCACCACAAAATCAGCTTCACAACAAATGCTAAAGGAACTTCTCTAGGCAACAAACACAAGAGAAGGAAAAGACCTACGATAACAAACCCAAAACAATTAAGAAAATGGTAAGAGGAACATACATATCAATAACTACCTTAAATGTAAATGGATTAAAGGCTCCAACCAAAAGACATAGACTGGTTGAGTGGATACAAAAGAAGACCTGTATATATGCTGTCTACAAGAGACCCACTTCAACCCTAGGGACACATACAGACTGAAAGTGAGGGGATGGAAAAAATATTCCATGCAAATGGAAATCAAAAGAAAGCTGGAGTAGCAATTCTCATATCAGACAAAATAGACTTTAAAATAAAGACTGTTACAAGTGACAAAGAAGGACACTACATAATGATCAAGGCATCAATTCAGGAAGAAGATATAACAATAGTAAATGTTTATGCACCCAACATAGGAGCACCTTAATACATAAGGCAAGTGCTAACAGCCATAAAAGGGGAAATAGACAGTAACAAAATCATAGTAGGGAACTTTAATACCCCACTTTCACCAATGGACAAATCATCCAAAATGAAAATAAATAAGGAAACACAAGCTTTAAATGATACATTAAACACGATGGACTTAATTGATATTTATAGGACATTCCATCCAAAATCAACAGAATACACTTTCTTCTCAACTGCTCATAGAACATTCTCCAGGATAGATCATATCTTGGGTCACAAATCAAGCCTTGGTAAATTTAAGAAAATTGAAATCATATCAAGTACCTTTTCCGACCACAACGCTATGAGACTAGATATCAATTACAGGAAAAAATCTGTAAAAAATACAAACACAGGGAGGCTAAACAATACACTACTAAATAGCCAAGAGATTGCTGAAGAAATCAAAGAGGAAATAAAAAGTACCTAGAAACAAATGACAATGAAAACACAATGACCCCAAACCTATGGGAGGCGGCGAAAGCAGTTCCAAGAGGGAAGTTTATAACAATACAATCCTACCTTAAGAAAAAAGAAACATCTCAAATAAACAACCTAACCTTATACCTAAAGCAATTAGAGAAAAAAACCCAAAAAAAACCCCAAAGTTAGCAGAAGGAAAGGAATCATAAAGATCAGATCAGAAATAAATGAAAAAGAAAGAAGGAAACAATAGCAAAGGTCACTAGAAGTAAAAGTTGGTTCTTTGAGAAGATAAAGAAAATTGATAAACCATTAGCCAGACTCATCAAGGAAAAAAGGGAGAAGACTCAAATCAACAGAGTTAGAAATGAAAAAGGAGAAGTAACAACTGACACTGCAGAAATACAAAAGATCATGAGAGAGTACTGCAATCAACTATATGCCAATAAATTGGACAATCTAGAAGAAATGGACAAAATCTTAGAAAATCACAGTCTTCCGAGACTGAACCAGGAAGAAACAGAAAATATAAACAGACCAATCACAAGCACTGAAATTGAGAGTATGATTAAAAATCTTCCAACAAACAGAAGCCCAGGACCAGATGGCTTTACAGGCGAATTCTATCAAACATTTAGAGAAGAGCTTACACCTATCCTTCTCAAACTCTTCCAAAATATAGCGCAGAGGGAGGAACACTCCCAAACTCATTCTACGAGGCCACCATCACCCTGATACCAAAACCAAAGATGTCACAAAGAAAGAAGACTTCAGGCCAATATAAGTAATGAACATAGATGCAAAAATCCTCAACAAAATACTAGCATACAGAATCCAACAGCACATTAGAAGGTTCAAACACCATGATAAAGTGTGGTTTATCCCAGCAATGCAAGGATTCTTCAATATATGCAAATCAATCAATGTGATAAACTATACTAACAAATTGAAGGAGAAAAACCATATGATAAAAGGAATCTAAATCAGAAAAGAAGAAGTAAAGTTGTCACTGTTTGCAGATGACATGATACTATACACAGAGAATCCTAAAGATGCTATCAGAAAACTACTAGAGCTAATCAATGAATCTGCTAAAGTAGCAGGATACAAAATAAATGCACAGAAATCTCTGGCATTCCTATACACTAATGATGAAAAGTCTGAAAGAGAAATTAAGGAAACACTCCCATTTACCATTGCAACATAAAGAATAAAATACCTAGGAATAAACTTACCTAAGGAGACAAAAGGCCTGTATGCAGAAAACTATGTCACTGATGCAAGAAATTAAAAATGATACAAACAGATGGAGAGATATACCATGTTCTTGGATTGGAAGAATCAACATTGTGATAATGACTATACTACCCAAAGCAATCTACAGATTCAATGCAATCCCTATCAAATTACCAATGGCATTTTCACAGAGCTAGAACAAAAAATTTCACAATATGTATGGAAACACAAAAGACCCCAAATAGCCAAAGCCATCTTGAGAAAGAAAAATGGAGCTGGAGGAATCAGGCTCCCAGACTTCAGACTATACTACAAAGCTACAGAAATCAACACAGTATGGTACTGGCACAAAAACAGAAATAGAGATCAATGGAACAGGATAACATGCCCAGAGATAAACCCATGCACATATGGTCACCTTATTTTTGATAAAGGACACAAGAATATACAATGGAGAAAAGACAGCCTCTTCAATAATGGTGCTGGGAAAACCAGAGAGCTGCATGTAAAAGAATGAAATTAGAACACTCCCTAACACCATACACAAAAATAAACTCAAAATGGGTTAAAGACCAAATATAAGGCCAAACATTATAAAACTCTTAGAGGAAAACATAGGCAGAACACTCTATGACATAAATCACAGCAAGATCCTTTTTGGCCCCCCTCCTAGAGAAATGGGACCTAATGAAGCTTTTGCACAGCAAAGGAAACCATAAACAAGATGAAAAGACAACCGTCAGAATGGGAGAAAATGTTTGCAAATGAAGCAACTGACAAAGGATTAATCTCCAAAATTTACAAGCATCTCATGCAGCTCAATATCAAAAAAGCAAACAACCCAATCCAAAAGTGGGCAGAAGACCTATATAGACATTTCTCCCAAGAAGATATACAGATTGCCAAGAAACACATGAAAGGATGCTCAACATCACTAATCATTAGAGAAATGCAAATCAAAACTACCATGAGGTATCACCTCACACTGGTCAGAATGGCCATCACCAAAAATTCTACAAACAACAACTGCTAGAGAGGGTGTGGAGAAAAGGGAACCCTCTTGCACTGTTGGTGGGAATGTAAATTGATACAGCCATTATGGAGAACAGTATGGACGTTCCTTAAAAAACTACAAATAGAACTACCATACGACACAGCAATCCCACTACTGGGCATATACCCTGAGAAAACCATAATTCAACAAGTGTCATGTACCACAATATTCATTGCAGCTTTATTTACAATAGCCAGGACATGGAAGCAACCTAAGTTCCATTGACAGATGAATGGATAAAGAAGATGTGGCACATATATACAATGGAATATTGCTCAGCCATGAAAAGAAGCTAAATTGAGTTATTTGCAGTGAGGTGGATGGACCTAGAGTCTGTCATACAGAGTGAAGTAAGTCAGAAAGAGAAAAACAAATACTGTATGCCAATGCATATATATGGAATCAAAAAAAAATGAAATGTTTCTGAAGAACCTAGGGGCAGGACAGGAATAAAGACAGACATAGAGAATGGACTTGAAGACATGGGGAGGGGGAAGGGTAAGCAGGGGCGAAGTGAGAGAGTGGCATGGACATATATACACTACCAAATGTAAAACAGGTAGCTAGTGGGCAGCAGCCGCATAGCACAGGGAGATCAGCTCGGTGCTTTGCGACCACCTAGAGGGGTGGGATAGGGAGGGTGAGAGGGAGACGCAAGAGGGAGGAGATGTGGGGATATATGTATATATATATAGCCGATTCACTTTTTTATAAAGCAGAAACTAACAAACCATTGTAAAGCAATTATACTCCAATAAAGATGTTAAAAAAATAATAAAAGTGTATTTTAGGCAAAGGGAACAGCTGAAGCAAAGTTCCTGTGGTAGGGATGAGTTTGACTATGACTTTCAATGGGGCATTTTCAGTGACTTGATATGAACAGAGGCCAGATCATGACAGTTAACAGAAGAGAATTGAAGTATAAGGAAATAGAGAGTCTATGGGTAAACTACTCACTCAAAGAGCTGGTCTTGAAAAGAAGGAAGAGAACGGTATTGGTGGCATTTATGGTCGACAGTGGGCAGTGCCAGCCATTTCTATTTGGGTACCTTTCATTTCCCTTCCCATTTCAGTGATTTCCCCTCAATACCAATATTCTCAAGCGGAAAGCCACATCCTTGGAACATTCACATTAATGACTATGAGGTATTTGTGGGGTTTGGAGATAAGAATACTCAAATCCTCCCACTCCAAGTCTCCACTGACAGCATGGAACTTGTTTGCACTTGTAGATACTGTCACCATTTCAGCAAACACAGAGATATTTGCTTTGGATCTTTATTTTTTTTTGTTCTCTAGAATTCAGGGTCACCTCTGGTTTCTAAGGCTTTACTGTATCTTATTTAACTGTTGGTTAGTTTTGCTCACTATCTTTTCACGCTTACCCCATCCTCCCAGGTCAAATTCTAGAGAAAGGCTGTCCAATAGAACTTTCTTTGATTATGGAAATGTTCTATATCTGCATGTCCAATACAGGAACCATTAGTCATATGTGGCTATGCAGCATTTGGAATCTGGGTAGTGCAATGAAGAAGCCACAATTTCGGCTAGGACAACAGAAGAATTTATATTTTAATTTTATTTAAACATTAATTTAAAAATATGACACATTTAAATGTTTGGAAAATAAGTATGTTTGGAAAACATCAGGTATATGAGTCAAATAATTTGATTATAAAATTTATGAAATCTAAATACAGATCAAGTCTTTCCAATCAATATTTAACATGTGTTCAGTAAGTGTAAAATGCACACCAGATTTTACAAACTTAATATGAAACTTTTTTCATATTTCATAAAATATCTCATTATTAATATATTAACTAATTTAAAAATGACAATATTTTTATATATTAGATTTTTAAAGATATTATTATAAGTAATTTCACATGTTTCTTTTTACTGGTTAAAGGGAAAATTGGAAAATTTCAAATTACATATGTGACTCATTTTATTTTCATCAGAGAGAACTGATTTAAGCTATTATTGGGGTATTAAAGAGCAGATTTGACAAATCCCTCTATTCTGTAGGTATATGAATATAAATCATAATGTTATTGACTTATGATGCTTTACATTAAAACAGAATAGAGTTTGAAAAAATTTTTTAAAAATTTTTAAAACAATTTCATTTACATAATTTTCACTAACTTAAATAGCCACATGTGGCTAGCACCCATATTTTTGGACAGATAGTTCTAAAGTTAAAATTCAGGAGAGTTCATAGTTCCCAAAGAGAAGACACCCTGCAAGTTCTTTGTGATTACTGAGAAATGCATCAATGCAAATAAATAATTCACAGGGCAATGAGGGAATTTCTTCTCAATTAAAAAAAAAAATATACGAAGTAGGCCAAGTTTGATGTGTTTGAATATTATCAGCATACTAATTTAGCCCAGACATGAAAATACTGCTTCTTGTAAATCAGAGAGGTAATCTCTGAAGATCATCATTTCCCTAAGTGTGTTCTAAAGGGTGCTGATTTCATGAAGTCTTCTTTGATGAAAAAGGTACATTGTCAAATAGGCTTGGAAAATTGGGAGCACTTTTTTCCCTCTCATAGATTCACAATACATATCATAGCACAAAGGCTCTGGGAAATCCTACAGTAAATAACTCTGTGATACATTGTTTGACTCACTTTCTCCAATGTATTTAACCATGAAACTCTGTGTGTGTGTGTGTGTGTGTGTGTGTGTGTGTCTGTGCATGTGTACGTGTGTAAAACATTAGTGTTTTGACACACTAGAGAAATATTAGGGCTAAGAGTATGGACTTTGGGGGAATTCCCTGGAAGACCAGTGATAAGGACTCAGTGCTTTCACTGCAGGGCCGTGGCCCTGGTTCAATCCCTGATCAGGGAACTAAGATCCCGCAAGCCGCGTGGTGAGGCCAAAAAAAAAAAAAGTATGAACTTTGGGAAAAAGAGAGCTGGGTGAGCAATGCCAGTTCTACCACTTACTACTAGTTGTGTGACCTTGAGAAAGTCATTTAATCTTTCTGACCTTCATTTCCTTCATTTGAAAATTGGAGATAATAGCTATAAATAGCAGGCTTGCATGAGGATTAAATGTAATAGTGTATGCAAAGAACATATCATAGTTCCTGGGATCAAGTGGATCTTCCCCAAATGGTTAGCTATTATCATTTTCATTATGACTTCTATTTATTTATTTATTTATTTATTGACTGTATTGGGTCTTTGTTGCTGCTCGCAGGCTTTCTCTAGTTGCGGCAAGTGGGGGCTACTCTTCGTTGCAGTGCACGGGCTTCTCATTGTGGTGACTTCTCTTGTTCTGGAGCACAGTCTCTAGCATGCAGGCTTCAGTAGTTGTGGCACGTGGGCTCAGTAGTTGTGGCTCACAGGCTCTAGAGCGCAGGCTCAGTAGTTGTGGCACACGGGCTTGGTTGCTCTGTGACATGTGGGATCTTCCCGGACCAGGGCTCGAACCCGTGTCCCCTGCACTGGCAGGGGGATTCTTAACCACTGCGCTACCAGGGAAGTCCCTCATTATGACTTCTTAAGTGACTGAAGGACTGAGACTTTCTGGGCCCCAGGAGAAATATGTTGTGAACTGGTAGAGTTCATTTCTTGCCTGGAAATTTTTTTACCTGTTGTACTGGAAACCTGCATGTAAGAGTGATCTCTTCTGCCTTTCTTTGTTCATCCTTCACTAAGAATGTACACTCAGCATCAGATGCTGTCCATCTCACTCAGAAGAAAAACCAGAGCCTTCAAAATGACCTCCAAGTTCTGTGTGATCTGGCCTGCCAGGGCCTCTCTAACATTATTTCCTACTACTGCTGAGTCTACTCTGGCAAACAGACTGCCCTGCTCTTCCTTGGACATGTCAGGAACACGCGTCAGGAACCTCAGGAACTTCGTACCTGCTGGTCCCTCCAGTAGGGTACCATTCCCCCAGCCATCTGCATGGCTCCTTTCCTTCCACCCTTCTTAACCCTGCCTAAACTTGCAATCAACCCTACATACTCCAGCACACTTTACTCCTCTTCCTTGCTCTACATTTCTTGACTACACATCTGATATGCTATGTTTGTTTCTTAATATTTTGTTTCTTGTCTGTTTCCATCCAATAGAACATAAACTTCAAAAGAGCAGAATTTTTTTTTTGTCTCTTTCATTCTCTGCCATAACTCAGTGCCTAGGACAGTGCCTGACACATAGTAGTAGATGCTCAGTAAATGCATATTGAGTAACCATATGCAGAAACTGCATATGTTGTGTTGCTAAGCGTGTTGCTAAGTGCATTCCCTCTAAGCCTGGTTTTGAATGACTTGTTGAAGCATGAAGCACACAGTTACAGGTTGGTTTCTGTGATTTTTATTAGTGTTTTCTGGGACCCATCAAACCAAAAAAACATATTTTGAAAAATATAATTCTTTCATAAAACAAAAATATTCAGTTTGAATTTAACACAGTATCAAGGGCAAGATTTCTGATTTTTAAAAAAATAGCAGCAGTAGGGTTACTTCCCACAAATTGTCAACCCAGAAGCCAGATGGGAAGAAAAGCAAGAATTAGGCATATAGTTACAGAAAGATTAATCCCAATTAAGCTAAACTTGTGAAGGCTTATACATTTTAGTGGTTCGTGAGGCCCAGTCTCAACACGTTTTTATTAAATGTTCTCTGTATCTCTTATTCCAGAAATGGAATACTGAGAAGCAATGCTGAGGTTAATTCAGCTCTGATAATTGTGATTGCTGTGTTCTTTCTTTCACACAGGAAGTATCCATCCAATGGGCTCCTATGGAGTACCTATTACACCCCACATAGTTAGATAAGCTCCTCACAAATATGGTTCCACGCTGTGCACACAGTAGGCACTCGATAAACTTTTTTTAACTATAGAAGAATAATATAATTGCCTTTCCCTCTTACTATTTTAACTTTTCCTACACTTTATACATTTGAAAAACAACACACTTGTAAAATTAAATCTAACATGCATGACTAACCTTATCAAAAGATCCCTCAATATTTTTCAAAACAACAAAAAAAAATACAAACCAACCCCAAAATACTAAAACTTAGAACTGCTTTACACTTAAATAGCAATTTACATCATATAAACACATTCATAATCTTCATTGGTTTAAACAGGTTCAAGGTTCATGACTGGCGTCTTACACCAGATAAGTCTCACAGTTCCTAATAAGGTGACAGAATTCTCACACAACATACGTTGACTTGCAGAACCAAATAACCCGTTTTGATTTTATTTCAGCTCAGGTAGGAAGGCAATGTAAAGAGTCTCACAGTAAAATGTTCACCTGATAGATAATATGTCCTTGAAGTTTTGGCCGTTGTGCTCTTCATCCAGTGAAGAAAACAATTTACATCACGATTATGGATATGGCTTCCCAATCCGAGGAGTCTTCCAGAAGACATTCATTCATTCACTCAACATATGGTTATTGAGGGCCTGTCTCATGTTAGATACTGGGAAAACAATATTGCTAAGATATCATCCCTGCCCTCCAAGAGCTTACAGTCTAGCAAGGTAAGAGTTTGAAGAAGGACACGCACACTCGAAGGAAAACTCATTGCCCGGGTCTGCCCTGCTCAGAAAGCAAGTTCAAGAAGCTGTAAGTATGTCCCTGGGAGTCAGGGCTTTGCTCGTTTCATCAAGTCAAATATCTAGAAGCCTCAGATGATCTGAGTCTGGTGAAGTCTTAGCAATACCTTTCCTGCCTCAGGTTCCCAGGAAAAAAACAAATAAGAGCCCGAGCCTTTAGTTTAAGGAGAGTTTAAGGAGACGGTGCGCAGTGACCATAGGAGCATCGGCTCAGACGAGCTTCTCAAGTGAGAAGCTGTGAGTTGCCAAAAGAAGGGGGCTTCACCTGGTGCTGGCTTGTCTCTGGGATTTTGCTTTCCCTTGCAACACCGGGGGGGAAGGATTCTATTCACACCCCAAATTGGCATGGCTCGATTACCTTGAGTTCTCCAAGTCATGAACAGCACACAGAAAATGCATCAAACTCAAGCCAAGACAATAGAGAGATATGCTGAGAACTTAATACGCCCACCTATTTATGCAGGAACTGGATGCCAAGAAACCATCACTTTCAACAAATAACACAATCTGCTAATTATGTGCAGGGTGTTCCAGTCAGTACACCCCAGACTCACTACCTCGCAGGGGCTGCTCTTCAATGGAGAGGGTGAGGAAACAGCAAGACCAATTTGGAGGAATGTGAGAAACTTACAGGTTTGTGGAAGAGCAAGGTCGGAGAAGGATCCAGGCTGCCTAGATGATGAACAGGCCGAGCCGGAGAAGAAACAGCAGAGAGCGAATTAGCAGACACCCCTAATAACTTCACACAATTCAGGCACACACAGTCACACAAACATTCATGTGTTTACACTAATTCAAATATCTGGAGGTTTAATTCATTCTGTGGGAAGTATAGTCAACTGCTGGGAAAGCCTCATAGCTCTTTAGCCTTCCTTGGAGAGCAAGGTGTGTCTTTCATGCAGGAATGTCTCAGATCTGTGCTGCTCATCTTCATTTCTCTCAGTTCCCTCAGTAATTGTGACTTGACAACACTGAGTAGCACCAAGTCAGGCAGAGAGAAAAACAACTCGGTTGTACCTTCAGAAGGTCATTCATCTCACTAAGCTGTGCTCCAAGGTCACTGGCCATAATGGCTCTCATTATAATTAGGACAAATTCTTAATTCTTCATACTTCCGACATTCTGAATCCATTACAGACACTCTGCAACCTTTGACTATGGCTCGCTTGCCTGAGTTGAGGAAGGCACTGCAGGAGGTGTTCCATCAGTGGATGAGACGAGCCCCCTCTTATTGGTACATGTCTTCATTCCCATATTATGCTCAAGATAGAGAGGCAGGAGGGAGGAGAAAGCCAAGGACATGGAGAGCAGAAAAGAAAAGTTGCAAAAGGGATCTGGATGTTCAAACTCATTTTCAAAGTGTCTACAGGCTCACGTTCCTCCCAGATTTCAGGGTCTGGCGATAAGTCTCCAGGGACCCAGAACAATGCCATCATTGGAGAAGTCTCTAACTCCTTCCTGACCATAGATCCTGAACTGAGTTTTCTGTTTTTCTCTTCCATCCTTCCTTTCTTTTGTCTTTTTTTTTTTTTTTTTAACATTCTTCTAGATGCAAATCTAGGCAAGACATCATTCACTTTGGAATGAGTTAAGATGAGACAGGAAAGAGATTATCCAAAAGAGGAAAGATTATAAGAACTAACATCTGCAAAGATTCTCCCCTGGAACTAACTTCCTCTCTCTCACACACTCACTCTTTTTCTCTCCTCTCAGTGTTTCCTTCTGTAATATAATATTTACTCTGTTTTGTAATTCTAGTGCAGTGTGTTCTATTGTTAGCCCTTGTTTAATTTATCTGAGTCTAGCTCTCATCTCAGGTTCTGAAAAGAAATCCCTCTAGCTCTTTCAACCCATTATCCAAACATTTTAAAAATGAAAAGTAGGTTGACTTTAAAGTCTTGCTTTTGCTTCACTCTAGGGATTTTTTGTTGTTGTTGTTCTGAGAATAAATCACCATCTTCATCTTGACTAGCTAAATCAGTGGTTCTCCCTCCCCCCGGGCCCTGGGGACATTTGGTAATGTCTAGAGACATTTTGGGTTGTCATAACTTCGAGGACCAGAGTGCTATTGGCACCTAGTGGGTAGAGATCACAGATACTGCTAAACATCCCAAAACACACAGGACAGCCAAATAATACACAACAAAGAATAATTCAGACAAAAATATCAATTGTGCCAATTGGGAAACCACAGGACAATGGGAGTACAAGAGCAAACTCATAACTACCTCCCTTTTCCCACTTATTTTTAAGCAACTGGGATAAAATTAACCAAAGCCGGACCTTCTCTTTAAGTAACTGAAAGTGAGCAGATGTGGCAATTGAAGTTTTTCGCCAATCATCCAAGGGGGAGGAGGGAAGATAGACTTGGCACCAGGTAAATCATTCCTGAATGAGAATAAAGCCCCCTCCACCATTATTCTTTTCTGATTTAAGCATAAAAGGCACGTGATTATGCAATGATTACAGTCCACTCTGGATGGTGGAAGTCCTCATTCTCCACTCACTGACTCCCGAAGGTCAGGGTAGACTTCTCAGCATCCTTCTGGTTCATCCCACCAATCGGAGACCCTGGAGTTCATCCTAGAGGCCACGCCCACCTCTCCTGAAGAGGCCACGAGGATGCTATGTGCGGAGGACACCTCATCTTTTCCTAAATCATTTTGCACATAAAAACTTTTAATGCCATCTGATTTTTTTTTTCTTTCTCCTTAGCAAGAAGCACATGGCTACAGACTCTGTTCTTGCAGTGGAAAAGAACTTCACAATAGAGGCAAAAACAAATCACAGCCACATACAGTGTCATATTTCACAGAAAACTGTGTACGTTTGTTCCCCATATAGGACATACTTCAAAGTAACAAAATAATTCTATCAACTGTCATGTTCCTTCTTCCTGTTAGAAGTAGATGTATTTTTTTCCCCGTCATGGTACATAAATATCAGAGAAAAGTAGTCTTTGAAATATTTATGTCCAGGGACTTCTTGGTTGGTTATCATTTGGGATGTGTTTAGGTTTGTGTTCAATGTATCAGCAGCTTCAGTTTTCATTTTCCCTCCATCCGCGTGCATTCTTCCCAAATTTATATACCAGTCTTCGTCCATCCACACGTTCCAGAATTTCTCTTTTGTAGTAATATCTGTAACAAAAGGCATTGCATAAGGTGGCTGGTCTGATTAAGACAGCCGGGGGAATGACTGGCCACACGGCCTTATCACGTTTGGAGACGTGAAACCCCTCACCTCATGGCTCGGCTGAGTTTTTCGTAGGTCATGCTGCTGTTGTTTTTCTTTTTCCCCCATAGCTGGGCCACAGCCTCTGATTTCAAGAACCTGAAGATGCCCTCAGACCGGTCTTCCCACTTGATTAACCCTGGATTCTTGTCTGGGTTCAGGAGGATGTCGCGGATGAATTCCCATAAGTGAGTCCCTCGCGGATCTGAGGTGAAGGAGAAAAAGGAGTTTATTCATGGCTGAAGTCACTGCAAAGAAGGGCTAGAGGAAGCCTAGAGTTGAAATATCTTACAACAAGTCAGAGATACTCGATTCCATGCTACCCACCTGTGACGCCAAATCACAGAACCCCCACTGGGTATTTAAGAATGAGCTAGCACAGTTTTTTAATTTTACAAATCAGAAAGCTGAAGCATGGAGAATTCAACTGACTTGAGCAAGGTCACACAGCTAACGAGTGGCAAAGCCAAGACAAAAGAATAGGTCTTACATAGAGAAAAGATTTGTGTTTGCCAAGGGGGCACGGGTTGGGAGAGGGGGTGGAGTGGGAGGTCAGGGTTAGCAGATGTAAGCTATTATATGGAATGGATAAACAACAGGGTTCTACTGTATAGCACAGGGAACTATATTCGATATCCTGTGATAAACAATAATAAAAAATATTTTTAAAAAAGAACGTATATATATATATGTATAACTGAATCACTTTGCCGTACAGCAGAAATGAACACAACATTGTAAATCAACTGTACTTCAATAAAAAGAAATAAGTTTAAAAAATAGGTTTTAGTTCTCCTAGGCTAGGAGGTGTATCTTCTAAATATGGTTAACAGATTGCTGGGCATTCATTTCAACTTTTTACTTCCCAGGAGAGCAAAGCTCAACCACTTTTATTCAGAACCTCTTTTGTTTAGAACCTCAATCAATTAGACGGCTGCCACCCAGCAACTGTGTGTCAGCCAAATGCGCATGGGTAGGGTCTTAGAATTCTAACTCCTAGAATATATCGGTGCGGGGTCTCACAGGGGTGGAGGGGGCCAATTTGAAAATGAAACAGCAACTGTAATGAAATTAGCAACGAAATTCAATTCTACCCTCACTGGATTTGTGACACACAACTCCCTCCCACACCCAATTTGAAGGGCTGTGTTCATTCAGTTCTGTGGGATGACCTGGAGTAGCAGATAGCAGATAGGAGTCCAACTCCTTACAATTTCCAGATTACACCACCTTGATTTCTTTCTGTGTCCTCCCCCCCACCACCTCCACGTCTCTGATATTTCATACACTTTCATAAAGTTTTATTATCGGGGGAAATACAACTCCCCAAAAGCACTGTTGAATCTTAAGAATAAACAGTATTTCTTGGAACAATAACTCCACAAAAGTAAGAAGCCAACATTCAGCCAAAGAAAAAAAGAATACACCCTCAGCTGTTTTTTCCCATCTCTCTCCTTTTCCCACCCTTTTTTCTGGAGAAAGGGAAATTGCTCACCCCATGCCTGCAAGAAGTGCTTGTTCACTGATATCTCAGTTTTAGCACAAAGAGAACAGAATGAGGAGGAAATATCCACTGGGGCTCCACTTTGAGAAACGACTGCAGAAGGGGTTACTTAGCCAGCAAGTGATGCCTCTCTTTTCACACCCCACCCAGTCTGAGGTGGAGAAATGCAGGCAGAAGGCAGAGGCAATATTTGTCTAAAAACTGGTGGCCTCCAGTTATTCTCCACTCAAGGGGAAGGGCCAGGAGGCATCTGAAAGCCAGCCAACTTACTGTGCTTTTTGGTGTGGGACTTTGTTGGTTGGCCTTGCTGCTTTTTCATATCAGGCGACTCTGCTAAAGAGAAAAATGAGAACGGCTTCATTTCCCTATTTCCTACAATTATCATCTTCATTCATTCATCCACTCATTTCACCAGTATTTATTGAGCACCTACTACATGCCTAGCACTGTTCAGGTAGGTGGTCGTGTCCAAAACAAAACAGAGGTAATAAGCGCTCTGGAGAAAAAAATTCAGGGTAAGAAATAGGGGTAGAAGTGTGGAGATGGGAATAGTTTTGCCATTAAATATAAGGTGGTCACAGAAGACGTCTCTGATAAGGGGACCAGAAAGGTGTGAGGGGACAGTCATACAGAGAGCTTGTGGAAGAGCTTTCCATGCCTGAGAATAGCAAAGGCCCTGAGGTCAGTGTGCATGGAATAGAAGGAAGTCAGTGTGGCTGTGAACAAGGGGCAGAGGGGAGCAGGTGAGGTTCAGATCACTAAGGTCTTGTAGGACTTTTTGAGGATTTTAGCTCTTATTCTGTGAGAGGTGGGAAACCATTGAAGGATTTATTATTTATTTATTTATTTCTGGCTGCGTTGGTCTTCTTTGCTGCCCGCAGGCTTTTTCTAGTTGAGGCGAGCAGGGGCTACTCTTCGTTGCGGTGCATGGGCTTCTCATTACAGTGGCTTCTTGTTGCAGAGCACGGACTCCAGATGTGTGGGCTTCAGCAGCTGTGGCACGTGGGCTTAGTAGTTGTGGCTCACGGCCTCTAGAGTGCAGGCTCAGTAGTTGTGGTGCCGGGCTTAGTTGCTCCATGGCACGTGGAATCTTCCCGGACCAGGGATCGAACCCGTGTCCCCTGCATTGGCAGGTGGATTCTTAACCACTGCACCACCAGGGAAGGCCCCACTGAAGGATTTAGGTCATTGAAAAGTTTTAGGCTTTTATATATATATTATAATACAAAAATGTAAACATTTATAACAAAGAAAGATGGCTCATAAGCCAGAGGAGTGCCTTTTTTGGCATGCAAAGTTACCTTTTAATCAGCCTGACAAAGGGGCCATTGACTGGCCTGAGCTCAGTACAGAGGGCCACAGTGGACTATGGAAACACAGATTAGTTTAACAAATGACTCATTATGGTAACCCTTGAGATTATCAACAAAGAGGAGATGACAGAGGCAAATCTGTAAAATAAAACTTGTTAAAGAGAAAACTAAATGATCTAGCAGTGTGTGTGTGTGTGGGGGGGGTGTGTGGTTGTGTCAGTGGGCACTTCAAATGTCAGGACGACTAAAGCAGATCTTACCAAAAAAAATTCTCACAATCAAAAATCTGCCAACTTGAATCCGGGGCAGCCCCTAAATGGTAGCCAATCCTGATAAGAAATTGGACCAGTATATTGCATCCCTTCTGTGTACATTACATCAGGGCTCCCTAACTTAAGGTTTGCTGACCCATGTGTGGACTTCAAGGGCATTTCAGACTGACTGAAACCGCAGGCAAAGGAAGAGGGTCCACAGCTTTCAAGATTGTCAGTAGTGATCCATTATTCAATAAAGTTTGAATACCATTAACTCCTAAGGAAAATGGTTAAGAAGACTAGCTCCTGTTTCTTGAACACTTACTATGTACCAGGCACTGTGGTCAGCACTTTCCATGAATCACCTGTTTTGATTCACACAATCACCCTATGAAGAAGGCGATAGCAGGATCCAGAGGTTTCACTCATAACCACCATTCTATGCCATTTCCAAAGATGGTGCCACATAAGAGATTTCATAAACGTCTTCCCTGCCAAGAACCAGGTTCAGTTCTGCAACCCACTAATTAGTGGGGAAAAGTCTTTCCAATTTGATGATTCTCCATTTCCCCGCGTGCATGGATGCATTCACCTATCTGATCCCCCAGATTGTCACAACTCAGAGCTCCCAGCAGTTTGAAAGTCGTGGTGGGATAGATGAGACAGTTTTAATAAGATCTGGTTACAAGAGAAACCTCTTTTTCTGGTTAAATGTGCCACCATCCTCCCCCACCCCGCCGCCCCTCCCCCTCAACACTGTCAGCAGGAGGGTTTGCACCCCACTTGGATTTCTCTGAAACCTGAAAGAACAAATTCGCAGGAAACGCAAGGAGACTCCACTCTCCCTCCCTGTAGGTTTCAGGGTGAGGTTGCGACATCCCATCAGGATGTGACAATATTGCGACAGGTTGGCACCCACAGCGGTTTCCAAGTGATACATCATTCTGACAGGGCCACGTTGTTCTGCGGACAAAGAGTGGCATTTACCCAGCAGGCCACAAGCAAAGCTCATTTTCAAATGGCATCCAGGAGGGATGCAGGGCCATTATTTCAGAGCCAGCATTGAACTCAGAAAAACCCAAGTGTAGGCGTCTCTCAGCTTTTTGGCCTCCATCATTGTTCACGGGTTGCAAACTCATGTAATGCAAGAATCAGTTACTTCGGGGAGTTAAGGTACCTTTATGAATAAAATGGAAACCTTGGCCCCTCTCCCCAGAAAAAGGCACATATGTGTACACTCGTGAAATTCTGCAACAATTTCAGGAGCGTGTGGGTCACTTAGGAGTCCACGGACTCCAGATTAAGAACCCCCATAGCAGCTACACCACGAGGAAATGTTCTCTTTGAGGTGTCAGCCATTTACCCAAGCTAGATTTCCATCCAGCTTAAGAAAGACCTCCCGCGAAAAAAATCCCCCCAATAAATATGTGTGCATCATCGTAGGCAAGAATATGCAGCTAAGGGCAAAAGAAACTTGAATTTCTTCCAGCCTCTTCTTCCAGTCCCCAGGCCATGCGGGACAAGCTGTGGAATCACCCACCTGCCCCAGCACTGAAATCTTTTGATCTGAAACCTCACCTTAATATGATGGCCTTGCCCCCTGTATCTTCCCCTGGCCCCCAAATAAAAATCAAAACCTTTGAAGTTAGCCGCGTGGTTAAGTGATTCATCCTTATAAAATAATGGCTTGCTCTGGGGGAACTGTCCAGACTGGCCTTCTCCTGCTCCACTCCCAGGCACCTCAGGCCAAGGTCCAGTCCAGACGGGGCAGCACCAAGGCACGAGTTTATGATGAGTTCCAGAGCATGACTTCATCTAAGCTGCTTCACAAGCAGCAAAGATTAGAAGCATTTGCATATTATTCAGCTGTGAGCCATTTCTTTACGGGATATACAAATTTCAGTGTTATAATAGACCATGCCACCCTCGCTCTAGGCTCAGCGAGTCGGTAAATAAACACATCAATCCCGAATTAGCGTCACTGGCTCGAGGACTATCGGGCAGATCCGGAACACTGGCGGCGGCCATTTTATGAAACGAGCAGATGACAGAGACATCAAAACAGAGCCCGCTTCCCCACCTGTGTTTATCAGCGAGGGCGTCAGTTGACATGTGGCCTCGCCTCAGCGCGGCTTGTGACTTGCACTAAAACACATAAAGATACTTAACTGCACTCCATTTCATGGGAGCTGGAAATCCAAAGACTCAGACAAATGACAAGGGTCTTTGGCGGGGGGGGCTGGGGGGGGCGGTTCTGGTCCCGTCCAGTAGAGACTAAACTATTCTGAAAGGAATTGATCCTTACAAGGCTGTAATTAACTATCCTACCTGGAAGGCTGTTACCTCAAAGAATTCACCAACCCAGACACTGAAATGATTCTTTAAGTGATCATTCTGATCGGGGTCCTGGATGGCTTATCTCATTTTCCAGCCTGTGTTACAATTTCGGGATAGGAATCTGGAGTAAGGTGATCAAGAATGAAGGGAGGTGCAGGAGAGCAGATTTGTAAAGCCCATTTGAAGAAGGACTATTTAAAAGTAGAACAGTTGAACTCAGGAGACAGTGAGTTAGTTCCCTGTTACTACAAATATGAAAGCCGACATTGGTCCCTGTTGATTGGGAGATTCCAGCAGGTTAAGTCAGGATGCGGGAGAGAGCAGTGTGGCCTGGCTGGGAGGGCAGCAGAGTTGTTGATTACGGCTTTTCCTCTCCCAGGTGCCTAGAGACCTAACCATCCCTGAGGCTCAGGAAGTGTTTGGTTCAACTTTATTCTTCCTTGGAATCTTCTGCCCTAAGCCAAAGACCCAGGACATGGGAGGTGACACCTCAGGAGGTGTGTCAGGAAGTCAGAGGGCGACCGCGGTGGTTTCTTCAGCTCTGAAAACCTTGGTCTTGACTGGGTGGCAACGATTGCCACAGAAATTTTACCCTGACTGGCTCAGTTCCCCCAGCATGGCAAATCCACTGCAGAACCTTTCCAGTGTTTGATCTAGTTCCCTAATTTCAGCAAATACTTAGAGTGACACATAAGGCGATGGGCCTCTGTGTGGAGGGGGAGGTCGAGAAATGAATTGGCCTCCATTCTTAACCTCAATTCCAGAAGCATTTACCCTGGCTCCCAGCCCTGTCTCATTCAAAGGGCTTGACCCGAACAAAACCTCAAACCAAAAGCTTTCATTTTTTCAGTTCTCAAAAGCACACTCAACAAAATGAAAAAAAAAGGAAGGAGGAAGGGTTGTTGTTTGATTCTTCCTTTCACAGACACTCTTTTAAATCCCAGTTCTGAAGTTGCCCCAAATTCAATTCCAGGAAAAGACAGATTAACTTGTGACGGGTCTAAGCTCCATTTCACAGAGCCAAACAGATTCACAAATTCGCACCGAGATCAAGGGACTACACGAAACCCTCTCTTCACCTCCCCCGTGCACTCATTCCTACCAGTGGACCTATTTGTAAGTGGACAAGGAGAAATAATCTGAAATACAATCTGAAAGCTCCTCTCCCAGACTCCCAGCAGACCAACCCTCCCGTTCAGTGTAACCTTGATTGAGAGTCATGGGTAGACCCCAGATGCATCCAATCCTAACCAAACACAACTCATATGAACATAATTCATAATGTGCAGGTGGTCTGACTAATTAGAGAGTCCTGATGAGCCAACAAGGTCAGACTTTAAAACTGACCTGTGATTCCCAGGGTTCCAGAAGTTTTCAGCTACTGCCCCTCCACCCAGAGACCATCATCGCAGGTTCACTGACCTCTGAATTCCACTGTTAGACATTCATTCTCTAAAGCCAAAGACAGCTTGTTGAAAATTAAATAGAGCCTTCTCCCCCATAAATATACCCACGTATGAATAATATCATTGGATAATTTCACAAAAGCAAGTTTTTCCTGAAAAGAGAGTTTCCGTTGTCACAGAGAGTGACTTGGTTTCACAGGAGCAAAACACATTTCCTAGAGGCATCCTTGCTGGTCATTTTCAATGTACAAATATGGGCCCGAAAGCAGATTCTTTATAAACTTTTCCTAGCCTTTTAATGAGAAAGACTCCAGCGAAGTTGGAAATGCAGGGCATTGGTAATTCTCATTAACTCACAGTAAGCACTGGCAGGAGGCGCACTCAGCCTCGGATGTCAGGACAACTTACCAATGGGAAGGTGACCGCTGGTTGTCATGGAGATCTGGGCCCGGCAGAAAGTTTTGCTGTCCAACAACTCTGTGGCAATGAAAACATAAAGGACGTTAAGAGTCCCCTCCTTACAACATAAATTTGGGGCTGTTAGAAAACCAGAATAAGAATGTAAAAGGGTCTTAAGCGTTGGGGAGTTAGTTACCTACTGTGCTACCATAGTTGGTGTCATATAAATAGTTTTCTTCTTTCCAGGTGTTCATGATGGAAGGGTCTACAAAGGACAGAAAATGGGAATGTCAGCAATCACCTTCCCCAGGTGAGGAGTTTGCCTTTTCTTACTCACTGTTCATCAAAGAGGTGTGGGACAAGGGGCTGGTTCTCAGAGAGAAGAGATAAGATTCTGCTTCAGCCACATGTTACCTTATCATAATGTTACCCCAGTTTTCTTCCAGGGCCCTAGGGGAGGTGGACTTTGTTACGGCCCCATCCAGGTGTTCTACACCTGTTGCATTTTGAGGGAAGTGAGAGAAGTTGCAACAGTGGGATCCCGTCCTAGACCAATGCTTTCCTGAGGATATTCCCAGTCTGCACTTGGTGGGGTGGCGGGGGGGGGGGTGGTCCAGGAGCCTGGCATTGTCTTACATTCTACTATATTGTCACCAGAATATTTTTAGACTAGTAAAAAAAATGGTAGGGACAAAATAATTTCATGATTAATGAGCATCTTTTCCTAGTAACGTCTTCCTGGGAGAATTAATGATGTTTCTTTAAGAAAAAGTCTGCTCAGTCTTATCACAGAGTCTTTATTGCTAAAATCCAGAGAGAAACTCTCCTCAAGTTGGGTGACAGCCCCCTCCCTCCAGGATTTCTCCAATATGCTTAAGGGGTGACATAAAATTTTCAAAACAGAACCAAGGAGAAGGAGATGAGAGTGTTACCAAATCAAATAAACAGGTTTTAAGAGTAGGGCCTCATTGCTTCATCTAGGAAAAGTTCTCTCTCTCTCTCTCTTCAGTGTGCTGGGTAAGCATGTCTCCTGACTCTTCAGATTTCAGACTCCAAGGAAACTCCCCTCCACCTACCCTAAACGAAGCCCAACTCCTACACACCCCTCACCTCTGGGCTGATCTCCAACAGAAGCTTCTTTCCTGGCTGGCCAAGAGCTGTGAGATCTGGCAGGAGCTGTCACCTCATCCCCACCAGGAGCTTCCTGCTCTCCCCTCGTCACAGACAGAGGCTGCCCTCGGCTCCCTCCTGCCCAGCATCTGAATTTCAGGGCCGGGGTGGTAAGCCACTGGCCGAGTTTCATTTTGTTTTTGTAGCATAAATGGTATAAAAACCTGACTCACTGGCTAAGTCCTTCTGTTTACGACATAGGGATTTAGCTGGTATTTGAACTAATAGCTACGTGTTTGGGCACCCCAAGCCTGATCACTTAGGGGTTACACCCTCTGTCCTCATTGGGTCACCTTGTATACCTGTTGTTGTCTCTGAAAACAAACTGAACCAAAAAGGTTTGGGGGTGTTGGCCCCTGTATGAGCCTCCTTTCCCCTCCTCCCAGGGTGGAGCTTCCTCCCCACCCTTCGGCTCAGCTTTTCTGAACTGGCAACATGAGAATGTCTGGAGGGTCAAGGAGGAATTGTCAAGTACTTGGGACCTCTCCAGTACCAGCCTGGCTCCTCCGCTGGGGCTATCTGTCCAGTCAACAGTGGGGATTTGGGGTCAGGGGGCACCATCCTCTAGGCCAAGTCCTGTGCCTGCCTCTAGGGCAGTCACGTCCATAAAGCATAGACCATCTGGGTAACTCAACCCTGGCCTCTCGGGGGAAGGGCAGGGCTAGGAATACCTAATTCACATGTTTAGCAGCTGCTGTTTTTTTCTTTAATAATGGTAGACCAGCCCCCTTATAAAAGAGTAAATAACTGCGTGGGGCCAATTTCTGCCCCTAGTGACTCACAAATCACCGCAGGTCTAATACAGTCCTTGGTGACCGGCACGCAACCTGCAGGGAGGCCTGAGGCAAACTCCGTGGTTGGTCCATGTGGCCCACATTCTCACTGATGTGGACATGGGGAGTGACCTTGGAGCAGTGGCAGCTCCTATGGACCTGGGGGGCCTTGCAGAGCTCTCCCTAGACTAAGAGGTCATAGGCCAAAGGTCACTATACAAAGACCTCTGATTGGTACAAGGCTCTAGGGCACAACTTCTCGAGGCAGTTACTGCCCCCTGCAAGTTCCCAGGGGAGACAGAAAGTCCCCAGGAGAGAGATTTTGGGGCAGAGGAAGGAGGGATGATTAGGCAGATGAAGGAGAACAAAAATGAATGTAGCTACTCTGGGCCTGCAGACCCTACTCAGAGCTCAGAATAGTGGCTTTTGTCTAAAAGCATACTTAAGGCAGGAGCCAGTTCCACAGCTGCCTTTGGACATCCCTACAGAAACTCCAAGATCCCCAGAAACTATAGTAACAACACCAAGTCCGAATCTTCCTCCTCCTTGTGAAACACACTCCCTCCAAGGGAGGAGGGGGAGAGGAGACACTGACCCTTCCTCTTCTCTCCCCTGGCTTCTCCTAACTTGGCCAAGGCCAATCCCCTGACTCTTTGTGGTGACAAGAAAGCCCACTTAGACTCTGCATTTTCTGGGCTCCTGGATCAGAGCCTGGATGTTCCCTTGACCAACCATGGGAAGCAGAGAAGTGTGGGCAGAATTAGGCTCACCATCAATCTTAGAAATCAGAAATGGTCGGCAGTCACTGGTCCCAAGGACGAGGGATGAGGCTCATGGCTGCCGGGCCCATTGGAGACAGCCAGGGAAGAGACATCCCTGGGCTTCCTGCCAAAGTACTGGCTCCGTCCCGCTCTCACACTCGCCCTCACACTCCCTCTCAGTTGTCCTCCGCAGGCCTTTGCCTACCAAGTTGGCTCCCTTCATCTGCCACGACTCACCAGCTTGTTCGGTCTTGACGATGACATTGTGTGTGGACTGGAACAGGTCACTGCTGCACTGGCCTGTGAAGGACAGATTGGGAAACTCAGAGCGGGCCCACGTGTAGCCAAAATGTGCTGCTTGACCAAGGACGAAGCTGGCTTCATGGAAGAGTTTCTGACAGTCCCACAGCATGGTCACCCTTCTTTGCTTCTGGGAGGGGGCTTCCCTCTCTGGATCTATAATCTCAAGCCTGGGGCCCTTGGCCCAGAAAATCAGTAGCTAGGGCACCAACCTCAGATGGAATTATTTGGCCTTGTATAGAGAAGGCATCCAGTATGAAGGAAATAAAACTTTAGAAGTTGAAAGACCAGTTTTTCCACTAATAGCTGCAAGGTACTTCACCTTTCTTCATCTTGGTTTCCTCAACTGTATATTTCGGAGATTAAACTAGCTAAAGTCATTAGATGTTCTCTAAGGTGCTTTTGCATACTAAGATTTGATAGGAAGTGCAAAGGAAACACAAGGAAAATCACCTTAATTCTCCTTTGATCTTAAATTTAATCAAACCCCTTTTGATTAGATCTAATCTATGAGCTATGTCTGGATAAGTGCAGTGATTCTTCCCTTATTTATGCCTGGCAACTTTTCTCCAGATGTATCATATATAAAAGCACATATATACATGTGAATTCGTTTCATATGTTTTTCCTGCCCATCCAGATTATAAATATCTCAGGAGCAGAGGTCATGCTTTAATGTCTCTGACCTTCAGTTTTCCCAGATGAAAACTGCCCCTGTCAAATGGGTGCAATATTTATTTTCTCATAAGGTCACCAAATGAATCAATTCACTTAGAGCCCTTGTATAAGTAAATACTCAATAAATGGAAGTTAGAGGAATGTCTACAAAAAGGCAAACAACGAAACAAAGGTGAGAAATCTGGCCATTAGGCATTCAGAGGCACCAGCAGCATGCAAGTCATGGAAGGCCAAAGATGGAAGGTCAAAGGTGGAAGGTCAAGGACGGCCACATCACCTCCCACGCTTCCCTGCCTTGAGCTTCAATCAGGGCAAAGCTTTAAAGAGACAGAGACAGAGAAAGAGTTACCATTCCACTTGAGATGCTGCAAGTTGCTGTAGAGGAGCTGTCCCGCTGGATTTAATTGGAGGTGGGGAGGTAAATATTTTTAATTCTTCAAGTGTAAGTCTGCTCTTTCTGAAGATGCCTGGGGGTTATTTTTAGAGCTTTGTTTGGTTTGGTTCTAGTAAAAGAAAAAGGAGCAACCACCTCTGTGAGGTGGATGGGAAGTAGGGAGTGCCCAGGAGCTGAATGAGGTCATCTCAAATGACCACCACTTCTGCCTGCTCCGAAGCCAGACGCTGGGTTCTCTTCAGTGTTGATGGCAGTTATCTGGATCTGAATCTGGTTCACAGCCCTGGAGCTCATGCTTCCCAAAGCTCCAGCTACATGCCCAAACACAGATTCTGCTTAGACAGGCGTGCCCACTCTGATGTGGACAGGATAGCTCACTATTCGTACACATCATTGCTTTCCAAAATAGTTCTCAGAGGAGCTAGTGTTTATAACCACTGTCAGAAGAACCTTAGGCCCGTGTCAAGGACATTCTGCAAGATAGATGTCTACCCGACCAGCTCTTGCAAGCCAGTGTAGCACAGGTGCATGTGTGAATAAACTAGCACCAAAGGACAGCCTTTAAACGGTGCCTGTCTATGTGCTAGGTGAGGCCTCAGGAAAGACACCTGGGGCTCTAGGGCAGCACCAATCCCAGAAATCACTGCAGAAACATCCCAGATGTGTCCAGACCATTCGTTTTAAGACATTTTTCGATTCAGGACCTTTTAAAAATCTGTTGTAGTATCGTAAGCTTTCTCCCCTCCCAAAAAACAAACTAGATCTAATTTTGCCTATTTTCTTACCACACTTACGTCCCATCTTAAGAACCTAGGTGTAGAAATTTTTTTAAAAAATAGCCATGATGAAGGGCTTCCCTGGTGGCGCAGTGGTCGGGAGTCCACCTGCCGATGCAGGGGACACGGGTTCGTGCCCCGGTCCGGGAAGATACCACATGCCGCGGAGCGGCTGGGCCCGTGAGCCATGGCTGCTGAGCCTGCGCGTCCGGAGCCTGTGCTTCACAACGGAAGAGGCCACAACAGTGAGAGGCCCGCATACCGCAAAAAAAAAAAAAAAAAAAAGTAGCCATGATGATCTTAACAAGCAAGGGATTGGGAATGAAACAATGAACCCCATTTGCAAGAGAAAGAAGTGGTTTTCTGAGAGTACCAAGTATCCTGTGAATACCCAGCTAGCCTTTGTCTCCTTGGAAATTAACCATGTAAAGAGAGAATTATATTATGCTGGATTTGTATGGGATTAGACACACCTTGTACCCTAGGCTTCAAGCCTGTCCTCTCACCTCCCTTCTACTTCTGTCTCAGGAGACAGTAATTTGGAGGTGAGACCACCCTTGGATGCCCCTAAACAGGAACCCTGCCAGCTGTGGAGTCTCTGCTCTTCCCAGATGGCTCCTAGCAGGGCAGAGAGACAGAGACAGAGAAAGAGTTACCATTCCACTTGAGATGCTGCAAGTTGCTGTAGAGGAGCTGTCCCGCTGTCCCTGCCGCCCGGGTGAACTCCTGCAGACTCATGCTACAGAGATGCTCGCCGTTGATGTCAAACTCCTGGAAAGGGATGCAGCTGGCATCCAGCTGGTTGGTGTCCAGGAGGTGCTGGAGCCATTCCCACACCTGGTACTTGGTCCAGTACTGAGGATGGATTTCATGCCACTGTCCTCCAAAAAACCCGCTGGAAGCTGCAAAACAGGAGGCGGCCCTGTGAGTGACCTGTGTTTGTTTCCGAGCATGATCCCAGACATGGGGATGCCCCTCTGGCTGCCAGACGTCACAGGGATCACAACCACCCTCTGTGTGCATCTGGGGATTGGAGCTTGAGATGGGCTCTGGAGAGGAGGCTCTAGGAAATGCAATTCTTTCCCCAGTTGTGGTGGGAGCCAATCATCCAGCCTCCGTATATCTTCATTTTGTTCTCCATATACTTACCCCTGAGCTCTGGATGACGACACAACACTTGAAATGCTCTGAGATCATGAGCTCTTTCCCCACCTCCCACAAACTACCGTGAAAGCTAAAGCGCTGCTACAGTTTCAACAGAGTATTAGCTTCTTGTCCACACCCACAGAGTTGTCTCCTTCTCCCTCTCTCTCTCCCATTTATTTCTCTCTCTTACACACGCATATATACACATACATACCCAAAACTCAGACCATTTTCAACCAAAACTGAAGCTTGAGACTCAGGTTCTTTTCTCTGTGATGCCTTTGCTGCTCCCCAAGATGGTCCAGATGATTCATCTGCTCACGGTGCTGACATCCTCCCACCCCATACTGGTTATTACAGCCACTAGGATGTCACTTCCCTACTCAGCTACCTTCAGCAATTTCCCTTTATCCACTGAAATTAGGCCCCAAACTGCCAAGCCAGGCATTAAGGCTCTTCACTAACTATTCCTCAAGTGACCTTTTGCCTTTTTTCTGTGTTGTTCTTTCAGCCCGGTTTGTATTCTACCTATCACTCTCTGTTGAATTTATACCCAGCTTGCTGACCCTGACCACCCTATAAAGCCATCGCAGACCCCCCTGACTGACTGCTGAGGGCTGCTGTCCTCTGAAACTCCAGGAGATGCACTTTACATTTCTCCTAATGACGTTTGTCATGTTCTGCCTGTCTTGGTGGGTCTCTAACTACAGTCCTGTTCTCCTTTGTAAATTGTATGCTCAAGGTCATGGACCCTATCTTACCCATCCTTGTATCTCCCATAAAAACTACCTCAGAGACTTTTCCATCATAGGTACTGTCTCTCCCTTTCTTCAGTAAATTTGGGGCTGAAGAAGAAATAACGTCGGAACCTGGAAGAGTTGTGAGGTGCATTCACAAGATGGTTAATTCAAGTACCGGTGAAGAAGAGGAATTCATTCAAGCCAATAATTATTATTGAGCTCACTATGGACTAACCATCTATGTATGTGACTCTCATACTCACTTAAGAGAACATGACGAAATCAGCCCAAAATCCTGGAGGGATGGAGAAGAGAGAACCAGCCTCTGGCGGCATGTAACCAGACTGAGAGACCTTACGATCCCCTTGAAAGCACGGGCCAAGGGAAGGAGCTCTCTAGTGGGAAAGGTGAGGGGCAAGGACAAGGGGAAAACCCTATTATAGCCCACCAAGCTGAAGGAGGGGAAGTCCAGCTGAGCATGACACACAGATATTCCCACAAACTCAAGGATAGACCAATAGAGGAAAACGTAGCAAAAGAAAATGGTCCCTAACTTTTTCTTCAAGGTCATGCTAGATCAGTACTTCTCAAACTCTAACGTGATTACGAATCACCAGGGAATGTGGTTCAAATGCGGATTCTGACTCCACAGACCTGGGGTGAGGCCTGAGTTTCTGCGTTCCTAACAAGCTTCCCCAGGATGATATGATGCTGGTCAGTGGATACAGTTTGGATGGCAAGGAGCTACAGAGCTCCAAAAGGTTTGATCTCCACAATGCCTATGGCCTAGCCCTCAACACCTCAGGAGGAAAGGCTGAAGGGGGAATGTTTCCAGGCCGGTCCCACCTGCCACTCATATTATGTGCCTTACTCCTCATTCCTCATGGCCACACAAAAGCAGGCCTAAACCCTCTGCTTGGGCCCTAAAGGAGAAGCCAACAGTGGAGGGGGAAGGGGCAGGGACTGGACGAATCTAGTCCCAAAATTTAATTACATAGAAATATTCCCTAATACACCAACACTCAGAGCCTAGACCGGATGTCTCTATTTCCTCCCGACTTTTTGGTGTCCCACCAATACAGCTAGTTAAGGGTGGCCTACATTTTTTGCAGCTCCCCAAGTCTTTGTTCTTTTATTTTTTAATTGATTGTGTTTCTATGAGCGTGCAGCTCCGGGTTTGTACACAAGAGACAACTCTCAATAACCCCACACCAGGCCTGCGGTACTTTCTTCTCTCGATGTCACATGACCCAGATGAGAGGATGGCTCCTGATAGCGCAGCCTGTTAGAACTTGGCAGAACCCGAGAATTTTGTCTAAAGTTGACCAGGGGAGACTCCCCATCAGCCAGGCGGCTCATCAGATTCCCGAAGCTTTGGGAAAAGCACTGAAACTCGTATGAGTTCAGCTCCTCTCTGGCATTCAACTGGCCTCCCCCATCAATCATGACCAGGAGCTGGGCCTTCTCTGGGGCCTCTGGAAGCTAGAGAGTAAAAAAGTGATGTTTAAATTCCACTCCCTGCTGACTACACTCCAGAGCAAACCAGAGGGATGCTGCCTTAATCGAGGGTCCTAGGGCCTGGCATCCAAAAGATTGTGCGTTTCCCTGTTTGGAATCATCCTTCAAGGTCCCCACAAGGAATCTGAGTCCTGCCACAGGGAAGGTCATGCCCAGAAAAGGCAGGAGTTCAGAAGCACAGGTGATCAATAAGAGAAGGTCACCCATCCCCGCTTTCGACCACGTGTGGCTGGGCTTCCAAACTGGAAGGTGGAGCTGCCCACAGATTGGCCACTTCTTGAAGAATGCACCCCTTCCATCAGCCTCCCACTGCTGCTTCCCAGACTCTGCTCACCGATGGCCCATCTCCATTTTCTCAAGGGAAGCAAGCGCAGCAGAGTCTCTGGGGAGGAGATTAGCGGCAGGTATGGGGTGGGAGAAGGCCCAGAGCTCCCTACACCCACTGCGGTTCGGTGCACAGCAGTCTACGCAAACTGAACACCTTCACAATGGGGTGCGGTGCCCTGATTCAGCAGCAACTTTGTTCAGTCCGGCTTCCACAGTAAGCCATGGGCTTGATCACCAAACCCTCCATAAGCTCCGCCACCAGGCCCTCCTTCTTCTAATCAATCGGTTCTAGATTAAAGCACCAAAGGCAGGCACATGGTCTCCTAACAACTCTCCCCTCCCTTTACAAAGGGAGGTCACCGGAAAACGAAATAGAAAGATTAAGCTGCTACAAGTCTCTTCTCCTTAACTTCCACGCTTCCATGCGACACACACAAACACACACACACACACACACACACACACACAGTTTTCCATCCTATCCTATCTTGATATCCCAGCCAACACTATTAAAGTTGGCCTTCCTTTGGGGTGCCTCTTCTATCACTCTCTCTGCCAGGCTACCAACCTGGACCTTTGAATATTGGGAGAAAACCACGGAATATCTCAGATGGGCTTCTGGCTGGGGCCCTGGGGAGCCTGTGAGGACCTCCAGCATGAAGAAGAGTTTTCTCCAGTCTCCCTGGTCCCCACACCCCCGGCTGAATAAAACCTGTATTTTTCATTAAGTTGGGAAACGGAGCCTAATTAAAGCCGAGGAAGAATCCCCATGGGGAGTGACACTGACCCCCACGCGGCCCCTTACCATTGCACGTTGGGTAGATGTCTGTCCAGGCCGGCTGCTGGTGGAGGAGGTTGCTGCTGGGATTGAGATTCATTACACCACTTCCTTCCAGAATCATGATCTGTAAGGGGATCAAACAGGCCGTTCAGCCAGTGCCTCTTGGACAAACGTCATTTGAGAGTATAGATCATAGAGTGAATTTAGGAAGGAAGAAATAATTTGGTCCTTCCATCCATCGCCTGTGAAGCATGTTGCCACCAGCCCTTTCAGTAAAAGCAAAACTCACTGGCAATTAAAAATTTCCAGGTTCGATTTTCATATGCATGAGGCAAGATTTTATAGCCACCCATTCACAAATGAATAATCTCTGATCGGAATGAAACGGGAGGAAAATTAATACTTGCTCACTGGGCGAGTCTGGCCAGCAGCCAATTTTTTTTTTTTTTTTTTTTGACAAAAGTGAAAATACCAAAGAAGTTTTTATTTAAAGTAAAATTTCAATCAATGAAAACCCAAATGGGTAGCAGAACAGACCCGGCACCTGTGCAGGAACTCTGACCTGAAATCAGACATTCACAAGTCCCGACACATCTGAGCAGCCTACACCTGGGCGTCCAGTAAATTTCCTCAGCACAGACGTCTACCACGGGACGGGCTCGTCTTGGAGGACCTCAGCCATATTTGACCTAGAGTTTTTCAAGTATTTGGCTCCGTGATAATATTAGAAATCAGTTGGTTTTGGGGACAAGACACTGCCCCTTCCCTTCCTTCCTGGTAAAAATTCAGCCCCACGTTCCCTCTCCTTTCAGAGACCTGGAGAATACCGCAGGCTTCAAAGCTGATCTGAAGCTGACTTTCTCAGTCTGAGGGCTCATTTTCGCAGTAAAGGACCCAGGAGAAGAGGCTTTCTTCCATGAGCCTGTTTGGGTTTTTTAAACCATGTAAAAATTTTACACTTTAGAAATATTCACCTCAGTCGTCCAGCATCTACAATCTTCCTACCCTCCAGGCAGGCGCCCTCCACCTTTCGGACTGAAAGCCCCAGAAGTGTGTTCAATCATCCAAAGGATGAACAGCTTGTTTCCAGAGGATGACTGAGCATTACCCAGGGCCTCTAAGGGTAACCTGCTCTTTCTAAATGTTCGGGTAAGGAGAAGAGTGGCAGATCATGGAAACGTTTCTGCCTGTATGGGGGAAATCTTGCATCTTCACGAGTCACCAACCTCCCCCAAACTGCCCAGCCAGAGTGGTTCCATCCCTCAAAACCCTTTCCTCTAATTCAGCTGGTGCTCCTCTGGTTCTATGTAGGGCTTGAGAGGGGAGAAGAGGGGTCTGGAAAAGGCATAAAAATTCATTCATGTATTCATTTATTATCAGCCTTGCAATGGGCTGGGCACAGCTTTAGGGACCAGGGATAGAGCAGTGATTAAGAGTTGAACTAGGCTAAACAGGAACATTTATCATGATTATTAACATCATCATCCTTGTTGTTTGGCAAATAATTAGGCCTAAGTAGAAGGCAGGGGAAGGAAAGATGGGGTGGGAATAGTGAGCACTGTAACAGACCACAGGGTGCAGAGATGGCAGAGCCGGATTCTACGTGGTGGTGCCATAGAGATGAGTTTCGAAGTCAGAAAGAGCGGGGGTTTATCCCACGCTCTCACACTTACCTGCTAAAGTTGGTACTAAGTCGAACAAAAGTCACTAACCTCTCTGAACCCCAGTTTCCTCTTATGCAAAATACAGGTCGTCATACGTACCATGTGTATTGGTTTGAGCTTAAACGAGTTTCTATACCTCGAGCGCTTGGCACAAAGTCGGTCATGACCGCATGGTAGGTGTTATGAGGAGGAGGGCTACTACATCTCTGGATAACCTAAACCAGAAGCAACCTTGGGCCTCAGTTTCCCCACGCAAAAATTTAAAGAAGGTAAATTGCTTCTTAAGTTCGTTTCCAGAAATCTCTTTGATTCTCACTCTCAGAGAAAACCAACCCAAGTCGAGCCTTCTCCTCCTTCACAGGAACTGCACCTTTTCCCATCGAGCTTTCTACAGCAATTGCCCCAAGCGAAGAATCCAAACGGGGGACTCCAAGGTACAAGAAAACTTCCAGGTCCCCAGAAGGGTGGCTGGGGGAGGGAGGAGGCATGGCAACGGCTCCTGTTTGCTCAAGGCCGGGCTTGTTCCTTGCCAGCATTTGCTCAACTACAAGCGGTAGGCAGGTTACTGTTTAACCCTGAAGGGGCTGCAGCTCAGAGCCCAGCCCATCTGCCCTCCAGGCTGTGGGTAAGGGTGGGGTGGGCAGCGGAGGCTTCCCTGAAATTCTTTCACAAGGGTTTGCCTGCAGGGCTGTTTCAAAGTGGCCATTTCAGTGGAAGCCAGACCTGCCGGGGCCAGCTAGGACCCACCTCCTCAGCCGGCTGGCCCAGACCTTCTGCTCACCACTTCGCAAAAAACTAGAAGGCAGGGCGGTGTGAGGACTAAACGCCTGGCTTTGAAGTCAGGGAGAGGTGGGCTCAGAACCTAGTTCCCCTGCTCACTGTGGGTGACCTTGAGCAAGTTCAAGTCTGTCTAGCCTACATCTTTCTGATCCTCACTTTCCCGCCCTGTAAAATGGGAACAACCCAGACGCAGACGGCTGTGGGCATCAAATGAGCTTGGGCATGCAGAGAGCCGAGTGGGTACAAAGGAACAATTCAATAAATGTCGCATGACCATGTGGGCCAGTTTTCCTCTTAGGACCGAATGCCCACCAGCCCCTTTCCTCCGGGCAGACGTCATTTCTCAGCACGAGGCCCCCAGAACTCTCAACCCACAGAGAAGCCCTGAGGACTACAAGGTCACAGCTGCCCGGTCGCCACCTGGCCCACCAGGAGGCTGAGCGCGCTCCCTGCCGGCACCCCCTTTCCAAGGGAAAGCAGCTGGCAGGGTGAGGGGCCCATTTTTACAGGGCACAGGAAATGGTTACTGCCCATGAAAGAGTTTATGTCGCTTATTCCTTAGTGAGTCAGAGTTCACCGAGGTCACCCGGGCTTGTGAGGAAAGAAGATCAGTATTTTCAACCCAGCTTGGGGTTGCAGGGACAGCGCCCTTAGCGTGGGCACCGAAGGCCCCCCACCTCGGGGCCAGCATGGCGGAAGGCCTTTCACCAAGTCCTACCCCCCTCGGAGGCCCAGCTCTTCAGGTGTAAAATGAGGACATTTGCCCCCCAGCAGCCTTACAGGACTGTTGAAAAGATCAAATGAGATAATGGATAATAAATGTGCCTTGCGAATTGTTTTTAAAAAAAAAGCATTATGGGCTTCCCTGGTGGCGCAGTGGCTGAGAGTCCGCCTGCCGATGCAGGGGACACGGGTTCGCGCCCCGGTCCGGGAAGATCCCACGTGCCGCGGAGCGGCTGGGCCCGTGGGCCGTGGCAGCTGAGCCTGCGTGTCCGGAGCCTGTGCTCTGCAACGGGAGAGGCCACAACAGTGAGAGACCCGCCTACCCCAAAAAAAAAAAAAAAAAAAAAAAGCATTATTATAATCAACTCACCCACACTCCCATATATGAATAAAAACTTTCTATGGTACATGGTGATTACTTTATGGGGTATAAAAAGCAACCCTTTTCATTAAAAAGTAAGGGAATTATTTAATGCTGCTCTTTAAGCTTTCTACTTTACCTTCAGCATAGCTTTTATTAGTTTCTTTCAAAAGAAAAATATATCAAGTGTGGGAGGTAGAGACTTTGGAATCTCTGAGGCCCGGGTTGGAATCCAGGCTCCCCATCTTTCAGCCACGTGACCTTGAGTATGTTACCCTTTCCCAGCTCAATGTCTTCAATGATTTCAAAGGGGAAGTCGGGGAAAGTGGATGTCCTCCAAGCCTAAGGGCTGTTTGGAAGGATAAATAATATCATGGATTTAAAGGTCCCTAGTCCGATGCCAGAACACATGCCCTCATTTAAAATCAGTTTCTTTTCCTTTCTTTAAACATCAGTTCTCAGGGTGTTGCTCTAACACATTTTACTTCTTCCAAGATTGGAAGAAGTAAATTCAGAGCCTAAGTAAGAAGGTTCCACCCTTCGAGCCAAAAGCAAGCTGGGAAAAGGATCTATTTGGCCTCATCTCCAGCTCGAGGGAGAATTCTAGGGTGAAAAGCAGTTTCTCAACCTCAGCACGACTGGCATCTTGGTCCGGGATGGTTCTTTGGTGCGGAGACGACTGGTGCATTGCCGTATGCTTAGCTGCATCGCTGGCCACTAGATTCTAGCAGCACTCACCCACCACCACCCTGAAAAATGTCCCCGGAGCCAAATCACCCCCAGTTGTAAACACCAGTCAAATTAGAGCCTGTGGAGGTGACAGCTCAGGCTTTGATCTCGCTGTGTGGTGACCTTGCACTGTTTTCTATCCTTTCTGAGCTGCTATAGCCTCTCCCAGGAAACAGCCATGGCATTAGTATCACCACGTAGGCTTGCTGGAGGACTGACTGAGATAAGGGACTGCGAGGTCCCCAGCACAGTGCCTGGTCACACCGGGTAATTGCCTCCTAGGTAGAAATTTAAGAAAATGCACTGGGTATCAGGCCCACCTTTGTCTATTCCCGTATGGTATGTATTCTGGGAACACAGCATAAATTACTACTTGGGCTATTAAAAACTGCACACCAGAAAAAAGGTAAATCTTAACTGAAACCGAAAGAGTGAAATGCAATGTGGGTGATGCAGCATTTTTTCCATTTGCATTCTCTTATGCCCCCTTCGTGTATACAAACAATCGGAGGGAACTTTTTGACCCCTGTGATTGTCTTGACTTCCACATTCGCCCCAGACATCACCCTTTGCACGGCAGTTCTAAAACTGACACTTTGGGCGACAGAAGTCTGGAGCCACGCGTGGGACCCAGTCGACTACAGTAGATGGTATCTCATGCCAGCCTTCCAGCCAGGACCTATTCCACCTTAGGCAGCAATTCCCTGGCAAACAATGGGCTACTAAGGTTTGACCAGTCCGAACCCATTTTGGCAGAGAGACGGCACCGTGCTGTGCTGGGGTGGCCACAGACACTCTTTACTCGCCTACTTTGTTAAGTGGCAGTTCGGAGTTAAACACAAATTCCCACAGAGCCCTAAGATGCTAGGGTCTCAGACCACTGCTGGGCCACCCACGCATAAAGGCGATCTACCACCTCTGTACCCCCCCTGCCAGACCTTCATCAAAGGCTAAATTCCCTTCGAGCACCAGCTTGACCACCACGCACAGGGAGGACCAATGGATCAGGGTGGAGGCCATCAGAGCACTTGGCCTGACCCTAAAGTTTAAGAGTCTCACATTTTAGCTGCTGCTCGGTGGCACAGATGGGAATGCATGAGAAAGAGTCTCACTAACATCTGGGTTGAAAGGACATGCTCATGTGTCCCACCTCACATACTCTGGGTGTGAGGACCTTCAAACCCAGCCCGATGTTGCTGCATTTCTGGAGGGCAGCTCTTACAGTGACTCAGATGATGAGGCTTGAAATCCTGATTCTGCCCCTTGGCAGGCTGTGTTGACCTTGGGGAAGTACCATCCTCTCTAAAGTCTCAATTTCCCACTATGACAGAAAGTGGGGGAAATGGAGTTGATGTGCGGATTAACTGAGAATGTTTAATGTGTGAGAATATAAAGTTCTCACACATTATCTCATACATGGCAAGTACCCAGGAAATGTTAGCAGATATCATGGGGTCTGCCCAGGGATCTCTCTCTAAACTGTGCTGGTTGGTTTGGGCGACATTCTTGGGGTCGGGTTAGACCCTTCAGGGGCAGGATGGTGTAATGGTGGGGAGCTCCAGGCTCTGGAGTCAGATGGCCATGGTTCAATCCCTGGCTTTGCCAGTTTACTAATGGGGCAAGCTTGGACAAGTGATTCAACTTCTCTTGAAGGTCTCATTTTCCTCACTGATAGAATGGTATGAAAAGTGTTGATAGATGATATGAAAAGGGCTGTTGAAAGACAAAATGATACCTGTAGAGTGCTTGGAAAAGCGCTTGACACATATTAAGTACTTGGTAAATTTAAGCTGGTCTTTATAATCATTATTATCATTTCTTTATTGTGCTGTGGCTATTATTTTGTTGAGTCTCCAAGGAGGAAATTGAGGGTTTAATTCACTTCAAGCAAGGCTTCTAACTTCCACCATCTACGTAATATTCAGCAACCCCAGCTGGCTGGCACAATCTAGCCTAGGGCTGGACTCGTGCCTCCCCACTCCCCATCCTGGGCTGCTGGTCAGACGCACCATGAGGCTGAGCCGTGAGTGGCATCTCTCAGCCCCTGCTCACGGAAGCCGTGCTCCCCTGCTCTGGGCATGCATCCTTCCTTCTCCCCTTTGTCCCACCAGGCACACGCTGCCTGAGGCTGCCGGGAACGGTGGAAGGGCACCCCTCTGCAGGTCTTGGGTTACCACCCGGCACTGTGCTCTCACACACCATGGCTGGTTGGCAGGTACACAGGAGAGCCGCACATCCAAAGTGGGATCTCCTGGCAGAGAATGGCCAGAGGATCTCTCTATCCGACAGGGTCCCTTAGCACATGAACTGCTCATTTACTGGAAGAAGGGGGTCTGGGATTTGAGCTCATGGGAACAGAAAAATGAGAGGAAGGAGGCACCACTGGGACTTTCACAAGGGACCAGAGTCATGCACTCCAGAACCCAGGAGCCTCTGCCCAGTCTCGGGACTCCTACCAAGGCCAAGAACTGCTCCACTGGTCTCTCTTCTTAAACACACAGAGAGAACCTGCCAGCAGAGACAAACGCAGCCCAGCTTGGGCTCGCTTATCTGGAGCAAGGTGTGTCTTTTGCTCTGTGGTGAGGTAACTGAGACCAAGGACAAAATGCTGTAAAAATGAAAAAGAAAAAAATAATAGTAATAATAATAGTAACTATACTATAGTAGCTAGGGTTTATTGAACATTTAAAATGTGCTGGCTCTGTGTTAATAGTTTTAAATACATTGTCTCAGTCAATATTCACAATTACTCTGTAAGGCATTATGTCATTTAACAGATGGTTTATCCGAGGCTCAGAGAGGTTGGATAACTTGTTCAAGCTCACACAGTTTCGAAAGAATTGAAGCTAGAAGAGAATTCAAACTCCAAGGGTCTAGCAACAAACCCCGGGGACTTTCTGCTGAGAAGGGGGTGATTTGCCAGAGAAGAAAGATGCCTTCAACTCATCCTCACCTCCATCCCCATTCCATACATACTCACAGCATTCTCCCTCTGCCATCTGGGGCCTCACACCTTTACCAGGTTTCTCCAAGATTACAAAATTCTCTGGTTCATTCAATCATGCAGTGTCCCTGATTGAAACCCGTTTCCTTTTTGCCAGAGCAACCTGAAGCCATCACTCTTCTCAATATATTCAAGAGTTCTTTATAGAATGAAAGGGTAGACATCTGTCTTCATTCTGTCATACCTACCATATACTCAGGTAGGAATATTTAGGGTATGAAAGCTGGGCCAATTTTACTCTTTTAGCCATTAATTACAGATTTATAGCCCTATATATTTATATACACATACATACACATTTACATGCATATATATACATGAGTATATCTGCACACATATATAATATAAACTCTCCTTTTATGACTCAATAAAGTTATTTTTATTTTATATTTTGGAAATAAACTGGTCCATAATTCTTTGTGCTTCATCTGAATTAGCTCTAAGTCCAGAAAGTAGGGTTTGCTCTTTCTGGGAGGGTAAAGATACACTGGGAGCCACCAGGACCACAGAGCAGATCATAAGCAGGGCTTTGCCTGTATTCCCTGTTCCCAGCCCCAGGGGACTGAGAGTCAAAGCTATGGTCTGCCTTCTTCCCAGCTCCTCGATACATTCAACCACAACATCCCCAAATGGCCTCAGACCTGGCTGCCTTGTGTGGGTATTTTTACTCCTCAGGCCCGAGGAGCAATTAGACATTGTAAATAATTACTTTTGCAATGACAGTAATATCTAAACCATTCTCTGTCCTTAGTCAAAGTTACCAGCAGGTGAATTCACAGCATTTGCCTGAAGGATATTGCAACAGATTACCGACTTCCTGTTTCAATGTGACTATCATTTCAAGAGAACTACTCCCCACGAGGAGAAAAGAAAATTCGAGTGCATGTGAAATCTAACTGAATGTAATACAGACAATAATTTGTGTTTTCCAAATGAATTAAAATGTGAATCAAGCTTGGGGAATGTATTTGATCCTCTCGGGATTACATCACAGGTAATTTCATACCCTCATAATGTGTTTTGAAACAGACATTTCATGTTCCCAGGGGCAACATCAGAAGCATTATTCCTGGGCTTTCAAGCGTTTTCATGAGCAATGATGCCACATTGGGAGGCCAAGAGCTGATCCATTATAGATACACTTTACTGACTGTGAACCATTTGGAAATATACACGAGGCTGATCTTTATCAGTCTTGGTGCCAGATGCAGACAAGATGCAGATACTGACAGTGGACAGGCACCAAAGTTGATCAAAAAACAAGATTACCTTTCATGACCCCAGGAGCCTTTATCAATCTCGTTCAGATATGACAAACTAAGAAAAATAGGGCAAGCTTTGAAGCACAAAAGGTCACAGAGTCTTTTGAGACCTCAAGAGAAACTAGGGTTTTCTCCTCTTCAAAATGCACACCAGGTTTTGCACGTATTTCGTGGGCCCCAGACCCTCTAAAGACCATCCACGGACCCCTGCAAATCTATGGACACCATGGATCTTTAAAAAAAAAAGCAACTCTCTTGCTCTCATGTTGGATTGAAATGTAAAGAAAACTTTGCAGTGGAGTTAGGGATGGGAGACAAGTCTACTCCGACCTCTGAGAGAAGGCCTGAGAGATTCTATTCTTGTTCTTACTTGACATGGGTGTTGCCTAGTTTTCCTATGGTGACACCAGGAGGGGCCGCACTGTCCCTCTCCGTTGGCACCTAAAGTAGTGATCATGCTGCATCCAGGAGAGTCATTCGGGACCTCTGTCTGGCAATGCAGTGAAGAATTCACCATCCTCCCCACCACCCTGAACCTCAGGATCTCTCTCCCCACTAAGCCTCGATCTCTATTCTAAAACCAGATAATCATAAAGTAAAGATCATACAGAAAAAACAAAAACATCCCAAAACAAACAAACACCCAGGCCTACTTTTACAACCCTAGGTCTCCGTAGGTCTTTGGAAAGGTACAGGTACGGGGACTAGAGGATTACGTTTATGGCACTTATTCTCCTACTTGGCTGATGAGGCCGTACACGTGTTTCTCACAGGTTGGTCTATAGGCCACCTGTATCATCATCATCTGAGGAGAAGTTAAATTTGAAGTTTCCTGAGGTCCCGTCCAGACCGTGAATCAGAATCTACATTTTTGAGACCCTCCCTTCACGAATCCTTAAGCCCTCTCACAGCTGAGAGCTTCTGGCCAAAGATTCATCTACCTGCCTTCCCTCGATTTCCCACAACAAGATAACAAACTCCAGCAGATATCAGTCCTAAAAGAAACATCCATAAACACCAGGAAATCTTTGTAAAGTCAGAGACAATACATTCAATCCAAAGAACTCAAGCTCCAGTTCATCTGTGGAGATTCTACCACTGTATTATTTGCAGACTTGAAATAAAGCTGTTCCTAATGTCCAGTACCACCAAATGGTTCAATGCAACAGTGCTCAACGAACTTACAAGTATGAGTCTCTGAAGGCCAAACAAACAAAGCCAGCATTTGCAGAGGATTTTTGTAATGATAATTTCCATCAAGGGAATCTCATGGCTGGCTGAGTCACCCCTTATCCCAACCCCCACCCCCACCCCACCTCAGCTCTTCCAAAGTTTACTTAACCACTTTGGATTTCAGACCTCATACCGAAGAAAATTAGTATCTTAGCCTTCGGCAGAGAGAAACAATCAAGGAATGTTTGTCCCACAGGTATAAATATTTATCCCCTCCAATTAATATATATTTCTTGACTGTCTACTAGATGCTAGGCACCGTGCTGGGAGCTGGGGGCACAACAGTGAACAAAACACAGAAGCTGCCCTGCTCAATTGGACTATCCAGAGAGGACACCACTTCTGAAAACCACAGTAGCTCTTTCCAAAATCGTCTGACCTCATTCGCCATCTCCTGCTGGGGTTACCATGGAACCAGAGGAGACAGAGCCTGGCAACCTGCTCTGGCATTTGGATATCACCAAGCTTGGAAAGAACTTCAACTCCATTTAAAAACAGGACTGATGGGCTTCCCTGGTGGCGCAGTAGTTGAGAGTCCACCTGCCGATGCAGGGGATGCGGGTTCGTGCCCCGGTCCGGGAAGATCCCACATGCCACGGAGCGGCTGGGCCCGTGAGCCATGGCCGCTGAGCCTGCGCGTCCAGAGCCTGTGCTCCACAACGGGAGAGGCCACAACAGTGAGAGGTCCACGTACCGCAAAAATAAATAAATAAATAATAAAAAATAAAAATAGTACTGATTCTCCTCTCTCCAACAACCCCAAGCCCTCACCTTCACAGAAAACCCTCACCAAGACCTGGAGTTGGCAGCCATGAGTTTCACACGAAGCAGCCTCAGCCAAAACCAATCTCCACTCAGGGCAGAATAAAGCGGTTGGTTGTCTGGATGGCTGAATGTCTCTCCCCGAGACAATGGCGTGTTTATGTCGGAGGGTTAGGGGCAGGTTAACATAAAACCCACCGTAAACAGAGCTGTTAATTCCGTTGCTGGCAGGGGCTTCTGTTATCTTCTGAATACCTCCCAGAGGGTATGAGCCCTACCTTTGCATTTGAGTTGGCAGCAGAGTTATTTTTTTGCACCTGTTGCTCTGCTCCAATAACAACGCAGTTAAGCATTGATTTGTTGGAAAATAAACAGAAAAAAGCAAAGAAAGGCATCTGCCCGAACAGCCTGAGCTGGTTTGACAGAGCGTTCATGCCAATTTGTTTTTCCTATAAAAATCAAAGAAAAACCTGCGCTTTCACTTTGGATGCTACCCTCCCACTCCCTCAGAAGAAACGGTGGTATCGAAGAGGCCAGCCAGAGCTGGCAGGGCTAAGGAGCCAGAAGACACTGTACTTTTCCATCGGCTGGCTCTGTGAGGGCGCTGAGGGGTGTCCAAGATCTGCAGAATGACATGGCCAGCCTCCAGCCAGCCCAGGTTAAGATCCTGAGTCAGATTAACAAGGGCGGAGAAGGGGCTGCTGGGGTATGATCAAAACCCAAACCACACTCTTCCAAATGGTTGACTTCTGCAAGTCAATATGGTTCAAGTAGTAGGTGTGGCCTATGGGTACCTCCCTAAGCAGAGACTCAGCCTGCTTCTCCCAAAGACTTCTTCATCTAGCCCTGGGCAGCAAGCGTAGTTTGAAAACTCCAGGTCCCTGGACCATAGCTTTCCCAGCGGGGAAGGGAGGTCAGCCATACCTACCTCCCAGGCAAGATGTGTAGACTCGCTCATGTCCCGCCAAGCGACTTGATGTGTCACGTCCCCAGTGGAAAGGACCTAAGATGTTCACAGTGTGGTGCCTGCATTAATTCAAGTGTCATCATGCTCTCATTTCTCAACAGCTCGTCAACATCACATGAGGAGCTCAAGCCAAAAAGGGCCACAAAGAGCTAAACAAATCACTCAGATGGAGATCATGACAATACGAATTAAGCAGTGGCATCATCACCCACCCTTCAACGCACAGTGTCAGGAGAAGCCTCTTAATATCTCTTTTTAAGCCTTGAGCAGAAAGCCTAGGACGTGGGCCAGGCTCACTGTTCCGCGAGATGACCGCTTCCCCTCAGCTTTCTCTCGGCTGTTGGGCCTTCATTATCACCAGACTACTGGCTTAATGGGGGAGTCACAGCAGTGGGGGAAGGCCTCGGAAACGCCGCTTCTCGAGGAGCGTTACGAACAAGGTGTTCCGACAGAAGAGGGATATGCCTGGCTGAGCATTCCCAAGCATTCTTGTCATGAGCAGGGCAGGGAGTGGAGCGCCTTGGAACCAAACTGGGCAGCCAGAAAAATAAAAGATTTAACACCACCCTCAGTTGACTGAAAAATAAATAAGACCAAGGACGCAAGAATGCGGGAAGGGTGGAGGGAGGTAAGAGGTGGGAACCGCAGCCAGGCAGGGGTTGGGATGGACTGGGACAATGGATTTGACCATGTTGAGATTCAAGTGTCTTCCCAGAGAAAGACTAAGATGACCCAGCCAAGGAAAGATCAACAGCCACCAATTTAGAATCTCACAGACTGTGTAATTACAAAACAACAGACAAAATTATGACGGGGATGATAGTTCATATTTATTGAGTGTTAATGATGTGCCAGGAATTGAGCTAGGCTTTACAGGAATTTCCTCACTCGATCCTTGCAATAGCCTCCAATGTTGGTACTAATATTAGCCCCACTTTACAGGTAAGGAGGCACAGAGAAGTTAAGCAACTTACCCAAAGACACAGAGCTAGTAAATGGACTGGATATATTATAATAAATGTGTTGGAGTGTGGCAGGAAAGTGCAATACAACTCTTGTAGCTTTGAAAATGGATCCTTGTATTTCCAAAGACGAGGAAGATGTCTCTTTAGGATCGCTTACTTTTATTTTTGAAGTTGAGATCCCTTAAGTACAGATCCTTTAATTTTTTCCCTAAATGTGAACAAGAGGCATACTAAGGATACTTGTGCCCTAATATGAAAGTTCTCTTAGTGTCCATCAGCGTGGATGCTACAGAAGCACCAGTTCACCGCCATGCAAATCCATTTGTCAAAACTTCAGCCTGGCTTCCTGTTGAAAGGCCCAGACTGACTCAGGAGTTGGGCTTGGCTGCATGAAGCCACCTCAGACTTATTAGCCATGATAAAAGAGCAATAATAATAACAAGGAAACAAACTGTTGAAAAATTAAGGGAAATTTATGCCTCCTTTGGAAAAGCATCTGACGACTGAGCTGTCACTCAGAGGCCCTGATGTCAGACCTGCTGTGTTGTGGACGTCACACCCACAAGGGGAGGACTGTGAATGTGTCACTCTGAGAGCCTGCATTCCATCACTCAGAGAAGAACTCTAGGGAAGTCCACCCCATCCTCCAACAGGCGCATGACCCTGCAGCAGTTTGTAAAAACGTAGCCATAAAACACAGACAGAACTTCATTAGACTCGTTCCAGTATCATCTTTGCAACTTAAGAAACAAATAATATCTGAATTTTCTCACGAATTAGAGGATCTCCTCTTTAGAAGAAGTAGGGTTTTCTCTTCGTACAGGCAATCATTAAACGACAATAGACAAGGAAGCCGCGTTCCTTTTTAGTGCCATCCTACAAGAACGATAGACTCTCAGCAACCCAAGTCTCATTTTTCCTTCCAAAACACACTTTGCTCCGCGTCTCCTAGCTCACCGGCCTGTGGATTAAGCCCTCTGGAAAATAACAAATGAAAATACTCCTCAACAAGGCAAGCAACTGACTATCAGAAATGTTTTCTAAGGAGTCAAATCCCTTCCAGCCGATTATTCATCCCTCCCATTGCTTCAGTGGACACCTTTGACACTCAAACAAAATGACCCAACTCACCAACTCAAAACACCCAAGGTCAGCTAGATGATCACGATGAGAATGAGTAGGGGCTCTCCCAGCAACTTCCCGGCTTGCTGGCTTCCCAGCATCAGAAGCCGTCACAAGTTTGAAAAATTTCATCACATCCAGAGGGAGGCCCAGCTACATAATATGCAGGGCTTGGTGCAAGGGAAAATTTGGAACCCCTTGTTCCAAATGTATTAAGAATTTCAAGACAGCCACAACAGAGCATTAAACTAAGCACAGGTGCTTCCTAAGTGTTGGACCCTGTGTGACTGCATTTGCTCTATCCCACTGACACCGGCCCTGTCCCTGGGGTCAGTCCCAACTTTTGCCTTCACCTGTACCCTTGCTCTCTCATCATGGAAGGCAGGGGGAGTCTTTGCTGTCTAAAGCTTTTCTGTCTAAAGCTCCTAAAGTAGTTAGGAGAATTAAATGAAATACAACATTGAACATGTCTGTAGCGGCACCTGGCTTACAGCAGGCCCTCAGCAAATGTTAGCTAGTATTACTATTGTTGTTGTTTATTATTATTTTCATTATGCCAAGGTCCCTCGACAACTCCAAAGCTACCCATAGGCAAGAATGATGGGTGGGAAGAAAAGACAGCCCATTTCGACAGAGACCATCTATTAGCTACTGCTGTTCAGAAGTCATTTCATTAGCTCTGTGTGAGAGAGTGCCATAAATTAGGCATTCTTAGCCTTCTCTTTATACCATGGACCCATTTTACGCAGTCTGCAGAGGCTTACAGACCCCTTCTCAAAAAAATGCTTTTAAAATGACAAAAATAATAAGATTAGAAAGGAAGTTTATCTTGAAATACAATTATCAAAATACTTTAAAAATAAATGTGTGATATCATAATAACATATGGGCTTCTTTATTAGTATATTAAACAAGAATATCTAGTGCAGGTCCAATAACTTCCGTAATACCAAAGAAGTGATGAATAGTGGTATTTTGAGACATCTGTAACAAGTATAACATGATATGAAAGTATCTGTAATTTCTCTTGGTGCCAATCAGTTACAGCTATTGCTACTGGGGAGTTTTGCTTACACTCATATTGAAATTGAATTGAATTCACACTGAATGTTGAATTTTAGTTAGATTACTGAAAATAAACATGTAATTTTTTTCCCACATCCAAGTTCACAAACCCTCTGATTTCTCCCCATGGACACTAAGAGATCTTTGGATCCCAGGTTAGGAACCCTTGCCGTTTTACAGGAAGGACTGCTTGTTCAATTCAAATAGCCTCTTGAGACCACTTCCACATGGCCAGAAGCCTCAGCTGAACAATGTACAGGAGGCAGACCCTATAGTGCCTTGGCAAAATAAGTAGGAATTTTTTTTTTTTTTTTTGCGGTACGCGGGCCTCTCACTGTTGTGGCCTCTCCCGTTGCGGAGCACAGGCTCCGGACGCGCAGGCTCAGCGGCCACGGCTCGCGGGCCCAGCCGCTCTGCAGCACGTGGGATCTTCCCGGACCGGGGCGCGAACCCGTGTCCCCTGCATCGGCAGGCGGACTCTCAACCACTGTGCCACAAGGGAAGCCCACCCTTAAATTCTTGAGTGTCTCCAGATACCTACTGGCCACTGCAGCTAAGGCATTACTTACTATGGGTATTCTAGAGGCTTTAAAAAAATTCCTGGACTTCCCTGGTGGCGCAGTGGTTGAGAGTCCACCTGCCGATGCAGGGGACACGGGTTCGATCCCTGGTCCGGGGAGATCCCACATGCCACGGAGCAACTAAGCCCGTGCGCCACAACTACTGAGCCTGTGCTCTAGAGCTCATACTCCACAACTACTGAGCGCATGTGCCACAACTACTGAAGCCAGCGCGCCTAGAGCCCGTGCTCCACAATGAGAGAAGCCACCGCCATGAGAAGCCCGTGCACCGCAACGAAGAGTAGCCCCCGCTCGCCGCAACTAGAGAAAGCCCGCACACAGCAACGAAGACCCAACACAGCCAAAAATAAATAAATTTAAAAATTTATTTTAAAAAATAATAAAGTCTGTTGCAAAGAAAACATCTTATCAGTAGTCACCCTGGAGACAAGGCTGAAATAATCTTCACCTTTCAGACCCCACTTACCTCATCCAATAGGATATACCATTAGCCCTACTGAGGGAATTTTTTAAAGGTTCCTAAGAGGGACCCCCCAAAAAATCTCTATGAGATAGTCATATGCTCCAAGCTCCACTGTCATACACAAAAGTAGAAGACCGTCTTCATATTCCAAAAAAGACTCAATAGACTTTTGTTTTTGTTTTTTTGGTTTTTTGCGGCACGCGGGCCTCTCACTGTTGTGGCCTCTCCCGTTGCGGAGCGCAGGCTCCGGACGCGCAGGCTCAGTGGCCATGGCTCACGGGCGCAGCCGCTCCGCGGCATGTGGGATCTTCCCGGACCGGGGCACGAACCCGTGTCCCCTGCATCGGCACGCAGATTCTCAACCACTGCGCCACCAGGGAAGCCCGACTCAATAGACTTTTGGAAGAAGTCTGCATCAGGCAAAGAAAGGGCTGGCAGGCAGACTAACATTTCTCAGAACCACAATTGGACCCATAAAGATCTAGCCCCTAAGACTGTTTATGTGGTGTCTATAATATAGAGTGAGGAGGATATGACAGAATAGGAAATTTTGAATTCAACACAATTACAACCACATCAAAGAAATTGTACATCTAGACAAGGTCCTACGAAAGTAAAAATAGTTACTTTAATAGTGGGGTTCAAGAGGTGGTCTAATAGTCCAATAATCAAAATATTGTAGGAAGCATTTTGGCTCCTTTTGATTTGGGGCTTGGTTTCCCTCAGAAAGCAGTTTGGAATGCAACTCTGCTGGCCACATTTTAAATAAGTAGGCAGATACCCTTAATAACAACGAAGATGCTCCTGAGAAAGGACAGGAAGGAGGCTCTAAGGGCCGGGGTGTGGGGGAAGATTGGAAGAGAAGAGGTAATGTGAATCCAATGAACCAGAACAAGGGGCTCAGCCCCATAAAACAAACCAAAGACAGAGTGTGCTTAGGTGCTAGTGAAATCCATTTTCAAAGAAGTATTTTACAAGGTATCTCTTTTAAAACAAGGCCAATTAAAACCCTGGTAGCCTCTTTAAATGAGCCACCCTGCTTTACCCTATTGCAAGCTTTGGTTGCTCCAGGTTCAGGCTGAGGGCCTCTGGGAAGACCAGGCTCTCCAGGTGGGCTGCCCAGTGGCTTGGCCAGCCTTGTTCCCCTTCTGATGACCCCCCGGGTCTTCCTCTCGGAGAATTGAGTCCATGTCCATCAAATCTACCCAATAATTCATGGACAGTCAGGTGAACTGAGCAGCCTCCACGGGGTCCTGAGCATTCACTTTTCAGCCGGCTGCTTTCGTGTTTTACAGAAGACAGCATTAGAGTACCTACCCGTGGACACCAGTGGCTCCCGGTGGTCACAAAGCAGTCAGCTGCATCCACTTCTACACTGGCACCAACTTCAGATAAATGAGGCAATTGATAAAGATGGGATGTTGCCATGGGAACAGCTCAAGCACCCCTAGTAAAGGTATCTAGTCTTTAATACCTCCACCAGGTACATCCCTTGGCCAAAATTCTGAAGACCCCAAGGAAGCCACTTAAGGGTTCCTACTGGTCTTCTTTCCTGTCTCATCCTTAGGAAGGCATCTCCCACCCCATTCTCAGCTTTCACAGACTCGAGCTAAACCTGCTGACCTCTAGGCTTAGCTAGTTTCCCTAGGTCATCAGATTCCGAGGGCTGAAGTGGACCTTACGGATGATCGGGTTCAAACTCCTTTGTCCAAATGAGGAAACAAAAGCCCAGAGAGGTGGAGTGTGCTGCTCTGGGAGCACAGCTTTGCTGGGACTACAAAACCAGGTCTCCTGACTGCCAGTCGCCTGACTGTCCTGCACCCTGCCTTGCCCACACCATGCTCCAATCACTCAAAAACGTGAGTCTGGACTTCTTCAAGGAAGATTCTTAAAGAAATATCTTTTTTTCCCCCTCTGAAGTCCAATAAATTTTTTATCAAATAACTCTGAGGGATCCATGGAAATTTCTACTCCAGCACATCTCAGCTTCCCGACATCAAAACCACTCAGCTTGAACATATGTCCCATCCTAACATTAGCTGCTGTGGGAAGCCATCCTCCCCTTGTTTCCTGCACAACTTAATAGTCTGGGCTTTAAAACCCTGTCCGATTTAAATAACCGTGATAGTCACATATGTCTAATAGGAGCACAACTGCAGCTCCTCAAAACGAATCCGATGATTTAAAATCCTATTATGAAAAATTAGATAAGAAAATATTAAATAAAGTTTATTATCTTCCCTGTCTCTTCAGTTATTCAGCAATAGATTTAAGAGAACTCCAGCACCATACGGCTGCCTCCCTGCCTCTGTCTTCAGGTGACAACCCCCAGCTCAGACAGAGCCGGTGTGGCTCACCCAGGCTGACAGCCCCACACGGTCAGTTACCCAGTAACAAAGCCAGGATTAGAAGCGTGGTCTCAAACACCAAGGCTACATGGATTCCAATCCTCCCGACCGGCCCCTCCCACAACAGAAATGATTGTCACTTAAATTCTACTGGAGAGGGACCCTAACGAGAGAAATAGGCTGAAACGGCAGAAAAAGGTATCACCAAAAATCAGCTTCCGACTTTATATTTGATTCCTTAAAACCGTGGCGTTGCTTCTCAAGTGTGTTAGCAATTTCTGCTACGGCGTTCTTGGTATCCACCCTACCCCATCTCCCAGAGGTCTTTGAAAATCCCATCTGTTCAAAAGGACTTAAGGAGGACTCCAACTGGAGGAAAGGGGGGAAAGACTGAATCACTTTTTAACGATTTGTATAAACCTCTATGGCTGGGCTTGATGCTTTAACATTAAACAGGGTTCCTACACTGAGTTTTCAAAAAGCAAAGAACACAGCCCAGTGCTAACTCTAATTTGGAGGTGGAGGTATAGGTGGGGATGAGGAAAAGTGAAACGTTACAAGATTCCAGAAAGCTAAATTCTACTTCCTGGAAATGAACTTTGACCCAAAGCACTCACTTTCCGGCCTAGGACCTGACATGAGTTCCTTCCAGTTTCCAATTAGCTAACTGACTGCAGCTGAGTAAATATTTTAACCTCTCACTTTCCGTTTTGTCTCAGCCTTTGAAGTTGTCAAAAAGGTAATGAAAGAAGATCTGCATAAAGTTGGTAAATTAATGGGAGCATAAAGGTGGAACCATGAGTGTGAATGCAGGGCTTCTCAGAGGTCCAGAAAGGCCCAAGGCATTTCCATTTGGGGGAGCTCACAGTATATTTAAAAAATGGGGGAAAAAAATCAAAAGGGGGTTGTTTGAATTTAACAAACAGATGCTTTTTAACACAAAAGAACAAATATAATTGAATTTGAGATCTTTCATACATATGAGGCCTGGATCAAAGGCATCAGCCTACCCACAACCACCCTAAAAAGGTCTCGACTAACGCCGCCATCTTGAACAGTAACACAAGAGAATTTACAGCACGGTTGTTCCCTCAAAGTTACTTTCTTCTGCAATGCCTCTGGGGCTTCCCTGGTGGCGCAGTGGTTAAAAATCCCCTGCCGATGCAGGGGACATGGGTTCGTACCCCGGTCCGGGAAGACCCCACATGCCGCGGAGCGGCTGGGCCCGTGTGTCATGGCCGCTGAGCCTGCGCGTCCGGAGCCTGTGCTCCGCGACGGGAGGGGCCACAACAGTGAGAGGCCCGCGTACCGCAAAATAAATAAATAAGTAAATAAATAAAATGCCTCTGTAAAATGGTTTGGAAACATGGAGGATTGTCTCCATTATATTTATTTTTTCAAGTGTGATCACACACTTCCAAATGACCCTCATTCCATGTTCCCACTGTTTTTTAAAGTCTATCCACATAAGCCATGAGTGATGGTGTGGTAATAATGTGATCCTACCCGACTTCAGATTATAAGATGGAATTGATGAGTTATTTCATAGTCTCAGAATTCTAGGTCTCAAAAAGAGGATAAATGGAGCCTTCTGCCAACTCCAAATGCAGCTATTAAAGTCACTCTTTTCCTTTTTAAGAATGAAAGATTATTCACTGTTATAGAGCTCCATAAAGTCATTCTTAAAATCTCTTAACAGCCTTTCCTGGTAGCATCTCTTACCCCTGAAGTTCTACCCAATGACACAACTTCATCTCTCCTGTTGGAAATCAACTCTTCCCTTGACCTCAGTGGAATTAGCGCATGGCCACTCTTGATCCCCAACTCTGCGTTTATGCAGTGAAAGGCTCTATCTAAACACATCCTCACAGCCATGCCTATAGAACCAACTCCTGAATTAGACCTTCCACTGAAAAGTTCTCAAGTCCAAACACTCACTCACTTTATCCCTGTTACTAAGGTCAGTGCAGATAACCAGCAAGACACCTGTGAACTTAGACTCACAGAAGCTTATGCTCCATCATAACAAGACACATGCTCCCACAATCCTAGGAGTATCCTAAATCTTGGCAAAGACGGATGCTGAAAATGTCAGTTTCCTGACTCGGCGTTGTCATTTACCAGCAAGAAGATTAACTCCCCACTGTTTCCAGTTCTATCCACACGTAGGCCAGTTCTTCTCCATCGTGTCCAAACAAAATCAGAAGAACCCCTGTCTTAGAAGGCATTTGCGGCTGCTGACTCACATCTGGCTGTCTGGTCATAGTATCCCATCATGGAACAAACAAAGGGTTCGTTTGTCCCCACGTGAAATGACAAAACTCGTTGCCAAAATTGTTTTTGTTTTTTTGTTTTCTGGACAGAGATGTGCAGCTCTCCCCAATACCCTTCCCTACCTGGGCTGCCTGACCATTTTTTCCAACGTGGGTGCATACACACACCCTTGCCTGTTTCCAGCCATTTTCAAACACCAGAATATACTGAAGATAATCTGCCTTTCTCTACAACTAATGTAATGAGTCAGAAAAACTACCAACAGAAGACATCTCTAGAAAGTGAGAACATGTGCCCTGAGCCCCAGTAGCTATTCAGCCGACCAGTTCTTCACTGAGAAGAACCTATCCCCAGCTTTCAGAATTCAATCCAGGGAAATGGCTTTGTCACAGAAAGAGAGGGAAACCAGGCGGCTTTCAAATTCACAGTGATCAAAGACCAGACTCCACGCAGGGAGTTCAAAGATAACAGCCAAAGTCACCCTGCTGCCCTCCAAAATAAAATCCTAAGACAACCCAGTGAGGAAAGCACAGCTGAGGTGAGCTTCGCTTCCTGCCAGCTGCCTCCGGGAGTCTGGTTTATTTTCACCTGATTCAAGGCAGGTTTCTCTTTTCACTCAGGTGTTTGAATTCCAGATTCAAAAGAAGGTTTAAAAGTAAGGACTTACCTCATTTACCTAAAGATTCTGGGTGGGAAATCCAATAGCTGTAGTGAATGGAGGGAAGGTAGCAAGCAGCCCTCACGCTAGCTCCTACAGGGAACCAGGAGTGTTATCACGTCTGAGCTCTCATCAGAGTGAAGATCAATGCACATGACAATAATTTTAAATCATTTTGTAGGATGTTAAGCAATAAGCCACCAACCGGGAATTCCCTAAGTCACTTCCCCCTCTTCTGATTGGCTGCTGGGCCCTTTAAAAAAATAAAATAAAGGATTACAAACATTTGCTCATTTGCATTTGGCCAACTCACACGTTAGTGTTCAAACAAAACAGGTCTAACCAGGTTATGCCTGTGTCTCGAGAACAGAGACAACCTGTTAATGGATGAGGAATTGATTTGGTGGTGACTGTTCTTTCTAACTTAGAGGCTGTTTCGGGTGAAAAGCTCCAGGCTTGCCCCCCAAGGATACCAGCAGGAATGGAGAACGTAAGAGCAAAGTGAGCAGAAGCTCAAATCTGGAGGAGATGATGGTACAGGGGATTCGGGGGCCACTCTTAAACCTCTGCCTCATGTACTAATTTGTATTCAGTCCACTCTGCTTTGACATCAAGATCTTTGCCCTGGCCACACAGGTACCAGGTTCTTAAGGGACTCCTGTCCAGGTAGCGGGAACATAGGTTCTATCTCCAGGCACCATGATTTACTCCTTGACAGTGACCCTTGGCAATTTCAGTGGACTTTGAAAAGCCTATCTCCCCTGGCCCCAGGTAAGAGCTTTGGAAAATTTGAAGGGAGGGTCCTGGGAGGGAGAGTCTACCCTGAGTTGTTCAGGTAGAAGAGTCAGCTCTCAACAACTCGAGGGCTGACTATCTGGTTGGTGGATTATCCAGATTCTTTACTTCCTCTTGACACTTCCATGGTCTTTTTTTACTATATATCGACCCTCCCTACAGGTGCTAGAGGGGGAAAGACCAGGATGCTGTAACTGGAAATACAACAACACACTTTGGGCAAGAAGAAGATGGGATCTGGGGCAGGATCCACGGATTCAAATGCCCATGCTATCCCCATCACCCTGGGCCAAGGGCCTGCTTCACTGGGTCACAAATGCCCTTCCACCAATACAGATGAGTGTCGGTTCCTGGCAAGGAATAATACCCTCCCCTAACCATGAACTTTCTCTCTTGGGTCTCCTTGGACTCTGGCCTGGCATGAGCTAAGTGTCTAGGCAGATTTCTTTAACTCATCAGGCCTCCCCTCTGTGGGAGGGGAAAGGGAATTTGAGTTTTGGCAAAGAGACAAAGATTTTGTGATCAAAACCAAGAAGTTCCTTGTGTAAAAAAGGAAAGTCTATATATGGGCAACAACAGAATAGAGCAAAAAGTAAGCAGTTGTCCTATTAAGGTGGAGTGGTGAGTGGATGGTAGCCCTCCTTTCTTGCTGGTTTTCCTAGTGTGGGCCCCCACCATGTTTGCTAAGGTTTGGGAAAGTGTAAAAGACTCGGTGGGAGGGCAGGGGTGGGCTTGGGAGGGTCTTGGAACTCAGGCAGGTCTTGAAGGTTTTGAAGGTTTGGGGAGTACAATTTAGGGAGGCTCTAAAAAGCCCCTCTACCTCCTTGGCCTTCACTAAACATTCCCACCATTCCGTATCTTCAACCTGGGTGTTTCCCAAAGGCCTTGTTAAAATGCAAATGTCCGATAAATACAGTAAATGTCATTATTGCCCATTATCACATTAACCCCAATTAGTCTATGAGTTCCAGATCTGAGAGCAGGGCCCTGAGGGAACAGACTGGTGATGTTTTGCTTAAAAGATGAATCAGGAGCCACCTGAACTACCAACCCCACCCACTGCAGGGGGTGTGTGTGCGTGCAGGAGTCTGTGTGTATATGCGGGCATGTGTGTGTGTGTGTGTGTGTGTGTGTGTGTGTGTGTTGGGGGGAGGGGTGTCCAGGTGTTTTGAGTGCCAGTGTAACTCCAGGAAGCAAACTTGGCCTTCTTTACAATTTCTTTACAATTTTGCCTGAGATTAACCTGAAACAGGGACTTCCCTTGTGGTCCAGCAGTTAAGACTCCATGCTCCCAATGAAGGGGACCTGGGTTCGATCCCTGGTCAGGGAACTAGATCCCACATGCATGCCGCAGCTAAGAGTCCGCATGCAACAACTAAAGACCCTGCATAACACACGAAGACCCCACGTGCCACAACTAAAAGATTCCTGCATGCCGCAACATAGATCCCGCAACTAAGACCTGGTACAGCCAAATAAATACTTTTTTAAAAAAAAAACAAAAAACCTGAGACAGCAGCGGGGTAGGTGGGAGGTAGGGGGTGTGTGGTCAAGAGGTGGTAAACCTCAAGAGCAACTCCAAAAGTGGTGTGACTCTCCGGTTCGGTCTCAACCACCTTTAATTGCAGGCTTTTTCATTTCTAGGTGAAGAGTTTCAGTTACATGTCTATTTCTTCATCCACTCTTACCCTGCCCATTTTCCATCAGAGGACTGCTCCATTAAGGCACTCCTGAGAAGAGTCTTTTGAGGATGGTAGTGGTGAAAGAGGATGAAAAGACGTCACCTCATATTCACAAGCCACTTTAGTTGTGGAGTCTTTATGTATATACACAAAGTACCTACTAATGTGTCTAGTCCTTAGTGGCTTCTTATCAAGTATTGGTTATTTTCTCTACTTGGGACTTAGTTGAACCTCCCAGAAGAAAAACAAAAACAAAAACATCTTCCTCCCCCATCCAAAATAAAAAAAAAAGGCTAGATTTTTAGGCATGTTACACCCATAGAGAAATTTCTTCAGAGTATGAGGTCTCTTACCCTATAATTAACTTCAACAAGACAGCACTTACATCGAATTAGATAGATGGATGGTTAGATAGATAGACAGATAGATGGATCAATGGATTTCACATCCATAGAGAAATTCCTTCAAAGTATGAGGTCTTTTACTCTATGGTAAAAGAGACAGCACTTACATCAAATTAGATTGATGGATAGATAGATGATAGATAGATAGATAGATACATGATGGAATGGTTGGAAGTCCTGATTTATAACTGAAAATGCTAAAAGTTGGATTTGATGCTGAAGCCTTCAACTGCAAGAGCCTCAAATATATCAAGCATGTCTTTCATGGATCAGTTTAAAAGTGTAACCACAAAACCATCAAACACACCAGAGCCTTTATATAAACACATTGTCAGTTTCTTGAAAGTCATAACCTTCTCAAGGAGGAATCAGGCAAGAGTCTCGTTATCACATCAGAGCTGCAGCCCCATCATCGATTCGGTTTGTTCTGTGCTCCGAGGATCTCCTGTAGACTGATAAAGACAAAGGAAAGCAACAGAGTGATGAGACAAAGCTGACTGCCTGGGTTTTAAGGATGGGAGGACTTAAGAGAGGCAAAGCAGCTTGCCCTCAGGTCACGATTAAGATAATACTGAGATAAATGGAACCAACTCTGCAAACCCAGTTACTCTGCATAGAAACCTTCCTGATTTCAAGGCCTTATCACTGTCTCAGACCTGTGCAAAGACACAGAGGCTTTGAGTCAAGCTGCGTTGCTGGTTCACACAGAGGAAAGGGGGCAGAGCAAACCAGGCCAGGGTGTGGGCAGTGGCCTGGGGACCCTGAGTTCAGCTGAATTGTCTGCTAGGAGATCCACATTCCTACATCAAAGACAAGACGAAGAATCTCTCTGAGCCAGGTATCAAGCCCTAAGGGGTCGAGTCTTAATACCAACACAGGCTGTGGTTACAAGGTTAACGAGAGCGGTGCGCTTGCTTTGCAAAAAGAGGATGCTGGCTTACTTTACACAGCACCTTTTAACTAGAGGCCCTATATTTATTTTTGAAAGCAAGAGTGTGTTTATATCTGTTTCTGTCTATCATCCGCTCTTGATGACATGGACTTACCTCCCGGGCAGAATGTAACAACTATTTAGTGGGAGCCACACAAGAATATCACTCTAGAACTAACAGGAACAAGAAACTCTGGTGGGGGAGGGGAGTGACATACAGCATTATCGTCAGTTACCTTGGCTAGAGTCAAATAAGGTACCACGATTCATGAATATCATCTTGCCTCACATCCTACTCCCTTCTAAAAGCTACGCTTCTAAAATCTTTACATTTTGGCTTAGATTCGATTCCCAGGGGTCTACAAATCCTCTGAGGAGAAATTTCCTGGGCTCTGAAGGTAGCACCTGAGCTCCATTTGGGAGGTCTGACAGCTGTCCTAACAGATATGCAAGGCACCTTTTGACCATGTCTTTTGCCATCACATCTGTGCCTACACGCTGAGACTATTCTCTGCCCATGGCATGAACCACACACCTGCTGAAGTGGGGACAACCTTGGTGCTGGAGTGGGAAAGGGTGGCTCACCATTTCTGGAAAAAAGTGATCCATCGCATACATGCTTGCATGCACACACACACAGCTACCCCTCGGGCACCTGGCTGCGCCACCGATCTTACCTAGGCACCAACGGTAAATGTTATGAACTCCCCCTTCATATTTTAATTATTCTCAAGATACCTCCATTCTTGACTTACTTAACTCACCCCTGACCTGTTCCTTCTGCTTCACCTATATCTCATTACTTTCTTTCTGGCCTTATCTCGCCTCACAGACAGCTTTACACAGTGCCCTGAATTAATGCCAACTCCACTGTTGGTGTAAACACTTTGCTTCTTGAATCAAACTGCCCTGAGAGCCTAGACGGCATTTCCATCAGGGTGTTCAGGAAAGTTTATTTCTCCATCTCAGAGCGGGGGGAAAGACGAGGCGAAAGTTGGCCACTTCCAGACCATCTTCTTGCAGCCTATATTTTCTTCTCTTTTGTGTGGGGAAGAGCTTCTTAACAATTATAGAGGCTGTATTTACGTATTATTTTGGCGTTAGAACTTTTTCCACTATCATGGAACCCCCAAATATAAAACAGAATAAAGAGATGCTTCTGCAGATGGATTGGAGGTGAGGCATCTGCGGCCTCCCCTGATCAGTCACCCTTCCCTTCCCCCACAGGCACTCAGCCTGCTCTGACCCCTGCGTCCTTGCTCTAAGCCAGTGGAGCTTAATACAACTCAGGGGCTCCTGCCTATACCTGCCAAATTGGCACCTCCAAAGGTGGGTGACAGCAGAGACAATAATCAATTTTGCATTCATCACCATCTATCTTTATTTTGTGGGCTTCCCATATTATTCCACCAATGATAAACCAGAAGCCTAGGTTCCTACTGTCCAAGAGGATATTTTAATGGGACTGATCTTGGGTGAAAGTCTCAGTGCCTCGTCTCTTTCGCCCAGGGACCACGAGAGGCAGCAAACTCTCAGACCCAAGTAGAAAATGTGTAAAATCACAATCTAAATGTCTAATTATCGGGGAGAGCCTGCGGTGTTGCAGGATGAGGGGTGCTAAGAACTTATTCCCTCACCCTCAAAAAAAACCCTCAGCTTTCTCAGCAGCCACTGTTATTGTGGAAAGGGCAGAGATTTTGAGCCAGACGGACCAGGACAATCCTGTCACATTTACTTACACTTTAGCTGTCAGTTTCCCCATCTGTTTATTGGGGATATAGACACGCTCAGTGAGCTGTTTGAGGATTTAAATGAGAACTGTACAGAGCCTCAGCCAAGTGCCTGGCATTTGGTGGGCTCTTGGGAAATGCTTACTCTCTTCTCTAAGTATGGGGCTTGAATCTCTAGTGATGCCCTTAGCAACACATGAAGTTACATATGGGTGATCAGAGCACTAATTCTCCACGTTTCAAAGGACGAAGTAGGAGAAGAGGGTGGTGCTGGACAAGTTAGAGGAAAATGGAAGCGTAATAATGACTCTTCACTTTTATTCATTTGTAACAATATCCCAGTCACTAGCCTAAGAATTTAACTTGCATCACCTCATTTAATCCTCACAAAACTCTATGAGAAAGGTCTTATTACTCTTCTTACTTTGCAGATGGGGAAACTGAGCTTCATAAGCCTGATGAGTAACTTGGCCAAGGCCACACAGTAAAGCAAGTTGCTGGAGCTCAGACCCAGCCAGTGTCATTCCAAAACAAGATCTCAACCACAACCCTCTTCAAAAACGAGAAGCTTAACAGTGTGTTGAAATTTGGATTATAATATAGGGACAGGGAAAACCAGGCTCAGTTCTGGAAGGCAATTGGACACGTGAATGTTTCTTGGAAGAGTGAGATTGTAAAGGTGAAATGAAAAAAATATGAAACAGGCAAACAGGTCTGGACCTTCTAGGGTAGTCTTCACCCCCTGCCCTTCAATACCAAATATGTAAAAAGCCAAATGCTCAGAATAAGAATTGAGGGGAAACCCACTGGAAAATGTTGTGACTTGGTCTTGCCTGGGAAGTCATGAGTCTCTCTTGACACAAAGGTCACCCTGCCACTCACCAGGCCTAATAGCACTAGGCAGGCTGAGTCCCACAGCATCTAGATCCAGAAATGGCAACCTAGAATGAAGAGCTGGAGTGACGATCAGGGCATTACATATGGGAATTTAAGGAAAGAAAAGGTCATGAAGAACCTAGGGGTAAGACAGGAATAAAGACACAGACCTACTAGAGAATGGACTTGAGGATATGGGGAGGGGGAAGGGTGAGCTGTGACAAAGCGAGAGAGAGGCATGGACATATATACACTACCAAATGTAAGGTAGATAGCTGGTGGGAAGCAGCCGCATAGCACAGGGAGATCAGCTCTGTGCTTTGTGACCGCCTGGAAGGGTGGGATAGGGAGGGTGGGAGGGAGGGAGACGCAAGAGGGAAGAGATATGGGAACATATGTATATATATAACTGATTCATTTTGTTGTAAAGCAGAAACTAACACACCATTGTAAAGCAATTATACTCCAATAAAGATGTTAAAAAAATGTTTTTAAAAAAAGGCATTACAGATGAAGGTTGAGGGCAGTAGTTGAAACTCGTTGGGGGCAGGGTCTCATCAGTTTCCCAATCCCACTCTTCATAAGCAAGTGAGAGTGTCTCAAGAAAATGTAAAATACTAATCAACCAGATTCTGCTCCTAAATGCCTTCCAGACAGAAATTAGGAATTCTGGACCTGCTCATGACTCTGGAAAGAATGCATCTAGAAACCTCCTGGAAATGATATCCGAGGGCTGACAAGCACGTCCATTGGAACTATGTAAAAGAATTCATTGCATAAATAAATTAAAAGAATTCATTGCATAAATAATTATTCATTCAGTGCATTCAAAACGTATGCACCTGCACTTTGGTGGAATGTCAAGAAAGAAGCCCTTGGAATTATTTCTGAATAATTCCTGATTTAGGGGAACTCCAGATGAAATCTCCCCACATGTATCATGGTGTGTCTATGATTTTTCTCCCCTTTCTCTCCCCCATCCCCATTCTTAGCAACCACATGTGAGTTCAGGGTTTGGAATTAGTCAATCTGTCTTCCTGGACAAGCACAGTATACCAAATACCTATTTTGAGACCTGGTTTCTCTTATGAAAGTGCCCCCAGGAAAGTTCTATGAGAATCCTGATTTAAGGTTGGAGGTTAATAGCTCTGAAATTCTGAGAACCAGAAGATACTGTGTAGGTGGGCGCACAGTCAAACTGAAATAAGGAAGTCCTCTGTAAACCGAACCCAAAATCTGCACAGTCAGTTCATCTGAAAACTTCTCTCGGGAGGACAGCCCCAAGTGAAAGGGACCAGCCACAGTCTACCCACTCCTTACAGTGGAAGACGTGGAGGCCCTAGAGCTCTGTGCTGCTGGAAAGAATGGGCAATGGAGGGCAAGGGGCAGAGGCACCTGACAAGGCGAGCCTGCGGGAAGGGCACGGTCAGCTTGCCTTGGACGTTCTCCATCAACACCAAAGTCCGACGTTGAGGGACTTTTTCCATCAGCACCAAAAGACTTCAAGGTCTGCCCAAGGTTTATCATCCTCAAATTCACCAGTTTGTGGTTCTCCAGGAATTGTCAGACCCACTAGAGCAGAAAACCTCAGGGAGTCCAACCTTAGCTCTCACAATTGTGTGTGGTTATGGTGGAGGGGGCACACCCTTGGCAGATTTCTGGGTTTTGCTAATTCATTTTCTTTTCAGCTTGGCAGGTCACTTTAACCTGGACGCTGAATGCACAGCTAGGAAAAAGAGGCTTGTTAGGGGATGGGTCAATGCTCTGTGAACTTGAGCCTTGGCTGGGGTAACATTCTTTGAACAACCAGGTAAGATGAGCCTAGGAAGACACAGCACTATGCCACCATGGACACGATCGCCGGGCATCCACACCCACCATGGGTCACCGCGCAGCCCACATCCTGACCCCCAGCGGACCACTCGTTGCTCTAACTGCAACCCCTCTCCATTCCTCAGAGCTGTTGGCAGCAAGCACTAGACAGTGGGGCAGAGTTGCTGGGGAAGAGGGTAAACTGAGACCAAGAAGGAAACAGATGGAGAGAGAGCAGTTCCTGCATGTTTCATCCTGAAGCCCTTAGAGAAACTGTGAAATGCCCTCCGAACTCACCTTGGTAATACTTCTTACCATTCTGGTCACAACTGCACCAGAATTGTATTCACACACCCCCATTCTTCACGTTTGCCGCCTTCTCAAAAAGCAGCTAGATCATTCTCTTATTCCAAAACCTTTGCCAGTTTCCCCATTCCCTGGAGCTGTGCTCCTCAGAGGGTAGGCAAGATGAGTTTTAGGCACAAATAATTTCTATTTTAACAATTGTATGTTTTTGATGTAAAAACAAACTTAGTAAAGTAAAAGAGAGTCAGTGTAAGTCAAAATGAAAATTATTAAGCAAATAATATAAATGGTACAAGACATAGCAAAAATAGTGATAATAACATCTGAGTGATTGAAATGTGGAAAATAATGCCTTGAAGACAGGCAGTCCCAACTCCCTGAGGGCACAGCGTTACCTGTCCCCATCACTTGGTCTTCACCTATGTACTAAGTCCCTGGGGGTACATCCCAGACACCGTGGGCCCACACGGCTTCTGCTTCCCTGCTTCCTGCCATCCCACCAAGTGGACCGTCCCTTCCCCACCTTTGCCCAGTGGAAGACAACCCATTTTCTCCATTCAGTCTTCTCCAATTGCTTCATTAGAATTTAAGTCTCCCCAAATGGTTTGTTTGTACTTGGAACCAGTCAATAGTCAACATTTAACAAATGTTTATGGAGCTTCTACCATGGGCCAAGCACTGTGCCAGGCAATGGGGATTTAGCCACTGGAGAAAAGAAAAAGACAAAAATTCCTGCCATCATGGAACATAGATTCTAAAAAAGCGAGACATCAGCACGTTTACTATTCTGCCATGGGGGCCACTTGGGCTTCCGCTTTTCCCCAGCCAGCCTGGGTAACCTAGGCAGACAGGGTCTACATTGCCTATCCCCGGAAAGGCCTGACATGACTTCTCTCAATTGCAGGGCACTGAGTTGGTGAAACCCCAGAGCTGGGGCTCAGGTGTCTAGAAGCAGTGGCATAACCCACACACCCTGTGTGTCCACGGTGCTTTAGAAACTGTTTCCTCTGTGTGTCTCCTTCGATCTTCCCAATGTCCCTGGAACATGTGATGCATACAAGATGATTGAAATGATGACCCCACTTGGTTTGGTATCTTTCCAGGGGTCGTGCAGTTAGTGCAGAGCATTCAGCAGTCTGAGGTCACGTGCATGGTTCCCAGTGGCTCCTCTGGCCCCTGCAACCGCTCTCCTCCAGCCTCAAGGAGAGACACCTCCAGACACAGACAACTCTAATTCCCAATGGGAATCAAACCCACAGAAGATACGGAGCACCTCCTGGTGCAAGGCTCTGTAGTGACTGCAGGAAAGAGGAGGGAGCCTGAGAACAGTGTCAGAAGTGGCAGAAGCTCTGGACATCTTTCCAGAAAGAAACAGTGCAGAGCTGCTGCTACTGTTCTATCCCTGCATTCCCCTCTTCTCCTCTCTCTCACCCCGGGTTTTTTCCAAACTCGCTGCCCAGCCTCGGCGGGGAGGTGGCATGTAGAGGACTTAACGCATCCCAGACTTTCCTGATTTTAGCACTGAATGCCCCACCTCCCAGGAAACTCCATGGTCCAGGAAACTCCTGCTAAACCAGGAAGGTTGGTCAATCCAACTGTGTGTCACAAAGGCTCCAATCTGATCTTCTCTAACAGCTGTGTGTCCTTGGGCAGTCACCTACCACCTCTGAGTCCCCGTGTTCTTATCTGCAAATGGAGACATTGCCATCACCCAGGGCTGTGGAGGGAATTAAAGTCATAACATATGTTTAGAGGAACACGCCAGTGCACCATGAATGATTGCTCTGATTAAGCCTGTGAAGGCTGGACCGAGAGCTGCAGTTGAACCAAAGGTCCTATGAGCTGATTAATGAACTCGTAAGAGAGCTTGCCAAGTGGCTCTTTTAGAGGTGCCCGTGCCAAGGATCACGTGGCCACAGTGGCCATAGTCTCACCAGGGCCTCTGAATGGCAAGAAACAAGACACTTGCTAGCCAACCAATCCCACAATCCACCCAGCTCTGCCTTATTATTTATATTAAGCACTTACTATGTGCCAGATACTAAGTACTTTATTTACATACAATCTCTCATTTAATCCTCACCACAGCCCCTCAAGGTAGCATTATAATCCCCCATTTTAATGACAGGAACCTGAAACTGAGGGGGATTTAGTAACTTGCCTGAGGTCACACTGCTGGGAAGGACAGACAGAAACCAGGGCTGCCTGATCTCAGAGCCTCTATCCCTAACCACCCTTAACCTCAAGTGAAAAACATCCTCTCCCCGTTCCTCGGCAGGAGCTGATCGCTTTTTCTCCCCTCCAAGTAGAAGGAAATTGGCATTTGATGAGGCACTGGGCAATCTGATCAGCCTCGGAGAGAAGGGGAATTAGCAGGCCAGCCCTTGCTTGCTTGCTGTGAGATGATGGCTTACCCTGCAACCCTGCTGGGTTTCCCAGAACCCTGAGTAAATATTTATATAATCTCATTACGTGGCTCCCCAGCTTCAGACTGTGCAGAAAACATAGAACCAACCCAGGTCGATGAACCTTTGTAGTTTGGATGTACTGTTTTTCAGCCCATGACAGTCTTATAGGCAGACTTGTGCCTGTAGACTGTCCAATACTGAGAAAAGGACTCTTGACTTGGAAACAGACTGAGGTTTTCATCCCAACTCTACCGCTTACAAGCTATGCCACTTCAGACAACTTGAGGCTCGGTTTTCCTGTCTGTAAAATGGGCATAAAGTTTGTCCCAGTTTCATTATCATCATCATCCCTCGTGGAGAACTTACAGGTGTGCTAAGCATTATATTTCCATCTTTGCATCAAATCCTCTCAAAAGCCCTTTGATGCAGTTACTATTTTTATCTCTGTTGAGGAAATAGAGTCTCAGAGAAGTTAGGAAATTTGGCCAAAGTCATACATCCAGTAAGAGGCAGAGCTGGGTCTGAAACCCAGGTGGCCCAACACAAGATTCTTGCTCCCTGCCCCTCTTTGCCTCATTCTCCCATGTACTATCTCTCATAATATGTGTGTACTGTAAAGCTTTCAATGAGATGACACACGTGAACATGCCTGACTCAAAGGTCACCCTGTGGCAGCATCCTCTGTTCCACAATTCTCAGCCCATGCTCCTTACCAGTACCTGGAAAGTTGAGAGAGGAGCTCAGGGTGGGAGCACCCCCTCCATGGGAGCACCTCTTCCTACATAACTGTACTGCCCTCCAAGGTGATAGTGAACGATTGGCCAGTCCGGATAAGCACCCGTGAGCCTGACAGGGACTCAGGAATGCAGAAGGACCAAGGAAAGAGTCTCTCACTGCAGAACAAAGCCAGGCAGCAACCTGTGACAATGCCCATTACAGGCCGGAGAGGCTGCACGAAGGCTGAGAGCTGGCTGGTTTACACAGCGATGAGTCACAACCTCAAAGCCTTTGAGGTCTAGAAGCTCCACCAGGCCACTGGGGACCCAACTAGAATTTCTAAACAAAAAGCCCAGACCCCCTGCTCCTCAACCCATCTACCACACGGCATAACCTCTTGCCTTGCCTTCCTCCGCATTAAGCCTCCCTGGATGGCTCCCACTAGCCCAAAATTCTCAAAGACGGTGGGAGGAGGGTGTACAGTTGGAGTGTGATAGAATTGTCAAGTATACAAAAATCAGCCACGTGGTTTAAAAATGGAAGCCAGGGCTCTTCGTGTTGTCCTACTAATGGGGAAAAATAGGTCATTTTTCATCAAGATAAAAAATTGAAAAACTCCCATTATCATATTTAGCGATCTATGACATCCTCATCCAAGATGAGCTCTGCCAGGCCGAAAGAGAGGTTCTCCTCAGCGTTTGGGTTTAGGGTCAGATAGACCTAAGTTTGTGTTCCAGATCGACCACTTGTGGCTGTGTGACCTTGGCCAAGTGACTTGACTTCTCTGAGCCTCTACTTCCCCATTTATTAGATGTGGACTATCACAGTACTAATTCTGTAGGGTAATTATAGGGATTCAGTTAGGTAATATATGTAAAGGGCTACTTTTTCAGTTATTTGTTTTATCATTCCTGTCATTCTGAATTCTGCCTCCTCAGCCTGTGTAACTGTCTTACACAGTTACACTCTCTCAAACTGTGTAACTGTCTTACACGGTGTCCATAGATCACGGTCTCCCCAGAGTCCATTGGGCTTGACTCCCGGTCCCTGCTTAAAGGAGTTTTAGAATGGGGCCAGTTGAATTGGGGACCAACCCCAAGCTGGCCCTAAGTCTTAGGCTAACACAAAGGGGGCCAGTGTTGTCAGTAATCAGGTCTAGAACTTTCCAACGGCCCCTTGTTTTAGGTTTCGAGGTCCGCAGAGGCCTCCTTCTCCACCTCCCCACTCTTCCCCTTTTCCTCTTTCCCATAGCGCTCACTCTCTCACACGCAAGCACCACCAGGAGGAGGTCACGGGCTCTTTCCATGGCAATGCTCTTTAGTTACCTGGCGATTTGCATTTTGTAACACGGAAGGCCTTGATGTGACCAAGACATGTGAGCAGCCACAGCCCGACAATGACAAAATCACACTTTCTTAAACTCATACCTCAACCTCTCCACACCTTCCTCCTCTCTCTCACCACCATCCCTCCAAACACAACAAAGATCTGTGTGTCAGAACTTTCTAGAATAACAAAACCAATAACAATAATAATATTTTGCATCAGGTACAATGCTATGTGCTCAAAGTAGGTGACTCTATTGCTTCTGGATTTTATGTTTGGAAATGTAGTGACTCCATTTAACCCTCAAAGCAAGCATTCCAGATAGTCTCGGGCCAGGTTCCTACCACTTTCTTGGGTAACAATTTTTCAGTGGCCCCTGCCCACTGCTGTCACTGGGCACACAGCTTGTCAGGCAGAGAGCAGTGGAACAAAACTGGTTAGTGGACCACATGGCCAGCGGAGGGAGGAGGGGGGTTTCACAGTTTTAAAAGCTCCAGAAGAACAGGTAACACCCACATTTGGTTCAGGAGCACCGTGGAGGGTATGTTTGTACCATCTTTATGGAGAGCAATTTGGTGGTATCTACCAAGATGTGAACGCTCATACCCTTTGGCCCAGCAACCCCATTACTCAGAATTTCTTTCATAGATATACGCACAAAAGACCACAGAAATATATGATGAAAAACTGGAAATAATATTAATGTTCACCAACAGAATAATGTTAAGATAAACTATGGTCCATCTATACTATGCAGTGATATTAGGAAGATAGGTCTGTATACCATGACATTAAAAAATGTCCACAGGGGGCTTCCCTGGTGGCGCAGAGGTTGAGAATCTGCCTGCTAATGCAGGGGACACGGGTTCGCGCCCTGGTCTGGGAAGATCCCGCATGCCGTGGAGCAACTAAGCCCGTGAGCCACAACTACTGAGCCTGCGCATCTGGAGCCTGTGCTCCGCAACAAGAGAGGCCGCGATAGTGAGAGGCCCGCACACCGCGATGAAGAGTGGCCCCCGCTTGCCACAACTAGAGAAGGCCCTCGCACAGAAATGAAGACCCAACACAGCCCAAAATAAATAAGTAAATTAATTAATTAATTAAAAAAAAATCAGAGAGAACATTTCCCGGCTGTGGTCAGAGGAAGTTCTGACTACTGAATAAAAATAAATAAATAAATACATAATGTCCACATACAGTGAAAAAAACAAGCTAAAAAACAAGGCTTATAAAATTGTTGTATTTTTTTGGTTTAAATTATATATTTTGTGTATGACTGGGAGAATATACAACAGTCATATTAATAGTTTCTGCCAAGGGTGGGGGGTGGGATTGGGAGGAAAGTTCCCATTGTCCTTTGCTTTAATTTTGTGACAGGTGTATATTTATCTATTTATATCTATAGGACAGAAATATTCCAACACAGCAGATCTCTCCATTCCTCTCCCTGCCACCGTTTTGCAGAATCCTCCAGCAAAGCAATACATAACAACCCCAAATAAATATTTATCCAGAGCTTTGCTGTTTACAAAGCAGGTTCACAAATAAAACCTCATCTAAATCTCACACTATCCCTGTGAGATTATCCCCATTTTACAGATGAGGACACAGAGACTCAGAGAGGAAAAGTCATTCTGCCCCATGTCTAATGGCTGGTGGTTGGTAGAGCAGGACAAGAAGCCCCGTGCGAGGCACCTTCCCAGCCCTCCCAACTGATGCCTGCAGTGTTCTTTCCAAGGCCAAGACCAGGTGATGCTGCCTCAGATCTTCTCTGGTCCAAGGTGAAAACCAGGATACCTGGGCATGGCTAAGAAAGCTGAGGGTAGAGGGGAAGAGAACAGAGAGGGGAGAGGTGAAGGGCTTGGTGGAGAACAGAGATTAAAAAGGGGTCGAGAGGACTTCCCTGGTGGTCCAGTGGCTAAGACTCCACGCTCCCAACGCGGGGGGCCCAGGTTCCATCCCTGGTCAGGGAACTTGATCCCGCATGCATGCCACAACTAAGAGTCCGCATGCCGCAACTAAGACCCGGCGCAGCCAAATAAATAAATAAATTTTTAAATTAAATAAATAACATAAAAAGGGGCTGAGAAGGACAAGTGGTGTGGCAGCCTGTTCAGTAATTAAATGTGTAGGCCAGCAGCAAACCAGCAAGACCCTAACAGGTGCCTCCTTCCCGTGACCGTTCCGGTGTCTGGGGCTGAGTCATTTGTCACCATCTTGCTCTCAGCTGTATGGGAGCCGAGCCTCAACCCCGACGTGGCAGCGGACCACTCTCACCCTAGGTATGTCACATGAACTTCTACCCAGGAGGCCCTTAGGGATCTGTCCTCAGAGCCACGGATGGAAGAAGAGGAGATCTCAGAGGCCTTTCTATAATGTGCATCTGCTGGTTTAACACACTTGCGTGGCTCCCATTCCCTTTGCAGTAAAGTTTAGCCTCCATCACTTGATTTGCAAGGGCCTCTGTGATCTGGGTCTTACTTATTCCTTCAAGCTCATCTCCAGCTATTCCTCACTGGACTTCCACATACTGGCTCCATTCAGTCCCCCAAACAGGCAGGTCACTCTCCCCTCCTCTCTCCCTCTGTCTCTATCTCCTCCAATCTATTCCATACGCTGGACCATCTGCCAGAGCACACTTCCTCCTGCTTCTCCTGGCCAACTGCTACCCAAGCTTCAGATCTCAGCCCAAACAGAGCTTCGTCTGGGGAGCTTTGCTGCTTGATGGCCCTGACACCATCTCCTCACCCATCACCCCCGAGTGGTTCCCTCCTCCTGGGCTCTTCCTCCAAGGAGCGTTTATGGCACCGCATTGAAATGGCTTAGTCACTTGTCTCTCTCCCTGGCTGCGCAGTGGTAGGTGCACTATAGGAATCCCTAAACACGTAGTTAGTGAATGCGGGATGACATGGTGTGGCCATCACCCCACCGTAGATGACAGGTATCAGATCTCAGCAATGGAACGTAGCCTTGCAGCCCTGGCGGGTGTCACATAAATCCTCCTGCATTCATCCGTGGGGCCAGTTCCTCTCTGCCTTTGTCTGGCAAATCTTAAGCTTTGAATAAGTTATGTTACAAAGGGCAGTAACTATTGGGGGTTGTGTCCTGAGAAATTTCTGGCAGGTTCTAACCACCACTCCTTAGGGAGAAAAACAGAACACCCTCAGGTTTACAAAGTGCTAATAGAAGCAGAGGGCTGTGACCAGGCTCCAGAGGTCCAGGCCAGACTGGCTCAGTGGCAGACAAGTGGATGTCTCCTTGGATTATTAGTAGGAGTGTATTATTATTAATATTCTCAGCAGTCTAGTAATGGTTCCACTAAAGACAAGCACTCACAGGGAAGATGGCGTCACAACCTCCCAGCACTCAGGAAGACACGGAAGCAGGTCTCCACAGTGTGAGGTCTGGCTCCATCCTTCAGGCCAGTGTGCTTGCCCAATGCAAAAAGGAAAGCCAGTAGGCTGTCTCCAGGAGAGGGCAAAGAAAACGTTCTAGAGTCAGACCTTTGGTGCACAAAGACATCGGGGTCACTATCAGGCACCTGCCATTTACAATCAACACAGCCCTGCCTTGTGCACACAAGGTCCTGGCCGCCCAACATCTCACTGGGTCCTCACAACCCCTCCAGGGTTGGGGAGGAGCCGGGCTGGGCAGGCTTTGACTCACGCTTCCAGAGGTCTCAGTCCTAAGTGAGCGGCCGGGCTAGAATCAAGGAACCGATACAATTGGTTGCCAGTCTGATGCCCTCTGCATTTTGACATTCTGCTTCTCAGTCCAGAAAAGGGAAAGGGATGGAAGGGCCCAGCCCAGGCGCCCCATGGTCCATGCTTTCAAGAGATACCTTAGCATCTCCTGCGTTCCAAGCACTGTTCCAGGCTCTCGGAATACTAGGAATAGAGAAGGGACTAAAACAGATTTTAAAGAAACAAAAACCCTGCCGTCGTGAAACTTACATTCTCATGCTGTGGCATGTATTAGTGGTTATGAGTGACATGATTTTAGATGATACATGGGCCTGGAATTCAACAACACTGAATCGCATCGTGAGAAAAGCGTTACCCTTTCGAATTCTCTTTCCATGTCACACACCTTCAAGGAGACCTCCGTCTGCTGATGGCCCCTTTTAACAAAAAGGGCACGACGGCAGGAGCCAGTTAAAAGTTTATCCCATTGTTGGATTTTCATCCTGTGACAGTTACCATATATGCCTGGCAAGTGATGGTAATTTTCCATCAATGGTAGTGATAGAGTCACTTTCTAAATAAATGTAAATTCTCTGATCAGGGAGTCATTTTAAAGAAGGCCCTAAGAGGCTAATAGGACAGGTGGCCAGTGGCTGGAGCAAAGCATTGGGTATGGGGGGCCTTGAACTAGGCAGTGCGGCCAAGAGCACTTCTGCATCTCGAGACAGAGACAGTCTCATGTCACCTTGCTTTGGGGCTTTGAAGAACCAGTGGGGATAGCCCAAAAGTTCACTGCTTCACGCTTTAATGAATCCCACCCCTGGACCTGTGGGCCACCCCACACTGTCTCCAGGACAGAGGCTGCAGCAGCTGAGCCTGGAGCCAGACAGCAAACACCCTACCCGCCCACCCGCTGCCAGCCATCCGTCTCCCTTATCTTAATCCCCACACTTTCACTGAGGGCAAAGGTCACTCTCAGGAAGCTCCCTCCAAGTTAATTACCCTTCTTCCCAGAAGCCGGGCTCCTCCTACTCTAAATGAGAGGGAAACGCCTCCAGTCCCCACCCAACCCAGTTTCTCTCTGGATCCAGGGAGCCCCACAGGCTCAGTATCAGAGGCACCTAAGGAGCTTTACCAGAACATAAGGGTCCTGGGCTCCCCCACGCAGACTCGCTGAGTCAGAGTCACTGCAGGATGGGGCCTGGGAAGCTGCATTTTGTGCCCCCTTCCAACTATGTTTGGATATGCTGGGTCAGGAAGTTCTTGGCTGGGAAGGCCTGCTCAGTGGTCTTCCTGTGTGGCCGAGGAGTCACCCACAGTTACGTTACCAAGGCAGTAAGTGTAGTTAGTGACTTGGTCCTTGGGCTTTGGAGTTGAGCAAACCTGGGTTCAAATCACCACAAGGAAGTGGCTGAGCTGCCTCAGGCAAGTGGCTCAACCACTCTGAGCCTCAGTCGCCTCAGCTAGAAAAGGGAAGTAACGATGGTTCCTGCGCATCCTCAGGTTGTTTGGAGGATTCCGTGACCTAGTAAAGTGTATGATTCTAGGACTGGCTCAGAGTAAGAGCTAATGGAATACTGGCTGGTGTTGTTAGGATTGGTTTTTTTGTCTTGGTAACCAAAAGGGACTCAGAGTGGTCTGCAAGACGGGAGAAGGAAGGAGAGGAGTGAGAGGAGGGAGAAGAGCCCCAATGATCCACACTGTCTGGATCTTACCCGCCCCTTTCCCTTCAATCCCTGGTATCCCTGAAGCCAGAGGTCAGGATTCTCAGTCATGCCCCCCTCCCCCTCCCACCCCCTACACTGGACATGGGGCTAAAGCCATCCAGGGATCCACAGATGTGAAGTAGAGGAGCAATAAACCAGGAGCAATAAACTGAGGGGACGGAGGACCACTGAGAGCGGCAACCTAGCACTCCCGTATCATGGGTGAGAGGTTTGGGAAGGCCCTGCCTCTTTACTGACAGAAGGGATGCTCCTGTCTCCCCTTCTTTTCTTCACTTGCAAATGGGGGGCTGTTTCCTTGCTGTACACATAGCAAACCCACATGGAGATCAGCACTCTCGTTCATTCCTCCCTTCCCTCTTTCAGCAGATCCTCACTGAGGGTCCACTGGGTGCCCACCCTTTGCATATAGAATTCACCATGGGACAGGTGTCTTCTTCACCTGCCTTGTTTTGCAGGTGAAGAACCCGGGACCCCGGAAGGTGAAATGACCCAGTCACCGTCTCACCACCAGCGAGTGGCAGCCCCGGCACCCTGGCTCGTACCACTTCACCCCTCTTCATTCCACTCCACGCCCTGCCTGCATGAAGGACGTAGTCGACAGCATCCTGAGGACGCTTGTCTCTCAGCTTCCGTCAGCTGTCTGGAACAACGTCTAGAGCGTGGGAATTCTATGCCAGTGCAATGAATGAAGAGTTTGGAAAGCAAATCTACTGGGAATAGAGAGTATAATGCAGTGCGGGCAGCACCTCTTGGACTTCAGTGTGCGTGTGAATCGCCTGGGGATCCTGTTCAAATGCAGAGGCCAAGATGCTGATTCTGGCAGTTTGGGGTGGGCTGGGGTTCTGTGGCCCCAGACCATAACTTGAACAGCATAACTTGAGCACCCTCTGGAGCCAGACTGCCTGGATTCGAAGCCCAACTCTGCTACTTACCAGCCATGAAGCCTTGAGCCATTTCCTGTGCCTGGGTTTTCTCACCTGTCGAGGGGGGTGGATGATAATAATAGGTCTTACTTTATAGCGTCATCGGGAGGGTTAATGAGCTAATATGTGTTAAGCACTTTGCCCAGTGACCGGCACATATTAGGTGCTCAAAAAAACATTGGCTGGGCTTCCCTGGTGGCGCAGTGGTTGAGAGTCCGCCTGCCGATGCAGGGGACACGGGTTCGTGCCCCGGTCCGGGAAGATTCCACATGCCGCGGAGCGGCTGGGCCCGTGAGCCATGGCCGCTGAGCCTGCGCGTCCGGAGCCTGTGCTCCTCAACGGGAGAGGCCACAACAGTGAGAGGCCCGCATACTGCAAAAACAAAAACAAAACAAAAAAAAAAACATTGGCTGTTATCACGAGGCAGGAGAGCCTTCCTTACAGCAAGGCAAGCCCTCCTCCCTTCTGTCCTGGCCGCCACCCCACTCTTCTGCAGCATCCGGTTAGCCTCGGTCTAAACCACCCTGCACGGCCCTGATTCCTAAAAGGCCGAGTCTACCTTGCCGAGCCAATGGTCGGGGCGGCGCAGGGCACTGCTCACCCCACCCTGCCACCCCAGCCTGGCTGCTGCACACCTGTGTGAACAGGATGGATGAGAATGTGTCACGGGCAGAAGGAACAGATTTCTGCCTTGCAGAGCTCAGGTTCCAGCTGGCAGGCCTTTCGATTTGTTTCCTCTGAAAGCCCCTCAGATCTTTTGGGAGGCCAAGAGTTTTGAAGTCCAAGATCCTGAGGAGTCAGGAGGTAATATAGATCCATGAGGTCATTCTGCCGGATCCCGCTGACAGCAACAGAAAGAAAGCAGGCTGAACATCAGGGAGTTCTCGGGAGACATAAATGAACAGCCCTTTGGGACTATCAGGTCAGCAGGGCCTTAAGAAAAACTAGGAAAAACTCAGAACCCGGTGCTCTAAGTTTGGCTCCTTTTTTTTTTTTTTTCTCTGGCTGGGAGACACTTTTTCTGTACTCTTGGCAATCCCCGTCCCAAACTGCAACATTCCTGCCCCCCAGCAACGTGCCCCCCACCTCATCATTCATACTAAGGCATGAATGGCTGTCAGCATCTTGAATGGAAGCCTGGAACTTTTGTTTTCCCCAAGATTCACGTCTTTGGCTAAAGGGCAAACACCCCACTGAGAACATCTTAGATGTTAGCCACGGGAAAGGGGCAGTTAGATGGAAATTGATGTGGTTTTAAGGTTGGGAAGCCCTAACTTGGAATCCCGGTTCTAGCATTATTGGGAGAGTGTCCGAGTTCCTTATCTGTAAAGTGGGGCAGGCAGCTCCCATGCAAGGCAATGTGGGATTAGAGATAATGCATAGGAAGCGCCCAGGATAATGCTGGACACTGGCAGCCCCTCAACTAGTGACTGTGCTTGTGAACTCCTTGGAGCGCCCTCCCTGACCTCCCCAGGTTGGGCTGACCCTTCTTCCTTGGTCCCAGCCTGTCTGTCTCCTCCTCCGCCTGCATTTCAGCAGCTAGACTACTGGACACATGCCCTGTGGGGCTGTTCCTGTCCCTGCTCTCCACAGTGAGCTCACTGAAGGCAGGGACCTTGTCTAATTTATCTTGGCTCTCTGTGTCCCGCACAGAGTTGGCACCATAAAGGGGCCAATCTGAATTCCAGACCCTGACCTTAGAGATAAAGGGAGCCATCCCTGGGTACCTGCCCCCATTTGTCCTTGGGGCCGAGGCTTGGCTGAAGGGACAGGGTCTACTGGGGAAGGAGCCACGACAGCCACCAGACCCTCAGTCCTGGTGCGCTACAGCCCCTCCAAGACTGGCGTGTCACTTGTCTCTGGCGAACAACCTCAGTTCGATCCCAGCTCCCAGGGCAGGAGAGGTCCTGGCGTGTGCAGGCAAGGAAGCTCTAAGCTCTGGGCTGGGCATTTGCTCCATTGTTTCATTCTCTCTCTCTTATCTCCAGCTAGTTAGTGATTAACTGCTCTTTGAAGGTTTCTCAGCCTCCAAAGCTCCCCCAGGGGCACAGGTGGCCACTGGGTTGGAGCAGGAGAGCTGACTCAGGGCCCAGTTCTCTCTGCAAGATGGGAGAAGCCAGAGGCATAGCCAAGTAGGGTTCATGTGGTTTGATGCTGTGCTAACAGGCAGGGTTTCCTAGGAAGGGCGTGTCTGCAGACGCTGGTTCCTTGGAAGAGAGTGTGTGTGTGTTGTGTGTGTATGGGGGCGGGGGAGGGTGGCTGGAGGGTGACGACCAGGACGGAGAAGAGAGAGGCTTGACTCTCTGTCACCACCCCTGCCTCCGACCAGCCCCAGGAGCTTTCTGTACAAACCCTGATCCATGCATCTTCTGTCAAGTGAGAGCTACGTTTACAGACGGCGCCCATAAACTGCAGCAATCACCTCCCACCCCTCTCCAGCAAGCCTCGCCTCAGGTAGGCCACCAAGGAGACCAGGTGGAAGCAGCTGACTTGGACCAGCACCACCTAGGACTCTCCAGGGGACACAAAGCCCTTTTCTGTTCAGAACATCAGTCTCTCCTCCACCTTTTCCTTTCTTTGACGCTGGGGTTCTGGATTTAAGGTTTGGACTTCCACAGAGGAACTTTTAGGATACTTATGAATCCTCCACCCCCGGTACACACGGTCAGCAGAACAATTGGCAGTGTGAATCTAAGTACAGTTTTCTAGGAATGGGCTTCTAGACTCAGCCAAAGTGATATAACCAGATCTTGTCACGTCTCACCCTAAAACCCTTGAGTTATTTCCTGCTGTTTCCATTGCTTTTACAGGGGAGGTGAGGGCAGCAGACAGTTATCATGACCTAGATGGCCCTGCCTGCCCTCTGTCACCCTCTTCTTTGGCCTCAGGTCAGGATGATGGTGCTTGGGCCCCACTGGCTCCTTCTCAGCCCAGGCCCCTGGACTTTGCCCTTGCTGTCCCCTCTCTCAACACGTCTACAGCTGCCCCTTCTCCTAGTTCAAGTTCAGCTCCAATGTCTCACCCTCAGATCTGAATCAGCATCACCCCCCCATCACTCCCCCAGTTCCCCACAGCACCCTGTTTATGTCTTCATAGCACATGCTAAGTCTTGCTTTGCTTGTTTATTTAGTGTTTATTAAGTGTTTAGAACATAAGCTCCTCAAGGGTAGGATTTTATGGCGCTCCTGCCATAGCTCCAGTGGCCAGCAGAGCACCTAGGATTCAAAACATTTGTAGGATGAATGAATTAATGGGAAGTTTTCCTTGGGTTCTCAGAGAGGTTGGCTATAGACCCCCAAATTGAAAAACTATGGTTGTAAATCAGAGTTCAACTAACTATAGCCTTTGGGCCAAATCCAATTCACTGCTTTTGTATAGCCTGCGAGTTAAGACTGTTCTTTACATTTTTAAATGATCAAAAAAAAAATAATAATATGACTTAGTAACACGTGAAAAATATATGCCGGTCAAATTTCAGCACCCATAACTGAAGTTATACAGGAACACAGCTGTAGTTACCCATTTATATATTCTCTGCCACTGCCCTCACGCCGCAACAGCAAAGCTGAGTAGTTATGACAGAGGTGGTCTGGCCTGCAAAGCCTAAAATATTTACTGCCTGGGCCTTTATAGAAAAAGTTTGCCAACCCCTGCTGTAACTAATGCTAAGAAGGAAGTAGAGGTGGAATTAAGTTAGATACAGGAAAGGATGGAGGAAGGGAAAGAAAGAAAAATAAAAGAGTAAAGAGAAGAAATAAGGAGAAAAACAAAACATTTTATTGAGCACCTACTATGCAGCATGCACTGTGTTTGGTGCTTTACCTACTTTATTTCCCAGGTCTAGACAAAACTTCAAGTAGAGGCAAAATCTTTGGTCAGGAAACCTCCATCCCTAGAATCCATGCTTCCTCTGTCCAGCCCCCTCTCTGTCAAAAAGGCACTGAGCTTTGTCCCTTCTTCATAGCATTTCCTGTTCCAGGCATTTCTCTCTGCAGAGATCAAAGCTTGCTTGTTCCTCTTATTCCCTTAAAGTCCTGAGTGACTGCAGGAGTGAAAAGAGTTTTTTTTGGTTTTTGGTTTCTTCTGTACTACTTTCACCCTCATCCATACTATCCAGCATGGTAGGTGGCACATTGTAGGAATTCAGTAAATATTTGCTAAGTGACTAAATTACACAATCAACCACACAGAGCTTTAGTTCAATTAACCACTATTTCACAGGTCAGAGGACCCCAGTGTGGGGCACTTCTGAAAGGAAGATGGTTGGCAACAGACAGATCCTTCGGGGCAATGTTACAGCCCACCAAAGACCCCTCCATAGAGACCTGAGGGCTCACAGCCTGCTTCTCCACCTTCCTGCCCTACTGCCCCTTCTGTGCAGCTGCCCCCCTCTGGTCCCCAAAGCCCTTGTCCCTTCTGCTTGTCCTAGGGCTGTTCTAGGCTCTTGGCTGGTCCAGGGGAAAACAATTAATAGAATGAGTGTTGGCAAGATGGACAAGTGACAGTAGAAAGGGGGGAGTGGGTTATACTTGGAAACTGTACTTCCCCCGTGTTTGTGCCAAGACCTGAATAGGAAGAACCAGCCAGGGGTTCCATCAGAAACCAATTTCGGATGACCTCCCTGTGTGATAAGAGATGACAACACATCTGTCTGGTATTTCCTATGAGAGGTGATGACTCTCGCTTAGGTGGCTGGTTGGTGAAAGAGGACAGGTCTCCTTACAGAAGAGAAGAAAGAGATGAACACTAGCCCTGGGAATTCAGAGAGAGAAAGGGAGGGTCAGGAGATGGGAAGAGAATAATTTCAGAAGAAGTATGACTGATGCATTACTGATGCCAACTGGGAGAGGTCTGTGCACTATGGACCCATGTCCCTCATGTGTTCCGATGACACCATCAGCCAAAGTCTCCCCATCCCCTTGTGCTTTCCCTGTGTTTGGCTTCTGGTGGCAACTACCAATAATCCCTGGGGGACCCCAAGATTGGAGGTTAGGCAAAGACTCTGGGTCACAAAGTCCCTCTTTTCAGACAACAGGAAGGACCAGCGGAAGAAAACAAGATGGCAGCAAAAGAGAAGAACAAGGTAAATCAATCCTCTGAACCCAGAGTAGAAAAAGTTGGACTGGGTGGATTGCTCTGACTTTCAGATGTGACCGACCATTTCCAAGGTAGAGCAGGACCTTTCTAAGGATTTCCCCATCTGCATCTTCAGTGTGCCAAGTGCCATTGTCTCTTCCGGGGTGAGTGGCCATTTTTGCACCAGCGAAATTCAGAAAGAAATACGAATGTTCATACAACTTATCTTTTTCGTTCAAATAAAAGTGACTTTATTGAGGGGAGTCCCGGGTTGAAAGAAATAGATTGGTACAACTTAAATTCGCTGCTAAAAACCTAGAAGAAAGTCAATTTAAAAATGAGCATCATTAGGGAATTCCCTGGCAGTCCAGTAGTTAGGATTCCACACTCTCACTGCCAAGGGCCTGGGTTCAATCCCTGGTTGGGGAACTAAAGATCCCACAACCTGTGCAGCACAGCCTAAATAAATAAATAAATAGATAAATAAATAAATAAAATTGTATGTGTCCTTGACCAAAGATATAAGGCTAAAAGCTTAAATTAAAAGAAAAAAATGAGCATCATTAAACACATGGAAAGAGGCTCAACCTCACTGATCAGCAGAGAAGCACAAACTGACACAAAACTAAAAAGTCGGATGATAATAAATATTGGCCAGGAGGTAACAAGGAAGAGTTCTAACCCACTGCTAGTTCAGGACTGGGGATTGTTATAAACACTTCAGAGAGCAATTTCTTAATTCTAGTCAAGAGGACGATTCACGTGCCCATGACCTGGCAAATCCACGTCCAGACATGAGTGCTGGGAAACTGTAACACATGCTCACAAGGTGGCAGTGCAAAGAGGTTCATCGCATCACTATTTGTAAAAATGAATGATTGAAAAACGCTGGATATATTTCAGTAGGAGAATGGATGAATAAATTGCGACAGCACCCACATTCATTCTTTCATTCATTTTGCTTTCCCTAAATTTCTAAGAGTTCTTATTCATATGCGTAAGAACCACCTGGGAAGCTTGTTTAAAAGGCAGATTTCCTGGCCCCATCCTCAGAGTCTGAGTCTTAGGTCTGGGAGAGGTTCAGGGAGGGGGGTGTTTTGCACATACTATGTGTGATGCCAATGCATGTGGTCTTTGAGTCACCTTGTAACAGATCATTCATCCCGAGATTAGATTTCAAGCTGGATTACAAAGTGAGGTGGGCTACCTGTGGACCCTGGTTACTTATCAGTTGCTAGGCAAAGAGTCCAGGATTGCCTGGATCGGCAGGATCAGAAGGGAAGAGTCGAGGGAGCATTTCTCCTCTATGGAACTCAGTCCTATCGTGTAAAACAAGAAAACCAAGCCAGAGGATGGCTCCATTTTTCCTTCCGTTCCTCACGTCTGTGATTCTGTCCCTGGAGGGGTGCATTGCCCAGTAAGTAACTATAATTTTCCAAAGGAGCCCACATCACTACCTCTACATACAGCAGTCTCTATATTCAACAGCATTTCTTTAACCAGAACTCTCTGTTATCGGCACTCCTGGCTCCTTAAATTCCTGTCTGGTCCCCATGTGCTTCCAAAGCATCTTCATCAAAGAAGCATCAGTTATATTTAGAGACCATTTCCCAGTTGAACACAGATAATGGGATTCTAATGGCTTGAAAACTCAATACATACATGGCAGATATCAAAACTATAAAATCCAGAATATCTGATTAATTATTTGACAGTTGTTAAACGGGATAGGGTTCAGGCAAAGGTTGGCCAAATTTCCTACACACACTTCCCTGCCTCTTTGGACAGGGCAAAATAATATTGACTAAAAGTTCAAATAAAAACTCGACTACATGCCATCTCTTTTCTCATGAATCTTGGTCATTGTGGAGGCATTAATCTGACCTAAAATCATTGCCTTTGGGTCTTGTTTAACTTTTGAATTGGATCATTGAGTGCTGCTGAGATACACAATGGAGTAAGGTGGCTTTCGTAGCTCCCAACTTCGGTAACCAAAATTTCTGGGTAAAGCCGGCCTCTGCCACCGCAGGCTCATCCTTCATTCCGTACCCCTCTCACCTCCTGACCTGAGTGAGCCAGAGCCCCCTGATCAGCTGCTCCTTTAACCCTGTCCTGTCTGAGCGAAGAACAGATGCCCTCAGGCGACCTACATGCAGAGGCGGGGCCAAATCCAAAGCTGAACCCCAGGAGCTATGCGAACAAAGAAGAGAAAGAGGAATCTCTCCCAGTAGCCTCAGGAGCAGTGGATTAAATCTCCACAATCAACTTGATGTACCCTGCGTCTCTGGAATACCTGAATAGACAACGAATCATCCCCAAATTGAGACAGTGGACTTTGGGAGCAACTGTAGAAATGGGGTTTGCTTTCTGCATCTAATTTGTTTCTGGTTTTATGTTTATCTTAGTTTAGTATTTAGAGTTTATTATCACTGGAAGATTTGCTTATTGATTTGGTTGCTCTCTTCCTTTTTTTTAATATATAGATATATATTTTTTCCTTTTTCTCTTTCTGTGAGTGTATATGTGTATGTTTCTTTGTGTGATTTTGTCTGCATAGCTTTGTTTTTACCATTTGTCCTAGGGTTCTGTCTGTTTTTTGGTTTCTTTTCTGTTTTTCTCTTTTTTTATTACTTTTAATATTTTTTATTTTTAATAATTTTTTTAAAATCTTTTAATAACTATTTTATTTTATTTTCTCTTTCTCTCTTTCTTTTCTTCTCCCTATTCTTCTGAGCCATGTGGCTGACAGAGTCTTGGTGCTCCGGCCGGGTGTCAGGCCTGTGCCTCTGAGGTGGGAGAGCTAAGTACAGGACATTGGTCCACCAGAGACCTCCCAGCTCCATGTAATATTAAACGGTAAAAACTCTCACAGAGATCTCCATCTCAATGCTAAGACCCAGCTCCACTCAATGACCAGCAAGCTATAGTGCTGGACACCCTATGCCAGACAACTAGCAAGACAGGAACACCACCCCACCCATTAGCAGGGAGGTCACCTAAAATCAAAATAAGGTCACAGGCAGCCCAAAACACACCACTGGACGTGGTTCTGCACACCAGAAAGATAACATCCAGCCTCATCCACCAGAACATAGGTGCCAGTTCCAACCACCAGGAAGCCTACATAACCCACTGAAACACCCTTAGCCACTGCGGGCAGACACCAAAAACAACGGGAACTACGAAAGTGTAGCCTGCGAAAAGGAGACCTCAAGCACAGTAAGTTAAGCAAAATGAGAAGACAGAGAAACACACAGCAGAGGAAGGAGCAAGGTAAAAACCCACCAGACCAAACAAACGAAGAGGAAATAGGCAGTATACCTGAAAAATAATTCAGAGTAATGATAGTAAAGATGATCCAAAATCTTGGAAATAGAATGGAGAAAATACAAGAAACGTTTAACAAGGACCTAGAAGAACTAAAGAGCAAACAAACAATGATGAACAACACAGTAAATGAAATTTAAAATTCTCTAGAAGGAAACAATAGCAGAATAACTGAGGCAGAAGAACGGATAAGTGACCTGGAAGTTAAAATAGTGGAAATAACTACCGCAGAGCAAAATAAAGAAAAAAGAATGAAAAGAATCGAGGTCAGTCTCAGAGACCTCTGGGACAACATTAAACACAACAACATTAGAACTATAGGGGTCCCAGAAGAAGAAGAGAAAAAGAAAGGGACTGAGAAAATATTTGAAGAGATTATACTTGAAAACTTCCCTAATATGGGAAAGGAAATAGTCAATCAAGTCCGGGAAGAACAGAGTGTCCCATAGAGGATAAATCCAAGGAGAAACACACCAAGACACATATTAATCAAACTATCAAAAATTACAGACAAAGAAAAAATATTAAAAGCACCAAGGGAAAAACAACAAATAACATACAAGGGAATCCCCATAAGGTTAACAGCTGATCTTTCAGTAGAAACTCTGCAGGCCAGAAGGGAGTGGCATGATATACTTAAAGTGATGAAAAGGAAGAACCTACAACCAAGATTACTCTCCCCAGCAAGGATCTCATTCAGATTCAATGGAGAAATCAAAAGCTTTACAGACAAGCAAAAGCTAAGAGAATTCAGCACCACCAAACCAGCTCTACAACAAATGCTAAAGGAATTTCTCTAAGAGGCAAACACAAGAGAAGAAAAGGACCTACAAAAACAAACCAAAAATAATTAAGAAAATGGTCATAGGAACATGCATATTGATCATTACCTTAAATGTGAATGGATTGAATGTTCCAACCAAAGACACAGGCTTGCTGAATGGATACAAAAACAAGATCCATCTATATGCTGTCTACAAGAGACCCACTTCAGACATACTGACACATACAGACTGAAAGTGAGGGGATGGAAAAAGATATTCCATGCAAATGGAAATCAAAAGAAAGCTGGAGTAGCAATACTCATAACAGATAAAATAGACTTTAAAATAAAGAATGTTACAAGAGACAAGGAAGGACACTACATAATGATCAAGGGATCAATCCAAGAAGAAGATATAACAATTATAAATATATATGCACCCAACATAGGAGCACCTCAATACATAAGGCAACTGCTAACAGCTTTAAAACAGGAAATCGACAGTAACACAATAATAGTAGAGGACTTTAACACCTCACTTACACCATTGGACAGATCATCCAAAATGAAAATAAATAAGGAAACAGAAGCTTTAAATGACACAATAGACCAGATAGATTTAATTGATAGTTGTAGGACATTCCATCAATAAACAGCATCATCATAAACAGCATTCCATCGATAAACACTTTCTTCTCAAGTGCACACAGAACATTCTCCAGGATAGATCACATCTTGGGTCACAAATCAAGCCTCAATAAATTTAAGAAAATTGAAATCATATCAAGCATCTTTTCTGACCACAACACTATGAGATTAGAAATGAATTACAGGGAAAAAAATGAAAAAAACACAAACACATGGAGGCTAAACAATACGTTACTAAATAACCAAGAGATCACTGAAGAAATCAAAGAGGAAATCAAAAAATACCTAGAGACAAATGACAATGAAAACACAATGATCCAAAACCTATGGGATGCAGCAAAAGCAGTTCTAAGAGGGAAGTTTATAGCTATACAAGCCTACCTCAAGAAACAAGAAAAATCTCAAATAAACAATCTAACCTTACACCTAAAGGACCTGGAGAAAGAAGAACAAACAAAACCCAAGGTTAGCAGAAGGAAAGATCATAGCAGAAATAAATGAAATAGAAACAAAGAAAACAATAGCAAAGATCAATAAAACTAAAAGCTGGTTCTTTGAGAAGATAAACAACATTGATAAACCATTAGCCAGACTCAACAAGAAAAAGAGGGAGAGGACTCAAATCAATAAAATTAGAAATGAAAAAGGAAAAGTTACAACAGACACTGCAGAAATACAAAGCATCCTAAGAGACTACTAAAAGCAACTGTATGCCAATAAAATGGACAAACTGGAAGAAATGGACAAATTCTTAGAAAAGTATAGCCTTCCAAGACTGAAGCAGGAAGAAATAGAAAATATGAACAGACCAATCACAAGTAATGAAATTGAAACTGTGATTCAAAATCTTCCAACAAACAAAAGTCCAGGACCAGATGGCTTCACAGGTGAATTCTGTCAATCATTTAGAGAAGAGCTAACACCCATTCTTCTCAAACTCTTCCAAAAAATTGCAAAGAGAGGAACACTCCCAAACTCATATTATGAGGCCACCATCACCCTGATACCAAAACCAGACAAAGATACTATAATAAAAGAAAATTACAGACCAATATCACTGATAAATATAGATGCAAACATCCTCAACAAAATACTAGCAAACAGAATCCAACAGCACATTAAAAGGATCATACACCATGATCAAGTGGGATTTATCCCAGGGATGCAAGGATTCTTCAATATATGCAAATCAATCAATGTGATACACCATATTAACAAGTTGAAGAATAAAAACCATATGATCATCTCAATAGATGCAGAAAAAGCTTTTGACAAAATTCAACACTGATTTATGACAAAAACTCTCCAGAAAGTGGGCATAGAGGGAACCTACCTCAATATAATAAACGCCATATATGACAAACCCACAGCAAATATCATTCTCAATGGTGAAAAACTGAAAGCATTTCCTCGAAGATCAGGAACAAGACAAGGATGTCCACTCTCACCGCTATTATTCAACATAGTTTTGGAAGTCGTAGCCACGGCAATCAGAGAAGAAAAAGAAATAAAAGGAATATAAATTGGAAAAGAAGAAGTAAAACTGTCACTGTTTGCAGATGACATGATACTATACATAGAGAATCCTAAAGATGCCACCAGAAAACTACTAGAGCTAATCAATGAATTTGGTAAAGTTGCAGGATACAAAATTAATGCACAGAACTCTCTTGCATTCCTGTACATTAATGATGTAAAATCTGAACGAGAAATTAAGGAAACACTCCCATTTACCACTGCAACAAAAAGAATAAAATACTTAGGAATAAACCTACCTAGGGAAACAAAAGACCTGTATGCAGAAAACTGTAAGACACTGATGAAAGAAATTAAAGATGATACCAACAGATGGAGAGATATACCATGTTCTTGGATTGGAAGAATCAATATTGTGAAAATGACTATACTACCCAAAGCAACCTACAGATTCAATGCAATCCCTATCAAAATACCAATGGCATTTTTTACAGAACTAGAACAAAAAATCTTAAAATTTGTATACAGACACAAAAGACCTCGTATAGCCAAAGCAGTCTTAAGGGAAAAAAAACGGAGCTAGAGGAATCAGACTCCCTGACTTCAGACTATACTAGAAAACTACAGTAATCAAGACAATATAGTACTGACACAAAAACAGAAACATAGATCAATGGAACAAGATAGAAAGCCCAGAGGTAAACCCACGCACCTATGGTCAACTAATCTATGACAAAGGAGGCAAGGATATACAATGGAGAAAAGACAGACCCTTCAATAAGTGGTGCTGGGAAAACTGGACAGCTACATGTAAAAGAATGAAATTAGAACACTCCCTAACACCATACTCAAAAATAAACTCAAAATGGAATAGAGACCTAAATGTAAGACTGGACACTGCAAAACTCTTAGAGAAAAACATAGGAAGAGCAATCTATGTCATAAATCACAGCAAGATCTTTTTTGCTCCACCTCCTAGAATAATGGAAATAAAAACAAAAATAAACAAATGGGACCTAATGAAACTTAAAAGCTTTTGCATAGCAAAGGAAGCCACAAACAAGACGAAAAGACAATCCTCAGAATGGGAGAAAATATTTGCAAATGAATCATTGGACAAAGGATTAATCTCCAAAATATATAAACAGCTCATGCAGCTCAATATTAAAAAAAAACAAACAACCCAATCCCAAAATGGGTAGAAGACCTAAATAGACATTTCTCCAAAGAAGACATACAGATGGCCAAGAAACACATGAAAAGCTGCTCAGCATCACTAATTATTAGAGAAATGCAAATCAAAACTACAATGAGGTATCACCTCACACCAGTTAGAATGGGTATCATCAGAAAATCTGCAAACAAGAAATGCTGTAGAGGGTGTGGAGAAAAAGGAACCCTCTTGCACTGATGGTGGGAATGTAAATTGTTACAGTCACTATGGAGAACAGTATGGAGGTTCCTTAAAGAACTACAAACAGAACTACCATATGACCCAGCAATCCCACTACTGGGCATATACCCAGAGAAAACCATATTTCCAAAGGACACATGCACCCCAGTGTTCATTGCAGCACTGTTTACAATAGCCAGGTCATGGAAGCAACATAAATGCCCATCGACAGATGAATGGATAAAGAAGATGTGGGGGGGTCGGCGGGAAGATGGCGGAAGAGTAAGACGTGGAGATCGCCTTCCTCCTCACGGATACACCAGAAATACATCTACACGTGGAACAACTCCTACAGAACACCTACTGAAGGCTGGCAGAAGACCTCAGAGCTCCCAAAAGGCAAGAAACTCCCCACGTACCTGGGTAGGGCAAAAGAAAAAAGAAAAAACAGAGACAAAAGAATAAGGACAGCACCTGCATCAGAGGGAGGGAGCTGTGAAGGAGGAAAAGTTTCCACACACTAGGAAGCCCCTCCGCGGGCGGAGACTGCGGGAGGCGGAGGGGGGAGCTTCGGGACCGCGGAGTGGTGCACAGCGACGGGTGCGGAGGGCAAAGCGGGGAGATTCCTGCACAGACGATCGGTGCCGACCGGCACTCACCAACCCGAGAGGCTTGTCTGCTCACCCGCCGGGGCTGGCGGGGCTGCGAGCTGAGGCTCGGGTTTCGGTTTTGGACGGAGCGCAGGGAGAGGACTGGAGTTGGCGGCTTGAGCATAGCCTGAAGGGGTTGGTGTGCCACGACTAGCCGGGAGGGAGTTCAGGGAAAAGCCTGCACCGGCCGAAGAGGCAAGAGACTTTTTCTTCCCTCTTTGTTTCCTGGTGCGCGAGGAGAGGGGTTTAAGAGCGCTGCTTAAAGGAACTCCAGAGACGGGCGCGAGCCGCGGCTAAAAGCGCGAACCCCAGAGACGGGCGCGAGCCGCGGCTGAGGGCGCGAGCCCCCGAGACGGGCGCGAGCCGCGGCGGGAAGCGCGAGCCCCAGAGACGGGCGCGAGCCGCGGCTGAAACCGCGGACCCCAGAGACGGGCGGGAGACGCTGGGGCTGCTGCTGCCGCCACCAGGGGGGCTGTGTGCGAGCACAGGTCACTCTCCGCGCCCCTCTTCCGCGGAGCCTGTGCAGGCCGCCACTGCCAGGTTCCCGGGATCCAGGGACAACTTCCCCGGGAGTACACGGCGGGTCTCAGGCCAGTGCTGCGTCACGCCGGCCTCTGCCGCAGCGTCACGCCGCCTCTGCCGCCGCAGGCCCGCCCCGCACGCAGTGCCCCGCCTTCCCCCATCCCCCAACCCCCGGCCTGAGTGAGCCGGAGCTCCCGAATCAGCGGCTCCTTTAACCCCGTCCTGTCTGAGCAAAAAAACAGACGCCCTCCAGCGATCTGCGCGCAGGGGCAGGGCCGGGTACAAAGCTGAGCTCCTGTGAGCTGTGAGAGCAGGGAGGAGAGGGGGAGGTCTCTCCCGGCAGCCGCGGAGGCGGCGGATTGAAGCTCCACAATCAACTTGATGTGCCCTGCATTGTGGAATACCTGAATAGACAGGGAGTGATCCCAAATTGAAGAGGGGGAATTTAGGAGCGAGATCTGTGATTTTTTTTTCCCTTTTCCTCTTTTTGTGAATGTGTGCGTGTATGCTTCTGTGTGAGATCTTGTCTGTATACTCTTGCTTCCACCATTTGTCCTAGGGCTCTATCCGTCCATGGTTTTGTTTTTTTTTTTTAAAAAAAAAAAAAATTTTTTTTAATAATTAATTTTAATTGTAATAACTTTATTGAACTTCACCTTCGTTCTTTCTTTCTTTCTTTCCTTCCCTCCTTCCCTCCTTTAGACAGCGAATCACCCCAGGTTGAGGGGGTGGTCTCTGGGAGCAGGATTTATGATTTTTCCCCCTTTGCCTCTCTTTGTGAAGGTGTATGTGTATGCTTCTGTGTAAGATTTTTCTCTGTATAGCTTTGCTTCCAACATTTGTCCTAGGGCTCTATCCGTCCATGGTTTTTTTTTAAAAAAAAATTTTTTTTTTCTTAATAATTAATTTTAATTGTAATAACTTTATTGTACTTTACCTTCGTTCGTTCTTTCTTTCCTTCCTTCCTTCCCTCCTTTAGACAGCGAATCACCCCAGGTTGAGGAGGTGGTCTCTGGGAGCAGGATTTATGATTTTTCCCCCTTTGCCTCTCTTTGTGAACACGTATGTGTATGCTTCTGTGTAAGATTTTCTCTGTATAGCTTTGTTTCCAACATTTGTCCTAGGGTTCTATCTGTTCTTTTTTTATTTTTCTTTCTAAATATTTTTTAGTACAATAACTATATTATACTTTATTTTATTTTTACTGTATCTTCTTTCTTTCTTTTTTCCTTCTTTCCCTCCTTCCTTCCTCCCTTCCTCCCTCCCTCCCTCCCTCCTTTCTTTCCTTCTTTGCTTCTTTCTTCCTTCCTTCCTTTCCTCCTTTCCTCCTTTCCTTCTTTCTTTCCTCAAACTTCTACTAATTCTCTCTACATTTTCTCCTTCTTTCCCTCCTTCCTTCCTTCCTTCCTCCCTCCCCCCCTCCTTTCTTTCCTTCTTTGCTTCTTTCTTCCTTCCTTCCTTTCCTCCTTTCCTTCTTTCTTTTCTCATACTTCTACTAATTCTCTCTACATTTTCTCCTTCTTTCCCTCCTACCTTCCTTCCTTCCTCCCTCCCTCCCTCCTTTCTTTCCCTCTTCGCTTCTTTCTTCCTTCCTTCCTTTCCTCCTTTCCCTCTTTCTTTCCTCATACTTCTACTAATTCTCTCTACATTTTCTCCTTCTTTCCCTCCTTCCTTCCTTCCTCCCTCCCTCCCTCCTTTCTTTCCTTCTTTGCTTCTTTCTTCCTTCCTTCCTTTCCTCCTTTCCTTCTTTCTTTCCTCATACTTCTAATAATTCTCTCTACTTTTCCTCCCTTTTATTCTGAGCCGTGTGGATGAAAGGCTCTTGGTGCTCCAGCCCAGGAGGCAGGGCTCTGCCTCTGAGGTAGGAGAGCCAACTTCAGGACACTGATCAACAAGAGACCTCCCAGCTCCACATAATATTAAACGGTGGAAATCTCCCAGAGACCTCCATCTTAACACCAGCACCCAGCTTCACTCAACGACCAGCAAGCCACAGTGCTGGACAACCTATGCCAAACAACTAGCAAAACAGGAACACAACCCCACCCATTAGCAGAGAGGCTGCCGAAAATCATAACAAGGCCACAGACACCCCAAAACACACCACCAGACGTGAACCTGCCCACTAGAGAGACAAGATCCAGCCTCATCCAGCACAACACAGGCACTAGTCCCCTCCACCAGGAAGCCTACACAACCCGCTGAAACAACCTTAGCCACTGGAGACAGACATCAAAAACAACGGGAACTACGAACGTGCAGCCTGCAAAAAGGAGACCCCAAACACAGTAAGATAAGCAAAATGAGAAGACAGAAAAACACACAGCAAATGAAGGAGCAAGATAAAAACCCACCAGACCTAACAAATGAAGAGGAAATAGGCAATCTACCTGAAAAAGAATTCAGAATAATGATAGTAAGGATGATCCGAAATCTTGGAAGTAGAATGGACAAAATGCAAGAAACAGTTAACAAGGACCTACAAGAACTAAAGATGAAACAGGCAACGATGAACAACGCAATAAATGAAATTAAAAGTACTCTAGATAGGATCAATAGCAGAATAACTGAGGCAGAAGAACGGATAAGTGACCTGGAAGATAAAGTAGTGGAAATAACTACTGCAGAGCAGAATAAAGAAAAAAGAATGAAAAGAACTGAGGACAGTCTCAGAGAGCTCTGGGACAACATTAAACGCACCAACATTCGAATTATAGGGGTTCCAGAAGAAGAAGAAAAAAAGAAAGGGACTGAGAAAATATTTGAAGAGATTATAGTTGAAAACTTCCCTAATATGGGAAAGGAAATAGTTAATCAAGTCCAGGAAGCACAGAGAGTCCCATACAGGATAAATACAAGGAGAAATACGCCAAGACACATATTAATCAAACTATCAAAAATTAAATACAAAGAAAGCATATTAAAAGCAGCAAGGGAAAAACAACAAATAACACACAAGGGAATCCCCATAAGGTTAACAGCTGATCTCTCAGCAGAAACCCTACAAGCCAGAAGGGAGTGGCAGGACATACTGAAAGTGATGAAGGAGAAAAACCTGCAACCAAGACTACTCTACCCAGCAAGGATCTCATTCAGATTTGATGGAGAAATTAAAACCTTTACAGACAAGCAAAAGCTGAGAGAGTTCAGCACCACCAAACCAGCTTTACAACAAATGCTAAAGGAACTTCTCTAGATAAGAAATGCAAAAGAAGGAAACAACCTATAATAACGAACCCAAAACAATATAGAAAATGGGAATAGGAACATACATATCGATAATTACCTTAAATGTAAATGGACTAAATGCTCCCACCAAAAGACACAGATTGGCTGAATGGATACAAAAACAAGACCCTTATATATGCTGTCTACAAGAGACCCACCTCAGACCTAGAGACACATACAGACTGAAAGTAAGGGGATGGAAAAAGATATTCCATGCAAATGGAAACCAAAAGAAAGCTGGAGTAGCAATTCTCATATCAGACAAAATAGACTTTAAAATAAGGACTATTAAAAGGGACAAAGAAGGACACTACATAATGATCAAGGGATCGATCCAAGAAGAAGATATAACAATTGTAAATATTTATGCACCCAACATAGGAGCACCTCAATACATAAGGCAAATACTAACAACCATAAAAGGGGAGATCAACAGTAACACATTCATAGTAGGGGACTTTAACACCCCACTTTCACCCATGGACAGATCATCCAAAATGAAAATAAATAAGGAAACACAAGCTTTAAATGATACATTAAACAAGATGGACTTAATTGATATTTATAGGACACTCCATCCAAAAACAACAGAATACACATTTTTCTCAAGTGCTCATGGAACATTCTCCAGGATAGATCATATCTTGGGTCACAAATCAAGCCTTGGTAAATTTAAGAAAATTGAAATTGTATCAAGTATCTCTTCTGACCACAACGCCATGAGACTAGTTATCAATTACAGGAAAAGATCTGTAAAATATACAAACACATGGAGGCTAAACAATACACTACTTAATAATGAAGTGATCACTGAAGAAATCAAAGAGGAAATAAAAAAATACCTAGAAACAAATGACAATGGAGACACAACGACCCAAAACCTATGGGATGCAGCAAAAGCAGTTCTAAGGGGGAAGTTTATAGCAATACAAGCCCACCTTAAGAAGCAGGAAACATCTCGAATAAACAACCTAACCTTGCACCTCAAGCAATTAGAGAAAGAAGAACAAAAAAGCCCCAAAGCTAGCAGAAGGAAAGAAATCATAAAAATCAGATCAGAAATAAATGAAAAAGAAACGAAGGAAACGATAGCAAAGATCAATAAAACTAAAAGCTGGTTCTTTGAGAAGATAAACAAAATAGATAAACCACTAGCCAGACTCATCAAGAAAAAAAGGGAGAAGACTCAAATCAATAGAATTAGAAATGAGAAAGGAGAAATAACAACTGACACTGCAGAAATAAAAAAAATCATGAGAGATTACTACAAGCAACTCTATGCCAATAAAATGGACAATCTGGAAGAAATGGACAAATTCTTAGAAATACACAACCTGCCAAGACTGAATCAGGAAGAAATAGAAAATATGAACAGACCAATCACAAGCACTGAAATTGAAACTGTGATTAAAAATCTTCCAACAAACAAAAGCCCAGGACCAGATGGCTTCACAGGTGAATTCTATCAAACGTTTAGAGAAGAGCTAACACCTATCCTTCTCAAACTCTTCCAAAATATAGCAGAGGGAGGAACACTCCCAAATTCCTTCTACGAGGCCACCATCACCTTGATACCAAAACCAGACAAGGATGTCACAAAGAAAGAAAACTACAGGCCAATATCACTGATGAACATAGATGCAAAAATCCTCAACAAAATACTAGCAAACAGAATCCAACAGCACATTAAAAGGATCATACACCATGATCAAGTGGGGTTTATTCCAGGAATGCAAGGATTCTTCAATATACGCAAATCTATCAGTGTGATAAACCATATTAACAAATTGAAGGAGAAAAACCATATGATCATCTCAATAGATGCAGAGAAAGCTTTCGACAAAATTCAACACCCATTTATGATAAAAACCCTCCAGAAAGTAGGCATAGAGGGAACTTTCCTCAACATAATAAAGGCCATATATGACAAGCCCACAGCAAACATCATCCTCAATGGTGAAAAACTGAAAGCATTTCCACTAAGATCAGGAACAAGACAAGGTTGCCCACTCTCACCACTCTTATTCAACATAGTTTTGGAAGTTTTAGCCACAGCAATCAGAGAAGAAAAGGAAATAAAAGGAATCCACATCGGAAAAGAAGAAGTAAAGCTGTCACTGTTTGCAGATGACATGATACTATACATAGAGAATCCTAAAGATGCTACCAGAAAACTACTAGAGCTAATCAATGAATTTGGTAAAGTAGCAGGATACAAAATTAATGCACAGAAATCTCTGGCATTCCTATATACTAATGATGAAAAATCTGAAAGTGAAATCAAGAAAACACTCCCATTTACCATTGCAACAAAAAGAATAAAATATCTAGGAATAAACCTACCTAAGGAGACGAAAGACCTGTATGCAGAAAATTATAAGACACTGATGAAAGAAATTAAAGATGATACAAATAGATGGAGAGATTTACCATGTTCTTGGATGGGAAGAATCAACATTGTGAAAATGACTCTACTACCCAAAGCAATCTACAGATTCAATGCAATCCCTATCAAACTACCACTGGCATTTTTCACAGAACTAGAACAAAAAATTTCGCAATTTGTATGGAAACACAAAAGACCCCGAATAGCCAAAGCAATCTTGAGAACGAAAAAAGGAGCTGGAGGAATCAGGCTCCCTGACTTCAGACTATACTACAAAGCAACAGTAATCAAGACAGTATGGTACTGGCACAAAAACAGAAAGATAGATCAGTGGAACAGGATAGAAAGCCCAGAGATAAACCCACGCACATATGGACACCTTATCTTTGATAAAGGAGGCAGGAATGTACAGTGGAGAAAGGACAGCCTCTTCAATAAATGGTGCTGGGAAAACTGGACAGGTACATGTAAAAGTATGAGATTAGATCACTCCCTAACACCATACACAAAAATAAGCTCAAAATGGATTAAAGACCTAAATGTAAGGCCAGAAACTATCAAACTCTTAGAGGAAAACATAGGAAGAACACTCTATGACATAAATCACAGCAAGATCCTTTCTGACCCACCTCCTAGAGTAATGGAAATAAAAACAAAAATAAACAAATGGGACCTAATGAAACTTCAAAGCTTTTGCACAGCAAAGGAAACCATAATCAAGACCAAAAGACAACCCTCAGAATGGGAGAAAACATTTGCAAATGAAGCAACTGACAAAGGATTAATCTCCAAAATTTACAAGCAGCTCATGCAGCTCAATAACAAAAAAACAAACAACCCCATCCAAAAATGGGCAGAAGACCTAAACAGACATTTCTCCAAAGAAGATATACAGAATGCCAACAAACACATGAAAGAATGCTCAACATCATTAATCATTAGAGAAATGCAAATCAAAACTACAATGAGATATCATCTCACACCAGTCAGAATGGCCATCATCAAAAAATCTAGAAACAATAAATGCTGGAGAGGGTGTGGAGAAAAGGGGACACTCTTGCACTGCTGGTGGGAATGTGAATTGGTTCAGCCACTATGGAGAACAGTATGGAGGTTCCTCAAAAAACTACAAATAGAATTACCATATGACCCAGCAATCCCACTGCTGGGCATATACCCTGAGAAAACCAAAATTCAAAAAGAGTCATGTACCAAAATGTTCATTGCAGCTCTATTTACAATAGCCCGGAGATGGAAAGAACCTAAGCGCCCATCATCGGACGAATGGATAAAGAAGATGTGGCACATATACACAATGGAATATTACTCAGCCTTAAAAAGAAATGAAATTGAGTTATTTGTAATGAGATGGATAGACCTAGAGTCTGTCATACAGAGTGAAGTAGGTCAGAAAGACAAAGACAAGTACCGTATGCTAACACATATATATGGAATTTAAGGGGAAAAAATGTCATGAAGAACCTAGGGATAAGACAGGAATGGAGGCGCAGACCTACTGGAGAACGGACTTGAGGATATGGGGAGGGGGAAGGGTGAGTTTTGACAGGGCGAGAAAGAGTCATGGACATATACACACTAACAAACGTAGTAAGGTAGATAGCTAGGGGGAAGCAGCCGCAAGGCACAGGGATATTAGCTCGGGGCTTTGGGACAGCCTGGAGGGGTGGGAGGGGGAGAGTGGGAGGGAGGGAGACGCAAGAGGGAAGACACATGGGAGCACATGTATATGTATAGCTGATTCACTTTGTTATAAATCAGAAACTAACACACTATTGTAAAGCAATTATACCCCAATAAAGATGTTAAAAAAAAAAAAAAAAGAAAATTACAGATGGAAATCAGTATAATGTAGGTTAACAATCTGAAACTCAGGGTCAGACACACCCAGATTTGGGTCCATACCCTGTCAGTCTTACTAGCTAGTGGGATTCTGGGCATGTCATTGAATCTTTCTGTGTCAAACTTTTTTCCACAGTGAAATGGTCACAACCATAATATCTTAGAATTGTGTGTCAAGTGAGGTAGTATATCCTTAAGGACTCTTTGATTTTGAGCAAAAGAAATCAGCTTTGAGTAAATTAAGCAAATAGTTTACTGGATGGATATTGGTGCTTGACAATATCCATGAGAACCTGAAGAATCAGGCATGGAAATGCGGTTGAACCAAATCAGTTCTGGAGGCTCAGAAGCAGAAAAGATAGCAGTAATTTTATAACAGCAACTCTAGTCCAGTCATCCATAATCAAATGGAATAGAACTTCTTTGACTCTCTGATGGTGTTCGAAATATCACAGAAGAAACATCTAATTGGCCTAGGTTGGGTCAAAGGCCACTTCTTGTTCAGTAATAAGGAGCACATTTGATTACAGTTTCTTGTCAAGACTGTCTTCAGTGAAGTATTCCTTTTTTTTGGATTATGGTCATTTGGTTATGTGTTTAATTTTGAATCAGAAAGTTTGAAACAATAAGTCCATAATCAACACAGAGTGAGGGCCAGCCTCTGAGTATCAGCTTATATCAGCTTACAGAGTTCTTTGGGATCCTTGTTAGAACAGTGAGGTTTGAACAGGGAACCAGAAAGGCAGGCATCTGTTTCTTGTGACCACTCCATTAGATAATATGTACCTCATGCCCTGGAATCCTAACACACAGGTCCACATGTATTACAGTTCTATTTTTTTGTTTTTTTAAAATTTTTTTAATTGTTATTTTATATTGGAGCATCATTGATTAACAATGCTGTTAATTGTTAGTTTCAGGTGTACAGCAAGGTGATTCAGTTATACATATACATGTATCTATTCTTTTTCAAATTCTTTTCCCATTTGGGTTATTACAGAATACTGAGCAGAGTTCCCTGTGATAGACAGTAGGTCCTTGTTGGTTATCTATTTTACATATAGTAGTGTGTACCTGAGGTATTCTAATACCTTTTCAGTGGAAGCGGTATTCTAATGAAGAAAAATGGGATACAATTGGAAGGGGAAATGAATATAGGTGTTCTAAAACAAAAATGTCTTCTTTTTTCAGCTTTTTTGAGGTATAATTGACAAACTGTAATAAATTTAACAGGTACAATAAAAAAAAAAAAAAAGAAGATGTGGTACATATATACAATGGAATATTATTCAGCCATAAAAAGGAAAGAAATTGGATAATTTGTTGAGACGTGGATGGATCTAGAGACTGTTATACAGAGTGAAGTAAGTCAGAAAGAGTAAAACAAATATCGTATATTAGCGCATATATGTGGAACCTAGAAAAATGGTATAGATGAACCAGTTTGCAGGGCAGAAATTGAGACACAGATGTAGAGAACAAACGTATGGACACCAAGGGGGGAAAGCGTTGGTGGGGTGGGGGTAGAGGGGTGATGAATTGGGAAAAAAAAAATGCTGGAGAGGGACCGGAGGAAAGGGAACCCTCTTGCACTGTTGGTGGGAATGCAAATTGATACGGCCACTATGGAGAAAAGTATGGAGGTTCCTTAAAAAACTAAAAACAGAACTACCATATGACCCAGCAATCCCACTACTGGGCATATACCCAGAGAAAACCGTATTTCAAAAAAAGTCATGTAGCACAATGTTCATTGCAGCTCTATTTACAAGAGCCAGGACATGGAAGCAACTTAAATATCTTTCGAAAGATGAATGGATAAAGAAGATGTGGCACATATATACAATGGAATATTACTCAGACATAAAAGGAAACGAAATCGAGTTATTTGTAGTGAGGTGGATGGACCTAGAGTCTGTCATACAGAGTGAAGTAAGTCAGAAAGAGAAAAACAAATACTGTATGCTAACACATATATATGGAATCTAAAAAAAAAGTTCTGAAGAACCTAGGAGCAGGACAGGAATAAAGACGCAAACGTAGAGAATGGACTCGAGGACACGGGGAGGGGGAAGGGTAAGCTGGGATGAAGTGAGAGAGTGGCATGGACATATATACTCTACCAAATGTAGAATAGATAGCTAGTGGGAAGCAGCCACATAGCACAGGGAGATCAGCTAGGTGCTTTGTGACCAACTAGAGGGGTGGGATAGGGAGGGTGGGAGAGAGATGCAAGAGGGAGGAGATATGGGGATATATATATATGTATAGCTGATTCACTTTGTTATAAAGCAGAAACTAACACACCATTGTAAAGCAATTATACTCCAATAAAGATGTCAAAAAAAAAATTTGTTGTTTGACCTGCAACTAGGTGGAAGATCAGATGTGCTTGTTCTAGCCTGACTCTCCTCAGGTCCATTCCCTACTCTTTTGCCCTCTCAGCCCCCCTCCCTTTCTGCTCTCTTCCACTTGGTCTGATGTCTGAGGGTGCATGAGTTTCCTAGGCTCCTATGTCAGCCAGCTTCAGCATGGATCAACCAGTGGGGGTGCCAGCAGGAGAGCAGAGGGAGGAAGTGAGAAGCCAGGATATTTCTCCCCACTCTCTGCCCTGGGCATGCCTTCAGAGGCCACTTGGTTTTCTCCATGGTTCCAGCTCCCTGCAGACCAGCCCATGAGGAATTCTGCTAACGTTACCTCCTCCCTTTCTTTCTTCAGTTTATACATACCAGGGAACTTCTGCTCTTGCTAACCTTTAAGTTACCTCATCATCCTTTATTTGGCTTTAAACATCTTCCAACACTGGGGTGACCCATTTCCTACATTAAATTCCCTCTGTTGAAAACAGCTGAGTTTCTGTCTTCCTGGTTACATTCCAACTGATACAGGAGGTAAATAGCCTCTCCTTTCCACTAGTCAATATTATAATTCTTTGTCTACCATGCCTATCAAGGAGTTTGTCCTTTTCACAGCCTGTTCATCTCAAGCCCACAGAATCCCTGAGATGTTGACAGGTGGGATAACCACTTTCATTTTACAGAAGAGGGAACAGATCTAGAGATGCTAAGGAGATATATCAAAGTTGCACAGCTAGTGAACTACAGAGCAGAAGCTAGAATCCAGGTGTCTTGTGAGCTGGTGGTAATTTCCCTATGGCACTCAGGCCCTTCTCTTTCTCTCCAACTCTTACCACTAGAAGACATTCTTTAGGGGTCAAAATAAGGATTCATTTGGGTCTCATTTGCCCTTGATGAAAAGGTGCTATAACTATGCAAATTGCACACACAAATGAGTTCAGGGAGTATTCATTTCTATTTTGGTCTTTATAAGAATATTTTTCATTTAATGTCAACCAGGTTTGTCAGCATTTTGTAAATCCTAGAACAGTGTTTCTCAAAGTCAGAATTATATGGGGGAGAGGGGTGTTTCTGATAAAAACTCAGATTCCTGCCCTCCCTCCCACTGAAATAGAAAATCTGGGGAAGAGTACAGGGAAAGTGTATTTTCTTCTAGCATTCCAGGTGACACTGATGAAAAACATTTTGAGGACCACTCTTCCACGAGATAGAAAAAAGTTGTCATTGTCCGCAGAAGAGAAGGAGAGATCAGCAAGGTGATGACAGGGCTGGTTTGTGGCCAGTCTAAGACCCAGCCGCTTAGGCTTCTGTCCCAGGTGAGAGGTACCACTTATGACCCCCCTACTGTGTGTCCAGCTTAGTCTCAGACACTGCCTGGGTATGGATCCAGCTACTCTTCACAGCAACCCTATGAAGTAGCTGTCCTAGCGCCTGTTTTACACATGAGAAATCTGAGACCCAGATTAAACAAGTGCCACCGGGTCACCCAGCTATGACTCAAATTCCAATCAAGCTCTGTCCATGTCACCCTTCTCAGAATGGAGCCCACTTCATCTCCAAATGATCATGGGGACAAGTATACGCTAAACTGGCTCTGTATGGGGCATCCTAATTCTATTCCCCATGGGGTCTGGGTTTCTTACTGCTCGTTCCTGAATGAGGCACCAGTGCAGCTGCAAAGAGGGTGGGTTAATGGCATCCAACGCCCCCTCCTAAACCACCAGGTGATAGGAAGGGATCCTGGCAGGTGAGATGCCCAGTGGTCTCTTGATTGTCCTTCTCAAGTTTTTCCAGGGGCTTTCGGAGGCTCTTCTACCCCTGCACTTGGCTCAGAAGCTTAAGGTTTTGCCCCAGACCAGTAGGAACCAATCAGAAAGCCTGAAGCAGCAGATGCCTGCATTAATCTATCCACAGAGGCCCCAGGGGAAGCAGCTCAACTGTTGTTCTTATCACAAATGTTTTAAAACTTAATAACATGAATGGGCAAGTGTGCAAGCACAGGGTGCTTGACATGTGGGGATCCTGCATCATCTGAGCTGCCTTTTCTATTTCCTAATACATTGCTTTACATGTCTAGTCACCATTCTGTTGACATAGCTATTCGGATCAGCCAGGCTCATGAAGCTGCCAGGTAGAGACTGAGGGAGGTGGGGCAGGGCTGGGGGACTCTCAGATCAGGATGATCACTCAAAGGGTGCAGAGAGGGCTGTTGACCTGTAAGAAAAGGTCTGATGCTCTCCCACAGCTTCAGTGTTCTCTCTTTATCCTTTCCAACAGCTGCCGGACCCCAACCTGCCTTGCTTAGTTTTATATGCACCTCTCAGCAGACATCTGCCATATATATGAGGCTGTCCTGGCTAGCTTTAGAAGGTAAAAGCCTGAGTTCAAATCCAAGGTCAAACACTTACTAGCTGTGTTCCCTTGGACATGTTCAGTAACCTCTCTGAGCCTCAGTTCACTCATTAGTAAAATGAAGACAATAATAGCATGTTAAACTTTTAGAAATGCTGAAGGAAAAACATTTTTAAAAATAGTGTATGAAGCAGTTATCACAGCACTTAATTCAACAAATATATCTTGAGTGCCTTCTATGTGCCAGACACAGTTCAAGGCCCTGGAAACAATTGTGGTGAACACAAAACATAGTCCCTGCCCTCACAGAGCTTATAAACTAGTGGCAGAGACAGACAATAAACAAACAGATATATTTACAATATACCATAGCTTGGCAAGAAGTGCTGTGAAGGAAAGTAAAGCAGGAGGAGTAGGTAGAGAGCGGCAAAGGGTAGAGCCAATGATGTTATTGATGAGGTGGTCAGAGAAGATCTCTCTGCAGAAGTGACATCTGATAAGAGGTGTGAATGAGAAGAGGGGATAAGACAGATGGATATTTGGGGCAAGAGCATTCCAGACAGAATGAAGAGCAAGTGCAAAGACCCTGAGACTGGAGCACGTTTCCTTATTTAGGGAAAAGCACGGAAGCGAGTGTGGCTTGCGAACCATGGGGAAGTTTAGGGAAGAAGCCAAAAGGCAAAAAATAACTGAGACATATGCAGGTAAGCAGGTAGGTAGGTAGATAAGACTAAATTCATTTACTTTTCATAATATCTTCCTATCTTGAACAATGCTAGGTAGTAAGAGAGACAAAAAGATGAACCAGACAGAGAATTTATCTTTGGTGAACTTGAACTATTAGTCTACTAAGGGAGAAAATACCTAAATAATGAGAAAAGAAAATAATAGATGTCATAAAAGAAGTGTGGTAAAAAATATAGGAGCCTGAAAGAGAGTCTTTGCCTCTCATAGTCACTCTCACCACCAGAAACTTGGAAAGATTAATGAAAGAAATGACAGTTACGTGAAGACTGTAAAACACACAGGGAACTCTACTCAACACTCTGTAATGGCCTATACGGGAAAAGAATCTAAAAAAAGAAAGAAAAGAGTGGTTATATGTATGTGTATAATTGATTCACTTTGCTGTACACCTGAAACTAGCACAACATTGTAAATCACCTAGACTCCAATAAAAATTTAATAAATAAAAAATGTCAAAACCTGTAAAACAATGATGCTGGCCATGCTTAAAGAGATAAAAATTGAATTTAAAATATTTCAGCAATCAACTAGAATAAAATCGTTGTAAATTTGAGAGAAGAATCAAATAGAAATTCTAGAATTCTAATATTTAAAGACTCAATAAACAAAGTAAAAAACTCAAAAGATGGGTTTAATAACAAATTCAATAGAGGTAGATGTAGAGAGAATTAGTGAACTGAAATGTAGGTCAGAAGAAATTACCCAGAATGAAGCAGAAAGAAACAAAATGATGGAAAGTACAAAAATGAGAAGAATACAGGGTGCAGATTTAATGTGTTTTTTTCAGGAATAGTAGGAGGAGAAGTTAGAAAAAGGATAACAGAATAATGGCCTAAAAATATGGAAGGAAGGAAAAAAAAAGAGCAGAAGTTAATGAAATGAAAAAATTACAATAAACCATATTAAAAAGGTCAAAATTTGGCTCTTTGAAATGACTGATAAAATTGATAAACCTTTGCTGTAACAGATCAAGACAAAGAAGGGGAAGGGCACAAATCAGTAACATCAGTGTTGAAAAAAGAACATCATTACGTATGCAGCAAACATTAGCAAGATAGTAAGAGGATATTATGAACAACTCAGTGTCAATAAATTTGAAAATTTACATGAACTAGACAAATTCCGAGGAAAACACTACTTACCAAAACTAACAAAAGAGGAAATTTAAAAATCTGAATAACTCTGGAACTATTAAAATAATTGATTTTTTGATTAAAAATAAACTTCTCATGATGAAATGTTTCTGAAGGCTTCAAGCAAACTTGATGAACTATTTAAAGAAGACATAAATGCCAAGCTTATACAAACACTTCCAGAAAATAAAAAAAAAGTGAGAACACTCTCCATTTTATTTTACAAGGCTAAAGTAATCTTGATACCAAAATTCAGCAAGAACAGTATAAGAAAAAAATTACAGGCCAATTTTACTCATGAACATGTGAAAATATCCTAAATAAAATATTAACAAGCCAAAGCCAGCAGCGTATAAAAAGGAAACACATCCTATCCACCTTTGGCTTATTCCAGGGTGAAAGAGTAACTGTTGCTAACCAATGTAATTTGCCATCTTAACAGATGAAAGGAGGATGGAAACAACCCAAGTGCCCATCAACAGAGGATGTGGTATATATATATACAATGAAATACTACTCAGCCGTTAAAAAGAATGACATATTGCCATTTGCAGCAATGTGGATGGACCTAGAGAATATCATTCTTCGTGAAGTAAGTCAGACAGAGAAAGACAAATACTATATGGTGTTACTTATATGTGGAATCTAAAAAATAATGCAAATGACTCTATATACAAAATAGAAACAGACTCACAGACATAGAAAACAAATTTATGGTTACCGAAGGGGAGAGGGAGTGAAGGAGAGACAAATTAGAAGTATGGGATTAACAGATACAAACTACTATACATAAAATAGATAAGCAACAAGGATTTACTGTATAGCACAGGGAATTATATTCAATATCTTGGAATAACCTATAATGGAATATAATCTGAAATATATATATATAACTGAATCATTTTGCTGTACACCTGAAACTAAAAAAATATTGTAAATCATCTATACTTCAATTAAAAGAAAAAGGAGGGAATCATACAGTCATCTCAATGTATGCAGAAAAAATCATTCACTAAAATTCAACATCCATTCTTTATTAAAAATCGTAGAAACTAGAAAAAGGGTGGCACTGAAATAATCTAGTAAAGAGTATCTACTATGAAACCTATATCAACTAATATATTTTAAAATGAAACTTGGATAGCATCAAAAAATAATAAAACTTGGAAAATATTCTTTTTGAGGTTGTGAAGGAACAAGGATGCTTACTGTCACGACATGTCCTGGAGGTCCCACAGAGCAAAGCAAGGCAAAGAAATAAAAGACATAAGGAAGAAATAAAACTGTTATTATTTGTGGATTACATTATCACCTACATAGAAAATCCATGGGAATCTGCGCATCCTTTTTAGACTTTAAGGAAGTTCCACAAGGTCCTGGATATAAAGTCAACACAGAAAAATGAATTAAATTTCTATTCATCAACCCGAATTTTTTATAAGTTGAAACAAAAATTTAAAGATAACATTTACATTAGCATTAAAAAATAGAAAAACACCTAAAAATCTAACAGAACATATGCAAGACCTCTGTGCAAAACATCCATTATTGAGAGAAGTTAAAGAAGACCTGGGTTAATGGAGAGAAATTTTATGTTACTGAATTGGAACACTCAAAATTTTAAATGTCGATTCTCCCTTGAGAATTACGCTATGGAATTAAATTGAGCTACGTATTCAATAAAAAGTCTCAACAGGATTTTTAAAGAACTTAACAAACACTCTCTAAAATTTATATGGAATTGCCAAGGTCCAAGACTAGCCAAGGCCTTCTTAAGGAGGAAACCCAGGGTTGAAGGATTTGCTCTACCAGGTATTGAGTCTTACTACCACAGCAGAGTAATTAAGACTGTCATTTTCATTCAAGGCTATGGATGGAGGAAGATGTCACTAGTGTCTTCCAGTATCTGGGTGTCCTCCTCTTCCAGCCACATGGCAGACAGCACTTCAGGGCCCCTTACAGGTGAGTATAGCTCTCTGACTGGTTCTGGCAAATGAGCTGCAAGAGGAAGTGAATGATGGATGACGTTTTCATGCTGAGTCAGTGAAAAACTCAGCATGAAAACTCAGTGTATCTTCTCTGGATGGAGAGTGCTCCCAGTGATGCAGCCACTTCACTTCATGCAGGACGGTTGCCCTGATGCATCTCCCGCAACACCAGTGACCTGCTAGTGAAGAAGATATAGCTTCAGTATGTTAAGCCATGAGATGTTGGGGTTGTTTGTTAGCAAAAGAAAGCATAGCTCATCTTATCTTGTCCAACATACAGACAGACTAATGGAACACAAGAGCACCCAGAAAGATAGCCACCCACTACGTAATCTATTGTGTAGACAATTGATTTTTCAACACAAAGTGAAATTGCAGAGTAGTAGAGAAAGAATGGTATTGGGACAACTGGATATCCATTTGGAGGAAAAAATAGAACTTGTCCCTACCTCACACCATACACAGAAATCAATTCCAGGTGGATTTCCAACCTTATTTGAAAGGCTACACTGTATAAACACTTTAGAAGAAAACATGGGTGGATTCTTCATAACTCAGGAAAAGATTTTCTGAATAAGAAACAACCAACTATGAATGAAAACATAGTTAAATTGTGTTCTATTCAATTTCGCAAGAAAAAAAGCTTTGTTAAAAGAGAAAATAGCAAAAGGGAATGCCTAAATGTTAATAATAGCTATCTCCAGGTGATTACATTATGGGGTGAATTTATTTTCCTATTTTGCTTACCTCTTTTTTCCAAATAGTCTATGATGAATATGAATCTCTTGTGTAATGAAAGAGAAAAAAAACAATAAAAATTTGTTAGTTTTCGTTTGTATGTTTACAATCAAGAAGAGGCAATCCAAAAGTTGACGATATAGAATAAGAATTTTCCAGGCCTTACTCTCATTTGTTTGTCAAGCCAAAGGAAAGAAATCCTAATGGCAGCATATCGGGCAATGTGGCAGGTGGGTGAAAGAGGGTCACTGTGGCTTTTCTTACGACTCCATTTAGCTACTAGCACATTATCAAGGCAGCCTGATATCACTTTTTTTTGTACTTTAAATTTATTTTCTTTATTTTTACTTTATATTGGAGTATAGTTGATTTACAACGTTGTGTTAGTTTCAGGTATACAACAAAGTGATTCAGTTATACATATATATGTATCTATTCTTTTTCAGATTCTTTTCCCATTTATGGTTACCAAAGGGGAAATGTGAAGGGGAGGGATAAATTAGGAGTTAGGGATTAACATATACACACTACTATATGTAAAATAGATAATCAAGAAGGACCTACTTTATAGCACAGGGAATTCTGCTCAATATTCTGTTGTCACTTTTTAAAAGCCTTTCTGATGTAGATTCACAATCCTTATTCCTGGAGGGAGGTGCCCTTGGGAGACCTCCTTCCTTCTCCCTCTTCCATTTCTGTCTCCCTTCTCTGATAGGAAATATGTTTTGACCCAAGTGTCTTTCACAGACTTTATCAGCCCTGGAGATGCAAGGCCTCTGGCCCCACCCCAGGTGACTGTCCATCTGGCCTCCCAGTGATGGACACTGGAGCCTCCCTCTTCTCTTGGTCACGCCACTCTAGGCTCTTTGTAAAATCTTTATCAGACACACGTTTGACTCTGACCAGCCTGAATATAAAGACCTTTTAAGATCTAAAATGCATGTACAGATACTTATTTTCACTCTTGGTTTTTATAGTTTTACTGGCTCTCATTTATTCATTGGACATTTACTGGACACGGGCAGTAAATTCATCATAGGCCACAGCTCCTGAAGCCCTGGGAATTCACCTCCTATATTCTGGAGCCTCGCAAAACATAGAATGGGGACGTGGAGGGTGAGGGTCATTCCAGAGACAAAGAGCCATCAACAGGCGGAAATGGCAGGGCCCTCGGGATAACTGGGCATTAAATGGATTCAGAGATTCTTAAGTGCCTCACAATGGTCATGAAGAAGGTTCTGGAATAAGGGTGGGCAGCTCGTTGGAAGGGCATTAATAGCAACCACCTTCATCAGCATTATTGGTATTTACTGAACACATACTATGTTGCAGAAATTATGCCACGTGGGAATTCCCTGGTGGTGCAGTGTTTAAGAATCCACCTGCCAATGCAGGGGATACAGGTTTGAGCCCTGGTCCAGGAAGATCCCACATGTCACGAAGCACCTAAGCCCGTGTGCCACAACTACTGAGCCTGCACTCTAGAGCTTGCAAGCCACAACTACTGAAGCCCACACTCCTAGAGCCTGTGCTCTGCAACAAGAGAAGCCACTGCAATGAGAAACCTGCTCACTGCAATGAAGAGTAGCCCCCATTCGCCGCAACTACAGAAAACCCGCTCGCAGCAAAGAAGACCCAACACAGCCAATAAATAAATAAATAAATAAATGTATTAAAAATAAAAACTTAGTACTGTGAATTACTTAAAAAAAAGAAGAGAAATTATGCCACGCACTTTATATAATCATCTCATTTAATACTCACAGCAACCCTGGGATGTATATTATATTATCTTCTTTTTGAAGATGAGGAAATTGAGACTCAGTACAGGTTAGGTAATTTGCCAGAGGTCCCATGGTTCCAAGGTGGTGGTGTTGAGCCAGGAATCCACATCTGTCCAATGGGAAATCCTTGCCTCTTTTTCTGACAGTAACTCCTGCTTGGGGCACTGATTGTAATTCATCTATTTCAATTTCACATCATTTTGAGGGAAAACAGGAACCTTGATTTCTGAAGGCCTTTTGTATCTGACATCAGTTTCTTTAGGACAGTTTCCTGTATTTGAGACATTGTCCCCTGGGAGGTGGGGACGGAGCAGTCCCAGTGGCAACAGGCTGTCAGGAGACCCAAATGAGATCATGCATGCAAAACACTTGGGACAGAGCAGTACAGAGGAGCCCTCTGTCTACTGGCTTTCACCATTATGTTGTTCCCTCAGGCCCCAGGACTGCCAGTTATCCTTGCCTTTGTAAACGTGGAAAAAACTTCCAAACACACAGATTCTAATTATTTCTTGGATTCTGGTGCCAACCACTTTCTTCAGGAGCATTTCTCATCACCCCACGTGTCCATATTCTGAGTGTCCTGTAGGTGTGACACTTTGCCACCAAGTCCCTAAGCCCTGAGCTGGCTTGCTGTCACTGAGCCTTCATTCACAACGAGAAAAGGGTGAGATAGTGATTGGCGCTCATGTAAGAAACTCCAATAGTTTCTATATCAGATCCTATAAAAGACAATGTCAGGAAGCAAAACATGGAGGCTTAGAGATCAAATCCGGAGGCAGGCAAATCAGAGTAGGAACGTTGATCTGCTCCTTCCAGCTGTGTGAACTTGGGCAGTTATTCAACCTCTCTGAGCCTCTATAACAACTAGATAGTAATAACTACCTCACAGCTTTGTTAGGGGGATTACTATATGATATAATGATGTCAAGTGCTTAATACAGAGCCTGGTCCATAGGAAACAATGAACAAATAAATATTCGTCATTTTATTATTATTAAACGCAAAAAAAAAAAAGCCAACAAACTCTACTATGAGATTTGTTTTTCAGGTTCATAAATAATTACCTTACATGACTTTTCTCCCCTCCTGGATCAGTCTGCTGTTTGATGTCTTTGAACAAGTCGATCTGTTGTTCAGTGCCGTGTGCCTGGCGTGCAGAGATGCAGGGGCTTGACAGGCCAGAGGCCAACAGGCTTAACGAGCAGTGCTAGCTGAGCACACAAGAAGAGACATTTGAAAAGTCTACTTGAAATGTTTGAGTAAAAAGAAATTTGGGGGCTTCCCTGGTGGTGCAGTGGTTAAGAATCCACCTGCCAATGCAGGGGACATGGGTTCTAGCCCCTGGGCCGGGAAGATCCCACACTCCTCGGAGTAACTAAGCCCCTGGGCCACAGCTACTGAGCCTGTGCTCTAGAGCTCACGAGCTACAACGACTGAGCCCGAGCGCCACAACTACTGAAGCCTGAGCACCTAGAGTCCGGCTCTGCAACAAGGGAAGCCACCGCAATGAGAAGCCTGCGCACCGCGATGAAGAGTAGCCCCCGCTCACTGCAACTAGAGAAAGCCTGAGTGCAGCAATGAAGACCCAACACAGTCAAAAATAAATAAATTTTAAAAAAGAAATTTGGCAAGCAAGCAGAATCAGGAGAACTGACTCGCTTGCTCAGGGCCTCAGTTTCCCTACCCGTATGAGAAGGGGGCTGGGCTGCATGCTGCTGTCTTGCATTTCTGACCTTCATAAGTACAGCAGCCTGATTCAACGAGGACCATCCTGGCCACCCGTGTGTGCATCAACTTCTAGTCCTGCATGGCCTAGGAAAACTTGGCATCTGAAGCCCTTCTCTGGATGAAGGGCTCACACAAGCCCACAGTTAGGGCATATCTCCATTGCCCCCTAAGCCTCCCTAGGACCCACCAATTCCAACATCTCCCAGTTCCCACCGTATGCAACCACAAAAGACAAAATTCCAACCGGAGTTCCCGGAAGTAGAGAGGAGAAATCTCTAAACAAGGGGTTTGTTGGTCTCCAGCATAAACTGCCCAAGGTGTTCAGAAGAAATTTCCTTCTTTCCTCGACAGCTTTGGAGAATCATTCTTTTACATGTTCAGGGGAGAAAAAGCTAGCAACGTACGAAACTTGGCTCCCCCGGCCCACCCCAGTGAAAACTTGCTTTGGAGCTAAGGAAACATCGCCACCTGGTGGAATGATATTAAAATAACCAGACAGAGAGGGATGGGTTTCTAGTCTCCAAATAGGTGGAGTCCCAGAAAGAGTTACAAGGGTCCTTAGAGGTTGGACCCAATTTCTTTACTTTACTGAGTAATAGAAATGTTGAACAGAGATGGTTTGTGAATGTTGAGGCCAGAACTCAGATCTACCGACGCTTTATGTGAATAATTATCTTTACCACCCCCTGCAACAGATAACTTACCCCATACTTTAGCCCCAAATGACTTAATAACTGAGGTTAGCACAGTCAGGATTATTTTCATCCTGCATGTTTCCTCTTGCTTCTTATAGACTTTATGGAGGCAGAAGAGGAAGACCAGAGGAGTTACAACTGGCAACTGGCATAAAGAGAAGACAGCTCAGATACCAGGGGGAACGTGCATAGATTGATTTGGGACCTGAGAATTCTGTTGTGTGCTTTATGTTTCTAACTGAGAAGTTAGTAATTGTAATGGAGCTTCATTAATCTGCTCATTCTTTTAACTGGGCCAGCAACAGATATAAGCTATAATAATGCAGGATGTTTTCACGTCTGTTTGGAATATTTGGGTCCTAAAGACAGTATGTTCAGTGAGTTGAGTATAGAAAACCTCATTATTTATACAAAGTGTGAAAATCCATCATTGTGTGAGTTGAACCATCTTATTATAGGCAGAGTTATTTCCATCTCTAATATTTGCCCATCACCTTGCAGTTCACTACATGCTTCAATCTATTTAAAATGACTTAATTTTTACAAGCACCCTATGGTGGGCATAAATGGTCATTACTGAGGGGGAAAATAGAGGCTCAGAGAAGTTAAGTGATTTTCCTGTAGTCACACAGCTACCAGTAGCAGCACTGGGACTTGGAAGAAGAGAGGAAATTTAATATTTAACCTACAGTGGGGCAGGGGAGGTACACATGCTTCCAACACTGCTGTCCATGGCTCCTCCGCTTAGCAAGTAGAAAGACAGCATTCCTCCAGCCTGACCGCAAGAGAAGCACCCAGTCTTCCCATGGCTACCACATCCTATTGTTATTTGCTTGGCTGTGGATCACACTGGAGAGCCATATGACATACGTTTTCATTTAAAACTGACTTTGAGGAATTTTGCCAAATATCACAATCTCTCCTCTGTAAACGAGTAACATAGCATAACCCCTTACTATCCCAGAGGCTGCCAACTGGGGTCCACAGGACTGTCAGGAGGGCTTTTCACCCATTTACCACCTAAACCATTTCAAGTAACCCTATTGTAAATGCCCTGGCAAAGAGGGCTCTTTGTGCCCTATAAATACAGCATCGCCTCTGCATGGTCCTCTCCCCTAAACATCAGGACCCAAAGCTCAGTCCTCAGACCACTTCTCTTCGGTGTCTAATCTCCCTGTATAAGTGGGATAATCTCGTCTCATGCCTTTAAATGCCACCTATATACTGCTAATCCCTAAATTTGTTCCCACAACCCCAGCCTCTCCCTCTGTGTTCCAGACTCATATATACAGCTGTCTGCTCAATACTTTAATGTCTAAGACATCAAACCCAGCATGTCCACATCCAAACTCTTGGTTTCCCCCAACCCAACACTCTCCTTTCACAACCTTTCCCATCTCGGTAAACAGAAATCTCATGTGTCCAATTTCTCAGGCCAAAACTTTTCAAGTCTTCCCTGGATTCTTCTCAGAACCCATGGCCCATCTGCCTTCACAGCACATCTAGAATCTGCTACTTCTCACCACCTCCATTGCTACCCAACCAACCACCTTCACCTGGATTATTGCAATAACCTCTCACCTGGTCTTCCTACACACAACCAGATTTATCCTTTTAAGATGTAAATCAGAACTAACACCCCCTTGCTCCAAACCTTCCAAGAGATTTCCACCTTGCTCCGTGGTTGCTACATAATCTAGTTCCACTACCTCTCTAACCTGACCTCCTACCACCGTTCCCTTTCTGCCGCCATCTGCTAGAAATGTAGGGATGTAAGAACAGGGGCTTCATTTTAGCCCATGATGTATGTAGCCCAGTGCCGAGACAAGGTCTGGATCATAAAAGATACTCAATAAGTATCTGCTGAAACACAAATGCCTTTGCCCTCTGTCTGGTCCATTCATTAATGCCATCGGTCCAGAGCCCGACCTAATTCCTTCCTACTGCATTTTCACTCTATCTCATCTTACCCCGTGCTCCGTGGCAAGGAGTCCTGGGATGCCCAGGGGCCTTGCATTAGTTCCTCCCACTCCAGCTCAAGGGCTGTTATGAGAGCACCCTTCCCTTCTCTTCAAGGTACCGTTTCTCAATGACTATCTTCCCATTGGCAGTTGGCACCATCACAACACTTCAAGGTGCCAGATGGTAGAGCTGACTGGGGACCGAGAACACACTGCTTCTGATGATACACCAGGAGTGCTCAAGTATCAGCCAAGACCATAAAGGCAGGAGCTGAAGGTGCTGGATAAGTATGGTTTCTTGATCCCTTTCCCCTGAAGTCTCTATAACACCTGCCTCACCTCAGCCACAACTGTGAGGTTTAAATCAAGAGGAAAGTGGGAGGGAGGGTAAGAACTAAAGCCAAGAGAGAAAAGGAAAAGTTTATCTTGAGAAATGAGCAGCATCACGGTGCACACGTGGACTGGGGTTACATCCCTGGAGAAGACAGTCACCTCTTTGCTGAGAATGAGGGGCATTGACACCCCAGAATTCCAAAGACACCCCTCACACCTGAAATATGACCAGACATTCAAACTCTACAACCTTTGGGTCTATAAGAATCCTTTTTTAAAATGCAAACACCCCCAGGCTTATTCAAACAATAAACCATTAATCATTTATACCTTATTGTAAATTGTTGTCAGCTGTTTGATATCAACTCTACTATGGAAATAAGAGTATTAATGGGAAAGGGATTGGGGCTGTACAAGAACAAAACAGGTCTGGCAAAACAGTGAGGTGTCTGGTCAGCCAGAGGGTCATTAAAAGGACACGGGACACCTTAGGAGCCAAGTGGGCTAGAAAGAAAGAAGGGGTTTTCTCCTAGAGATAGGAAAACAGGCTGAAAAAAGAGATGTCTGGGCACTGAAGGAAAGCAATCATACCAGCTCATGATAACGGATTGCTAAATGATCAAAGACTTTGCGAGCCCCTTGTTAAACACAACAATTATCAAAAATTAAATTATATAAATGTATAATTAAATACATTATATTTAGAAGCAAAGGTAGTGAATACTCAAAACTCATCTGTTCTTAATTATTTTACGCATTTTACTGTTACCCGTGCTCTTGACATTATTTACGTCTACTACAGCTGTACAGTGAGGACAGTTTTCAGTAGTGTGTTCTGCATATCTCCCCCCAACTCTGTATTTAGTGATGCATTGGTAGATTGAATCAGCCATGATGAGAGGTTTTACACCACAGAAATCAGCAAACATTATGGATCCAGGCTTGATTTATTCTTTTGTTGACTGCCTACACCTGGGATTAGCAAACTATTCTGTTCAGGGCCAAATAGTAAATACTTTCGGCTTTGTGCCCACACAGCGCCTGTCTGATCTACTCACCTCTGCAATCGTAGGGCCCAAGCAGTCATAGACAATATGTAAAATCCATGGGCGGGGCTGTGTCCCAATCAACTTTACTTACAAAAACAGGCTGGAGGCCAGATTTGGCCCTCAGAACATGGTTTACTGATCCCTGGTCAAGACTTTTTTAAAAGTGATGGAGAAATGTTAATAATGCAGATTAAAATGTAAAATGTGTCTATAGCCAATACGTATATGAATAGCACAAAAATTTGAGGAAATGTTCGTGCAATATTTAAAAACTATCGTCCACTTCAGCAAAGTTGCCTGTGTCATTGACCAATGATTGATGGCCCAACATACAGCTATGCTGTTTCACTTTCCTTTTACTTATTACATAAAGGAAAAACCAATCCACATTCATGTAGGAATTACACCTGCTCATCAACTAGAATAATAGAGTGGCTACACTCTGGATACAAGAACCCAGAGCAAAAATCAACAAAGGCATTCTATAGAAAACCATTGGCCGTAAAGAATTTACAATAAAGAGTATTATATCGTTTGCAATCCGTAAATTGTGTTTATGCATTCTTTATGTCAGTAAATATTTACCAGCACACCACTGAACACCACTTCTTCCTGTACTTTAAACTATTTCGTTAAAGCCTGGGCCCAGTAACACAGGATTTTACAACTTTGGAGAACAAATCATGTACCGTAAGCAACATCTGTTCTTTTCCCCCAGTTCATCCCTGTCTTATCCATCTGGCAGCTCAGAGAAGGTCCCCAAGGGACACAGTCCAACTTCCCAAGTCATCCACAGGGGACTGGTTAATCTAGAAGCCATGAGGTCTGCAGGGTCCTGCACTCCCTTCCCAAGTTGAACCCCAAAGTTTCCATTGGAAACGCATATTCTCAAGTCCCTACACACTCCTGGGAAAATACTATTTTCAAACCAAAATTGGATACGTGTTCTGAAAATGGCTGTTCTACATGGAAACTAAGAATGTTGTAGGAAATTTTGGTCATGGGGTCATATTCTTGGACTGCATAGCTTCTGGCTCCATGACTAAGACGCTCATTAATGAGATGGTTTTAAAACACTGACCAATAAATCCATGAAGATCAATTATTTAGCAGAATATTTAGACTTTTAAAAAATAAAATAATTTCAAATGTGTTACTATTGTTCCTGAGGAAGACAGAGAATCAGGCCGGTCTAAGAGGTGTGGTAAGTCTATTTAGGAAAATGCCCCTAGTTCCAGGGTCATGAAAGCTATTTCTGGGTATAGTGCAGTCAAATGGTCAAGAACTGTAGCTCTGGAATTACGACCCTAAGAACCGTGGAAGATTCTAGAGCTTCTGTAACTTCCTCATGTTAATTTTGTTTGGGGACCCTGTTTACATTCCTAGGGCCTGTCTCAGGATATGTGTGCTCTTAAAGGCAGTGACTATGTTTTCTTCTGATCCCCTAAATGACTGACATATTGCACGGCATGATGTAGGAGCTCTATCACTGCATAAGGGAGAAAGGGATTCCTCGTCACTGGGTGACAACTTAGCATCCCCAACCACTGAACTGCAACAGGAAGTGTGCGGGTGCCCTGCTCACACTTGCACAGAGAAAAGAGCAGCTTTCAAGCAACAGAAAGAACACTGGCCTTGTCCCCTTAAGAGCTGGGTTCAGAGCTTGGCTCTGTTCTGTGTGACCTTGAGCAAACCTCTTCCCAAAGAGCTCCTGGATACCTCCACTTCTCCGCCAGCACCCCTTTAAATGCAAGCAGCTGGCCCCTAGGCTGTGATGTCTGGAAGAGCCTTTCCTTGGCTCGCCCCATGTCTACTCCTGTCCCCCCAGTGTAGTGTCCCCACAACAACCAGAAGGCGTTTGGACACCCCAAATCTCACTCCATTCCATGGCTCCAAACTCTTCATTGCCTCCCCGTGTCATCAAAGATAATGTGCAGATTCCTTTCCAGAGCACACGGACACTTCATGATCTGCTCTCTGCGCTGGTCCCCGGTGGGCTTTCAGCCGCACCATACACACCATTCCACTCTTTGCTCTGGGCACACTGGCCTTTCAACTCCTTGCTTATGTGAGCCTTTTCCAGTCTCCCAGCCTTGCCTGTGCTCTTCCTTCCCTCTCTCCCGTCCTCACACCTCATTTCATCCGGCTCACTCTTACTAGCTTAGAGACCTAATGCATTGCCTCCGGAAAACCAGCTCTGATTCCCCATACTAGGACACAGCATCTCACATGTCTTGTCTCAAATGCATTTACTACACTATTTATAAAATTATTTGTTTCATGTCTGTCTTCCTTGGCTAGACTAGAGGCTCAAAGAGGCCAGGGACATGTGTGTTTGCTGCCAGCCCCCAAGTATCCTCATCAGCTAGCACACAGTAGGTTCTCAGTAAATGTGTTGAATGAATAGCTGGAGGAGCTTTATTCTTTGAAACTGTTTCCTCATTTACAAATGGCAATATTACCCACTTCAAAGGACTGTCATGTGTATTACTTTAGATATCTCATGATATAGTTCTCGCATGGTGTCCTGTATATAGTAGACACTTAATAAATGTTTGTTGAGTGACTATAAGCACTACAGCTTCTAAAGTAACACTTCTTTAAATGGGCGTAGTAAGAAGAGTAGGCTAGTAATTAGCACTTGTGAAGGTTTCTTTATTTGGTGATAATACAACTTTAACCTTGGTATTGAGACTAAGCTATTATTAAGATTGATTGGCACTTTTTGGGTGTGGACTATGGCTTTGTGTTGGACCAGGATACTCATAATGTTGTCCTGGGGGCTGCGCTCACCATGAGCTAGGGGATAGGCAGAAAGGGGGCTGTCTATGGTTGGGAAGTGCAAGGGGAATCCTGATGTACACACAAAGGCACAAGGATGCTTCCAGGCTGGTGACATCAGAATTCAACCCAGGACTCAAAAAATATATCTTTCACTCTTTCTTAGAAAGTTCATAGATGGTGGGTTCAAACAAAGCAAAGGAATAAACCCAAGAAACAGAAAGACGTGGAATTCAGGACACAAGTAATCCAACACAGGAGATGGGAGATTGGAATTCCTGGGAAGATGGAGGGAGGGGAGGTTGGGAGACCCAGAAGGGCAGTGGAGGCACCAGCAGGAATGGCCACTGGAGCCAGGGTAGAGAGGACCGGGAGAGGTGTCAACAGGGCAAAGGTAGAGCTGACAGACTATCTGATGGGAGGATCTTATTGAGAGAAGAGTTGGAGAAAATAATTGGGGGAAAATTTGGTGATAGGTATTTAGAAAACCAAGCAAAGGGAAAATGAGGTAATTGTGAACTCCAGGGTGAGGTAGGGGTGAGAGTGGAGGATGAGGAATAGTAAAAGAAGGATTATGTGCTCCTAACACATAATGGGGCTCAGCTGTGAGACAAAGGAGGAGATGTGAAACACACCTTTTGAGTGATTTATTTCTGTTTTTCTGTCTTTACCAACCAAAAATAAAAATTGTCCATCTTTATATTTTAAATTGGAGGAAAATAAAATCAACTTTTTACAAAATTTGTATTGGAGTTCAGTTGATTTGCAATGTTTTGTTAGTATGAGGTGTACAGAAAAGTAAATCAGTTATACATATATCCACTCCTCTTTAGATTTTTTTCTCATATAAGTCGTTACAGAGTATTGTGTAGAGTTCCCCGTGCTATACAGCAAGTTCTTATTAGCTATATATTTCTATATAGTAGTATGAATATGTCAGTCCCAATCTCCCAATTAAAATCAACTTTTTGAAACCTAAAAAAGAACATCAGACTTGAACAGGAAGAGAAATTGGAAAGCATGGCCTGGAGAGAATTCGTAGAAAGGGAAAGGAGATTTCCCTTTGGTGATGAATTTCCCTATGGTGGTGGATTGAGTGCATGAGGATATGTTTGACCCAGAAGAACTTCTTCCTTTCTCCCACATCTCCATTCACCAACACCTCATCCTTCTAGCATTCAGGTCCCCCAAATTACAGGGCCCAGGGCGCTCTCCACACCACCACCCCACAGTCCTAGCACTGAGTCAGCAGGTAATGTGTGTGCATTTCCTTCGTTTCTGACATGTTGCCATCAAGAGAAGTTACAGTGCAATTTGTGCCTGTGTAATTCTCCTTTACAGCACCCAGCTCAGGGCATGGGCAATTAGGTACTACAAATATCTGATGAAGATGCAAAGGAAAGGTAATAAATCTGCCAGGTTAAACATGTGGATTGCTAAGTCTCCTAGACCGGGGTTGAATCCTAGTTCCACACCTACAAGCTGCTGGCTGCAGGACTCTGGGCAAAAACATCCCTCTCTGGGTTTACCCATCTGTAAAGAGGAGTGTAAAAGAGCCTCCATCACAGGGTTGTTGTGTAGATTAATTGAGATAATGCTGAGTTCCTGATGTCATAAATGTCCAATAAATACCAACAATTTTAATTATCTGCACTTATTTGTGGTATGAATACAGGGAAGTCCCCACAACCGATTAGTCTTGTCATGCATACCTTTGACACACTCCACATTAGCAAATATTTTTAACTAATATTTATTTTTTATTTTTGGAAACATATTTTATGGTACTAAAAGGCTTACAAAAACAACAACAGCAACGACAAAAAACAGCAAGCCCTTTCTTGTTCCCCTATCATCTTCCAAGTCCTGTTCCCAGAGGCAAATACTTCCACCTCTTTTAGTTTTTCTTTGGGTATTTGTATCCATTTTTAAAAATAATTTCCCCACTTTAGGTTAAACCAACAATCAGCATTTGTATTTTAATGACTATGAACATATTTATTTTTCGCCCATTAGCCAAGTTGTACACTATGATTACATTTCCCTTCTTGAAAGCTTTTTTGGTGTTGTTTTCCAGGAGTTAAGCATTGCCTTCTTTACTTTTCATTTGCTTGGTTTTCTTTGTACCTTTTATTAATTTTTACAAATGTTCCAACATATCTGTTATACGCATTTAAAATACTACTTCTGAATGTTGAAGTTGATCAGCTATTCCCTTTGTTCCTTCCCCTAATGCTGTCCTTCTGGAGCTGTCTATCCTTGCCAGCCTGGACATGTTCTCAGGACCTCTCTCACTGTGCCCTGTACTGTGTTGTGTCCCTGTTTCCCTGAACCCATTTCTTCCACTTTCTTGATTCATGTCCTTGTTCTGATGAAGTGTGTCTTCCAATACTTTCTGAGACTGAGTGCACAGGAGGCAAAATTTTAGTCCTTATATGTCTGAGAGTATTCTAATTCCTCCCTAACATCGCATCACAATTGGTTGAACTGGATATAGAATTCGAGGTAAAAATCATTTTCTCTTAGAAATTTTAAGGTATTGCTCCTTCTCTTTCAGTGTCCAATATTTCTATAGAGAAGTCTGATGCCATTCTGAGTCTCAGTTTGTTGTATATGACCCATTTCTCTCTCTGGAAGCTTTTAAGACCTCCTTGTCCTAGAATTTCATAAGGATGGGTTTCAAAGTGTTTTTTTCCAAAATCCATTTTTCTGGGTACATGGTGGGTGTTTTCAATGTGGAAATCCATGGCGTTTTGTGCTGGACACTTTTCTTATAATATTTCTCTCTTCCTTTCCTGTATTCTCCTTCTGAAACTTCATTTGGCCACACACAGCATCCTGGGTTGATGCTCCATTGTTGTTTTCGAAATCTAAAGTTTTGCTGTTTAAACAACATGATATTCTAACCTTCCGTTTCATTTTTTAATTTTTATTTTGTTGTACATGTTTTAATTTCCAGGAATTCTTTCCTCTTCTCTGATTAATATTTCTGTGGCAACTTGTACTTTTTTCAGAGCTGTATATTTTTCTTTCTCTCTCCAAAGGACAATAATTATATGAAGGTTTTTGTTTTAAAACCCTATTTTTTCCCCTGATGTTTCTTTGCTATTTACACTAGCAGATCCTTCTTCCTTTTTACTTATTTTATTCTCTTGTTCATGTTGGAAGTTTCATCAAAAGTGATCCTGTCTTTCCATAATTAAGACTGAGGTACTGTGACAACTGATTAGAAGCTCTGGGTTCAAGGTCAGACCTGACAGGTGGGCACCCCTGGAAACTGATCCAATAGTGAGCTGCCTTTTCACTGGGGAGCTCTCAGAAATAAGGATCTGGGTGTTCTCTCTTGGACAAGTCAGTTTCTCTGGAAAGGAATCTCTCAGTCTTCTGCTTGGGGGCAGTCTGCAGGTGCTGACCTAAGCCTGGCTGGGAGTGTTCCAGAAGAAGCCGGGGTCTCACGTATAGTCTTACCTTTCTTCCTCATTTTCAGGATGGGATCTCACCCTGCACTTGGCCATCTCTAGGTCTCCCAGTGCAGAGCAAGGGGACAGGCTACAAAGTCTCCTGACTGCTTGGCATGGGAAAAACAAAAAAAAACCTTGGCATCCAAATTCTCTACATTCTGAATTTCAACCAATTCCCCTGTTTATTGCTACTTACCATAGCACCTGTTATCTCTAAGCCTCAGCCTTTCTACAGTTCTGACCAGTAAAGTAGCTTCTTTCTCCACTGGTACCACCCTCCATCCCCACCCATTCCTCATTCCCTCTAAACCACTTGGGGTTTTTGCTTCCTCTGCTCTGGTAAGTCAATTGCTGTTTCTCCAAATGTTTTCCATATTCTAAAATTTGCTGAAATGTCTTATCCAATGATATCTCCTCTTCCCCCCTTCTCTTTGTCTTTGTTTTATTCTATTCCTTTCTTTAAATTGAGGTAAAATTGACATAACATAAAATTCATTTTAACCATTGTAGAGTGCACAGTCCAGTGGCAATTAACACATTCACAATGGTGTGCAACGATCAGCTCTATCTAGTCCCGAAACATTTTCATCATCCCAAAAGGAAAGCTTGCACCCATTAAGCAATCAATCCCTATTCCTCCTTCCTCCCAGCTCCTGGAAACCACCAGCCTGATTTCCATCTCTATGGATTCACCTACTTGGGATTTTTCAAACAAAGAGAATCATACAATATGTGACCTTTTGTGACTGGCCTCTTTCACTTAGCATAACATTTTCTAGGTTCCATGTTGTAGCTTATAACAGTATTTTATCCCTTTTTATTCCTTCATTTATTGTCCTTTTTATATTTCCTTTAATAATATCCCATTGAATGTATATACCATACTTTTTTATCCATTCATCCGTTGATGGACATATTTCTATTTTTTAATTTCTTTCCCATCATGGGGTGGGGGGGTTAGAGTTGAGAAGGGAAGATGGTAAATGTGAGTGGTGACTCTGCCATATTTAGCCAAAACAATGCTGCTAAGCATTGATGCAAGTTCCATTCTATCAACTAGACAGGAGCTTGGCTTTCATTTTCACCTCTGTTTAAAAAGTAAGCTCTGTGACCAGTCCTTGTTAGAGTGACCATCAAAAGGCTGTAGTCCATCCCATCAGAATCACAGACAGAAATGTCTTCCTCTTCCCTGGCCTGGGATCTCTCAGCCAGCTGAGGAAACCCCCAAAAATGTGTTTGGGAAGGCAATCCCAAATTGTTTGGGATAGCATGACTGTTTGATGATTAGATAAGTGTGTTTTGACTCCAAGGATATTTAGAATTAAATATAGAACTAGTAAAGTATTTCAAATCCACAGAATAATATTTTTGTATACAAGAAGAATTCGTTTGTATAGCAGAAACTAACACACCATTGTAAAGCAATTATACTCCAGTAAAGATGTTTAAAAAAAAGAAAAAAAAAAGAATTGTGACATGGTGAGAATGAGTCTATTGTAACAGAGCATTTGCCTAGAAAGTCATTTGCTTAGAAAATTGGCGCTGGTAGTTAATGGGGGATGGGAGGATGCATCTTTTGACCCTGGGCATGAGGAGTGGAGAAAAAGTTGGTTTGCAGAGAGAGAGAAATTAGAGAAGAGCACTCATGGTGCCCCAGAGACTTCTATGTGACAGCACGTATAAGTTCCTGATAGATTTGTAACTCCTGGCTCTAAACCCTTATTCAGTCAAGCAGCGCCCCCTACCCTTCTGTTCCAGGAGGTTCCCCATTCATTCTTTAATAAAATTATCTTTTTCCTTTGGTTATAAAAAAAGAATTCATGTATAGTTATTATATGAAGAACATATAATCTCATTCTACAGAATCATATACTCCATTCCCTAGAACTGGAGCCAGGTAATTCTAAAACACGGGCAACACCCCAGGTGGAGAATTGGTATGAAGAGATAAGTATATATTCTTAGGTGTCATTGCTCATTTTCAGAATACCTTAGGTGGATACAAAGTAGTCTATAGAAAAAAAATTAAAATAAAAGGTTATGGGGCTTCCCTGGTGGCACAGTGGTTAAGAATTCGCTTGCCAGTACAGGGGACATGGGTTCGAGCCCTGGTCCGGGAAGATCCCACATGCCGCGGAGCAACTAAGCCCGTGCGCCACGACTACTGAGCCTGCACTCTAGAGCCCGCAAGCCACAACCACTGAGCCCGTGTGCCACAACCACTGAGCCTGCGCTTTAGAGCCCATGCTCCGCAATAAGAGAAGCCACCGCAACGAGAAGTCTGCGCACCGCAACGAAGAGTAGCCCCCGCTCTCCACAGCTAGAGAAAGCCCGCCTGCAGCAACGAAGACCCAACGCAGCCAAAAATAAATAAATAAAAATGTTTTAAAATGTTATGAGGTGCTACTTTAGTGTAATTTGCTAAAGAGATTAATTCCCAAGTCAATATCTAGAACAAAAGCGTTCAGTGTGCATACATTGAAATGTTAACCTCAGACTCTTGAATTTCTTTAAAATGTAAAATCTTAACCACTCCTGGAAAAGATGGGGCATACTTCCCTAAAGCCCAGCCAACAATGGTAATGGAAAAAAACACAGGCCCCCAGAAAAAGAGCTTAAGGCAAATTCTTATTTCAATTCAGCCTTATATTTTGGTGTCGCTGGGCATAACACTAACCTTCCTTTGTTCTGATTTTGCAAAGGAGAAAGTTGTTCCTCTGTAAGCTTTCTTGGGATTCTGTACCAACGGGGATTCAGCCCTTCCCAGGAAGCCTCTCAGTTCACTTGGGAAGCAGAGCTGGTGGCAGATTTCCTGGACAAGTTTATTCCAGGAGCCCCTGCCTGACCAGGTTTGGGTACTGGCCCCAGGTTTGCACCAGTACATGAGTTTGCTCCCTACCACATCTGCCCTCTCTCATGACAAGAAAGTCATGGGCACATCTTGATCAAGTCCAGGAAGAGCCGTACTGTAGGTTTCTAGTTCTCTGCTCACAACCCTCAGGAGTTGAGAGGCAGGTTCCTTGAGGTGAGTACCAAATAGCCACTGGCAGAGGAATGGCCCTGCAGTGGGCAGGGTTCCAGTCCATCTCCTGGGCCTATGTGCAGGCAAGCACAGCAGCAGGCTTTACAGAGACAGAGACAGAGAACATCAAGGCAGAGAGGCCAGGAGGGGAGACAGGGCAAAACAAGTTAATCTGCATATTTGTTGGGTGGTTAGAGGAAGTGCTCTTAGGAAAGATAAGTCCAAGTATTGATGATGTAACTCCAGAAGGGACAGTAAAAAGGGCTTCCTCTCTGGTCATTCCTCTGTAACCATCATCATACCATCACCACCATCCCATCGCCCCTATCATCATCAATACAAACAAAACTGAATGAGTGATGACCTGTACACTGTGCTGTTGATCACATCCATCATGATCATCCCGGTAAGTGTCATCACAGCATCACCATCGACACCGTCATCAGCACCACAGCCCTTGGATAAGTGTCGATGTGTGCATTATGCTGTGGTACTCTGTAAAAAGAGCAAGAAAAACCTAGACCCAGCCCAGCCCTCTAGGACTGCATTATCACTATTATTATTATCAGCCAAAATGAATCAAATGTTTACCATCTCCCAGGCACTGTGTAAGAATTAAACTTTACAAAACCCTGTAAGGTATTAATGCCCTCTTCTTACAGAGGAGAAGATAGATTTAGAGAGGTTAAGTGGTGTGTCCAAGATCACACAACTCAGGAGTAGTGGAGCCACTGGATATGACCCTGGATTTGAATCCAGGGTTTCCAGCTTTACGACTGACACCTCACTATGCTATATACTGACTTCCACAGCCTTCCCCGGCGGTCTTCAAATTGAGGTACACACAAGAAGATCCACTGAGAGTAGCAGGAAAATATTAGAACTGCTATTCATGTTTACTTATCATTTCATCCTTTAGTTTCTATTTTATATGTGTTTTGTAACACACTTAATTTACCACCATAATATAGGTACAATTTATAAATAAATCATTCATATATGGATACATGCTTAATTCTTTATTGATAGAAGTGTGCAGTCAAAAAAGCTTGGAGACCACCCATCTGGACAAAACTAACATGGCTAACCACACAGTGAGGCAAATAGCAAGTTAAATCAACTGGACCTGAGTGTACCTCTGGGGAAACGCATTCAACGTGTACAATTCTGAATCATGATAATAATTGTATTCTGCAGAAGTAAAGTCTTGATTTCAACAAGTGACTAAAAATTAGGACATATCTTCTTTAATGGCCCCTCTTTAGTGTATCATACAAACTGAGTTCCTATTACTAATGCACCTGTTTTAGAAACAGTAAACATAGATTAGTTGTCTAATACTTCAATTAGAGAGATATAGGATTAGTGGTCAAGTAAATGTTTTAATTAAAGAAATATCATTTCATCCCTTTCTAAGTCTTCTTTGAAAATGTCCCAAATTTTTCTTTTTTAAAAAGTAGATGTATACTTTTAAAGGGAATGTTTATCTTTTAGAGATACATAGTACAATACTTGGGTGTGAAATGACACATGATGTGCTTCAAAATAATCTGGAGTCAGGGAGTGGATGGGGATCAGAAGAGACAGAATTGAACAAGAGTTGATCACTATTGAGGCTTGGAGATGGAAATCTAGGGTATATTAGTTAGATCTGCCAACTTCTGTGTATGTTTTAGTTCCATAATAAATAGTCAAAATGTTTTTTAAAAGAGTTACAACTTGATTTTTTTCTATTGAGCGCTGTCAGAGTCAACATCTCAGTTGAGAAAGGAGAATAATGATCAAATGTGGATTTCACAGAAATTATTATACGCCCTTTCATGTCTTCATGAAGTCATCACTTTGTCTAGTAAATGTGCGTTTCATCATTTGCTATTGTATTAGAATCAACCTCACATGAGGATACGATTAAAAGGAAAAAACGTTAAAAAAAATCATTGCATTAGCTGTGCAGGGAAAAACTCAGAAAAGAAACAAACTTCATGTATCATTGAAATGAATGTCCTTTGAAGACATTTTTCAGCTGATATTGCTGGTGTGGGTAACAATGATAGGACATTTCACACACAGATGGTTGACTTAGAAGCTGGTTGGAATCTGAATGTCATCACTCAGGAGCAGCAAGCAGTTTGAAGGACCCCAGACGACATCTCGAGGGAAACACAGTGAGATGCAAACCAGAGTTCGCAGAGGGACAAGAAGAACTGACAAATGGTGACCACTCTGCCATTGGTATTAAACCACAGAGCAGCTCACCTGCGTGTTCATCAAATAATGCAGAGAAGGCAGGATAGGACAGCGTTCACCATAACCCATAGTTACCGAAAGAGCAGGAAATCACTCCCGAAGGAAACACTCACCTGTTAGCCTTACCACTGCTCCAAGAAACCAGAGCCATCCCTGCCAAGAGGCCTCGAGCAAGAGTTCTTCCGGTGTTCAGTTTCCAAGCCCTCTTCGATCCTTCGTGTTCTGAGTAAGAATTTCCACACTGAGGGCTCATTCCAATTACACCCCAAGATAGTATCAAAATGTTAGGTAAAAGTAGACTTGACCTTCTGGTCCAGCAGCCAAAGCACACAGTGCTACAGGGAGAGAATGGGCTGATTGGGATCTCTCGCCGTCGTGTCTTCCTGGAGAGCAGCTGAGGGCAGCTGGAGCAGTGCCATCAGACTGTGCTACCAAGAAAGCACTAGGGGAGAAGCACGGGCGTGCTCATGGTGACCTGGGTTTACCTGGGAAGGGAGAGGATGGGTCTACCTCTCCATGACATTTTTTTTTTAATAAACTTATTTATTTATTTTTGGCTGTGTTGGGTCTTCGTTGCTGCACATGGGCTTCCTCTAGTTGCAGAGAGCGGGGGCTACTCTTCATTACCGTGAGCTGACTTCTCATCATGGTGGTTTTTCTTGTGCGGAGCATGGGCTCTAGGTGCGCAGGCTTCAGTAGTTGTGGCACATGGGCTCAGTAGTTGTGGCTCACGGGCTTAGTTGCTCCGTGGCATGTGGGATCTTCCCGGACCAGGGATCGAACCCGTGTCCCCTGCATTGGCAGACAGATTCTTAACCACTGAGCCACCAGGGAAGTCCTCCATGACATTTAAGACAGAACAAAAGAGATTATGGATGAGCCAGGCTGACGTGAGAAAGATGAAGTTATTGGGCCCAACTGGTGGACTGTACAGTGGCAGAGCCCTGGAATCATGAATACTCAGAGATGGGAGAGATTTAAAATGTCACTAGTGTCAACCCCTGCCCTCGTGGAGAAGCCAAGGGATGGTTTAGAGCGGGGGGTGTTTTAGACTCTCCATAGCCTTCACCAACAAACCTCTAGGTTGTCCCAAATTAAATACACAATCTAAAGAGAAAACAGGACTTGCTCTGCACATGCTTCTTCAAGGAACACCTGTCATTCCTTATGAAGAGATCAATATCCTAAAACATCTCCTATCTAGGAATTTGGGAAGCACCCTTGCCCATCCCACTCTCTCAGACAATTAACGCTTGAATTGACTCTACAAATGGTCAATATCCTTAGAGAAAAGGACCTCACAGGCCCCAGAGGAAGCCCACACCAGCTGTGAATGGCATCATCTGAAATTTTTTTCCTAGCCATTTGGTAATAGAGATCATGAATATAAAAATGTTCTCATTCCTCTTAAGCCGGTAATTCGTTTCTTGAATCTGCACAAAGGAAGCCATCCTCAATATGATCCGCAAGCGATCCACAACATTCTTTAAAATAGGAAATGACTGGAAACTATGGGAGGTTAATAATGGATGCTACATCCACTCAATTTGATAATGTTCAGCCGTTCAAAATATGTTCACATAGAGAATGGAGCAATATGAAAAGGTGCTTATAATGTAAAAATGTTAAGAAATCAGGATGCTGAAGTCCATATTCCTTAGGCTCAATTTATAATTTTTAAGAAGACCTGTTCACAAAAACGGCTAGAAATGATCCCACTTATATGAGGCATCTAGAATAGTCCAACTCATAGATACAGAAATAGTGGTCATCAGGGGCTGGGGAAGAGCATAATGGGGGAGTTATTGGTTAATGGATACAAAGTTTCAGTTTGGGTTAGAGAAAAATTCTGAAGATGGATGGTGGTGATGGCTGCACGATAATGTGAATGTACTTTACACCACTGAACTACACACTTAAAAATGGTTAAAAAGGTAAATTTTATGTTATGTATATTTTACCACAGTTTTTAAAAGGCACAAGAATATGCCTAGAAGGAAATAAACAAAAAATTAAGAGAAGCTGTATTTGAGTGGGAGAACTTTGCATGTTTCTTTTTCTTATTTTGAGTTTTCTGTGTTCTTTAAAATGTATACAAGGAATATATCTAGTTGATCATGGAAAAATCCAATAAACCTTATTTTACAAAATAAATTTCAACATGAGAGTGCATAAAAATATGTCCAATGTCTCTCTACAAGTTTTTCAGGGCAATAATAGTAAACTTTCCTCATTTAGGTTAAATGCTTTGCCCATTTTATAGAGGAGGAAACTGAGGCTCGTAGAGTTTGGTAACTTCTCAGACCACTGATTGTGTTGGCAAAGATAGTTTTGATGATAATGACCATTGCAACCTCAAGCCATTTACAGCAAATGTGACCAACACAGATCGCCAGGACTAGATATTCATTTATTTATTTATTTATTTATTTTTCAGAATCAGAAAAAGAATTTATTGACATAAGCTTCTCCAAGACGTAGAGAAAAAGCCCATCCATTGTTTGGAATTCCAGCTAGCCTCCACCTACCTTAACTTTTCAGCTTTATTTAGAAAGAAACAATTGGTTCCCAAAAAAAAAAAAAAAATTCTTGGATTTAATCCAAAAAAGACAATCTCTTGGTGCATCCCATAGCCAGCCAACAAATTTCAGCAAACTTCCTCCACCCTCTCCTTTTCAGGATTAGGACCCTGAGGTCTTGAAACGGAATCATTAAGGACTCAGTTATGCTCAGGAGGTGGGACACCCTGAGCATAACTCATCAATGTTGGAACGGTTTTTTATAGGGAGGGCTATTAGCGATTTAATATTATAATTTCATTCATTTTCATCAATTAGAATATTGAGTTATCTGGAGAGCCTATTCCTCCCACATTCTGGTTAGTTTTCACTTTAAGTAAGGCAGTAGAGTATCCAAGGGACTTATATCAAAGGGTCTGAATGCTTCAGTGATGATGGTAAATTTCACTCGTTGTTCTAGGCATCTTGCTTAGTCTCCCTTCACTCTGATTCCCAGCTAACTTTAATTTCCCCTGATGGCCAGCTCCATGACCTTTGCACGCCTGGAAATGAAAAATCTGTCAGTTCATGTCGAGCACAAGAAATGTTCATGAGCCCTTTGCTAGATCCACTGAAACAAAGGAAAGCAATTCTGGTCTTCAGCACCCAGTAATTAAGGAACAACACCTCATTAGTAATAGAGAGAATATGGGGCAATGAGAGGTCTCAGCCAGAACTCCTGCAGAGCCTAGAGAACCAGCTTGGTTGGTGGAGGAGATAAATAGATACCGTGAGTCAGTCAAGTTTAGTACACACTGAAAGCCTTGATACAGAGGGCATTATGTAAATCAACACCAGATTGTGCTCTGAGTCTCCAAGTCCTGTGGAAGTCACAATAATAAGCTGAGATGCTGGAGGACAAGCAATGATAAGGATTTCATAGCCAAAGTTTTAAACAGGCATAGGGAGCAGGCTTCATCTCAAACGTCGAGTCTGATTGACGGAGGCTGCACAGAACGCTGCATTGAGAAGGATCTGAGGCTCCCGTCCCAGTGAGCAAGAAAAGGGGTACCTGTGCTAAGGTGTAGGGAGGGGGCAGCCACTGTGCCAGGCATGGGCCAGCCCTGGCCCAAACTCTCATGGAAATTACTTTTCCAAAAAACAGAAGCTGCCTAAGCAACACGAGTCTTAGGCAAAATCAAGAGGAAGAGGAAATTTAGCAAACCAAGCCTCCTTCTGACATTTCCCTTCTCCCAGTCTCTAAGCACCCAGATAACTGTCTGTTCTTTCACGAATATTTCAGACCCTGCATTTCCTCCAGGGAGCTCATGACAAACAATTTAAAGGATTCACATTTCAAAAGAAATCAAAATGTCCTTCTAAGGAGCTGAAGAGAGGGAATTGGGACCACTAGTAAGAGGGAGGAGCTGGGGGAAGGAATTCGGCTTACTCCTATCGGTGGTGATGAACTCTGGCTCCAACGGAAGGAAATCCCTGAATCTGAAGAAAGGAGGAATTAGTGTTTCCACTTCCTGATTCTACCAGCCCTAACTCTGACTTCCTTCCTCTATTACAAGCATAAACACAAAGATCTTTCGCAAAATCTGGAGGAACTGAGTGGAGGGCCTCAGGATCCACAGGAGCCTAAGTAGAAGCATCACATTGGGCCCAGAGAGAAGTCAGGTGGTCTTTTTTTCTGGGTTTACTGCCTTCCTCCAAGAAGCTACAATTAATTCACCTAAACAGTCCTTTCTCTCTCCCCAGACCTAGGCTCCAGGTGCCAACAAGGATGGAGGGACAGAGAAGGAGACCCAAACAATGGAAGAAGCATGAATCCTGTGTAGCCAAAATGTAGATATCAGCCTTCCAAGGGTTTTCCACTTGTGTTCCATTTGACTTCGTCCCACATAGAGAGATACCCCTCAAAACCTCTCTTCTTTCTTAAAGTCTCAAGGATTGCCATTCCAAAGCAGCTGGCATTAGGTCTCTGGCAGCCCTGCTCTGGTCTCAGAAGCCTACTGCACACGCAGGTACATCCGGGAGTGGGAGAAGGGAGACACAGCAGGAGAGGAGGGGGCCGCACAGCTAGAGGCCATCTCTCTTCCTTCATCAGGATAGAAGCTTGGAAAAAAGGCAGAAGAACTTAGACAAGCCTCTCCCTTTTCATGTCTGAGGTAGCACCAAGTCAGCTGAAGGTGAAACTCAAGCTCATTACTATGAAAACTAGATCAAACAACTGGGAGAACTCATCAGGGGAGAGCACCATCTCTGGTCTTGCCACGCATGCTTACTTTATTCAGGAAATTGACCCCAGGGTCCTGGATGACCCTTCACATCCCATTCTGAGCCAAAGGAGTTTGGAGGCTACCCTTACAAACCTCTAGGTTCCTGGACCTACTTCTCTGCCCTCCAAGGTAAGCTAAGACATCTAGTAAGTGATAAATAAATGGTTGGATGAACCAATAGTTGACTCTAGGCCTTCAAGGCTGCATGGTCCACCCAGGGATAGACTTTTCTGTGTAAGTCCTCAGCCGGTGAGGGTAAAAGCCTAGTCCCCCTACCTTGCCATGGAGGCAGCTGATTTTGTCAAGGCTTAAAGCTAAGTCGGCCTCACCCAGGGATACTCTGTTACCCCTGAGCCTATCCTAATCCACCCAGTCAGGACATGTTGCCTCTACTGGGCCATCCAACCCAGCTCTGCCCTTCCCAGCCTGGTTACTCCCTCATCCCTGTACCCCTAGGGAGAGGATGGCATGTACACAGCACGGGAGAATTGCACGGACTTTAGGTCAGGTCGATTCTGGTATAAATCACGGCTCAGTCATTTTTGGCTGAAAAACTCAGCAAGTTACTTAACCCCTCTGTGTCTGACACTGTAATAGGAGGATAATAACACCTACCTCACTGGCATTCTATTGGGTTGGCCAAAAAGCTCGTTTGGGGTTTTCTGTAAGATGTTAACTTAAGTGCCCAGAATAGTGCCTGACAAAGTAGGAACTCAATACATGTATGTTGGGTCAATGAATAGGATCTTTGAAAGGACACCAATAAATAACTTATGTAAAGAGCCTGATTTGGGAGTAGATGCTCAGTAAATGGGAGTAGTGATTACTGTCAATTTGATGATGTTGCCGAGTATAATAGAGAGTAAAAGCCCCCGAGCCTGGCTTTTACAAATTCATGGGGTGCTGGGCTTGAACGTTAAGGGCCATTCTCCACCAGGCCCTCAGCTCCCGAAGAAAGGTGCTTTTCTCACATCCTCCCATGCAGTTGTTGGAGACTTTGCCCTGCTCTCCTGCTTGGCCTGGCCTGTGCTCTTCCTACCTCCAGCCCAGCTCTGACCCAAGCCTGACCCCAAAGCCTCTGCAGGACAACAGAGCTGCCATCTGGCTGCCACGGGGACAGCTGTCTCATCTTCATGTAAAAGTCAGGACTTTCGTCTCCTTCCCCTCTTCTTGGCTCCTTCATTTGGCACCTGGACCACTATTCATTAGCCAGTCCTACTCAAAGGCCACGGCTCCTTCTTGGAAACTGCACAGATCTGAAAACAAGGGCCCCAAACCTCTCTGCCAACAGGGACATTGCACAATGCCAGCACTGTGTTCCGGGTTAAGGGAACCCAGTTTCAGAGAGGAGGGCAGGTGCTCTCCCCTACGCTTGGGGAGACCGCCTGGACGTTTAAGTGCCTCTCGTTCAAAGGGACAGATTTGGTTTTGAAAACCTAAGTGTCCATCGACAGATGAATGGATAAAGAAGATGTGGCACATATATACAATGGAATATTACTCAGACATAGAAAGAAATGAAATTGAGTTACTTGTAGTGAGGTGGATGGACCTAGAGTCTGTCATACAGAGTGAAGTAAGTCAGAAAGAGAAAAACAAATACCATATGCTAACACATATATGTGGAATTAAAAAAAAAATGGTTCTGAAGAACCTAGGGGCAGGACAGGAATAAAAACGCAGATGTAGAGAATGGACTTAAGGACACAGGGAGGGGGAAGGGTAAGCTGAGACAAAGTGAGAGAGTGGCATGGACATATATACACTACCAGATGTAAAATAGATAGCTAGTGGGAAGCAGCTGCATAGCACAGGGAGATCAGCTCAGTGCTTTGTGACCACCTAGAGGGGTGGGATAGGGAGGGTGGGAGGGAAACACAAGAGAGAGGGGATGTGGGGTATAAGTATACATATAGCTGATTCACTTTGTTATACATCACAAAGTAACACAACAATGTAAAGCAATTATACTCCAATAAAAATGTTAAAAATAAAATAAAATTAAATAAATGAGAGTGTATTCAACATTAAAAAAAAAAAAAAAGAATGTCAGACAACCCTGGCTTCAGCCTGGACATGCCTCTCCATGCCCACCGTCACCACACCCACAAGGACAATCTTTTTTCAGGGGATAATAGGTGGTTGCCATATTTGTATAATATGAACAATGTCAGGAAGGAACCCACCCCAGAAATATGACCTCCCTGGATGCCTGGGATTCCACTATTAGTGATTCACTCCTTTGGGTTGAGCACCACCCACTCTCTGGCTGTGCTGGAAAACACAAATTCTCCTGGGAGGGAGTAACACATTAAGTACCTAACACATGGAGTGAATAACTTCATTCGACATTTTATTTCCTCCTGATAGGAGAGATATGAGGATGCTGGGCCCATTAGCCCATAGGATGCTGGGTCGGGGTGAGTATTGTAGGAATCAGAGAGGAGGGAAAGATTTTCAGTCAAACTTCATTAGCATCACCTAGAGCTAGGCCCACTTGCTCCACCAGAAAGCAGCTGGCTCTGGAGCTTTTGATTTTCATGAGTTACTTGCCAAAGGATTCAAAGAGACAACATACAGAGGATTAACTCCGTACCCCCATATGAAATCGGTATTTGACAAATTATTTCACCCTTCCCGTGAATGGAAAGATATACTTGTTTTGGGGGAGAGGGCTGGTCTGTGCCTGTCCCTCGTCTTCTGGGAAAGACAGGTCAAAGAAATCAGGTTTCTCCTCTGCTCCTTATCAGAGCATAGGCCCTCCCCTGCCCAACCAATGCACTGGGCCCGTGGATCCTTCACCACTGCTGTGGACGGGAAAGAGAGGACTGAGTACAGGTGTTTGAGAACTGCTCAGTAGGGACCTGCTTTCTTCATCCCGAGGCTGTGAGAGTTTGAAGAGCCTGCTCTGCTTCCCAGCTCTGTAAATTCTCTCTTGTAGACCAGGCCCTGCTCTGGGCCTCAAGAGGCTGACCTCTAGGGACTGCATTACCAGCCTCCATTGCCCTCTGCCTTCAAGATACACTCATCCAATGGGAGGTGCTAAGAGGAGATTGGGAAGTAGGAGAAGAGAGAGGCACACGATTTGTTTCCCCCACTCCCTCCCTACTGGCCAGGGTTGCGGCAGTAGCCGAACCCCCTGAGCTATGGTCACATCCTGTAAGGCAGCCCCTCTTCCATGGCTCCAGTGCCCACAGGGGTCATCTACCCAGAAGTGGAAAGGACTGCTCATTCTTGCTAGTCCCTGGGTGCACTGCCAGCTCTTACTGGACATCATCCCTTTACTTCCCCTCCACCTGCATGCTTGTAAGGACCAAATGGGATTCCAGATGCAGTTTCTTCACCAATACTTGCTGAAAGATGAAATGCCCATGAGAAGAAGCTCCCCTTTGGGAGAAGCCATGTAGATCAGAATCAAAATCAACCTATGCTCCGTCAGTCCATTCCCGAGACTCCTGGGCTCACCCTGGATGTCCAGATTCACTTTCTCTATCAGCAGAAACACTTCCTCCTTCTGGAGCAGGTATTTTGAGGACGATTTCTTCTCCTTTGGTTTCTTATGGTCATTTTCGTCACTTCTTTGATCAGTGGGAATTTCCCCTGTTAGTCCCCATGTTGGCCGAGCCAAGGAGTAGTCAATCAAGGATAGTACACTTTCTCAAAGAAGAACAAAAAAATACACAGAAGCAGGTTTGTCCTCTTTAGCCTCTTTCTTTATTGAAATTATCCAATTCACACTTTAAACCAGAATGTTGCTTGTTCCCCAGTCCTGGAACCTCCACATGACCAAAAAAAAAAAAAAAGTTTGTAAGAGCTGAGAGGGCCCATAAAGTTCAACATGGAGGACAGCAAGTCCCCCATTTCCAAAAGTTGGAAGGGATCTGCCCAAGGTTACATCAGTGACAGAGCTTGGGCCAAAACCCCAAGATTCCTAGCACCCAGGATCAGTAGCCTTCCTGCCAGTCCATGGACTTGGGCAGCCCACCTACCCAATCAGATCTCTTAGACTACTGAATTCACTTAACTGTTTCCCCTACAAGCCTGTGAGCTCTGTGACCCAACTAGACCCCTCATCTAACTGAATTTACTTACCTGCTTCCCCTAAAGGACTGAACAA